>NC_085046.1:24285969-25700969 GCF_963662255.1 Cinclus cinclus | reverse complement strand
CAGTCTGAAAACAGAGAAGAGTGGAAACATCTAGTTAGATCCTTTAGAAACAAGAAGGATAGACACTACTGTGACATTTTTCTCTTATGATTTGTGTTTGTTTTGGTTTGGGGTTTTTTGCATATGGAATAGAGTTGGGGTTTTTTCAGCTTATGAATAAACTGAAATGATTCCCAAAGGAGATATATTATAAGCAAATATGAACAGTTTCAATCAATTATATCAGTATTCTGCAACAGGATCTAACCAGTAATTTGTGACCCATAAGTCGTATATCTTGTTTTTTAACAAGACTGCCCAGGACGACTGTTCAGAGGCAATTTCTCAGCATAATCAGGAATCTGAATGTTACCCTTTTAACAGCTGAACAGGTAATGAAACGATCCACTTTGAGAAGAAGAATATAGTTAGACTGTGATGGACATAGCCCTTATGAGTTTACAGTACCATTTTCTGCCAGGCTGCTGAAATTCTCCAGCACATTACACATCTTAGGCAAAAAATATTCAAAGCCAATAAAAGGCCATGTGTTCTTAGCAAATCCGACTTAGTTTTCCCACATAATTTGAAGTGGAAGATGTTTAGGAAAAATACCATATATATATATGTATTTCTAAACACAGCTCATGCAAAACTTGTTGTCTCTGGCCTGAGATAACTTTACACCATGATACTATAGAGTTAGATGTTGTAGATTACATATCACTTCCTTTACAAGTTAAACAGTAAAGGGCACAATACAGAATCACATATTTTTCACAGGTGTGCTATGCTTGAAAATATGATTTAGGTAAAAAAACTAGGAAAATGCTTTCCAAGTTTCTTTTTTTATGACAAAAGAACAAATTATTTTTATAACGAAATTAATATGAAACTATGTTTGTACAGACCCTCAAAATACATTATTTTCTTAAACTCCATAACTTGAAAAAAAATTCATTAAATCTACATGCAATCCTGTTCTCTACCACCCTCTATGGAATTGGCCTTTTCCTGGAAGAATCTCCACGAAAGCATATAAACTACATCTTACTCTCAAAAAGCTTTTAGCATAAAGGAAGAAAAAATGAGCTGGTTTTCTGTGCTGTTTCATACAGTTATTCTCAGGTATCATTATCAACTAAAACAGTTATTCCACATAATAGATTTATCAATAGACATATGGAGTCTGCATACATCTTCATAACTACCATAAAAAAATAGACATCAACATTCAGATAGATCACCTGCAAATGAAGAAAAAAGAGTGTATAACTTAGAAGAATAAACATTAGCAATAATGTTCAGAATACTACAAGCTTACCATTGAATTTTATATTTTCTATAACATAAACAGTGAGAGTATAAGCTTGTTCATAAATAAAGGGGAAACAGCACTCTATAACAATAGGTGCACATTGTGTTAGGTTAAGGGGAAGAAAAAAGCCTTAAAAAATGACAAGGAAATTCACACATCTTAAGGAGCTGTTTAGCAGAGTTCCATACAGGTGTGCCTACATCTACAGAAGTTTGGGAGCCCACCGCAATGACTTTCAAACCTATTTGTTAATCTCATCCCAACTGGACAGAAGGTGAAAGCCTCTAAGAACTGATAGAAGAGAAAGACAGCATCAATGAAGAGTGATGGAGGACTAAGGACTTTTTTAATGTTCAGCTATTGATGGTCATTGGGATTTGGTTCATCTGATAGCTGTTAGAAGCTTCACAATTGCAGAAAGGCTACTTACACAATTTCACCCTAGTAAACATCACATAATGCAACTGCTAAATCCAAACCCAAAGGAAATTGAACTGGGCTATTCCCATTTACAGAGCAAGTTTCCAGAGATCACTGGTCTTTATTTATTAACATAACTATGAATTTCTGCAGCCTGAGCAGAAGTAACTTCTTGAGTAATATGGTGCAGCACTAGTGACTTTACAATGCCACATGGAGATGAAGAGAACTAGACAGAGGCCAGAGATTTGTAGGACACTGCCACAAAGGGGAGCTTTTCCTAAAGGAAATGTTACTGGAAAAGGACTCTGAAGACAGATTGCCTAGTCAGTTTAACTCCCATAAGGTAAAATTCTCAAGTGAATGGGAAATATAGTCAGCTTCAGTGAGAAATTTTTACAGAAGGAAAATGCTAGTTACTGGAGGAGGATTTCCATCATATAATTATACATATCTGCATAACTGTAAATTCAGCTTATCTGGCTGCTGTGGTATAGATTAAGGTACTGGAGTTTAAGGGTTTAGACTTTATTCAATATTAGTTCATTGTGTTTCAACAGGGAAGAAGCTGTATGTTGGAAAGGGAGTGGGGACAGGTAGTTTCATGCCAGCTGCTTTGATACAGAAAGGGCTGAGAGTGAGTTTCCCATGCTCATCTCCACATGTCTGAACTCTTTATACAAAGTGAGAAGGTGACATTAAAAAGACATTTGTGTGGGCTGACAAGAAAGAAAATTATGAAACCAGACAGAGGTCTGGCGATATAATGCATTGATAGATAAGCAATAAGCAGCTATGGCAAGCCGAGTTCATTACAGAAGACATAAATCAAAAAAGCCTGATTCAGTCAGGACATATGGAGATGCCACGTAGTACAGGAAAAAGGCTAATACTGTGACCTGTCATAATGTCAGAATTATTTTAAGGTAAAAAATATGGTGTTGACTTTGAAGAGTACTTCATGACACGTGGATGGCAGGTTTGCCAAATTCAAGTACTGGGATATACAAAAGGAAGTTCCAAAGCACCCCTAAGGACACTGCACTCATTGTTGATCCTAGGCAAAAGTTACAAAAGTTACCTCTGTAACAATTTAAGAAACTTAATCTTGTCTTCCCTTCCCTACCTTTAGCTTTCCCAAATAGAAAATGTTCTGTAAATTGTATTCCAACAACTCCAATTCAATTGGTCCTGAATGTTTTTTCCCAACATCCTCCTCTTGCAAGCATATAGTATATACACATTGAAAAATGCTATAAAGATAGGACAATATAATTTCCTCAGATTCTAAAGGGATTTGTCAGTTATCCCCAGAGCAGTAATATTGGGAATGGGGAGGCATGTTTCCTTGCCATTCCCTTCCCCTAGGGAAAGCTTAAGCATATTTCAGATAGGATTTTCTGTGAAGGCCATATTTATATGGGCTATGTAGACACCTAAGGAATAGTAAGAATCACAGTGAGGTTTATAAAAGCATCCAATTTAACGGTGGATTAAAATTTCAAACCTAGGCTGAAAAGTTAAAAAAAAAAAGGTGAAAATAAAACTCTCACAGTATTTAAACACTCTAAAATTTCTCAACTAAATCAAATTTTAAAGCATGCAGCACATGAAAAAATCCAATGGGCCTACCTAAGTTATCTATGAACTTATGAAAATTCCACCTTTAACACCTGTCACTTTTTGAATTTGAGAAAAAATGCAAGTGTCTCAGTTCTAGAAATAAATGCATCATCTTATGTTTTCTATATTAAATACAAAAATAATTATGCATATAACGCTATTCGTCTGGTCACTCAGGAGCAGTGGTTGCCAAGCATTTTATAAAGTCAGTGAATTGACTGGACTTTTTCAGTGATCATTGGTGGTTGCTGCCTATTTCACTGTCTGTAGTTGCTACAAAAATTATTAGTCTAACTAAGACAAAAATAATGTTAATATCCCAGAATTCTGTTGCAAAGTAAAATGAGTGAAGAGCCAGCTTTATGTTTGGATCCTATTTGAAACGTTATTCATGACATTTTCCAACAAAAGTTGCAATTACTGTCATGGACATTGCTGTCATCGCAACGCAAACACTTTGTTTCTTGTCTGTCAAAATCAGAGCAGCTGTCACAATTTAACTAACTTGAAAAGAATTGTAATTAGAAATCCCTACGTTATAAAATTTTTCCTACAGCTTAGCTAAAGTCAAAGTAGTAATTATACAGATTTCAGTCAAAAATGCAATCTTCAAACTTATATAATAGAAAATATTGCCTTTTTTGCTTTTCTGAATGCCAAGAGCAATTAGAAAAAAAAAATGGAGGTTAACTGAGATTAAAATATAATATATTCTCAGTATGAGAAAGTAATGCTGTGAAAAAATATTAAATTACATAGATTGTATATTATTCTTTATCCTTTAAGTGTTTCCTGTATAGAAAATTGATGCACTTACCCTAGAACTAATAACATGTAATGGACACAATAAAGAGGCATTTAGAGTTAGAGACTGAGTCTGCATCATATTTTTCATGTACTCAGAGGGACAAATTCCACCAGAATGCTTGGGCCATTTAAAACCAGTAAATGATGAAGAAAAGTATCTAATGTAGCTATAGTCCCAATATAGTTGCTGCTTTGGGCAGAATAAGAAGGGACAGTTAGTTTTAAACCTATTATCCAACTCAGATCTCTATGGGACTGTTGTTATACTGAGAGCAGTGTGGTATCATACATGTATGAAAAGTTTTTCAGCTCTGACTGACTTTATTAATTTATTAAAAGGCATTTTAATTAGTCTAAATGTCATTTAAACTGTATGACCATTAATTCTTTAAAATAAAATGGTTTTCAGCAAATTCCTTTATTCTTTTTTGCAATAATTTGCAAATATTTCTGTTCCTTAAAAATATTTCTAAAACTTATCCTTTGTTGTTCAGCAAAGTCATTATTCAAACAATTTTTATTGCTATTTGTTTGCCTTTAATCTAGACAAATTCACCAGCATTTCTTACAGAGTAAGAGATAGACTCAGCAAAATATTAACAGTCAGTTGTCTGTCCCAAAATTTCTGCAGAAAAATAACAAGGCAGCTGAATAATGAGGGAGTAAAACTTCTTATTGAACAGATATAAATGTTTGAGTTTGTTGAATAAATTAACTAATTTATGGCTGCTAATAATTTTTTTTTTATTATTTCCAGGTATCTTTGATTTATTTCCCATTTGAATATCCATTTAATATTTTAAATATATATTTATGTCTCCCTTTATACAAAAGGAGATTTTTTTTCAGAGTTAAACATATGAAATAAAAGCACACTGAGCTGTCCAAGTAAGTGACCTGATTTTTGGATATGTTGAGACTCAGCTCCCAGTGTGATCAATATATATTGATTCTACATACTACAGTTGCTTTATGCAGTTAAAAATATACCAATATTGCCATCCAGTATTTCATCAGCAAGCTATAAAAATTTCTTAGATATCTGTGTTATTGACAAACTAAGTGTCAAACTGTAATTCCGGTGGTGTATAATCTTAGTAAAGCTTAACATTGATTTGTAGAGTTTGAATTAGAGAAATTATTTATGTATTCTCTGAAATGCAACAAAAGTTTTCAAACAGAACGTTATAGAAAGGGAGCTGAATGTGCCTCTTAACTCTCAGACAGTTCACCTGAATTTTTTTTCTTAGAGATGTAGCTATTAACAGAATATATTCATATTCTCCATTTCCAGTTAAGAATAGTTCTGTGAAGACAAGCCACTGATCCTAAAAGGTTTGTTATGTTTTGCTCACACCTTCCTTACCATCCTGAAAATACCATAACTTCCCTTACCTTATAGCTCCTACTGGATTATAAACTGGAAAAATCGACATCCTATCTCTGTTAACCTTTGGCAAAGCTTGAGGAACTATTTCTTGCTCATGAAAAAGCCATCTAATTGCTAATCTATAATCCTTTTAATATGGTCTATGTTGTGGATTGATCCATTGCCAGCTGACCCAGCAGTGCCCACGGCTATATTAATCCTATTATTCACATGTTCCAATGGAACTCTCTAATGAAGTCTGAAAGGCTTGCATACTACTGATATTAAGGATGGTTACACTTGTATTGCACCTAATTATGGAACACTGTATTGTATCACCTAATTGTGCAAATTATTTTTTTCACAAGGCGTAATTTATTTCGGCAACAAGCTTATCATGTTTTCATCTATGTTCTTTTATATTTTTTTTGGAGGCAATAACTTATTTACAATTTCAGTGCTATGTTTTTAAGATCCTAATAAGTGTTACATTGCTTGACCAGACTGGAAATAAAATTAGCAAGGTAAAGAAAAATGTTCAAAAAAGCAGGAGTCATAAATAGTAATAGTATCTTGCATAATTAGAATTTAACTAGAGGATTTAAAGCTACTCAATAAACAATGACACATTGTTAGACTTTAAAACACTCTTTTATGAAAACTGATTTAACAATATTATAAATCTGTAGAGAAAGAAATTAAGGAAACATGTTAATAGCAATGACACACTACTATCATCTGCCACAATTCTTCAATATTGACTCTTTGGCTTTCTTCCTCACAGAAAGTACAGTAACAATATGGTTTGTATTGTCTTCTCCTTTAGGAGTGTGAAGCAATTCACAGCTGTTGTGGCTGATGTAATCACTTTCACTGTCCCATACTAAAGAACAAATCTGTCTTTCCACTTCATGCATTGCACAGCAACTAAGTACATCATCTGTAAGTACAGCATCAGAAAAAAAAAGTTTCTAATCCAGCCATCTGTAATCCAGTGCAACTTTGAAAATAAAGGCCCCTATTCCCTTCACTGATGCCCTTCACTGAGTCTTATTATGGTTTGGGTCATGTATCTCCACAAAACCTGCCCTGCAGTTACAAGAGAAATCACTTACCCTTCATGATGCCATAAGAAAAATAATAGCCTGCTCACTCAAAAAATCACTCAAACCAATTGTCACATGTTTCCCTGTCAACCATCCTAAGAAATAAAAATATCAAGAACACAACCTGTGTTTTCTAAACTGTTTCTCTGGTATGTTATCGTCTTACCCCAGCTTGGCAGTAGCATTTATTTGCAGTATATTGAAAATTAACATTTTATTATTGACCCCTAATAATTATAGAATAGTAAGCATGTTGGAACGTCTCAGCTGTTCAGTGATCACCAGAATACATATGCTCCTCACTGATATAACAGAAATATCAAAGCCTCAACTGAACGGTAACCTTCACCTACCCGAGTTTTTCTCTCAGGTCTGTTTCAAAATATTAAATCTATCCCATAAAACATAACCTTAGACAAGTAACAGCAGAGTATAGATTACTTTCTTAGCCTTGATAAGGTTTATGTATTTATACGCAAATACAGATTCACACAAAATATATTTATGATAGCCAGCTTATACTACACAATGTTGTGCAACTGACTTTTGCTTGTGCTTCCTAAACACCAGAGAAAATGAGGATGAATACATGTTGTCTCTCAAAGACTTCATTAAGGTTGTCTAATTAGAATGCTACTCAATTATCCAATATAATGGCTACAAGAGCTAATAAGGCATGCAAATACTCATAGGCACATGTCTAATTCATGATAATATTTTAAAATGCACTACATTGGTGGATTTGGGTGTCATAACTGTAAATAAAACTGCAGCAGTTGCACATTACTCAATATGTAAGAGTTTTCTTGACAAAATACTGGTCACACAAACCTCTTTGTCATTCCAAGGAGCCTCTGAATTAAGTGAGATTCAGCATGGGCAACAATGGAACAAGCTGGGTAAGAGAGTAGGCAAGAGAGATAAGTGAAAAAAGAAGTAGTTCAGCTAAGGGAAATCAATACATTATTCAACCCTTGGCAATACATGTGATTAACATAAATGTGTTCAGTACTCTGCTAATAGATTTACTAGCCAAAAGCATTCTTCCCTTTAGGAGCATGACCACCACAGAATATAAGAGTCTCTGACTGCCATAAAAGTAGAAATCAGTGCTGTGTTGGCTGTATTTCCTTTGACCATCACTATCAAACACTCATCAAACCGGAAAGAAATACCAAAGTTAAACAACAAAAAAAAAAACCACCCCCAAATCAACCAAACAACCACAAAAAAAAAAAAAAAAAACCAAAAACAAAAAAAACCAAAAAAAAAAAACAAAAAAAAAAAACAACCAGTTATGCAGGACATCAACACTGTTCTGGTGATACCTTAGCTAGAAATTGCTTGGCTAACTTACACAGATGTAAGAACAAATTTGGGACAATATTATCAGTCATGTAGGCCGAGAGGATATGAAAGGGCCAGAACACCATGAATTGCATGCAAAAATGATAACCACGTGAGAAAATATATTATAAATTTATTTTTTTTCCCTGTTTCGGATTCCTGAGTTCCTGCCCAAATCCTTTATGTTCTCTTTTAATACAATTTTAATTTGTTATCAGCTAATTTTTTAAATATCTTATATTTGAAAGAAACTAAGAAAAGGTGGCTAAGATTTTAGTTTTGGAGGGAAGGACAAGAGTGAAGAAATTATGTATGTTATCTTGGATTTTGACTGAATGACACTGATAGTCTCTATCATTTTGTTTCCACAGCATTTCTAAGATATCTCTGATAGTTTATACTTAGTAGCTGTATGTGTGTTTATCTGGTATATTCTCTAGGACCTGTTGAAGTGAATTGGCCCAAACTAATTTGAGTCTTAAGGTACTAGGTTTTTGTTTTGCTTTGTTTTTTCTTTCCAATCAATTTTAACCTATTTTAATTGCCATTAAAATAAACTTCAATTAATTCCATAAGGAGTAGTAATAGTTTCTTCATTTTTAAAAGAATACATAATCTTTTCTTTCTGGAAATGAATGAATTTTTAACTCTGCATGTTGTCAATTTGCAGCTGGAATGCTGCTGAACTAGACTTTGAACACCTTTGCAAGAGGGTTTAATAAGCTTCAGTTGTTGATGATATAGTTAGAGAATCTGAAAGAGTGAAAGCAATCGAGATATCTCTGCTAATATATTGATCAGCTATCTTAAAATTATCAGATTCACAGGTGTGTTTGACATACTGTGTTCTTTGGCTAACTTTGCTTTGGGAGTGGGCTAGTAGAGCTCAGCACAGCTATCAGCTCCTGACCTTCTACCTTGAAGTCACTTTGAAATTTTGAAAGAAGTTCCTCATATGTAAGATTAGTAAATTGTTTATATGTTGTTTGCTCTGGATTACATCTGTTATTTGCTTTCTCCAGGAATTTGTATTAGAATTCACATATCTCAGGTACATCACAAGGATTTAATTCATCATAAGAATTTGCAAGTGCATTATGTGATGTTTCTCTGTACAAAGTACAGAACAAATATTAATTAAGTTTCCCAAAAATGAAACAGACTGGCCACTGTATCTTTTTCCTGGTAGTATACTGTGTTCCTAATTTCTACCAAAATATCATGAAGAGGTCATTACTCAGAAAATGTGACAGTAAATTTTCAGATTAAGCACCTATTACAAAGAACAGCTCAACTATATTTGAAAATCCAAAATCAAAGTTAACTGTAAGTTGTCATAACTATCTGATTTGGGAGCTGATGGATCAAACTTACGCAGGAATATATTTTTTTTAAAATTGTGAGAACCTTGTGGCCAAGTCATCAAACAAAAATACCAACATTAATCAAAAATGGCTCACTGCAATAAGTGAAGGTTTAATAAGTATAAATGTACTGAAGCAAAACATGGTCTGCTGAATCAGCAGACTACACCATAGGTTGTTCTAGTAAAGCATATTTGTGTCATAGAGTAATTGAAGGGATCAGTTCCTGTGGTACCACCAATCTATTCATTTGTGAAGAAAATTTTAGTGTGGAAGAAGAGAAAGAGGGAGACTGTTCATTTGCTGCAGATAAAAATAAATATTTTGTTTATGCTAAGCCAGTGGAAAATATATTACCTGAGAATAAATGTAAACATTTTCAGAAAAATCTTATATTTTTTCTTAAAATCTGACAAAAAAAATGCAAAGGTGGGTTCTAGGTAAATGTTACCATAAAGGTTGAAAAACATTTAATTATTTTTTGGGGATATATTTTCATGTCCTTGTTTTATACTGATGCAGACTTATCAGTGGTTTTTGTTTGGTTAGCTTTTTCCCCATGCTAATTCCAGAGAATATTTCTTAACAGCCTAGTTATTCTGAAACACAGTTAGTGCTCTCAGTGGACTATAATGAGTTACACTGTGCAAAATCCATCCCTAAGTAAAAGTTCACACAGGGAAAAAAAACATCTTTAAAATGAGTCAGTTTGGAATGTACTTTACCTCAAGACATACTTCATTAACTGAGTCAAGGGTTTTTCTTTCCTTTTGGTTACATTTAAAGTCCATATAACTCATCAAGAAAAAATATGATAAAATGGAAAAAAAAATTCCCCACATGATAGTGATGCATTTTCCTGGTCTTAGGAAATTGAGTCAGACATGGTTAAGGAATAAGGGTATTTTAAATATCTTGGTATTTTAATAAGGATTCTTATGGTGCACCACGTCACCAAGTTGCAATGTGCCGCAATGCACACACAAGATAGATTGTGTATACAATACATAGGCCTTAAAAATTAGCAAATCTAACAAGGATGCCCCAATGGGAGGTCTGGGTGAATTGTGTGAAATTCCCCCATTCAAGGAATTCCTGCCGGGATGGGTCAAATCTCTAGTTTACAGCCTATGTTCTAGAGAGGACCTTGGTTTCTACTGAAGATGGGCACTGAGTCTGGAGGGTTGCTATTCAGTCCAGGAAAAGTTGAGAAAAAAAGGAGCTGCGAAAAGAGTGTGTGCTGTGGAGAAAAAATACATTTTTCCCATCTCCTAGGCTTCTGAACTAGCAACCAGAACTTTTAAGCATGCAGTGTCCCAAAACATTGTACTTCAGTAAGGTGAGAATAGGCAATCCTCAGATGAGTCTCCTCCCACTTCCAATCCATCCCACCAATTTCACGGTCTTGTGGAGGCTACTGCTGCTATGAGTTAAAACTCCTGGCACTGAGAATTGTCACATTTCATTTCTACCCATGGGTTTTGAACAGCTCCCTGTGCCAGCAATGGTGTGAGGGGAAAAAAATCCACTTTGACTCAGATAGTAATATAACAAACAAAGAATTTATTTCTTTTTATTGTCCTTCCTCTTCCTGACTAGGCTTCTATTAAAATCTTCAAAGTATTGCAATGACAAATGATGTAAATACAGATAGAAATTTACTTATTGGATCAAATATCTAAATCTTGGGAGACCTAAATTGAAAGTATTTCTGAATTCAGAACAGGGACTTGCATACCTTTTTTCATATTACAAGAGTGCTCTGACAAATTGTCTGCTGGCTGGGGTCCAATAGATATTTCTTGTTATCTCTCAGTTTTGAATTGTTAGAGAGACAAAATAACTTCCAGTACTTTAAAAACTCTACATAATACATATATGTCAGGTAAGAATTTTAGAAGAAAATGTATCAGATGAAGTAGCTAGAAATAAAAGACTTCTAAAAAAAGTAAAAATAGGCTATTTCCTGATCCTTAACAAAACAGAGGCAAATTTTAAAAAATAAAAAAAATATTTGAAACAACAAATTTAAGCAAAACAATTATATTTAGTCATCTGCAAGGACAAGCTAGTTAACTAGTTTAAAATAATGAATCATGAACCAGGAAAGAATAGAAACTCTAATATGTCTGAAAAGCAGAATCACAATTAAGTACATAAACCTAAGTCAGAGTTCTAATTTTAATTGAAAGATTTACCTTCAGCTTTTTTGTACTTCTCTGATGAGCACCAGAACTAAGAGATCAGGAAATAGCCATTTTGTTGAAAATTTTCTCCCAGTCTTAGCTGACCAAGCAAATCTGTTTTGACACAAAGTGATTGCTTTGGTTCACCTGCATAGTTTCAGTGTAGCATTGGGCACAGAAGTTCCATTGGAAGGATACTTATGAATTTTGATGTTCCCTTTGGGCTAGTGGAGGAGGAGATGATGGCTCCAATGGACAGCTTTGTCAGCTGTTGCACTGATAAGGTCTAGTTGTACATTATATTATCTTGGTGGATGTTTGGATCTTGTGGCGAATTAGCAACCTCAGAATGTTCAAATTAACAGAATTTTCTGTATTAGAGGGAGAAATTAAGAAAGGTATTTTATAATATAGTGTTCCAGTACCAGCTGCTATCATTCAATGATTTTCATATAGATTAGTTTATGCTATATGATGTGCAAACCAGAACTACAGAGTTTGTAGTATCTGTAGTGTGTCTGCTTTCTGCTTTAAATTTGTACATGATATTAAAGCATTTAGAAACTGGGAAAAAATACATTAGAGTTGCTGCCTAGAGTGTGATGGTTTGTGCTTTATGATAAAGTTCTTAATTACTTGATCTCAAATTTCTATGAAAATATGTAGTAATTCAGAATCTTTTTTCACTACATGCACACAAACACTTGTATTCACTGAAGTTTGTCTGGAGGGAGATACCAAACTATAATTTTAATGCTAGCTATCATGAGAATTTATTGAAAGTTTTTGTTGGAAGATGCTAGACTGGTCAGTAAAAAGTCACTGTCTGAATGCCATGACATGAACCACAGCAATAATTTATTTTACAGAAGACCTGGAATAAAGTTCCCAAATCTTATTTTTCCATTTTTTATTCTATTTGTTATTGTGCCTTAAATATCTAATTTTTATTTACTATGATATTTAGATCCAAGGAATCTTTATGCACATTTTTGAACTTATCTCCCACACAACAACAGTTGCACAAAGTAGTTCCTCACCAAGGGAATTTTTTCTCATCATCTCTGGTCATGCATGTAGTAAATAGTCATCAGGGGAAAACTTGTTTCATCCACTGAGTCTAGGCAAGTATCTTAAAATTGAGATTTTTGAAGATTCCAATGGAAAAAAAAATATATCTTCTAGTGATTTTCACTTTCTTCAATAGACCCCGTGGGAGGAAGATGGAAGTTCAGGGAAGAAAGAGTCTTATAAAGACTTCCATGATTTTTACTGAGTAAGGTTTTACTGATCAAGACAGCAAGTTCTATGTGTTTCTAGCTGATCTATATTAATAGATCATTATTTGTAAGCACTGCTTTATACTCTAAAGACAGTCACTTGATTCATTGTAAGTCTTACTTATGCAGGAAAAATAAAACCTTGTGTTTCTGACAGTTCCTTGACAAATGCTTCATGGACTAGTCAGAGAAATTAATTAAATAACTAAATATAAATCCTTGCATTTTCCTGTCTTTAATTTGGTCCGTATTCCAAGAGTGGGTTAGGGTTTTCTCAAAGTCAGTACAACACATTTAAACAACACATTTAAACAATATATTTAAAAAGAAACACATATATATACACACACAGAGAAAACCCCAGATCAAAACCCTCAAAACCTCAGAATACATGAAACACGGAAACATTTCAAAATATCACAAATACTTTCTCTCAAGCAATTTCTTACCTGTTAAAGGGCATCTGCTTTGTGACAGCACCTGTTAATTCACACTTATGTGTAAACTTTGAGATAGAATAATGCTTAATTGCAAAATACTTGATTTGGTTTGACATGGAAACAGAATATTGATTCTTCATCATATAGAGTACTTTGACAACTGAAAGCAAAGTAATACCTAATCCACTGACATAAGCAAACAAGATCATTGATTTTCTTGTGTTAGATATTTTAAATAAATATATAAACACATTATTTTGTAATTGTACCATATGCATTTAAAGAAATCTTCTGAATTAAATATAGAACTTCTGTTTAGAAAAAGCCAAATATTCACCCTGGTATTTTCCAAGACAAACACTATTGCAAATAGTGAAAATTAGCAGAAAATATAATTTGAGCATGAAAACAATCTTAAATAGAAAAAAAAAACCCAAAACCTTTTCTATTTCAGAATATTCTCATCTTCCTATTAAACATTATCCACCTTCTCTAATGCAGAATTCAATTTCCAGCATAAAAGAGATAAAATACTGATAATGGTAATGGATATTAATCTGAAATGGAATGAATAAAAAAAAAAGCATGCATTAATATATGCTAATGTTAGTGTTTGCAAAATATCCATAATATCATGTTTTTAATGTACTTAGGCAAACTCAAAGCAACTGACATTAACAGTGGATTACAAATCCCTTTATTTTGTACATCCTCATATAATTTGCATGCTGAGATCATTATGTTTCTTGACACACATTTGCAATGAAAATAACAATGAAATAAATGGAATTGTCACTACTCAAGTGGGCACTGCAGTGTGGTATCTCTCAGGATTTGAGCCTCAAATATACCCCAAACATAACAGGATACACTATCATGTATCCTAGCTTACACCGCAGAGTTCTCTTAACATACAGAGAAACTGCCAATATGCCCTTGTAAAATATACTGCATTAAACTTGTCAATAGCAAACACTATCATCTTAATGAAACAGATGTTCAGGATTCCAAGTGGATTGAATGACACTGATAGCTTCATTCACAAGTAATAGTCAATATAAAATATGATTTTCTTAATAGAGCAGAGCACAGTATTGATAATTAAATAAACTTTTAATAATGAATCTGTCATAGAGCAAGAAATGTCATGAATCATTCATAGCTATATGCTTGAGGCAAAAAGTGAAAAATGACTGATTTTTCTCACTTTTTTTCTGGTCAGATTTGCTTTTCCAAATTAGCTGGCCAAACCAGCTGAATAATGAGGTCAAACTCTTGACAAGGTTAAAATATCATGGGTTTACATCTTTTAAATAAGGTGGCAGTACAGCTTTAATGTTCAGTAAATTGTTCAAGATTACTTAAAACAAGAAACTATTATAGAATTTACATGAGGTTTCCATTGCAAAGTTGTAGTAAACGATAGGTGTTCTTAATATTTCACTGTATTAATTTCATGCGAATATGCATTCTTTCTTCAGTTCAGTCCAGTCTGGAAGTGTCTGACGTGACCTGGGGTAAGAACTGAAACACAGCACAACTGTGTTTTATAAGGAAAGCTCTGAGGTGTCTAAAAAGGTGGCCTGCTAAATAGACCTCAGACAAGCACCTCACACAAAGTTGTGTAAAGAGACAGAATTTACTCAAAAGAAAGAATATTGGAGGAAGATGAAAAGTTGTGTCAAGTTTGCGGATGATGCCAAATTGGAGAAGATAGTCACCAGGCTCAAGAGCAGAGCTGCCACCCAGAGGGACCTGTAGAGTCTGGAGGAATGGGCCACCGGAGCCTGATGAAATTCAGCAAGGACAAATGCTGAGGCCCACACATTGGAAGGGAGGTCACCTTGTAATGATCTTGGCTGGGAAGAAACTCTGCTTAAAGGTCCTGGAGCAGTTTGCAGAAAGTGAGTTAGGTGAGCATGAACTCAGTGGTAATTATTGGTACTGAAAGGTTATAAACTGGCCCTAGTATTTTTTGTTCAGTTTAACTCTACTGAGTTTTGTGTAGAAGAAAACACACCAGGAAGAATAAAGACTAGTCAGTTAAATAGCCAATGAAGACTGGAAACAGGGGTAGAGAGCTTCTTGGATAAGACACTGCCCAAAGGATCTTGAATGCTCCAGAATCTTCTCTTCTGTCATTCTGTTCCCATCCGCAACTTCCTGAGGGTCAAGCAACAGCATAAAACATTTCTATGTTTCAGTCTATGTAGCATAGATTTATATTTGACATAACTTTAAAACTAATTATCTTAAATTACAAAATTGGATAAATTAGTTTGCATTGTGTTCCATTCTACTGGGACTAGTTTTCTCCCACGTAACTCACTGACAACTTCCTTTACCACAGTGACAGGATCCTGCAAACTGCAAGAGAAAAACAGCTCAGGAGAGAAACTACTCAGTACATAATTGGTGACCTCTAGTATGGGTTCATCAGTGATGTGCCAAGCATCACCGCTGTGCAGCACAACTCTTTGCATGTTCCTAGAGGACTGTACACTTTGTTTTTTGCAGGACTGCAAGGCAGGGTTAACAGTTTTGCAAAGACTTTTTCTAGTCTGTCTCACATTCTTTCTCCGCTCTGCCATATTTCCTTGGTTTCTTCTTTCAGAAGGGTTTACTTCCTTACAATCAGATACATATGGTGAGTAATGCAAGTTGCTCTGTATTATACTCACGTTCTCAATTAGTTCCTCCCTATTGAAGAAGTAGATCCAGGACAGTTTCTCCTCTGGTTCCATTTTCTACTTTCTGGATCATAAAGCTGTCTTCCCAGTATTCTTGGAACTACTTTCATGTTTTACTGTCTTCATTACCTAATGGGTTTCAAAATGGTTATTGTTAAGTCCCTCATGAATATAGTAGCTTCTGCATTTTAACACTTCAAGGGTTGATGTAGGAATTTTCCATTCCAATCAGGTGACTTATAACAAACACACACATTCATATCTTCATCATATCAATTTATTTTTTTCTAGAATATAGAGTATGTCTAGCTGCTGGGTTTTTTATCTTATTTTTCTATTCAATTATTCAAATAGTTAATATTATAGAGCCATATTATTCTTTTATTTTTATTTTGCATTTTGTATTTTAATTCTCCCCTAAGAATTTGTTGGTTTATGTTTTCTCTTCTTTTGATGTCTTAGCAATTTTCTTGCCCTTACTTTCTCCTTACACATGTTGCATCTTTCTTTTCTACTGTTTAATCCAAATAGCCTAGAGCAACTAAAAGATTTCTTTTTACTTTCAACTGAAAATTAAGCATTTTACCCTATGGGCTTTGCCAGAAAAGATAAAGATCTTTGTAATCTATTTGTATACATTCCTTTAAGAAGGATGTTCTGTATATCAACTAACAGATACACTAAGGCACAGTAGTTGCTAGAAGAATTTTTCACTACAATAACAGAACAAATAGTGATTTGTCTGAATATAATTTATAGCTTCCCTAAGGCTGCAGTAAATTATGCATCTTCTTCTACTCACAGAATGTCTTACAAACGTCTACTGAAGGTACCTCTTTTTTTTCTACCTGTGTTTTTTTTCCTGTAATGCTTCGTATTTTTAATACAGAGCAATATGTTCATAAGAATTAATATCATTTGTTGTTTTTTTTAAAGCTAACATCCACAGTAAGTATGATTTCCTAATAAGTATACTTAGTACACTCTCTAAAGTAGCCAGCTTCTAATGTCATGTAGCAATTGTTAATTTTGAATCATTATGGAACATAGAATTCGTAGAATGTCCACTCCTTCCTTCTCACCAGGGTATTAGGATATTTTGTAAGCAACTGAAGTATTTAGCAGAATGGCAGAATGGGTCACATTGAAAGGGGGTCATCTAGTCCAACCTCCCTGCTCAAGAAGGGCCATCCTAGAAAATGAGTGCTAAGTTTTCAGAAATACTTCTAACTTCTTCGGGTAATTTTAAAACATGCCATTTGAGATGCTGAAAATCGAGCCAGAGTATTTTTTTTTAATTTGTTTCCTTATACAGAGAAGACTTTTAGACTTCCTAGAAAGAGAGCTCTAATTTTATGTTGTTCATCTTGGTCATAGAGTGCAGCATCTGTGACTGACATTTGCTTATTGTTGGTTATCAGAACTGACTTACTGACATCACATACCTCTACTAAAACTTCCAGGAAGCTTCCCATCCTTCAGTTTACAATTTGCAAAATTATTTACAGAATAGTGTTATAATCCACATATGGAATAAATTTCTTCCAAAGGAACTGCAAATTATCTGAATTTAAATTAAGAGTCATGAATCACAGTTACATCTTCCAACAAGTGTTTTCAAAACAAAAGAACATTGAGGAAGTAAACTCACAAATAAAGAAATGAAAGTTTGAGCTCTCTAGAATATAATTTGTGCAGTGTCCAAAAGTTAAGAATAGCCATATTCTTTAGCTGGATTAATTTCAATATTTTTAATAATAGTTTTCTTTCATGGTATTAATTTTAAAGATGCAGGTAGTTGCACTCAATGAAAATGTAACTGCATTTTATACACTGAGACAATGTGGCATCTGAAGGCAGTGGTATTTTTGATTGATGTAAATCATAACGTCTAAGGCGATGAGTGCCAAAAATGACATTAAAAACCATGATAAAAACTTATAGTAAGAAAATTTCTTCTTTAAATGATCAAAGAATTTATTATTTATGGAAATGTGCACTTTTGACCTTATACTTCTAAGCTTATATTGTCCGCAACTCATGGCAAGGCATAAAAGGCTGAACAAATCCAAGAGCTTATGTGAATTAAATTATTAATTTCAGTCATAGAGCAAGTGCAGTAAATTATACTAAATGCAGAACAAGACAGCAGAAGACAAAGCAAATAGCTCAAGAAACTGACTCTTATTTTAGAAGGCAAAATTATCTTAAACTAGCACAGCGAATCTTGGAGATAATCCATTACCATAATGTGTAGGTTGTCAATATTATTCCAATGTATTATTGTAACAGCTTGACCCAGGCTGGATATTGGTGCCCACAAAGCTCTTCTACCACTCCTCAACTGCGCAGTGGAGAGAAAATACAAGGAAAGCCTCCATAGATCAAAATAAGGACAAGATGAGTAACTCAGCAGTTACCATCACGGGCAAAACTGACTTGACTTCAAGAAATTAGATATTTATTTTATGCATCAAAATCAGAATAAATTAGTGAGAAAACAAAATCTAAATCTTAAAACACCTTTCTTCTACTCTTCCCTTCTTCCTGGGCTCAACTCCACTCCAAATTTTCTCTGCCTCCTTCCCCCCAGTGGGACAGAGATTCAGAAATGGGGCCTGCAGTCAGTTCACCCCATACTGTTGCTTCTGCTGCTGCCTCCTCAGGGTAGGACTACTCACACTCCTCTGCTCCAGTGTGAGGTTTCTCCCATGGGAGACAGCTCTACATGAACTTCTCCCATATGAGTTCTTCCAAGAGGCTTCAGTTCTTCATTCACTGCTGCAGTGGAAGCAATGTATTATGACCACAGAGTCACAATTCCTGCCAGCAAATCTGCTCCAGCATCATCTCCTCTGACTCTGTGGCTCCACTGGTCCTGCCAGGAGCTTGCACAGTCCAGGCTTCCCATGGGGTCACAGGCTTCTTGGGATGCACATCCCTGCTCTGGCACAGAGTCCTGCACCAGGTTGATTTCTGCTGTACTGTGCATCTTCCTGGGCTGCAGGGGGACAGCCTCCGTCCACATCTTCTTTTCCAAGGGCTTTGGGAAAATCTCTGATCTGGCACTTGAAGCAGCAATGCCCACCCCTTCTTCACCGATCTTGCTGTCTGCAGAGCCATTTCTCTCAGTATTCTCAGTCCTCTCTTACCTGTCTGCAGTTGCTGTTGAGCAGCACCTTTCTTCCCCTTCTCAATTGCATAATCCCAGAGGTGCCACCACCATCGCTGATGGGCTCAGCCTTGGGCAGCAGTGGGTTCATCTTAGATCTGGATGCCTTTCTCTCCATTGGAGATTAGAGAAGCTTCTGGCAGCTTCTCACAGAAGCCAGCCCTATAGCTCCCCCTGCTACCAAAAAATTGTCACACATACCAACTACATTGACTTCCTCTTAAACCTTTTTATTTAAAGAACGGAGACAAAAAGTTACATCTAAATTGTTTTTTTTTTTTTTGGTTTTTTCTTGTTTGTTTGTTTTTTGGAGTTTGTTTTGGTTTTTTTTGCTTGTTTGTTTGTTTTGTTGGGTTTTTTCACTGCTGGTTTGATTTTCTTAACTGACCTTGTTTAGGTTTTTCAGCAGGATCATATGAGCATCAGACCCAGCACAAACATATTAGATGAGAACATGGCTACAGTGGACACGGGCAAAGATGACAAAAATATGGGCAATTTCAAGAGAATGCCTTAAACTCTCCTAGAGAAAACCTTATCTTCTGTGTATGGAACACCAAATTCTCATTTACATTTTCCGGACATGTTTACTCTCTTAGGCCTGTGACATTTGTTTTTAAATTCAACAATATTTCAAATTACTCTAGGGGTTTTGACTTGCTATGCAAGAATTTTGCAAATACTAGCTAGCTTTTAAGGAAAACACACCGACAAATATTACTAAAAGCATGGGCACTGAAGAACTGTGTAGGAAATTATTTTCTTAGCCTATGGTAAGTCTACCTCAAGCTATAACTGAGACTTCTGAAGGGTTTTATGGGAAAAAATAGAAAGCATCTGTTAAGAAGAGGCAGTAGCTCCCACGAGAGATGAGAACTGCAAATTCAAGACAGTCATTTCAATTAAGTCAGGGCAAAAATATAAAGTCGGATTTTTCACACTATCAGTTCCTGGCTATCTGTTTGCAATGACAAGATGGGGGTTTTTTGGTATTTTTTTCCTTTTTTTCATTTTTTTTTTTTTTAGTTTTGACAGATATTAAGTGCTGAATAAGAGAAATCTTTCCTGATTTAAAGAAAAATAAAAATTCTGTACATTCATATGGGTAGTTCCCTTTCAGTACCTCAGTATTTTCTACTGAAAATTTCTCAACTTCTAGTATAATTTTTATAAGCTCTGTTACTTGATTCCTGGCTTTTCCAGAGTACCATTATAAGGACTCAATATTGCCACTAAGTTTTAGCTTTCACTAATCAAATCTGTCTCGTCTCTAGTTCTTTCTGCATTTCTGTGTTATAGTCAATCTTTTATTCCTGAATTTGAGAGAGTGATATGTTGTGCACAGTTCATCCTCTATTGTATCTCAAAGATAATTTTCTGCAGTGATAATTTTTTCATATTTCCCACACCCAAGGAACACTGGAGGTTCAGAGGAGTTTATAGTGACAAATGTTTTATAACATATGGGGGTTTGGAGTTTCTGCCGATTTCAAACCTATGACCTCATACTACAATGTCCAAGGTGATTCAAGGCAAAATTTCAGATATTTTCAAGCTTTCCAAGTTAGTTGGTTGACCTTCCTCTGCACATAGGAAAATTTTAAGCAAAACTGAGACACTTCACCTTGATCCCTGACTGAAGAAGAAAAAGGGGAAAGGATTTGACTGTCAGCTGCCAAGGAAGGTAAATGAAGATTGCTGTTTTATTATTAACTTGATTGATATATTCTAGGTAAAAGCACTCTGGAGCACTCCTGTTAGGTAGTGATATTGGGTAAAATAGCTGTTTTGCATCTCCCCAGTTATCATTATGTTAATTAAGTTAATAAAGTTACAGCTTCTAGCAGTAATATATTCTTATGTGTGAATCTTATTTGCCTGAGGTGCTTAAATCAACACACAGGTCTCGTCAAGCCTGACAAAAATCCATATTTTGTTACATGATTACCAGTTTAAAAAAGAAATGTTGGGGGTTTGGGATGTATTCACTTACTGGTACATTGAAATTTTTCCATTTTTAGGAAATATACCAAGGGGATATATACATAATTTTCAATGCATCCCACATGTACAACCTCAGATTGCATCAATGAGGATTTTTTAATGAGTCCAGGGTAGTGTAGAAATACAATAGTATTTCTTTTTAAACAGTATTTTATAGGTCATTATGCCAAATGGATTAACCTCCACCTATTTAAATTTTTTTTACTTAATTTGGTGAGATTTTTCCAAATATCCTAAAATTTTTGGTTTCCACTGAGTTTTCAGAGTAATTTTTGAATTTATAATTAAGACAGCTGTTTTCTGATCTTGCTCTTAATAATGATAATGGAATTAGATTTGAAATTATAATAAAAGTGAGAGGAGAAAATTCACTTAAAACTGAGTCAAATAAATATTTATCATTCCTATTATTTAACAGTTGTAAATTAGCCTATGGAATCCAAAAGACATGATGCAAACCTAAGGATACACCAGCTTCATCACAGTTTGACTTGCTATAGTTTGAAAAAAAATGATAATGAAATAAAAACATCTGTATAAAAAACCAGAAACTATTTTCATTTAGACATAGAAAAAAATTTGAGGACTGAAATCTGAAAGAAAAAATTTGATTAACAGGTTAAGCCTAATTATTTCTACAATAAAACCACATTCCATCCTCTGAGGAATCCAGTTTCAGCTGCTGTCTGAGAAAACCTGTAAAGCAGATATTTCTTTGATTCTAGTAAGGAACGTCATTATATCAGACGAAATGGATTAAAAGAATTTTTCACATCTAAGGATTAGTTCCTGATTTGTTTCTTCACCTCACTATAGCCATTCGGTATAAATGAAAAATAGAAGAAACCAGCAGGAGATGTCACATCCAGGAGTTGTGACAAGATGCACTCAACACAAGATTAATCTGTAGGATTGCACGCTGTTCTGGAAGACTCTTCAGGTTTTTTAGCATGGACCACGAGTTGATGGTCTTGACAGCCCTGAAGGATGAGATGCCATCCAAATGGACCTGGGCAGGCTTGAGAAGTGGCCCATAGGAACTCAAGAAGAGAAACAAAGCCAAGTGCAAAGTCCTTCACCTGGGTCAGGGCAATCCCCATTATCAATACAGGTGGGGTATGGTGGGGCGGGGAGCAACCCTGCCCAGAAGAACCTTGGGGTGCTGGTGGATGAAAGGTTGGACGTGACCCAGAAATGTGCACTTGTAGCCCAGAAAGCCTAGTATGTCCTGGGATGCATCCAAAGCAGTGCAGCCAGCAGGGCAAGGGAAGTTTTTGCCTCTCTACCCTGCTCTGGTGAGAGAGACCCTACCTGCAGTGCTGCTCTGGTGTCCCCAGCTCAGGAAGGACATGGACCTCTCACAGCAATTCCAGAGGAAGCCAACAAGATGATCAGAGGGATGTAGTACCTCTCCTAAGAGGAAGGCTGAGAAAATAGGCATTTTTCAGCCAGCAGAAGACAAGGCTTACTAAGAGATCTTATTGCAGCCTTTCAGTACTTGAAGGAAACCTATAAGAAGTATAGGGACAAACTTCTTAGCAGGGTCTGTAGTGACAGGACAAGGGGAAATGGCTTCAAACTAGAGTGCAGTCAATTTAGATTAGATATTTGAAAGAAGTTTTTTACAATGAGGGTTGTGAGACACTGGAACAGGTTGCCCAGAGGGGTGGTAGATGCCCCCTCCCTGGAAACATTCAGGTTGGATAAGTTTCTGATCAACCTGACCTAGTTGAAGATGCCCTTGCTCATTGTAGTGAGGTTGTAATAGATGACCTTTAAAAGGTTTTCCAACTCAAACTATTCTATGATTCTATGAAGAAGCAATTAAAAAAATCTAAATTAAGGTCTGGGTCAGAATATGTGACTCAATCCTGCTTCAGAGCATGATCAGATATGGGGTTAATTTCAGACTTTCTGTGGACCCTTTGGGTCCAGAACTGATCTGGAAGTTTTGGGAAAGAATGTAGAAAAGGAAAGGTGAAAGGGACATGGTTTAAATGTTCTAGAAATTCAACAACAGTAAGTATTTCATACCACAACTGACAAAATTCAGAAACCAAAAAACAAACACACTCAAACTGTATTCATTACAGAAAAATGGTCTTATTATTTTTGAAATAAAGTCAAACTCATGAGTCTCTGATTTGAAAATTTATTCTGGTTGGGGTTTGGTGTTTTTTTCCATAATGTCCAGTAGAATTTTTATTCACTGAAACTTTTCCATGTTTAAATGTGAAACTGCTGAATGCAACAGAACAATCAGTTTATAGACTACCAGTTGAAATGAAACTCAGTTATAATGAGATGATGTGTTAGCCCCACTGATAACATAAATAAAAATCTCTCTTTATATAGAAACCAGTAAAGTAAGCAGAAATCTTACCATCTTTGTTTAAAATACTTTGTGTTCTAATAATAAGTTTCAGACCTAATCTGAGATATCTTAAGGTCAGTCTAAAAGCTCCAAACAGTTATCAGGGCTTTTGATCGGGTTTATGGTTTTAGGGTTCTTTTCAGAAAGGGAAATCACATCATATTTTCCTCTGAAAGGAGTCAATTGAAGATGATTGTCACACTTGACTTGATGATGTATGGATAAGTTAGACAATGTTTTTTCCCAGATAGTGCCTTTTTTTTTCCCCTTCTATAACCACAGCCAGTTCTGGTTTACATATATTCTACAAGGTAAAGGTTTATCTAAACTCCTGTATCTTTCAAACTTTGCCCTGCAATTTCATTAGGAAAAAAAAACAAAAACAAACAAAGAAAAAAAAATCTGTCATACTCTAATATATGATTAGTATGATCATTTGATTAACCTGTGTCTGCTTAATTTCAATCAGCAATGCTAACATGTCAACAAATATTATCTAAGTCTAGCCCAATTTCAAAACTGTCACTGGCTCATAAATTCTTTGTTATGTTGACACAAAACACATGAAGTCAATGGGCATTTTCTCTTGAATGGCAGCTGGAACAGACAACACATGCATAGTGCTTGTATCAGCATTTCTATAGAGTGCAGTCTGTTCTGATTTTACTGTAAATACTTTTTCCTGCATTTTATTCACCTAAAAGCCTCAGATATCATCAAACAATATATGATAGCTATTTATAGAGCCATAATTTTAAAAAATACTGATCAAGAATACCAATTTTACAGAGGCTGTTATCCTCTTTAGATTTAGAGAACATACTTACATCATGTTTGGGTTTAGTTTTTACTTTTCTTTTTCTTTGACTTGGAGAATTTATAGTGGAGTTCTTTTCCAGTTCTCTCTAGTTCAGACAAATTAGGAATGCTAGCTCTAGTACAAATCTCAAAGTTTTGGTATTGATTTCACAGACACCTCAAACAAGACTTTGTAAAGGAAAACCTATTAGGAAACTTAATCATTTGTAGTAAAATTATGTTAGCTACTACTTGGCAAGATTGCTTTAGAACTAAGGCTTTGAAGCCTGTCACAGGTCTTAGAAATAAAATTGCTTGAGTAGTTGAGGAGAACTGTATTAAAATGCAAATTTCGAGCTGCTAATATTTCTTCAAAAACCAATAATCCCTCAAGGCCACCAATATGTCAAATACTTAATGGAAAAATATCCCTTAGGCAGAATGGCCTTTCTAAGTTGACTTTTGATTAAACTTAAAATACTATATAGCAAAAAAACTTAAAATCAAAAAGAGGATATAAATATAGTACTAGACTAAAATGTCATAAAGAATGCAATTGGAGGGGCAAATTTAAGTTCTCTAATTTTTAAATAATTTTCTACCCTTTCTGAGGATTAGTCAAGGAAATAATTACTAATATAAGGTATACCTTATAGCATACACTCACAAACAGGCCTTGGAGGAAGAGAAACTATTTTTTCAAAGTAATACTGATGTAAACAAAAAGTTCTGATATAGTTGGTGTGTATAGCACAGAAGTCAAGGTCTCCCCTGCCAAATAATTCTGCTTCTACTCTATTATACAAATCCTCAAACCTAAGGCTCAAAATTATCAAGTGAGAATGCAATGGATCTTATTTTCCCTGACTAATGAATTCCAAAGCTCTGTGCATCTTTGTCAAACACAGGAGAGAATTTTCCTTTGAGGAGGAATGACTCAATAAAATGACTCAATAAAAAGTCTAACTCTATTCCAGTTAAAAACAGTGACAAAACATTATTGTGAGAAGGACTGGGATATTGGTTTGCTCAAGTTGCAGTACACTTCGACTGAGTACATCAAAATTTTGAGGAAATTAAATTGCTGTTTAAGCATTAAAACAATCATAGAACCTATAGTTGCAAGCATATTAAATTCTATCATTCCTAAGTGTTGTCCAATAAAAAGATTTGTGGAAAACACAAGATGTCTGTTTACTGATTACCATACTCTATGACAAGTGTGCTGTTGCAATATCACCTTTTACAGTGAAAATTTTGTGGCAGCAAGGTAAAAAAACTTGAGATACTCACAGTTTGTAATGTCACTGAGTAAAGAGACTATTTAGTAGCAAGAAAACAGAACACGAGTTGTCAGCTGAATAATCCAGGCTGAGCTCATTTCTAATGTGCAGCACAATTGTTTTTGAATAGGAATTGGACAAGTGTTTTGGCCAGATAAGAAAATCTTATGTGATCATGAGGAAACAGCAGCTGGATTCTCAGCTGGGGTGAAGCAGAATAGTCTGACTAAAGTATCTTGAACATACAAAGATCTATATCAGTTAAAGATATGACATTGCATTTGATCTTCAAAAGATGTGTTGTGTTCTTAATCTGTAATAGAAATCCAAAGAACATGTTTTCAGTTCTAAAGGTATCTTCTAGTCCTTCGAAATATAATAATCTGTATAGCTTCACTTTACCTTTTGAGGCTTCAGTCACCAATGCATTAATCTAGTGAATACAAACAAGCAAAAAGAATGAAATTGCCCTGAAGAAAAAAATATGATGTAGAAGTGATATTGGGCCTCTGCTTTTAAATAGTTTTAGTTTTTTAGAAGCACTGATCCATAGCTTCCCTGGAGAATTACAGACGCACCCTGAAATCTGTATTCCTCCCAATCAGTTCCCTACATCTAAGAAAACGAACTTCCCTAGCTCTCACCTGAAGATGTCTGACCATCTTCCTATATAACCTACACTTATGATACAGTATGAAGAATTTTAACCTTCAAGTTAACAGAAATGCTTTTTCTCTCAGTAGTCAATAATCTAATCTAGTAACCTTTAACGACTCCTCAAAAGAAAAGTACCCATCTTTTAGAAACCCCATGGGTTTAGTTTCTGGGTGAGCAGATAAAGTAGAATCAGACATGGACACTTCATGTGATCAGCAGGTTTCCAGTTCACCATGTACCCAGTTCTCTTTGTAGAAAGAAATTGAAGTCTAAAGAAACTTTAATTATTTTTTTTTTTCTCAGTCATAAGGAGGTCACATACTGAGTGTTGTGGACACCATGTTAAAGGCAATGAACAGTGATCACATTCAAATCTTGGCTGTGATGAATTATCAAAATATACTTGTTGACAAAGTATGTCACAGCAGCATTTCTCACAGGATCAAAATAGCTATACAAACTTCTTCATTTACAGTGGGTGGAGGATGAAGAGTAGTGCTTCTACATTTTCAGTCTGACAATTATATGCTTAAGAGAGGGTGGAAAATAAAAATGAAGTATAGTTAGAAGTACAATAAACAAAGATCACTTACGGTATTTGGCATGAACAACTTTAAATTAAAAATATTTCAAATGCATTTCAATCCAACTCCCTGAACTTGACTTTAGAATTAATTTTGTTGATTCATGCTTTGTTCTTGGCTGCATTTTCAGCCAAAACACATGTCATCAAAATCATATAAGAATGGTCATATTGCTATCCCAGATTTACATAGTATTTAACAATGCTTCATTCTAAACTCATTTTTGGTTGTTTTTGAGTGAGATTTCACAGCAGTAAGTAGCTGTGATGTGTATTGTTAAACCAAAGATGGAACCAGACAGTGTTCTGTATGACGTTCAAGGAGACCTAGACCCCTTTCTCTTCATAACTGCAGGGAAGAAGAAATGAAAGGTTCTTTCAGTCTTCTTGAGATTCAGAATTAAGTGCTATCACACTTTCACTCCTTTAACACTCTTTTGGGTTGTGTTGTTAGCAATTTAAGCTCAGAAAAGAGTGATCTATGTGATAGGTCTATAACTTTCTTTCAATATCAGCTATTTGGCCTTCATTTATCTATCAGGATCTTCTGACAATCTTTTGAAAGTCAGCAGTCTTACATTTTTATTTAGTCTATTTTCTGATACTTGCTTTTATTTTCCCCCAAGTCCATTAGGAGTTAAATTTTAGTTTTGAACAAATTCAAACATCCTTATTTCTCTGTTCACTAAATAGTTGTTTTGTTTTGGGTTGGGGTTTTTTTTGTTGTTTTTTTTTTTTAATCTAGTTATTCCTAAGGGACATTTTTACATTTTAATTGAGACAATTGAGAGGGCTTTTTTTTTTCTCGTTTACCTTTCATCTTAAAAAGACTGTGGTGGGTTGACCTTGCCTGGATGTCAGGTGCCCACCAAGCCTCTCTACCACTCCCCTTCCCAGCTGGACAGGGCAGAGAAGATAGAATGAAAAAAACAATTTATAGGTTAATATAAGGTACTTTACCAAAGTGAAAGCAAAATTTTGCCTGTGCATAAACAAAAAAAGTTTTATTCTCTACATCCCATGAACAGGTGGTGGTCATCGTCTTCCTGGGAAGCAGGGCTTCAGCACGTGCAGGTTGCTTCAGAAGGCAAACATTGTAAGTAATGAATGCACCCCACCCCATTCTTCCTCCTTCCATTAGGTTTTACGTCTGAGCTGACATCATATGGTATAGAATATCCCTTTGGTAAATTTTGGTCAGCTGGCCTGGTTGAGTCCCCTCCCAAGTTCTTGTCCACTTTCAGCCCCTTTGATGGGGGAAGGACGTTGAGAGACAGAGATGATGCTGTGCCAGCACTACCCAGCAGTAACCAAAACTCTGGTGTGGTATCAACATCTTTCAAGCTACCAATACACAGCTCAGCACTATGAGTGTTGCTAAGAGAAAGTGAACTCCATCTCATTGACCAAAAGACATACTTTGTCTTTTAGTTTGGTAAAGAAGTTGCTTGAGCATCGTCGGGTTTCTAATTAATTCCCCAAGTGATAGCGGTTTTTGTGACTCATTTTGGGAGTTTTGGGTTTTTGCATTTAAATCGCTTTTTACTTTCTTATCCAGTTATAACATCAGACAGCCTTGTTATATTGTAGGTAATTTTTTCAGTATTCACATAGCAATGGAATCAGGAAGGGATTATGCAATGGTTTACATTTAGACACATGGTATTTTTAACTGCAAATTTTAAAAGAACCTTATCTTAAATAGTTGAGAAACAATTAAAGTTTCCATCAGAGAAAGAACATGAGTAAGTTAAAAGTAATTAGTTTCTATAAAACATATCCCAACAATCAGTGTTGTCTAAAAATTAAATCCTTTGGCATTCTTATAAAAACTGCTTAAACTATGAATTATATTATGTTGTAAAATGAAAGTTTATCATCAAAGAAAGACAAAAGTAGGAAACAAAAAGTCTGAAAACTGTCTTGGATTTACTGTCCAGCAATAATGCTTATTCTGAATGGCCTCCCTGAATCACTATAAGTAATGGAATTTTCCCCGTTGTGTCTGTTGCGTAACAGTCATTTTGTTGGGTGGGCAAGATTAAACTTATCTGTGAGCTTGACTGGTATCTTTAAAGGTGAATTATTTTCCTTGCATTGAACTTATGATTTCCTTGTCCTTTGACCAAAGTGGTAAATAGATGTATAACCTGTCGTTTCCTACTAAGGTGGCATGAACTTGGCAGGGTGACAGATTCCCACCCAGTCCCTCTTTTTCACTCCTCTCACAAGCCTCTGCTGGGAGAGGAAAAAGATGAAAAGAGCTTGCAGGTTAGAACAATACCTTCCTTCTATCTCTCCTTCTTTCCAGGCTCAACTTCACTCCTTTATTCCCAACTTCTCTACTTTCTCTCTGTTCCAAATAGTGCAGGAGGATGAGGAATGACAGGGTCACAGTCCATAGCAGTTCCTTTCTGCTGCTTCATCCTTTTTCTCTTCCCCAGTGTGGGCCTCTCCATGGACTGCAGTCCTTCAGTGAAAACCTGCTCCAACATGGGCTCTCCATGGACCACAAATCATTTAGGAAGTATCCATATGCACCAGTATAGAATCCACCATGCAGAGTGGATGCCTTCTTCAGCATGGTCCTCCCATGTGTTGCAGGACAATACCTGCTTCTAATGGCCACTTCCACAGGCTGCAAAGGATTCTCTGCTTGCTCCTCATCCTCTTCCATTTAGGCTGTATATGTCAATAAACTAGCAAAGACTGCCCAAGGATACTATATATCATGATATTCATGCTCTTTAAGCATTTTCTGAGAACCCTGTCTCTTTAAGTCAGAAAGAACGTAAGCAAGGGTTTAATAATACAAATTCCCCACAAATAAATTTGAATTATTTTACTGAAAAGCATTTTTGCATCGCTATTAAGATTTAATTCCTATAACAGTTTTGCAAAAACATGCAAAGCAAGCAGCAGTTTCTTGACATAAATTAAAATAGAGCCAATGATACCATATGGATGAGGAGAAAAAGGGCCAAATTAACCATAAACAGAACAATCAGAAGAAATCTGATTAATTTTCAACTTGTTGGTAAATGAATAAGGCCCCATTCATTTGCTTTTCAGCCAAACAGTGGCTGTAAAACTGCAATACCATAGACAGACATGTCTCTGCATTTTATGTATGTGAGCATTATGACACCAAAGGGGCAAAGATGTGTGTGGTTTAATGTACAAGGGATCCAGGTAAAAACAAATTAAAGAATAGAATAAACACAAGAGACTGCAAATAGGCAGAATATAATGCCAAATACAGTAGAAGCACACTCATATATGAAACAATTATTAAAAACTAGCAGTCATATAGATGCAGGGATGATAACTAATAACTTGTGGAGGTTTTAATGAAGGAATTTGTCAATATCTTTTTCTAAGTCTAGGAACTGTTCTGTTTTGTCAGTATCATAAGCACTCCTATCATATCAGGCTACAACTCCCTAAATTGTATCTATATCTACATATATCTGCACACGTAATAAGCTTCATGACATTTTTCCATCAGCATTTTTAAACACGAAAATTTTAAAATTTTCGCATCCAACCATTTCCAAAATGACAAAGAATTGCATAAGCTTCACTACATAAACTCATAAGAAGTCTGCTGAAAAAGGAAAGCCAGAATTACTTCAGACATATCTCCTTAAACACACTTGCCAAGAGCATCTTTCAAACTAAGCTAATCTACTAAGTCAGCAAAACCAACAAAAGGAACTTAAACAAGGGAGGTTTCTTCCTCTCTTTACCCTAACCAGTGCTATCACCTGCACTACCAAGTCCTAGTTTCCCAGAGGCAGAGAAACCTGAGATACCAAGTCTCCTCAGTGTTCCTTCTCTACTGGGAGAAGCAGTGTAACTTGGAGAGAACAAAATTTAGGCACATAAAACAATCGAATGTGTAAAGTCTAAGGCATGAGGCAGGCAATAGGAAATCTAGGAGGGATGGTGTGGTAAAGGTGTGATCACCAGTATTAGTCTGTTCACATCTCTTTGGGGCTACTGAAAAACTCATTTTTATACGAGTCCCTAAGGAGTCTTCTGGAGCTGGTTGTGACACAAAGTTCATCAATCCCTTCAATTTCTTTAATCACATTAGCAGTTTCTGATGCTGATGGAGATTGTCTACATCCCATGTAGGGAGTTACAGTTCAGTTTCCAGTGATCAAAAAGTCCCTGCATATGGATTCTGCAGAAAACATTCCCTAGAAAATATATAAAATACACTCTTAATGTCTTCTCAATAGAGTCACCCCTTTCTGGGAAAAAAAAAATAAATTGACAACAAAATGAGCATATTACAAATGCAACAAGTTGTGGTGTATGGGCCAGACAAGGATCCTGATACATCCTGGAACTTGAGATTTATTCACAGAATGTGTATCAGCTGTACATCACTCCAAAGAGCAATCACAAGGCAGGGAGACTGTGTCTCTTATTTATTATTATTCCCAAACCTGATGCATAGGTGTCTTTGTTAATCTATGTGTTGAGTCGTACTTGGAAGGAAAAATAAATGGCAGCATAACTATATACTTCTGCACTATGTAATCTGTTATGTAGAGAAACTTTAATGTAAGAAAATTCTGTTACCTTAATTTCTTTTTTTTTTACATACCTTGCTTTGATTTGCTGTTCATCCAAGTGACTGAAAGTTTCTTCTGAGAGCATATTTAATAGAAAATGGAAAACAAAGTGTGAAAAAGAAAGGAAAAGAGAGAGCTCTAATGAATATGATGTTTAGTATGCTGTCAGACATTTAAGGCTTATGCTGCCACAACTCCAGTTAGCTGAGCACAGCAGTAGTTATGAGGAGTAATGAGTTTGCCAGACATTTTGAAATTCCTCTCCTGCTGTGTCCTGTCAGTTGAAAAAGAGGGAGACAGTGATGGCCAACAATTTAAACATAATGGATTGACCATAACTGGCACCTAAAGAACAATAAAGCAAAGACCAAATGGCAGGATCTGACCAGCTAAGTTCCCTGAATATGACAAGGATTGTTACATTTTATATTTTGCTTGAAAAGAAAAATGCAGCTATAGATTCAGTAGCTGGAAAACATTTAATTAGAAATAAACATATTTTATTGGAAAAACAAAATAATTAGTGACATAATAACGAATATTAAAAATGGCTACATAATTTTTCTCTTTTTTTCTGCCCAGTTTAAAGTAGGGAGGTATTTCTTGATAATTTTGAGTAATAGATAAGAAAAATATTCATGCCAAATATATTTTTCCAGTAGTATTCTAGTTATGTGTCCGTGAAAGACCAGAGATTACTTTCCTTCTACATTTCTCATCAGAAAGACTGAAGACTGGATTTTTAAAAAACAAAGCAGATCTTCATAGCTGTCACCATGCTGCACAGTTAGAGTATTCATTATTTTCTGGTAAAAGAGGGATTGGACGTCAGATTTTCCACTCCAAAAGAATATGCCTTTGCCAAGTTATTTAGATCAGATTTATATGAGCGATTTGTCCTTCTAGAACTTTATTTCCAAAATAATATTTTAGTGTTGATAAGAAAGATGAAAAAAAAATCTCAAAACAAATGGCTTTTCAGTTCTACTATTTAGCTGGAGCAACTCAGTCTGGAGAGGGCTGTGAAACTGTTCCCTCTTCCAGAATAAACTGGAAGAAGGAGGGGGTTTTCATTTCTCCTGCTAAGGAACTCAGACCTTAATTTATTGGGCTGAGCTAATCACCCCATGATTCTGCCATAGACAGCAGAGAAAAAGGAAGGCACCTCTAGACAATTACTTATCTCCCTAATATGATGGATCAGATTAATTGTATCTGGTTTTGTTTATATTTGCTAGGAATGGAGTCTCAAGTGTTTTATTCTGAATTAAATATCCAGTTTTTAAACACCTAAAATTTGTGCAAATCTTTTTATGCCATCAATGTGGCTTATTTGATTATTCTTCTATAAATATTCTATTTCACTACTTTTGAAATTGAAAACACAAAGCTCTTTTCCCTAAAACTGAATTCTTCACTATTCCAACAGTCCCTGTTTTCAAAGGGCAGAACCTTCGGACTAAATATATAAAATTTGTATCATGTGATATCAATTAAGTTATGCAAAGCAAATAAAGGTAATATTGATAAGGCCAGATAATGCATGTCTGTTTTACCTGTGACACAAGAGATAACAACCCTTTATATTTTTTGCAGATTACGGCAGTGACCTGTTGCAGGGCACGTTTGGACAACTGTAAATTCACAGCATTAAGAGCTGATCTGGGAGCCCCCAGCCCCTGAATCTGCAGTTCAGCTGCTCTGGAGTTGATCAGAATACTGCTTTGTTCACAGATCATTAGCTTGATGGAATAGTTATCTTAAATGCCTAACTAATTTCCATTTATTTTTAATATTTCAAAAATGATCCGGTCGAGTTTTTTCAAGCTAAGAAAACAAGGATTGGGCATGCTAAGCTCAGAGCTTCATCTGCTTTGTCCCCATCAAGCATCCCGACTGTAGAAGAGTTATGTAAAGAAGCCTCTGGACTACCTGGATAATGTATGAAGCTCTCTCAGATTTACTTAAGGAAGGTAATGCTGGGTCACAAGGTTCAAATGTCTGTGTCCAAAAAGAAGCACAGAGACATAGAGTCAATGTAATGACTAAAGCCTTCCTTTCCACATCCACTGGATATAACTGTATTCCCACTTTTGTCAAACAAAGGGGAAACACGGTTTTGTCATGTTACTTGGCAGAGGCACAGCTTGGTGTCACATCATATACCCAGGAGAGCTCGTGCTGGGCATGCAGCAGTGCAGGTGCTGCCTATGTGTGCAGGAGGAAAGGAACTGCTGTTGTGTTGGACACATGAAAACTCCCAGTGCTACTGCACTAAAGCAAGCACGGGCATGCAACTTCCTGAAATAATTCCTGGCCTGCTTAACACACTAAGGACCACAGAAGGACTGCAGCTTTTACCACTAGATAAGGAGAGCAGCTTACAGCAAGAATGGCAATAGGCTTAGGTACCATAATCCACAGCCATGGCTGTAGCTTTGACAGAGTTTTGTGAACTGCATATAAACCTATCCTGGTCTCTCAGAGTGTTCTTGCTATTCAAAACCATTTGAAAAAGCACTTTTACATGGAGCTCTGTCACCCAGTGTAAGGGCTGAACTGTATCATCTTTTCTGCTACATGATTATTTTTCATCCAGGATTCCTGGTATATTTCCTGCTCCTTGAATGGACAACACAGAATTTTAAGCAGGGAACTCACAGGTGAAAAATAGAAAAGACTAACCCTCTTCAAATATAAAAAGGAATATTCCTGTTGAAATTTTTCACAGTTTTTATACTTGGCAACATTTTTATGGGGAAAAAATGAATTTTTAAATAATAATAGTAAAAACACAGTGGGAGAAACAGACATAACAATCATTCACAAAGATATTTAAAAACAATTTTTCATAAAAAGGCAATTCTCTTTTTCACAGCTTTATTTTACCACTCAGAGAATAGTATCTCTTATTAAACAAGGGAATCCAGGGCATTTCCAGCAAAAAGAATCTAGAGTGTTTCCAGCAGCTCTAAGTCACCACTGAGTCCTTGAAGAAATAATTTTTTCTATCTGGAACAATAAGAACAAAGCACAGATTGTTAGAAGGTGTGACCTTAATGCTCCAGTTTTTGAAAGCAAGTATTTATGAGGTTAATCAAATTTTCAATTAGTTAAGAATTTTAGCAGTTAAATTAATGTAATGTCAACATAGATGTCAGTAGCACAATAAGCTCATATTGTCTGACTTAGCTGACAGGAGATTCTGGCTTATTCTAGGCTGGGGACTCAGTTCCTGTTCTGACATTGATCCTAATCATGTTTTGAAAGCAGTAAAGCTTTGAGAAGCTATTGTTTTCCACAACTACCAGTGTAGGGCTGATGTTTTATTCTTTAAGCTGAATAGGAAAGCAGCATGGTCAGTGTTCTTAGGGTCTTCAGAGGGGTCTGATTTTTACTCTGGTTTTGCCTTTATTCTGGTATGTAACAGGATGCCACTCATTTGTCTGTGTTGCCATAGCCTGTCATAGATTCTAACACCGTCAGGGAAATTCTTCTAACTATAAATGCACAAATTAATTCCAAACTGCTATGCCTTGGATGAGAGGCTAAATCTTACAGCATATTGACTGCATAGTCAGTCATCACACTACAGACACCTAAGCTGAATCTTTATTCAGTTTGATCCATGGGAATTCTTTACTGTGTTACTGAAATGTCTCCACACAATAAAAATGTTTATTAAAAATTTGTCTGAAATTCAATAGCAATAACTTTGTTGTCTGAACCAGGTTATCATCTTCTACTTTAAAGCAGAGATAAAGGCAGATTTCTGAAAGATGCACATCAGTCACAAGATACAAGACAGTATCAAAGCTCAGAAAAAGGGCATGATCTATGTCAAGCAGGAGACATAGGAGTCAATTTCTTCCTTTGTCACTAACTCTGTTTATGTCCTTAGACCTAGCAATCAGGGGGTTTTTTTTCTTTTTTTAGTGTTGGTGTTCCTCCAACGGTTAATGATATCTCCCTATCTCACCATATTTGGCAGATAATCTATACAGAACTTTGAAGTGTTTGTATACAAGGCTACCAGTACTAGTCTACAAAGGGCATTCAATAGACATTCAGCACCAGACACTTACTATGGGCTCTTCTTTTACGTCTTCACTCATGGCTTTTCATTTCCATCAGCCCAATCCCCCCCTGCAGAGTTGCACAAAGTGCAGCCACCCAACAATCAAGATCAAGACCAAGACCAGCTCCTGCACTTCAGTTAATACAACCAGCTAGACCAGTGCTGAAGCCTTTTTATATTTTATTCTCAAATTTCTCCTAAATGTTTTCGTTTCCCTTCTTTGTTGTTCCTCCTCCCACCTTTCTTTCCCATTTCTGATCCTGAATCACACTGCTTTACCTCTTGTAACAAAGGTCTCTCAGTCCTTTCCTAATTGGCAAAACCCTCCCTAGAGGATGACTTTTTAGCATTTCAACATCTCATGCTATTGCTGTGATCTTTTGTGTAAGAGCTGCCAGACAAAAATGATTCCAAATGAGATGACTAATGGGAGTAGACAACGGATTTGCAGATGGACCTGTTTGTCTCATTCTACCCCATGAATGTGCAGATATATCACCATTTGGATGACTGGCATTTTTGGGGGTTTGCAGGAGTTATTTATAACATCTTTACACATTCAGACTAGAAAATAATTCTCCTATTTTCAAAACCATTATCTCTTAGAGATTACATACCCTCAAAGTCATATTAAATCCCAGTGTTGGATATAAAGACTTCTTCTAATTAATTCAATTTGGTTATGCAGATTTGGTTCTGTCTACAATTTTTTTTTCATACAGCATTTTTAATATTACCTCATTTACAAAGAGATTAGACTTCAGAAATTAAAATAAAAATCTATGTGAAAAATAGGATGACATTGCTCTGCCTTTAACCCTAGCATCTACTTCTTCTGTAAGATAATGGCTGCTGAGCAGACTAAAGTTCTTAAGTTAAAATGTGGCTGCATAAATCATGCAAAACAATTCAAAGTTTCTAGGCATCAAGAGGCTTGCAGACTTGAGGTGTGATTGAAGAGTAATAATGTGCGTTTGTCAGTGAGTTAGCCTGGATCTGAAAAATAGACTAGCTGATTGAAGGACTTGACCTAATGATCTCATTCTTCCATCTCTACTCTGTCCTTGTTTCCAGTCCACTCTAGATTTTTGTTCTCCATTTCTTACTAGACGAAAATTTTCCCTCTATTCCACTTATGTAAATGAATTTCACTGAGTCTGCTAGTTTTGGTGAGATGACTCTTTATGATACCTTTACTATTTTCAGCTGATCTGACAGACTTAGCAATAAGTAATAACAATAACTGGCACAGAAACCACAGACTTTTTTTCCCAGAAAATTCCACATTACCTAGATAAAAATCTATTTAACTAGAGTAGCACTTTAGATAAATATAGGCAAGACATTAAAAAGTTCGTAGAAATACCAAGAAGCATGAAAAAATATACATACTTAAGTATGACTATTTAGATTTACCTTGATTATATCTGTGTTGGTTTTGCATGGCCTGTTTTTTGGCAGCAGGTTGGGCCACAGTGATGGCTCCTATGAGAAGCTGATGGAAGCTTCCACCATGTCCAACAGGGCCAAGCCCTCTGAAGATGGACATGCTGATGGCCAAGGCTGGGCCAATAAAAGATGTTGATAATGCCTCTGTGTTAACGTATTAAGAAGAAACCAAAACTAGGAACCTTCCATTATATTTTCTCCCCTGTCTAGTTGCAATGGGGAGTGAGCAAGAGAGGCTTCATGGGTGCCTGGCATTTGGCCAGTCTCAAACCACAGCAACATCATTTGATATAAAGTTCAGTGTGTGTATTATATTCTTAAATCTTTCCCCATCTATAAAAGATTGTTATGGGTTTGTCAGTACTTTCCCCAGACAATATCAATTATTTCACAAATAATGTAATCATGTAAAATCTGTGCTAAAGGACTACCTGAATTTTTTTTTGTGACCTACACCAGATTGTACTCAGCTTGTTACAGCACAGGAAAAAACCTCCAAGCTTGAAACCTAAAATAAACTGTTTTCTTAATTTCACACAAAAATCTGTATATTTCCAATGCAGGAAAATAATATTTAACATTCTAATAAACACTGGAAATAAAAGGTCACTTAAGGAACCAAAAATTGAATTTGCATTTCTTACACCTTTCATAGGTTACCTTATCCATAGTTGTCATCTTTGTCATCAGAGCAGAATGATCCTCAAATTTTAAGAAAATTTACTTGAATGGCAGTACAATAGTTCACAGGTGATTTCAGATTTTGGTGTTCTTGAAGAAAAATGTAGGTTTAATTTTGAATGGTTAACAGGAATTTAATTTAGATATAACTGAAAATGGCTTCTATTAGATGCTTTCCAAAAATGCACTCCTTCTAAGCTGCTCAGTCACAGAAAATAAAGAGATCACTTTAATATATCTTTCCATTATCTTGATTATCTATCACTGGCCATGTGCTTCAGCTGTTTAAAAATAGGAACAAAATCATTAAACTGTTCTTGCTAAAGATAATGCTGCTTGAAATTAAAGAAATAGTTTTTCTTTATGTTATCATTTTCAAAGTGCAAAGAACAGCCAATTTATTTCCATATGTACTCATAAAGTAGTGCTGCACTTTTGTAAATGCTATTTCTCTGTATTATGCCAATATTATATCTGTGCTACTTCCCACACAAGAAGGCATCCATGAGGTGGGGAAAAAATATTTACTTTGCTTATTTTTATAGCTGATTTATTGTTCCTAGGGATTTAATCAAAGTTTCCCCTCAGAAGGTTAATTTTTGAAACTAATTTACATCTTATCAGCTTTTCTGAAATGCAACTAATCAACAGAAGACCCATTTTTATGTTTAATTCTTTAGCTGAGAGGACAATCTTTAAAAGGAAATGCATCCAGTATGAAAAGGTTTGCAAAAGTTTAGGGCTCATTTATGTACTCCATTCAGGCTATACGTGAAACTCTCAGTGCTGCTTGCTCAGGAGACTTTAACCCAATTAAAAAGCCCTTGACAAAATAGGTTACTGCATTTCAGCCTCAGCCTCAGGAGAAAACATCAGGGATAGGGACATGACAACATGGTCAATTAACATGACTTCAGATATGTTAGCTGAGCTCTGCAATGCCATTAACTAAAATCAAATGAACTAATACAATTAAACAGAAGAGCCTCTTTATCCATCCAGATATACCCCAAAGACTAACAAAGATGATCCAACGCCTGCCAGATCTTTTCAGGGAAGACACAGTTAAGCTTCTACCTGGAGCACCATTGTAACCTTAGGTACAGCCACGTATTCAAGTCAAACTAGAAATCAGTGGTAATTTTTGCACTTATCCTCTGTTTCTCTTGCATAGATACCATTCAAATGCCTTTTAGAAGCAGTGAAACATCATCCCTGCCCTTTTTTTCTTCTGTGATCCATCCACACTCAACAGGCTAGCACTGGTACAGAACCTGCACAGCTTGGTTTGTGCTCCTCTACATGTTATGATGAGCCCTTCAAGGAAGACCTTACTTGGAGCAGTTTTCCACCATTTACTTTGTCCATTGTTGTAGTTTGATGGTAGTAATACAAATCTTTTCTGAATCAAATGTACATTTTCAGCTTTCTGATAAAGGGTGATATTGACATGCAATACAAAAATTTTATCACTCACTTTGGAAGTTTATTTGATGATGACTGGTCATTCTATAAAAATTTCATTAAGATATAAAAGCAAAAGTAGAATATTGTTTTAAATGTATTGACAGAACAAAGATACAAAACTAATTTAATGTATCTTGAGTGTAAAAGTTTCATAAATTGTATAGACCATAAAGAATAAATCCTAGCAAATTTTAAATACAAAAATAGAGACAAACCCAAAAAACTGCATTGAGGGCACTCGATAGTAGGATACTGATAATATTAAAAATAAAGTTGTCCAATTTAACAGATGACTAAAATAATGCAGATGGAAAAACAGAAAAATGCAAATACTTTTACAGCAGTACATGAATCCTCTGACTTATATTGGATGTTAACACTCAGAACTTTTACAGGGCTTCACTTAGTCAGGACTTTTATTGAAAAAACTTGTAGTTGCACTGTGCATGTCAGGAAATACCTTTCTCAGCTGCAGTCCAGAGCCTCTGGATCAATGTATCTCTTTTACCTGCACCACTTTATTTACATACTGACTTGAAATGAAGCTGCTACTCAGGGACATAAAGCAAGGCAAAACTTTCACATCATTTGCAACTACCAAGCTCTGTGCATGTCAGTGTGGCAAGTCATGAAAATATTACACTTTTTTATCCCTGTCCTTCCAATTTTTTTCTTCTTCCTGACCTGTTAAGGGCATTCATTGTGACCCATTTTTGATTTGATCCCGACCTCTTCAAGGGAGAGATTTTTTCTCTGGGTATTTTTCACGGTGATTTTTTTTTTAATCAAGTAAATTGTTGTAAATAATATTTGAAAGAACTATTAATTGGTTTGAATAATAAATTTCTTTTTCAAGTTCTTTTGTTATTGAATTTTTTAAAAAGTAACCATGTTTGCTGAGTAATAATTTCAAATAAGAATTTAAAAATATTTGGAAAGTAATTTGACCAGCTTAAGTATTCTGAAATTTGTTTCAAAATTCTTCTGGAGGAGTGTCATAGACAAACTGTGGTAAATGCTGTCTGCTGTATCTAAGACTTTTTCCATCGTGGAAAAAGTAGGATTCTATAGACCTGTAATGGCTTTCAACCATTCAGGTATGGATTACATGTCTTTCCTTTAAACATCATTTTGTGGTTTCTGGATGGTAATCATTGTTGCCAGTCATGATACTCTGTAATTTCATGTTTTTTCATAACCATGAGAAACAATAAAGCAGTAGTTCTCAGTTCTCATCACTCAAAATTTGTCCCTCAGTTCTCCTTTTAATTAAAAATAAAATTAAGATAAATATTTATTTTAGCAATATTTGACCTTCTAGGACATTACACTGAATGGGAGTGTGAACCACGCAGCAATCAGATGACACAGACTCAACAAAAACTGAAATATTTTAAAAAATATATTGTCTGTGGAGATTTGTGTAAGATTGTCGTGGCTATTCGTAAAAAAATTAGCTTAGTGCCACTGAAGGAACTGGGTTTGCTCAGCCTGGAAAGGAGATAACTACACAGGAACAAGAATGCCAGAACCTACAAGGAGGGCATGAAGAATAGCTCTTCACAGAGATGCATGGTGGGAGCATGACATGGGCATAAGTTGAAATAACAGAGGTTCAGACTAAAGGTAAAGAAAAGAAAATATTACCATGAAAGGCACTTGAATAAACCAGTTTTTCCAGAGAGTTTAGGTAGTCTCTGTCCTTGGAGATTTTGAAGACTGGATAAAGCCATGTGCTGAACTCATAGCTAACCTCAAACAGAAGACTCCTTCCATTCCGAATTTTCCAATGATACTTTAATCCTCTATCTAACATAAATGTAGAATAAGATAATGAGCTATTTGGGTGGTTGCACTTAGAATTATGTGGAGATACACTGAACACAACACTCTTCTTTTTATCCATGGAGAACCATTACTGTCAGTAAACAGGCAGAAGAATTCAGCTGGTACAATACTTAATACAGTAGGGGACTAGGCTGGGGAAGTTTAAGTCTCAAGTGGCACAGATCACAAATAATGATATTAAGCATACAGTACCAAGTATTTAGAGAATTATTACTTACTTGCAATAGGACAGGGCATTCATCCATTTTAAATATACTACTAATCAAAAATATTCCACTGTGTATTTACATGTATTTCTGTATGTTCTTATATACCTACACATATATAGCATATATAATACATATACAACACACAGCATATTATAAATACATTAAATAAGTTAAGCAACTATAACCCACAATATAGTCACAGGAATATCAACATACACATGAAGCTAGAACTGCTTATAAATATAAATTTCAACCTTGACTTCACTGGAGAGAATTAGCATAAACAGCGATTTACAGAATGTGTCAGTACTGTTGAAAGCTATTACATAAACCTGGTTATCATTTCTTTTCAGGCTGCAGAGGAAAACCTCTTCACCATGTTCCTCATATGCACTTATCCAGGTTGCCCTGTTTTAGTGAACAAAAAGGAATCACCCCTTCTCTGTGAGTGCGTGTGAATAATTTCTCTAGGTATTTATGGGAACAATTACAGAAATAATAACTGGAAAAGAGCAGGCTGAAGAGATTAAAAGGACACGTTGAGACATAGCATGTGACAGTCTCCAAGGACCTGGTATATTCCAGGGACCAGATATCCTATGGAATCTGTAAGAAAAGGTCTGAGAAAGCCAAGAGTTGGACAAAGTGCAAGGGCAGTAGTGCACAGGGAGATCAGCTGCAGACTGTGCATCTTGGACCACTTCCAGAGAGGTGAAGACTGCAAAGACTAGAGGACTGTGCACATATCTCATAAAAGAAGGGACCTTGAGGGAGTTTCCAAATGCTTAACTACAAACCACTGGTCCAGCAGATTGCAACCATTTAAAATAGCTGGAATCTGGGATTCCAGCCTATTGCCTTGCTGCAGCAAGCTAAAATTATTTAACTTATCTCAAATAAATACAGCAATGAGATTTAAGTATCTAGAGTCCACTGTGATTGGTAATGCCTAAGAACATATTTTAAGAAATGTTACTTTTGTTCCAGATTTTCTTCATAGGTTTGTTAAGCCTAACAGCACCCATAAAAAAAGGAAAACATTCCTCAAGATCCTGATATTTAATGCACAGTTTTGTCCTGCTCTGGGTGTCTTATTTTACTTACTGTTCCCATAAAGAGGAGCTGACATCTCCTGTCAGTTAGAGACAAGCTATAACTTTTAAGTGCCAAGATAGGCACAAATTGCTATTTTGCTTTACTCTCTGATTTTATATTATTTTTTGATTTGCAATGTACTGCAATTTCATTTGCAGTCTATTCTGTCTTTCTAGGGAGATCAATTAAAGATAACAAGATAAATTCTTGATTATATTCAGGGAGTCAATTTTAATATTACTTACAGGAGGGGATTGTAATCTTATCAAGGATGTAATTGCTCCAGTTTTGTTTTTGCTTACTGGGAGGATTGAGCATAATAACTCAAACCAATATGATATGGAATACAAGAAATGTCCAAATTTAACAGTGTTCCATCGTATAAGTTAAATAAATAACAGTGTAATGAAGAGAAATCAAAGTTAAAAAAAGCTGCCCAGAAACATAGTGACATTTCTGATGACAAATTGTAGGAGACAGTGAATCTCAAAGCCACTGTAAAGTGTGAGGGAAGTATCAAATTAATACCAATTTCAGAGAAAAAAAACAACTTCTTACTATATTCAGAATTACGTTAGATCACCTTTATATTCAAAAGATAGCATAATATCCTTGAAAGAGAACAATGTGATAGCTTGACTACACTAACTGCTGCCTTCACTGAATGTGGAAATGTCAGGTACTTCATTTTCATACAGGACTTCATGAATTGTTAATAACAGAACACTGATTATGAGGTGGGTGTGTGATCTTGCCTTATTGAAAATCAGAACGGGTTTCAGAATGCATCATTTTAGATATCTAACTTGAGACTTCTGTAAACAAACTGTTGAGATACATAGATTATATCTCTATGAAGCTTTCATTTTGCATATAAACCTGAGGCACTGAAAGTCCAAAGTATTTGCTATTGAACAGATGTAGGCTTTTAGCTGAAATTAGTCAAATACTTTAGCAAACTAAAATATTGTAGTGAATAGGATTCAAACAATAATTTAACAAGTTTCAAAATACTTTGCTAGTCATTTCTTCATAGGTAAAGAGGCCTGAGAGAGGATGGAGTAATTTAATGTATTCTGGAGGCCTTATCCATACAAGGCAGATCCCTCTTAAGTTAATGGAGCTACCCTGACATATAAAGGTGCACCAGAGTGCAATACTGTCTCTGGTTCAACACAGATTTTGATTTCTACCTGATCTTCACTGTGCAAGACCTAGTTCAGCTCATTTGAAATTAAAAAATAAATTTATGCACAACTACATTTAATTATTTGGGTTTGGAAAATTAGGCAAGAAGTAAAAAACGTAGCATTTTGTGTTGCTTTCATTACAATTTTGTAAGAATATGATTGACCTTAAAGCAAAGAAGGCTAATTGTCCTGAGCTTCATTAGGAGGAGTATTGCATTATACAGGTCAAGAAATGTGATCCTTCCCCTATGTTCAGCACTGGTGAGGCCATACCTGCACTACTGGGTCCAGTTCTGGTTTCCCCAGAACAAAAAGACATGCTGGAGACCATCCACTGAAGGGCCACAGAGAAGATTTGGGGGCTGGAGCATCCTTCATATGAATGGAGCTGTACTGAGCCTGTCTGGGGGGGTAACCCCATCAAAGTGCATGAATATCTGAATGGAGGCAGTAGCAAAGATGAAGCCAGGCTATTTTCAGTGGTGATCTGTGACAGAACAGGAGTCAGGGAACATTGTAGGTTTCATCTGAACTGTGAGGACAATGGAGCACTGGCAGAGGTTGCACACTCTACATCCTTGAAGATATTTAAAAATCATCTGGACCTGGTCCTGGAGGACCTGCTCTAGGTGACCCTGCTTGAACACAGTTGGACAAAATGATGTGGAGAGGTCCTTTTCAACCTCAATAATTTGGTAAATCAGATTCTGTGGCTCTTGTATTTCACATTCCTTTTGGAAGGTATCAGAAATATGGTCTTTGATTTTCTCCCATAGGAGCGGAGCCTAGGCCTGTATGGACCTGTCTGAATTGCTGTTTTATACCACCTACTGCATCACTCAGGGCATAGCTCTAAGGGAATTAAAAAACAACCTCAGGACAAAAATGCAGTTTTGTTCCATTTCTTCCTTAGGGAAGTTGCCAGTACCAGCACTGAAGACTCTGTACCTCTCCTGCTGCTGCCTTTCCTGTCCCTCAGAGAATGCAGCACCAGGCAGTGACCACATCTGATCCATGGCACATCTCCAAAAAGCAACACACTCAACCAAAACTCAGCTCTGAAGTGGCAGAGAGATGAACCTGAGCTGACCCCCAGCCTAGTCCAGTGGAGCCAAGCAGACAGGTCCGAAGCAGCAGCACCACACGGAATTAAATCAGTGGAGTGGAGCAGTCTGGAGGTGGGCACTGCAGCGTTGTGCAGATGATCCAGCTTTTGCAGGGGTTATCCATCAGTGTTTTTCACTGTGTTGGACATGGAGATGGGGAACACTGGATGTGGAGAGCCTCTGCCAACTTGTCTTTGTCTTGGCAACCAAACAGAATTGAGATGGTGAACATCTTCTGGGCATGAAGCAGCTTTTGTTTTGTATTTTTTTTAATTAATATTGTTGCTGTTACTGTGTGTTTCTTATTCCATTGTTATTTTTTTCAGTAAATTGTTATTTTCTCAACCCATAGTGTCTGGTCTCTGTCTCTTTCACTAGAGGGGACTGGGAGAAGGGGAACAGCATATTTAGAGTTTAATTCCCAGCTGTTTTTTTTAACCACAAATATATAAGGGCTTTCAAGACCAGGTTTGGCAAATAAGGGTTTGTGAAACCAGGGGAGTATGAGAAATGAAAAAACGGGAGACACTAGGAACCGAACTCACAGTTCAGTGCTGTGACCCTTCTGTGGGCCTGCAAAGCCCAAACTCAGATAGATTTCACCACACAGGTGCAACTTGACTTCCTAGGACTTCATGATGCTGCAAGGTCTACATTCACTGAGCACCACTGCTATGGAGCTGGGCCAATCTGAAAGTTTAATATGCACTACAGGCCACAGGGAACCTCACATTTATCTGAAAAAATATCCACAGGGGCAGCTGGGGGCACGTGCATCTGCATCAGCACAATTTTTTATAAAAGTCCTTGGGCCCCATTTTTTGAAGTGTTTAGGGGTGTTTTAGCTGATCAAACTCCTGGTGATGCTAAGGAGATTTGAATGAACTGCTGTGTAGGCATCCAGGATCCACCACTGTGGAGAGAGAGAAGAAAGTGGAAGGACTAAGGAGCTGGATTTGATAGCACCAAGACTGATAACTTGTCCCACTGTGCATCTCACATGAAATTGGGCTTTTCAGTCTCTCTTCCCATTCATTGTACCTCTTTCAGACAAAGCTGGTGTCACTTGACTGTTTATGCAGATGTTCCAGCTGTTAAGGACTTTAATCTGGCCCTTCTGCTACAAGGTTTGCAAGATAGAAAGCGTTAGGCACTTTATGTGAATTATATATCATCAGACTAGATGATCCCAGCTTCAGTGATAGTTCATCTTCAAGGCCTCAAGGCTAGAACTAGTGCTCCAAGCAGCTAATCGGTGAGGAAAGTTGCAGCAGTGCTTTGGATGCTGTGAAGCTGCCAGTTGCAAGAGACTACACACGTAACTGAATTGGACACCTGGGAGGTTGGGCTGTAGTTATAGCTGTGAAAACAGCAGCCGTGCCAATACTGTGAATCTAAGCACCAATCTGTTGTTTTGGGAGCCCGAATTATTTTGAAAGACCTAGCAAATGATTGTCAAGGAGACTTAGAGCTACAGCTATAACTAGTGATGGGATGTTTCACAGGTATTTTCTTAGGTCCTGAGGTAGTCACATCAGTCCAGGTCCACTCCAATATGTGTATTTGCTTTCTCAAAATGGGATGGTTGCTTGGACTAAGAACCCTACAGAGACTTGTACAGCTGGTGACTGGGAGTAAATTATATTAGGAAAGAGCTACCTTTTCTACTCACAGCAGTAAATGGTGGATATCTCAAAACCCCAACACCCCTCTGTGACTTATGAAAACTGGACTTCAGGTTCCCAAGTCATTTTATACTGGCATTTCACATCTCCTTTGTAATTTCTAGAACAAAAATAATTACTATCCCTGCAGTGAGGACTAAAAGGCAAAAATGAAGTTAAACATGGTACATTCAGGGTTTATGTTCCCATGAAACATCTGTCTCATTAATATAAGTCTCTCAGTTTGCCAAGCAAAGTCAGAAAAAATCTTATTTAAAGCAGCACTGTTGAAGAAGCAGTTTTCTCATTACAGAGTGTTGACCATTGCCTTCTAATAGTTGCTTGTGTTCCTCCTAGTTTTAGTAAAACTAATTCTATAGTTGTAGCAGTATTTAATAAAAAACCAGCACAAAAATTTTCTAACATACAATAAAATAGTTCTGCCTACCTACTCACCCATTCCATCTGATGAATTTTAAACTAGCTTTGAGATAACATTGAATGTTCTAAATATATTTAGCAGTGTTAAATAAAAATTACAAGTCAACAGGGCTAGCTATAAAGCATAAGGCTTACTGACACATTTTTTCTTTCATAAAATGAGACTTGTAATTCAATTATGTACTCATAGGGGGAGAAAATGGTGCATGTTCCAGCCAGCAGCTCCCATTGTCCACATGTGCATTCTCAGATCAAACAGATCTAATAATTCCTTGTTAAAGTCATCATTTCCCATTAGATGAGCAACTGTGGCTGGTAAAAGATAATGGTTACAGTGTGTTACACAATTAATACAGTGTGAAATGAACTGAAATATGTTTTCTAAAGAAGATTTTCAATGGAAATGGAGTATTTAGACTGTATATATCAAAAATACATACCCAAATGTGGATTGTACTGAATATTTTTACAAAACTGACAGTGTGCTCAGTCACAGTAGCTCTTATACTATAAATAAAATTAGTATGCTGTCAAAAGCATAGCAAACATTCTTTAGGGCTATGAAAGAGAAAACTTGCATTAGAAGAAAATCACTTCAAGTTGTCGGGAAATACATAGATGATGGAAATATTTTCAGGCTTTGCAATGGTTTCTGCCACAAAAAGTATTAAATTTCAGATAATCAGAAAGACTGCAATAGATAATAGACAGCATGTTTAGTGTAAGTAGAATGAATTCAGAAAAGGAAATTATATGGGTCTGGTGTTTAAAAAAAAAAGAAAGAAGAAACTAGCAAACACATAAGTGAACAGTTTACTGTGTTGTCTACACAATATGCTTCAAACTACCCCAGAATAACTCATGTAGTCATTGAGTCACCACAATATCCAGCAGTTCTGACGTTCAAAAGTTGCTTACCAATTCATGCTGTTTCTTCCTATCAATAAAGAGAGCAGGTTTCATAGCAGATATCTGATCTGAATTTAAAAAAATAAAAATCCATACATCCTTTCATGTTGTAGAGCATTTTTACTTCCTGTAGACTAAAAGCAATTCTGTGGAATTTATAGAGACGAACCTATTTTATAAGTCACCTGGGTAGTGACACACTGCTGGAATTTGATAAAGGGTGCTCCAGAAGATAATGATGTGAAATTTGTTCTTCAAGTGCATAAACTATTACCAAAACTAGCTGAGGCTCTAGAACCATTTAGACAGGTCTGTGTGTGACTGTGTTCCTGCTAACAATTCTTGCTCTTCAAATGGATTTATTGGTATAAGGCAGTCTGACCAGGTTAGAACACTGGGCAGGTACAAGTGGCAGCCTCTGACCATTTAGACAATTCCTGAGGTACTGTTGTGCTCAACAGAACAAATATCTAACTATCAGGTGGCCCTTAGGAATCTTTGGTGTTAAGAAGCCTCACACCAGAATTATAAGATCACAAAATGGCTTGCGCTAGAATAGAATCAGAATCATGGAATCATAGAATCAATCATAAAATCATAGAACCATAGAATCATAGAATATGTTGAGATGGAAGAGATCTGTCAGGATCAACTCCTGGCCCTGTGCAGGACACTGCAAGAATCACACCATGTGCCTGAGAGCATTTTCCAAATCCTTCTTGAACTTAGACAGACTTGGTGCTGTGACGACTTCCCTGAGCTCCTGATCAACCATTCTCTGGATGAAAAACCTTTTCCTGATATCCAACCTAAACTTTCCCTGACTCATCTTGATTATGAGAGTAGAAAATCTCAAGACACACCCAGTAGTGCTGTGGTGGTGGAGATTCCTGTCACACAGTCATTGAATAATACAATCATCATAGAACCATGAAGTGGTTTGGGCTGGAAGTGACGCTGAAGAACGTCTAGTTTCAAGTCCCTGAAATAAGCAGGTGCACCTTTCACCAGGCCAGTTTGCTAAGAACTCCATCCAACCTGGCCTAGGGTACTTCCAAGGATGGGACATGCACAACTCTGATTAACCCGTTCCAACGCTGTCACCAGCTTCACAGTGAAGAACTTCTTCTTAATATCTAATCTAAACACATTCTTTTGACTTGAAGCCATTCCTTCTTGTCCTGTCCCTCCATGCTCTTGCAAGTAGCCTCTTTCCATCTTTCTTGTAGGCTCCCTTCAGATGGCAGAAGACTGTAGTTAGATCACCCTGAAGCCTTTTATTTCCAGGCTGAACAATCCCAATTCTCTCAGCCTTTCCTCTTAGAAAAGGTGATCTACAACTCTAATCATGTTGGTGTTCCTCCCCTGGATTATCTCCAGCAGGTTCCTGTCCTGCCTGTGCTAGGACCCCAGAGCTGCATGCAGCACTGCAGGTGGGGTCACAGCACAGCAGAGCAGAGTAGAGCAGAGCAGAGCAGAGCAGAGGGACAGAATTTCTCCCTTGCCCTGCTGCCCACACTGTTTTGGATGCAGTACTGCATCTAAAATGCAGTCCTGCATCCAAAATGCATGGTTAGCCAGGTGCAAAGATATACCTAAACATCTTAGGAAAGGACTTCAAAACACTGACACACATTAGAGAACATCTGGCTGAATCTCAAACACAGAAAGTATTCTGCAGGTCCTTTACTACAAAAAGATGAAGTTCAGCTTCCAGTGAGGATGAGATCAGGCCATTTGTAATTAAGCTAAAAAAAAAACAAAAACAAAAACAAACAAACAAAGAAAAACAAACACTGATGCACTTATATACAAAGGGTCTACCTATACTATATGATGGAACACAGTACAGCAATCCTATCTCTAATCTACTGAAATAGCACGGCAGGTTTTATTATCTATTTTTCCTATGTTGCTCTCATGCTAGATTTCTTTTTCATAATTATTCTATTGCTGTTCTCTTGAGTGTTGATTTACTGCATACCACTATACTTGTCATTGAGGCTTCATTTATAAGCCAGCCAGGTATCAGGTGTTTGATGAGACCAGTTAAGAGAATGATCAGACGATGCACATTTTATACTATCAGTAGGATACAGTAGCACTGAGATAGTTTTGAGGCACCATGCAGTATCTCCTTTTTCTTTTCTTTATCTCTAAGGTTCATTTTTATCCTCCATAACGCACACCTTTAAACTGCCATCTCAGTTTAACTGGTTTTTGGGACAAGGACTGCCTGTTTCTAACTGCACAATGGGATCATATACCCCATTATGCAAACAGTAAGTAATAAATAGCAAGCAATAAATAATCATATGACAAACACAAAAACTCCAATAGTTCTATTCCTCTTTTTGCAATCCTTTGAAGGGGACAACTTTTTGTAGGATAACTCCTTTTGCAGTATCAAGATCACACTCTGTTCTGGGAATGGGATGAAGAGGTGTTTAGTTTCAAAGATGAGGAAGAAAAGCCACCATTAAAACACCTACTGACTAGATCTTGTCTGTCAAAAATAGGGAAAGATTTATTCAGACATCCTGTCTCATTGAGAAGATTCAGGTACGTTACTCTATGAGACGATTACAACTTTATATATAGGCATGATGCCTTTGGTTGTAGTAGTATTCATTAAAATATTGGCAGAAAATCCAGAGACTCCAAACAGAATCTTATCACAGATTTTGGTGGGCTTGAAGTTGGATATAACATGAACACCCTCATATGCACTTGAGATTGTTGCAAAACTGAGTGCTTAAAATAATGTCAGTGTTTTTATAAAAGCAAACACAAGAAATTACAGACCAAAACTTGACCCTATATAAATACTCAGAAGACTTAATTTCCTCATAGTGTAAATCTGACTTTGTAACTATGCCCTCTGTGAAAATGGTGTAATGTAACTTGTCTGAACAGTGAAATGCTGGAGCATGATATCTCCTTCTGTAGTTGAAAATACACACAAAAGAATAAATCTGCTCTTAAATCAAACACACTGTACCCATTTGCAGATGATGTCCAGATAGGTTGCTTCATATGACTGGCAGATTTTATAGCCAAATCTCTTAAAAAACAGCAATTTATTTTCAGTCCATAGACCTTCAAAACGACTCTTCATGACTCAGATTGTCCCAACATGATTTTTTCAATAAACTAAGGGCAGTTGATAGTTCAAACTTACAAAGAAATTGGCAATAATGATGCTCTTCAATAGCTCTTTTCAGAACTCCAAAACAATGACCTATAATTGTAGGCGAAAAAAATATTGTCATGCCTCAGCAGAATAGTTTTCTTTAAGTGGAATATGTGCAATAAAAACCCTTACATAATTGTCTAGAGTAGTGGTGAAAGGGACAGAGGGAAGTGTGAGGTCCTTCACATGCACAAGGAGGCAGATCTATCTTCTTACTTCGAACAGCAGGAAACAGTATTAGTGAGGAGGGACCACATGGAAGAGCTGATGCAGTTCCACGTGGAAAAGCTGCTCCACAGTTGTTGCCTCCTCATAGAAGCATAGTCCTTGGAAAGTAGAGATTCCACACTGTCTTCTATTTAGGCTGATGCTATGCAGGACTAATAACACCAGAAATATAACTAAGCAAAGAGTGGAAAGACCCTCTTCTGACAAAATTTCTGCAGGAAATGAGTTAATTTATGCCTAGCAGGCTGTTAGGCAATTGAGAATAACTGATATTTTAGTTCCAATAGTGAACAACACGGCAAATAAATTCTGAATATATTGATTAATCAGTGAGCAAGTAAACAGAGAGAGACACACTTTTCTCCACTAGAATGTAAGTGGTCTTTCATTTGTTTTTTGATTAAGCTGTAGAGGTTAGATTCACAGAAGGGCAAACACACCTTGAAGCCCACCAAGATTGTCCTTATGATCCTGAACCCAAAATTTAATGCTATTCTTTCCTAGCTGACTGACTAAACATTCCCCTTGAATAGCTAGATCTCCTTCCCAAAAAAAATGCAGGTCAAAATCTCCCTTGTTAAGTTGCTGTCTATCAGGAGAGAAAGTGAAGCCTACACTTTTTACAATTTCAAACAATAAAACTCCAGGGTATTTGAGAGCTTTTATTCTGCTTAAGTGCTGAACAATGAATACCTAACATATGCCTAAGCCTTACACTTTTCTCTTCTTGAAACCTTGGAGGTGTTCAGAATGGTGAATTTTTTCAGAGCATATAGAACAGAAAAGAAGAGAAATCACAGCCTTAGAGAATGCAGGAAGAGTGGATAATTTGGTAGAGCAGGGAACACTGAATTTTGAGCTAGAATTCATGTCTTCCCCTCTCTAGGCAAGTGATGTAATCAGAAGGTTCTCATAGAAATGGTGAGGATGAAACCTGTGTTTTTAAAGGGAAACCTTTTTACATTGCTTTGAAGGAAATACAGGACTGAGGACTGATTTCATTCATACTGCGGGTGTCATGAGATCTGATTCAAACAAAAAGACAAGTCTGAGTATTTGGACACAATAGCCCAGGAGAAGAAGACGCAAAAAAATTCTTTTTCCAGTAAACTGCAGAAATTAGACTGGTGTTAAATGAAATTACTTCCTCAGTTCCGTCCAGGATACACAAATTTGTTCATGCACTTTTTAACAGCCAGGTGTTAACTGACTTCACTTATCCTATGAAGTTACCTACGTGCAGCCTGAAAGCTGTGCATATTTATCACCTCAGTAACACTCTCACATTTAAACCCATCACAGAGGTCTACCAGTAAAGGAGAATATGTTCATACAGCTTCTTCCTCACACCCATTTTGATCAGAGCACTGGAAAAGTCTCTGCCTGCAAGTAATCAAAGAGACCTGGACCTTTGTTTTCACACTCTGTATGTTCTGACAACCACTTTAGAATCAGAGGTAAACAGAGAGCTGATGACTAACAGTAGAACAGTGTAAAGAGTAGACATAGGTGAGTTTTGTTTTGCAAATATTTGTAGTTAAATTTTTATAAAGAAGGATCAAATTCAGATTATAAATAAATGAAGAAAATTTAATGATTAGAAAACTGAAACAATATTTAGAGACCTAAAGTCCTTGTTTTGACAAGATACCATTAACATTTCTTAGACATGTAATGTCCATTAAAATGTGTGAGCTTGTCTTAGAGTTATATAAAAGTTATTTTCCCAAGTTGGAACCTCTGATCAAGGCAAAGTTTTTATTTGTAACACATACATACTAACAGGCCAGAGGTAACAGGTACTTCTAATATATTAAAAAATGCCAGCATAAATCCCAAAGAAACTATGAACAGCATTCTCCAAGGAATTATTTCACTCATTAATATGAGAAGGAATTAGGCCCTTATTAATTGTCACTGATTCCAAGAGAAATACTTTTCTGCCTTGACTTTACACACAAGAATCTACTTAAAGTTTATGACCTTTCTTCCTTCCAAAAGCATATAAATTATAAAAGTAGCTCATTCCCTCAACACATTAAAGATATCTCTTCTGGTGAATAATTTTTCCAGTCTCCTGTTTAGTCCTCAATTAATCATCGCTTTCAACTTGTGTGATTGTAGTCTAAAAACTGTAACTGTAAAAATGCCATCTTGGTTACTCTCACAAAGACTCCACCTGTGCCACCTTGCAATGATTTACAATATCATTAAAGACTACAAAGACTATGAAGAGTTGATGTAACTTTAAAAGGAATAAAAGGGGAGGAGAGAAGTGCTTTATTGAATACCAAAGTTACCTTGATAAATGGGGGGATTGGTCTGAAATCAATAACAAGAAATTCAATAGAGACAAGTGCAGAGTACTACACTTGGGGTTTGTCTACACAAACAGATTAGTACAGCAAAGTAAAGCATGAATTTACAGTACACTTGCTGCTGCATACTAACTTTTCATACTGACACTTTGCTAAGCAGTAAGTCTAGCTCTCTGCTGTAGTAGATGTCTTCTACTTCATGTTTTGCACAGAAACAGCATTAGTGCAGGCTTACAAGTACCCACAGGGGAATCTGGCATGGAGAAGCTAATGTGCTATAAATTTATACCCTATCTTACTGAAATTTGGTACATTAAATTCTACCATAGGCAGGAAAAAAATTGAATGTACAAATAGACAAATGTGGACTTACAGGTTAAATAACATTACTGCATAAGCAAGTTTTAGTCAGCATAACCAGCACAGTCAATGATAAATGATGATAAATAACTATGATATTGGTATTACATAGAACACTGTTACAAGTACATCAAAAGAGACAGAAGAGAATTATTCACATTCTTCTTTTCTCACTCTCGGCAAGACATAAGCCAGAATAGTCTGTTTTCTTTGGAGTTCCACTTGAAAGGGTAGGCAGGTTTTATAGTAGTCAGAAGAATGCAGTCAAATATGCTAAAAGAACCAGGACTGCTAAATCCAGAAAAACTATGACTGATGATTGAGTATGCTAACAGTCTTCAAAGACATAAAAGAGTGCTATAAGACAACTTTCTGCTTGTTTTTTCCCAGTCCAAGAAGACTTGGAAGGAAATAATTGTTTCATTTGTAATTGTGATATTGCATATGAGCAGTTTGGAATAGTTGATGTACACCGCCCTGAAGGGTACAAGAGCAGGACAACAGTGGAAACAAGGGTAAAAGGGGCCGTTACTCTCATTTCTAACATCATGATGTGTTCTAGGAGTGAGTGCAAGAACAGCAGCAAGAAAGTGAGAGACTTCAAAATTAACCACCTTTGAGGAAAGGGTACAAGAACATTCAGTTTGAGAACTACTGAGTTTGGAGACAATTTACCTAGAAAGAACAAGTAATTAAGCATGCTGGGGGCTCCTGATCCTAAAAACTATTCATAGACAAACATCTTTCCTTGTGGTCTAAGCATTCTTGAACATTTCTCTGGGCAGGAACTCAGAAGTAAACATCTTTCTAACTCCCTTTCATTTATTATTCCACCTATAGCAGCCGTGCTAAAATACAGACCTTCTAGTGGTGTATACTTGGCTCAAACATATTCTTTGCAATTAGCTTTGGAGCAGCAGCAACATCTATTAAGTGAAGCCTGACAACAAGTTAATGGGACTCTAATTTTATATCTGATCATTTACCACCCATTTTTCAGTTTCTCATCTAACTTTTCTTCCTCATCTTTGCTATATGTAAAAATAAATTTTGGTGTTATATTTCTCATAATAGAAAAGATAAAAAATATGTTAATTACAATATATGCAAATTATGCTTATATTTATGTGCTCTTTTATTATTCATTTGCATTTGCTTACTTAACTGTCATTCTATGTACCTCCTAGCTATGCATATATAATTTTCATTATTGAATGTGTTCTATGAATTTACAGCTTGCATGTTATAACCAATTTAACCCACCATATACTAGGACCCAGCTAGCCTAAAAAATAAACTTTTGGGTTGGCTGCATTTTTCTTCCACAAAGACAGCACATAGACATTATCTTAAACTGAGAAACCAAAAATCAGTACCAGCTAGTAAAAGAGTGAAAAGTAAAATTAAAGTATACCAACCAGATAAACTAAGAGTTCTGGAAAGTTACAAATTTCAAAGATCAAAGGGGAGATTACAGTTACAGAGAGTTGGTTGCCTTCTCTTGGCAACTAGCCATCAGACAATCTAAGTCATATAAGAGTAGCAAAAGGAATCCAGTGTAAAGCCTTTTTAAAATAATGTTAATGATATCTGGAGAAGAATAATACAAAGTGAAAGAAATAGAATAAACCTACAGGCTGGCAATTACAATTGTATATTAGCTTTCTACTTAGAAAGATACAAGAAATAGAGGGAAACTAAAAGGAAATGGTATATATTTCCTAGAAATGATATGAAATTTTATTACTGATTTGTTCTACCACCAAGCTAATCACTTTGCCTTCAGTGATATTTAGACAAAGGCAACATTTTTACACTATTTACCAGCCCTATGAATAAAGTAACTACTTATTTTTAATGCTATACCTAAATCTTTACCCGAAAATTAGTGATAAGTATGACTACCCCTTGTTACTTAGTATTTCTAGAAGAGTTTGCACAATCACCTCATTGGATCAATTTTTAATAGAAAACATAATTATATATTCCATCCCTTCCTATGTGTAAACACATCATTGAGCACTACTCACATCTGATATGAAGCAGACAAAAGGACTTCAAATCAGAGAAAGGAAAAACACACCAAACTGGGAAGAAGGCAGACCAGAAATCAATCAGAAAAAAACTGTAAAATATTTCCTCATTATGACATCACAGCAGTTAGCTAGAGTCCAAGAAATGTACTAATGATGCCTATGCTAATTGCATAGGCAATTCTTACATCTGTAAGGTTAGAAATGTTTTAAAATGGGTCTAAAGAGGTAGACTTGCACAAAGTAGTCCAAAGGAAAGTAGCCATGAATACACCTGAACACTGCTACTTCAAAACTCAAATGAGAAGGAACACTGGAAAGCAGTATAATTAAGACTTGCTTCTAATAGAAATAATAGTGGAGATCTCATTAGCAGTAAATTTTTTTGCAGTTTGGGACCTGAGAGAAACCACTGTATCTATGAATATGTAGGAATTTCATTAGAGAAAGGTGATGAAACCCTTCATCATTGGAATTCCATGTAAAATATTGCATTCATTTTGTAGTCTTTAACTTTATATAGAGACTGATGATATGGGAGTTGTTCCAACTCTTCCAGTTCTTTTGGAGTGGTTAAATAAATCAACTTTACAGGTAATAGTGTGCAATTAGCAAAAGGAAGTAAATTGGGCAAATTTGTGTGATTTCCATGAATAAATGGAAAGGGATGCTTTTACCTCAGTAGGAGGAAAAGCCTTCTTTTGGGAGAGTAAATTCAGTAGCAGCATAATCTGCAGGGTAAAAAGGAGAAACTTAATCAATATTTCTAGGAGAATAGTACAAGTTTTAGAAAAAAATACCTCACTGAAAAATGGGAGATTAGTTGCTAAAACATTTCCCAGAGTAATAGCTTTGATTAAAGAAATGGTAAGTCTTTGATATGCAGAGGAGAAATTACAATTCCATAAAGTTGGATGGCACTGGAAAATGTTGGCAAGCTGAGAAAAAATACAGTTCTAAGTTTGTGAGTATTACTCCTGTTTTCTGAAAGGCTACAGCTAACTTGCTGAAGTTCATCAGCTAAAGGTTTCAGTAAGTGTTTTCTTAGGTCATGGAAGATTCATTTGGAAATTCATTTGATACACAAGCTGTGTTGTTAGTGTCTGTTCACCTTATTAACTGGACATGACCTAAGGTCATTAGCAAAATGAAAACTAGAGCAACTAATGTCATACACCTATATATCAGGTTTTTTTACACAGTTTTTGAATGAACTTCACACTTAGAGTGTCAAAGTGAATCATGGCTAAATGACTGCATTTCTTATGCCTCTACAAGAATACAAACACAAAACCAGAAACAGACAAACATAACAAAATGAACATACAATGCACTCAAGATCACCATGGTCCCTGCCATTGAAGTTCTATTATTTCTGTTATTGCTCACTGTCAGCAATCACAGTTCTGGATTCCACATGTAGCCACTTGAAAGGAGTTCAGAGTATTTGCCTCTGGAAGGAGTATGTTGCAACTGTAGAAACTTCCTTGCAAAAAATTCCATTCTTATTTCCACTCTATGACTAATCAAAATATTTTGCTTTCACAAAAGAAATTTTAAAATGCTTCATAAATATGCCATAATAAATTTAACAATTATAGCTAATGGATACTGAAGAACTAATATGACTTTTTATTTACACTCCATAAGTGATCTCACTTTTCCTTGGGTTAGTTACCTGTTTGTAAGTAGGCTTTTGCATCTCATCCTAGATTTTCTGTGACCTAGAAGAGGAACTAAACATCTCATGTTATTTACGCCTTTGCCCAGTCTGGTTTTACTTATTTTCTGTGATGAACAGATCTGCAGATACATTGGGCTTTTCCCAGAAACTCAGTAGCCCTTTCATAAAATAGTGATTTACTTTTTGAAATGGCTAATTGCCACATCTTCACTGATGTGCACAAATTGCTTCGAACATAAATTTTCTTTGGTGCCTCTAAATTCTTATTAACAGCAGGCAAAAGTTCATTTCACACACCACTTAAGCCTTCCTTCATAGCAGTATCCCTGCTTGATACATGATTGAGGTATAATTTGAACTAGGAATAAATCCCAAACATGCCCCTTCTTCTCAAATTCCTTCTTTGACAATGGAACTGTAACTCTCTTAGAATTAAAGTTCAAGTGAGTCAGTGGCTTACTACTGATCCAAAGCACCTACCAAAAAACTACATTTCTTTATTCCAAAGGCAAACTAAGATAAAGGATTCAAATTTATGTATATGATACACAGGACATCAGTCCAAGCTTAAGCAGAGATTTACCAGCTGTGTCCCTTAAACAGAACTTAAAAATTCTATAGATATTTTCCAAGGAGAAAATACTCCTGAACAAAGTAAAGTAATCTGCTTGCTAGTTTGGGTACGTTAACTACAGAATACAGGAAACAATGAGAAAATGTAATTTTTAGCTATAAGATGCATCAATGCTTTTGGAGAAATCATGCTACAAGTATTAGATCATATTGTCAGGTGTGTACTACTCAAGGAAATATAATATTCCCACAGTCCCACAATTTATTGTATCTTTACAAATGACAGTTTATTTGTAATGAGTGTTCCTCTCACAAGTAGTAAAAAGTGTTAACCATAACCACAGATATTTATTTTGTTAAATTGATTCACAAATTATTTAATCTGCCAATTTTATAATAATTTTATTAAGATACTGACCATTAAAAATTCTTTTTTTTATTATAAAATACTCTATTCTTCCACTGTCAAAATATTTTTGGAAATAGTATTTGTATTCATAAATTAAAGAGGTAACTGTAACTAATCAGAAGGGCCAAGAGTGTTTGTATTTAATTGATGTAAATATGAGATTTTAAAAATACTTATTTTTTGCGTTCTGTGTATATTTAACAAAAAAATAATTAACAGTATGTTTCAAATTTATAAGTACATGGTTCACAAGAACTCTGCAGTATGCTGTCTTGAAAATTAAGAGTACTTGGCATCAAAACCACTCCCAAATAGGTATTGTATACATATTTTTTTATACATATTGTATATATTATGCAGCTCCTGGCACAACAGATCCTTGATGTAGTCATTTGAGGTCTCTGGCAATCCTAAGATATGCAGTTTAGTATACAAATCACTAGAGAGAAGCCTTTCTTCCTTTACTACATGCAGTCAGATACAATTCCACTACCTCTGCTACGGAAGGGCATAGAAGGACCCACAAGATGCCAAGACTGAGATTCACTGTGTTCTGTTGAAGATCAATTCTTCAGACCAGCTGTCTACACTTTAGGCTGATTTTACCGTAAGCTTAGAAGATAATTTTTTATCCATTTTCTTCCAAGGTTCTCTAACACAAAATTTTCAGAGTAGTTTATGATATTCTACTAGAACTGCAATTAAGAACACAGTGTTCAGAACTCATGAGGATGTAATGATTTAAAAATGGTAAAACTGCCCTCTGACCGAAAGACTCAAATAGAATTATTTAAATTTCTGTTCTAACATGTAACAGAACACTGCGAGACTTTCATTTTGCTCTCCTATAATATTTCTAAGTTTACTGTAAATTACTGCAGTAATTTTCAACTGTTTCTGACATCTTTACTACTTAAGTAAGGGTAAACTTCGAAAAACAATGTCTGTGTAAATATGAATTTATTAGTTTGCTTACTATCAGTGTAAGAGGAAAAAGGGAGAAAAGGATAAAATTTTACAAGCGATTTCATGTGGGGCAGAGATAGTATATTTTCTTCCACATGCTGAAATATTTTCATAAAATTAACAAGTGAAGGCCTTACAGGTTTCCACCACTGTTTCAAACTTTGAACAGTGATTCTTGTAGGTTTTTTTGCAAACCACCCATTTCCTATATCTTGGATTCCTTTTTTCAAAAGCACAGGAACTGACACAAAAATAATATCACTGATCCATGCCAGGCTGTTTTAATATACTGATACTTGCTCAAGTGCATGATCCATGTATTTTTCCACTAGAAATAACTGGTTCCATTAAAATATCTCTATCTGTTATTTCTCTGTGAAGTGAAAGTAAGAGTCAAAGCATGATTTAAAAGTTAAAAAAAAAAAGTGAACAGAAACAGTCTCTTCACTTCTTAAAAATAAGTAACTTAATCTTCTTTAATCCTAAAAATATACCTTTAGAGATATACATCTTTATTACTTCTAGAATTAGTGAGTTATAGCATGGCAACATTTGCCTGGCCTAGCACTCCATTAAGGCATTGTTCATGTGCAAGACCCAGACACTCATACATACATTGTTTAACTGACTTAACACATTCATGCTCATTAAAGTCCTTTTTCAAATGACAAAACCAAAAACATTCTTTAACAAAGTTAGTCAATGCAAAATATTTCCCAAATAGATTGAATGAAATTCAATGAACTAGCACCCAAGTAATATATTATCTATTCTGATATTAAATCACTGTTTTGCAACTCAATCACCAAAAGAAATCTTTCAAGTTCAAACTCAACAATACCTATGAAGAATAGCAAATTCTTCAAAGGCTTAAGACTAATTAATAGTATTAATTACTGTGACAGGGGCCGATACAATACCAACAACCACAATTATTAGGATCAAAACCATTGTCTGATTAATAGTTCCTTTTTGTATGGATGTTACCTGAAAAGTGGAAAAATATTTATATATTAACAGAATGTATATATTTCATATACTTATGGGAAGCTTTAAAAAAATTAGAAAATAATGAAACTGTACCAGCAATAGTATTTCACATCCATTTTCCAGGAATATAAATGAACCATATAATGCTCAGTTGTAATACAGATTGCTAAGACTGTTAATCACATTTAACATTCAAGTTCTACATAATATTAAATGGAAATTTATATTGGAATCAATATCAAAATTCCAATTGATTTAATAGGCCCAAGACCTAACTATTGCCAACAACACAAATTACTTTATGGTTTATATTATTTTGTATAAACAATTACTTTTCATAGAGCATTAAGATAAGTAGTACCAGTTTAATCATAATCCCTGTGAAAGGCAAAAAAAAATTTGTGTGTCAGCATATTCCTTAATGAGATCAGAGTATGAACTACATGGCTTGGAAAAGATCTTTCTCCAAATCTACACATGGACTGGGGTCACAGTTTTGTCCTGGGAAATGTCATACATAATGAAGAAATCCCCACAAGCATATCTATTCAAAGAAGCCAAAGCAATAATAATATGGAAGTCTCCTCTCCTACTGGTACATCAGTGGGAAAACATTTACTTTCAATAATGTTATCCATTTGCTTTGTTCCACTCTCATTTAGGTTCTGCACATTTCAGCAAGAGACATCATCAACTGGTAGATGTTTTGAACTTTTCAGTTCTTGAAACACTAGTGAAGTGTTCATTTGGTTTTTTGAAAAGCTGCTCATAATGCTGTACATAGCTGGAAGCTGACTCCTATTTGCGATTGCATCTGTGACCCAAGAACACAGAACATGGGGGAAAGGGTAGAAAGGGAAAGAAAACATTTACAGGAATGATAATTCTGAAAGATATGATATGAAATACTGAGTTCTTCTTTGGGCAGCCTTCTTTTAGGCATGGACTTCTTACAGTTGCTGGTTTTCTGGATGTTGGGGGTAAAGTATGCCACTATCCACTATATATCTATCTATCTATCTATCTATATATATAAATAAAAGATATGAGCTTTTTCTTACAGGAAGAAAATTCCCTAGTGCCATAAAAAGGGATCTCTTCATTCCCCAGAGATCAGTACCTCACAGGAGGCTAGAATTAAGGCAAAGACAGGCCTTTGTATACAGAGTGGCTCTATATTTTCCCACTTCTAAATTATAATGACTCATTTTAAGCAAAGCTCTGCACCTGTAATTTCTTATCAGAGCGGAGGCTTCTGCTTGAACTAGCAAGACCTTCAGTAATAAGATCTGCTTGCTAGGAAAAGGGCTCAAGAAAGTTCTGTGTATTCAACATATATGTATTTGCACACACTCACACACACATCTACTTATACACACACAAATATGCACACATACAAATTCATAAATAGATGTCTATATATGTACATATGCAAAGAGACAATATTGAAAATCATATTAGGCTTGAAGTATTACCCGCTTGTCAGAACTATTTAAACTACTATCTACACAGTACATATTGAAACTCAACTTTAAGATTTTTTATTTTTATGTACAGTTCATTTTTTCCTCTGGAAATAAAATATCTAAATACAGACAGACTGTAATGTTGTATATGTATAGCTTTCAACAATACTTTAGCTGAATAAATGCTTTGTACATAGTTCTGTCTTTTAATGGAGTTTACAACTACATTGATAAAATGGATTCCTCATTTCCTTGATTGTTTTAACCAATAACAAGCAGAGAGACAATTACAAGTTAATATTAATAAGCAGCTCAAATAACACTGGTTAAATTATGTACAATACAAACCATTCATACAAATGAAGACTAGGATATTGAATTTGTTACAATAGTTTGTAATAAAGATAAGACAGCCACTTATAACTTACATGTTCTCCACCAGGCATTTTCCTTCTTAGAGATCTATTCCAGTTTATAAGTAGTTTAGCTGGCCTAAACTTAAACAAGTTTAAAGAATCAGAGCTTAAAGAGTCAGAGAAACATTAAACCAGAATGTCTGCTCACATGTAAATTCCAAATGTTTGCCCATCTTTACTAGAAACAGGCTTGCTCCATGGAAAAAGAGCCACCAACACCACCTTGAATGTGCCTACTGTGTGCTGGGAAAAGCCATTACACTTTTCTGTGTTCATATAATACGGAATACTGAACTCTAAACACACTTTTTTCCCATTTTAACAAGTATTATTCCTACAGTATTATTTACCAGTACAGCTACTTCAAGCAGTAGAATGCATGAGTGGGGATTATTGATTGGCATGTACTCAAAGGACATTCAAGGAGATTTCCATAACAGTCTGTCAAAAACCTTGTACTGTCTAGTTAATCCATTTTGCGTGATGATAGGTTGTGCTGAATCCTTAGATATCAGACAATGAAAAATTTCTTAACAGGAATCTCAAGAATGCGCACTGAAAAGTGTGTGTGTGTCTCTGTGAATGTATGCATGGTTTTATTTCAAATCCATAGTGATTTACACCTAGATTGATACATGGAGCTGACTGGGCAAAAATTACATTAGATTGTTTTCCACTAACATATTTGCAGCCATTTGACATCAGCAGCAGCAGGTAGACACATTCCAGGCAATAGATGTGGCCTTCCTCCTTGAGGTTACAGCCCTGTCATTCGACCTCTTTTATTCCCCAGGCTTCAGTCTCAGACAGACACAAGTTGGTCCTCACCCTGAAGGGAAGTAGGGTGTGTCACTGTGGTAGTTGTAATCAGGACACACTTTCTGTACTAGTTTATAATCTGTACTATAAAAGGAAATGTAAATACAGATTACTTTAAAGGGCTTGGAGCAGAGCCACGACACATGGCTCTGGGTCTGCTCCTGATAACATGTTTTTGAAGGGTCATAGTTGCAGAGTGTATTCTTGGTAGCCTTGTCAACCTTTTCATACTCGATTCGACAGTTAAAGGACTTGGAATCTTTGGCATCAATCACCGTCTGTTGTGCCAAGTCAAATTCCACTATTTTTGTAGGGGGCACTAGGCTCACAGATACATTCCCTTGACCAGTGGAGTTATGCCTGAAGTAAACACTAAACGTCCCATTGCCATGGTCAACGATTTTCCCTGTTATTAACAGATTTAGCTTCACAGTCTTGATGTTGGAATGAAAATCTCCCCAGCCAAACATTTTCTTAAATTTCCCAGTCTTGACGATGGGCCGTCTCTTTGCTCTGGGCCGAGGCTCTTGCAGATCTGTGGAGTTCCTCAGCCAGTCCCAGAGATCTTGCTCAGAATAAGTTTCTGGGGCATCGTATCGCAGGTCCAAATCTGTATCATTTTCCTTTCCACGAAAAGTCTGTGACAGCAGTCGGCTGATGGATAAGTCTTTGCTGCTTTCTGTCCATATGTGCTTTAGTGTGGATTTAGAGCTTCCTGATTTTAGAAGTTCTGTTTTTCCTCCATTTGTTAAATTTGCACAGGTAACCTGAAAAAGAAAGGAAGAAGAGAGAAACAATATATTGAGATATGTGATATAAATCCCATCATTTCCACCTGAGACCAAAATGACCAGATTTCCTAATCATAGAGAAATATTTTTTGAGAACTTAAATTGTACCTCTTTTCTCAGTAAACCGAAAGAGAAATGTCTGTTTTCCTCCACTTTCCAAGTAGTTGTTACTCAATTCTCCTTTGCCAGTTTTTTTTTAAATTGGCCTTCAGATATAATCACAGATATTCACGTTATTCATCTGAGGTCTGTAAGTGATGAGTGTGTAATGAATTACTACAAAAACTGAGGTACACAGTCTTGTCATCCTTCAGCTTGTATGTGGCATCTCAGAGTGAAGTGTTCTTGCTTGAATGCTCACTCTGCAAAGTTGCTGCATCTTCCACCAACAGAGACATATTCATGTATTTTTTGCTGCCCCTGGAGTCTGATGTCAGGGTGCTGTCTTGGTGGTGCCAGGCTGACCATGCTTGGAGTCCATGTCATTATGAATCTAATAATAATAATACAATTTCCCAACTCCATTTATGAATACTCATTGGTCTATGTTCTCGACTGGGACCTTCAGTCACGACTACAATATAAATAACAGAATAATGAAAATTTTAATGAGTTTTGAGTTGACAGCTGTACATACAGTGTACTCCACGTCTGTTAATGCAGGAGGAGTCGCAGCCTTTTCCAATAATCCCTTTCAGACCAACTACTGATTCGCCTTGTCGGTATCTATGACAAGCATTTCTCCTTCCTCGCTTCACTTCTTTTTTCACCACTTCCTCCCCAAATTAAATAGTGATCTGTATAAGACAGAAAGCCTTTTGTATATTTAAAAAAAAAAATCATAGAGCCATCAATTTAAAAGCAGTAATAAAAAAATCCTGCAAAATCATATTTTAAAAGAACAGAAAATTTTGCCTCAAGTTCCTACAAAATTATATATTTAAGACATAGTTTTCCACAAAATTTACTGTCAGAGCAATTTGTCATATTTATATTTTTTGTCTTTGCTTTAATTGAGTGGAAAACAGAGAACAGATGCAGGCTCACAGCTGTCTAACATGCAGCACTGGCAGAGAGCTCTGTCCGAGCATACCTGGGAGGGCTGGAATTCGTGCAGGTTGGGTGGAAAGGGACTGACATGTGTAGTCCCATTCCCCCTAAAATTTGCACCACACTCACTGCCCAATTTTTTAACATTTGCACTGAAGAAGAAGCTTTGAAGAAGCTTCATCATTTGCTTTGAAGAAGCCATCAAGTTTTTTATTTCCCTTTTCATATGAGATTCAAAAATGCCCGTTTTATTCCTCTATGTTCTGGCACTGATTTATGTGCTTCTATCATACTTGCAGTTAGATCTTTCTCTTCACTTAAAAATGAATTAAGTGCATTCCATACCCAGGAAACCCACTGGAAACCAGATAGTATTTAAATCATGTCCCCTCCCTACTGGTACAACTGGAGGTATATGTCACGGAAGATATCTATCACAGCATGGCCTTTTCATTTCTTAACAATCATGAAATTGAAACACACTTTCATTAACTTCAGTAGTTTTTCAAGGTCATTTGAAGGCACATACATAAAATCAGTCTAAATTGTCTTAATACACTGATCAGACAGGAGATATGTCCCCAGACTTTCACAGCAAATAAATAGGTAAATAAATCTGTCACATCCTACACTATATCTCCCCAATCCATTTCATGTGGGGACAGTAAGGATAGTAGATAAAATATGGATTTAATTCAGGATTTTGCCAAAGAGACAACTTCTTCCTCTTTTGAATGGACAGAAGGATTAAAATACAGACTACCATTTTGATAGCCAGTTCATAGCTGCATCTTAACAATAACACAGTAGGCCAGGAGAGAAGCTGTAATAAAATGCACTGATGGTGCACTGGTTAATGAAGCAGCAATGAAGATTTCACAGGGAGAGAGAAAGAGACTCAGAATATATTTTTTTCTATGGCATATGGAGAAGGAGGGCAAAATAAGAAAAGAATTGTGTTTAAAAGGAAAAAATGTTCCTGTCTAGAATGAATCTGTCAACCTACAATGAATCTAAGCAGTTAGCTAGCAGAGCTAGTAAATCAGCAATCTGTAGGTAGGATACAGATTGCTTACCACTCTCATTATCTTTGCTTAGAGTTTGTTTTTCCTTTGTTTTCCTTTCTTCATCTAATGATTTACATTTCGCAGGATTAGACTACCAGTTTCGTGTAACAATAGGTAAAACTGTAAAAACCTTTAAAAAAGGTCTCTCTTTTTTTTCAGATATGTGAAACTGAAGACTCAGGAAAGGGAGGAGCTATTTTCTGAAATGATTGATGATTGATCCAATACATGGTTTTTTGAAAGCCACTATATTTCATGGAAATGGATGATTTAGGCTACATGCATTCTATATTGTTTCACACACAATCTAACAGATACAACTGCTTGTTACTGTCATCAGTTTTGTAATACCTGAAAGATTTCTGGCTGTGCAGTTAGCCCTGAGACTTCTGTTTGTGATTTTCAGTGTGGGTAACTAGCTGCATCCATGAGTAAAGTCCTGAACCTGCCCTTCATAGTCAAGAGTCTGTGTGAGCACTAGAAAATCAGGCAACAAAGCATTAATGAAAAAGCTCTAGAATTCATTGTGATTCACTAACATTTTCCATCCAACTGCTTTTGCATATACTGCTAGTATACTATATGCTACAGAAAGTATCCTCAGAGATTCACACACCCAATAACAGAGCATTGCTATGTAATAGAATTTCTGCAAATGCAACAGTCCTTTCACGTGAACTGATTCAGTTTCCTTCAATCTCTCTTCTTCCCAAACCCAAGGTTGCAATAATACAAGAAAGAGCATGCAAAAGCATGAGGCTTTGCACTTAGTATTGTGAAACTGATTGTGAAAGAGCCAATGAAAAGTGGATAATAAAACACAGAGTAGCCTAAATTCTATGGTGGTATTTTTGTCCTCTTCCTTGAGGATTTCTACATATAATTCAGAAACTGGCATATGCTATTTAATCAATTAGCTCACTATAACCAGTATTGCCTTATTTTCCATAGCCAAGTGTCACTCCTAGATGGAACATTGAAACATTTGGCTCAGTTTCAATAGCTCTGTCTAGAATGGAGTCCATTTTCTTCACAGCAGCTCATTTGGTGCTCTGGTTTAGACTTTTGACCCAAATGCTGGTAACACACTAATGTTCTAGCTCTGGCTGAACAATGTACAACACCAAGGCCGTCTCTATTTTTCTCTCAGACCCTCAAGTGAGTAGAATGGAGAGGTGCACAATAGATTGGGAATGGACACAACTGATCAAAGAACCTGAATTCACCAGAGATATTCCACAGTATGTAGTGTCATGTTTAGCAATGAGTGGGGGATTTATAGGAGGTAGGCATCTTTTGTTGAGGAACTGGTTGGCCATCATTCTACCCACTGGAGCTGGTTTTGAATTGAGTGTTGCCTTTGCATCACTTGCTCTGGTTTCTTTCCTTCTTTTCTTTCTTCTTCTTCCATTTATCCTTCAGTTAATAAATTTTCTTTATCTTGACTAGCAAGATTTCTTGTTTTTATTCTTCTATTCCTCTTCCCCGTATCCACTGGGGAAAAGGGGAAAGTAAACAAAGAACTGTGAGGTGTTTAGCTGCTCATCAGTGTTAACCCAAAACATCAGTGCACTGCAATAAATCAGTGTTGCAAAAGGGCTGAGTAGGGGGATTTCCTCCATGACTGTGTAGCCAGAAGTGGTTCTGAATTATGATGATAGCAGAAATGTTTGTGTCAAAAAATAATAAGGAACAAAAAAAAAATTTAGAAGTGCTTATCTAGTGCTACAAGTATCATTGAAAAAGCACTTATTAAGCATGGCAGAGTGACATTTGGTTTTGGTCTTGAACTTTTACTGGAAATTATGAATTTCCACTACCTAGTAAAGGCTACTGATACTGAAAAGGTACCACGAGCTTTTGCTACTGCCTGGCAACTCTTTTCCAACACTGGCAAAATTTTATTATATCTCTTGTACTTCTTCCTTGAAGAAGGAAAGACAGCGGTTTCATTGGGCATTATCCAAAAGTATCATTTAAAAGACACAGGAATTGATCTGTGTTTAATTTTTTAATCTATTAAGATAGAATACTCCTTTCATTTTGTATCCTATGTTTTGAGAGTGATAATTTTTTCTTTATTTTTTAACTTCATTAAGCATATTTTAATTAATGTATGTTATTCTTTTAGGACTTTCTAAAGGATAGGCAGTTCATTTATCTCAGAAATTTAGGAGTTCTCTTTCAAGACACTGAACCCTGAATGTTTTTCCAAGTCAAATGCTTGGAGCAGAGAAAATGAAGTTAGAAAGGAATTTCATGAAACCATGAAGGCCTCAAATGGTGATTTAAGTCCTCCTCTCTAAAAGGTAGTAAAATCAACCATATATATATTAATGTTAATGCAAGACTTATAGACCTGAGATTTTTTTAAATATAAATTCAAAAAGGTAAAGAATGCATCTTGATTTCTCACTCTTTTCCTTTTATGCTAGCTCTACTACAGTTCATTACCTCTAATTACAGTATTGGCTTAGAAATTATGTATTTATTCCTCTGAATATATGACTACTTGAGAGCAAATGAAAACGCAAACAAACAATCTAATACTCAGGGTGGAAAAATCTCTCTCTTCAGGTAAATAACTAATCAGAAACCAAGACTGTTTCTATTGGCATAGCACTGTAAGAATTTGGCAGCATTGTGTTTGGAAATACTATGAATAGAATTCAGAATTTTCTTTCCTCAGTAAGATATCAGGTACAACATAGATAGGAGAGTACTAAAGGACATTACAATAAGCTGGACCATTATCAAGGCAGGGCAGCACACAGAAAGTTGGCAGTGAATCCAGTTCCCTTATATTCATCCTGTTTATGCAGTGGGTGGAGGGAAAACAAAACCGAGTTTACTCTTCCATTTAGATCCATTTTTTTCTTCCTGCAGCTGTCTACACATTGTACAAAGTTACCAGTGGCATGGAAATATTTTATTCCGTGAATAATTTCCAGAAAAGTCAAAATCAATATTCTACAAGAATTTGGTAATAAGGAAATAAACTGAGAATGCAAGTTGATGGAGATATTATTATAATGGGAAAGAGTAAAACACACTGAAGAACTTGTACCTCTAAAATGGACATTCTGAAAAAGAAGGACAAAGAAAAACACATACATGGATCTTTCACAGAAAAAGGCCTCTCTGGTTTTAACTTACAAATCGTTTTGTTGCAAAACATGAAAATAATGAGGATGCATGTTAGTCATTCAAAAAATCTGCAGACTCAGATAAGTCTGACAAATAGAACAGTAACTCATGATTTACTCTGTCAAATGAGAACTCAAAAATGGCTATGCAGGATCAAAATAAAGACTTCTTTAGAAAAATCATCTTATCTCCTATAGTAACTATAAGAGATGCCTGGAGAAGGACAAGAACATGGCAAGCATATTCTAGTCCCCTGATTTCTTCCCAACTATCCAGCAATTCTAGTTTCCTCTTCTAGATATTGTTTCTGTACATGTTTTCTGTTTCATCATTTCTCTTTCAATTTTAAGATATTATGCTATCATTTATAAAATTATGAGAACTGAAGGACCAAATGAGTTTTCTGTTTCAGTAACTCTAAACAAACTGATCTTCTGTGCATTTGTTAATTTTGACCTTTTTTAAACTTTAAAAATTCATAAGATACTTCAGCAATGAGTTCCATAGCTCTGTGTCCTCCTATGGTTTGTTTTGAACGTGGTTCCTGACACCTTCTTTGGAGAACCATTCAAATGGAAAATATTGTCTCTATACAAATTTCTCATGCTCATGCTCATTTTTCTTTACTGCTACACATTAAGTATTTTTTCTGCAAATACCACTGAATGGAAAACTTGATGATTCTTAACTGTATGAGGAAGCCTCCTTCTAACTCACTAGTACATGCCTCAACTATATCCATTCATAATAGTAAACAGATATTGATCTCTTTTCCAGCCCTATCAGCCTCCTGAATCATGAAAATAATCCTTGAATATAAGTTATTCTATGCCTATACTTTTGAATTTCCTTTGTGTCCTTCTCCATTCCCAGTTTTGTCTTTTAACTGAGGAGACCAGAATGGTACACGGTATTCAGGTTGTGGCAGAACCATGGTCCTGTATGATGGCAAATATGGCCTTCCATTATTTGTTCAGTCTTTTCTCTCTAATTCATAATATTTTATTTGAGTTTGGTCATAAAACAGCACTGAATTGATTATTGACCATAGAAAAAAAAAGCATCTGAAGTTTTCAAAAATAATTTCTAAAATAATCACTTTGGATCATTCATTTTAAGCATAAAAATGATAATTTATTGTCACAGAGAAAACAGAAGGAATGTAATTTTTTTATACTATATTTAGGTTAAGAAATTGAACTTAACACACACTGTTACTGCAATTTTTGTATAGAATTCCTTAGGAGTCACAAAATTCAGAATACTTCTATTAAGTGTGCTCAACTCAGCTTTAAATTCTGTACTTCTCTGGTTTTAATTTATGAGCTATCATTCTTGCTTCAAATGGCCCTTGTTAAAACAAAGATGTAGCTACCTGAGCTTTTTTCATCATTCACACAATAGCAGTTATGCAAAACAAGAAGCTGATATAAATTCAGCTGACAACAGCTGATATAAATTCAGAGAAATTTAATATCATTGAAATTACAGTGCCTGGATCAGTTGATATCTTTTTGAGATCTGACTAAGAATCAAAGACTAATTAGAAAATTTGTACCCACAGAAAGATGAGGGTACTAATAAAACAGTAGCCACGCTGCTTTGTTTAGGTGCATTATAATTCTTAACAGTTGTTATCATAAAATATTAAGATATTGGAATGGCTGTTCTGCAAAAGACAAGTGCTAGTAAAATTTACAATTTTACAGTGCTTTCTACACAATGTAATTTGCTTGTTATAAACAAATCTGAAAACTAGCTAGTCTCAAGTAATTTTCAGGAAATGCAAAGATGTTAAAGCACCTTAAATGTTTGGTCCCAGAAAATATTCTTAAGAATTAGAGTTTCAGTTCCTCTTCCTTGCATTCCTGGACTGCGGGCTAAGCTGTGACACTGCAACAAGCCCTTTGAATGGTAACAGACTCATGAAAAATGCTGGTGGCCTGCCAGCTCTTAGGTTCTAAATTGTATCATATTCTTTGCCAGTCCAGTCCATGGTCAAGACAGAAACAGAATGCATTGTGTCTTCTACCTCCATGAATTGTTGATGAACTTTCCAAGTCGAATAAATGTTCTTCAGCTTGTCACCCAATAGTAGCCAAAATAATCTGACCTATGGAACGTAACTTGCCCTGGAGACAATTCTATAGAGAGAACCCAAAGGCTGTAGGCTGGAAGCAGGGCAATGAATGCTCTGTGTAAATGCCTTCTGAAATTCTCTAGTCCTGCTGAAGTGCACTTCTCCCTATACATCTGTAAGCATGCTGAAGGTGAGGAAGTGATGTACTCATAGGCATGCACACCTGCTAGTATTGCTCCTCCTTTTAGATACAGGAAATTCCCCATCTGGAGGTTTCCTGTAAGAAATAGTGTAGATTTGTACTATTCTGTTATCTTTTGAGTTTGATTTAAAATCATAAAAAATTTTCACAAGTATTTAGAATCTGAAAAATTAGTCTTCATGACTGTGTTTTGTTCACTAGTGACTAAAAGAACTGTTTAGTAAACAGGCTTTCAAAGTGTTTAGTTTTCTAAGACAGATAAGTACTTTAAATCAAACAGACTTGGATTATAATTACAGACATTTCTTCTAGTAGCAGTGCCCTAATGGATATTTTTCTCTTCCTCCTTTTCGCTGTTTCGTTCTGCCAGTGCTGCCTTCTCCCCTGTGACCATCAGACATACAGAAAGATTTTCTTTATTCTTTCACAAACTACCAGAGAGGAAATCAGACTCAAAATTAAACATCCAGGCTCACCTATCTGCCTGGGTAAGACTGAGACCTTTGAACCAAGAACCAAAATCACAGACTCACCAGAGGAAGTAATGAAAAGCCAACCCTACACTTTGTTCCTCCCTTTTTCTGCAAAACAGGAGCAAAGACAGGTACTTCTGTCACTATTGTTTTTCAAAGGAGAAAACTCATTATTTTCTGTCCTGACATGTAGCTTTTAGACAGGGGAAAAAATAAAAAAAAAGATAATTATTGCCATTGTCTATTTCATTTACGAGTTTGAAAGAATTAGCAAGTCAAAATGGAAGTCCATCTGGTCCCGTACTATGCATTCAGCAATGGCCTAATGTTGATTTTATCAAGGAAGGTAAAATGAGGGAAGAATATACTATTTGTACCAGCAAACCTTTTTCATTTCCAAGTCTTTGCAGATCAAAGACTACTTAAGTTAGGGGTGTGGCTATGAACTTATTTATTTGCAATAAATACAGTTTACAAGCACTTGTCTGTTTCTGTATGGATCTTCTACTGTGTGAAACACCCTAACACCTCATCTCTACTTCACACTCTCAAAACTTTCTCGTCCTGTTGTTTTGAGTAAGTCACCTGCCAGTTTATCTTATGCCACCCAAAATCTGGTCCATCACGACACAACAAAACCTAGCAGGGAGGCAGCATTTTTCCTCTGGGGTTCAGGCAGAAGTTTGGTCCCTGGATGCTGAGGCCAGGCAAAGCTGTAGAAGTCTATAGCTGGCACTAGAGGAGCTTCCTGGTTAAAGAAAATAAGATGTTGTCTGAGTTACAGCTGCTTCCAGAACTAGGTAGCTCCAAATGTATAGTCAAGGAAGAGTGTAAAACTGTAAATTTTAAGTATATAGGAAATGCATGAATTTTTCCCAATTAGTTTGTGGGCTGAATTTTCACCCACCAATAAAGTGAATTGTAAAAACCCTAGAGCAGCAGAAGGATGAAGATAGTGTGGTATTATGTATCTTAATTTCATTTTTGTGCCCAGTTAAGACAGAATGGGAGGTCAGTTTAGAAAACATTATGCTCTCACATATAAAAGTCTGTGAACTGAAGGACTAAATGAGTTACAATACCCTGAGAAAATCTTCACATTAGAATTTTACAGCTTTCTCTTTTTTGCCTTAAAAGAACAGAAATCGAGCCCAAGTATTTCTGATGGCAGAGATGCAAGTGAATATATAAAGATTTGGAAAAGGATTGAAATATAACTGTATGAAATATCCTATTAACTCTTGCCCTAAGTTTTACATTTCTGGAAATAATTTAAACTAAACTCTTGAAGCCTGCTGTCTATGTTGTCATTACAGATTTTTTACTTCAGTGGATTATGACTTTTGAAAATTCACCCCATCCGCATTCAGCAGGGGATTAAACTACCATGGAATAAATTAAAGTGGGTTAAAAATGTCTAACAGAGTTTTAAGACCCGTGTATTATGCCAGTGCCACAGAGTGCTGCTAACTTTGAAATGAAAGTCTAGCTAGGTAAATAAATTTTGACAAGGATCTATTGTTCTTGTTCCACATTCCTGTAAGCCTTTTTTTATTAATATTAGCTTGCCATTTTCTGCATACATGTAGAAAGTAATATTAAATAAAATTAGATTTTATATGAAAGGCCACAGAGCAACATCTTAATCAAAATTTGTACTATAGTTTGCTTTTTGTGTAACACACTGAAGAAAATATTCATTATCATATGAGTAGCCATATCTTCTGAGGACAGTTAAAAAGGCTACAGCTTGACATATCCTGGTACCATATAATGGACAAGGCCACTGTGCACTATTAATATACTCTATTAATATTACTAATTTTCTACATGACATTTCCAATCTTCCATTGTCAATGCAAAATTTAAATAAAATTAAATCCACACAAATAGTTTATTGCTCCTGTGTCTGATGCTGTATTTTTTCCAGAAAAAGCATTAGAATGTTGATACAGCTAAGTCACTTTCCACACATATATTCATGGGTGTATCCTAAAAATCTGAATTTGAACAAAGATGTCTTTTGAGAAGATTTAACTCCCACTGATCTTTACAGAGTACACATTGCCACACAAAGGAATTTTATATCTATATGAGATGCTTGTGGGGAAACAAAAACAAAAAGGACTCCCACAAAAACAAGAAATTCTATTGCAAAAATATAAATTCCTTTCATTAAAATCCCCTGTTCTTCAGCATGAGTTATGCATTTACTACAAACAGCTGAATACTTCAGGAATATTATTTTAAAAACATAGAGGAAGCTCTTCCAAAGTTCAGAGTTTGGCATGTCCCTGCTAATTTTTATGCCTTCATCTTCACCTTATACATACTAACTTCTCAGTAGACTTTTGTGATCACAAAGAGGTAGGCTTTCTTCTCTTTGAATTTTAACCAGCTATAGCAATATATTGTCTTTCTAACTGTGTTTGTTTAATAGGCATTGATCATTCATTTCTTTGGTCTGTGGATATCAAGCTGTATTAAAATTAATTTCTGAGGAAAGAGGTGTATTTCTTTAAAGTTGTTCTGGTAAGGAAGGGAAGCATTTAGCAGCTATTCTATTGCTAGTTAATTCAATTAATTCTTATCAAGATTTTCTTGATGGTTTTGTAAAGGTCTACTAATTCTTAAAGGGGTATACTCAGCAGTAAGCAGCATGTGGGGCACCACCTCTGCTAGGCAAGCTAAGTGCTGAATATTGTTTTCCTGGCTATGACTTACACAAACACGTTGCAATGTTCCCAAAGTGCAAAGGTGCCAAAGAAATATGGATTGGCCTGTTGGAAATCAGGAGACACCACATGTTACATATTTACAAGATTTTACAGGCAAAATTTAGTCTTGATCCAAATCTGAGCAGGACTCTATCATCAGTGTACATTTGCTCAGTCAGCATGCAGGGAAACCAAGTAGTCTCAGTAAAAGTCCTAGCCACACTTGCCTACACAGCTGGTCTTTATGTGACTCTGGACGTGCATTACAAGAGACTTATTAGGCCATTAAGAGGAATAGACCTACTGAGTACTAGAAGGGAGTACCATAAACCAATTTCTCTACATCTTATAAACTACTAATATTCAATCTATATGGTGCTTCTTTGTGCTGAATATCACTGAGCTTGTACAGACCTGTTTTAAGGTCTGTGGCAACTTTCTGAGCTGATCTAAACAGACACTGTCAGGGAATTTAGCCCAGCCAGTCAAAACAGAAAAGAATACTCAATAGAAAATCAACATTGTCGCTGCCTGATAGCAGTCTTGTATTTTCTCCCACAATAATATCACACCTAATTAAAAGTGAAAATTGATAGCCAGCAGGATTAATCAAATTCCATATGCAAATAGCTGGCTCATGAGAGCCATGGTCCAATTGCTAATACTATCACTAAGGTCATTAATTTAAATTGAGATGAGTTAAGAGTCCTTTGGGCACTGACACATAAGTTTAAGGAGGTTACTCATTGTTAAGTTTTTCACACTGTAGCAAAAATCTTAGGAAGAGAATACGTGAATATTGTTCCAGCATGCCAGCTTCTAGGATGAGCAGCACTGTGAACCTGTCTGTGGGGGCCATGAGTCCTCTCCTGAGTAGTTCTGATACATCAGTTTAAATTCTTATTAAGATGTTCTGAAGCAAGGTAAATACAAGACAGTTCAAGGTCTAGTAAACTGACATCTTTAGGATTGTTTTATGCCTGCCGACTTTTGCTGAACACTTTCAGATAGCAGAAAGGCTTCTATTTTTTAAACAAGACTTGAGTACCAGTTTCATAAACCCTTCAGAGACTTTCCCAGACTTCAGCCTTCATAAAAGGTCCAGACATTTCCAATTAGCAAGAAGTACTTACTCAGCTCATAAAGATAAATACTGCAGCACTGGTTATTCTAATGCAAATATAATGCATTCTCAGTTTACCAGCTCACCTCAAATATAGTTCCAGTGTCTCGATCTATCACCACACTTCTAGACAGAGTGCCTAGAAGAACTGTAATCCTACAGGCAGATTATAATATAGTGATACACACCTATGACCTTTCTCCAAACGTTTATGGTGAAAATATTGTAAATTGCATAGTAAAAAAATGACTGCAGAGCAATAAAGTAGTGATGAAATTATATAACTTATCCTACATAGAGAATAAAAACATAACATTTATTACTCTGACCTTGTATCCCAAGAATTTCTCAGGTATGTAAAAAAAATTCAATTGGTCTATCAAAACAGGCTTAGACTAAAGCATGACCTGCAAATCTTGGTAGCCAGAAGGATTTTTCTAAATTTAAAGAGAACACAGGATTCTGAAAAATAAAGCTGTAATTCTTACAAGTCTGGCCTTCATTACTTACTCAAGATCCTGTTTTCATAATTGTAGAGTATAAGAAATTCAGATTTCAGGGACAATCAGGCATTATTTGTCCAAAATCTGCTCAAGTTTAGAAATGAGACAGCACAAAAAATGGATAGACGAACACAAACTTTTCACACCAAGTTTCAGAAAGCCTTCATCTTTTTTGACTGATACATGGAGTCCACTCTGCTTTGACCTCGGACAGTTCTAAACATCACCACCTTGACCACACTGAAATATTTGAGCCAATTCTATCTGCATTTCTACATTTCCAGCCTCCTGCATGAACAAGATTTCAGTGGAGTCATTCAGACAGGAATTAAGTGCTTTGCCTTTCATAGAATACACATTTAATCAAGGACAGGTCAAGATCACTGTCACATTCATCTGTCTGCCCAAAAAAGCAAAAAAACTTTTTTCCCTTGTCTCATCCTTCTATATCTTTGTGGCTGAGCAGCAGCACAAAACAATTTAACGTTAGCAAGCAAATTTCATTTGTTACTTGCCAAATGCTGATACAAAAGATAAAAATGAAAGAGCAATAATATCCTCATTCTACAGCAGAAGGTAACATGTCTTTGCTATAATATACTTGCTAAATAACATTCAATGAACTCATAAAATAATTTAATTTAAATATAAATGCTTAGCAGTTCCATTTTTCAGGGAGTAAATGACAGTCCTGCTTGTGTTTCTCTTAAATGTATTGTCAGAATAGACATCCTTTCATAGCCTATAGTTATTGTTATATATTATTATTACTGCAACACTCACACACCTCCTTGTGGCCTGGGTTAAGGTGTGCTAGAAATTAAACATATATAATCACTGACCTAGAAAGATTTCTCACTGAAACATTTGAAAAAGGCAAAGCTAAAAGAAGAAATTCTAGTGCTGTCCTAACTCAGTTGCAGAGTTAAGAGTTAGTACAAATCTCTGGACTTCTCTTTCCCATGTCATATCCAGTATGTGCCAATAAAAAGGCCAATTCCAATAATTGCTTATACATAATGCTATTAGCTGTTTTAAAAAGGATACAAGCTCAAAGAAACAAAGTCAACTCAAGTGAGTTGTGTCAACAAGAAGCCTGAAAACCATTTGTAGACCATCAGGTAGTCTCAGGTTTTTTTTTCTGTACAGGAGCAGGAAAAACTGCCCTTGTTAATGAGAAAAGTTTGATTTGTTCCTCTGCCAAAAAATGATAGTGAGAATAATCATATTCATGTCTAGTATGAATATTATGCTGTAATGTTGTTGTAAACAATGACAAAAAAAAGAAATAAAATTGGATTCACAATTTAGAAGACATTATAAATGTAATTCAAAATGTGAATCCCTCTGGTCCACTTTTATCTTTCAGCAGTCAGTCAACACCAGCTCTGGGTAGTACATAAGCTACCTAGTGAATAAAGAGAATACTTTTTCCATTTTTTCAAATTTATTATATAAAAATCTACTGATACAATTTTTATAAACTTAGATGAAACCAGAAGAATCTTAATTTATTCAAGTTATTAGCTTTTTAGAGTGTTTTCCTTCTTAACTTTCTTTATCGATAACTCGGACAAGAGACCGTAGAACAGAAAGAAAAGTTCAGCTGGTACTTGTTACAAGATACCTTAAGCTTTTTATTCATCCATTGAATTTTTTTGTCCATTTGTCTTATGGATTTTATTGCTACAATATGGAAGAATTTTCATCTAGTGTAATCCAGCAACATTATTAGATTAATTAATAGAATATATTTCCTGGTAATTTCAGAACAGCTTTTCCATGGAGAATAGCATATACACAGATTTGGTCTAAAAGATATCATATTTACAAGAAAGATATTCTATCACTCATGAGTTACAGGAGTATGAGAATACAAAGATTTGGAATTTGAAGTTTTGCTATATCATGGTAGTAACCCTAGGCAAATGCCTGAAGCCTAAATTCCAGCCCCAAACCTTTAACCATTTCAAGCCCCTAACATACAACCACTCACCTAATCCTAAAATGGTTCATGGCAAGAAAAAGAAGGGCAGGCCTTTGTATGTATAATACACATAATTTTGCAATTCTTTTTCTAAAACTACTTGTGTACCTTAAATATGATTGTGTACTTTGAGTAATGCAGAATCAGATCCTTTTCCGTGTTCACCGACTACTACTTATCTAATTTTTCAACAGATCCATGTCAGATTAATCCAGCTGAGGATCAACCACATATATTTAAAATTATCAAATAAAACCTTCCAGAGTTAAAATGCAGATTATTCTGCATTCAGAGCCCTTCAAATAATTTTTAGGTTTATTTTAGGTTCAAAATATTATTTGATATTACTCAGGGTTAAGGATTTCCAAACAGAATACAAAAATCTTAGACAGAGAGATTGAGATTTTCAGTTTGTCCTTGAGACTGAAAATGGCAGTAATTTTGGTTATGGGGAATGGCAGTAGAAGCTGCATGGCAGTTGTCTATGCCTGTTCAATTGCTGTCCATTCTAATCAGATTGCTAACAAGGGATCATTAGGATTTTGGTGTCTATGATGTAAAATATCTACTAGGAATTGGATTTTGATCATCACTTCATTTTACATCTGTTTCCCACTAACCAATGGAACAAAGATTGTTAAGCACTCTTGACCTTTCCTGGACTCAAACTAGTAATTTAATTGCTAATCTTTACTGAGGGACTCCAAAGTACACTATAGAGACCCCAAGGCATGCAGCTTGACCCTCTCTGTTCAACATTGCCTTTAACCAACAACATCATCAAGAATACACTCAGATTTCACAATGTTAATTGCAGCTTTGGCCATAATTTCCAAATGAAATAGAAGAAACTGTTTAACTAGAAACTTTAAAGATATATGCTGAGCTCTAGGTGATTCTACATGAATCAAAAAAAAAATTCTCTCCAGCCAAGAAGACCTTGCAGCCAAGACTAATCTTGCAGACTCACACTACTGCACTGTCAATTTGCTCCTAAGAAATGCCCAACTCCTGGCAATTAGAATTCTTAAGAGGCTGGTGAAAATCTGTTAGTTTTGGCTTGTTTCAAAATCTTCCCCCAGATGGTAATATAATTCCAAACCAGCTGAGATTCACTTTGTGTTGAATTTCAATCCAAAAAAGAGTCATACAGAGAAGAGGAAAAAAAAAAAAAAAAAAAAAAAAAAAAAAAAAAAAAAAAAAGAAAGAGAAACAAAAGCTTTTCCCCACCTCAAATTTCGAGTTATAACATGGAGAACATTTTCTTTGAATCATTCTTCTGAGTACAAGTATGTCATTCTAAATTCTGCATCTCCAAATTTAAACTTTTTCCTTGATTATTTTCAAATCTACATTCAAGTAAACTTGAGAATAACATTTTTTAACTGAGAGAGGAGAAACATAGAGGCAGTATGGTATATCATGCACTCAGCTCTTAATGCAAAGCTTAAAACCAGAAGAACATAAGCTACTACCTGCATATTTTCTGCCAAATTAAAATCACATTAAATTGATAATAATTTTCCTGTAAATACCAGTGCCTAATACTATTGTGGTTTGTCACACAGTTCGTACTTCTTACATGTGTTTGTCAAAATATACTGGTTTTTTACAGTATTTAGGGTCATATTTGTAACTAAGATTAGAACCACATTTCTGATTTAAACCTGACTCTTGAAGATTTCTGTACTGCATTACTTTTACTTTCCTGTAATACTTAGAGCACATTGCCATTGCAAACTAGAATGCAGTATCTACTACCCTGAGATTGTACTGATTAATATCTCAGACAGAAATACTAGAAAGGTCCCTCAAAGCAGACAAGCTGTGTGGATATGAAGTTGTGCAGCAGCTAATCAGATCCACCTATTAGTAGACCTTAACTGGGGCACTGTGTATCTCTGTGCTTACTGGTTCAGGAAGCAGCTTGCACAGAGGTCTGCACTGAATTTTTTGTAGTGTCAGAGCCCTATTCTCTTCATTTTTATCCATTGAAAAATGTAGGACTTCCAAAGTAAATACAAATCACTGTAGTTGTTCACTGGAGGGAGTAATTTCCCATGTCAACTGAGTTCAGGCTCCAAGGAGGAACACATTAAAGGTACCTTCCAGTTTGATGGGCTACCAGCCACTTGGGTTGCACCTCAAGGGATGAAAAGAGAATGCCAGTTTTCTAGTGTAAAAATAGAATCACTGACTACACTTTACTGGAACTACTCCTGAACTAAGTTGTCATAAACAGAAGTTTTAATCTGTTATTGAATGGGTAATTGATATTTTTCAGGACTGAGAACACTTCCCATTTTCTGCTGTCTTGGTCCTACAAAGCCACGCCTACACAGGTAAAAAAAAAAATTAAAATAAATATTTTGCACAATTTTAAGCCAAAAATTAAATAACTCCCTTTGCACATAGATCATGGCAAGAGACACATGCAAGTCCTCACAGAAAGCTGACTGAGAAAGCGTGTTGTGTTAAAAATATTTCTTTGACTAAGAATTTACAAACTTTCATTTAACAAATCGCACACCAACTTCCTTAAGCATTTCAAAGAACCAACAGAACACAACAGCTATGAAAAGACTCAGGACTTCTGGACCATTCTGAGGCCTCTTTCTGTTGCTGCAACTCCTCCAGGAAGGCATCTTGCCAGCTTCCACAAACAAATGCCCAGCACAAGGGTACTGAGGTATTGGATGGAGGCAGTCAACAGGAACTTGTGGCCGGTGTGCCAGGCCACCTGCTCTAGGGGGGATCAAGCCATGGAGAAGGATTGAATTCAATTTCCTTTGCAATTCTCTTTATACAGCTTCCCAGCATTTATCAAATCTCTGCCACCTGGAGAAACTCTCTTTATGTCTGGCAGAGAGAGGGAACAATGAAGCAGAAGGTGTTTCCCCATCCCCATACCAGACTGACATTGGAAACCCATAAGTAACTACTGCAAATATTACAATGAAAATACACATTTTTCCTCTAAAGAATGAAGACATTTCTGGCTAAAACAAAACAAAACAAAACAAAACAAAACAAACAAATAAAAACCTCATTAATTTCACTAAAAATTAATTAAAACTTCAGGGGGCTGAATTTGTGAATCAGATGCAGTCCAGAGGGAAGTTTCTACCTATTGTAGTCTCGTGTTCTTTACCACACAAAAGCTCAAAAGTTTGCAGGAAATTAAATGTATTAACCACAAACTTAGTATTCTTCTTCTTAGTATTATTATAGTCCAAAGTCAATGATCTCAGCAACAAATCAACAGCAAACGATAACACAAACAGATACATACAAAAACCACTTTTTTCCTTTACTTCACAACATAGAGAACAATCCATACTGGAGAAAATTATTTAAATTATTTAATGCTAGTGCTGACCATTTATAAAACAAAAATTAGTTACGTGAATCTTAATATCTGTAGGAACAAAATATAAAAATTATATTCTTTTGAAATACTTAACTTTTCCTAAATGTGTCTAAGAATTTTACAATACAAGCAAGTCTGTCAACTGCATCAGAATTATCAAAGTACTGAAAATTACACAACTTTCTCATGGCAACCCAAATTTTTTCTGAATACTGTTTTGAACAACACCACAAAACTGTAGAATTACCAAAATTAATCCAAAAAGAGTCAAGTACAGTTACGTTGGATTTTCAGTGAGAGTAGTAATTCAAATATGGTCTTGGCAGAAAATAACAGGCAATAGAAATTTTTTAAGTAGAATCTATTTGAAGTTAGTAAGTATCTGCTTCGATTAGAAATTCAGGAAGTAATTGCAAGATTAAAAATAGAAAGTACATATAAGTACTAGCATACTTTGAAAGGAAATGTGCACATTTAAATGCAATTGGTTTTTTTGCCCCACTACTGGACTTGGTATAGTGAAAAACGAGACAAGACAGGCAAGAATGTAAAGCTTCCCAGTGTTAGTCCATCACTGGCAAAGTCACAGAGAGGAATGAAGCTTTATCCTTGGTGTGGACCCGTGTGACACTTTCTGAAGAAGCAAGCTTTTTATTCAGAAAAGGAACAGATGTTTTGGCAGATAGCGTAGAAAGAATCCTGTCAGAGACTATAAACTAGGCTTGAAGGGAAAAAAAAGAGTCTGGAAAAAAGTGAAGTATAAAACAAAAGAACCAAAATGACATGGATAAAATAGAAATACAGAAAAAAAGGGCTTTGTTAAAATTGAAAAGAGAAAGAAAATGTGCTCAAGTCTTTGTAACTTTGGAAGAAGTTTTAAAGAAAAAAAAAAATGAAACTTATCTCTCTTCCACTGACACAGCCCATTGCAGCATGACACTGGGAGATTAGTTTTATAGCTCCAGACAGAAATCAAATAAAAGGAAGAGTCAATGCCCTTTTTAAGCATCAGTAGAGAAAGATCACAAGTACACAGCCAATATTAAAATGCAGCCAAGGTTTATGGCCAACATTTAAGTAGATTTGTACTGGAAGAACAAAAAATAACCAACTGTGTAAATGGAGATGGGCATACTATCACCTCACCTGCTCTGCACCCAGAAGTTTCTCTCTTTCACTTCTTGGCAGAAAAGAAGCTCCTTCTGAAGCAAACAAATATGTTTGAAAGTACTTAAAACTCAAATTCACCAAGCCATTTCCCATCAATACCTTCAATCTTCATAAAAAGAGCTTTGTCAAGAAATTCTCAGCCTACTCCCTTCTGAAATCTGCAGCTTCTGGACAACATTTTAAAAAATCCTCTATAACCTCCAAGAATAACCTTTTCTGAAAAAATATACACTGTTATGAAGATATCCAAGCCAATTATGCACAACTAAGTCCTACCATCTGCTAAGAATGAAGTACCAGCCAAAGATACTATGGCACATCTTGGTACAGACATCTAAGTGGGAAAAAATGTGGCCATACGTAAGCTGCACTCTCAGCTAGCTGTGTGTCCACTGTGATGACACTGATACCCAAACAAGTAATCAAAAAAGATTCAAGCACTGTATGTCAGTTGTTTCACAGTCAGAGCCAACACACATATCCTTACCATGATGTAAATTCAAGGCAGCTCAAGGCCACTTGTGAATAAACAACAGAAAGTTTTCGCAGGAAAAAAGCAAGAGCATTGATTTTTCTATTAACGAATACTCAAGTTTACATTTTAAATTCCACTGCATTAAGCTTCCTACATCCAAAAAGACATGACCTGGCCTGGAGGGATGCAGCTTAAGGTCTAGTCCCTGAAAATATCTTGAAGACTAAATTTAATTTTTAGATGTTGTCCTAAATCACTATTTCTATGAAGAAAGACCTGTAAAGTAACACTGACTAAAGTAAGAATTAGAAATTTAATATTGCAATGAAAGTTACATACTTTTGTCCTTTGGATTGTAACCCCTATGTTAAGTCATTAAAGAGGTGCTGTTTCTCACACAGCAAGACACAGAATATCTCTGTAAAATCAAGAAACCACGAAAAAATTTACTGTCAGAAAAAGATACAAAGAAAAAACTGCAAGGAAATGAATACAAAGTCCCAGTAAAACTGACAGGAAGAAATAAGAAGGTTCATCTAGATAGAAAATTGACCGTATAAACACTTCTTTGCATTCCACATATATTTCCATCTGAGGTTTCCATTTAAAATGTTCTCAGTCTGCAGTGAAAACCAGATTTTCCTGTCTGATAGACATGAAAGCTCAAATTCACCACTGCAAATTAACTATGTTCTTTCCGCTTCATACATCAACTATTATGTGCAACGTTATTTCTGGAATTGTATCTTAGCTTACAATTTGATGATTATGGTACATCAGGGAGAAGAGAATGCACCTTGCTCTGCCACAGCTACATTTTTATTGACTCCACAGTATTGAATTGGGAAATTTCTTTTTGTCAGCAAACTAAGCGGGTCTTACTTGGAAGATTTAAAGACTGCAGATCTGGCACCTGTGATCAGTTGAGGCCTGCAATGACAATGGGATGGCAAAAAGAATCTGCTTAGTCTAGGAAGCTACTGCAACTATTTACAGCAGAAACAGTAAGGGATAATAGTGTACCAGACTTCTGCCATCATTTTCTCTAGGCAGAATATGTTTCTTCATGAAAGGGGAGACTTTCTGTACTCTCACCTCCAATCCACCTCAGCATTTGCAGCCTGTTAGTAAGTACTAACCAACAATAGAAAGTAATCTCCTCAGAGGTTCCCAGGGACTCCACAGATTTTGGGTTTTGTAATATATGGTCCATCCTCCTTGATAAAGTCTCTAGCCTCCCAGTTTAGACCTTCAAGCTCCAGAACCATGAAATATAATATTAAGGTCTCTGAGCTTGCTCCCTCACAAATTCTCTGAGGCCTCTAGCAAGATCTTTCCTCATCTATCTCTAGACTTCTCAAAATCTTCTTTGACTCTGTAAACACTGGGTTTCTCTCTCCTGAGAAACAAATTCTTTGCTGGTGAGGTGTGATTAAAGTAGATCTCCCTTATTCTGTAAAGAGGAAACAACAGAAATAGTTTCTTACTGAAGGAAAAGCCACAAGTCCAAAATACCTTAGGTCAGAGAAATTGATCAAAAGGACAATGAAGTCTTTCAATTAACTTTGATAGACTTTGGTCTTAGGTCATCAATCAACACTGTTAAGAGCTATGGATCCTGAAAGAGGCATTGTACTGGAAAAACAGAGAGAAAAAATACAATCTTACAATCTCTACAAAAGACAAGGAAAACTCAGGTGATGTACTCACAGCCATACCACAGTTACTAGATTATAATAATCAGCTTTTTATTTAAATAAGGCAGGCCAATGACAAATATGGAATTAATGGTATTTTGTTCATCACTAAGTTTTGTGACTGATTATTGCCATGACTGGTGGCACACATATTTTTATTTTCATTTTAGAAATAAGCGCTGTGGGTCAAATAAGCATAGGTCTCTATGTTTTCCTTTCCAGAATTATTAGCCCATATATTTTAACACTTCTGTTCTCTGTACATCAAGATGCAACTAGAAGATTTAAAATTACATAGACAACAGAAATTTTGGTGTCACAGATTTTGTGTTTTGGTTTTTTTTATATAACAGGCTAAAATAATTTATATTCAATGCAATTTTTACTGAACTTTATTGTTTCTTGGGGTTTTTGCTGTTATTACATAAATAATTATGTAAAAAAATAGTTACATGCTTGTAATTGTTTCATCTAGATCATCCTGCTGATTAATGTTAATTTGCATATGACTTTGGGGTATTTTCTTTTTCTTGTTCCTTTCACAATTCTTACATTTTTTCACCTAGTATGTGCAAATGAGTTCTCTGAACTTGCTTCCTGAGCTATCCCAAGTAAGTGTGAATTACTTTGCTTACTTGTATCAAAATGCCAAATTCTACACAAATTCTACTTTTCACTGCTTTACTCACTTATGCTCCCCATTTGTGTCACTGTGAAAATTAGCATTATGCTGATCTTCACAAAATGGCTGAAGTAATTTGCTTTCATTTGTGTTTTTACTACCTGATAACTCCTGAACTCTTTCATCTCCTGAAGACAATCACCTTCCCTTATCCAAATAAGACAAAGGTCTCACTGGTTGCTGCAGCTGCCACTGACCAATATTTAACCCAATCTGGCACCAGCTCTACTGTGGACCTGATGCATGCAGAGCCTTTCTGGTACCACCAAACCCTCAGAGCACTGCAAGGAATCACCAGCTCTGAAAAGGAAGTCCCAGGAACATATACATGCAAATAGATGCTGGCTTGCTAAAAAAGCTTTTAAAAATATGGCATGTCTTTTAGATTGTGCTGTAGACAAAGCTTCTTAAAATCATCAGCACTTACATGCCTTTCTGCCTCTCCCTAGTTAACTTTTAATCTGAGACCACCACTTAAAACAATTAAATGTCTTCCCTTTCTGAGTTGTGTCTGTAAACAACACCATTCTGAAAGCGAATGTTTGGCTGTCACTGTCCTCAAGAATGGAAGTGATTCCTAAATATCATTAATTTCCTGTCTCTCAGTTTCTATTCACCACTTTTAAGTCTGCCAGTATTGTCCATTATAATATGATGTTGCCTCTACTCACATAGGTTCTTGGGTTTCTCATCTCTGGGACAGACTCCATCTGCCCCTGGAGTTTTGTTAATCTTTACACATGCTAATGTCCTGATCATCTGTTCAGGTATGGTCTAGATTTCCCACAGTATTTCTTCTTCCTCTCATAGGAAATTTACAGCCATTTCCAGCATCTGTCGCCCACTCACTTGTGAATGTTAAGGCAAACCATTAGTTTAATGTTTACAAGTTCTGTCCATTAATTATGTTAGCTTCTTACTTCAGCTACCTTTATGGACTTCCCATGCAAAGTATTTTAAAATTCCTTCACAAAACAGCTCAGCATGTCTTTTCTCATGTTGACTTTGCTATAGGATTAGGCTTGCCACAAAAAATGTGTATTTGCCTTCCTTTTCTATAAAAGCTAAAATAGAAATCTATTGTGTGCACTAGTTTTTTTTCAAATCTCCTATTAACTACCTGGTCTCAACTGTGGCATGTACTAATTTCTTTGATCATCTCTATTAAACCCCTGATTTTCATGGAATCTAACCTCTTTTTCTGCATTTTAATATAATCACTCTTGAAACTGAACTTTTTAATTTTGAGGATTATTTTAAAAATCAAAGTAACCAGATCTGAAGCTTTTGAAAAAATGTAAGGGGATGGCATAAGTACGTCTCCAAGAAAACTAGACAGAAGTTTATGTTGCTTTGACTGCTCATGCTCTATTTTTGTATGCATTTATTTTTTAACTATCTTTATTGCAGTCACTCAGACAGAAGATTTTTAGCTCTCCATACTAGAAAATAGGAACAATCTACACAGTGACATAACTTTCTTTCAACATCAGACTGTGCTTTCCTTTTAAATATAAAACTTATCGCATGTTCCTCTAGAAAGTTAGATCACATCTTCTGCTTTGTAAACAAGTCGATGTCCAATGCAATACACTTCACACTAAATTCTTTGGTTATTTCTGCATAACACCTTTAATGAGTGCCCACTGATGTTCACCCACAAAGGTCTTGTCCACACTGTCATAAGCCACTTCAAATCTCCACCATCATAACATCTGTTCCTCTGTTTAACTCTGATCCCCTCACACAGAATCTAATGGAACAAAAGTGCCAGCCTTTTTGACCAATGCCTGTTTATGATTTTCTAAATAATCAGATATAAGCTATTTGCCTTCATGTTCAAATTCTTCCTTATTTTCATCCTACCTATCATCTCAAATGAGCTCTGCCTCCAGTTAGACCATAATGTTGGCTTCCATTACCCATTTGTCAGATATTTTTAAACGAGCTCCTCTGTGATTTTTTCCAAGCATCTGCCACACAACCTCATTATCTTTCTTCAAATCCCTCATTAAAACTCTCTTGCTGTGATGCCTATAAAAAAATGAGAAAATGTTTAAGCTAATAATGCACTGAGACACTTCCTCTCATACTGACCAACATTGCCTCATTGTTTCCTTGTGCTCCTTCAGCTGCCTTGATACACGTGTTGTCTCTTACATTTGAATCAAACTTCCCCATGTGGTCCTGGTTTATGACTTAGAGCTCTTTGGTGCTGATAATATAAATAAGAATCAGAAGAAAAGGCTTTTCCCCTCATTATATTTTGCTAGCTCCTGAAAACATGTTCACACTTCTCTTTTGTGTGAGTTTCCAGCAAATAATTATAAAAAGCACCTCTAATATAATCTCAGAGTCCTCTCTCCCTTTTCAGAGGGGAATACCCAACTGAAGGACTAATTTATTCTCTATTAAAAAAATATTTGAAAAGGGAAGCTATGGGTAAGAGAGAAAAACTAGTGTTTCAGCACACTTTTTCCACAAAGGATACAGAAGTTCAACCCCGTCTCCTCTCCATCTTGTTCCTGCCCCTTAGAACAATACAAATAGGATTCACTTCAAGGGAAGGATGGGGTCTTTCCTGGGGATTAGCAATTTCCTTTCTTCCTTCTCTGACTGCCATTGTTTGCTGTGTATAGCCCAAGTCCTGTTGCTTTTGAAGGCACAGACTCATGCTCCAGCAATTCTCATGGAAAGTATTTTCCTTCAGGAAGGGAAAGAATTATTTTTCCACAGATAATGGAGAACAGAATGAAAAATTAATGTTTTTCACATCACATACTTCACAGTCTCTCAGTTCAGCATTATTGCCATTCTCAGATCTTAAAGTTATTTGTAATCTTCCCTAATACATACACCCAAAGCAGCTCTGCACCTGCACTAAAAGAAGCTCTTCCTAAGAACTGAACTTCCTCTGCATGGATCTCAATGTTACAGTGAGGGCTGATGTTTCCACTTTGGCTTTTAAATCCTCTATGTATATAATATGTCCTTAGCCACTGATTTTTTTTCGCTTTGCATCTTGTCTCTTTTTTACTTTTTTACCAATTAGTACAACACTCATAGGAATGACCCCTGCTCACAAGAAGGATAGTTATTTCCTGGGTCTCACACATTATCATTGCAAATACTACACAGAAGTGTAGAAATTGGTTTAGACAGATACAATTCACTAATGTGCTCAGCAGATATCTGTCTATCAGCTGGAGAACTTTAGCACCTTTCTAACAAGAGATACACATGCAAGAAAGATATATCAATTCATACACTTACCATACTTCCAAAAGACATGAGTAAATCATACAGCAACTAATGATTTGAGATGTAAGCAGACAGTTTTGACATCTGTGTTCTATACAGACAAGAACATGCAAAGTCATGGGGTTTGTATTGCTCAAATGACTTAGGACTTTGGGTGAGTTTGATACTAAATTTTTCTTGTGTTTGCATTTTGTTAACAAAATACATCAACAATACAAGCCACGAAATTATATCAGATATATTCATGAATGACACTACTCTGTATCATATCCTTTTATTCAATCTGAGTTATGGTAAAATGATTTAATTATGAAAATTTAATCAGTCATGGAATTCATTAATCTCATGGCACATCCATGGGTGGTAAGCATGGATTTGCCGTGCAAGTACTGGGAAGAGCCAGAGGCTACTATTGCACAGAAACAGTTTGGAGACAACATGGAGCAGGTGTAATCTTCACCTCTTCAGGAAGTATTTCAGAATTGCAGCTGTGGAACTTGTTTCTGTTCCTAGGGGAGGGAGACAGCTCCATGCTGTTAGAGTAATGTCACTCTACAAATACAGCAAATGCAAATATATTGTCCCCCCTTTGATTTCATGTTGACAACATTCTGTCATGGCTGATCAACCAGTCTCCATTTAATTGTAATTTCTTATCTCAAGAGAAATTCAACTCTTTACATCTTTCACATCAGAAACATGTTGGAAAAATAGTAATAAAACTGAATTCCAGCTGAACAGGAAACTCTGTTTTCTATAGTTAGCACCTACTAGTGCCTTACTAGCAGCTACAGAACTCTGATGGATATGTTACAAAAGAATGGACTTTCCATGCAACAAATACAAAGAGGTTTGCTCATTATAAACACAGCAGAAGCTCAGCTTTGAGAGCTCACATGAGCTTTCTTCCACATGAACATGGCTAACAGACTTCTTGAGAAGTCCATGAGACAGTTACCTGAAGCAAACAGTTTAATCTTAAAATGCTGAACCACTTTAAGAAGAAATTCAAGTACTCTTGGGGAAAAGAAATCTTAAAAAAAAACCCAAAAAAAACAAACCAAACCAAACCAAACCAAACCAAAAAAAAAAAAAACCTTAAGTACATAATCTTCCAGAATTTCTATACCTTTTTCTGGTTTTCTTCAGTGGGTTCTGGTCACTTTATTAATATCACTTCCAACACATCTCATACCAATATCAACTTCAATTTGTCTCCAAACTCAAGAAGATATCTTTACCCAAAATCGTGCTCTGATTTAGCAAGAAATGACCTTGCAAGACAGCACGATGGGCAATTTAAGTGAGCAGAGGAAATTTTAATTAACAAAAGATTAAGATATTAGAACTTGTTTTAGATTATTTGTGTAATGCTATGAATAAAAAGAAACTTAATCAAAAAAGGAAAAGCAATAATGTGATCATGTAACAAATGAAATTAAGGCAGAGAATCAATTACCTGATCTACAGTCTATGGATCCAATTTGAAGTTACACACCATTTACAAAGATCTTCTGAATAATTCACCCAGAAGAAAAAAAGTTCAGAAAGTGCTGTCCAATAAAGCACAGAGTTTTACAGTTCATTTAAGCTATGTTTCTTTATGCACAAGCACCCATATCTCCATTATGCATCCAAGGGTGCACAATCACAAAACAAGGTGGACTGTGACAGAAACGGACATGACCTGTTCCAGCACACAGTGCTCATTTAGTTGAGGAAAAGTAAAAGAGGTATAAAATGTCAAACTGGCTGATGTACACTAACTTAATAAAATAAATGCTCAACTACCTTTGACGGTTTTATTCTGAATTTTTCTGCAAAAGAAAGGATGAAGAGGACAAGAAACAAATGCAATCACTCAGAGAAATTTCCCAAGAAAATATATTTATGCTGAAGCTGAGACATGCAATTTGCTGTTTTTTTGGCCCCACTTATCTTACCAACATCTTTTATTGATCTGCAAGGTAACATAAATGATCAGTAAAGGCTTTTGATCACTCAGATTTCAAAGGAAGTAATAGCTAGCAAACCTATAGATAATTAGAAAATACAAATCCAATAGGACAATTTAGTAAGTTGGGCAAAAGCATCAGAAGGAATTTTTTAAAGCCTTCCAGAAAACAAATTTTATGAACAAGGAATTGTCAGAATCTTACACCACCCCATAATCTAGAACTCCTGAAACCACTGGATAAAGAGGATACTGAGTCAGCTGAAAGTTCCCATCACCTTGACATCCTTAGAAATTTTTCGTGAAAGCAAAATTTCATGGAAAAATGTGGTGACATTATTTTTTTATATTTGACAATGGCCTAGGGATTGGGAGAACATACTGTCCCAATCTGCTGTCTACATTTCAAGAAAAATGCTAATAAATTGTCCTCGTCTGACAGAAGAACTTTCAGCATGCTTAGCAGATCAGAAGATCTGCTTGTAGCTAAATACTCCAAGAGTTCAACACTTTTACAAAAGATTAAGGATTATTTCCTCTACAGCTTAAAAGAATGTATATGGGAAACAGAAATTTAATAATGGCTTCTCTGATCTACAGCAAAGAACAAATTTATGGAGACATCCCCACAACTTAAAAGAAAACACAACCAAATGAACAAACAAAAAAGGCATGAATAACAACATGAATAAAATACATCTGCTTTGGAAAATATAGGAATTAGAAATGTGGAACATCTGATCTTACATAGGCCAAAAGTCCCCCAAACTCTTATAGCACAAGCAAAGCAGAATTGTGCACACATCACAGACTTCTCAGAGATAAGATACATAGAAATAGAGAAGGATCTCCATTCACAATGAAAGAAAGACAACAGGACATGAAATGAGAACAGTTAAAATACATTATCAACAGAAATACCTTTGAAGTCATTAGTAGACAAACATTCAACTAAGATTAAAAAGAGATAGCTCAGTATTGACTTCAGCAATATATCTACTTTCACTGAAGAAAAATAAAGATTATTAGATGATGAATGTGCTGAGTATCTTCAGCAACTGTAGGACAGCTTACAGTTACTACAGTTTTAGTACAGGAAATGAAGAAGTTAAAAAAATGGAAATAAGTGTTTTGTGATATTGAAACTAGATTACTTTGAACAGATTTCATAAAGGGCCTTTACAGAGTGCTGCATTTTCTTCTACTACTGCTCACCAACATTGGCGAAGAGCACAGATGGAGTTACTATTAGCTAGACTGATCATGCACTTACTAAGTCAAGACAGAAATCTTTGCCTCTTGGCATCAAAAATCTAGAGGGAGATAACAGTAACTCATATGACTGTCTCATAATAGAGTCATAAGAAAAAATTTATATAGTAGAGAAAACACAAGATATGAGCACATATAGAAGACATTGTCTTTAGATAATTCAAATTATGCACACAAATGGAAAGTATTGATTCAGAAAAAAAATCTGGAGTCTGCTATACTAAATGGAAGATGTGTTGATAGCAAAAAGGAAGACATTAGGAAAACAAAGGACAGCAAAAAAGCACAGAGCTCCCAGAAATACATCCAAATGTAAATGAACAATGTTGATTCAGTATGCAACATGGCCAGTGTGCCAGTGTAATCAATATAATCAGAAACTACAGAATGTGAAAAGGCAGAAGAAACGGCAAGTCTACAAAGACAATACAAAACTTAAAGGAAAGAATGAATCAGAATAAATTTGCTAAAAATATGAGTATCCTTCATTACTTCAGGACACATTTAACTGCACGTAGAATACTATGCCTACTCTGGAATCCTTGGTACAGGGTCCAACCAGCTGGGGACAATCCCCTGGAATGCCATGAAGATGTCTGAGGTGCCAAAGCAGATGACATATGAGGCTAAAGAAACTGGGTTCAGTCTAGAGAACAGTGTAAGGAAGAAGGACCTTATCATCAGATTTCTACTACTTAAAAGGGAGATATAGACAAGATGGAGACAGGCTTTCCTAGGAAATTTTGCATGGAAACAAGAAATAAAGAGAAATTCCTATTGAGCATGGTGAAAGCATGAGTGAGATCAAACACAGTAACAGTTTCTTGAGAGACTGTACCACATTTATTTATAGCACTGAACTAAACACAGCCCTGATCAGTCTGATTACCTTGAAATTTAGCTCTACTATGAGGAAAACACTGAGGTAAATGACTTCCAGAAGGCAAAAACAAAATACAAAACTGTGGTTTATGTAATATGTCCTTCAGGTCAAAATGAGTAACAAAATTCAAAGTTAAAATGAGTAACAAAATTCAAAGTTAAAGACGGACCGAAAACAATTAGCTATATTTTAAAAACAGTTCCAAAATCTGAGAAAGAAGAAAAATTGATAGTGAGAAGTAGTAAAATTTTAATAAGACTTTAGGTAAAAACTTGAGAGGCAGAGGTTTGTTGATTGTTAACAAAGAAATACAAAGAAGATGGTGTAAAAAGACTGACCATTATGGTTCCCTGAAGTCTATAGCTGCAAGGCTTAGCCTTTTAGTATCCAGTGGAATGAGAAATTTTGCTTTCCAAACTTTTCTATTAAAGCTATTTCATACCTTTTCTGCATTAGGCCTGAAAGTTCAGAGAGGGAAGGAATGTTTTTTGAAGAGCATTCCTCCACTGGAAAATGGATTTTATAGCCATTATTATTTTTCTGTAGGGTTCATTCAAGTGTGAATTTGTTGTTTAATTATACCAGTTCACATCCCCAGTTTCCCTGTGTTAGGTGAAATATAGTCTGGGAAATTCAAATACAAAGTTCAGAGCTTTCAGTGGTTCCTTTGGAGGAGATACTATGGTGTAATGGTGAGTATTGGCAAGTTGTACCTTTGTTCTTCGGGCAAGAGTGGACCTTTTCAGAGAATTATAGTTTGTAGAGAATTTGTTTCTGATAACTGAGTTTAAGGAGTTTGAGACTGTTAAAAAATTTTACAGGGGTATCAACGCATGAAGTAAAGAATATCAATAATAACACAGTCTGCTAAAATGTACAAATTTAAATAATCTTATTACAAGGACTGGAAGTAGAGAAATATGGTAGGAGTGTTTAGACAAGCCCAGTAAAGAAAATGACAAGGCTGACAACTAATGGCCACCTTCCAGGCAGCTGAGCCAAATTTTAAAAAGATTCAAAAGGCAATCAGAACCCTTAGGAATAACAAGCACCAGGTGTCAACAGTGTGGCAGCTGAAATGTTACAAACAAGTAGCTGTAATCTTAGAGACCTTATCTAATTCTTTTTAATATGGCGGTCTGTGAAAAAAGCTAAGGGAACTGAAGAAAACAGGCATATTTTTAATTTCAAGAAGGAAGACAAAATGTAAAGAGACAATCTGCTTTCTCTACTTATTATGATTCATAGAATCTTAGCTTTAACACTTTATGTATATTGCCCTTAGAGGCAACAAACAATAGGAAAATGCAAGTGTTTCCAGGCATATATAACATTTCATAAATCTCATCTCTATGTATCAGACATTTTCAATACTTCAGTAGCAAAGAAAAATTTTTGCACTATCAGCGTACATATTTAAATAGATTTTAAGGTCTGTGTGATAGCATTCTCCAACATGGTCTTTGTACTGCAGTGAAAGAGATCCTTAATAAAATAATTAGGGTAGCCCAGCTGTCTTTACATGACTGAATTTAGACTATGGCATAGGAAATTCCTATGCAATTTGTCAACAATATAGGATTATGAAAGGCAAAACTGCGTGTTGAAAAAACTGGCAAGAACCTGTAGGAAGATTATTACATAGGGTAGAAAAAAAAAATAGGTCTCATTAAAATTCAGCAGCAGATCATACAGTTGGAATTCTGGGAAAATATTCCAGTTTAAAAATTCAATATACTGTTCTTATACCACTATTGGAGAACACATAAAATGCTGAGCAAGCGTTACTAAGAATCTGTAATGTCAAGATGGTGAAAAAGAAGAAATGAGAATCTGTATTAGTTCATCAAAGTGATATAACAATTTGCCTTATTCCCTGAAGTTGATAGTTTCATGAGTATAATTTCAATAGACTCTCAGGGTGAATATAAACTCAGTAGTGAGTTGTGTTTATTCACTGAGCAAGAGCTTCCTTTCTTATAGTAGGTATTTATGGCCTGTCCTTGACCATACCTTATGGAGGATAAATTTTTGAATTATTGTTAGATTTCACTAGGTACTGTAACATTAAAGTTTTCCTGATGCCCAATTTTAATATTAAAATGCAAGATACAACAGTATTTTGTGTTTATTTTGTTTTAATTTAATACAAGTTACCTACCTCAATCATTTCTGCTCTCCCTTTTGCTTTCAATGACCATTTCATGCCCTTCTTCTTTATCTAGTAATTATCGCTCTAGGCAATTGCTAGATCCAGTTACAGTGAGTTCATTACTAGGTTTGATTTGAAGATTCACGTTGTTTTTCAAAACCAGAAGAAGAATCACCTTGTATCTTATTGGCAATTAGCATATCTTGCTACAGAGCACATCTTATTCTTGTCCCTTTCTAATATACAATTTCTAATAGGAATAAAGCTGCATATTGGCATCTCTAAGCCAAAAGAAGAATAAATAGGTCACTGGCCTTGGAAAAGAATCACATGCAGAATTCAGGGCTATCACATAGCATTTCATCATTATGAGATTTTATTCAAGAGGCAAAGTTTGCCCCTGCTCTCTTTTCCTGGATCATTAATAGCTTTTTAATCAAGAAAAATTAGCTGAAGATAGTGTCATTTAGCTAGAGCAATATAATGATATTTATAAATGACTCCTTAATACAAAGTCAAAACCAAAAGATCTCCCCAACAGTTCTTTTATTTATTTGCTATTTCTGTCTACTTTAATGCCTGGCTACCATGTTATGAAAATTACAATTTAATATTACAGCTGAGGAAAGAATCAAAATATCTTTTGAAATGACAGAATAAAACTCACCTTCTTTAAGCTTGTTATTAAAATAAACATTGAATGTATAGGTCAATTTATAGAATGTCATAAAATTCAACAAATAGTTTTTATTGGGCCAAAGTTAAGAAATAAAATCAGAATCCTGTTGTGTTGCTAACAAGGTTTTTCTAATCCTTCAGCATTCAAATCAGATATCATTCAATTAAATCTCTTCTTTTAAAGCTATATACCTTCAGAAATTTTAAAATCACATCTAAAACCATTATATTACATAGGCAAAAATAGACTGTATCTGCAAATGATGAGTGTCATTTATGTATAAGGACTAACTATATTTCTTACAAAAATCAACCCAGAGGCACCAGGATTTTCTATTTAAATTAGCCATTTCTGAATACAAATGTGATTTTGGGGGTATTTTTTCAGACATCCAGTGTATAGTAATGATGCTATGACAGAAATCCTTTGAAACTTGAAAAAAATTCCTCTGTTCATCCAAACATTTATTTTGTTTTAATTTAGAAAGTAAAATTTTCCCTCCAACTAAAATTCAAAGGTGTGATCCAAATTCACAACATAATATAAATTTTGCAGATGTACTGTTAGATCACCTAAATAAATAACATCATCACTGCACTATTAGTCTAATCTGAATTTTGGGAAAGACTGACTAATTTTCACAGCATCTGGCACTGACTACTTGAATTTTAAAAAAATAAACAAAAAACTATAGTGATACTAAAACATACATAGAATTTTCACATGTACTTTTATGATATGACCTTCTTATATGATGTAACTTTGTAATTTCACTATATTGACAAAGATTTGTGCTTTAGTAACACCTCTAGTTGTACCTAGTAATAATTCTACCTGAATTGTGAAGAGCAACTATTTGTCTGTCACAGTTTGATATTTTTGATCTTCCAATATGCTTCACAATAGGCTTCTGTCTCTTAGTTGTTGTCTGTATTCTTTATTTACACCTATTTTGTACTCATATCTCCACATCTTAAGATCAGATTACCTGAAGTTATGACTTCCCCAAAGAGAGAGAAGATTTCTTATTAATATACTTGCATAACAATGAACACACACCTATGCATATGAAGACCAAATGAAATAAATATAATGAACAGTATAATTTGGTTAGAAGTATTGCACCTAATGTCAAACAAATACACCCAAGAAGAAAGAATATCAGTGGTCCAGTTGCCACATGTAAGAGTCTCCGCATTTTAGAGACTGAGAAATTTGGAAAGGTTCACTTGCTTTGGTAAGGCTCCAAATGCACTCTGTTATTCCGTGGTCTATCAGGGCACAACTCTTTTCTACTTCTGAACCTGTTATGGAAGTCCTGATATGGAGGGTAAATTTGTTGCATATCACATAGGTATGATGAAGTTATTTGGAGATTTATCTAGTACTGATTGCAACTAAACACAGTTCTAATGTGAGTGTCCCTCTGCACAGTGGAGAGAAACCAAAACCTTCTGTACATCTATAGATGGGAATGAAGGCACAAGTTTTAGGGGCTATTGAGACATCTAAAGAGGTAGAGTCTAGTTCCCCAGAACTTTTCAAAAGTAAGTGTTCGCAAATGTACAACAAAGACATGTATTCAGAAAGAAAGAAAATAGGCACCTACACATCTGATAATGCTTAACCATATGGCCAAGCACATGAATGCTTACGTGCTTTTAGTTCTAAGTCATTTATTCATGACTTCATGGAAGGAAATGATCACTAAGCAAAAGATACAATATGGGATATCTTGTATGACTGGTTGAGTTTCTTTTTCTGAGGCAAGTTTGCCATACAAAGGCATGTTCACTCAGGAACTCTTTAACCAGGAATCCAGAACTTACTGAAGGCTGTCAAATGTATCTGAAACACTACAAAAGCACCAAAATCTACATTATGTGATTAAACATAGCCATCTAGTGTAATTTTAGATACACTAAGTTGTCCAAGTTATCAGATAAGCTAAGCCAATAAAAATAACTGTAAAAATCAAAATTTTAGAAAGAGGATTCTATCTCAGGGTGACTACAAATACAACAATTTCCATTTATCCCCACAGTCTGGTTGATCTGGTCATTTTATAATCTCCTGGATTCTGACTCAATTGTAAATCAATTGTAAATAGAGTTCTATCAATTTGTGGCTCCAGACATCAGCATGCAACTTCCAGGTTGCAACTACACAGTTCACCTGGTAGAAACCATTATAGGTTTAAAAAAAAAAAGAGTAAACAGATCTTCTAGCAAAAGTCTGAATACTTATCTACCAATGATATATCTATGTTATGAACTCAAAAAAGGTTTTCTGCAGATGATATCAAGATCAAACTCCAGTGTGGAACTTATTACAGCTAAAAGTAAACCACAATAGTGTGTTGAACCTGAAGTAAGCCCTAGAAGTTTATGCTACTCACTCTCCCCAAGAGGCCAGCTGTAGGACTGTAGGGTTTCATCCCACTCCCTAGGAATGTTTGGGTTTGCACAGAGACAGTACACATGTGTATTATAAACAAAATACTCTAACCTTGGGGTTAATGCTGTCATTACTTAGCTTTTTAACCCACCCTGAGGAAGCAGCACAGAAAAGGATAGATTGAAGGTATCTTTTGCATAACTCAATTGGTACAAGGCTTTAAGTAACCCCCACAGATCTATTATTAAAGGTAAAATGAAAGAAAAGAACGTTCTTTCCAGAAACAAGGAGAGGGTGTTTGAAATGCTGTCTAGGTTAGAGAAGATCTTGGTCAATGGCAGCTCCCAGAAAGAATTCCCTACTGGCACAGCCCACCTTGGATCTCAGATGACCTAAACAAAGGTCGTACCTGAACAGAAGGGTCTCAGGTTTTAAAATTGCAGCCTGTGTGAAAGGAAAGGCCTATTGTCATTGCAATAACTGAAATAAAGACAGATTGAAATTTCACATCAATGTATAAAATAAGAGGAAATGATGGGGGAAATGCAGAAGATTCATGCTATGGCAGAGCCACTCTCCCCAGAATTCTTCTCCCCTCTCCAGGTTCTACAGCTAAATGACACTGGCTCAAGAAGAAGGAACTCCATGCAGAGCACTGCTCTCACCTGGGTAGACTCAGTTGAGTTCCCCATGAAGGCTTTCTCCACCCACTTGCTTTTGCCTTAAACCACTGCATTAGTTCAGATAGCTGTTGCAGTAATTTGTAAAATTCCTTTTCAGGTTGGAACATACAAAAGAAACAGATTGCTAAGTACATTGTCCAATACATGGGTGTCCACATGGATTTGTCTCCTCAGAGGAAGGAGAAGGAAACTTGCTGGCTATTCCATGTCCTGCTCTTATCAGAAACTAAACAACATCAGTACCAACAACAACAGAAACAAACAAACAAAAAAAAAACCCTGACAATATAGCTTATTCTTCTAATGGATTATCTATAGTGTATACCAAATTTACCTGACTCATTATTCCCCATGTACTTATACAGGATGAAGAACAGCTGGGTATATGGGGAGTGTAACAGTCTGCTGAAAAACAAGGTGACAGCAAGATACAATGGTAAATTCCGAAGAAGAGGGAAGGTACAAAGAGTGATCAAAATAAGTGAGAAATATCAAGAAATCTAAAGCAACTGACTGTCCTATATAACAGGTGATTTCTGAATGTGGATAGAGGGTCTACCTCAAAGGAAATGAAGACTGCTGTCAAATCTTACAAGAGGAGCAGTGACAGTGGGTATCAGAGGTTGGTTGTTGTACTGAGAGGTAGGTTGGAAGTCAAAAGGGTCAGATAAGAAGGGAAGATACTTGCTCCAGGTAAAGCTCCAGGGTGGCTTTGGAGAGACCTACCTGATCATAGACCTAACTCTGCTGCTAACTTTCTGCCCTCAGGCAATTAATTTTGTTTCTTTGAGATTCTGTTTTTCTTTCTGTCTTCCCTGACATCTATTTTGAACTGTATGTTGTTTAAGATAGCAGCTGTTCTTACACAGTTCCTTGAACAATGGGGTCTGATCTCACAGGAATCATCTAGATGCTCCTAGAATACAAATAATAAATAATCTTAATTTAGCAAATATTTATTGAGTTCTCTCAGGTATTAGAACTAATTACTGCCACTTTCCCTAAAAGAAATAATCCATCACTCTGCTGTTGATAAAAGAGCTTTTTGAATAATGGATTTAAAGTCTATCTATTCAGATAAATAATTTGTTCTTATTCCTTTCCTATCACTATATGCAAATTGTTTGCTTCCCTGTGGGACAACTGTAAACTCTCTAAATAGTGTGAACTAAACCAGTATTGAGCAAGTTCAAATTTTGTACAATGTAAAGGTGCAAAGAAATAGTTTCTATTTCCAGAGAAACAGAAACTGTGTGCACACAAAATTTTCATTCTACTCATAAGTAGTAAATAGAGGAGCTGAACTATGTGGGAGATGACTGCATAGCCATCTAATTTCATAATTGTGTATTAAAAGTAGCATTTTTCTATTTATGAGACTTGTGATTACACTATAATAATTCTAAGTAATACATTTCTACCCAAATTATCTTATAGTAGTAGCCCACATAGCTTAACTACACCTGTAGTAGGCACATTTTCAGGAGTAGACATTTCTTTCAAATAGATCAATTTAAGAGCTTAAATTCAGGTTTTCAAAGACTTCTTTTCATAATCAAATGAGATCTCACAGTCCTGTCTCAAGAAAGATAGAAATTTCAAAAGTTTGACATCCTGCTCGGGAGGTTTGCCTACCTAGAGATTGTTTACTTCAGCGATTTAGAAAGGGCTTGCTCTATTTATTACTGGAAATATTCCCATTAATTTCAGCAGAACTCACCACAGGGAGATGGCTAAAAACAAGAAAATCTCCTTTTTAGTAGAACAAGGAACAATGTTTTATATTTTGTCTATGTATGTCAAATATGGAATGTATCAATACTAAATCACAGAAAACCATCTTAAGTTTCAGCTCAACAAATGTAATGTGATGTGATGTGATATAACAAAAAGAAATGCTGTAAATAAATTCTTTCATTATTTTTTTTGTTTTGTTTTGTTAGAAATCCCATTCTATCTATATGCAACAATTTGAGCTACGTACTATTCTGACATTAAGCTGCTGGTTTGCCTGCCGTAACTGGAATGAAAATTTTGGCTCACATTCCAAAATATTTTCAGGATAAAGCTTTAAGGAAAAAGCCTTACAATAAAAAGGGCTAATGGCATTTCTACTTTGTATTTTACAGTGTTATCTGCCTTCAAAAGAGAGCTCTATTATGGTCCCAGATTGTAAACCAGATCAGTCTAGAGAGGATGCTAAAAAGAGAAAGATATGGATAAGATAAATGAAGTAGTTCTTCATTTACCCTATTCCATAGGTATCATTAGTCTCAGCAAGCAAAAGTGGATACTAATCTAGTGACAGAGGACTAAAAAACCCACTACATGAGTTATACTGTGGTGAGTGTGAGTCATGGGCCAGGTGATAAGATATGTGGTTTCACTGATTGTCTCAGTCCCTGGACTATCAAGAGCTGATGGTCCCCAAAGCTATATCCATTCATCCCATCTAAGAGTATTCCTGGTGTTCAAGGCACAGTCTAGCAGTGGACTGAATTTCAATGATTAGGAGGCTCATTCAAATTTGGCTACTCTGAGGTGTATAATCTTCCTCATTTCATTGTGTGACTGACTTTTCCCTTTTGTCCCTATAATGTTTAAGCTTCAAGTTTTGTGTGGCAAGTACTGTCTCTTACTATTTATCTATACAGCTCCTAGCATGAGATGGCCTCAACCTTATTCAAAATCCTTGGGTACTTCTAAAACTAAAAACAGATCAGAAGTTCCAACAAAGCAACTCACAATACCTCCAGAGGCATATACAAAGACCTGGGGACCTCATTTGCTTCCCAAGTCCATACAGAGGAAAATCCCCAAAAATGTGTTTAAACATCATCACTGGAAGAAAAATCTGGTTCAGTCACAACTTTTTCTCACGGATGACACAGCCATGAAGAACATTAAAGAAAGAAAAAAGAAGCTGGAAAAAGAAAGACAATGGACATGGAGACTGGAGAGACGAGGTAGTAGAGATCTTTCACTGCCTTGAACTATGGACACTGGAAGGATGGTACATAATCTTTTTTATAAACAAGTTCAAGCAACATCGCCACAAAATATCAGGGCCACAATACTGTTCATGCAAGTCTTTGGCTTCATGAGGTGTCTGACAGCCCAGATTTCTGCACTTTAATAATGCCTTAGGGAAATGATGTTCTTATGCACTGTCTCTGTATTAGTTTGCTTTCTGCTGATAAGTTTCTGAAATAAGCTCAGAATCAAATTGCATCAAATTAACCAGTTCCACAACGGTGCTCCAATCTCCTGAATGCCTGTTGATTGTGGAAAGCCTGCAAGCGTCATACCAGGACTTGGACCTTTTAATCACCTCTGAGATTCTCAACTGATTCCTCTCTACGAGTTTTGCATGGTTCCCACATACTCATTCTGAAGATAAATTTGATTTTATCCTATTCAAAAATACGAATTAAAATAACAGACAGATTTTCACTGTCAGCCTTCGCCTTCCGATATCAGCACAACAATTACTTGTGCATTTAATTTTGTGCCTGCTATTAGAGTAAGAATATCTGCAATCATGGTCAATCTATTCAAAATTAGTACCAAAGGTCAGCAAGTTTTCCATAATAATAGTAATGCTAAAGTTTGTATAGACTAAAAATTCTTTCCAAGTAGCACAAAACCATTCAGTTTTACAAAAACAACTAATACCAATAGATAGATTCTTAATAACCTAACAGCAAATTTTAATTTATTTTGGGCCTGTACAGTATAAAACTGTGTTTCTGAAGTCATGCAAGACTAGCAAAGTATGAAATAAACAAACAAAATAAAACAAAACAAAAAAAAAATAAAACAAAGAATGCAAAAATAACCCCTACCATTTGAGCAATAAGTTTGCTTAAAATGTCCTTTTCTCTCATTTGTAAAAACGCTGTCACCAGATGGAATGCGTTTTCAACTGTAATGCTCAAAGGTATTCATTAAGTCCAGAAAAAAAATATATTTCAGATGAAATTTGTACATAACCTTTGCCCACAACACTTTTGAGGTTCAGACCTATTCCAATAAGCTGGGAGTAGTGTTTGTTTGAATGTCTGGCTGGTGCTTTTGTGATTGCACTGTGTCAAGTTGGTTGGCAGGCTGGCTCTTTTATTTAACATAGACCACAGTCCCTCAGTAGTCAAGCAGTTTGCAATCATTTGTTTGTCCTCAGAATATTTGAAAATTACAGGAGTGTCATTTATGCTATTTATTGCACAGCTAGAGGACAGAGGCAGCCACAACTCAACTCTAACTTGTTTTTGGTACAGACTTTCAATTTTTTATTGCCCCTGAGTGCAGGATTGCAGAGCTTCATCATTGGGACCACCCAGACTGAGTAAAAGTGGCAGAATTGAATCCAGATTATTAAGATTAAAACTTGGAATGTAGATTTCCACAGTATTTTAAGTTAAGAAATAACATTCCTCATAACCTTGAGTGAACTGCTTCAAGTTAGGAGCAGCTTTAGCCCACTCACTAAAACCCTTTCAGACCTTGTTTAGTTGGGTCTTTGCACCTCTGTTCTGCAACAGGTATACAAATTTTCCCATTAGCAAAATATTTGTCTGTCTACCCCTGAAGCAGACAGGGACTGTGAGATACCAGTCTGTGCTTCCAGTGCACAGCATCTCCTTGTGGATTGATGCAGGTACTTAAAATTATAATCTTGAACAAGATTAAATTTCTCAGTGTACAAGGAGCATCACAGAAACAAAGCCTAAGCCCCTGAGTGCCCATCCTGTACCTTTGGCTATGATATCATCTTTCCTGATTGGCTGTAAATCAGTTTGAAAGCCTGGTGTCAGATGATGTCCAGTTTAATTCTGCAGGCAACATAAAATTAAAGGAATCTTATCTAAGATACACTGCAAGCACTGAGAGTGATTTCCTAAAGATATCAGTGGCCCTGATATTGTAGATCAATTATGCAAACACAGCCTGCTTGCAAAAATAAGGAAATCCTTGCCAGATCCATGTTCTCCATATGCCTTTCAAGGATGCAGAGTAAAAATTAAAAAAAAAAAAAAAAAAACAGGAAAAAAAAAAGCTAAAACACCAACCTCTCTCATTTTATTAGGACATTTGTAAAAGTCTTGTTATAATTTCAGTTTCCCAGTCAGGTTGATTAATAGATTTCCCCCCTTGTTTATGGCTTTTTCAATGCTCCATTTTATAGAAGCCATGAATACATCAGGATTTGCACCAAGGACCTCAAATAACTAGCTCAACATCAGCTGACAAAGCAGCAGACTAATTTAATAAGATTTTTTTTTCTCCCAGTTCTCTCAATCTGCTTTGCACCAATTACAGAAGGTAAGGTCAGAAAGAAGGCTTAACCTAGAATTTATTTTCAGAGATTTTAGCAATGCCACGTTCAGAACAGTTTTCCTGATCCCTATTATGTTGTTAGACCAGCAGAGGGAAGAAACATGGCACAGTAGGAGCTGTCTTAATATTAAGTATTAGATCACTGATGGTAGGTGTGAAATATTCTGGCTTTGTTGTAGTGTGGGAAGGCTTGTACAGAACTGATAAATAAAGATATATGATTTTATTTTCTTTTTCTTTTTTTAGAAAAATAAAATAAACATGAAGGAATCACTGCATGACCCTGTTAATACAAATTGAGTCAAAGCCTGTGAATGTATCATTACTATAGATGCTGCAATGAATAACTCAGAAAAATACCTATTTTCTGGACTTTTTAAAAATTGTGTCAGGGTAGGTCACTCCTAAAATGCCTGGAAACCAAAAAGAACTATTTTTTCCCAAATGCAGAGTAGTTATATGAATATTCAAATATGATCTAATTAATTTTCTAAAAACCAATGTCTTTTTCTGCCAGAACATAGATTATAATAATTTTATCCTTCAAATTTGAGAAAGAAAAATCATAAAATTTTAAATAATTTTTTAAACTTTCAAATTATTTTATGGAAGTTCCACAGGATCATAACAAACAGTTCAAAGGTTTCTTAAGCTGGAGGAAGAAAAATACCTTTAGGATATTTTTATTTGATTCTACCTCAAGGTAGAATCATCTAATGCTTTTATTCACACAAATTAGTATGATTTCTATCAGGACTAATCAGACAAGCTTGTGATTTTTTTTTTTTAAAATCTTCAGGCTTCCAGAGCAAACCTTTTCTGGTTTTTCATGCTTTGGTCTTCATGTTGAAAAATTTGAAAAATAATATATCACTATAAATGTGATAATAATATACAAACATATCAGCAATATAGAATAATTTCACTTCATAGAAAAATGTCAATTTATATGTTTAGTTGCTGTTTACTACAGAAGGGAGAATGCTAGCCTTCTATATGGCAGCAAACAGTGCAGCATCCAGTCCTCAGCAATAAATATACCTGGAATATGGACAACAGTGGCATTCAGCCTGAACATCCGTCACCATTTTAGTTTGAAGTGCATCTGGTCCTTCAGAGTATAATTCCTGTGATTACCCAGTTCAAGTCTTTCCCCACTATTCTATGTGTCATCAAATGACAGTAATGAAAATAACTGCAGCCATTATTATAGGGTTTAGGACTTTGCCATCTGTTGAATATTAGCCTCTGGCTTCCCCCAACTGGCATGCTGTTATGCCAAAATCAACACACCAGCAGAGTCACCATGCTACGTTTGTATACATTTGTACAGCTCTTTTGTTTACACATATCCCACAGAATTCTACAAAGCTCTGTTAATAGAGCCAGCAATCACCAATAAAAGAGGTCACATAGAACAAAGGTAGTTCAAGTACTCACACCCAAATACCAAGGTGTGGAGAGGAAGGAACTGAGCTGAGATTCCCCACTGCAAGAGATGCATGCTTAAAAAGCTAATATAACAGTGTTAAGCATATGTTAAGGACTGGCAGTGTCAAACCCTGATCCAAATAGATTTTTTGCTTTGCAATCAGCACCAGTAAAGAGTCTTAGGTGGAAGGGAATATAAGGCACTAACATAATACCCTAGAGAACAATTAATATATTCATGGAGCTCTCCTTATAAAATATCACATTTTGTTGTCATGTACAACAAAGTGTTGGAAGTGTCCTAGCAGCTGAATGCCAGAAATTACTGCCCAGGCTTTAGACCATAAAACATTCTCTTGTTTTCTGATGACTCAAGTCCTTCAAAGATAAAAATGGATAGAAATAGTCTGATACCAGAAATTCCCTAGGTTTAGAGAGTTCATCAGTCACAAGACTGCATCATCATCAGTGATACATACATTCACACTGCACCTGCAAGAGACCATTTTAAGCAAAATCCTCACAGTTGCATTCTCACTAGCTTCATCACAGATGACTAAGATGACTCGTAAACTTCACATGCTGGCAAATGCTAGTTTTTAATTGTGACTACTTCAAAGACAGAATGCCACCATTAGCTGGGGGAAAAAAAGGTCAAGATAAAGCAATGCACTAAATAATTTCAACAGGAAATAAAGCAATGCACTAAATAATTTCAACAGGAAATACAGTCAGTGCAAAAGAACTATAGTAGACATAGCAACACCAAAAACCCTGTGAGGATTCATTGTGTTGACTAGGAATGAAAATAAAGAAATAAAGATTGTTATATGAAGATGGAAAGTTGCTAGGGAACATTCACACTAATCATATCTTTCATGTTTTTATTCCTGGAATGTACCATCTCCATTACATTTTTGTTCAGACATTATTATTTTGGAAAAATTATTACACTGTGGTTTCATTCTCCAACCCATGAAAACAAGCTGAATAGAGGAAAATATCTCAATCTATTGTCTTCAGCCAATAACAGTGTCTCAATAGTGAATTTGACTGAGAAATGAATGCAACCAAGTGTGCAGGAAGTTCTTACCAAATTTTTAATAGCCAAAGCTATTCTCATTTCTGAAAATTCATGTGAGTCATGTACATGAATAGCAAAAAAAATACTACCTGAAACAACAAAAAATACTAAGAAAAACAAACAGAAATTTTTAATCTCCAGATGGACTGCAGGACAGAAAAAGCAGCTTGTATTTCCTGACAAACTGTCTCCAGTTCCATACTCAACTAATCAGTTGTTGGTATTAAAATAAAATCATAGTAGCTTAGAATTCACAGCTTTATCAAGAACCAACTAGCATAGTACTTTGGTAACCAGTCTAACCATTAAACACTTAGTATTGCTCCTTCAGACACAAACCAAGGCTCACTATCAGTGTTACAACGAATCACAACTGCTGACCCTGTTTCTGGAGATTGCTGATTTAGCAGCATGAGAGCAAAGAGATTTAGAGCAACAAAAATCAGCTTCAGTAAATCTAATTAAGTTTTCTTAATTCAAGACTCTAGATGACTCTCATGTCATCTTCATAATCTTAAATTCTTAAATTACATAAACTGAGCAACAGAGGAAAGATACATTTAAAACACATGGAACCATGGCCAGAATTTTCTTTTGATATTCCTCCCAGTTCCTTCTCAGCTTGCCAATATGTCTGGACATTTCACTAGCTTTTTCCCTATTATCACTTATTATCCTTATTTCCACTTTTGAAACAGAAAAAAGTAAAGAAGCTGGGAGACAGTAACTTGCTTATTTCAGCCCCACCATTTTTGGAGCACATGATTTTCCAAAATTTCAGTGGTGAGTCCTCTGTTGGAGAATTTATAAATGAAAATGAGTGAGCACAGAATATCCAGAAGAGTTGATATATTGAGGAGTAAAGTGATCAGCCACCAGTATAGTGAAGACTAATTTTTGGGTTTTTTCCATACTCTCCCCACATTAATGCACCAAGAAATAGCAGCTTTCTTGGGTTTCAGCTCTCCCTCCACCTATCTCATTGTTTTTTAATCAGAAGTTAAACCCTTAGAGGATAGAAATCTTTTCAATTAGGCTTATTGAAATGCTTACATTACTGTGAAAAATTTTGGCTTCCATATATTGGTGTATTTTTTAAGACATGGCATTTCTTCAAAATGTTCCTGAACAATTAAGGCTTTGGAATCAACTGGATCAGAAAAAAAATGCAGGATAAACTCAGATCCTGTAATAGAAACAGACCTACATGCAAGTCACATTTCACCATAGCTCTGTGGGAGCTGTAATCAGGCTAAGTGCTGTAAAATGTAGCTGCAATTATTTGCAGATTAAAAATTCCAGCCACAGTTACTTCTTGATTCAAAACTGAGGATGAAGAATTAGAGGTCACTCTGTTAAAATAGGAACATTTTAGTGTAATGTTTCTCAAGGTTGTCTTTGTTAGATTTTTGTAGTTGCTTTTGTACCATAGTGTAAAAATAAATTCTATAAATCTGCACACAAATTCTAAATATTCAAATGCAAAACCATGGACTATTCAAGATGCTGCCAAGCAAAATAATGCTACAGGCCATTTTCAGTGATAGAAGCACAGCTGTATTGAGAACCTTCACTGAGATCTCCACTAGAGCATGGAAGTAGAAAGATAGGAGAAATGGCCCTGTAAATATGCAATGGGCAATCTGCTGTGAATTTTAAGGACACAAAATTGGACCAAATTAGAGAAAATTATAAATCCAGACTATTTCACCATCTCTTGAGTCACAATGCAAAGTATTGGGGTAGAAATGAAGTCTAATAGTTTCATTAGACTATGAAGCTGTTTTACAGTTCACTATATCTCCAACCATCTGGGAATAACCTGGAGACAAAAGCCTTTGTATCATGTGGAAGGACACTAAGCTATATCATCCACAGCCCTAAGTACAAAGAGCATGTTAGGTGAAGAGGAAACATGATAGAAGCTACAAAGAAGATAACAGAAGCCAACTAGAGGGAAGTCTGTCTGGGGAATACTTGGAGGAAAAAAGGTTATTTATACTGCTGTGTTGAAGATACACATATTTCATGTTTTCAGGAGTACTGCATAAACATATATACAAAATTCATCTTAATGTTAGTTTCAATTCTCTGTTGGCTACTAGCCATAAAATTAATCCCTTCATACATATACAAACTTTCTGAAGAACACAAATAGTTGCTGTTAGCTGAGCCTGATTGGCATCCAGCCCCCCATTCTGATGTGATACTGAAATGCAAGTTTCTTATTTCATACCAAAGTCAATATTTAAAACACACACACAAAAAAAAATATGACTTAACTATTACTTCTTGAAGCTGAAACTAAGCTTCTATCAAGAAGAATTACTGTGATTCCCATGTGTGAAAGGTTAAGAAAAAGCCTGTAAAAGAAGTTGCATCCAACAAATATGCCATACAGTAGGACTATGTGACACAAAAAAGCCCTGAAAAGTATATAAGCACAAATCCATTGAAATTCATTAAAATTCAGGTTCGTCTGCAGCAACAGTTTCAAAACTCATTCAGAATTTTTTAGTAAATGCTAAAAAACATTTTAAATATTTTTAAAAAGAGAAGCATGTTGCTTTCTTAGCTCTGTGAAAAATCCAGAGTCCCTAATAGGCACACAGTTATTCAATCAATACATCTATATAGTCAGGAGATATAGTAGTTATAACTCATTCATTATGTAGCATTCTCTAAAGCCACATTAAAAGGAGTGAGATATTAAGAAACGGCTGGCTAGTAGATTGACACATGCCATTGTGCTCTATTCGATCAATTAAGCCATCCAGATAGTCCTTTGAGGATAAATGGGTAGATGCTCAAAGAACATATCTGAGCAATCTGATGAAGACATTGAAACAGCAATTCATCATTGCTTCAACATGAATGGTAATAAAGACTAACCAAATGACAGATGTTCTATACAAAGTCAGACGCTGCAGACAAATGTAAGAGATAAGACACTTTAACTCTTTCCAGTAATGACTGAAAAAAACATCAAGCCAATATTTCATGTTTATAGAAATATTCCACTAGAAAAAAATCTCCTGCTGTTGGACTAGTCCATTTTGCTCTGCCAAACTGCTGTAAGTATGCACTCTTCACACAAATAGAGTGCAAATCAGGTTACTTTGTACCAGCAACAAATCCTGTAGTAATTCCTTGATACAAATCACCACTTGGTTGAAGAGGAATGTATTCAAGCACAAGAGATACGGAAAAGAGCACAAGAGATACTGGAAAGTGGCTGGCAAGAGTGAGGAACACACATAGTTGATCCACCAGCTTAGTTTAAAAGGTTGCTGGGAGCTAGTTTGCAGAAGTGAGAGTAGTCTCAGGTTCACACTAAGCCTACAGGTGATCCTTAAAAAGACTTTAAACCACCCACATATGTTGAACTACTCTTGCATTGCTTGTTTTCATCCCATCACCTTTGTTCCTTTCTCTTCCCCAGCTGTGCTCTAGAACTGTGAGTCTTTTGTCCCATGAGAGCTTAGAAAATATTCATAGGGGATCAAAATGTCTGAAGGGCTCATTGGCTCATTTCATGATGGTTTAAGCCAATCCAAGGTTTCCCAGCTGTCAAAAAGAAGGATCCTCTTTCCCATGGCCTCAGATTGCAATTTCCTCCTTTTCATCAGCTCTAACACTAAATGGAGCCATGAAATGAGTCACGTCAGTTTACTGATATCTGATTTCTGGAGAGTTAGTTTTGGTGTAAGCCATCACACAATCAAAAAGTGCCAGCACAACAAGCAGGCAAGGCTGGGAGAAAGGGAAGGACCAACATTTTCTTCATGCTGGCCATGGATTAGCTTAAACTGAACATAGCACAACTGCCTTAGGAGCACAGAGCAGGAAAGTGAAAAGCTATCGCTAATTAGTAGCTGCAAGTGTCTGCACTAGCCAGGGGACTACTAAAATCTCATCATTTCTGGCATAAGCTCAGATCCTCCAGGACCAAGTGCATATTTACAGCATCAGCCAATAATTAGAATTGATTGCCATTCCCCAACCTCCAGGAACTGAGCTGCTGCCAAATGCCCAGATCAGACAGGTGCTGGGGAGCCCAAAAGGGTCTCACAACTTCAGAGAGAAGTTCAAATATGGGTTCTTCCATCAGAAGAACAGTTCTTCTTCCCAGGCATTAGGGCCCAGAAAAATCAAGAAATTGAGTTCTCCTGCAGTCTCTTGAATATTCAGCAATTTTCTGCTTGCAGATGGTTCTGGCAAAAATCTGCTAATGGATTGCATGTAAAAGTTTTATGATATTTCAGCAGTCAGTGCTACCTCAGAGAAAACTTAGACAGCCTGTAGTAGCAACACTCAGAGCAATCAAAAGCATTCTGTAAGATAAAGACTATTGCACTTTCCAGCAGGGGAAAATGTGTCAGCTAATGTGTCAGCTCTGCTATGGGAAGATATATACCTTGGCTCACCATAAGGCCTTCAACCTTTTCACAGAGCTACGGACTGATTTCCCATGTAATATTGCAGGGATCCAAGGAAAATTAGAATCATAGGTGTGACAAACAATTAAATCTTTGCATGTTTCACTGAAGATGGCAAATTACCAAGTCTTGACTATGGAAAAGATTGTTGGTACTAAGTCAGGGAAGAAATTAAATACAGTATATAAAATCACTGAATGCTTATACACACTTGAACATCACCAAGCTAGTGTCAAGAAAGCTTTCTGTGCATCAGTGTTGGGATTGTCTCATTTAAGCAAGAAATTAGCATCTTCCAAACCAAACTTGCCTTCTACTTATCAAAGAACATGAAAATGTTTCTCCCCCTTCATTATCCTAGTAATTAAAAGATAGAGTAATGACATAAACTAGAGGTTATTTAGTGCTCTCTCTTTTTCCAAATATTTACTAGTGTCTCATTTGTTTAGCACTATTTTGATGGCGATGTAGGCAAATTCTTCAAAGATACTCAGTAACAAAGACCCTTTCAAGTGCCAAGGTTTTAGAAATTGTATATCCCAGAAACTTGATAGGTTTGCGTCATAACATTTGCCAGTATCATCTCAGATGAGCATTTTTATAAAGATGGATTTTAATTAATATTTAACTGGAGTATTACACAGTGAAAGTGTTGGTTTTAGTCTACAAAGCATTCTGCAACAGTTGGGTTTTCCCAGAATAATTACTTTCAGTAGCCAAGCCAGCAGCTGACATTTCCATGTTTGAGATTTCTCCTAACTGTGTGCTGTGCTGGCAGGAGGGCAGCCTAACTGTAGTACTATCATCAACACAGAATACAAAGGGACAGTCACCTTGATATGCTAGAGAGACAACAAATGGGAAGAAATAAAAGCAATTAATTTTGGAGTCTTCTGTTGGTTAAATATAAAATTATTGTGCTTTTTCTCTTTTCAAAAACTGATTGGGTGAGGAAAGTCCCTGTAACTGTTGTTAGTCTATTTATCTTTAGCGTATATAATAACAGTGACAATGTGAATTTCAGAATTTTCATTATATTTAATCTCATTGAATAGGAAAGTAATAGCTTTGAAGTCATATTTTTGTTCAATTGGTCAGCATTCCTATTATCCATCAGGAATATTAAGACCCCTGGCTTGTTCTACCTTTGTCCTTGTATCATACCTGTGTCATTCTGCATCCTCAGCCACAGGCAGTCCTTGACCTACCCGTAAATTATTGGAGAGTGAAGATGCATGATGGAGCCCTGCTTTCCTGGACATAGCTGGAAATCTGCCTGTGCAGAAATTGATGGAGTGATGAATTAATTCCCTTGTACCACTTTGCTAAGCTTTTGCCTTACCTATTAACCTATCTTTATCTCAACCCATGAGTTGTCTCAGTTTACCATTCCAGTTCTCTGTCCATCCCACTGGGGGAAGGTGTGTAAGTGGTTGCATGGGGCTTGGTTAAACCAGGACAAAGAGGAATGTTGTTGTGTGTCCCCAGTCTTAAGTGCTACATTCTCTGTACTTAACACTTTCTCCACAAAGCTTTATTTCTTGTATTTTACTTTGGGATAACTGACACTTATTTTTATTTCTGTTCACCATTAGTTGACTTCAAAGGTATTTTATAAATGAGAAGATTCTGACACTCAAAACATCTATTCCTTTTATGATCTGTTTTTATTTGCTGGGAGATTTTCTTATGAAAACTCTGTTTCAAGATTTTCTTACATTCCCAGTTTTGTAAATGCGAAAAGAAAAGCATACACAGAATATTAATCAAGTCCTACTTCTGTCTTTAAGGTCAAACAGAATTTTTGAAGTTGATATATCTGACAAAGGATTATGACTACAAGAGTCATATCTGCATCTTAAAAGCAGATTTGAGAAATGCCAAATGATTCCAGTTCTAACTGCAAAGCCAAGAGAAAACACCTTTCCACAGAACATTTCAGCTGTTCTCACTAATTTACTCAAGTATTAGCTTCCCAGGGTAGATAGCAAGTATACAAGGGATATAACAGTTTCAAAAATATTGTCACAACAATGTTGTGTTACCATAAATTAGGTCACCTATTAGTCAGCAACATCTGAGACAGTACAGAAGATTGCCAGTGAAGACTAACAAAGATGATTTTCTATCCTCTCTCAACACAATATATGAAAACAACATTTCTCACCTGAATGTGTCCTTCAGCAGCTTAAGAGTTATATCACAATGCACTAATATTTCACAATCTCCTTTTGCTTTCATACGAGCTGATAAGGGTTAGGGGTGGAGGGTAGAGGGGTAGAAATATGCATGGGCTTACCCTGTATTTTATTGCTACAGAAGTAATTCTCATGATTGCACAGCACTGGGTTGTCCTCCTTCAGAGTAAGAGAGCCAGCTTATTAAAGCAGAGTATCACTGAGCAGCTTTTTCTTCTTGCATGTTGAAGTTCTCTCAGAAACAAGAGAGTCCAACAACAACTGATACTTGAAACTACAAGTAAAGAACACTGTTTTCTCTAATCCCTAGACAAACAGTTAAGAAAAATGTGGTGGCCCACCCTCACTTGAGAAGTTAAGCAATTATGCCATTGCAGTGTACTGGTATAGGCTCTGCAGTAAACTTCTGTGTTTTCCATTGAATCTATTGTATTGGAGAGCAGAGAATAGATTTGTTCTTCTCCGACTCCAGGTGATGGCATGGCACCATACCCTTTAGTCAAGAAAGAAATCATGTTTTGTCCTGCTTTTGGCTTCTTTTAGGGAGAGGATGCATTAGTATTAATGCTCTAATCTCCTCTGGAAAGGAAACTCGATATAAGAGCCTCATCCCAAGGAGAAAATATTGAAAAGGTCATATTTTTATAGCAAACTGAAGAGCAAATATAAGCATAGAGGCAATTTTGTGCCAAATCCTATTTTGAGAGCTTCTTTTTTGTTTTTCAGAAGCAAAAATATCGTCTGAACTGATATTTTTCATTTTTGTGCTCAGTCTGCAGTTTACCACCTTTCATGATGAATAAAGTAAAATGTGGAGTTTTTTATTAAAAACTGCCTTTTGTACTTTAAAGAAAATGTCCTTGTCATTTTTTGCATACTGCTTAGTCCAGAAAAGAATTATTTGGCAAGTTTCGTATGCTGTATATATAAAGTCAAAGGGGAAGATTTCATACTTGACTGAGTTTGGAAGTAGCAGATAAGAAACAAATGCATCAACACATAAAAAGCAACACATTCTAGAACATCTATTGGTCTCTGTAGAGCAGGATATTTATAACAATCCTGTCTCAATGCTCCAATGCAAATGGATTATAAGTATGCTTAAGGTACTATAAGGTCAAGGCTTCAGGTACTAATCCAATTCTGTAAAGTCAAAAAGTAGTCTCTGAGTATTGCATTGGATATTAAATACATAGAAAATGCATCCTGGTATTCTGGGAAATGTTGAAATGTGTATAACATAATCAAAACAATTTCCTGTCTGTTCTGCACTTCTGATCACATGTTACCATTATGCAAACACAGGTGTTGTTAGGCTACTGATTACATGGCCAACTAGCTGTCAAAAACCGTCAACCCCATGCAATTTTCTTTACAATACTATACATCACAACTTACCATTTTTTTCTTTTTACATGTCTACATTTTTAAAGGATGGAAAGCACTCACTCTTGAAAAGGAAAAAAACCATCCTTTAAAATAATATTTTTGTGGCAATAGGTTAAGAAAATCACACTCATCAAAATATCAAGCTAACCAAAGTTATGATTTCTAGGATAAACACAACATCCACAGAGCACATAGACCTAGAAATAGCTGCCAAAGAAAGTGTTAGAAAATTCTTTGCAAGGTAAAAGAGGACTAAATTAAAATTCCTGTGAGAATCATCCCTTCAAGTTTCTTGACTCCTCTGTGCATGTACACCCTTATCATGACATGGCACAGACATACCTTTTTGCATTTCATACTACAGTTCCTCTACATTTGTAACACCAGAATATTTCACTGTGAATTTTAAGCACTAGGACTCCAATACCTTGTTCTTATGGAAAAGGCTTACCAGAGCAGAAGATGAGCTGTATTAATTTATTGTCATGATGAAAGGGATAGTGAGAATCAGAACTGACACTAACTCTTTCTATTTTCTCCACTACTTTTTGATTGCAATCATTGTGGTCTCCATGGATGTCATATCCATTACAGGCACACCAGCATTTGAAGCAGTTTACTGAAGCTGGAAAACAGTTCTGATAAAAAATGTGCTGCTGCCAGAACTTGGCATATTAGAGTGTCTGAAAAGATTGCCAAGGCTGGCATTTTGCCTCTGCTGCCCGGGGCCATAGAAGATTGACACAAACTAAAAATAGTTGTAAAGATCAAATGTGTGTGTTTTTATGAGGCGCTTTTCTTTTCTTTTGAAACACAACTTGCCTGACAGACCACAAGCACCTAATATGACAAGGTGCTGAAGGTTTCAGGAATGGTGCTGGGGATCATATGAGTTTTATTTTGTTTGAGAGCACTCTACAGAACCGGATCTACAGCACATGTTAAAGTGCAAAATATTATGCGCAAGGTGGAATTTTAAAAAAGCCAAAGGAGTCAGAAAAGCAAATGTCAGTAAAAATCATGCAAATCATGTACAAGTTGATAGACAAAACTAAAAACAAATAGGGGATTAGTATTTGATCAAGTTTTTGATCAAGCATTAAGTTCTGTGACCTTTCTATGCCCACAGAAAATTCAAACCTCAAGACACACACAGTCTGAGTAGTAGTACATAGTACATGATTCTCCCTGGTTTCACAACACCCTTTTTAGACTTTTGAAAACCTGAAATTTTGCCCCATTTCTAATGGAACCATTTGGATTGATGCAGACACACACACACAGAATTATTTATTTCCTTTTGATTTTTTACATAAATTTGTCTCTCTTTTTTTGTGTGTGTGTGTGTAATTTTTCTCTGTAAGTCATCATGAGGCAAAGTTGTACAGGCAAAAATGTGTGCAGCATGCCAATTTCCAAATCAATTATAATTGACTAATAGGTCAGATGTAACAACCTCACAGCCAAACTTCTTCAGAGGATTTTCCAGAATGTAAAGATTATATTTTTAATTGACTATTCTAGGATATGAACGAAAGATAAACATGGGACAGCATTATATTGAACATTTTATAAATAGAAAAATATGTTCACAAAGTTCAAGTAATTACTAATTGTGAACTACTTACAAACTTCAGAACTTATTGCAGTCTTGGAGAAAAAAGAGAAAAAGAGTATAAGACCAGATTGGAAGTGGCTCTGAGCAACCTGATCTAGTAGGTGGCATCCCAGTCCATGTCAGTGGGGCTGTAAGAAAATGATCTTTAAGATTCTTTCCAGTTTAAACCATTCTATGATTCTATCATAGACTGTACACAAAAAGCAGTAGGTTGGACAATTTTCCAACACTTATTGCCTCTGCTTGACCAGACCTTTACTAGAATGCTTTTGAAACAAGAGAACTTTGTAATATATAAGTTTGTATTGCATAACTACAAAACCTCAGGGGAATTTTAGGTTTTTTCTACCACATTTTCATAAAGCTGCTGGAAGCTCCTTTCAGGTTTTGTACATACAAATGGTGTAAATAATTCACACTGAAATCTCTAGCACCTTAAGGAACTAAAAGGATAGCAAACCTTTCCATGGTTTCAGAGAGGTAGAACCAAGACCAAATTTCCAACCAATTCAATTAATTTCACATTAATACAAAATGAGGTCTGTTTACTACACAATATGTCTCTGTGGAATGATACTGTGTTTCTCTCACTAGAAAGCTGTTTCTAGTGACTAGTTACAACAGGAGCAGTACTGTATCTGAGGAACTTGATGACTTTCAAAGCCACTGTCATTCAGCTATGGAGGATTGCAGATTCAATTTCTTCTTGGATCTTATAAAAATACATATTTTCTCAAGAAAAGTAAATAAGGAAAATATTGTGGCAGGATGAATTTCCCTGAAGAGTTAATAAATCTTCATTTCACAAACTCCTCTCAAATGCTGATCCATATATTTCTAGTTATTCATTGTTGGGTGGCTGCCGAGTCATCAGAGTGACTGACACACTTTTGACTTTAAAAACTGCTTATTTGGTGCATCAGTAGCAGTTTTCAATACACTGGTTGCTGTGCCCTGCAGACCTCTGAGTGGAATTAGACTGTCCTGGCCCTCAGAGGCAGATTCTCCAGTTATAATTTCTGCAATATTGTCTCTCCCTGACACTTCAAGAACAACGATGGTGGTGAATGTTAGAAAGTACAAGACTCTATTGGACTTTCACATTTACAGCTCACTTCCATGCTACTTACAGTTATTGTGGCATAGATTAATAATAAATATTGCCTCTTAATGCTGTAGCACAAATACTTCACCAAAACTCCTCACTTGTTTATCCTTCTTTGTTTTTCCTTTTCTCATAGGAAGGAATATGTGTTTTTCTAAGGAACACATTTGATATTTTCATCAAGTTTGTTTCTTCATTATGTTGCTAGTAGTGTAGCTTATCTCTGTTGTTGGCTATGATTGCATCTGCATGTTATTGGCCTATTACCTGTAGAGATTGAGGGTATGTGTGGATGACTTGCACTACTAGAAGTTTCACACTGAAAGTTGGCCATATGGGAAATATCTCCACAATTAGTGGGAAAGAGGTATTAGAAGTATCAATGCAAATCTGTTCTTTCCATTGAGGGATTCATGGATTGTAAAATTCCTCTTCTGTGTCTCAGTATCTACACAGCTAGAAATATATGTTAACGGAGCAGCTGTCGCCAGTCTCAAGCATTCAGAGACATCCTGATTCAATTAGATTGTCACTGATGAATTCATATTTGTAATACATTTTGGTCCTTAATTTGTACTCTGGGCAAAAAAAATAAGTCCTAATTTCTCTAGTCCTGCTCCTCGTTTCACCAAATCTTCATAAATAAAAGCATAAAAGCACAACAAATGAATTCTATTAGTGAAACAAAGGATACAGCAGTACTTTTAACTTCTTCCAAATTATGGTGCAGGTACCACTAAAATAAGAGGCTATTTCAAGGGACCTTCATTTTTCCTATGCTAATAAAAAGTATTAAAATGTTCTCTGTCACGAAAATTTGTAGTAAATGTGATTTTACCATCCCTCAAAATATTGAAGAGTTTTCATACTAAATCAGGGGATTTGATCAGAAGGTAACTTGGAAAAGTATTTGTGTCACATCATGATCATGAACAACACTTAGCACAAAGAGAAACCTTGACTAATTATAGAACAGCTCAATTGCCAAGCATTATGAAGTTCAACAAGGGAAAGTGTCAGATTCTGAACCTGAGATGGGGCAACCCTGGATGGACAGACAGACTGGAGAATGAGATGTTGGAAAGCAGCAATGTGGAAAGGGACCTGGGAGTTCTGGTTGACAGAAAGTTCAATATGAGTCAGCAGTGCCCTGGCAGCCAGGAGGGCCAGTCCTGTCCTGGGAGGCAACAAGGACAGCATCACCAGCCAGGTAAGGGAGGGGATTGTCCTGCTGTGCTCTGAGCTGGGGCAGCCTCACCTCAGTGCTGGGGGCAGTTCTGGGTGCCACAATGTAAGAAAGACATTGAACTGTTATAGAGTGGGCAAAGGAGGGCAACGAGGATGGTGAAGGTTGGATATTAGAAAAAGGTTTTTCACCCAGAGGGTGGTGGTGTACTGAAGCAGGTTCCCCAGGGAAGTGCTCACTGCACCAAGGCTGCCAGAGTACAAGAAGCATTTGGACAATGCTCTCAGGTACATGGTGTGACTCTTGGGGATGGTCCTGTGCAGGGTCAGCAGACAGACTTGATCCTTGTAAGTCTTCCAATTCAGCGTATTCTGTGATTCTGTTTCCAGTGTGGAGGTCTCTGCTTTCAGTCAAAATACAAATAAGAATGCACAGCAGATCTTCTTAGTAGTGATACATTTTCACAACTACAAACTGATCTACCTACTCTTACATGGGACTCTAGACAAGCATGATATTTACCTTTGAGTAAATTACAAAAACTGACTAAAGCAAAGGGTTCTGATCCAAAATCCACAAAAGCTTTATTAACAACTATCACCCAGATTATCATAACACTCAATGTGCACACCCTAAGACTACTTCAAATCTGATATAATGATACTTAGCTTAGGCTTTCCTTTGAGTTTTAATGCAAATCCCATTATCTTGCAACTGGACTATATAAAAGACATATACACTTGCTGTGCTTGTTGATCAGATGACTTTTATGACTTTTTATCGGTAATGTATATAGGATCAGGACCAGCTCCCCAGGACCCAATAGAGTGCCTGAATATAACTGCTTAAATTTTGCTATTAAACTACGTATGAGTTAAATGAATAAGCATAATTAAGCTCAAAATTAACATGACCTGTTTTTTTTAAATGAAAATATTTTTTTCTGGTTTGTTCTTATTCTGTATTAAAAGCAATAGCAGCTGAATTTATTTACAGAAACATGGTGGTTATTGTCTCTGAACCTTTCAGCCACTCAAATTCAACCTAAGACCCAAAAGAGTTACAGTGTGGATATAACTCACAAATTACAACAGAGTTGGATTTTACACACCAAGATTCCTGCATCCTCTTGTGTTAACAGTCTACAGTGTTTAACACTCACAAAGCACAGGCCCAGGTACTCTTTCTTCTCTGTTATACCATGCCTTCAAGTATGTTCTCCGAGATGTCACAGTCACCCAATGGGAAAGGGATTTTTGAAGGTTTTTGAGAAGGTTTGAGACCTTCATAGAAAAATTTTTTGGTGTTGTTGGAAAACCTAATACTCCCGTAGCTGCAGACACTGAAGGTAAAACTTCATCTAACCATGAAGGCAGTCAGGTATGTCTATTAGAACACGTTTTCTTCTGAATTCAGCATGAGCAAAGTAGTTACTTGTTCTCCTGAGAGCAATTGTTTGGTCTCTTGAGAAAAGGCCAGTTTATAGAGATACTTTTTAAAGGGTTAAGCAATGCAACCCTTCTCCCTAAAACTTGATTTTCCTGTTGCAGCAAGTTCTTAGCTATTTAGTCTTGTAAACAATTAATACAGTCATCCATTAATGCTCTACTTAACCGGGTTCTTTTTAAATCTCTATTCTCTAATAGAAAAGAAGAAAATATGAGAGCACTTTCTCATTGTTTATTATGGCCCTTTAATAGCACTGGAAATATTCCATCAAGAAATTTTAGTCACATTATTTGCTGTAGGAGGGATTAATCAAAAAAAGAAAATTCCTTTAAAGGCATTAACCTTTGCTAAAAATTGCAGATGGCTGTAATGACAATTTTTATGCCTTAGGTATTAGATGATGCACAAAGTGCCTGATCCAGCAAAAAATATTCATATCCTTATGGACCATGCAAGCACTGGATGCTGGTTCCGCAGCAGGTGAGTTGACATATTCAGATGAAAGGTCAAACTGCAACAGAAAGCAAATACCTCAAGCACAAGTAGTGAATGGACTCCCTGTGTCCATCTGTCACCACCCCTGGCCTCTAGACAGTCTTCCCACTGAGAATCATGTGAATTACAAGGCTCCCATTTCCCTGCTCCACTTCTTTCCTCTCATTCCTTTCTTCTGTTCCTCAGTACTGTGAACAGCACACTGTTCCTTCACTACTTATCTTCACAAGTATCTTCTGCTTCCTTGCTCCTTAGACATCTATAGCCAATTATTAACAAATCCACTGGAATACTGTAACATGTGTTTCAAAGTCAGACCCCCAACTCAGAATAATTCATGCTAATTCTTGTTTGTCCCAGATGACAATAACTGCGAATTTCTCCACACCAAATAAATTTTAAGTGTCTGGAATTTCTGTTGCTATTATTCATATAATCAGAAGAGATCAATTTTTTTAACTGCTCAGTTAAACTAATGTCTTTGTTGGACAACTGACAAAACCTTTATCCTCATAGCACATATCCCGTACAAGTACCACTACCAGCAGCTTGCTCTTATTTAGGAGTAAAAGTCAGGAAAACTTTGAAAAGGTTTGAGAGTAGCTCATATTGGCTAACAAAAATGCTCATTATACCCACATCCACCTCTGTGTGAATGAGTAATCCAAACCTGCTGTACCTCTAAAAGTTGGCTGAAAAGTAATGCTCACGGTACTGATTCATTAAGATCAATTAGACTTATTCTAACAAATGTGTATTTCTTGTGATATTCCTGTTCTGTCCTGGGTGAAGAAAAAAGAAAAAGGAAAGGATAAATAAGGCAGTAAAAAGTGAAGAAACACAAAGCACAGCTCTTGAGAAATATTAAATATTTGCCTTAGGTTCTGATGCAAGTTTTGGTGGAGGTTCATATCTAGCTCTGTTTGTCAAAGCTTGATTCTTGCAGGAAGGATTTCTACAAGTAGATGCAGATATATATTACTTTTTCTCTCTCAGGATGCCCACAATGAGTTACATTATGCGTTCTAACTACACACTGTTCATGTACTTGCCTCATTATTGCAATCTATCATATCTGTACAGGTAATATTAAAAATCTGGTCATGCACATGAGACGCTTTAAATCAAACAATTAATTACTTGTAGAAGTAGGGTTCTTTTTCAAAGATGAAGGAAAATATTTTAGTTAGTCAAGATATCTTATTACTTCTCCATAATATACAGAGCTTTAGGGAAAGATTAGGTTTATTAAGTCAGATTCACAATGCAGGCTTTCAACACTGCCATTTCCAATAAGTACACATTTGTTTAATATTAAAGTTCCCTTTCAAAACAAAGTAGTTAAGCCTACCCTCACATTTATACATCTGCAGTTTGTTTGATAACTTACAACATAATTACAGGCTGTCCTCCCACTAAATGCTGCATTCAGACTTATGAAACAAGGTGGTAAAATATGCACTGGAGTCTGTGTACTAAGCCCGTAATTTACCACAAGCACTAGGAAGAAAAGAAACAGAGGGGAACCCTGCTATTTAAACTGCTCAGTTATCACGTTTTCCTCCCCCACACATGCAGTAGCATATAACCCATTCATATTTCAATTTTACATTTCCCAAACTGTCAGCTTGTGTTTCAAGTTCATTTGAGATCCAATCTGCTTATCAGAGCAGCAGTGAATGCCATTGCAGATCGAAAGAGAGCTGTCACTCCCCACTAACAAATAGGTCTGTGGCTCATGGGTTGGTGAAATAAAGCAGGGGTTAAGAAAAGTGCCTGGAGTGTTACAGAGGGAAGAGGCATCCAACCCCTTTCTGACCTCCCATGTCCAAGCAATGAGAGAGTATTCTCCCTCTCTGTTGGAGTTGCAGCTAAAATAACTAAGTAAATTCTCAGGTAGAACCAGGGAATGTGGAAAAATAAGAGACTGACCTCATTTCAGCCCTTTCAGCCAAGTTTCTCACAGAGGGTGGGCCACCCCAGGGGAGGCACTGAAGAGGCCAGCTGCCCACTGTCCTGCAGTGCTCACTGTGGGATACCTCATCACCCCTATCCTTCCTCTGGAGCTGCTGGCTCACACAGAAAACGAGGCTCACATGGTAGCTGGGTTCTGTCCAGCCTTTCTTTCTAGCCTGGCTTCCCTTGGAGTAGGAAACTCCTGTGTGCCCCTTTCCTCAGAGACTGCAATACATTAGCCAGAAACAATGCTTTCAGATAGTCACATTCTCTTTGTTTTTTACTTTGTTGTTGTTGTTGTTCATTTTATTCTCCCATCATATTTAAACAGTAACAACAGTTTCTAAATAATTATTTTCTGTGATATGTATGTAAAGCTTGACTTGCAGTATGTTCTCAGAACAGCTCCACTCTGTAAATATGCAAGTTCACTTGGTGTGCTCCAGACAGAATTTGTCTTAGACACTTCAAACCTACAACTGTATCAAATTATACTGGTTCTAGATTTTAAAAAAGTGAAAGCCACATCTTCACATATAATAGCCACTAAACACATCCTGTACTATAAAATAATAATAACTATTAAAGGCATATTTATTTTCTACTATGCTTTTTCTATCTTTTTGCTGCCTTTCAAATGTGCACCATAATTATCAATGAAAACTCTTAATTCCATTTTAAAATCTCTAAGCTACATTTGGCACATTGCAACTTGTGAGTTCATTTGCTGTGAGAAAACAAGTAACACTAGAATAACATCTTAAATGTAGGTATGTGACTTTCATAACAGTGAAAGACTCATTAGGGAAAGGAAGGAGATAATACACTGAAAGCTGCATGTTTTGGAGTCCTTTATTTGCTAAAGCATCTCCATAATGTGACCCTGAGAAATCATCCCCACTCATTCTGAAGCATTTTGAAATGCCAAGAAAATCGTATTCCACACCATTTGCTCACAAAACTTCCCCTTAGTTCTTATATCTGTTTTATTCAAGGACACCCATCTCAGATTTTGCCTGAGCTTTAAAAAAAAAAAATAAAGGTTGTTTTCCTGATGCCAAAATCCATACTGCTTTCTTCAGTGTAATGTACAAGCAGATAAAACTGGTAAAGACATAAACTACCAAGAAGCTATTGAAATCTGTTGAAATTTTGTCTCCTCCAATTACATCCAAAGTTGCAGCCTTACTGGGATTCTACCTTCCAAGTGAGCTAAACCAAAGAGTGTTGGGGGTTGGGTATCTGACTATGTCTGAAATAGCACAGAAATCTTAAAGCACAATTTCAAAAGGTAAAAGCTCTTCTGACCAGTATGGATGCAACATACAAAACATGGCTAGTACATTAGGATTACAATAGGGATCCCTCCTTCTCTACAGTCCTTTAAATTGAGCAAGGGCTGGTTAGAACATTCAAGTCCCATCACCTGCTCCAGAAAAAAATATTAAAAGGTGTTAGAGGAAGAGACAGACAGACAAAGTGGAAAATCAGACGGGCCTTTCAGTATTTTTCAGGCTCTCTTTCAAACTGTGTTGAAGACCTAAGAAATTCAGAGCAACTGTTGCAACATCAGCAGAAAAAATATGGCAGTACTGTAAAAGAAAGGATGCAAGGCAGCATGCCAAGGTGTTTTGATTCTTAAATAACAAATCAGACTTATATTTGAAATAAAGTTCCTATATAAAACGAATTACAATTTCTGTTCTTATCTGTCAAAGCTGACTGCTTGCATGTCTGAGTGCCTATACAATCTGAAACATAGCAGGTATAATTTGTGGTTTTTTCCCTAAACCTTTCTCCAGAAAAACATTTCCTTGGACATATTTTCCAAAACTCCAGTTTGTCATTCTCTTCTTTCCCCATCTATCGGTTAGCTAGAAAATATTCTTCAATGCACTAATGAAACATGAGCATGTTGTGATAAATCTGCCTAAAAGAGACACATCCTCTCTGATATAGATTGGTATTTGGCCATGTAATTCCTTTGGGATTTGAATCATTGCCTAATTAACACCCATCTATAGTTCAAATAGTATCAATTAAAGCATGAATGTGATGATGTCCGCAAAAAAAGAAAGAACACAGATTCTAAGTGACTTCTGAAAAGGCATTTCACATCTGTGAACTGACCCACCTGGCACGAAAACAAGAACAGGAAGGCACACACAAGACATTTTTTATGGTCTGCCTAATTTTCCAGCTATACCTTTTGTCTCACGTAATTAAGCCTGCAGTGAAGGAAGGAATGGTGTTTATGACTGGATTCATGAAAAGGTCTACTGAACAGTGCATTTTTATGATGGGCAGTGTTTTTCATTTTTTCATTATTCCTTCCAGTTATAGGAATCAACTGTTGTCATACGTACTACAACTCAGAGTTAAATTGCTAGGTGGCTGGGCTCTGGATTGCCTGTTCCTTCTTTAAAGTTCAACAGCAATGATCTTTGGCAGGAGAGTTCTCTTGTTTCCACAGCTAATGCACTGACTTGGGGTTTACTCACACTACTCTGTTTCATGACAGCGTTTTAAGTGCTCCATCATGGTAAGCTCCACAAAAAATTGTGATATAACAAGAAAAGTATAGCTAAATTCCCTTTGCAGCTCTTTGATCTGGAAGCTTGAAGTGAAAGGTATTCTCTTTCTCTAACATTCCTGACCACCCCCAGACTAAGGCACAGGTCGTAGCACCCATTTGAGGCCTGGGCTCCAGTTACATCCCTTCTCTTTGACAGAGAACAATCCACCTCTTGAGCCAGAATAGGTTGGGCAGCCAAGCTCTCATGTGACGTAAGGAAAGGTTGCTGCAGCACTGGAGAGAGAACGGGATTGAAGCTATAGGCAGTCAAGGTTCAATTTAGTAATTTGCAGACACTCTGGTAAACCTGATTCAAGCCTAGGGAAACCCCATTGCCAGGGGAATATATGTCCCTTGTCCTATATCAAGTTTCATCTTTGGCCTTTTGGAAATATCTCCTTTTAATGTCATTATTATAAATAAATCTATAGCTCCTGCAGAGTGGGAACAAGTTTATAAAAGAAGTATTTTTGCATTGTCATTTATCAGGATACAATTGCAGTAGACTAGAGGCCCTATAGTTATGTATTCACACTAATAAAAAGCAAAATTTTCCAAGCCACCTACTGACTTGCCTGCTCCTGGAGTGCAGCTCAATAAGAATTGACTTGGGTTAAGAAACTTAATATAGAAGAGTGAGTTTTCAATAATTTCAGGCTCTATCAGTTCCAGTAGAAGTCCAAATATGATGTTAGACTTACAAAAATATATTCACAGGCTACATCCAGTAGTACTGATATTTTACATTCATCATTATGTAAGTTATGCATGAGGACAGAATATTCTCAAGAGCTGTTAGGGAAGGTGACACTACCACAGAATATTCATATTCAAAGCAAATTTTAAAATGGATTGCAACAAGTATGAAATATAGTGGAACATAGCAGTCAACAACCCAAGGATAAAGACAGCAATCTACACCCCAAATGGTCCTTCAAAACAAGGCGAATCATTGCCATACTTAACAACCAAACTATTTCAGACAGTGTCAGCTTCCCAGACAGCCACTAATGTTGACTGACGTGCAGAGTGAATGTGGAAATATCAAATAGTCCAATTTCTGAGGTTCTTACTCATACATTTAACGCAGTTGTTACTAGAGCAATTTTTTTTATTGAAGTCAATCCATTCTGACACCCTGTTCCAAAAGCTTGTTGGACTTGGCAATAATAATTCCTTCTGCTTCTTTTCATGTGTTATCCCTTCAGCCTTGATCCTTTCATCTGTGTCCCCTGTAGGAATAATGTGCAATCCCTACTCTATGTCCAATTATTGAGACATCTGGAGATGGGAGTAAGGAGGCATGACAACTGAAATATAGAAAAGGACCCTAAATTTAAGAAGCAAATTGACCTTATAGTTGCAGAGAGAAAAGATTGCTATGAATATAAACATACATTATAAACATCTGATAATCTGCTCACTATCTGAAGTACCTTTAATTCAGTTGAATGCAATATCATTCTCTTGCAGACATTTTGGATTTGAGTAAAAATAATTAAATCGCAAGCAAAGACGAAAAAGGTGAAAACTCAGACTTTTTTAGTTGAAAACAACTTTGCCAGCTGAGAAACAAGTGAATTAAAATCCCAAGTCTCTACGAAACTGCTTCTGCAAAAATTTTTTACATCAGTTTGAAATTTCAGACAAGTAAAAATGGTGTACAAAACTACAAACTGTGGAATCCTTTCTTTTCTGCAAAGAAAGACTATCTGATTATTTTAATCTCTTCTATAAACACACAATGACACATAATTGGAAGAAACAAAGCTGGGAGATATTAGATGATGTTTAAATTCAGAATGACGAAGAAATACTGGCAAGGTAAGAAATATTTTGATACATTGCGTCATGGGTCATGGTGAAGACATGTTCAGCAACTCAGCAAAACATCAATGTTATGTCTGCCAAACAGACAGAATCAAGAACATTTTGTCATGCCTCCAAGGCAAACTCTCTCTAAATTAGTCTACAAGCCAGATTGACCTTTACTAGCAGAATAGAATATCCTGAATATTTATGCGCTTTAAGCAGCCCCTTGTAACCTCCAGCCCACCAGGTCTCACTCTACCACATGTGCTATAACATCAGTGCTCTGCTTTGCCACTTGTCAGCCACAAGCTCATAGGCATGCCAGGCACCCTGCCGAAATTCTCATCAATCGTCTCCTTTCAGAGTGACTGATTTGAAGGTTCCTGTACGGACAGAGGAAAACCTGTTTTATAAGCCTGTGTCATGCTGTGAGACCAGCTCCCAGCTTTGTGTCATGCAAACCCTAATCTCTTCACAACCTGTCTAGTTTCATCTCAGTCTGGTGTGAATATCGTTTCTCTGCTGAGGGATCTGGATTGCTCATGATCTAATCATATCTCCTGTCATCTCAATACAGGTTATTTCTCCTACATGTTTATCCTAGATGCATGCTTCCAAATGTCAGCTAAAAACAATGTGACAATAGCAGCAAAATATTTTGTTTTACCAAGTGCAAACGAGCCTGTTGGGTATTCAAGCAATATGGCAATATCTCCTTTTCTAACTTTTAATCTTAGTGCTTGCCTTTTCAATGTGACTGGTTGCTTCCCCTTGCTTACCCTCTGAATCAGACAGTGACAGTACATATTCACACAGTACTGCATTTTTCTAACTCATGTAACCTGGAAAGTTGTTTCTGTGTCAAATCTTTTTCTATCATTGACTACTTTAAATGTAAGGCTTTATCCACTGATATTCACAAAGCATTTCTGTGACTACCTCTGAATATACCTTCAAAAACCACCATTACCTCTTGCACAGAAATGTAAGAGCCTTTTAAATACATGACCAAAATAGCACACATCCTTGGGGTCTATGTGTGGGTTCTTCTTTACTTTTACTGTGTCTTTATTTTGATGTTTATTGAAATTTTTATCCTCAGATCCAAACCCATAAAAACAGAGGAGAAACATCCTCTTGCAAGTGACAGAAAAGGAAAAGGGCAGCAAAAGCCAAAATCTGAAAGTTGAAAGAAGAATCCCAGTGAGATGATACAGCTCTGTGTATGCACGGCAATAAATAGGAGAGCAAGCCTTCCTTGTATTTAACCCTAGCTGTAGGAGAAGGGAAAGGGCAAGTTCAGGTCTTCCCAGTAAATGAAGAACCAGAGGGAAGGAGGGACAGACAAAATAAGGCACATCACTGGGAGCAAACTGTGCCCTGAGAAATTTAAACAAAAATAAATAAATATAAAAATCATCCTTTCTCCCAAAAGGGAGGGAAGCAGGTGAGACACTGCCCTAAGGTCTGTTTGAGGAGGGGTGCAGCCATACAGTGTTTACCCAGACCTTTCAAGCTATGTAGTGTTGCCTTCAGTAAGACATGACTGTGAACACGTTATAGCACAGCTATCAACCTAGCACAACCATTCACACCCAGGCAGGTTGAGCACTTCATACATCACTCTGTCTAGGGCTTTGCCTTTAAATCCTCTTATTTCGCTACCTCAAAGGCACCTCAGTGTGTCCTAGTCAAAGTGGCTGCACAATTTATCAATAGCAGCAGCAGCTGCTGACACATCTTGCAGTTACTTGGAACTGTAGCAATCCACCTGTAAAGAAACAGTGTAAAAAAACAGCATCTGAGATATGCACGGGTAACAAAGGCCGAGCACTGGTTTCATGAGGCCTACAGCAGGCTCCAATATGGCAAATTTAAACGAATGTGACATTGATTTCTCCTGTAGCTCGATTCAGTAATTAAAGCTATAACCAAAGGCTCTTTTCATTTTTTACTCAGGCAAATTGTCACTGCAGTCAAAAGAATCTATCCAATGAAAGTCCAGGAGAATCTCAGTAATAGTCCAAAGATTTAACACTACTTGCTTTATTTCTAATCACTCTCTTTTAGAAGGGTAATTAAAGCCACTTGACATGTGAGATGCTGCATACGTGCTCTGACCTAGTATGAGAAAGTAACAAGATAGCCTTCTTTGTTAGAAAATAAAAAGCATGAACCAGAAGCAATAATCTCCTCTGGGTTTTCTGCAGCATGCCCTAATTAAAAAGGAAATCTTTCTCCTGTCTACAAATAGAAACAGATGAAGTCTACAGCGCAGCATTCAGACTCCAAAAGTTACAGTGGTGCAGTGTGAGGCAGCTGAAGGCAACCCCTGAGCAAAGACTTTCCTGTCCTCTCTTTTGTACCCCTTTGTTGTCACCCTTGGTCACCTGTCCTGCCCACCCATGCACCTGCAGTGCCCATCGATGCTGCCTCACCTGTGCTGCCCCACCTGCCCTTACTGCCCCTCCCCTGCCTCCCCACGCACAGGCAGACGTTTCCTCCACTGCTGAGAACTGGATTGGTGCCCTTTTTCATTTGCTTCCTTTTTTTCTAATCACTGGAGATGACCACATGAGGTTGTCTTTGTCACAACATTACTGCTGCCTTTTATAATTACAAGACACTGGTTTTTCTGTGTATTTTCAAATGCAGTTTAAGGATTAATGTTATTACATATCCTTTTCTTCTGACAGAGCTAGATTGTTTTCTCCCTACTATTACACATTTAATAATTGCTTGAATTTCATCTGTGGAAGACACAGCACCATCAGAAGTGATCATCAATTAACAGTGTTAATATAGTGTGATATCAAATTGTCTTCTAAATAATCTTAATGTTTAAATTTTACAGGTTTTGGGGGTTTTTTAACATTCAGAGGTTTCTTAACACAGTTTAAAATAGTGGAATAGGTCACTTGGAGGCAAAACAGTTTGAGAAGCTATCCACCTATACAGCAAAATGCTAATGCCCTTTGAAATATAAACATGAGGGAATTGTTCTATTTATTGTTTAGTGTTTTGCACATTTACAGACCAGGTCCAGAAGTATTTCTCTTTCATCTCAAAATCTGATTGCTATGCTAATGCCATTTAAAACTAAATGGAAGAAAATTATATTCTCCACAAGAATTCAATTGTTTCCTTTCTTTGGATAGAAAAGGAAATAATAGTAATTTTTATCCATACAAATTCCTGTATGGAAGCCTCAGTGCATAAATCACATTGGGCCTCCATAATTTGTTATTAGTTATTGGTTATAGCTGGGATAAATGCTTGCGAACACTGTTTATGCAATTGTAAGCAGTGTCACTTTTGGATTTGGGTCTCAGACCTCCTGTAGCTTTATACAAACCTTTTTCTAGTGTTTTCTTTTCCTGCAAATCTATGAGTTTAAGCCAAACAGGAATACTGTGCCCGGTCACAGGAAGAGTCAAATTAGTTCTCAGAGTGAGCAAAAAACCCAAGGGAATTTACAACCATGTACATAATGTTTAAAATGGCATTTGAGGAACTAAATGGGCTGAAATACTCAACAATTATTCAAGTTTTCAGTGACCCATATGATGCTTAGGTCAACATTGTTACAAGTGCTTTACAGAGAGGTCCAGTGTGTTTTCTTGACTTCTGGCATGGTTCAGTCCAAAGGAAATGGCTTAATACCACATACCATGCTAATTTCCCATATTTTTTCTCTCCATATTCTGCCTTGTGATCTTCCCTATCACACTGATAGTATGAGACATAACACAGGACAACAGAGCAAACTTACTGATTCACAAGTGTGTAAGCCTTCAATTGACAGTGATAACAGTTGGATGGGATGGTTGGATATCACCTTCCCAGATGAGGAAGGAAAGCAGTTCAGTATAAAGATCTCATCCTTTGGTGCCCTTTCAATGATCATCGTTAGTGCTTCTAGAAACCCACAAAGTAATTTACAAAGTGTCTGTTCAGAATATGATTGAAATAAATAATTTAGGAATATTTTAAATTTTATCACTTTACAGAAATATGAAGCCACACTTGCTCAGCATGAAGTAGGGATCTACAACAATAAGTCTTGTATGCATATATATATATGCATATTACATATATATGTTCAGATAGCTTATATGTAGACAGCAAGCTGAAAACCAACTTAAGAGTTAAGTTTACATGCCCCAGTTACAGATATTCTGAGTTTAAATTAGGTACTTAACTGCATACTTAAAGCCTTGATTTCTGTTTGTTAATCTGAATTTTATAGGATTTTCCCTCTATAAAAGATTCCCAAAGCACCTCTGTCACTCTGTTGCAAGTACTTTCTTTCTCTTCTCAATCTTTAACTTTTATCACAGATTCCTTGGTGCAAATACATTGCTTACTATATCAAAGCATGTTACAGTTCACCTGATATTTCTATTTGCAAAAGTACAAGAATCATACTGTAGATCTCCCAACTGACAGTGCAAAAAACAGACCCTCACAGGAAAGAAGTTAGAGCCTGCCCTCATGCCCAAAGTCTGCAAAGCAGGGAGTGTATTTGGATAAAAGGTTCCTTGCTCCCTTACCTCCTGGATATATGTGAAAACATCAGGCATAATGCAAGCTGCATCAAATTTCTTTCAACGCTACAGATGTCCAGTCTCAGTCTGGACCAAAACATAAAGTTCCAATTCTCCTCACACAAAAAAGACAATACCACTCTAGGCTCATTACTTTACATACTCATTCAGATTTGGGCCCCCAGAACTAGGAATACTAAACTGTCTTACATATTTTTCCATCTTATGATGTATGCTACAGTCCACTAGGAACAGATCTGAAATAATTATATTTCATTTCATCTCACGTCAGACAACAAATTAGCTTAGCACATTTTAATGGAGTGGTGCACAGTGCCTCTTTCACTTAATGAGACCACATTTTGATGAGGGACTCTAGTGGGTTAAGGAATCATAACCATAATGAAATACAAGGTTTGGGGTTTGGTTCATTAGGCAACAAGGAGAGCTCTTCAGAATACTTGCTTCCAAAAAGAAATACTTATGCCGGGATGTTATATCCCTCTGGAGAGTTTTTCTGTGGACTGCCATTACTGAAGAAATGTACTTGGAGGGAGAGTAATGGGGACAGGGATTAAAGAATTCAGCTGTGCCACAACACATTTATCCATCAAAAGAGGATTAAAAAGTTGATTTCTCAGTCACTAAAAGAAAAAGAAGTTCAATAATCTGGTTTGATAATCAATCTTACACTGGAAAAAGAGACATTTCTATTTCCAGAATACCAGTTATCATACAACCAAGGTATGCATGACAACAGGTAATTATATGTATTTTATATTATATATAAGATATATATAATATTTTATATATATATATATATATATATATATATATAATACATACTATCTTACGTTACGTGTACAAGCATAAGATATGGGCAACGTGCATATCTCCAAAATCTGGCAGATATTTTCCTAGAAGAAATTAGTATGGTGACTTCACTAGCAGCAGACAGCAAGAAAAGAGGAAAATGAACAATTTTACACTATTTAAACCTACAGAAACTGCATTTCCACTTCACAATGAAAATATGATCAAGCAAAAGTTGAAGGTTACTTTTGGGACATGTGATGCATTTTCATACCAATTCTACTTATTATTATAATTTTCATAAACTAGCAAACATATTGATAATAGAGAAGGAGGGGAAAGTTATGGATTACCTTGCCCAGAGATAGTCCCTCTGGAAAGCTAAGCCAAAAAGCTGTACAATTTTGAGGAAGGTTGAAGAAAACCAGGTAAAGGAAGGAGGAGTTTATCCTTTGGTGCACTTATATCCATGCTTGTCCCAGAAGCTAAGCCAAATACCTGTAGCACCAAGTAATTGTGTTCATTTTAAAATTTGAACAGAAGAAGATAAGAGAGGATTCTAAGTACAGGAAAATAATCAATATGCCTTTCATTAGTAGTAAGGGAACACTGATATCTGAGCAGAGAGCAGAAAATCCTGAACATTTCTTTTCTAAAAAAAAATGTTAAAAGTCTGAATCTGGAGACTGGAAGAGGATTTGTGGGATTTCTATTCCTCTTTACGTGTGCATGTTCCCCTTGACATGTGCATGCCACAGACCACACAAAATCTCACAGAAAACTGTATGATAATACCTTCCATCTCTAACCTACTGAAAATAAAGCACAGTGTATAGAGTAGGAGCATTCCTTTCAAAGTTTAACGTGCAGACTCTATTAGTCCTCCCAGGCATAGTCATCCAGCAAAAATTATAATTATAAGTCATAATACATACTTTTTTTTTCCAAATCCCACACTTGACTTTGATCATAATATCAGATTACAAGGCACACATAATCAACCATATTGTAATTAAATCGCATCAAAGCTTGCTGACCTTTTGGTGCAATCTTTTGGGTAAAATCCACAGTACACAAACATGTTTTCATCTATGTGAAACATTTAATATGCATAAAGAAAGGTAACTTTTGACATCAACATAATTAGCCCTGGCATATTGACTCTAGATGTCAGCCCTTGGCTGTGAGCTAACTTGTGTGAGATCTTGACATAATCATGTTAAGTGCTGCCAGTTTGCGTAGCTGCCATAGATTAAACAAGAAAAATGGTATCAACGATGTAGGCGTATGTTCTCTGCTGCATGTTAATGAAGCCATTTGCACTAAAATTGTTGATATTTAGAATTTCCTTTCTTTTAATTATGAAAGCAATCAATATTATAGCATCTTAGTACTTTTTGAAATAGGCTATTAATTAACCTATTGATTATTTTGGAGAGTGAGATAAATACTCTTCCTGAAAATATATTTCCTTTTTCAAGGTCTTCTCTGTGCCTTCTAGAATGCTGAGATCTACTGACAGAATAATGTTGCCTTTTTACTGTATGAATAAATAGCCATAATAGCTACAGCATAATTTACAGATTATTTCTGTTCTCCTTGAACCAAGGTCTGAAAGCTGCTAAAACCACTCAATAAGGGAAACTTGCCATCAGATGAAATTTGGATTTATATTCACAGAAAGCACTGCATTTAATTTCTCTCAACTTTATCTGGAAGTTGCATACTGAGAGTAGGGACCTCTGAAGACTTTTCAACTTGGCCTGTCTTTGCATACTTGATATCCTGCAATCACCTTCTGAGATCTTAGAGCAGTGTCATTTCTCCTAGCAATGAGAGATAAGAGGATGTACTTTGCACATTCCTTAAGCTTGATAACATTAAAATATTGTATCTTGGCATCAGTCGAAACTTCATTGCAAATGTAACTGTGGGTTTTAATACATACAAGGTTAAAACTATCCAATTCTGATCTTTTATTATTATTTTAGGTAACATGATATTAAAGCTTATTTCATCATATGCCTTGGCACTTTAATGATCTGGGGCAAGGTAGCCAATTTTACCACATGTACAGAATAATCATGGGACCACATTTAAGGCAGTGACAAAAAGACAGTTCCAAACTTGAGTACCACAAGTTTTATACCACACACAAAATGAAGCTTCACTTTTGGATGTAAAGATTTCATAATCACAAGCTACAAGTTCCATACCAGCAACATCCATTAGAAAAATTCAGAATTATCTTTTATTGTTAAAAATACATTTAAAAAAATACTGGTTATAAAATGATATTAGGATTCAGCCAGTTCCATAATTTTAATTTGTCCACATTCTGGTACATTGCAGGATTTGCACTGGTTTTGAATGTCTAAATCTGAACCCACTCTAGGGTCCATAGGCCTGTTTAGGACATTTTTGAAGTAAAATCATGCTTTTCCCATTATTTAAGCACAGGGGAATAGAAAATCACATAAAAACTACTGGCTTCTCAGTGATTCCACCATTTAAAATCTCTGATTCTAAATCCCTTGAAGTGGGTGGGTGCTGCTGATCTATATCCAGCTATAACCCCTGATACTGACCAAACCTGTGCTGTTCCGTTTACAGGCCTCACCTGGAGCTAAATCCCATTAGAGTTATTGTTTTCAGAGTCCTTTTTTATGTGAACTTAAAAACTGCATCTTTATAAAGTGTTCATACTAGTACATTAATTTTCTTCCTTTAAAAATAGACCTGTACATTAGTTAAATCTTTTAACAAAATTGATTCTTTTTAAAAGGAGAATTGGAGCATCCTAATAACCTTTTTATTAGAACTTTTTAAAGGCTCTTGTTAACCTTTTATTCTAATCTTTGCCCATAAAACAATATTTATTTGCCTAGAAACAAGTATTTAACTACCATTGGGACAGCCTAGGATTGCCTGCTTTGCATCCAGCTACCACTCCAGAAAGACATGGGTACAATGAAGGTCCTGTGCCATCCCTGCCAAAGCCACATTGCTATCACAGATGCTTGCAGTGTCTCCAGTGGCAGGGGGCATCTTGATGTGGGAAATTGAACTTGAGTCCCTAAGCACTGGTCGAACCACGTAGGGTAGAATTCAGTATGGAATGAAAAGACATGTTTAGGTGTCTACATAAAAAGTGTCCAAGCTCCTACTATAGGCAATGGAGAGCTAGTAAAAAAGAGTAGTGGAGGCCAGACTTCTTACCAATCTGCTCAACATATCTTAGAGTCCAGTAACTGTACTTACTGCAGATTCAATTCAATTGCCTAGAATTGGTCCTTTCAGTTATTACAATACGCAAATATTGTAAATGTGATATAAGACATGGGACATAGGGGCCTCACTGAAACAGCTTGAAGCAGGAAACTCTGGGTTTCAAATGGCACCACATAATTTTTTTTCACCAACTGAATCAAGCCCTGCTGTTATACTCTGAATTTAGACTCCCAGATGATATGCAGACCCTTAATTTAATGTATCTGATCTGGAACTAAATCCAAAAATGGTGTCCAAAGATAGATCTTCTTCTAGAGCCCAGTTTTGCTGTAATCCTCATGAGTCTGAATCAGAAACAGCACAAAATGTAAATTGAATTAATTTGATGTACAAATGAGAGCAGATCCACCTGTTTGGTTTCTTTTTCTATTACAGTCCAGTGCAAGTATAGATTTTACAATTCTGCAAATCACAGGCTTAGTCTTGCCACTCCAAGCATCAAATCAAAACCAATTCTGGATTAAGACATGAACATCAAAGAGATACTTCTACTGCTCCTCCTCCTTCCCTCACAGTATCTTGCTCAGCCATTTAGAGAATTAACTGCACAGTCCAAGTACACCAAAACAAATATCTGCAAAGGAATTTTTCTATTCTGCTTATTCCTTAATAGGAATGAACCTTTCTGAAAGAGCTGTTGGTGTGCCCTCCTATTATGCATGACGTTTATAAAAAGTGCTTTACAATCATGACAGTACCAATATTTGGTAGAATGAATTTCTTTTACTTTTTGCATTGCCACACAGGTTATTGGTTCTGGAAATTTAGTTAAATTTATTTTCAAGTATGTCAACACTTCACATGCCATTTTAGTATCCCTTTCTCTCATCATGAACACTAGACATATCAATACCCTCAGGGCTCCTGATACATCTTGGACATAAAGGACAGGTATTTTTTCTGCTGCACAGAGAGAATCTAATGCTCAAAAATATTCTGATGTGGAAATTTTTATTCATCTCTGCTCAGATGCTAATTTTACATACATACACTCAGGTATAAATAAATTTTAATTGCTGGTTTTCCCTGGGGAGTTGTGTTTGTTTCTGTGTGCTTAATACATCAACTACTTTATATTCTCTGATGGGACATGTGTGCAATCCCTTGTTGTTCCTTCTCCAGTACTTCAAGAAGTCCTGGACAACACAAATAGCTGGTACCAGCGACAGGTGGACACATCAAAAACGAGTGTAGGAAATCCACTAATTCTTTTCTGGTCCTATATTCTGCAGAAACTTAAAAGGTGCTACTACTGAACAAAAGCTTAAAATTTCTCTTAATTTGTCTACTCCCAAAAGAATTTTTTGAGAACTGGTGGCAAAATGTATTTTATGGGATTCCTAGAGCTTACAGATTTTCTCAAGCAGCAATACCTGAATGCTGTGAAATATAATAACATGAGAAAGACTTCCAAATGGTGTCTTACCCAATCCTCTTTTATTCACCAGTTTCTTTGCTTAACTGGAAAATGCTGCAACTTCAAAAAATCTCTAAGTCTCCTCTGTATTAAGCCTATTTTCACTTAACTTTTATGTGCACCAAAAAACAGTATCAACATTGGGAACAACATTCCAGAGCAGTACATAGTTCACATCCAGTATTCCAGATTAGTTTTTATTCCCTACCAGATTATTTTCATATGTGACTTCAAAATATTCTTCAGAAGTTTGCTGACTCCTTTTTCACTACCATTGCTTAAGCTCTTTTTTGTCTTCTTTTTACAAAGATAGCATGTCATGTCCAAATTACTTTTGGCCTGTGCTTTGTTACCTTCCAATCACCCATAATTTCTGCTACTTTTGTTCAAATACAGAGAAATATACAATATAAAATTTCGCTTCCTAAAAATCTCATCTGCACTCTGGACACCAGAGTGATCAAGGAGACTTTTGCCCATAGCATAGTTCTTTAGAAACTTGGAAAAGTTTTAAACGTTCTTTCCAAGTCAGTTTGCCCATACAGGAAGGTGATCTTGTGCTTGAGGCTAAGACTTGGAGCCATTATTATCATTAGGATCACAATTCTTTCCTACAACACAGTATTTGATGCTTAATCAAAGACATTTATTAAACTGAGATGTATGCACCCAAATGTATGCACTTCATAATTTTATGTATTAAAGATATATAAATGTATATATATATATATATATGTAAATATGTTTAGACAATCCAATAATAAATGATACCTTGCACATATTTATTCTATCAAAATGATTATTCAGATATTTCAACCTTTTTTTAAAATTGGATTTTTCTCAGCTTGTTTATATATGCTGACTTTATGAGGTTTATTATAATGTAGATTCTACCATAACCTGGATCAGATTTGCCAAAATGTTTTGCCTCTTAACATTTTCTCATCCTGACTTTGCCAAGAAAGTTGTTTCATTTTGACTCAAGTATGCTAGCAATGTCTTGTGATATCATAGATTATCTTACTTCTGATACGCCACTGGAAGCTTATCAGGAATGCAGTAAACAGCATTTTTGGCCACATCATTATCTATAGGTTCAGTAACCCACTGAAGAAGACATACATTTCAGTTGTTTTCCTTTTTGTAATAATTTCTAACCACCATTTTTAGACTGTGAATCCTTCCAAACACATCAGCCTTCTTTCAGCATCCCTGCTACACTCTTTTGGAAGCTTATGATTAAGTCCTCCATAGCAACTGCTCCCTATATACTCCCTCACTGTCAGGAGGTTAACTGCCAGATCTTTATTTGCCACATTTTCCCCCAGGCCCTAAAGCCCTCGTTCCCTCTGCCACGATAAACAGAGACCCTACGAGAACCACTCTAAGTACACACGACTCTCACTTCCATCTCTGCATGAGATTTCTGTTGACTGTTCCCTAACCACTACATGGAGCAAAGCCACATACATTTTGTTATTATCCAGGCACTGCATGCCTCCTGAGAGGATGGAAATGCCTGGGTCTTCTCTATAATAGCTATTGTCAGAGCAAAGCCCACTGGACAAAGCACGGTAATTTCACCTTATAAAGAATAAACACCACTATTCATGTAGCATAAGGAAATGCAGCTAAGCCCTGAATGTCTTTGGCATTCAAAATTCTTAGCAATCCTTGTACCCAAAAATTGTATCAAGTCTGAGATTTCTTATAACTAACTCTGATTTTATGAGGATTTCACTCATTCGTCACAACCTCCAGGAAACTGGAGTTCCTATGCTTATTTTTAGGCATGAAGGGAAAGAGGATTTCATCTTAACAAGCTTTAAAGAATAACTTGTGAAGCCAAAAATAATTTCTAGTGATAGTATGCTGAAACTTCAAAATGCTTAATGCTAAATCCTAAAAGTACTAGACAGCAAGTTTTACTATCTTAATTACATGAAGGGTTTATATTTGCATGAAGGTGCTGTGGTCTTCATGAGCATATCATTGCAAAAGTCGGTTTCCTGCTTACCATGAAATTTCACAACAGGAAATCACCTTGTTGTATATATGAAATTTGTTTATTACTTTACTAATAAGTTACTATTTCTAGAGAGCATATTATAAGACCTCCAGCACCTGAAGTTCATTTGCTTCATTATTCTGATGGGTAGTAAAGATTCTCATGTGCAATAATAATTCTGGTCTCCCTTTTTTTAAAATCAGTTATTTATACATCTGAAATCATTTTCTCATAAAAGATTTTTATGTTTAAAAAAATATTTTATTTTATTCAGATCAAGTTTGACTCATCCATTACTGAAAATTTTATTTCTGTCTCAATGTGTCATGACAAGTGAAAAAACACAGCTGTAAATATAGTCAATTTGCCAAAAGTTTTAGTATAATAATTTTGGATTAGTGTTAGCAAACTTAGTTCCCCAACAGCAATCTTCAAAACTGGCTTGTTTCTTCCAGTAGATTTCCAGTGGATCTAAGAAAGCTAGTTGCCTCTTTCTACACTGAACAGTTCACTTTTTCCTTACTAAAGAATAAAAGGAAAGTGCAAAAAAAAATGTTTAGCAATGAAACATTTACAATTGAGTGTCATTAATTTTGACATGGTCTCCAAACCCACAGGCAGCTTTTGTAACCACTGAAACAACTCTGAAGGTCAATCCAGGATATTTTTATATGCGGTGAGTTTTAAAATTTGAATTATCATTTTTCTTTGAGTATGGTGTATTTTGCCATCTCAATAAAGATATTTCAAACTGAAGACCATCTACAATGTATCAGCATATTCTACCACAATTTATTGAAACATATAATAAAGACTGAAGGTCTTTGGAAGCATATGCACAATCTGGTATTTCCTACTAGTCTGAAGGGTTGATTTTTCAACTTTAATAATCCTTGATAAACATCATTTCTCCAGAATGCATGAAAAGAGGTCCTTTTCATACCAATACTTAATATCTTCCATATAAAGATTTATGTGCATTCTTCTAAAGCCATATCTTATTTCACACTCATAAACTAATGTTTCTCTTCCAAATAATATATGATTAGTAGATATTATGCCAAGAGTAAATCTACTGCACAGTAACATAATGAATCTGTAACTTTCAATATTTGCACAGTACTCTACCAGAATACCTTGTAGCAATCAATAATATATTTCACACTATCAATGAGTAGCATAAAACAGTGAAAGATGCATGGAAGTCTTTGCTATATCAAATAAATGTTGCTTCTTAACCAGATTTTGTTTGAGAATGCATTACAAACTATCCTGGGAACTACAAGTTCAGGATCATTTCTATAATATCTGCAGATATATTTACGCCAAATCTGGAACATAAGTTTCCAAACTGATTTGATACCTAAGCAAATTGGAACAAATGCTGTATCAAGGGCATTTTTTCATCATTAATAAAACTGACATACAGCACACCACAGAGCTATGATAACATATATTTTCAAGGATGAGTCTAAGTGCAGATAATAGAACACATCTTGAATATAGATGTTTTTATGCAGCAACAACAGCAAACTTAAAGCCCACTCTGTGACATTTATACTCTCTAGCCAAGGTAGATATAACTTTTGCCAAACTTTCTCTGGCTACAAGTGACAAGGCTTCTTTATAGCCCAAGTTAACAAAACACTTGTAGCTGTACAGGTACTTCAGATGAGAAACACCACTTCTCCAAGCTATTCATACCACATCTAAGTCACCAAGCCTCCCTCTCTTGAGGAGTTGTAAAACAGTTCATGTAACAAGATCCTGTTACATTTCTTCAGATTTTTTTTCTGCTTCCAGAAGGCAATTGTATTTACAACAGAGAAATAGGCTAGTGACAACAATTTTTAAAAAAAATAAAAAAGGAGACAAGGAAAGCAAAAGCTGTTTCATGGAGGAAATATTTCAAGAGCTAATATTTCAAGTCTACAAGAGGAAATAATCACCATGAGTCTGAACATCTGCCTACTTTTTGGCTGTTCTTCCACAGAACAAAGGAATTTTGTGAAGAGGCAAAGGATGCATGTTTGAGAAACAACAGTAAGCAAAGTTTTGAACCCCGGACTACCATGGTCTGGGTACATTCCATAGATGGCGAATGAATCTATGAAGATCCTGTTTTGAAGGATCTGACAGAGTCTTTGAAGTAAAATAAACAAATTAATGCCTATTGTAGGCATGAATTTTGTAGGGTTCAAACATTTAGATCTGAAAGCAGCTTTAATTGTCTTAGAGACTGAGGTGTCATCTCACAGATATAGTGAAAATTTGAGGGAAGGGAAAGAAAGAGATATGACTATTTAAGAGGCACAAGACAAATGACCTTGTGAACTCTATCTCTCAATAGATAAAGATACCAATTTTCAAAATTACTCTAGTAATTCAAATAAATACCAAAAAAAAAAAACCAAAAAAAAAAAAACCTGTGATGAAATTCACTTAGAAATTCCATTAGAAATGAACAATCTCTAAGGAATAAAACTGTTCATTACCTATTTACTTTTTTGACAGCAAAGCCCTTGAAATTCAAGCTGCTGCTGAAGGAAAAGTGGGAATGCATCAAGCAGTACTCTTGGCTAGTAGAAGAGGCTCCATCAACCCAGTATTTATTTTTGACAGCAAGACTCATAAAACAAGCTCTCTAAAACTCTACAGTCTCTGTGTAGTGCAACCTCCCTCACGCTCTGGCCCTTCTCCACAATTCATTGTTTCCATCATTCTTGCACAACACTGGGACAGAGCCAGAGCAGCAGGACAGATGCAGAAAAACTCTCAGTTCTACCTAGGTCTCTCATAACTCTGCATTCACACTCCCTTGTCATGTGTCTTTCCTGAGACACTATGTGATAGCTGGAACATGGAGCATGGACAAATTTTCTTCAAACTCAAAATACAGCACAGCTAAAATTTGACTAACTAAAATCAGGAAAGCAATTGAAGAAAACCCTATCTAACCCCCTTAGTTGTCAGGGTTATGTCTCCCTAATAATTATAGATGTATTACTGAGGAAACTCTGGCATCTTTCTTTTTACCTAGCTGGCTGTCTAGATAAATCACCCTTCATTAACAATTCAGAAAGATTCACTGATGTCTGAGACCTCAGAGGAGCCTAGATTTCTAGCCATTTTGTGACCAAACTTAACTCAGACTGCTTTGTGTGAAAAACTGTGGCAGGTATGAATGGTACTCAATTTTTACATTGCAGCAGTGTTTGAAGCACGTGCCTCAAAAGCCGGAGCCTAGCTTCAACAGAAGGGGCATAGAGTACTTTGATCCAAAAAGGTGGTGATGAAAGCACTGCCTAGAATGCAAAACTCATTAGGATAATGTAAGTGAGAGCTCTCATGACTCCATAACTGCATAACTCTCATAACTCCATAAACTGCACAATTTATAAGGTACCATCCTGTAAAAGAGAGGTCAACATTTTGCCTCACAAAGACACATGGCAACTCCAAGCTCAGATTCCCGGCTTGATACAGGAACATAGCCCTTTTTTTGGTGCTAACTTACTGAGTAAATTTGACACATGAGCTTTTGGGACTCCCAGACTAGGTGCCAAACCTGACTCATCCTGTGTGTGTGGGGAGCTTCAGCATTATGAATTCAACTTGCTCAGCAAAGGTCAAGTACCAAAGGAATTTAGAAGCTAGGGCTTTTATAACAAACCTGTTTACATGGATAGTCTCAGAATTGTTTGGGACACATAACCTATATATTGGTGTCTTGCTGCACTGTTGAATGGAGAAAGCATTCCCTAACAAAAGAGAATAGCTGATAAAAGTGTTACACTGCGCGTTTGCTTCTCTACCAAAAAAAAGTATTTGTCTAAGCATATTTATTGTACATCTAATTCCACCTTTGTTTGCACTTTATAGATACTGTCTCCCAGCACAGATGTCCTATGTTGAAAAATATGACAATTTGAAATGAAATTACTCAGCATATATAATGTCAACAGATGTTTTGGAAATCTGGAAATATATCCCTTTTCTACACAGCAGACTTCTGCTTTTTTCCCACAAAACATCCAAGGTAACAGAAACATCATGAAGCTAATGGTTTTACAGAAGCCATCAGTCATCTTGGAGGATCACTGGTTGTGAATTGTTGTGGTAGGCTCAAACAGGTTCAGGGGAATCCCTTTGGCAACCATGCTTCCCATGCTAATATCAAACTAGGCAGTTTCATTTCAAATTCCAATATGATTTCAGATTCCAACCACTGTTTAAAACCGCTCTACCATAATTGCTACAAGAATGTGTGTCCACTAAAATCCATTCAATCACTTACCCAGGGAGGCTTGATTCATTTACATGAGGCCTCTTTATGTTAGCTTAGCAATGTGGAGCTGTCACGAAACGGATGCAAATGCAAAATAAGCCTTTCTCCATGCTGCGTCCATATCATGTCTACATAGTCTTCCTAGCCTTACTGCCCTGATGCTCCCCATCCCACTCTTTTGTTGTCCCTCTTAGAGTAGCCTGTGTGAAAGTAAATCATTAGCTGCTTAGAGCAGGGACATGTAATTATAGGTATTGAAAACATGCAGAGAATGCACTGAAAAAAATGCTTTCATAAGAAAAATACTCTCTCTGCTAATAAATAACTGAGAATTTCCTCTCCTTGTCAGTGGATGGGAAAATCTTGGCTACTTTATTTCCACTACAGTGTTGCCTAAGAATCTCAGCTCCCTTTTCCATCTAAGGGATGACAGTTTTCAGCATATGCAGATTACTGTCTGCCCTCTCCTCCCTCCCCACACATATCTCCTGTCAGTTACAGTTTGTAAACTGGTTCTGTCTGAGGAACAACTAAGGCTTCCCCACCTCCAGGTAGTTCATACCCAGGTATGAGCTGATAGTAGATCCCAGTGCTTGCCACTCCACAATGCCTGAGGTGAGCATGAGCTCCTCTATTTTCCTCATCCTCTGAGTACCCTCACACAGCCAAATGATGAACTACATTGATTTGATTTTAAGATGCATTATGTGTGATTTCTGAAATAAGTTTTCAGAGTGTGAAGCAAATCTGTAAGAACCCCTATATACATATATATATATATATATATGTATCCATGAAAAAGACAATCTGGTTTTGGATATGGAAAATTAACATGGTCTTTTAAAACAATTTATTTAAAACGCAGTCTTAACCCTAAAAGCCCTTAAGAGGTATGCAAATAAGCCATTGCCAGCAGGTAACCTGAAAAGAGATTACCAGGGAATTCATCATAGGGTACAAAAGCAGAGTAGCTAGAATGTCCTGGTGTTGCACTTGAAATGAGTCTGCTTCCTGATGGAGTTTTCTGTAATCACACACTTTCCCAGGCAGTCTATATGAATGCAGACAAGGTCACAAGCATGGGGGATTCAAGGACAGACAGATAAGATACTAATCACATCACCTTCCTGCCTCTTATTGGTATGCTTCAACCACACCAGCCCAGCAAGACATCCTAATCAGGAGCTGCAACCTCAAAATCTCACACAATGCTCAAATGATGGCTCAGGGCCGTCACTTCCTTTCTTTGTCATGTTGGCCCTTTTCCCAAAAAAATAACAAAATACACATAAAATTTTCTGTTTTCATTCCATCCCTCACCCACTTACACAAATGATGAAGATAGGTACAAGCCTACTACTACCTATTGTTACAGTCCCTTACTTTGGGACAGAAAATTATTTCCTTTTTCTAAATAAAGAAAATTATATGAAAATACATGTTAATTCTCCTGTGATATTTTAGAAGGGTTTTAAAAATATTCCATCTACAAGATTTGAAATCTGAAATTTCAGAGAGCATCTGGGAAGTCAAAGTACTTACTGGCACTTTTGCAAGGGATATTTTTGCACCTACCTTTTCACCTCTTTTCTAAAACAAATGACTCACAGATGATCTGGTAACCTAGACAGTAACCAGTGCATGAGAGAAAGTGGAAAAACCAAACTAATAAGTGGGGGTTTTTTAAAATAACCTGTTCATAGACATTTTTTTACAGGTTGGAAAACATGCTGAGATCTGAAGGCTTAAGTTACTGATTATTTTTTTGTTTGTTGTTTCCTATTTAATGGCCTGAGGATATTTGCGTTGTCTACATAAATGCCACAGGTTAATTAAGTATTATCTTTAAATGTATTTCCATTTATCAGTTTTAATTGCAGAGGCTTTCAATTTCAAAGTCCCTTTTTGATTAAATCTTCAGAAAGTAAATAGAAGCTTCATATTTAACTTCTTATTAATATTCACTATCTTGTATAGCTTCATTGTGTCTTTTTTTCTTTTCTAAAATTCATCACTTCATCTCTTTCTTCAGATCAAAATTGCTTCATGCGTCTATGTTTTTGCCATGTACCTGTTGGCCTCTTCTCATTTTTATGTATATGGCTTCAGCTGGAGTATGGAGTTAATAAAGCAATGGTACTATATCTTTCTATTTTTTCTGTGTTACACTATTGCTCTTTGCAAATTACTTCAGAGATTTATAGTGAGCTGTCCAAAGTAGCCTCCAATACTGTACTTCCAACTCCATGGTCACTTAATACAAAGGGTTTAATTATATCAATGTCACATCTGGCATTTCAGCTGTTTCCAACTGGACTGTCTTGTAAGTTACAAAAAGAGTATTATTTATTTATTGTAGCTTAGAGACAGATACTCAAAGTCACCCCTTTTGGATTCTTTAACCAGTTGATATCTTATATCTTATTGATCTCCTTAAGGATTTTTCATGGAAAATAGTTTGGTCAGGACACTGGTAATGAGATAAATGTCACAATCTGTGAAATACATACAGTACTTTTGGTAGGCATTTCCATGTATTAAGAAAGTGTACCTCTTTGAAGAATATAAAATAATTTAGGTGCACCACTCAATTATTCGGTGACTTAAATCTACTCATTATGAATAATCAATAATCTATCTTTCATTCTTCCAGGTTACAGAAGGCTTCTAGCCACATTACCAAAAAATCAAGTTCACCTTCTAGCCTTTTTAGCCTTTCACTAAGACATATAAGTTTTGTTTAATATTTGGCCTTTTCATTTAGCTTTGTGTTTTGATATGCCGTTAAGTTTCCAGGATGCTCCTTTGTGAGTATCACCTCCTCCCACAGTTCAATTGTAATTTTCCTTATCTTGTATGACTGATGTCTTTGGCTGATGTCTTTGTCTGACCTGAATACTCTTTAGCACCTGTCAGCTACTCCTACTCTTGCTTTATATAATTTCCCTAAATATTTTCAGTTCTCTGGGGTAGCAGTTTTGCCCTGCTAGAAAAAGGAAAAATCGATTTCTGTAGAGGACTAATTCTGCAAAACTTCCTACAATTTCTAAGTACATTCTTACTCCTTGTCTTTACTTGTGTTTTCCTACTACAATTCTGAAATTTTGAGTACTCATCCTGTGCTGCACAAGTTGGTAAGTTGGGGTACATTTCATGAAGCTGTTGCTTAGAGGGGCATCTTTATCCTGATAATATAGTTTTTATTTGTAAAATATTAATTTCCCTTCCCCCTGTCAAATTCGTAGTTAAAAGTTCAGAATCTGGCCAGAAGGGTCTCTCGGGCCTTGCCAGAACTATACTGATATCCCAGCAAACAAACCATCTTCATATCTGTTTCACATACCTTCCCAACCATCACCTATCCAGGAAAATAATTATGCAGACTAAAAACTGAATTTCTTACTGACAACTCCAACTCCTGGTGTTAGAGGAGTAACAACGTCACCACCAGTTCTAGTCTGAACTGCTGACACAGAACAGTTCCACAGAAAACAAATGACAATGAATGAGTACACAAAATGTGTAAATCATTTTTCCAAAATCTTTCTTTTTGTAAGGTTTGCTTTTTTTTTTTTTTTTCTCTTATAGAAATGGTTTGGTATTCTCTGAAAACATCACAGATGAGGAACTGAATTTTAAGTGGTATTGGCACGGTTATCCATTCACATCCATTTATCATATTATTTTCCCTTGTGGCAGGCTAGAGCACAGGCAGCTAATCGTTCTAGGAACAAAACTTTGGATTAAAAGATTTCCAAGTCCATTATGGAAGTCCTAATGAAAGTGCTTACCTTCAAAGTCATATTTAACAATCAAACACAGTTCCCACTCAGGCTGTAGTCAGTCCTAGAAGTAAGTGAACAGCTGACTTTAGAATGTAAAGCAAATATTCTGCAAAAATGTCCTGCACATTGAAACTTCATAGTAGTTTCTCTAGTTGCAAGCCTTGCCAGATAGCATCTTACAGCCTCTCATGGTGAGTCTTTGGGACTATCTTTAAACAAGCAGGAAAAATGGGCAAGGAAAGCTCCTCTGGACTCAAAAGCACTATTAAAGATAGAAAGAACTGGCTTACTATTGCCGTAGGTAAGGCTGACATTTTAAAATGCAATTTGGAAAAATGGGGGAAGGGATATTATTGATAGGAAAAAAGATGAAGGAAATGAAAAAGAAAGAAAAGAGTGAAGTGGTGCTGAGACAAAAAGACTGTGAAAGTCAAGATGAAGAGATTTCCCATTTACCAGTAATCTTCTAAAATATTTGTTTCTCTCCTGTAGAGATAATCCTGAATTTTTCCTTCCTTTGTAAAGGTGATGTAAAGATTCAATAAAAACATCTCTTATGTAAACTGAAAGTTCTTTTCTTCACAGGTCATCTTTTTAAATTTTCAGTTTCTGAATCTTTTCAATTTCTGTCAGTTGTAAACAAAAGACCAGATGTTAGCTGTTATAAATAGCATAGACTAAAGAGACATTATCAATTAAATATAGTTAAAAGAAACTACCTTTGGATATCCCATAGATGCCATTCATCTGTTCTTGCACTGGTTTTTGATACTACAGAAGAGATAAACTTGCCTTATGTGTGTTCTGAAAAGCTTACTCCACCACTTCAGAATTAGGTCGTGAGACAAAGAGCTGAGGACCCTCTGCAGTCCACAAGAACTGAGGGTTTGCAGCATAATGAGGGACTGGCATTTTTAATTATCAAAGCTAGAGTCCTTGGGCAACATCATTCCCTAACTCAGAGCTATTATTTCCAGCAGTTCTTCTGATGAAGTATAAGCAAACAGCTCTGGAGTCTTCTACACAGTAGGAAATTTAGAAGTAGCTTCACTGCAAATTATTTCCTACAAATAAAAAGACACCAATAAACACAAAACTGTGATTTTCGATTTTCAGAAATGACCTAATGAACTGAGACAGTGAAGCTAATGTGCCCCAATTATGTCAGGGAGAAGAGAGGGGAAGAAGAAAAAATGAAAAAGCAAAGAAAGAACTTGGATTATAAATGGTTCTGATTTCACCCTTCTGAACACCCCATTTTAATTCACAGTGAACCAGCCAGCAACTGAAAATAGACTGCAATTTTCTGAAGTGAAGCATTTTAAAGGTGCACAGAAGGAGTATGCTTTGAGCTCAGCATGGAAGAGTACCACAGCAAGGCAGTGTCCTTGGAGCAGGTAAAAAATACAGTTGTGTCATCATCCTCTTCCAGTTTACAAGGATGCATTTCTTTTGTCAAGGGCTGCTGCACAATGACAGACACGTCACTCAGTGTGGAATGTAGCTTCAAAGGTGCCACCTCTTCTCTTAGCACTTTTCTGAGGTGTGCTCGAGACACACACCGTCGTATCCACACACAGAATCTGGACAAAACATTCCTTCCCATACACCTTTGCATGTTTCTTTCCTGCTCTATGGCTCTAAAAACAAATTCTAGTATTTGTTCAGCTAGAGGTGTGTTACTTGACAGCGACAAAAGGGGGACCTCTTGGTAGACAATGTTATACAGTTTAGTTTGGAATTTCTTGGTTTGTCTTTGACTCTTTTCTATAATCTCCTCCCAGAATCTTCTCCTTTTAGCTTCATTCCCACTACACTGCCCTTTGCATGCTGGGTCCCCTTCATTTAATCTCACTTCAGTGTACACTTCCCTTATATTTTTGCATTCCATTTCTCTTATCAACACAACTAAAACCTTTCTTAGAAAGTGCCAAAAAATGAACATACAGTTTGTCGTCCTTCCACTACCTGCTAAAGCCCTTCCCTCTATTTCTAGTTTCTTGTGTTTAGTTTTCAAATTTAGTGGAGGAGGAATCATTTATTGATTCACTTGAATACAGTACCTAAAACAAAGGTCCTCCTGCTGAGGAATAAGAGTATATTTTTCTCCCTCTTTTTTTTTAATACATGTGATGGAATATGGAACTTTATGTGAAGCACTTGAAAACACTTGCTACCAGTAGGATAAACTTGTCTTACCTTCAGGCTCCACCATAATAAAAGATGTTTATTTCTTCTTATCACAAAGCTTAGGCTCATGTCAGTAGAGTTGTGGCCACTGTGCCTTGCCACCCCATAAGAATAAAAGCAGAGGAAAATCTGAGATCCTTTCCTGTGTTCCCATACGAAAACAGAGAGGCTTTGAGGTAGGAGACCTCATTTTTCACTATTAAAAATGAACTCAATGGTTTGAAGAAGTGGTTTGAAATCAATAGGATGCAATTCTGTAAGGACAAGTGAAAGTGCTACAGTTATGTAGAGTAATCAACTGTACAAATAGAAGGTAGAAAATGAGTCTGTAGGAAATTGTTTGTAGTCTATGGGGGATCACAAGCTGAACAGAAATAAACAGTCTCACCTCCCTGCAAAAACTATTTCAAGAGGTTATATGGGCAGTATCATGTGTAAGACTTGCCTGTAGTTACTCCAGAATCAGTAAGGAGCTAATGTACTGTATTGCACCTTTAGGCATTCTGCTTTAAAAGAGATGTGAACTTTTTGCTGAAGTCCAAAGGAAGGGAGAGAAACAAGGTGGATTAGAGGACTGGGAAAAAATGATCTGCAGGTAAAGATTGAAAAAACGAGAGTTGTTCAGTTTGGAGAGTGAAACACTTAAGAGGAAATGTCATAACAGACTTGAACAGTACCCTGCTGAGGAATTGGAATCAATTGTTCTCCATGTCCACAGGGATTAGAACAAGAAATAATAGAATGTGGAAACTTTAGACTAGACATTAGAAAAACTTTCTAACTTGATGAGAGCAAAGCATCGGAACAGATTGCCTGGAAACACCGCAAAATCCATATCATTGGATTTTTTAAGAATAGGTTCCAGACATGTTTTATCAGATTCTGCAATAATATTTGTAATAATAACACCTTATGCCTCTCTTCTGTGTTTTATAGCAAAGAACCCCAGGGTGCACCTACCCTCTAAATAAAACATATAGACAGGAAAATTTGCACTGCACTTTTTCAGACAATGAGAAAAATGTCTCAAAGTAGTTAAGTCTCCTGCTTACTGAGCTGTAGGCATGCCCTAAAAAGTGACTGTACTGATAATTTGGGGTCTCAGCTCCAAAGTTCCATCAAGTTACGATGACTCCTTTGAGTCTGAGTCACCTGATCATTCTATAGATGCTCTCCCTTTGTAGTCAATGAAAGGAAACAGGTATGCTTAGGCAGTGAACCACCTGGCCTCCTAAGGTATACAACATAAGATATATTTCATTGTTTCCCAGGCTGGGAGTGGTTGCATTAGGTAGGAATCTGAGCTTTCCAACTCCTCCCTTTGTAATCCAGGATTTGAAATAAAGTACTTTGAAGCTACATATTTGTATATAGAAAAGTATGGGTGTAACTTGGCCATTCTCAGTACATAGTTGAGGTCACTATGGAGTAAATTCTATATTTAGAAGCAGAAACAGGAAACATTCCCCTACATTTTAGCATGTTAAGATGATGGGTCAATTGTAAGAAGATGAACTGCCTGACAAAGCTTGTATGATAAATGAAGATGGCCATAGGAATATGATTTGTTCAGCTCTCATGTGATTCTATAATTTACCACATAGTCCATCCTGTATTTAAAAAGTGAAAAAGATCTCTCCAGATGTGCTAGAATAAAAGTCAATTCCAGTAACAGCTTTCATATTGCCTTTCCCCCAGAAATCAATCTCCTTTCACACTTGATTTGTTTCACAAATATGAAGCCTTTCTCCTGGTCTGCTTCCCAGAGGTTTTCTTCCTTACTTCAAAAATACCATCTCTTTAGCTTCAAATGTCTCTCAATCTTTCCATCTCTTTTTGCCCTCATTCTTAGCATGAGGTCTCACCTTTAACTGTGTCATGAGCTTTTAGAGACACCTGACTAATCCTGAGAAAGGATGGCTTGTTTAGGTGGCAGAATCAATATTCTCTTTGGGACCACAACATAGCTTAGGAGTGTTATTAGCTAGGCATTCTATAGCAGAGGTGATCAGAGTGAGGTCCTCTGCCCTTGACCTTCTGTGCTGCAGGTGAGGGAGGTTGCTCTGCAACCACAGCATGGAAAGCTGCCAGGTCAGCTGTGGGCACCAGGCACAGCAGCAGACCAAAGAGATCTTAGCAAGAATTAGCAGTGCTTTATATGAACTCCAGGCAGGTACTGAGCCATCACCATGTGCTTCTGAACAACTCCTACCTTAAGCTGGGCAATATCAAGTGGGCCCCCTGTAAAAGGGGGTGACCCATCCAGCCAGTGCCCCACTGACTTGCACACAAGGCTGAGTTACTAATTTGAAAAGCATTTTACTTCCATGGACCATGACATTTGGAGAAGGGGCCGTGTGTCTATTTTTAATTTTGCCATTGCCCTAGACTGGGATGAAGTCAGAAAAGTGGGGGGAAGGTTCCATTTTGCTCATACATTTAATCTATTTAATTGCAAATCCTCCAGGATGTGAATGCAACAAAAGAAAATGTCTGAATTGGAATTCTGCTGACAATACCTCTTATTCTGAAAAGAGCAGTACAATCACAGTACTTATTTGGCTTTGTTTCAGTCCTGCAGTTGGAAAATTGCCACTACTGGTCCCTTTGGCCACTTTCTGTCATCTCTTCCAAAAAAAGCCAACTAGCTTGGCTACTCTGAGGGCTAGTTTGGCAGCTGTTAACTTCCAGATTATATTTCTTGAGCACTGGCATCTGCAGCAGTGACTGGCCTCTGCCCTGGCTTTCTTCCCAGCAGCACAGCAGCCTCAGGTTAGTGCAGGACCAGTCTGCTGCTGGAATCCCTTCACATCCTGCCCTCCTTTCAACCCACCTTGAAAATAGAAAATATGCTTCATAGTAGCTGCCACACTTGCAAACAGACTCAATGGGCTGCATCTTGTATTCAAGACAACCACAGGGCTAATACCATTCTAAACACACCTGGAAACCTGTTGTTCCCTCAACATGACTGAAAGAGGTGCAAATCAATTGTGCCTTTTCTTCATAAACAAAGCAAAGATTTTATACTTGCCTTATTTTCTGATCCAATTTTCACAGAAGATTTCTTGTATACAGTCACACAATTGAAAGCAATACAATTTAATTATCACCCATCAGCAAATGCATAACAACTAACAGACTATGTCAGTACCCTAAACCTGGATGAACCAATGTAACATAAGAAGGGAGCCCAAATTTTTAGAAAGCACTAGAAAACTCTAATTCCAGAGTCTGCACTTGAAATTGAAGATGGAAATGGATAGCACACAAATTAATATGAATGTGGATTTAGCAGATAAAGATCATGAAAGCCCAAGAAATCTTGCAAAGGACTAAATTCTACATCAAATGTGCAGCCTATGGAATTTTAAAAATAAATGCTCAAAGCAGGTTCCAGGTGCTTCTTAGATCACTAAGCTAGGTCCTGTCTGAGACCAAGATTTCAGATGAATTAGCCTTAGTACATTTTTACAGCAGAAGTCTAACTCCCAAAATCATGCATGAGGAAACAGGGTAGGACTTGCAAACAGCGAAGCCGGCAGAATGCACTCTATGTCTACTTCATCTTGATGTAATATTTCACATGCAAATATAGGGTTTACTTTTTTTTTTTTTAAATTCAAGATGCAAAGTTCATTCAAAACCTTCCAAGAGCTCCCCATTGCCTACAGAGTTACTCTGCACAGGAGGGAATCATGTCAGACACCAGATGTGCAAAGGCTGCTACCCTGTCTCCTGGGACATTTCCCAGCACTGTCATTCAAATCCTTTGCCAGAATGCAATGTAAGAGTCAAGAAGCAGGAAAAGGGAAAGTAGAGGGATAATGACAGACCAGAAAAATTGTGTGTCTATCCCCTGTTTCTGTGAAGATTTTATATGCTGTTGGTAAAATATTACTTCCCATTAGATTTAATATCCCAGTCAGGAATTGTATTTATCTGCTCAAGACCAAGTGCTGGTAAGATGTGAAAGTTCATTCTCCCAGTGTCATGCCCTGTAGATCACGTTGAATTCCTGTAGCAGCACATTGAATCTCAGTTGTAGACAAGTGTGCCAGTGACTAGGCAGAGTCTGATAAGCTGTTGATCGAACTGATGATATACAACATCTGTATTGTCTGATCCATTCTGGGACATTCAAACTAGACCAAACTTTGCTTTGGAATCACAGCAACCTTGACCACAGCTGATATCTACTGAATTCATATACAAATGAAAACTCAGAGCAAATTTCTCAGGTATATAAAGTGTGTTCAGCATTTACTGTGCAATAATAGATCCTTTTGCTTAACAAACTAGAATATACATGGGCAAGTACAGGAAGTTCGGTTTCATTACAGAAGCTGGAAAGGTGGCAGAGGCAACCAAGCGCCTGGTAATTCTTCCATTAAATAGGAAATTTCCAAATAAGATATCACTACATACCCTCCATTCTGCCCTCTCTTACACTCCTTTGGCAGTGTGTGTAGCAAGGAAAAATGCAAAATGGCTGCATTTTGTCATGCTCTGGTTCATCTAATGTTCTCAAGTGATTTCAGCTTCGAACTCTTCTAGCTGAATTTCTGGCTTCAGAAAAGTCACAGATCCCTGACCCCTCTCTTAGACCTTCACCCAAGAGAGTGAGTTCATATGAATCGACTAGTTGTAATTAAAATTTTTTCAAATCTCCTATACTCTTTACAATACATCATTTGCATTTTAAACATAAAGTATTGCTACACTTAATACCACTCTGCAATCAAACTGAAGTCAGCAACATCACATCCTTTTCAATGGGTGGATTTAATTTGTATGAGTTAAAAGGCATAGCTGCAAAAGAAGGATCCTGGTAAGCTGCTACAGGCACCACATCCCATCCTGTCTTTCAGAAATTATCAAAATCCATATTAATACTGATTAAGTTCTTCATTTAGCTCTCCCAACAGGTCAGATGATCCAGAATCCACTTCTCTGATTGCTAGGTGATTTCTAGCCTAGAATTTGTGTATGGGCAATGGCAACACATTGATTCTTATGGCAACATTGTTGTTCAGCTGAAGGAAGTGTTTTTACTTCCTTTGTTCTTACCCCAGGATACAGAACAGAGCAGTTAAATTAAACAAAACCCCTTTCTCCTAGGCCTAACAAGCTGTCTTTTAGTTTCCTCTCAAAAAAAAAAAAAAAAAAAAAAAAAAAAAAAAGCCTGGCATTTCCCAGAGTCTATTATTTCTTCCTTGAATATGAGTTACTAGAATTGCACATAATTTTCCAGATAAAATACCAATAATATAATTTTCCACCTCACTAGAAGTACCTTACCTGACTTGCCCTAGGAGCATTTCATCTTTTTCATGGCTAAACCATACTGAGATATGTTGGTTAATCTGTGACCATTTGTTTTAACCAAGCTTCCTTACTTCCTTAGTAATTTCCAAAGCTTGATTTCTCCAGCTTACCAAATAAGTTATTTTTACAAATTCCTAGATGCAGTGGCTGAGTTCTTAAAACCATCACTTCACTTCACTGTTCTTCCTCTCTTTTTTCAAACAAAAGGTCAAGCTCACTCATGGTGTAAGAACTTTCCAGTTGGATTTGACTGTACGGATTGGATTTCCCTTCCATATCTGGGTTGGACTACCACTCTGTGTCAGGCATTTTACTCATTATTCACATCATCTTAATATCAAAAGGACATTTTCCTTGCCAGAGTGGATAAAACTTTACCAAAAAAAAAAAAAAATTCAAGAAAAAAAACTGAAGTCAGCAAAGAAATTAAAAGAGTTTAATTGCTTACCACTGCAGTGATGGCTCTTTTATCCCTTATTAAATACACAGTCAAGCTTCATAGTCTCAACAGATACTTTTCAAAGCAATTTTGACTTTTATCTTTAAGCAAAGATACAAAGCATCTCATAGATGGAAAAACCAATGCAGAAGGCTATGATGAGATTTTGCCCAAGCAGGTAACACTGATGGCTGCACCACTCTCAGCTGTAATGCTTGCTTGGAGGAATGCACAGAAACACTGGCACTTGCTTCACTGAGACTAAGTTTTCATAATAACATGACTGGTAAAATAAAAAGCATTGCAAAATGGAATTCAGTTTCTGGTTTTGATTTCTTAGCCAAAGTTTTGGATTTTTTTGGTCAGTTTGGGGTTTTTCTCTGTATGTATAATGAGGTTTAGTTTATTTTTTATTCAGTTGCTACTCAAGCACCACTTCGAGTTTTCCAGAACTAATGATATGAGCTTACACTTTGTTGAAAACCCCACCAATAAATAGATGAAGAGAAAAAAGCTCCTTATCATGTGTATTTCTACTTTGGTTTAGTTTAGGTCAATCTGGGCCAGAAATATGTTTTGAGCATTACTTAACAGGCAATTTCTCTCATTTTCAATAGATATTATTTCATCACGTCCCATTGTAATACTCAACAACTACAACGCAATCACAATAGACAATTAACTTCTGTCAAATCCCAAGCCAGGATATTTACGTCAGAACTAGGTTGAACTGTTTACTGTAATGATATAATAGAGAAGCTAATATCCTACCCAGGTCTCTGCCCAAAGTGAATTAAACTCTCCTGAACTCTCATTCTATGAGTACTCATGTACAGCAAATTACTAACATTCTTGTAGTATCTCAAGGAATGTGAACTTTGAAATGGAAACTGTGTCAGAGACACCACTCAACAACTCTTTATTTGAGGAATTTACCTGAGACAAGGGGCTGAGTAATAGAGGTTTATACTTGCAGAAGTGTTTTTTCCTCATTATTTTGCTATGCAAATGTTACCCAACACCAGAACACTGAAAGGTTTGCATAAATTCTCCCCACTTTATGTTTTATATCATTCTTGAAGGATTTTCCTGGTGTTTCTTTGCTTGCACGGATGCGCTGTTCACTGTGTAATAAAAAGGCTCAACCCAAAGAGTGGTGGTGAATGGAGTTACATCCAGATGGCAGCCAGCCACTAGTGGTGTTACCCAGGGCTCAGTGTTGGGGCCAATCCTGTTTAATACCTTTATCAAAAACTGGGCAAGGGAATCTAGTTTGCCTCCAGACAGGTGACATCAAGCTGGGTAGGAATGCTCATCTGCTGGAAGGCAGGAAGGCTCTGCAAAGTGATCTGGACAGGCTGGATTGTGTCAAGGACTAATGGTATGACTGATGTGTGAAGGACTAATGGTATGACATTCAACAAGGAAACATTCTGGGTCCTGCACTTGGGTCACAACAACCCCATGGATCACTACAGGCTAGGGGCAAAGTGGCTGAAAGGACACCTGGTCTACTGCCAGTTGAACATGAGCCAGCAGAATGCCCAGGTGGCCAAGAAGGCGACTGTCATTGTGGCTTGTAGCAGAATTAGTGTGAGCAGCAGCACCAAGGCAGCGATCATCCCCCTGGACTTGGCACTAGTGAGGCTGCACCTCAAAACCCATGTTCAGTTTCGGGCCCCGTACCAACAAGAAAGCCACTGAGGTGCTGGAGTGTGTCCAGAGAAGGGCAGTAGAGCTGGTGAAGGGTCTGGAACATAAGCATGATGAGGAGCAGCTGAGGGAGCTCATGGCACTTAGGCTGGTGAGGAGAAGGCCCAGGGGAAACCTTATCACTGTTTACAACTACCTGAAAGGAGGTGAAGCCAGGTGCTCTCCCAAGTAAGAAGGGACAGAACAAGAGGAAATGGCCTTAGGTTGTGTCAGGGGAGATTTATGTAGGATTTTAGGAAAAACTTCTCCACTGAAAGAGTAGTCAAGCATTGGAACAGGCTGCCCAAGGAAGTGGCTAAGTCACCATCCCTGGGGGCATTTAAAAGACAGAGATGTGGCATCTAATACATGTATTAGTGGTGGACTTGGCAGTGTTAAGGTAATGGTTGGATGTGGTGATCTTAAAGGTCTTAAAGATCTTTAGGTCTTTTCTAACCTAAATGATTCTAGAATTCCACAATTTATATGTTGGATTGCAGGTCTCAAAACCATGAGTTAAATTGAATTATTGAGTTACAGTATTGGAGAATCCCTGCTGTACTCTTTGCTCAGAATCACTTTTCCTTCCTATCCACAGCAGGAAACTAAGAACTGGACCCTACCACAGAAGGGTGAAGGCTGTGCTGGACAACCACCACTTTCAAGGTTAGAAAAGACTGCAAGCCATTTTAAAAATAAAAAACAAATCTGACAAGTCACTTCAGCTTTTTCCTATGGATCCTTTGGTGCAGATCACAGAGACTACATTGCTTCTGAGAGACAGGAAGGAAGTGTGGGCCTCTGGAGGGAATCAGTAGGGGCAATATTCAAGAACAAAAGGCTCAGGTACAGAAAACAGTGCAGTAAGGAACAGAGTTCAAGAATTAAGTCATTATTAATCAAATTACAGATCAGTCCCAATAACCACATATTTCCTTGAGCCTGCTTTCAACAGCCCTTTTGTAAGATATTCACAGAGTAGGATCAATACCTCTCTGGAGGTAAGTGGCATAAATTATGTCTCAACATATACACCACAGGAGCTTTACTGTGTGTTGTATACAGTAATTGCATTTTATAGATGACTGTGGAAGGTTTCAGCTTTCATTGATTTTTATCATAAACTAAAAGGCGGCAAGAAGAAAAGAACAGCAGTTTATATGAAGAAGTCAGTCAGCTGAAGCTGCAAAAGAAAATGAAAATTTGGCAACGCACATGTGATCAATCCATGTTTCATGCAGAAATGAATGCAGATATTTGAGCCTTTCCACTCAGAGTAGCAAAAATCTTGAGAGTGCTACAGAAATCCCAGTTCATCTAATAGCAGTCAATTGTGCTATCCATCAGCAGGGTTTAAGACTATAAGAAGTTTTCCTAATTACAGCACTTTTAACACTTCTTATGAATGCAATCTGAATCATTTATGAAACAAGGTAACAGGTTGTGTTTGCATTATCACACATAATGTGACCACATTCACATTCTAATTGAGGTGAGGGACATAAATTAAGATCATCATCCTATCCAACAATTTTAACTTTCAAAAGTGTATTTTTAAAATGTTGCTTTTCTGATTTCCTTCTTTTTCATGTCCTTCACAGCAAGCAATTCATAAGAGATGTTAATGCAGCATAACAACTCTTTACCCTTTTTCAAGGCCAATTTTGCAATATGGGCAAAGTGATTGGAAACATAGTCCTGAAAAAGCTTAAACCATCTGTCAGGGACTCAGTTAAGAAGATCCACAATGTTTCACAGCCAAAGATGAGGATAAATTATGCCTGGCTAGAAATGTCCAAGGCATGTGAGTTACCATTCAAGCTTATTAGGATGAATTGCAATTTTTTTTTTTTACTGTTCATTACCCTGGTAACATAATCTTTTGAAATTATAATATGCAATAAACCATGCAGACTGGAAATCAAGCAAGTGGTAAACATGAGTACAAATGAATATAAAAGCTCCATGTCTTGTTATATCGAAAGGCCATGTATGTGTATGCACCCAAAAGCCTACTTGTTTGTCTCCGTTGACATAGCTTTGATTCTATTTTTGTGCTCCATATATATTTATTTATATTATTGATCATGTTTGATCACATGCCATAAACTACTTGTCTATTTTATTCCTGAAATTTATTTCACAAAAGAATAACAATGTGGAGAATAAAAGGTTGGGGTTGCTTTGGTTAAGTTTTATGACTTAGGCTAGAAGACATAAAAATATTAATGTTAAGCTATTGGTTTAATACCATTATTGGTCTAATGGACAACTGTTATCCCAACATTTCTAAACAAGGATTTTTCCAAAGTATTTCATAAACACTCTCGGTCTAAAACCCTTTAAAGACCATAAATACTGTATGAAGCTTTTATCAGAAATATGAAATCGATTATTACTTGAGGGAAGACTTCTGGATAATATACAAAATAAAAATTAATCAAATTTTCCCATCTAAATTACTGTGCTATGATTTTTAAAATGCCCACAGACACTGTAAATGCTAAAAGGTATGTGAAGATCTATGCTTATCATGTATGTGAGAGTTATGAGAATTATTTGATAAGCAATAGTAATTTTGTGCACAAAGGCCATAACTAGTTCTTAGCTAGCTGAGATTTTCTCCTCCACAGCTATCAAAATATTCTTCTAAGTCCTAAAATTCCTCCCTTGCCTGCTTCAGAAATTACCATTAATTTCACCTGGGAAGGTATACAATCTGTAAACCAAGTCTGTCCAACTAAATTTAACAAAACCCTTAATAACTTGGCTTCATGTTTATGAGTATTTTTTCTGATTAGTCTCTTAAGGGTCAAAATAATGTAATATTTTATTTTCTCACACTACTTTCACTGTCCAGGAATAAAAGATGTTATTGTATCTGAGAAAGCCCATTGAGGAGGTGAAAGCAAAGCAAAAATAAATTATTTGAAATGCTGAAGCAAATAAAAATCTCATATTTTTCTTTTTCTTTCATCTTACCACAAAAAATTTTTGCATGTTTGAAACCAGTATTTCCTGGGGAAAGGAAGATAGGATTAAGAGAGGCATTGGATGATTGTTCAAGGTGATGGCAGCAGTTCAGCAGAGTATCTGCTGTAAAGTGATGCAGTGTGCAGTGTACAGGTACCCTTACAAAACCCAAAGTGGATCCCTCATGACCACTCAAAGCACTTAACAGGCCACATATTTTGTACATGTGTAATCAAGTGAAAATATACAATGATCACCAATTCCAAAAATGGATGCTATGCAGCCAAATTTCTCCACAAAACCCCTTTGGCATCCACACAACCTGAATGGTTTTTTATATTTTCACTGGATAATAAAAGTGATGTAAAATCCATTAATACAGCAAGAAACAAACAAACAAACAAAACAAAACAAAGCAGCAGCTGGCACATTAGGTGCTGTTCAGGTGCCAACACAGCAGTCTGCAACTAACAAGATTATTTCGTGTTTGTTTTGCTGATTATATTCAGTGGAAAATAGATTGCAAGCAGGAATAGCAGCTTTATCAGTGAAGCTGACTGGAGACTCTGGTAGGCTTTCTGTAAAAAGTCACTTGAACTGCTTTTTACTCATATCACTTTGTTTTTTGTCTCTGTCTCCATTTTTATACTGGCAAAGTTTGTGTTTCCTTTTAAGGTTACTGAGTATATGACAGTAGTCCTAGTCAAGCACATCTAATTTACAGAAGATTGGGCCAAGTGACATCGTGGACCAAATTTGAACAGATAATCTAGATAATGGAAAATGAAATGACTTTACAGTACCATGGTAGCTAGGGCATGAGTTAGTTTCAGACACTAAGAAAAAAAATCTAAGGATGAATATGGTGCCCTTTCCTGATGTTATTTATTTGAGCAAATTTGTGCATCCCTGAAAGGTTATCCTCTTATGTCTTTAAGCTCCCTCCTCCACTATAACGATGAGTTAGTTGAGTTATCATTTATCACAGCAGGCTAAAATTGTCACAGCCTTTTCTGACTGTTCAGGGAAAGAGAGGAAAAGAAAATCCTGATGAAACCATAGGTTCTTGCCTGGTTCTGCTCAGAATATGAATTTCTCTGCTGTGAGAAGAGCAAGAAAGCTTCATCCAAGTAATTGGAATGGTGGAATTAAGAGATGTACAACCCATGTCCAGAATTACCAAGGATATGAGAAGTAATCTAATCAGTAAAACATGGAGAAGCAACTTATTCTCTACAAAGAAATAAAATTGGGGATGAATAGAAGGATAATGATGGAAATCTTGCTGGCAACACCTTAACATAAATGCCAACATACGGTCCACCATCATAACTGCAAGCTTACATTGTCCTTTGGCTTATTCCTGCAGCAGGGAAAGTACACCTGTCTATTGTCCACCACCCTGCGGCAGATTGCAAAGCCCCAACATAGAAAAGAAACTCTTCCTTTTCCTTCTGCCCTCACAGAAGTCTGAATAGTGTATCTAGATATAAGCACTACTGTGAAAGGCCTATGAAATATCACCTAAAGCACAGGAAAACTGTATTTGAGGTCTATTACCTTAGCTCTGATTATCTGTTATGCAGAACAAATTTTGTTTGCCCAGAGTCAAGCTCTGAACTGTACCAGTAGCAAAGTATTTTTTAAAGGAGAGCTTCACTGAATAACCCAACACCTGCACTTCTAATATACCTTCTATTCTTCTACTCTCCACTAACTGTTATTTACTGTAGACTTCAAAATTTATTTATGGAGTTTAGTTTGTTGGTTTGTTTTTTTAAAAAAAGAAATAAAGAAAAGATGACAGAGCTTCACATTCAGAGATCACCAAAGGAAAGACAGAAAACATCCAGTGAGAGAATAATTGTTAGAGGATAAAAAAAAAAGCCCATTTTTGATTTAGCCTTTCATACAGCTGGCAGTATTTAAATGTTGACTGGTTTATAATCTCATGTTTTGAAGTTCAAAACAAACCCTGAATGCAATGTAAATGAGCTCATTATCTCACCTCTCATCTTTATGTATCTAATTTCTTGATGACCTGTTTTACTTTTCCATTGCCTTAAAAGCAAAAAATAATTCAGAGACAGAAGAATATTTTTACATTTTTTTAATGTATTTTACCCAGATCTCATTACTAATCAGAATTAATAAATCATTCTTAAATGAATACTGGGTAGGCACAAATGACCGACTAGTCAGTGTTCTCAAAACAACAAGGTATTTTTACATGGAATAGAAAAATAAAGTAACCCTCTACTAAGTTTTGAGATGTTAATAAAGATAAACGTCTGTAGAATTAAAATTATGTTTTCTCAGTTCACCTGACAAAATGACAAATGACAAATGTTAATCAAAATAACCTTTTTGTTTAATCCATATAGAAAGTTAGTTAGCAAAATTCTGGTTTTAGGCACTGAGTTATGAACTTCAGAAGTCTGGGCCAATGTGAATGGATCAGTCTGCTGCTTCTCATTAAACTCTGTTCGCAGTACCCGTGTTCATCTCCTTGTTGTGTGAGGATTTACAAATGAAACAGTTCTACTCAAAGCACTTACGTGCTGGCTTTGTCGCTAACTGATGTTAAAGATGAAAGAAGCTGACCATGAAACATCAAAAATGTTGAAGTAGCAACCATGTTGCCAACATCTAAATGTAAGGAAATTGAATTATACACTCTTACAAGCTGTCAGATGAAAAAAAGCTTGAATTCCAGAACAGATTGAGAAAAGCTTACAAATGTAGGTCTACAGTCACTGGCAAATCTTTTCAGTTCCTCTTTCTCTCCCCATACAATGCACAGGCTGAAGTGAATGCTCAAGTTCCCACGCTGAGTGGGTAGATTAAATAAATATCTGCAATAGTTTCTGGTATCTGAAGTTTACATCAGATACTAGCAGCTTTTCACTGAAATATAAGGAATTTATATGCCACAAAGGGCTGTGGCTTAGCCCACTCAGATTAATTGCTGACCTGCCTGACATTCAACTGTTGTGGATCTTTTTGGAGCCAAACACACAAGCATGTCTATGCACTGTTCGAAGAGCCTTTGGGGGAAAGGAGATATGTACAGATATATATAGGTATATATACACATACATATATATATATATGTATGGAAAAACAATGCAGAATATACATATCCACAGACATTGTTTGTGGTCAGTTGGAGAAAGAAGGGCTCCTACACAAAACTGAATTCACTGGTATACTGAAGCTCAGCTTCAGGGAGCAAAGGGATCTCATGTATGGCTTACAAAGCCCTTTCATGATGACCAAAACTCACCTGCCAATCAGTGAGGTCAAATGCTGCCTTTGAATTTTATAGAAACAGACTTGTAGAATCCTAAATTTCCCCATCTACACCAGCGAGCAGAGTTCACTGGCAATGGAAGTATGTTGTACCTCCTCTGCATGCTGTCACTGGGGGTGTGGGGGACTTTCAGATTCATAAAATATTTCAACCAGCAAAACTGATTATTACATTTGAAAGAGTCACCTCTTCTTCCCTCTCCCTTGTGAAAGCAGTGAAATTTGCTTCATATAAATAGAGGAATGTTCATGGAGTTAAGCCATTAGAAAAAATTCTCTTTAGTTTGTTTTCTTGAAGAATGGGGGAGAGGGTAGATAGGAAACCAAACAAACCAAATTCTTTGCTTTGGCTCTGATGCAATTCAGAGTAAATCTATATTTGTGGAAGCTTTGCATTACTTCAGTAGAGCTGTATAATCTTATCTAGATTGAAGTATTAGCAAATACATTCTGTAATCTCTATGCATAATAAATAACAAAATAAATGTAGAGACTTAGATCATTATTTTGATGGATAAATTAACAAGCTGGCTTTTAAACAATAGACTAAAGCAGGAAACTAATGTCAGTAAAGAATGTTGCTAAAAAGTAGTCTAATACTGAAGATCAATTAAATGCCTTTGGAAATGTATCAACTGACCTTTTGATATTCAATGTTAGATACATTGGTTCTCTGCACCTTAATTTACCTATGTCTCATTTCTGAAAAGCCAGTTAAAGTGATGTTTTATGACAGAAGGGATGTATTTCAGGGGTCTCTCTGTGGTTTTTCACATTCTAGAAACAATCACACCATCTGGCACACTAACCTCTGCACATATAGTCAAAGTACACAACTTTGGAGCAGCTGAGCAGAACAGTATGGGAAAGGTTGCCTGACAATTTCTTTAAGGAGAGCTTGAAATAAGAACATTAGTTTCTCACATGCTGGAGCACATAATTAACATGAGTAATTGGAAATGAAATAAAAGGAAAAAACCCAAGCTACGTGACAACACCACTGCTAGAATGTATGAAAATACATTTACTTTTTAATTGGACTTTTACTGTCAATTTGAATTGTGGATATGTGATCCAAAATAGTCACAGCATGCCTATGTGAATTGGCTAATGAGATGTCCGCTGACTGCTGAGCCCTTCAATTAATCAAATAGCTGAACACATTGAAGGTAGCTAAATATTCTTCTCTCTGGTACTCTATTAAAACTCAGCATTATATCAGACATTTTCACAAAAGACTAAAATCTGAGTTCATGTTGGGATAGCCTTCAAACAAAAAATGACACTCATTTAGTGATTCGAACATCTGCTTAATTATCTTTATTACCCTGTTACTTCTTAGGAGTAATATACCAAGAATTTGACTTACAAAACAAATTACCTTTAAGACAAAGAACGGAAGATTAGTTCTGTGTTAAGACACCTGGAAGAGAAGTGGGTTTAAATCCCAATTCTACTATTCTTTTCTGTTCGACCTTGGCCATGACATTTCGTTTTCTAGCCTCATTTCCTATATCTATTGATGCTACAAGTGATGGTTAGCTCTTTCTTCCCCACAGCAAGTTGGAATCCCTGTAAAAATGTTGCTATAAAATGAAGAGCTAAAAGATATCCAACACTTCAGAAATGTTTAATGACAAGCTACTGTAAAGAAGCAACTTCTCAATATTCCTGCATAAAACTTTCATCCACATGTGGAGGAACAGTTCAGAGAACTTCCCAGACTCTGTCTTAAGGACAAAGAATACTATTGAGTAAATTGATCTTTTTATGTCCCATCTTGTGTTTTCAGAGACTTTTGTTCATTTGCCTATTGAATCCAAGTCTAGCCTCACTCTGTAAGTTGTGAGCAAAAAATGACAGATTATGTCTTCACATAATTTGTCTTTTCAACTCTACTGACATACCAAACCAGCTTCCAGAAACAACTGCACGTTAGTGACTAATACCATTACCTTTATAACAGTGATGTCTGCAAATTCTAGTGATCAAAATAGTTCAGGGAAAGGCAGAAGTATGGAGTTATCCCTAAAATATACTATTAACTACACTCCATATTCACTCCCAGTTTGCTGCATACAACTTCAGCATTTCTCCATCATGCAGCTAGGCTTATGCTGTGGTCCATTTCCTGGACCATTCTGCAATGGGGTCCTTCTGGACACCTCTCTTAGGCAAATTAAAATCTTATAGCTGAGAATCTTCTTTTTCCAGCAGTAGAGGTTCCCAGTCCCTCTCTTCAGCATTACATGCAGCTGAGGAAGTGAGCGGTTGCAGAATATACAAATTAAAAAGCAGAAATTAAAAATAAGAGTATTCAGATAATAGTTCTCACATCTCATTCAATATTTATCAACAATCCTACCTAAGTAGAAATTGTGATGGGACGGCACTATGTGGTAGCTAAGTTTCCGCCTAGTTAGTCAGTCACTCACTCTTCCCAGAAGGACAAAGGGCATAATCAGAAGGGCTAAAGGAAGAAAAACCTTGTGGGGTCACAATAAACATTTTTTCATAAAGTCAAAAAAAAAAGAAAAAAAAAGGGGGGAAATAAAAATATCAAGTGATGCAAAGACAATTTTTTCCTCACCACCTCCCACAAACAGACCAGTCTCCAGCTAGTCTGAGCAATGTCTACTTTGGATAAACTTCTCTTCAGTTTTATTGTTAAACATGACTTTATATGACGCTGTGCAAGCACTGTTCATCAATAGTTAAAACATCCATGTGTTATCAGCAATGTTTTCATCACAAGTCCAAAATACAACACCATGCAGGCTGCTTTGAAGAAAATTAGTTCCATCCCAATCATATACAGCAGAGAAATGAAACATTCCCATGGTTTTTGGGAAGCCCCATGAAAGTCACATCCTGTTTCCAGTCATAAATTGCAAATTCTCCATTATATTCCTCAGCATAATTTCCAAGTATGGAACGTGACTGTTAGCTGAATATTTGAGTAATGCCAGAAACTTTTCAAGATAACAGCTTCTCCTTAGGCACAGTCACAAAAAAACTGTCATGGTCTCAATAGTGAAACAAATAAACAAGCTTCTGCTACTCCACCATCCTTCTAACAAGGAAATTCAAGATTCCTAAGAGAAAATTTATTCCAGACTAAAGGCTGAACAATTTTCAAAAATTCTGGAATCACAATAACAACTAGAATTTCTGAAAATCTTGCTTTCCTTTTTTGTCAGTTCCTCAGCAAGCATGAAGTACTATTGCTTAGTTAATTGGACCTAATTAAGTCATACTATGTTAAGTATACTTTAGCTGGAAAACTGAACTTATCTGATTTTGCCTGCTTCTATAGCAAGGCGGGCATGAAATATTGCATCACTTGTTCTGATGTGACATCACACCCAAGACAAAGTTCCCCAGTTGTTCACCTTGCCTCACAGTTTAAAGAAAATCACCAGAAGACAACAGAACAAGAAAAGCATTCCTTCTATACAAGCAATGACAAAATTAAATGGCATAACAAATGCTCACAAAAATCTTTCCTAATGAGGACAATATTGAGCTAAATTTAAGTGTCTACACATAGGTCTGTGCACATGAGCCAGGTGTCTAAGATTTCATTGTGGCTGACAGAAATTTAGCTTGCAGGATCACTGGAGCCTCAAGAAATTTTCCCCAAACTGAAATAGACACAAACTTATTTGGGGAAGCCTAGTTGCTTTAGCCAAAACTCCAGAAGACAGACCCATATTTCCTGCTCCACACTCCCACAATGTTCTGCTGTATTATAAGTGTATTATAAGAATATTATAGGTAGCAAAAATGAGAGGAGAATGTAGAATTTTCCTACTGCTTCCTACCCCTGCCTCCAGACACCAGACACGAGGTAGAAACCCGATATTGCATGGGCCACTCTGCAACAGTGTAGGAAAGACAAAGGCAATAAACCTTGAAGAATGTTTGGGCAAGTGACTAGTAAAAATACAGAAATAAAAGTTCAGGAAACCAGTCTGTGGTTCAGCTTAGGTTTATGAGGCAGGCTGTTCTCCTAGTTTGTCTAGTTCATCTATTTTCTATTAGTCCATTTCCTTTGATCTGTTAGTAATATTAAAGTCTGATTCTGCAGAGCTGCTTTTGAACTTGTCCATTTTTCCTTTTAATTCCACTCTGGCAGGAAGGGCTATTGTCTCGATCTTCTTTGAAGATAGATTTGCTTGTTGTCACAGCTGATTTAGAGATTCCCATGACATTCAGCTCTCCTCTTGTTTCCCATATTGCAGATGAGCAAAGCTTCCCCTTTGGAGGCACTGACAGGTAGAGCTAATTTGCAGTTCCCAGTAATTGACCATTTCTTAAAGACTAATGATGCAGTTCTTATACCTAACCAGCCTTACAAAAAATGCAAGAGAGAAAAGCAATTCAGAAGAATGTATATTTCAAACCTCATTAAAGCACTTTCATTGGCAATTCTTCCTCAATCTTGACAAATTTTCACTCTTTTTTTGTTGATGCTATTTGTAAATCTAAACAATTGGATCAAGCTAATCCTATTTATTAGATGCTTTAATAAAAAATTACTATACTTTCTATGGATTAACAGATGTATATTACCAAAAAAATTTACTTTGTTAAACAAAATAAAAATTCCAAACCATATCTGTTTTCCTTTTTTTATCACTGTAATGTAAGAAATCTATTACATGTAGTTTTGAAATATATGGACTCTCAAAAAATTAGGTTTAATCATGTGTTCAGTGATACTTTATAAGTTACTTTTGTGCAATTTCCTATACACCTTTAATGAAACATGGGACAAAAGCTGTAGCGAATACCATGTCATAAGTGAGAAAGCATGAGTAAAATAAATAGATGGGAAAGGGTTAAACAGTCACAGAAACCAAGAAAAATACATGTGTAACAAGAACCCTACGAAAAAAGAAAGCAGTAATAAACCTTGAACAGAGCAGTACAACCAAAAAAAATTAAATTAGGAGAAAAGGTCTTGGAAAAGAGTTCTAGAGGAATAAAAAGAAATTGGAGAAGAAATAAATAAATTAACATAATATAAAACACTGGTAAAATTCCCTGGAAAAGACAGTTACATTCCAAATGAAAATGGGTGAAATAAAGGAAGGAAAAGAATCTTATAGTATTAAAATATTGTTGTTTTACTAATTTCTAATCTGTAAGAGGCTCGTGCTATGCATCAAGTTTGATTTCAAAGAAATTCATGAGCATATGCTTTCTTCTATATACTATGTCATTAATTTTAATAGAATTTCAGCATGTGCAGGTAGCTATAGTTATTTGCAGGACCAATATTTCAAACTCCCCCATATTTAATGGGCCATATTCATGTGGAAGAACCATTTCTGTTGATGTGAATTGTTTTAATAGTTTCTTATTTAGCAGAAAAGAAATCAACACCTGTGATCCATCTTACATTTCTGTGACACACCCCAGAATCTCATCATCTCCTGGAAGCCTTCTTGGTGACACACACATCTAAATTAGATGGGAAACATTCCATCCAGCTGTATTTATCCAGTGTTAGGTAGACAGTCACAACACACAATTTCATCTGCATATAGATTTTGAACTCGTTTCAACTAACTTGCTGGCAGCCGTTTTAAAATGCAGGCACCAAGAGTTTATTTTGCTTAGCAGCTGCATAAGAATATTATTTACTCATGACTACCTTCAGACTATATATTTCTCTTTATATTTTCTTTACCAAAGAGAGAAAAAGAATTTTTGTTAGAAGAGGGAGAGTTCTCCCATAATTCCATATTTGGCATGAAGAAAGCATATTGGCTGGGTATATATCACCCATAAAATAATAATTTTAATCAAAATTGTTAGCGATGTTGACTTTGGGATTATCACAGGACATGTGTTAATGTTGAATATGACAGCATGATTTTCCCTGATTAAAGAATTTACCTTCTGTATCTGTCAGAGGAGAAACTTCTGAAGTGGAAACTTCTCAGACATGGGATCTTTACAGTATTAGACACCATCTATCTTTGTGTCAACAGCACCTCAGGTAGCTAAAGTACAAATTCTCCCCCTCTGATCTACTGATGAGTTACACCGTGGCCAAAAACAAGGTATTCACGAGTAAGCAACCTTCTTTACAGATATTAATATTCCAAGAAAGTTGTTTTAGGCAGCTCCTCACCTGAGGCAAGCAACCAGAAAAAATGCCACAGCTGTTGGACACTGAACACTTGATATAATACCAGCACAGAATCATCTAAAATAAGTTTTAAAGCATTCTTAAATTAAAAGGCAAATACTTTTGAAAGCAAGTGCATACTGAGCCGTTTAATGCTCCATGATTTATTTATGAGGATTTTCACCGTAGTAAGGAAAAAACATCATTGAAAAATAAATGAAAACCAGCATGATATTAATATGACCAGAGAGAACCTCTCCCTCTTGCCTTTGGGATATGATCAAAGGACTCACTTCTGTGAGTATAGTTCTGAAAAATAATCGTGTTTGACAGCCAGCATATGGCCCCAATCCTTAGTTGTATTCGAACAACATTTGCCACACCATCAGTGCAAAGAAAGCCTAAAGACAACACAGCCTTCTCCTGTGGCAACTATGCAAAATGGGGAACTTCCAGAAACACAGAAGAAAGCACCTTGCTTATCCTCATAGCCTAGATAAATAAAATGTCCATGGAAAAGCCAGGATAGAAGGTCATCCCTTAACTCAACAACAAAACAATGCCTTTTGTCCATGGACAGGGAAGTCAAAGCAACTTGCAATCTCTAAAACTACAGGAGATTAGTTCTTTGAAACCTCTCCCTTTCCTCTCAGATATGTGCTGCTCATCCCAGGGACACAGCTGAAAAGCAAGGGCTTCCTCCCACAGACTGTACACAGACTGCAATGAATGCTGCCTGCCATGCAGAGTAGTCCCTGTTCACAGCTGCTCAGCTGGGGATTTACCCAAAGCTGATTGAAGTTCCCCCAAAGCTCATGTGAACCTTTCTTCTAGGAAAGTGAAAGCATACGAATAGAGAGGAAGAGGAAGAATAAAACTGGTGAAAAAAAATTGCAATCAGGAAATGCACAGGTCACACAAATCTAGAAGCTGGGGAGTAATTCTAAGGTTTTGCATATTTGTTGCAGAGTATACGAGTAAGGAAAACGTGATATACATTTCCATTAATGCTTCAGACGATTTGCCCTTGTTCACTGAATAGTTTTGTCCTTTGCTGCTCCTCCTTGGCAAATCCTTGTTTCAATTCTTCCAGCAATCAGGTCAGCACAAAGATATGTGAAAGGAAGGTCTCTGATTCAATGCCCACCCATAATATGCTCTTCAAAACAGTCTATCACATTCACTGTAGGTGTTTAGAAGGTGCACTTGAAGCCAAACATTCAAGCAAAATCTCTTGCTTTTCTCTTACAGAGCTCTTCCTCACTATGAACAAGCTCATTCAAAAACCACTTGATCATCTGAAATTACATCTCACTCTGACTGTCCCTTCCCACTGGTCTCCTCCTCACCATGAACAATAAGAAATTTCTAGATTTGGCCCCAGAATTCACATCTCTTTTCAGCACCCTGTGAAAACGCCAGAACTATTTTCTTTGTAACTGAGGACAAAGATGATTGAAAGACAAAGATTGAACAATCTAGGTAATTCTGCCTTTTACTTCTCAAGACCTGTTATTATCCCTAACAGAGTTAAATTAATGGAGTATAAATAAGTTGTCACATCTTCAATAATTTTCATGAGGTGCTTTTACTTTAATTTGTGAAAATATAATTTGTATACATTATTAAGAAAAAAACAATATTTCATTTCCCTTATATTTTCATTTACATATAGAAAGACGGAGGGAGAGAGAAGAAAAGTTTTTCCACTTCAGCTTCTTCACCTGGGACAATGAAAGGGGAGTAACATTTATTGAGGGAACCAACACCAAAAATTTGTAAATTCCTGAAGTGAATTGACTACATCAGTTTCCCACACACATTAGCATAGTTCTGTTTTCACCTCTGTACTCCCACAAACAAGAATATTGTGATTACTCAATATGCCCTGATATCAACACGTCCTGATATCAAGTCTTGAGCATTTTTTATGCATACAGTCTTCATGATTTTAAAGTTCCCTTCAATATTTAGAAGTGAAGGAAGCAAAACTGGATCAAATAGCCTGCAACTGATACTTATGTTCACAAATGGTGCATGCTGCAAAAATCATCGCATCCAAAGATGTTACTCTGTCCACTTTTAGAGTGGTTGTAATCCTTTTCTGTACTGTTTTCAACATCACTTCCAGTACACATCTATAAATGCAGAGAAATGCAAATATATGCTGCATTTAGAATTCTATACAGTGAAAAGCAAGCTTTTGTTTTTCCTTGTAAAATAAAAAATTAGGGCTACTTTTTATTTGCAAGGAATACTAAAATACCAAAATAGATTATGAAGTTGGACATCCCTAGGGAGGCCTAGATATTAAAAGATATTTAGATAAATTATTTTCATTTCAAAAGCACTCAACACTTATAAGTATCTGTTGTACAAAACAGGAAATAGTGGATTTTCACTACCTCTTACAGCTTGAACTGTTTAAACACAGACTGAAGAATCTCATTTTAGGTTCAATCATGGTGACCAGCTGCTCCTAGTCTTCTATTTGAAAGATAAGCTCTGACCTTGATTTGTCATTCTTGGCTTCATTTTATGCTCACAGAAAGTAAGTGTAATACTTTAGTGTTTTTCTAGTCATTTTCCTGGTCAACAAATGGATATGTCATCATTGGTGTGAACAGTAGAAACTGAGGTCGATTTTTTTAATGTATTTAAAACTACATTTCAAATGAACCTGCAACATACTGTATGGAAAAAATAATTTGAATTCTTTCATTACATAGGTATTTTTTCTATTTTGTACCATTTCCTCTAAGACATGTCATCCTCTGAAAATGAAAATACAAAGAGTCACATGTAGAGTTACACACCGAAACTTCTACGTAGACAAAACTGGCTGAGACCTCAAATAAAGCTTTGAAATACAGATACAATTTTATAAAAACCAAAAATTTTTAGAAAATGAAATGAACTTTCTATATTTGAGAATACATATAGTGATTTTAGAAACCCACAGAGGTTTTAAATACCATACAGATCTGGTAGAAGAATAACATATCATATCAGAACTAGAAATGGTAAGAAAACAAAGCACATAACTTTGTGTCAGGGAATATTCAGCAATACGTATTTTATAAACATTTGTAATGAAAAGAAGCTGTCTGAACGGCAAAAGAACAAGATAAATTAAAATTAAGCCCCAATGAGCTTCTCGTATTTCAGGTGGCCAATCTCAAGTTCAAGTTTGTCACAGAAAAATGTTAATTTTTTTAGAGTTTGCCAATTTTATTTTTTATAAACTGAACCAGAATATTTAATCTCAGGAGTAGAGGCAGATGTTTCTTAGATAACACACCTGTTCCCTTTAAGTTGGAAAGTTCAGTCAAATTGCATTAGTTTATCCACCTGCATGAGCATATTTTAGCTGCAGAAAAGAGAATTGTGTGCAAAGAGTTGATTATAGTTAGCTTGCAGCAGTTCAGATACTTGTTTCTGCTTCAAGGGCTGGATTCAGACATCAGAAGATTCAGACTCAGTTGCTGCACTCTGTCTCAGGGTGTGGCACAGAAAATCATTTTCCTTCCTCCACCACTCAGAGGAAATTATTACCATGAGAGGCAGGCTCCCCACCACGCACAGAAGCACACAAGAACAAACACACAAGATGAGACCAAAGGTCTGTATACAACACCAGTTACCAAAAGGTCTCTAGTGTAGAGTAAAAGAACAAGGTAAGTCTGTAATGATGTTTCCCCATTATAGCCTTCCAGAATCTAGCCATTTGTGTCACAGAGAACCCCCTGAGCCACAGAATATTTTTTCTGGAAATCACTACCTCACCTCAAACAATTTAAGGTCTAGAAAACCAAAAGTTATGTCTATTCCATGAAAAGAAAAAAAAAAAAAAAGAGAGAGAGAGAAGAAAAAAATGGGCTCATTTTAGTCCTAAAAACATCCTTTCCTTTCCATTGACGTAAGCCATCAGTAATTCTACACATGTTGTACCCTTATAAAATTACTACTAAAGGCAAATCAGGCCTAGCTACAAACCTGTCTTAGTGATCAGGGGAAATTGAGCCCATCCTCTCTTTTCTCTCTTTTTTCCATTATAGAATTGCCAGTGTTTATGGCTAGGTAAGCAGAGGGTTACTGCAAATCTCTCCTTTGCAAACCTTGTACTCCAATCTCTGATTCTCCTTCACAGGACTAGGGACAGCTGAGCAATCCCTCTATGTGAAGAAAGCCAAGAATGCCTGTTATATTTTTTGTTCCACACTCCACATAATGGCAGTATTAAAAACTATAATAGATATTGTGTTCCCTGTGCACCAAGAGCATGTACTCTTTGTGCTGTAATACAACATATGCACTCCAGAAATCTACAAAAGAAATAACTTGACATTTTAATAATAAAGATACCAACTATTCTCCTCTACGCCTCTATGCACACAGAGGAAATAGTGACTATTGATAAGAAGTAGGTAATTTCCTCTGGATTCCTATTCATAAACTTCTTATGAATGTTAACACTGTAGGTCTTGCATATGATAGAAATTAAGATTTCTGCCTGGCAATAACTGCATTTTTGTAATGCTTGGCCTACAAAGATTTTCAAATTTTTAAAATTGCTTGCATAGAAGGAGAAGATTCACTTTATTGCGAGCCATGGCAGCTTGGTAGGCAGATAAAGCTTTACCTGAGACTAGTGTGTTAACTCCTTTTGAGTTCTGATCTCCCCATTCATTTACTTTTTAAATAGCAGAGAGAAAAGTGGATCAGATAGAAAATTGATGTAGCTGCAAATTATGCATCTATCATACTTACTGCCTAGTGGCAATCTCCCTTTGATGTTCAAAAGAGTGAGATGGGGCTCTTTCAGCATTACAAAATGTAGAAAAGTAAAGAACTAGTTCTGCTTAGTGGTGGCATTATGAAATGATGATTATTGAAAAACAGTAAATAATACCAACCAAAAATCCCTACGTAATGAATTAGACTTCCATGGGCCAAAGGCTGAATTCTGGGCAAAAGTCACAGAAATATTTCATAGAAAAGGGTTAGTGTATTCATGTGGATTTTGTCATAAGAATTATAATAAGATGCACTTTCAAATGGGTATTAAGCTACTCCAGTCAATGGGACCACATGCAAATGAATTACTTTCCTAGAATTACTTTCATGTTCTGTAGTGATATCCTAGCTATACAACAACGAAGCCTCTGAACATCACCACGCCATTTTCATCACTCACTTAGGTTTCTCCCACCAAGGGATACCCATACTACAGCCCTGTAGAAACTATCCATATTACTGACCACACTGTATGAGCTCAAACTCCACATCCTCACCTCAAGCCTTCAGCTGTCCCCCCAGAATTCTCCACATCTTTGACAATTGTATCCTGAAATAAACCACAATTTAGCTGGCCCTGAGTCTCAGTCTTTGATTATTTTATAGCCAAAGGAAAAAGACACCAAAAACAGGACTTGTCTATCGGCCTTTCACTGGGTATGTGTGCACATGGTATCTAGCAGCCCAAAAGGGCTGTGTATCAAACAAGTACCTGTTTTGCCAAGGAGCCAGGCCAGAGCACTCCAGAGATGTTATGTTCTGCTAACATCATTTTTCTGGATATAACTCATGCTGCAATGTACTGGAGCATTCTTCCCTCACTGAGAAGATTCCAATCCAACAAAAGTCACCAAGATTTAGAAATACAGCACACAGGACAGAACATACAACAGTGGATGCAGCATTCTCAGGTTCACATGAGGGGATAGGGAGGTAGTGGGAGAGCAGAACCAAGGCCAAGGTTCTCTTCCCAAGTCATACAGACAGCAGATTAATTACATGTCAACAAGTCACACAATTTTTAATGCTCCCAAAATCTTTCTTGCTATTCAAGACAAAAGACTTTCATTCACCTAACTCCACACCTTACTCACTTCACAAAGAATGAATTCTGACTTCAAGGAACAGCACCCTGAGTGATTTTTTGTGTTCTTGGTTCATCTGGAAGGCAAGTACATCCCCTTTCACAGAGGACCCTGTCTTTAGCACACCCTGTAATATTTTGAAACATGGAGTTTGATGACGAGCCACATCTCAGCTGTCCAAGTCCTAAATTGAAAGCACCATCTAGGCAATGCTAAGAATCTTCTGCTAGTATGGACTTGCACAAAAGCAGGCCAACTTAATTGTCATATACACACACATATATTTATATCTATCAATATGTGTTCATGTATGCCCTCTTTATACCAAAGAAATATTGATCTTCACTCACAGGAGCCTACACTCTGTCCTCCCTGGCAGATCTCTGAACCAAAAGGCATTACCACCTGTCCAAGCAATCCTGCATAGTAACCTGGATTAAAATAAATACAAGGCACTCCACTTCCTAAGAAGAAAATCCTTGATAAAAAAACAGCACATGAAAACATATTTTTTAAGATATACAGCCTTCCTTACCAGCTTTTGCACTCACCTACAATGTTCTTCCAACACTCAACACCTGAGCCACTTCAAGACTCACTCTGTGCTTGAGACACCTTAGCAGTCCTTTTCTTACACACCAATTCCCAGGAGAGCAATCGCCTGTTTTGGTAGGATTCTCTTGGATGGTTTAAATTGTGGAGAGGGTCTCTCCTCCCTCACACATCAGTGAAAGAGCAGATAAATCTAAGGTGTCACAAAGCACCTACCTATGGCTATAGTTATCCAGGAAGAGCAAGAAGGAGAAAGGGTGGGAGCAGAACCTCAAACAAGACAGAAGCAAGGTTAACCAAATACTGCATACCCAGTAATCTTTCACAGATTATGATCTTGATTTTTTAGTCCCTTCAGATGCCAGATGAATGGCCATAACCCAGGATACCAATTCAGCAACAGAGTCTGGGATAATGACAGAAGCAGAGATGTGGCAGCCATCATCACAATGAACTTTCTTAATAGCATGGGAAAACTTAACTACTGTACTAAGTATGACATGTATTTTTTCCAGATGTGACTCTCATTTTGTCTTCTGCATGAGTATTTATGCTAAAACAAACAGAATAATATGGGGCTTTGTACAAATATGCATACATAGAATGTATTTAATCCCTACGCATCTTCTACCATACCAAATAAAACCACTTTGTATATGTATTCCTGAAAGCCCTTGGAAAGGAGCAGAGAAACCACACAGAGGGAGCTGGGCAGGTTTCACAGCGGGAATGTACAGCTGAACTCCTGATTGAATTTTGCTTAAGCATGGGCACAGACTGGCAATGGACAGCACCAGTACCTGCATAAATAAAACTAGAACTTGTTCCACTGATTGACATGTGAGGTGGAAGAGGCAGGACCAAGCTGAAATAGCCTCAGTCCTCTGTTATAACTGTGGGAAGACAAAGTAATGCCATTAATGCTTATGCATGTTGCGCTGGTCACCACTGTAAATGCCAGGTGTCAAGGATTTCCAAGAACTAGGATAGGCAAAACTGTTGACATTTTTGTCAATATTTGGGCCGCTATCACCAGCATGTATAGCATGCTGGTGACAAAGCATATAAAGCAGAAAGACCTGTTTTCTGTCATAACCAAGAACCTCAGCCACAACTGGTACAAGTGTGGGGATAAAGTAGGCTCTAGCTGCATCAGGTGAGAGTCTCAGATGAGACTCTGGGTGCTGTAACCAACGTCACTTCTCATTATCTCCTTCCAAGTAGTGGACAATCATCTTTTTCCAGAACTGAGCTGGGTTGTTGTGCAATATGCACCAGAGATTACATTAGAAAATTAACAGCTAAACAAAACTCTGACCTAAAAGCAAGTTAAATAGACCTCTTACTTTCACCAATGTGTAATGGTAGTGGGGTTACACAGGGCTTCATCCTCTGCCCTGTGCTCTGCAACATCTTCATTAAAGACTTGGGCAAAGGTCTGGAAGGATACTAGGCAAATTTACGGACAATACAAAACTGGGAGGAGCTGTTGACCCTTCAAAGGCAGGGAGGTCCTGCAGAAAGACTTCAACAAATTACAGAGCAGGGCAATCACCAACTGTATGAAATTTAACAAGGGACAGTGTCAGATCCCCTCCTGGGATGGGGCAACCCTGGATGCACAGACAGACTGGAGAATGACATGCTGGAAAGCAGGGCCACAGAAAGGGACGTGGGGGTTCTGGTCATTGGCAAGTTGAACATGGGCCAGCAGTGCCCTGGCAGCCAGGAGAGCCAGCTGTGTCCTGGGGGACATCAGGCACAGCACTGACAGCTGGGCAAGGGAGGGGATTGTCCTGCTGTGCTCTGAGCTGGGGCAGCCTCACCTCAGTGCTGGGGGCAGATTTGGGAGCCACAATATAAAAAAGACATTGAACTATTGGAGAGTGCCTAAAAGAGGCAGACAAGAATGACAAAATGCCTTGAGGGGAAGCCATATGAGCAGTGTCTGAGGTCACTTGGTCTGTTCAGCCTGGAGGAGACTGAGGAGAGACCCCACTCCAGTTAAAACTTCCTCAAGAGGGGAAGAGGAGGGGCAGGCAATGACTGCTGGCTCTTCTCTGTGGCAACCAGTGCAGGACCAGTGAAGGAATGGCCTGAAGTTGTATCAGGGGAGTTTTAGGTTGGATATTAGAAAAATATGGCTTTCACCTAGAGGATGGTGGGACACTGGATCACGCTACCCAGGAAAGTGGTCACAGCACAAAGCCTGACAAAGTTCAAGAAACATTTGTTTGGACCATGCTCTTGGGCACTTGGTGTGACTCTTGGGGATGGTCCTGTGCAGGCACAGGAGCTGGAACTCGATGATCCTTTTGGGTTCCTTCCAACTCAGCATACTCAGTGATTCTCTGATATGCCTCTATTCAGCAGAGGATGGAAGCAAATGTTTGTATATGTGAAGAGTCTCACTGCAACCTGTGTTATATATTTCAAGTTGAGAATATGTTTTGTTGTTTCACTCAACTGGAACTAACAGAGATTCCATATCAGGAAAAAAGTGACATCAAGTGACATCCCCTTTTGTCATAATAGTGAAAAATTTACTGACACTAAAACTCTGCCCGGATTTATTTCCAACAATACAATGGACAGGTGCAATTATCCCTTGGTTTATCTGCTATTATCTTCAAGATAATATAGAAAGCACATAAGTAATGTGTCAAAACTTGCAGGGAGCTCAGCCAAGCTATTCACCTTAAGTCAAACACAGCAAAACATTTTGGCTTCTAAAGATTGTTGCACAGCTCTGCTAATACCAAGAAAAGAGATTGTTTACTGTTCTTCTGCAAGGCCTCCCTCATTGACAATGAGCTACGAATAGATTTCTGAGGTATTGAATTTGGTGCTTTTAAATCTTTTTCTGAGTCATATTTCTCTGCTCACATCCTTTTATTACAGATGAGTTAGTTGCAAAAGCACATAATATCCAAAAACATCAATCTGAGATGGCATAATGAGAGCAGGATTCACAGGGTGTTTTTTTTGATTTTTTTTTAATCAATTACTGACAAATCGATATATTTTATACTATTTCTGCTTCCCAGTTTTATTATTTCATAAGGTCTGCAACTTCAATTAAAGATTAAATGTGTTATCATACCATTAATTGTTCTGAACTGGTGAATCGTTCCTGATTATATATGAATGTCCTTGTTTATGACAGATAGGACAATTGCCTCCCACAGAGACACTGTAGCTGTAGTGTGGTGTCCCACTGAGTATCCAGCATTACTCTTGGTGGCGAGTGTGTGTGGTTAGTGTGACTTGCAGGGAACTGCTGTGCACCTCTGACTTCCCCACCAGTGACCTCGTGGTTAACCAGCTAGACAAGTGATGTAGCTGACTGGAAAAAGAACATCTAAAACTAACCCAAGATAAGTAGCACCTTCCACTCCTCTGCACTTCTGATTTATCTTTGTTTTGAGGTTTCTTGGGGGTTTTTTTGTTTGTTTGTTTTGGTTTGGTTTTTTGGGGGGGTGGGGGAGTTGAAGTGTTTGTTTGTAGGCCATTTTGTACTTTTTACAAAGCTCTGAAATCTCTGTTGTAGAAAACTTTGCTAAAGCTGTGTAAAGGTAATGTGGGAAAATGTCCAGTTATTTCATTGACAGGCTTTAGATCAGACTACACCTAGCAAATACTATAGGCAAATATTATACTTTTCTTCGCATATTTGCTACTTTTTATAATATATTCAGAGTACATTTTATAACCCCTAGAGCTTCACAGGAGAGTTCTTTTAAAGACATCCATTCTGAAAAATATTCCCTCTTGGTTAATAAACAAAAGAACCATTTCCTTTAGACTCCCAGGCTTGCTTTCACTTCAAACTGAGTTTTGCTGTGAATATTACAAATGAACACTGACCTCATATCCCATATTTAGCCTAGAAATACTTTTGGAAGCAAAGGTTAAGTAGTCAACAGGAGGAAGAACAAGGCAGTTTCTGAAAGATAGATCTTTACTCCTGTGACTCAGTTGCAATATTCATCTTGTTCATTTATGCTGAGGCTCAGGACAGAATTCAGCAATGTTTCTGTATGGTCAAACACAGAGCTTGTCTTTGCCAGCCTGCGAGTAGTTCCCAAGATGAAGACAATTACATTTGTACACAGCTGCTAACTGTTCACCTAAGAGAAAGGTGCTCCTTTTTTGTTTAAATGCTTTCATTTCCTAACTGAGCTGCATATGTTCAGGATTAGGGATACTTCTTGATCCCGTAGCTCAAAAGATAGCCCAGCCAAGCACCTAAGTTGTCTGTATCTGGCTATGCATTTATGTTTTAAGAAAGAGCCCCTAGTATGTTCTCAAAAATAACTCTTTACAGACGTCTGCTTCATGAAAGGTACTGAGTTGCCCAGTAACAGCCATTGAGACAACTCATCCTGTTCCTAACATAAGAACCTATATGAAATCCCACCACAGAAAACTAAGAATATGTTTGTAAAAATTTAATCCACAGTATCTTTGCTTAATAATGCAAGTCAGATCTTTTTAGAGATCCAGGGATATCTAGAGGGAGTCTGGGAAGTGTGTTCCACCAAATTCTATTGCTGTAAAGTGTTTATCAAGTTTAATAGTTTACCAGTTCCTCTCAAATCAGTTAAGATAATATCATGGTAGTGCGTTCAGTGTGTTCCACAGGATACATAAACAAAGTTATGGCCAAATCAATTCACTTAATCTAGTGTCCTGATCCTACCTGTGGCCAGGTGTTTTTAATGAAGCTCTAAATAATGCAGCGCATAAATATTTAAGAAAAAATACGTTCACGTTCTGGAGAAAAAAAAAATCTATTGTTTCTACTGAGCAAATGCAGAATTAGGTGCATATAGGAAAGTCTCATGCCAGCATTTAGCATTTAAGGGTTTGTTTCTGTTTCAAAGCTTAACAGTTTACACACTTTCAGGACAATTGTCTGCTAGCCAAGAGAGGAAGCAACAACAGAAGGTATGCATAGTCACATATGGCCAGATCAGGGGAACCATCCGGACTTAATACTGGCAGAAGCTCTGGTCAAGAAATGTTCCAGAAATCCAGAGAGAAGTCTATGGGCACTTGGATAGTCTACATTGTGGTAAGCAAACTTCACATTTATCCTATATCTTACATTTTCAAAATCAAAAAAATGCCATTTAATTAAAACTGTGGTTTCCTCCATCCCCACCTATAAACATGCACAGCAGCTTTTATTTTTTTCAATCTTAGAAGGCAGTTTATGCCAAACCTGCCGCAAAGATGATCTCAGAGAATTGTGTGAGATTAAGCACAGAAAAGTTTAAAGTAAATCTATCAGAGAGCCCTTGAGCTACTTTGATAGTCATTCCTACTATCTTTTATAATGCTTAGTCTTGTTACAAGACTGCAATACAAGATGTCCTGGCACTCTAAAATCTTCTCATTTGATACACAGACATTCTGTAAATAAATCTGCAGTGAAGTTCTTAAAGGTTTATTTCTTAATTTTAGCAACTAGGCATAAAATGTTGGGCTATAAAGTACTTGCAAATTAGATTACTGGAAGGGAATGGAATACATTGTTATCTACTGAACCAATGATGGGCTAAATGGCACTTTGAATTCTTATGGTGAATATGACTGCAACCTTCACATAGCCCATTGACAAGAAGTAATTTTATTTACAACTTTAAATCCACAGAAAGGTGAAAGATGTATCACTACAAAATGAAATATTATTTTTTTTTTGTCCCAAGGCATAACTGAGATCCCTCAATGTGACATATATTCTGAAATGAAGCAACACTTTCTTAATCCTGCTAGCAGTACATTTCACCCAGACCTTGTATTACTGGTGATCTATTTCTGTTTGCCAGTCAAAAAATCTCCTAATTTTAAGATGGAGAAATAAGAAATAATGAGAGACTGTTTTTTTGTCCCTTAACTGTTCTTCACAAACATATCATTAATTATATTTGAGCTGCTATAATAAGCTAGTTTCATCTGTACAGATAAAAAGGTCTACCCATAAAGAGACAGCAGATTGAAAAAGCCTTACTCAAAATGAAATATATCACATCCTCCTGGGCCAACAGCACTATGATGTCTATACTTTTAGAACAAAGTCTTTAGGAAAGAATTAAAGCTATCTATAATTGGATACAATCTGCACGTTAAAACACTTAACAGCATGTTTTTCCTATGCATACCAAATGTGCCTGCCACTTTCAATTAAAAATATTTTAAAATCTATCCATTACATCACGTCATTTCCTCTGCACTTTCTCAGAACCTCATGATGAAAAAGTTATTACTAAAAGTCTTGTTTGTAAGCACCACAGAGTGGGTAGTGTTATAAAAAAATTATAAATATCAACAATAACTGCATTCTTCTAATCATTCAGTTTAGCCATAGAGCTACTCCACAGTACTACATTAAAGAAAGAGTTGTTCAAAGAGTAACACCATATTGCAAAGTACTTTCACACAGAGCACCTAAGAGGATACGTATGTTTATAAACTATAGATGGTTCTGGTAGCAATGGCTATGATTAAGGCTGTCTGAAACTTCATGTAACAAGACCCTTTTTTGCAGTTGCTTATAAGTTTGCTGAACTCCAACTACTTGGAGCAAAATTTCTCACTCCAAGGTATCTACCTGAGTATTTGTTTAGTCTTTGTGGAAAGATTAACACAAAATGGTCTAGAGAACAAGACTACAGGAAAATATCCTTGGCTTTGGAAAAATAGCCAAAATCATTTTTTTCTTTGAGAAGTTGTAATGTTGCATTTCTGGAGAAGGAAAAACCTTTAAAATGTGTTAGGGCATGGATTTTTGTCAAGCATACAATTTTTATGATTCCTGGAATGTCCATTCAAAGACAGGCTCCTTTGTTGAGTGTTTTCAATATCAAGCCTTAACTACTTCCCAGAATCACCTCAGTTTCTACAGCTAAAAATCATTAGTATTCTTTACATGTTTTAACATTCAGGGCTGTATTTGCAGAATGACCTATACAGGTTTCAGCTCTGGAAAACAGACTTTGTTTACTTCAGCCCATAGAGCTAGTTGCACCAAGCAGGAACACTCCATCAATCCTTGCTCTGTATATCCTAGACCAACAAAATAAGATGCTGGAGCAAGGTTCTCCTATCCTTTCCTGATGGTTCCTGCAGGTGCTCTGAGAATGAAAAGGCAGCAAGACAGCTTGCAATCCAGTAATCTGTTACAGGTTTTTATGCATAGATGATAGATACGAATCATCAAACAAATGAAATTATAAGCTTAAAAATAATGGATGGGGAGGGAAGGTAGTGGCCTTCAAATTGGTAACTTGTTGCAAGATAATAGTATGCATCCACCACTAACTGTGAGTATTACTCCCCAGGAAAACAAATAAAACTTTCAGGATTTTGGGTACATAAACGGCTTTCTAGAAGCAATTAATCACTCATTAGTTACTGTGTTATGACAGACTGACAGAGTTTCTTAAAGTGTAAGACAAAAACTGGACTTGTTCAGTTCAGCTGTGAAGATAATGGAGGTTCAGCAGGCAGATTGAAATCAGGACTGCTTATGCTCACTATTAGCAACCTTGGAAGATCCTTCAGGCTTGATCCAGAAGGTACCTATAATTACTACAGTGGAAGGTTTACTCTCTTTGTCCAAGGGACTTGTTAATGTTCATAACCTGGAATTAGCTGCCCACATATTTCTGTTGGAAAATGTCTCCTGAAAGCATAATTCACAAAAGCTACTAAACTCTCCACACTAAGCAACCAGAGAAAGAAAAGGAATTAACTTAAACACTTTCTGACATTTCTGAAGCATAAATGCTCCTAGAATTAGGTACTTTATTTTCCTGTTGCTAGAACGTCCAATGAATAGAATTGGCAAGGCATCATATTTTCAACTTTCTGGTTCAAGAATTTCTTACACATGATAATAAAGATTTTTTCTAATATAGGGCTCTCAAATTCTGAAGTGCCTCTATTTGAGTGAACTCAAATACATAAGGCCAAAGAGCAAGGAAAAGATACTTAATTACACAAATGTCTCAGAATTCACCTACAATGAGATCCTGTTTCAGATTAAAGCAGTCCCTGACTGTATTAAACCAAGCAGAATAAAATGAACAAGCCAAATCAAGAAAACTCCACAGATTATTCCACCAAGCAGTAGTTAAAATAATTACCTCAAACTGTAAGATTTGGATACATATTTCCTGAAGAAGTAAAGAAACTGAATCTCATGAATCCCTAACAGAAGCTTTAGTCACTGGGCTGATGAGAAAAATATGAACAAGAGAGAGAGAAAACGAGAGTGGAAAAGTCCTACGACTCGATCAAATCTCTTTTAAGTCTAGGGTGCTGCACATCCAGCAAGAACAGCTTCCTGATGGTCAGCACTCCCTTTTTCATTTTTTTGGGTTTGGGGATTTTCTGTTTTGGGGGTTTTTTTGTTTGTTTGTTTGTTGGGGTTTTTATTTGTTTTGGTTTGGTTTGGTTTTTTTTGTTTTCATGGGCCTATGTGAGTCAACAGAATGAATACCAGAGAAGCTATGGTATTTTAGGCTGAAGCAGTGGCATTTAAGTTAAATAACTCAGAAGGCTAACTATCACAGCTGACACTAATTTTGTCTTAAGTGATAGCTGAATGTGAGGTGCAGTCATTTATTTGAGAGCAAAGCTTTTCTTTATGTTGCTAGTTTCTTACAACTGACTAAAAGGATGCTTGAAAGTGTGGAATGCAGCTGACAGCTAAGCCTGGGATGGTCAGGTCTGATTTATACCAACCATGGGAAAGGTACTGTTCAGTGAGGACATGCATGCTGAAAAATGTCCAAAGAATATATTCAGACTGTCATGAGACAGAGTTTGAGTGCATGGTTGATGAGAATTAATTATGAAGCAATATAAAGTAGTTAAACAATTAAAGCTAGAAGCTTTGATACTAGAGATGAAAAATCAAAATTATTGCGTGTAAGAGAAACTTTCTGCACAGTCATTTTCTTGGACATTTGAGAGGGTTTTTTCTGTGGCAGTAAAATTGTATGAGAAAAAAAAATCCCTAAATGAGGAGTTCAGCCCTGAACCAAGCCTGTGACTGAACTCAGAGTTTCAGATTTGTGGGCAACATTGACTCAGACACCAGTAATGCAAGATGTAAACAATTCTTAAGTAGTCAAGAATGAAATAGAGGTCCAGGCTCAGAGATAGACTCTTGTAAAAGCAGATGTCAAAGCTAAGCAATTGGGGCAGAATGAATCTTTATTCAGATTCTGGGCTTTTTGAGATTTTGTTTTGATTTCTAAGAAGGAATTTGTATGGGGATTGCCTTTTGATTACTGTACTTTTTCTATGCAACTACAGTGACTCATCCATATTTTAGAACCAAGAGTATTCCACTAAGGACTAACCCCCTGTTTCTTCAGACTTGAGAGGTAATAACATGCTTTCCCTACCATACCCAAAGAGCCTTCTAGCAAAAATAGAAGTCACTTTTATGTTAATATTTCTGCTAAGAATTCTCTGCCTAAGCAGTGATATATTTAACAATATTAAGTAACTTGAAATTACTTCCACTGATAAAGAGAAGTATCTTAATAAAAAAAAAATAGTTGAGTCTATTTTCTGTCAGGCTATCTTTATGACAGCTTTTGTTTCCTAAATACATACTCAGAAGGCATTGGAAACTAGGATAAATTCATCAATATAATTTCAGTTGTGTATATTTTCCATCCCCACTGGGCATATTTATTGGACTCTTACTGTAGCTGGTCACATTATTAATAGCAAACAATTTATTTGATTAATTTGCCCTATGCTTCTGTTTATTAAAAAGACTCTCCCATTTTGATTTCTGCTTATTTTATTCCTAAACATTCAGTAAATGTTTTCAGCATGTTTTAGTCTGGAGTTTTTTTGGAAGCTCTTTGTTTCATCTAATCACAATGATTATTTCTTTGCTGGAGTTGCTGTGACTTGAAATCTTCAGTTAGTATTGTCCCCTAATTGACATTGCCACTGTAAGTGCAGTATCAGGAACACTTCTGACATGAATAGTGAACATCTAGTATCAAGTATATTTGAAGCACTGATTTACCAAGGGATGCACAAATCCATAGGAAAATAACCTTTCCCTAAACAGTCATCAGACAAAACAAGTTTACACAGGGGTATGCCGAAAAATGAATTAAAAATGAGAATACAGAAAATTAAAAGTTCTTGCTTCTCCAAAGATTTCATAGATAGATCCTCACGCTATTATCCCAACTTATTTCAAGCCACTCCCTCGTTGTCCTATGATATATTTTCCCAACAGAATGGTCCTTCATTCAACCACCAATCAATCAGCTCCAGATAAATCAAGGCAATAAAGGAGTTGCAAGGAGTTGTAGGTAGTCTATGAAATGAAAACTTTAGCATGTATGAGCAATGAGTTTGCTGTTTTTATAGTTGTTGTTAGTATAACTCCACTGGAACTCATTTCCTCTAAACATGTTAAAGACAGAATCACTCCAAACATCTCACTAATCTTTGAGAAGCTAACAAAAAGGTCACAAAAAATCAATAATGCAAGGTGGACCTTGCTCAAAGAGGAATAAATGAAAATACCATTTTAGAGTCAAATTTCTCCATTATTACACAAAGCTGAGGGGACAAAACTCCCACAGAAGTTCCCTAGAACCACCACATTCCCACAAACTAAGAACTGTTCTTGATGAATACATAAGCATATATGTCTCATTATCTGAAATGTTTTATAGGTCAAGAGGTTAAAACTTCCCATCAGCAATTAAAATGTTGGTACAAATTTAGAGAGTGTAAAACACCTGAGCAAAATTGAGTCAGGGACCTCCCAGGGAGATGAATTTTAGCCTGAATCAAGAGGCTAACAAAGCCACAGCTCCACCTGTTGAGCTAAACCAAATCATCACGGGTTTGCTTTTGTGACAGACATAGATGACTAACACTGTGATGCTTGGATAAAGTAAAACATCAAAGTTTAGGGACAAACCATGCAGTCATTACTCTAGGTGAAGGAATACTGCAGCCATGGAGCCATTCTGCCAGAGAGCAAAAGGACTTGGATCTACAGCAAGGAGCTCATGGCAGGCCAAAGATAGGGTGACATTCTTCTGGGTAAATTTACTAAAGAATAAAACAATGACAAAAACAATGCTAGAAATAAAAGTGTATGGAGCCTGCTCAGCTTTTTTTGACTTCACAGAAGACTAAGTTGCTCAGACCGGAGGCTATGAATACCACGTAGCCATACATACACGTTCTTTCACATTCATTAGAAAAGTTTACTACTTCTATCCTCTGTTAGCTAAAAATAGCCAGTTCTCACAAAGAAAATCAAGCTAAAATGTAATGAAATACCTTTCCCAACCACCTTAGAAAAATGGAAATATTTATCAAACTAAAGATCCCATTTTACAGCCAAAGAAATCAATGGCAAAGTTTTTCTGAGCCTGAATGATCTTGAGCCAACATGTAAGTTTCTTGTGGAAGAAAAAATAAGGCTACATTTTTTGCTTTGCATGGTCATTGTTCCAGTACATTTTTCTTCTGAAAGAAAAAATAATCTGAAGTGGTCTGCAAAAAAGTGTGCATCAATAGTGCAGTTAGACTTCAAATTTAGACCTCAAATATAGTTCTCCAAAATGGTCACACACAGCTTTCTGAGATGTGCCACCATTTGCATCTCTTTGTAATTGTAGACAGTAGTAAAGGTGCTGTCTGTATGCTTCATAAACACATTTACAGGAAGAAAAAGAAAGACACATGAATTATCTTTTTGGAAATCATGACTTTAATTTCATAGATAAAGGTGGCTTTGCAGATTATTTTTTTAGAAGCTGGAGCAATAGTCAGAATGAGTCACAAATCAGTACTCAAAAAATTCAAAATAATAAAAAATATAATTATTATCCCATAATTATAGGAATTTTGGTCATTTAATTAATTATTATCCAATAATAATAAAGACAATATTTTTAGGATAAGAGGTAGTCAAAAGTTTAATGCTTGGTTATAGAAAAATACTTGAGTACTTTCTAAGTAGTCTAGAGGTAAATTCAGCAGATTCTTGGCAAAAAAACATTACTCTGCAATATTTTTGAAGACGTGGATATGTTATATTTTGCTCCACTGAAGAAGTTTTATGTCCCAAAAAATGCAAAAACCATACTGCATTCACTTTCTCCTAGCTCAGTAAAGTACTGAAGCATATGTGAGCAAGTGTCCTGACTTCATTTGAGATTGTTTTGCTTCTAAAAAGTAGTTGCAAGCTATTGGCCTTCACTCTGAAGTGTGTGCTATAATACTGCAAATTCAGAATATTCTATAAATTGTGGAGAACAAAAACAGCACCTCATCTAATGTACTTAGTCATACATTTCCATATTCATTTGGGTTGCATTATGCTGGAAGACTGAACCATATCGTTACAATCTGCTAATCCACACAATAACTTTTCCAAGACTCACAGTCTGCTCTAGCTAGCAAATATTCAGTGCATTTAAGATGCAAACACAAGCTATATTCCAATTACATTTTTAATTCTGTGGGATGGTACCTTATAGTAATGACTTGTGCTAGCAGAGAGAGCAGAGCTGCTCACAGAGCAAGGAGACACACCACAAGAGGTCCCACTGAGTCAGCACAGGGAGAAGCTAGAGAAATAGGTGATGATTCACATATCACAGACTTGTCAAGGACCAGATAACGTCGTTTTTTACCCATTTCAAGTGACCACTCACAAACATGATCCCACTGAAGGTATCGATGCACTATCCTCTGCTTGCAACATGTACCACACTGCCACCTGCTACAAGCAAGTCAGCTAAGCAAATGCAATGGTATGTTGAAGTAGGGAGAAGAAACAACTAGGAATATAAAATGTGGACATTGTCAAGTAATATCCATTGGAGATGGAGGCAGCAGGACGGAGCTCATATTTCTAAAAGGTGAAGGTTTTCATGTACTATTTATTATGCATGTCTTTTATGTCACATCTCTGTAGTGTTTCTTATCTTCCTGATCCTTAAAGATCTGTTCACTCAGCAATTGTCCTCTACAGAGCTACAGTATTATTGCTGTGTTTTACCTATCAATATTTCTTACAAAATCTTCTCAAGGTGCAAAGGCTTCCCCATATAAATGCTAAGAAAATCTCTGTATGTAGTATAGAGTAGTTGCAGTAAGTGATAGCAGAAATTACTCTAAATTAGAGTCAAACTACAAACTAACATTCTGATTTTAAGCACACCAATATTTTTCAGTACTGTTATTGACAGTGCAATAAACATGAGGACACTGTTTTAACATTATTCTAACTTCAAGTCTATCTCTTCTTTTGCAGGACATCAAAAGCTATGGATGAAACTGTAAATATAAAAAGCAGTCCATTAATTTTATATTAGCAGTTTTATATACCTGAAGGCCTATGACAACATTTCTTGACAAAATAGCCTAGCAGAAGGACTATTTTTCTAAAGCTCAATCAAGAAGAGTTTATAAAAATGACTGTGCAGATTATTATTATGGTACAGGTGGTCTGAACTACCCATAACAGAAATTCCATTAGCTAAATTTTAAGAGCTGCCAATTATACTTTCAATTTGAAGTGGTATCTGAATAGTGACAAGCAATTCTCAGAAATAGAAATGGTCTACTTAATCTTCAACATAAACAGAATTTGTCCTCCTCACACAAGTAAACAAACCATCAATTTACATGGAATCCTATCTTGTATTATACTGCAGGATCAGGGCATAGGATCTGCTGCAGAGGAGTCTTTGTTTATCCACAGTGTTCTCAATACATAGCCAGAATGTTTTTCCTTTTCTATTTTTACTTTTACCCAGTAGCTCACGTGCACCTCTTCAACAAGTGTAGGAAATATTGTGCTTGTTGAAAGTTAACTCACACATAATGTGAGGCTGACATAGGGCAGGGGAAGGAGGAAGAGGATCATAAAACACATGGGTCACTAATCATTGGTAATGTTACTTCTGTTATTTCAAACATGTTCCAACTAGGAACATGGGATAAGTAGGATCTTTTATTTTTCAGGTGAGATATACTGGTTAGATTTAAGTGACTCTCTACTTTTCTTTCTAAATAAATTAATATAATTTGAAAGTGTTATATATTGCTACAAAATTATATATATATATATATATATATATATATATATATAAATATTATATATTATAATTTAATTCCATGCATTATTTCCAGGAACTAAGGTTATTAGATCACTTCTTTCCTAGTATTATTTTGGCCATTAGCTCTGCTTCTAAAACAAGTCTGCTGCGCTGCTATCACCAAAGTTTAAGTACATATACAAAGAAATAACACAGACATATCTGACTTACCAGTTTTCAAAAGGCCAGCAAAATAAGAGCATTCACAAGTGCTCTTGTGCACACAATAACCAGGTTACTCACACAAAGAAACAACCAGGCTCTTTGTTCTTTTGGTTTTTGTGTCAAGTCTGGGTTAGAATACCAAATGTGAGAAAAAAGAGAGCACTAATATCATAATCATTTGGTAGGCCTAATTTCTCCCCCTTCAACAACCTGCAGATTTGGAAAGAGCAGATCATCTTTACCTGCACTGGTTAACCTGTCATCAAAGTGATCAAACAGATTAACAGGAGAGGTCGTAACCTAGGGGACACTGACAAAACTAACTTGTGAATGGACAGGTCAGAGACCAAGTAGTGGACAAAACTTTTTTTGAGCAGAGGCAGGGGGCAAGGAAGAAAATATCACTAAACTTCTCCTCAGAGAGGAAAAGACAAGGCAGCAGGAGAGACAATGCAGTGTGCAAGGTAGATGAACGTCTCTGAGACATTTGTGCTAGCCGGATGGTGAGACATTGACATTAATGAGGATGGCATTTGGAAGATAAAAGCAGTATCCCTGCAGCAAACAATGCAGTTTTGAGACACCATACACAGGGATAGGGTGCAATCAAAAGGGACTGGAGAATGTTCACATCCAGCAAAAGCATCACAATCACTACTGATATTCATGGGAGAATATGGATCAGGAATAAATGGCTTATGGTTTTGTCTGAAAGGCTGGTCGAGACTGTGGGTTATTTTACCTCTTAGCCCAGTCAATTCCCATCACATTCCTTTATTGAAGGACTCTTCATCAGTCATTCACTTGCACCTGCCTTGCCAAAAGTCACTGTTTCATTGACAAGAGCTTTTCAAGCAGCAGAACTCTAGAGGATAGCACTGTCAATAGTAAATGGGGATTTACAGGGGTGGAGGCAGTTGCCTGTGATTATCTCCTCGTGAAAGCAAGGGGAGACCTGGGAGATACCCTGGGTACTGTCTGCCAGGACACAGGCAATAAACAGAAGGCAGCAAGATTTGGCTGCCCCTCGCAGATGCCTCAGAGTGCCACTACCCCAAAACTGACATCAGCTGTGTCTGAGACACTCCTGCCCCGACCCATGGGATAAAAAAGTGTCATTGTTAATTAATAACTCCCTGTTTTCATGTCTCAGTGTCAGCCGTGTCTTAGACCTCATTTTTTACTCTAATGCTCTTCGATACCTCTGGTCTCTCTCCAAACAAAGAGGATGCTGTGGTCCCGGGATAGAAAGAGACAAACCTGAGCACCTCAGAACAGCTTTCCTATCCCCGGATTCATTATACCACCCCTGTTCCACCATACTCATGTATTGGCCCTCTGACCAGCTTTCCTCAGAAAATAAAGGTACCATTTCGTCTTTGAGAGAATGCCAGTCAACAGCAATAGTAAACAAATACATCGATCTGCTGGTCCCCCCGTGTCCCTTCTTCCTTCAGGAAAACTGGCACACAGCGCCAACCCCCAGGTCCAGAGAGTGTTGGGGACGAGGTCTAAGAAGCAGCAGCCCGAAACCTTGTCTAGCCCGGGACGGGGCGCCCGTGAGCGAGCAGTGGGCGGTGCGGGCCGGGCGCTGTCCAGGGTGCTGTCCTGCCCCGAGCTCTGTCCAGGGCGCTGTCCTGCCCCGAGCTCTGTGCAGGGCGCTGTCCTGCCCCGAATCTGTCCAGGGTGCTGCCCTGCCCCGAGCTCTGTCCAGGGTGCTGTCCTGCCCCGAGCTCTGTCCAGGGTGCTGCCCTGCCCCGAGCTCTGTCCAGGGTGCTGTCCTGCCCCGAATCTGTCCAGGGTGCTGTCCTGCCCCGAGCTCTGTCCAGGGTGCTGCCCTGCCCCGAGCTCTGTCCAGGGTGCTGCCCTGCCCCGAGCTCTGTCCAGGGTGCTGTCCTGCCCCGAGCTCTGTGCAGGGTGCTGTCCTGCCCCGAGCTCTGTCCAGGGTGCTGCTCTGCCCCGAGCTCTGTGCAGGGTGCTGTCCTGCCCCGAGCTCTGTCCAGGGTGCTGTCCTGCCCTGAGCTCTGTCCAGGGTGCTGCCCTGCCCCGAGCTCTGTGCAGGGTGCTGTCCTGCCCCGAGCTCTGTGCAGGGCGCTGTCCTGCCCCGAGCTCTGTGCAGGGTGCTATCCTGCCCTGAGCTCTGTCCAGGGTGCTGTCCTGCCCCGAGCTCTGTCCAGGGTGCTGCCCTGCCCCGAGCTCTGTCCAGGGTGCTGTCCTGCCCCGAGCTCTGTCCAGGGTGCTGCTCTGCCCCGAGCTCTATGCAGGGTGCTGTCCTGCCCCGAGCTCTGTGCAGGGTGCTGTCCTGCCCCGAGCTCTGTGCAGGGCGCTGTCCTGCCCCGAGCTCTGTCCAGGGCGCTGTCCTGCCCCGAGCTCTGTGCAGGGTGCTGCCCTGCCCCGAGCTCTGTCCAGGGCGCTGTCCTGCCCCGAGCTCTGTCCAGGGCGCTGTCCTGCCCCGAGCTCTGTGCAGGGCGCTGTCCTGCCCCGAGCTCTGTGCAGGGCGCTGTCCTGCCCCGAGCTCTGTGCAGGGTGCTGTCCTGCCCCGAGCTCTGTGCAGGGTGCTGCTCTGCCCCGAGCTCTGTGCAGGGTGCTGCTCTGCCCCGAGCTCTGTGCAGGGTGCTGTCCTGCCCCGAGCTCTGTGCAGGGTGCTGCTGCACGGCGCTGCCGGCCCGGTGCCGACCCTCAGCGCCAGCCCCCTCTCGGCCCCACTGCCAGAGCTTGCCCGCTCTCCCGGCAGCGCTTGCATTCGCCTTCCGCGGCTCAGAACACGAAGCACCTCCAAAGGGGGGGGTGGGGGGGGACGGGACGGGACACTTTTTTAAAATAAACAAACAAACAAATAAACAAATAAATAATAGTATGTGGACTAATCGTGCTCTGAAGGAAGTTTTAGGCCCAGATCCAACAATGAACGGGAAAACAGGAAGCCAGACTAACCCGATATGTGCTAAAGAGAAGCTCTTTCTGCTTCCTCATTAATGCTTCATGCAAGAAGCGCAGCCCCACATGGGAAAGAAACTGTCCTGCTGCAGAGTTTCGAGAGTCTCCCTGTTGTTCTTCAGTACCGTCTCTCTGCTTTGATACAAAAAAAAAAAAAAATTGAAAGAGTACGGGGAAGCGACAGAAGAAAATCTGACTGAATCTATCACAAACAAGCCCAGCAAGACGGATTATGGGAAAAGAAGTTGTATTCTTAACTAACGACCGGCGTCACAGTAGTTAAATAGAACAGAAAAGCCTCTCGACAAGTCAATTCTAATGTAGATGAGGTGACATAAGAGCTTTTCTCTCCCTTCGAGGGCTTAGTGAATTCCGAATTTGCCCCTAGAAGCCCTAGAGGAATAAGGAAGAAAGGGCGGTAATATTGGGATTGCTAGTCATAACAAATACTACCGTGATCTGGATTGTTGCCTAGAATTACACTGAAAATTAGGGGATCCAGTGCCATTGTCTCAGCAGAGCTATTTGTCTTGACCTTCGGCTTTGTCCATCCAGGCTGAACAAACTTCCTGCAATGAGCGTCGCCCATGCTAGTCACAACACAACTTTGATCTCTCTGAGTCACGGAAAGGGAAAGAATATGAGAGGCAGTTTCCCCTCCGAAAGAAGGGCACTCGCAAAAGTTTATACAGCAGCCTGAAAAATGTAGGGTTAAACAATAAACTGGGAAATGTGCTGTCCTGTTGAAAAAAGTAGTTTGCACAACATTGAGAACCCGCCAATATATATCATATCAATAAAAAGGAGCTCTTCGAAAGCTTGCATAGTAATTGAGATTGGAGATCTTTTTTGATATGGGTTGGCATTTCCTCATATCAATCTGACAGACCCAACTCAGGAAATTGCTGGTAATATTCATCTGGGGAGCACTTTCATTAAATGTAATTCATTCGACTTTCACAATAAATTGAGTGACATCCTTACAGCAGAACCTTTTTATCCTTGATGAAGTGCTTGCCAGCCTTTGGTTTTCCACTTTATTGTCACATTCCTTAAAGCAGAATCGTCAACATGTCAATCTGCTGCATGAAAAAAATGCCAAAGATGTATTTACAAAGCACCCAGGAGGGTGGTTTAATGCTGACTTACAAGAAGAGCGAGGTGGGTGTTAAACTATCTGCTAAATCACAGCAAAACTTCACCCAAACCCAGTCGGGAGAACAGAAGCCAATCCTAGGGAGGGTAGGATGCCTCATACATTCATTTTCTCCAAGTGCTGGCTATTCCGAGCAATTGGTTTCTTAACCTACTTCACCACACTTTCCAAAAACGATTAGGAAATTGGCTTTTTGTTAATTAAAATGGCGGTTTAGAGATGCAGGGAAATATTAAAAAGGTTAAAATGGATACCTCTAAGTACTGTACCGACTTGGAAGATTTGGCTAGTCAGAGAGAGGCAGGGATATTGGATTATATTCAGGTGCCTCCCCAGAAGGTGAAATCTATTCTAGACTGCTTTCTCCAACTAGATGCTAAATTAAAATAGTGTGTATTAAGCATCAGGAAAAAGAAATTTCAGTGTGGGGAAACCCCTTCTTAAACTAGCATAGGTCCCTGGTGGTTAGGAAGCAAGGAAGCCTGGACAAGAATACACTATCCTCCGCGTGGGGGAAAAAAAAAAAATCAAGAGCGCACGTAAGTTTGTTTCACCTACACGAGTTCGGGGTCCCGTTGCTACTCCCGTGTTTTACCTTCCGAAAGAGTATTTTTTCCCCCTTACTCCACCGCTACAGCGTCTCTCAAACTCGTTTAGAAAGAGGGAGCAGGAGCATCTCAAGGCTACGTAAACTCCCCCGCACAAAAAGCCACCACTGTCCCTGCTTGCTAAGCGTTATCCCCCGCCCTCCCTGCCTTCGACGTCAATTTGAAAATTGAAAGAAATCGCTTATTTGGAGGAAAAAAAAAACAATACCCAAATGCATTCACCACCAAATGACTCTGAGAAAATACTGTGGGTGGTGATTACTATAGGACAATGCCTCCTCTCTCTTTTGTTTTCTGCCTGCAGAGGTGTTTGTTTGTTTGTTTGTTGTTGTTGTTGTTGTTGTTGTTCTTTTCCATGACAAAGTAGGACACAATCGGCAACAATCTTTAAAAAGAAAGAAGAAAAAAATCTACTTATCTCCGTCAGCACTTGATATTTCCTCACGTTCACCACAGCTTTCATTAACCGGGTGAAATGACCGCAAACAGTGTGACACACAGCGAAATTAAATGTACACAAACTCTAGAGCCGCTAACCCCCTGTTTACCCCCTCAGCAAATACTGTACCAAGTGTGCCATGGCTGAGGACAAAATTAAACCTCTGTTATTCACAACAATTTTGCAGGAAAGCTCCTCTCGGCTGTCAGAAGGCCTCCAAGCTACAGTGGCGGTGTGAAACAGACCTTAAAATCCCAGCCCGGCACGGGGAGAAGGTTAGCAGGCTGTTTCCAAAACCCCTGTGCCAAAGTCATCGCCCTGTTTAACAAGGTGCCCCGTGAGTCCCGTAGTTCCACTCCTCTGGCAAAGCGCCGCGCAGGAAAGCTCCCCCCGCAAAACAGCCTTCACCGCGGGGTGAAAAACCACCCCTCCTTTTGCTCCAGCACTCTGCTACCCAGCTCCGGTGCGTATCCTAATTAAACCCACCGGTGAATAAACACTTTGCTGGGAGAAGATGACAAGCCGGGCGGGGGATGAAGTGTTGAAGCGGGGGGGGGGGGGGGGAGGCGGCGGGAAATCCTTACCCTAGCATCATGCCACGCAAAATTCCGACTGATTTGAGTTCCGTACCCGCTACTCCGGTTAAGGAGCACCTAAGAAGTCTCATCGAGCCGGGATGATGCCAGCAAAAGAGATGCATGTACCCTGTCCGTGCTTGTACGGTGCGGGAAGATCTCCCCGGAGCGTGCGGGGGTAGAACCTGTGACCGTGACGGGGGTGAAATCCCGCCGTGTGCCAGCCCTTTGCCGCCCGGCTCCCGCTTTGGCCGGGGGTGCGCAGGGCCCGGGCTGCGGCCCGGAGCGTGCGGGACGGGACGGGACGGGACGGGACAGGAGGGGACAGGACGGGACAGGCGGTCGTCGCCGCCGGGAGCTGCCGGTCACATCCCGCCGGGCCCCGCCGCACCGAGCGGCTCCGCAGCTGCCGGCATGAAAACGATCTGCCTCCTCCTTCGAGGGCCTGCTTGACCTGTCGCTCTGAGAAATAATACTTAGGATGCTCGCCGTCCTTCCTAACAGCCCGCGCGTTCTGTGGTCACTTCTACAACTTGCTGCTTCTGCAGGGGGCGGGGGGAGAAATAAGGAAGGAATGACAAGAAACAGCCGGGGCCTTTTATTGTCCTGTGGTGTCGGACTAGAAGTTCACCGGCAACTAGACAGGAGGTACAACGAGAAGGTTTCCATTTAAGGAATCGTGTAAAATCCCAGCGTCCTTATAAACAGAACTCAATTCTATGAAAGTCTGTGATCTCCGGGTGTTATTCTGGCTTTTCTCTTTATTCTTGACATGCTTCCTCACTGACGATTTTGAGCTCAGCACAGCACTGTAAGTTAAGGAAACGTCATCCATTGGAATCAGACTAAGATGCTTTTGAAAGAATAACGGTGATGTGGAGTGTCGTGGCAAATAAGAACTAGAGTAGGTGTTTGAACACTGTCTGCAGCTTTCTAAAAGTAGAGAAAGAAAACAACTGCAATACTTTAAAGGTTAACTCCTAATTCTGCCAAATAAGTACTAAGTTACCCGTTTAGGCCAAAGGAAATACACTACCGCGGCAAATCAAATATAACATTTTCAATACACTGCACACCTCGAAACAAGGAGAAAACGCACACCTCGCAATGTACAACTAATGTTCTTTTCAAAAAACATAATAGGGTGAACCATCTCTACCCCAGCAAAATTCCTACTCCTTCAGATCGGCCATGATCTCTATAAATTTCAGGCAATAAGGCTGGACAGTATATGTCTCTATTAAAAGGGGAAGAAAAGCAGAAGCACTGTTTTTTTCCCCTTAAGATTACATTACAAAGAGGTTTAACGGTAGGGGTAGAAGAAAAAGAACAACAACAAAAAAAAAAAAAGAGCAGCGGTTTGCTGAGTGAAGAGAAATTACAAGGCAGACAGTGTCTGTAAATGAGTGACTTCAAGGCAGCCCAGCCTCGCTGCAGCTGTTCACTCTCCATGAACACCTCCTAATTCAGGCGAAGGGGAAACAGGCTATTTTCCCTCTCACCTATATTATTAACCCCTCTCATAAAGGGTTTGGGTTTTTTTAACAAACTCCATAGGAAGCTGTTTGTGCTGCAATTTCATTTATCCTTCCTAGCAGTTTGAGCATTGAAAATTTAATTCCTAATTGAAACCGCTTTTGTCCACGCGGAGCGACGTGCACATACGGATAGGCACAACAAAGTGCTGCACCTTGCTGCTTTGTGGCACCGCGTTAAAGCTTTAATCAAAACTTCATGCTTCGGTGCTAATAAACAGTTTGTTATCATGAGATTGCCTAATGCAAACTTTCAGAGTCACTCCTGAAATACAGAGAATAGGGAGAGATTGGCATAAACGTGGAAGTATCGAGTTAGAGACAAGAATCGTGCTAGGGAAATCCTTTTGGATCCTCCCCGAGTGTTTTGGCAGAAGACACAGACCAGCTGAAGGGCACATTCCCCCCTCCCCCTAGCTTGCCTTTTATTCCCGAGGGTTTTTTTTTTTTTTTACTTCTTTTTTTAGTCATATTTTGCATTGTTTCGAGGGAAACTTGAAATCGTCTCCTTCACTCTGCAATGCCAAGCCCTCGGAAAAAAAAAAAAAGTATTCAGGTAATGAAGTCTGTAACTAAACGGTAATTGAATCAGCATAATTTGCACACTGAATGGTTTTCAAATGCTCCCAGTTTACAATTAAAGGAGAATTAATGCGCTTGTTGTTCAGACTGCAGCGCATTAGAATAAATCCAGCACTGTTGTTGTAATGAGTCGAGAGCAGTTTAACTGCCAGCAAACACATTTAAAATTTAACACGACGTATCGATCTCGCTCTGGCTTTTTGATGGATTATTTGCCACGCACTTTTCTCCCCATTTCCCCCCACCCCTCCACCCCCACCCGGCTATAAAATTCGCAGGGAGGAGAGACGCCCGCGGCAGACGTGGCAGCGCCCGGCGAGGGCAGGACCCCCGATGAGGGAGCCATGTCGGGCGGGCACGGGAAGGGCCGGGAGGTGCCCGACAGGGACAGGGACAGGGACAGGGACAGGGACAGGCCGGGCGCGGGCGGGTGCAGGAGGAGCGCGCGCGGCCCCGCCTGCCCCCGCCGCCCGCGCCCGATTGGCTGCCCCGAGCGGGGCCGCGCGCCCTGCCCCGCAGCGCCCCCGGGTGGCGAGGCAGCCGCAGCGCAGGGAGCGGCGGCGCGGGCAGCGCCCGGAGCCCGAGGAGACCGAACCGAGCGGAGCTGGAGCGCGAGCCGGAGATGAAGCCCGAGCATGAACCGGGAGCCGGAGCCGGGCCGACCCCGTCACCACCCTCAGCACGGGCGCCGGTGTGCTTCTCTCGGCAACGCTCCTGGGAAAAGGCCTTTTCCCTTCCCCTTAGCTACGGGGATGAGCTGCCGCCAAGCGTTTGCTTGCTTAACGCATCACAAGCGAGAGACTGCAAAGGGGCAGTCTGCCTGGGTTTTGTTCCTTACAATCGTAGTGGGAATAAACTGTGTGTGTGTGTGTGTGTAAGGAGATAACGCCGATGTTTACTCGTATTCCCGCGGTAATCTTAACGGAGATTTGCTACGAAAGTCAATGACATTTCTAGCGGAACATAGTAGCTGTACTCGCCGCCGAGTGCCCGCCCGCCTGTGCCGCACCGCCCGTGGTGGCACATCGGAGGGGTTCCCTTCCGGAGGGGCTCCCACCCTCATCAGGACGGAGCAGAGGGCGGGAAGTTGCCTCCATCCCACAGCCTGGCCGGGCGCCCCCGCGGCGTGCTCTGGCGTCCACGCAGACACTCACGGACCCGGCACGGGAGGTAGAGCCGGGGGACGAGGTCCGGGAGACCCCGACCCTGCTCCGGCCCGGCGGAGCATCCCTTCCCCGCGGAGAAGTTACAGGTCTGCGCCCCCGCTCCTCGCGCACCGCCGGGATTTCCCGGCCGGGACCCGCACCTCCCACGCCCGGCCCCCGGCCCGGTCCCGGGAGAACGGGGCAGGGCTGGCTGTTGGACGCAAGTAGTTCCCGTGAGTTTGTTTGTTCTCCGCCAAGCTGGCTCCAGACGAGCTTCCCCATGCCCGGCCCGTGAGAGGGGCCGGGGACACTCACCAGGTAGAGAGTGGGCTGCAGCAGAAGGACCGCGTACCAGTACACAGCCTGCATCCTCGCCGCTCAAACTTCCCCCGCGCTGCTTTCGCTGCCTCTTTGTTCCTTCCAGAACATAGATCCACCTGACATCCACTTTACAGAACAAGCAGAGCTCTCACCAGCCTAGAGAAAAACGAAATTATAGATCCCATGACCACAAGACGAGGTTAGGCTTAGCACAAGGGGGGAAGAGAGGTGTGTAGGAAAAGGAGGGGAGGGGGGGGAGCGGCGGGAGAGGAGGAGATGGGGCTTGTGAATGGGGGTGGGGGAAACAAAAAACGATTAAAATCGAGTTAATCCAGCGTCAAAGCAAAGTGATCGCACGGCCAGAGGTAGCGGCGGACCGCCTATAGGCAGCGCTCCCCGGCGCTCAGTCCTTTTACTGGGCGGGAGAGCCCCGTGCTGTGGGCTGGGACGGCCCGGGGCTGCCACTGCCAGCCCTGCCTGTCTGTGCGCCCTCGGCGGGGACCGGGCGGCAGCCGCTCGCCAGCTGGCTGCGGAGCACCGGCAGCGAGCTAGGGAGCGGAGTGGCGCCGGAGCGAGAAGGCGACAGCAGACGCTGGGATCGTGGTTCCGGATGCTTCCGGGCGCTTAAAGCCGAGTCAGAGAGCTTTGCCTTCGGGACGCCCGAGCAGGCTCTGCTTACCGCTGCAAGCACCCACCTCCCTCTGCCGCTCCTAAAGGCGCGCCGTGCCTTGCCCCGGGCCGGGACCGCGCCCCGGGGCGCCCCGGAGGGCGAGGACCCCCATCCCCGGCCCCAGCCCTTCTCCGCCCCCGCGGCCCGCGGACAGCCCCTGGGTCGCGGGGGGGCCGCGGTGGGGATACGTACGGCGTGGGGGATCCGACGGCGGACGGGGCTCCGCGGGACGCTCCATGGGCCAGCCTAGAGGGGCTGAGTGCCGCGGCGCAGCCCACCACCCCTGCGCATCTCCTCGCCGCGCTCCGCGCCGAGGTGTCCCGCGGCCGCTGTGCATCCAGCGCAGGCACTGTCAGGGCGGCGGGGTGGCTGGCAGGTTCTCCCCCCCTTGCCTCCCCTTCTCCGCACACGGCCGCGCTCTGGATCCGCCGAGCAGGACACTTACGGGAGGAAGGAGCTGCCCGGGCTGCCCGCTCGCCTTCGGAGGGGGGCGCGGGCAGGAGCGGCGGCACCGGCACTCCGGGGCGTCCAGAGCGATTTGTCTCTATTAAAAATGACTTATTGGCGAGTGAGCGGCGAGCGCCTGCTATTTAACTTCAGATAAAATCTATCTGCAAAGACCTTGGCGGATCATCTTAAAATAAAGCGCTGGAGCCGAGCACTGTCCGAGGCTCACTGCTTGGGGAAAGAGAAAGAGCAGCGGAGGGGGGAGGAGGGGGGGGCTTGCTTGGCGAGGGGGGAAGGGAGGAGGGAGGAAGGGGAGTTTAGCGGCGTCCCATCCTCTCCGCTGAACGGGGTGATGAATTAGAGCCCTCCCCGGGCGGTGCGAGCTGCCTTGCGCTGCCCGCCCTGCCCGCGCTGCTGCCTGCCGCGTGTCCTACCCTGTCCCTGCTGCCAGCCCTGTCCGTGCTGCCAGCCCTATCCGCCCTGCTGCTTGCCGTGTGTCCTGCCCTGTCCCTGCTGCCTGTCCTATCCGCCCTGCTGCCTGCCCTGTCCGCCCGAGAGCGGGCGCTGCCCGCACTGCCCTCCCTGCTGCCCGCACTGCTGCCCGGGCACAGCCCTTTCCCTCTCTGCCTGCCCGCGGGAGCCGGCTGCCTGCCTTAAAGGAGCACGGGAGAGCACCTTCCTTCTCTTTCTTCCCTTTCATTTCAGTTTTTCCACCTTCCTCAGCGGTGTCCCGTGCACCGACCGTGCTGCTCCGCCTGGGAAGTCAGCGGGCTCCCGCCGGTCAGGCACGGAGGTGGCAGGATCGCGGAGCCCAGATGGGTGACGGCTGCGGGAGGCAGGCTCCGGGATAGAAGGGTTGCATCTGCCTTGCTAGCAGGAACCTGTAGCTGGACAGCCCCTCGGAGTGAGGCTGGAAAGCTCACCCCTGTCGGGTGCTGCGGCTTGTCCTGCGAGCTGTCATAGAAATGGAAAGGTCTCACTGACCTGTTTTTCCTTCTACTTTATGAAGAATTCTATGGAATTCTATCCCCTAAATTGGGACAGGGTGAAGGCGGGGTGGTACAGAAGTAGCAGCCTTACTAGATGCCCACACTCAACACAAACCTCAGATTTATCACCTCTCAAAGCCAAAGTAAGAAGCATACCACTAAGCGTACAGAGAGAGAAATGAGAAAGAAAAGGAAGACTTCAGTTGTCCTGTCAAATCCTTGCTTCTCTCACAGCACATACGGGTAGCACATCTGTGATCTGAGGCCTCAGTATCAAGCTGTAAAATACTGTTTCAATTTGGGGGTCTGAGTTTGGAACACTATAATAAAAGGGGACCAGGGAAAGAATGGGGAAGGTAATGAGTACTCTTTGAAAGGGCTGCACCAGAGTCCTCCCCCACAGCCATTTCTGCTCCAAACACCTGGAAGATGGGCACCTCCATATGCTTCCAGCACCATCACTCTGCTAGACATGCAGAATGCTTATGTCACAGCTTTGAACAGAAGTGTGCAGCCTGTGAGGAATCATACTGTCATCCTGCCCCTCCAGAGAGCCTCTGCGTTGCAGTGCAGGCTAAAGCTGCCTAGGGACTCCTTGTTTCAAAAGGATAACAAAAAATTGCAGCTGACTTCCCTTGCAACTCCCTGCAACTCTCCCACTCTCACTTTTTCATAAGTCTGGGGCTAGAACCACACCTAATAGACAATCTAGAGAGAGATGAGAGAGACAGGAGATTGCTAGATAGATATTGCTCTCTGCATAGAGCAAACTTGCTGTAGACCATGTGGAGCATACTGCTAATCATTCCAATATCTTGCTGTTTAGACCCAGCGTGATTACTCTTATCTTAGATATGAAATTGCCAGGTTAGTATGGAGCAGAAAAAGCAAAGTCTGCCAGGTTTCAGTAGGTCATGCTCCTGGAGGAGACATAATTTCTTCAGGAAGGAGCAATTCAACTCCATGTATAACTTGATACAGTTTACCCAAGTTCTGATCTCTGCCTTCATATTAGAGTGACAAGGAAGTAGTCCTAGGAGAATAATTATTCCTTCAGCTGGTCAGATAGAAGAAGGTCCTCTCAGTCTTTCTCATCCAGATCCTTATATCTTGTCTAGGGGAGCATTTTGGAGGAGCTCCTGGCTCCACTGGAATCACAAACATGGCTCCTCTTCACTTCATCCTGCTGAAAAGTCTTCACCTGTGAAATCAGAAGTGTCTCCTATAAACGACCTGATCTGTGTGGTATCTATTTGAATTGTTAGGCAGGCTCTTGAGGCAAAGTTCTTAAGGATGGGAAAATATATTTACTGAAGGTTCACACTGATCCAAGGTCTCGTTAACTGAGAGCTTCTTTCTTCGCCCTTCAGCTGACCTCCTATGCCAGAGGCCACTGCAACAAACTTTCAAATTACAATGGAACTGAGATTTCCATCAGAAATGCTGCTTGGACTGCTCCTTCTCTCCATTGCCATTCCAGAAGGAAGGAGTAAGGAGTATATAGGCATCTGGATTGAGCACTATTATAATTAAAGAAAAAAAAAAACCAAATTCCAAAAGTATCCCACCTGTTAATATGTGATACTTTTTCAATGGGAATAAAATGATAAAATTAATATGAAAATCTGACAATTCAGGTCTTTGGATACAGTCATTTGACTTTCATCTGATTCTGTAATATTGGTGCAGCAGTTTAAGTGGAACATTAGAATTTTTACAGTGAATATGTGAATTTTAATTTCAACCATTTGGATGCTGTTTGCAATTTTAACAGTAATGTCCTCATCAAAGCAGTATCAGCTAGTAAGGTTTTAAACAATCACAAATTCTGGACTTTGGAAAAGACCGGTTAGACTTTAGAATGTATTTTGAGTTATTTTTAAAGCTTGGAAATACATTCTAACCTTTAGATATCTCCTCTATTTGTGCAAAGATAGCGTCCTGGCTTGCAGAACTGAAAGGGTCACAAACAGAAAATCCAAAGACAATGGCAAGTGATTAATAACTGTTACAGTTTCCAACAGAAGATGGGCATATGGTTTAATTGCTTGAGGCAACTAGAGGAAAATACAATGCTGTAATGATAAATATCAAATTATTGTGTTAAACTTACTGCACTTACTAACTAACCTGTCTAAACATGGACAGTTATTTATGAAACAGTAAATAGAACTGAATCCCATGGAATCCTATTCATAGAGGCCACATCTCTTATTTTGGAAATAAACTGCTTGGGGGGAAAAAAGCAAAGCAAAGAAGGCAGAGGTGGACCAAAAAACAATGAAATATATTTAAAATATGAAGAAGTGTAGGAATAAGAAGAGAAAGTCTGATGAATCAGTGTTTGGCAATATGAACAATATTTCAGTAAGATTATTTACATGAGTGATATGAAGTGTCCGGCCTGTAAACTGTATAGTACATATGTAGTGCATGTGCAACTCCACTATCTTATCTATATGCAAGCTGAAGTACTACTGAATTCAGCTGGAGTTGCATATGCACTCCAATGACAGATTATGGCCTCCACAGCTTTTCTATATTTGTACTGTACAGTGTGTGGGCCAGATGCTTCATATCATTCATGTAAATAATCTTATTGAGATGTTCTTCATATTGCCAACCATTAACTCATCAGACCTTCTCTTCTTATCCCTTCCCCTCTTCACATTTTAAATAGATTTCTTTTGTTTCAAGGAAATCTTTATGTTTGAACAGAGTATTTTTATGGTTGGTATAAATACTACAAACAGAGTGCCTTGTCACATTTTATTTCTATGTTTTCAAGGTCAGAATATGACTATATGTACCATTCCTATTTCTAAACATAAAAATATCTCAGTGAGACTTTTATTTTTATTACATTGATTTCTGCCTACTTACAGTCAAAGGCATACCACAAAGTGGTGCTTCTTTGTATCCCATATGGAAAATTACAGGAATACTCCAACCACTTCAAAAGAAGTGCCTTGTATTCATGGTTTTCTTAACTATTACTTCTGACACTATATCATGAGCATTCACACCACACTGGAGTGAGATGTGACATTCAGCATCAAAGAAGACCAAAAGGTAATGTACAAACAACTGTGTCTGGACCACACAGTGCTTCTGTGATATAAACATGAGTAAGCCTACAGGCTTCGTGAGACTTATTGCAGGTGACACTCAGTGTGCACCTATACACTCAGGATTTTACAAAAAAAAAAAATACTTGAGATGAGGTAAGACATAAATTATAACTTATACAAATAAAACTTGCAGCCAGGTTTATCTACAGGATTTTCTCATTAATAATGCCTCCAAATTCAAGGAGGAGGGGAAATCATTAATATAATAAGTCAGAAATTTTTCTAACTTCAATTGCATAGGGAGCTTCTTTTCCAACTTATTTATAATAGAGATTTTTATTTGCATTCCACTTTATTTCATCCATTAGATCTAGAAAAGTTTCTACAGTGGCAACACAGGAAATAGAAGACTTTTAATAATAGCTATAAGTAGAGAAAAAGAATAGAAAGGGAGAAAGGAGTGTGTACTAATTCTGTGTATTGTCCAGAAAATACCACAACTTGGGTTAGTTTCCTGAAGACATAATTAGATTTCAAAAATAATGTAGGACTAAGTGAATTGCTTAATTAAAATCCAATTATTAGAATATTTCATTATGAACTCTCTAGGGATTATTAGCTGACAGCAACACTTGTTGGAATAATAAAACTTGATAACAAAAGTTTTATTAAAATTTCTATGTCTATGAGTATGGGTTTTAATTGCAAAATAACACAATATATAACACAATGTCAGCTGGAAAGGCTTTATGTAAGAGAGCTAAAATATGAGAGTTAAATTGTATTGAAGCAGAAACTGATGTTTCTACTGATGTAGGGGTGAGTCTGCAAAGCCAGTTTTCTTTCTTTCAGTGTGATGGCAAGGGAGAGAGCAGGGTAGTCCCGGAAGGCTTCTTAGGCTGCCTGCTGAGCCAAAGGAGGGATGCTTGCAGCCCAGGGCTCTGTCGAAATAGCTGCCCTTGGCTCCTGGGAGCTCCTTGCTTTTCAAGGCTTGAGTCAGAAAGCTGCATAAACCTTGAGCATTCAGGGCAGAAGGACACTCCACAGAGAATGAGGGAGAATAGCAGAACTTCACCCCAAGAGCCTGCCAGGGTAGGACATCCTGGCTGTACTTCATATGTGCCAAACAACGCTGTGAAGTCATACCTTGTAAAGCAGCAATCAACTATATTTCATTCACTGTATTATAAGCAGGAATAAATTCTCTGATGCAGTGTTAAGGTCACTGAAGGCAGATCTCCTTAGTATCTTTCCCTCTGCCTCCTTTTTCTCCTTCATCCTGTATTGACTGCATACACCCAACAGCAGCGCTGTCCTGAAGCCAGAATTTACTTGTCATTCTACAGAGTGGTTGCAGCAGCAGCCAGGCAGGGCAGGACATCAGGCTGCATGCCCAGCCAGGCTCTTCTTGTTGTTGGAGCCACGACACTGAAGGCTCTGGGGCAGCTCCTTCCACCCATTCTTCCACCTCTTGGGGTTTGTGGCACACACACTGGTGGCAGACCCAGCAGGTGCTGGGTCTGCTGTTCTACACTCACCTGCCCACAGGGAACCAGGCTGGAGATACAGCCTTTACATGAAGCAGTAAAAAGCTCTTTTGACCTCAGGAAGGGAAGTACAGGTGGTAAATGACTGGAATGGCTGTGTCCAAAATGAACTTTATTCTCTTTTAAGACAGCATCTGATAAAAGGATCAGTGATCTCAGATAGAAGTGCATGAGCTCAGATACAGGACCCTTCATGTCAAATACAGCTGCCACTGGCTGTAGCTAGGAAGAAACCAGTTTCTGGTGAGCGTTCAGTGTGTTTTGTGGAGCTCTCTACCCTTTCACATTGCTTTTGCTTCATGGTGGGTTTGTAAATTAACAACCATGCTGATTTCGTGTCAAGCACAGTGAGTAGCAGAACCTAAGGGGGATTTCTTACCTTTCATAACTAATAACTTAATATTGTTTTACCTACAAGGCAAAATGAGCTATCAGGAAACTATTGAGAAAAACTTTGTCTTTTGTGTTTTAGACCTGTGAATTTGGGGGATCTCTCTGTTCTTCATCAGATAAATCGAAGTATTGAGACTTCCTTTGAACAATGTGGAGTTGAGCTTTTGTGAGAAGTCTCCTTTGGATATGTCTTGCAGCAACAAGAACTTTTAAAGACAATTTTTTTCCAAGTCCTTGATCAAGTAAATTATTTCATATGGTCAGGTCTTAAGACCAGCAAGGAATATTTTTTAAAAATATTAATGATAATAAAAATACTTATTGGAGGCCATTTACACTTCATGATCAAGGTTTTACATTTCAGCTATACTACTCAGGACTAAAAAGACACCAAAGTGTCTTTACTTTCTTTGTTAGCTAGAGGGCCATCTCTTAGTCATAGGTGTAAAAAACAGTCTTCAGTTAGACAATAGCCCACCCAAGTGAACGACATCTTGTTACTTTGCTAAACTACGAACCAGCTTCGATATTTTCAGTATTTAGAGGATCAGAAAGAAATGTGGCAATATGGGAAGGAGCTATAGACTTTGAAAAACCACGCAAAAATATGTCACATTTCACTGTAATAGCAATACAGTAGTTAACTGCTTTTGTTTACCCAAGCCTACATCTGGTATTAAAACCAAGTGAGATATTTTGGGCTCGAATATTGTGAAATCTATGAGAAGTAGACAAACCTTGAGAGAACTTTCACCTTTGAGGAAAAATTGAAATAGATTTTCAGCCTTTATAAGGGAAGAGAAAGCTTCAGATAAGTTATCAAATAAATTAAATTCCCACTTTTACATTGCAGTTGCTGCTAAGGTACGAACATTTCATTATAAAATCAGAGACAGCTGTTAGGATCGGCAGCATTAACGAATACATGCTGAAAAACAAAGGGATGTCGATTTGTTGAGTTAGTTTGTCGTGCTTTTGCAATCGCTACACTGAACACAGACACATTTCCCTTTCATTCTTGAGAAAACTTCACTAAAAATTTTTAGTGGATCCAAAAATAATCAAAAAGAAAAATAACCAATTCCCATGGTTTACATCATTTAATACAAAAATTCGTGTTTCCTCGTTCAGAGTCTGGGGGCTGATGGTGTTAATTACGCTGGATTACAGCAATCTTCCAGTGCCACCTTGTGGCGCAGTATAATACCGCAAAAGGTACCTAACATCACCCTCGCCAAGCGAAAGCAGCCAGTTCTCCACGCAGCAGTCCACAAACATAACAAACTGAGGGGTAGAAGAGAGTTTTCATCTTAGATATTAAACTAACTTCTGCCCCTGCCGCAAGAAAATGTCACCTTTTTCTAGTAGAGGGCACCACCCATCAGACCTAATGCTGATATTTGGGTATCACTCTAAGGATGACCCCCAAAGCAGTGTGCAGGAAGATCCCTAGGGAGGCTTTGCAGCAGGCCATGTTGCAAACACAAGAATTGCTCTATGTTACACCTTGTAATTTAGCACCAAGGATATATATTTTTTGTTTGTTTAAACCACCATTCTTATTTTACAATGTAATAGAATGTGCCAACATAAGCAAACATCACCATATGTGGACATATATTCCAGTCTTGACTACTCTCCCTGTGAAGATTGTTTCTCTAAGCCCACCAGGATTTGTCTTGCTGCAGTCTGAGGCTGTGTTATCACATCATGCTCACAGCAATAGAATTACAGCTCCGGAGCAGAGCCCTTCCACATTGCTACAAGAACTCCTCTCACACACACAGAGTTCCTTGGTGGTAAGTGCTTTCCATCAACAGATAAGTAGACTTCTTAAAGCTGGAATTTAAGAGATATAAATCACATGAAATAAAACCGGTTGATTTCATTGACACATATCCCAGAGGACATCATGGTTTTATACAGGGAAGGGATATATCTGAAAAGGAAAAGTGTACAAGGCAAAAAGATGTCAGCAGCAATGGCAGTACACTGGCAAGAGCTGCAGATCAGCTCATACTCAGACTGGTCCTGTGAGCTGGGATTTGGGGATGGACAGTCCTGTTCCCCAGGCAGGTTAACCTCACATCCTACTGCAAAACTGCCCTTCTCAGCTATACAAGACTTGTGGTGACAGTGAGGACATTTGGAGGATATAAAAAAAATTAACCATGGGGAACCAAGAGCTCAATTTCCTTGAGTGTGAAAATTCATGGAGCCCACACACAACACATGACTTAAAATAATCTGTAGGATATTAAGGCAGAATTTACTAATAAGATTAAAATCAGTCCTGGATAGTTATGTCTCAGATGATCATGCAGTGCCAAGCAAGTACCATACAGCAGGCTTTAAAATGGGATTCCTGTTTTTGAGAGTCAACCCTACTGACAGATCCTTTTTACTTTTCATCCTATATTTCTTACAGGTCTGTGCTGACAAATCTTTTGTTTCTTGTCATCCATTGATAGTATATATTATGTTATTTTCAAAGGTGCTGAGCTTACGTCTTGTACCACTCATAAGGTAATAGGATCATAAAATATAATTGTAAGAAGCACATTTTCAGAAGATTCATCTTCCTCTTGAGTACGTAAGATGTGTCCATGGTTTTATTTCTACACATAGATTTAAGGAGACTATCAGACACTGACAGAAGCCTGATTTAAACAGCAATGGTGTTTAAATCTAGCAAGGTGGCCATGATCACCCCAGCTCCCCAGGTAAACTGAAGTTTGCAGGTCTCATTTTTGTCTTTACAAAGGACAGTTTTAAGATGAAGGACAATAGTCTTCTAAGCCAAGCACACACTAACTATATAGACATCTATGTACACACCAGAACATGGATGTACTAATTTTTTCAAGTTCATATTGTTTGTAGATTTAGATATATGGTATAAACTATATATTCTGCAATAAGAACAGACTGTTTAGGATAAAATCTGTTTTTCTGACCTGACAGGTTTCAAACACTGCAGTAAAATAAATTCAGTAAGTTTGGATTTTACAGATCAGCTAGTTTTAAGGGGGAATTACATTTAAATTTAAGATAGGTTGGGAATTGTGTAATTCAATTAGATTTTCAGTTCAGCTAATTTAAAATTTTGCCATTTGTACTTAGACAAAACAGACATACAGTTTTAGAATTTGTTCAGTTTAAGCACCACTGATTAAAATTTAGCAAATCCTTCAGCATGGTTGCTCAAATTCCTAGTTTGAATTAAATCCACAAATATTAACTGGATTCAGTATAAAGCTGGTCTGAAAGAGTGATAAATAGGTTGCTGTTTGGTTTCCATTTGAGTGCTGGGCACTGCAACAATAGATTAATCACCCTTAATTAACGATCTCCTTTGTAGAAGCTTGGAGCAAGCTATCTAATGAGACCAGAAGGAGAGTGGGAGCTACTTGATTCACTTAATGCACAGGTATCATCTGTACAACTATCTGCCCTCTGAGCAGATGGGGTGTGCTCACAGCAACCCAGCTCCTGGCCCTGGCAAATGTGACAAATGGAGAGAACTTGGGGAGACAGAAGAGCACCACCAATACATGTGGAGACAGCACAGTCCCAGCTGAGGGCTACAGCACCTGTGCTACATCAGGGCACCACTCACCTGAAAAGGAGCAAATTTCTCCAGTACATGGGTTCCCTTAACCCTAGGATGTCCATACACTCCTTTTCACCAAGGGTATTTCTCAGTGGACAAAGAATCTAGCTTTCATTGTAAAAGACATACACTACAGTAAGATTCAATTGTCAAGTATACAGATGATCCAGTTTCCAAAGCCATGGAAACCTGGCCAGTGTTTTGTAGGCCACATGTAATAGCACTGGACCTCAGAAGGCTTCTAAATAGTTTCTTATACAACATGAAATAGGTTGTGGTAACTCTGGATCATGACAGTATCAATATCAAAGGGAGAAACTGTAATCTTTTTGGCTAGGAAATGTACTCTGAAACTGACATAGAGACAGAGAAGAGATACATTTGAAAAGCAAGGTTAAGAAAGCAGTAAAGGCAGAAAGGTTAATTTTTGCAACTCTTTGGAGCACCTGAAATCTAGGTAAGAATGAGGGAAAATCCAAACTAGAACTAACTCATAGATTAATTGAAACAGAGAGAAGTTATATTTTTTTTAAAAGTAAGTAAAAGTGAAGGAAAGCCAATACCTGTGAAAAAGCTACATACTCTTTCCAACTCTGTAGTGTTATATCTCTTTCTCTTTCTATCCAAAAAATGACATACCTCTTCACCAGCTCTGTCAAGGCTCTGGAGCTTATCCCTGTGCATGGTATCTGACTTCCATGCTGTTTGAAGGGAGGCTCTCTCCCCTCTGTCCCTCAGAGGACTCATAAGTTCTTATTAAGAAAGAACTACATGCATGACAGCCCCTGGAAATTATGGTGATAATCCAAGGTGATTAAACACCCAGAGCACCTGTAATTTCCCAGTCCTTTTACAGCCAGCAGATATCACTCTTCATGACACGAGACTCAGCTCCACAACTGACAGCTGAGAACAAACAGTGTCTGGTTTACTGAAAAAGAACCCTGAGATGGGCTGGACACTGGAGCTCTTGACAAACATAGCCTGAAAGCACCATGATGTCGAGGACTAACAGAGAGAGTCTGTTCTTTGTTCACAGCCATAGCTAGGGAAATGAAAAACAAGGATTCCTTCTTAGCAAGGAGTCACAAGGAATAAATGGTTGGCATAAGATAACAACTTCCTCCTTCTTGGATTAAATACTCCAAGGAAAGACTTCTGCTTATGAATCTTCATTTACTTCAGGCATTCCCACCTTCTGCTGCAAGATACTGGTGGATAAATCAAGCAAGACCCTTTCATCACAGCAGCAGGATAGGATCATATACCATGTGTGACAAAGCAGGTCAGTGAGCTATTAACAGTCTGAAGAAACCTCCCTAGAAGTTCAAGAGTCCCAGGAACTGCTGCTGTGCAGAAGGGTGTCAGAGGTACCTGCTGTGTCCTCTTCTCATGGCTGAGGACTGGAGCCATTGTCCACTTCTTATTGCATGACATAACAGCTTGGAGGGTCCCCACCAGAAAAAGCTATTACTGACTCAGGCCCAAGCAGTGTCCCACTTCAAACTGGCTGCCAAGGAGACATAAAATAACCTTATATTAAAGCCATAGTGACTACATTTGTGGGAGCAAAAGAATTGAAAGAATTAATGTGAAAGGTATTTGACTTCAAAAAAGAGAACTTCCCAAAAAGGAGGAAGCTAGAAAAGAGGCAAAAGGACAAAAAAATTTTTGCATGGTGTGGACATTGTTTTAAGATGTCCTTTTAGAGGCTGGTTCTAAGTAAACCAGTAACTACTATCACAAAACTTTAAAAGGAACAAAATCACAAGTCTTTCAGAGTTAACAACCGGGTGAAGAAAGATTTCAAATGTAAAAGAGGAAAAAAAAATAAGCTGTTTCATCCAAGTGAGGAAAAGAGATCATAAAAACTGTAAAGTTTACAGAAAACCACAAGGAAGCCCAAAATATTTTTTTAGGAGCAATTTGCTGAAGGCATAAAAATGTTCCTTAAAAATCCCCTCCTTTTAAACACATCAGGAGTAGGAAAGTTGCCAGCTAGTTAGTCAGGCAGATATATGATCAAGATGTAAAAGGAATGTTCATGGAAGATAAGGTTTAAAATGTTTAATGAATTTTTCCACTACTGTTCATGGTCGAGGATCTGAGGGATGCTCAGGCAACAGTTCACTTTATATGGGATAAGAATATGATGATCTTCTAACATTTCTCAAACAGAAATGTTAGCAGAAAATAGTACAGAAAAAAAACCCTACAAAATAAGTTGTAACAAATCAGGTTCCAGAAGTAAAAAATGTTCACTTGGGACACCTAAAGGAGTTAATGCATGAAATTGCTGAAGAGTCAACTCCATTCCATATCTTAAAACACACACCGGTATTGGTACCAGTATATGGTGTCAATTTTTTTAAATAGTTGTTGACATGAACTTAATAAATCTGTTTTCCATCTTGGGCAAATTTGTAGAAACTACATTAAAGAACAGAATATATAGACTCAGAAATAAACATGATATTTTGGAGAAGGGTTAGCATGACTTTCATGGTGAAAAGTCATGCTTCATAAATCTACTACATTTCTTTGAAGTGCCAATTAATATGTAAACAAGGATACTGCAGTGTAGTAGGAATATAAGAATTTCATAAAGAGGCTGGTTAAACTCTCTCCATAGGGGCTTTTCAAACACACTGCTTGCCTGAAGGAAGGTGGAGATCCTGTTATGAATTAAAATTTTTCACAACAGAGAGACTGAGCCGGGGGGGTCACAGGGATCCACATAGGCATTTTTGGTGCTCAACAGATTTTCAAATGGTCTGGAAGGAACGTTATACTGATGTGCCAAGATAGGCACATCATGGTGATGCAAAATTATTCAGGACTGGAAAAAAATTAAGATGGCCATGAAGAGTTGCAAAGGGACATCATTTACTAGTGGCTTGCATGTAGAGTGGCAACAAAATGTAAAGTGAAGTTTCATGTCACTAAATTAAAAGGTAGACCCTTTAAACATGTGCTCTAACTACAGTTTTTCCATTCAGGAAAGAGATGTGTGGAAAGTTCAGCTTAACAGTCTGTGGGAATCATAAAGATAAACAGATCTCAAGTATTTAATTTTTAAAAATTTAAAGAAAAAAAAAGCAAACTCAGAAAACAGGAGTACAAGAAATACACTGCTCACAAATGGTTATTACATCCCCATCATTGACTGTGCACGGGTCTACCCCTCTATCAGCAAATGGCTTTAAAAGAAGTAGAGAAGCTGCAGATAAAGATAAGATCACCACTGTGTTATAGCTTCCACATAAGGAAGGCCTCTACAAACTGCTTTTTTGCTAGCAAAACCAACGGCAAAGGAATAAAATTATGTGAAGAAGAAAAAAACAATCCCCTTCAAATGCATCAATCTGTTTGTTCTTATATTTCAAAAAAATAAAGATGCCTGAGAGCCACTGTTTAAAAGTCTGATGCTACTTTTCCCTTTCTCTGTTGCAATTTTTATTTAGGTGCATCTGAGTGACTAGGGCAAGAGAGATGCCAATTTTTCTAAAAGGAAATGGAAGTGCCGTTATTCAACTCTGCTATAAGATCACTAAATCTTAAAGCTTGTCTCATAGTGGAGAAGCAGTGAAGCAGGAAATTGCTAATGCAAAGTGTATAAGAGAAGATCCACTACAGCAGGATTCAGGCTTCACCCCAAAAGCCACTCTTGCAAAGAAAAAAACAAGAGATATGTGAGCAGAGGAGAGCACTATGAAAATTAAACAGCTTTCCAAAACAGGGGGAAAAAAAAAAGAACTCAAACTAATCCTTTTACTACTACATTCAAAGTTTAATTGTGTTATATTTTTTTTCTTTTTTTGTGCAGTATTTGGACTTCAGTAATGCATACAGCTGGAAAGCAACTCAGCTCCACAGAACTAAATAGTATCAGGTCATTTTATGGAGAGCTGGAAAAGTTATATAATTTATTTTAAGTTTAGTGATAATTTATCTGATGAGAGAGTTTGATAGTAGTACTTTAGTTTTAATGATTTCTAGCTCAAAGTAGCTTGCTCTCCCTGTGGTGTTTCTTGTGAACCTGCATGCAGTGATGTTGGGCCCTTCTGGGGTGTGTTTGCAGACTCACTCAGGACATGTAATTCTCCAGTAATTCTTCATCTCTGCGTGAAGAGTTAAGTTTTTTAGATCCTGTGCAACCTATGGCCTTTAGGCACCTTCTTTAATTCTGCCCACTTAAGCAGTAACGTGAATCAATGGTACTATTAGCACTATTTACATCAGGCACATATTTAAATGTTTTCAGCATTATAGCTTGTATACCTGCAGATATGTGACCAGCTGTGTCTGGCAGGTATAGTCATGTACAAGTATGTAAGATGACTAGCAAATGAAATTATGTGTCTGCAGGAGTCTTCACTACAAAAAGTCCATGTGCAGATAAATTACATCTTCTTTTCCTGAGGTGCTGTAAAACATAAGATTCCAAATCAAAATTGATTTCACACTGTTTCCTCTACCCAGCTGATGTAGTGTCTGTGGTGAATGTCATCTCTCCATGACTGCACAGACCATTCTGTAAGCCCAAGTGGGAATCTTTGACATCTCAGATTGTTTCTGGTGTCTTCTTACCAAAGGAGACTGGCCATCCTAGAACCCCACTGACTGGAGGAATGTGCAATGAGTAAAACCCTATTTACATTTTGGATTAAATACAGCATCATCTGGGGGTTTTCATATTTTTAAATTTATTTACCTATTTATGGAAAACACTAAATCCTCTGCAGAAATAATTTCCTAAAAACCATAGACTTCAGAATGTATCTGCAGGCACCACAGACAGTTTTCAGAGTATTTACATCTGTTGTAAGGCAGTACTTCAACAGACCTGAAATAGACACCCATAAAATGCTTCATTCTACAGTGCTTTGTTCTGACTGTGTGATGTGTTCATATGGTTCACTATTTGCCACCCAAAGAGATTAAAAAATATTAAACAATTCATTCTCACAACAATAACTGAAGTAGAGAAATTTGGCAATGCAAGGGAATTGCAAGTCGGAAAATTTAAGGGTTTAAACCATTATAATCTCAATAGAAAAACAAACTGTAGTTTATTCAACACAAAGCTATACTTGGCTTCAGCCTTAAGGTTAAACTGTGGTTTGTACTTGTTGAAAACAGCTAACCTGGTGCACCATTATGCCAACAGATGCTGCTATGGGTGAAGTTTCCCATTTGTTGAGCTTGTGACACAAAGCAAAATGCTTCATATTCTTGACAACCTTTTGAGCAGAAACCAGAAGCATTTACTCCCAGAAAGACTGTTCAGTTGATCCCTCACTCTTAAATAGTGTTAGCAGTACAGAGAGCCAAACATATTAAACAGATGTAGTTTGGGCAGTAATTTCATAGTTATCAATTCTGATAGGGATTCAGCACATTAAGTGCAAGCATCAGCACATTTAGATAGCTGAGTTTCACTGTCAAAAAACCAAGGCAGGAAACTCCAGAGGGCAATTCATCTTGCATAATTCAAACATGAAGCTTTAGAGCACTTTGGCATTTGATTCATCATTTTGACACCAATTAGGCACCTACTTTAGTCGGAGCATATTACGTTTTCAAGAGGCCATATTTCTTTATTGGCTGAAGAATGGGGGGACAAAATAGACTAGACCCTGATTTTCAGACAACAAAAGGTAGAGAGAATGAAACCCACTGCCTGTGCCTTCTAACTTGCTGGAATCATTAATTGTGGATTTTAAACTACAATATGTAGGCAACCCCTTGCCTGACTGCTTCCAGACACATCATCCAGACACTAAAATCCTAACCCTAAAGTCCAAATTATTTAATGGTCAAAATCAGAAACTGTCATGTAAAAAAAACCCCAAACCCTCCCCCAAAAAACAAAAACAAAAACAAAAAAAAAACCAAACCAAAACAAAAAAAAACTAATACCAATTTGAAATTACTTCAAAGGTCACACTACTAAGTCTTTTCTTTTTCTCCAATATAAATGTTAAGCATCCATCAATTAAGGAATAATGTAAAGCTCTTGCTCAGGCACAGGCATCTACGTCATATCACCATATACAGATAAAAACTAGCCAGGAACATTGACTGTCAGGGACAAGCAGCTATTTTCAAACACAGCCAAGGTGCTTTCAGTAGGGAAATCACATGCTGCTTTATGCAAACACACAGTTTTTTTAACTCTCTGGTTATCTATTCTGACAAAAAGTCTACCTCAGCCGCCCAGTCAAAAATAAATGAATAATATAATGCACAAAGACTTCAGAGCACCTCTGCAATCCTAATTACAGACAAAACAATTTCCCATGCAGTGTTTAACATAATAGATTTAAGTGGATGAACAGTCTAGTTTTATATCTACTCTAGATGCCAACTTGGACTGTGCCCCAAGCAAGCACTAGGAGGTCCCCAGTTTTGGGATTTCTGCCTTGGGTCCTCCATCTCTTAGACTGAGATACCCTAATAACCATGAAAATAAATAGATGTCATGACAAGCATGAATATGGTAAAAATCAGCATGGTGGAGCAGCAACTCAAATTGATGTAGCATTTGGCCTCTTCCAGAAGAGGAATAGATCAAAAGATTAATAGATTGATATTCCCTATGTAGCTCTACTGGCAATCTTTCTTACAAGTCAACATCCTTACCTTTGGAATAGGAAGGACATGTACCGATTTCTTCACTTTCATAAATCATGACAGGACTCAAGAAAACAGCATGAGGTTGAGTCAGGGGAGGTTTAGATGGAATATCAGAAAAAGATTTTTCGTCCAGCGAGAGGTTGGGCACTGGAACAGGCTCCCCAGGGCAGTGGTCACAGGACTGAGAGTGTTCAAGAAGTGTTTGGACAACACTCTCAAGTATATGGTGTGACTCTTGGGGATGATCCCGTGCAGGACTAAGAATTGGACTCAATGATCCTTGAGGGTCCTTTCTAACTCAGGATATTCTGTGATTCTACTATTTTACTGCTGCCAGTGATCAAGCTGTGTGACCTGTGACCTGTGTACCATTTGGCTGAGTTATATGCCGCTTGCTTCATTCATCCATTGTACTCATTAGCAAAGGCCTGAAGAAAAATGACTTCATTTATACCTATTTCTTATCCAGAATTCCCACTGGATGTTCAGCTGTCAGAACATCTCTGTGTTTGAAAGTATTCGAGCATTTCTGAACTAAGATTTGAGTTTCCTCCTGTATTAATTACAGGAACATGCTGAGCTGCTCTTCAATCAGAAATCTTTTTGCAACACAAGAACGTGTGACATACAGCTTACAACAAAGGAAAAGAAGTCACAGCTGTATTTAACACTTAAATGAAATTGAACTTGATGTTTCAGAGATCATTGCAAAATAATTTCAAAGAATCTCACTGGATCAAATAACATAATTATAATCTCTAGCAGTAGCATGATGTTGGCTGAGGTTCATTTGTCCTAACTTTGTGCTTTCTTCCACAGGGAGAAATGTCAAAATTCTGAATTTCCCAGTTAGCAAATCTGCCAACACAAAGCTGTGTGGGGTGGTTAGTGTGCTGGAGGGTGGAGATGACAGGATTGGGAGGTAGGTCTGTGAAACCCTCATGAAGATCAACAAGGTCAAGAGTAAGGTCCTGCAACTGGGTTGGGGCAATCCCAAGCATGAATACAAACTGAACAGAGTGAGAGCCCTGCTGAGATGGACTTGGGGGTGAGGGTGGAGGAGAGGCTGGACATGACCCAGCAATGTGCCCAGAAAGCCAAACATGTCCAGGGCTGCACCTACAGCAGCGTGGACAGCAGGGCCAGGAAGAGAGTTCTGCTCTGCTCTGCTCTGCTCTGCTCAGACCCCATCTGCAGTGCTGCATACAGCTCTGGGGTCCCTAACACAAGAACACGTATACGGTGGAGTGAGTCCAGGGAAGAGCTACTAAGATCACAGGACTGGAGTACCTCTCTAGGGTGAGAAAGCTGGTGTTGTTCAGCCTGGAGAAGAGAAACATCTGGGAAGACACTAGAGAACCTTCCAAAACCTAGAGAGGGCTACAAGAGAGACAGAGAGGAACTTTTAGCAAAGACACATAGTGACAGGGCAAGGGATCATGGCTGCAAACTGAAAGAGGGCAGGTTTAGATTAGATGTAAGAAAGAAATACTTTACTGTGAGGATGGTGAGGCACTGGAACAGGTTGCCCAGAGAAGGCTGTGGATGTCCCATCCATGGAATTATTCAAGGCCAAGCTGCATAGAGCTCTGAGCAACCTTGTATAGAGGAAAACATCCTTACTCATGTCAGGGAAGGTGGAGCTAGATGAACTTTAAGGTTCCTTGTTACCGAAACCATTCTATGATTCTGTATTTCTATGATCCTACTGTAGGTACCTCTGTGAAGGGGTAAAAGGAAAAGGAAAAAAGAGACATAAGCCCAGGTCTAAATAAAGAGATAAGAACACAGCAGTGAGATGTGATGTGACCCTGCCCTTGCAAGGGAAGAGAACAGAGATGGACAAGGCAAGTGAGATGAAAGCAAAAAGTGGTTTGTGTTTGTAAACAGGCTCATTGTAAAGGGAAGTGAAAAGGTCACTGGACTGGAATCAGTGGCTGACAAAGATGAAAGAGAATATTGTGTGATGAAAGGATTCCTATTATTTATAGAAAGTGTCTTGAAAATGGAAATAGTGTGTAACTGTGTAACTGCTGATGCTAGGTGAGCTGCTAGTGACTGCATTAAAGTGACAGTACTCAAGGAGAAACAGAAAAAAAGAGTGAATTAAAATATTAGAGAATGTATGGAATTTCTGCTAAACTGCTTAAAGAACTAGTGAGTGGTAGGGAAGTGTTTGTGACTGTATGTCCTTATAAAAGTGCTACATCTGTTCATCAGAACACACTGCAAAAGCAGCCATCAAGAAAGTGCTGCAGGAAATCCAGAACTGCCAGAAAAAAAAATGGCAAACATCTGTACAATACTCCCACCACTACTAATAGGCCAGCCGGTGAGGAGGTGCTTGTGACTTAACAAAAGATGTGGCTGAGTATGCAGTATGTCCCCAGGTAGTGAGAAGAGAGGTTGGGTTGGGGTCAGTCATCCTGCAAAATCACAGAAAGAGTGTACTCCAGGCTACTGAAGAAAGATTCATGGAACTTGCAGGTAATTTCATGGGTGTAGATATAATCCAAAATCTTTTTACAGGGGTTTCTACTCAAGTGTCGATCCAAATTTCACTCCAATTCTAAACAAAACGAAAAGAAAGAGTAGTGAGCCATAGGAAAGTAACAGTAAGAAAGTAAGAAATAATAGAAAAGAGTAGTGCCTAGTAAGAGAAAAAGATTGCAAATGTCTTCAGAATAAGCAGGGCTGTGCAAATGGCAATATTGCCTCCTAAATAGCTCAGCGGTAAAAATGTGAAGCACCAGTAGGTAAGCTCAGTCAAGCAGCGGTGTGAGTAGATAAGTGAGGAACAAACACAGAAGAGGAACTGCCAGCCAGCAAAATGCTGACTGGGGGAGAGAATACCCAGACTGTCTACAGAAGTCTGCAAGTTGCCCTCTTGCCTCCCTCTGCTCATAAAACAGACCTGCAAAGCCTGAATGAAACAACCCCCTCTCCTTTTTCTTTCCACAGGAGCGGCTGCTAGAACAGCAAGTGTTACAACATGCACAGGTCCTGTTGGTCCTGTCACTTAAGTCTTGTAGCTCTGCCTGAGTCTAAGTTTACCTGCTCACATAAAACTGGGGAATCAGACTTCTGTGGCAGTCTTGTATCTTAGCTAAGCTACAGGAGCAAGCAATGTGTGCTGAAACAACGCCTGAAGGTACAGTGAGATTAGTTCATAATGCTGAGCCTCAGCTGGACTCTCTGGAAGCTGCAGCTGCTGGGTAGTATGGATCTGAATAATAATAGGAAGAATACACAGAAGTGTCACTAGTGTTTTCACCTTATAGAAAATGTATTAACTGTGTCATCCAGCTACTTCTCTGTTGTACTGAAAGGGTGGTGAGATGATCTCTTACCTTACTATGGTGTTTCTGATCCAGAAATTACCTGAAATACCCTTGGTTTCCTTTGCACAGAGGTAAGATGTTCTGTCCTGAAAACACTGACTGTGCCTCTGCTAAGTCTTTTCCCTTTGGGCCCAGGCTACCACATCACAGCACCTCTCCATGTTACACCTTCTGATAAAGGCATCTGTTTGACTTCCCTGAGCAGGGATGTAATTGCCTGAGAACAACTAAGTATCAACAGGTGACCTGTAAAACTCCTAAATAGGCTAGTATTTGGTCAATATGCTTCCAAAGACCTGTTTTAGAAGAGAGTCCTATTTACCTCAAGTAGATGACACTCATCTGAAATGACATCTCAGGTAATCTATAGTCCTAATTTAACTTTTTAAATTTTTTTATTGATCTTAAATAGAAATTTCTTTTGCCCTTGCAGTACGCCTTTCTTCATTCTTCATTGAGCATATAACAAAATAATCATTGCTATAAACTCTTCATTTGTTAAGTACCATAATTATTTCAGGATGATTTGTTGTGACAAATTCAAGGCTCTCTTTGCTAAAACTACCTTGAGAGGGCTGTGAGCATTAGCTGGCATTCCCAGACAGTATTTCTCATTACATCCCATCATTTTCCTGTCTTTCAACAATGATGCCCCTTGTCTTCATTCCAATGCTGCCTTGAGGATATAGTAATGAGTCCTCAGACATTTTCACCTCTCCCTAAAGGGAAAGCAAACAAAGTGCCAGACAGAGGAGAAGATATGGGACTATAGATCAAAGAAATCATCAGTAGGTTTGATTCACGCTGGGTCCAGGCATCACTTGACCGATCTGTAAGACACCAGCTTGGTCTCTTCTGCAAAACTCCATTGAAATAATTTTCGCTTTCTCATGCTGTCTGGTCCTCTTCTCTCTGTCTCAGCTGCTGGATTTCAAGTGTTCCCCGTGACTATTTGAACATGGATGCAAAACAAGTATTAGAGAATTGTATGATAGACTTTGACACTTATGAAATAAAAGGAAAGACAGTTAAATTTTGTTGGTTTTTTTTTTTACACTGCTAGTTGCTGGAGGCCTTTCCATGGCTATGGTATCATCACTAATTTCCAGTATAAAATACTGAAATTGAATTATGGATAACACATAATCTTCCACCTCTTTAGTTTCCAGCTACTGGCAGTCCTGAAAAAACTGTATGTCTTGGACTGTCCACCATTTTAAACATGGTAATGTCTGTGCTTCAAGGACATGTCTCTGTTCCTTCCCTTCAGAGAACCATAGAATATGCTGAGTAGGAAGGGATCCATCAGGATCATCAAGTCCAACTCCTGGCTCTGCACAGGACATCCCCAAGAGTGACACCATGTGCTTGAGAATGTTGTCTAAGTGTTTCTTGAACTCTGTCAGTCTTGGTGCTGTGACCATTGCCCTGGGGAACCTGATCCAGTACCCAACCCTCCTCTGGGTAAAGAACTTTTTCTTGGTATTTAACCTAAACACACAGACCCCCACACCCCCACCACTGCCCTGGCTCAGCCTCATGTCATTTCCTGAAGTCCTGTCATGGTCACTCAGAGAGGAGATTAGTGCCTGCCCCTCCTCTTTCCCTAACTGCAATGAAGTCTCCCCTCAGTCTCCTTTCTTCCAGGCAGAACACACCAAGTGACCTCAGCCATTCCTCACATGTCTTCCCCTCAAGGCTCTCCACCATCTCTACTGCCCCTCCTTTGGGCACTCTCTAACAGTTGTGGCTCCCAAATCTGCCCCCAGCACTGAGGTGAGGCTGCCCCAGCTCAGAGCACAGCAGGACAATCCCCTCCCTTGCCCAGCTGTCAGTGCTGTGCCTGATGTGCCCCAGGACACAGCTGGCCCTCCTGGCTGCCAGGGCACTGCTGGCCCATGTTCAACTTGCCAATGACCAGAACCCCCACGTCCCTTTCTGCAGCTCCAGCCTCCTGTTCCCTAGCTTATATATTGCCCCACCCCAGGTGCAGAATTTTTGCAGAGATTACCAGAGCCTTTCTTTTTCTTCCTCTCCTAGCACATCTCCACTTGCTTCTCCCTTTGTAGGTAAGGAGAAGGCCTTCACTGCTGACCACTGAAAGGCAAATTTGCCATTGCTTCTCCCAGCTCTACTGCTTTGCTGAAATGGGGTCAGATCTCACCCTCCCCAATTTCTGTTGCTGCAGGACTGACAGTGGGTTAGGGCATTGGACAGCTCAGCTGTGGCTGCTGCTGCAGCTGTAGCTTCCAGCTGAATGAATGTTCCTCTACAGCACAGACACTGACTTGATCAACACCTTCGTGCCTGGATCCAAATGGTTTTCACCAGACAATGGATATCTCACTTCCCACTCTTTTTGACAAGGAAATGAGTAATACTGTCTCTTCTCTACATAACTGAGAAATCAGTACCTATTTGAAATCCCTGCAGTTGTCAGTGTTGTTGTCCTCTTTAGACTGAAGAACATTTGACAGCTTTATGCCCTAGCAACACAAAGCAAGGCAGACTGTGCTGTTCAAAATAATTTCTTCTTGCTGGGAATGTGTAGAAATCACTTGTGATATAACACATGCTTTCTCACCATTGTTCTCTGCAGTCCCACAGAATTCTGAGCCTATGACAAACATCCTAGGGAGGTTTGGAAATAACTTGGGAGCTATATCTTGTCATGGGAGGTATGAAAGTCAACTGTAAAAAAAGCACATTGCTTGGGTTTACCAGGAAAGTCAGAAATAAATGCATCATTTATGGAAGAACTGTGCAAAAGAGGTTGTTCAAGCTCTGAACATGGCTGTTGTGGTTACTGATTAACTGTTTACAGAAAAAGACACCTGGTTTCCTTTCAAATGTAAAGAAAAGGTACAAAAGAGAGTTTCCACAAGTGATTTTCGTCCTTCTTTTTATGCATTCAAAACATTGATTTAACTACTTACTGGAGGACTACACTATCCAAAGCTAAAGAAGCCTCTCAAAATTCTTTGGAAGAAAAGGATACAACTATTCAAGTCAGAATAAAATACACTAGCCCCTCTTTTCCCCTCCACAAAAATACACCTAGAGTGCAAACCTGATTTTCTTGCAATCAAACACATATGGCAGTTAGAGGGGCAGGGTACCTTTGGGTCACACCCCAATGCCACCAGTCTGGCCCCCCTCATCAGAAAGGCTCTGCTTATGGCTGCAGCTGTTTCTCCCTTTAACCACACCAAGTATTTGCTCAGTGGCCACAGCTTCACAGGGGCTCTCAAAGAGACAAGCACAGCACAAATACAGCAAGTGTTTACTCTTTGTCCTTCCTTCCTTCCTTCCTTCCTTCCTTCCTTCCTTCCTTCCTTCCTTCCTTCCTTCCTTCCTTCCTTCCTTCCTTCCTTCCTTCCTTCCTTCCTTCCTTCCTTCCTTCCTTCCTTCCTTCCTTCCTTCCTTCCTTCCTTCCTTCCTGTTTATTCCATGTCAGTCACAACTATGCATTTTTGTCCCCATTGCTGGAGCTTTTCCTGTTGCTTTCACCCTCAAGCCACTTCAGAGCGATAAAATCCATTTCTCATTTCTTCATTCTCAGCTGGTACCTCGACTACAAAAGCTCATTTCCAGAGAGAGAAAATGGTCTAAATGATCCTAAAACATCTAAACATAGTCAATACAGAACTATGGATAAGCAAGCTGATAGAAGTTGAGATACTCTAGAGAATATTTTTGGAAGATAACCTTTCCTCTGGTGTTTTTCTGGCACTTTCAAACATGTCCTGCATCTTTCCACCTTTTACTGCAATACTGTCATAACTTACAAGTGATGGCCAGGTGGTATTTGCATTGCACAAATCTAAGGAATATCTAGATTCCTCAGGAAGGAAAAATGTTAATTTGATAACTAGTATTTTACCCTCTAACATGAATTCTCAGTTTGTCATTGCAGGACAATGTAAAGAGCACTGACCTGCAGAGGATTTTGTCTTCCAGATAAGACATAAAGTGAGATTCTGCTACTTGCAGTCACTAAAGACACTAAGACACTTTTGTTTAAGGTGTATTATTTCCTCTACTCTGGTGAAATCCCAGCTGTGAACTTTACATTCCTCTTATCTCTTTTCTCCTTAAAATTAAATTGGATAGGATGGTTTTCATTTCCTGTCCCCTCACTTCTTGTGTTGTGTGGCTACAGGCAGTTAAAAAGCTGCAGTGTTTCACCCTGGAGGTGCCTGTATCTCAGTAAAAGCTGAAATAATCTTTTATGAAAAGATTTACCTGCCTCACAGGAATGTTTTTAAGTTTAAATCTTTTCTTTTCTTTTCTTTTCTTTTCTTTTCTTTTCTTTTCTTTTCTTTTCTTTTCTTTTCATGGTTGGGTGGGGGGGTGGGGGGAAGAGGATTGAGATAAAAACACCACGACTATACAGATGACCTGAATATTTACAAGGAATTGACAAATTCTGAATGCAATTAGGATCATAATTTTCTGATATTTCAGTTTCCTTCATAATTTTTGAGAGGAAAAATCAAAATAAAAGCAATTGAAAAGTAATCCAGACAAGAAAGAAAAACCAACCACAGTGCTTTTCTTTAAAGGAAATAGCTCTCTCTGCCAGGCATGATCTCTACAGGATGTATAAAAACTATTGTGAAGGATGGCTGTCATATTAAATGCATTTTCAGGTCTTTTCCTGCAGCCACTTTGAAGACATGTGACTCAGCTGTATTTCTTTCTATTCATCAAAACTAGTACTTTCTTTGAATACCAAAGGTCTAGGAAAAAAGGGGCACAGAGAAATCTCTGTCAGCAGTCACACAGTCAGTGCAATTCCTGGTGAAAGTGATGGCAGCTGCCTAGGTTACATTGGTACCTTGCACTTCCATCCTTATTTCACTGAGTTTTGCAGATCTGGACACTTGACATCCAAGAAACATTATCCTCTCGAAGTGAAACAAGGAGATGTGATTAAAATCGGGTGTTAAAATTGTTTTCAACAAATTTGGCAAAGACAGGGCATGGTTAGATGTCATTCCATGCAGTCCTGGCAGAGGGAGACATCAGAAACATCTCTAGTTGTTGCACTAGAGGAAGATCATCTGCCTTGGAAGGATAACAGCTGTTATTAATCCTTGTTTTCAGCAGCATTCAGCATGACTGAGAGACTTTCAAGTACCAACAAAGACCAGTCCTTAACCTTATAGTCTGAAACTAAATTCAGGGTCAGAGGTAAAGGGGAAATAGCAAATGTATAGAGTGCTCCTTTGGATGGTCTGAACTAGATACCGTAAATCAACCAGGCAGTCTTATAAGCAGGGATGACCTTGAGAATCCTTCAGTCTATTTTAGTCTTACAGTGCTTGTAGAAACTGACTGCTTCATTCTTGATGAGTTTTGTCAAGTATTTTCTGTGAAAGTAGGCATACAGACTATAGGAAGAAAATTAAATGGAGTCTATTCTCATTTATTTTCAGGAGAATTTTCTGACTTGCAGTTTAGTGACTTCACAGAACAACCCCAAGTTCTTCCTGTTTTAACCATCCTTTTAAAGTCTGAAGTTTGGGGTCTTTTTGTTGTTTTTGGTTTTGTTGGTTTGTTTGGGATTTTTTTTTCTAACAGCAAATGCACTAACTATGTGTTGGCTTCAAACTCTACAAATGTTTTATCTTAACCAGGTGTTTATTCTGTTTGCATTATTTCATCCCCTTCTTCCATGGATATTTGAGGATTAGCATATGTTGTGGACAAGATCAAAGCAATCAACTTACAGTTTGTGAGCTTTATAAGGGAATTATTTGATTTTTGCAAACACGTCACAGCTGTTGTGCATGAAAAAATCTACTTAATGTTATGTAAAGAAAAAATTTATATGAACGCTTTTGTTTGACAGAATTCACTTTTCCATCTCATACAAAAATCAATTAAGATGAAAATGCAACTGGACTATGTATGTGTATTTTTTTTTTAATCAAGGCAGCTCCATGTCTCCAGATTCTATTGAAGTAGGCTTTCAAAGCTCTTTTGTTCTCACCTGCTTATGAAAAATCATCCTGGATTTCAGCTCACAGTGACTGCCTGAATCCAAAAGGTAAAGTAGTCCATCCCCATGGAGGACACCAGCTGTCTCATTGATTCTGCATGGCTCTTGGCTGACACTGAAGCAGCATTGGCATAATTTCCAGAGAGAGGTGTATAATGAGGTAGCACCATGTTAACTATTAGCAGGGAGAAGTCAAACATCTGGTCTGGAGGAAAAGAGGAGTCCAGAGCTGAACTATCAGAATCAAAGCATGCATTTATTTGGAAGTGTATGCCAGGATTAAACACCTAGGAGCAAAAGCTTTGGGGATGAAAAGGAATGCAAAAACAATAGTAAAAATAATAGGAAGAAAACTCCTTTTTCATTGTATTTATTTTCTAGGAACTATATTCTTGATGATTTAGGAACAGCACTCTTAAAATTCTTTTACTGTGTGAAAGAAAGGTTACTCAGGATAATCTTAATTTTGTACAAATGCACAGTTATTTCCTCAACATTTTTTAAATCTATCTGTCTCTGTCTCTTACACAGACCAAGCTTCCAGTTTGATGCAATTCCACTAAAACTCCAGCCCAGTGCTGCATTTTCAATCCTTTCTGGTTTGCAATTCTACAGCAGGAGTTTACAAATGCCAAAAGCTCCATTTGTGAGTTGGGAGCAATTGGTTCATGGACTTGTCCTACAGTTTGGAAGGATGAGGATGTAAAGAGTGAAAATTATTTAGCAGCACTTGGTGGAGATGAAGGGGAGTGTTTTAAAAACAGAGGCAGAGGGTGAGAAAAGGACAAAAGTCATCCTAGGCAGTCCTTGCTGGCAGGTGCGTTCACACCAGGTGCTGGCTCTGTTCTCCACTGATTGTAGCAGCAGGACACTGGTAGTTTTTGCAGTGGTATAGAAATATCTGGGTATATTTCAGTTTTATCTTTGTTTGGTTGACACTTCTAAGAAATCTTGGTTTCTATTAAAAAAAAAAAAAACAAAAGGTGAGAAGAAGTGTCTTCCTGTAATGTGTAAGGGATAAAGCAGTGTCTGCATCAGCTTCCAGAGTGCAGTTTTCTCTTTGGCTGCAGTATCACATACCCAAGTGAGCGTATGGAACACTCACAGTTCTCTCATCCTCATTCTGGACATGCTTCTTGCTGAACAAAGTTACCTCCTAAAGAACTGATCTAAGGAATCTAGTCAAGTACTGGTAATGCCAAATCCTGTCCTGGTGGCAGGCTTTTCACAATGAAATTCACCATTCTTTCTTACAATCATGGGGGAAGGTGACTCTGACCTGTGGTTTGCTGTTTGCTTTGGCAGGGTTAGGATTCCCAGTATTGATCAGTCTCATGACCAGTTTAAAATTAACTGTTTGATTAACAGGTCTTTTTTGTAGTGAGACTTTGTTCTTTTTGTCTATACAGCCCTGAGCTGTGATCTTTGCAAAGTGTGAAATTGATTGCTATTTTCTTACAATGCTAAATATGCAATAGTTAAATCTGCCAAGGACCTTTTAAACAGTATCTCTACCAACTTTCCTGCATTCCCATCTGGTTGCTCATAGTATGGATTTGTTGTGACATGCTTTAGCTGATACAGCAAAGAAAAGCATTTTTGGAACATAAGACTCCCACAAACTCTCTTAATCCCAATTAGGACTCCCCAGAGTCCCCTATTTCACATTGCAAGGAGTCAGGCACACAACAGTAAGTTATCAGCTCCTAAACAAGAATACTAATCTGTCATCCTCACCCATTTCCTCCTCTTCTACTCACAAACTGCTCCAGGTAGTTTTTGACTCTGAGTTGTTCCTTCTCTACTCCCCCATCTACCTGCTCAGAGCAATACATCATCTCCTTTCCTAATCATCTTTCCTTACCCTAGTTTTTAATGTCAAAATATTCTGTGCCTTTGGGGATTTGCTAGTCTATCTTTTTATTTTTCCTGCTTACTGAGTCTTTCTTGTCCTCCCTTCTGTGTAAATAGCAGAAACACTGAGGCTCGTAGCAAATATACTGTATATGTATTCCCCAGTATAGTGCTATGAGTCTATATTTGCATTATTTGGGATGTGGAGCCTGTGAAACACCTTCTCATTCCATGGCTGTTCAAACTGGTGGGCCTCTTGGTGTAAACTCTGCCCCCCGCCCCTTGCAGTCAGCATATGTGAATATATTTTTTGGCATAAAGGAAAGGAGGCCTTGCTCCTCAGTTTTACCTCAGCAAGAAGGTGGAACACTGCTGGTGTGTGCCTCCATAGCCAGAAGCTGCAAAATCCCAAATTCCTAAGGTACAGATGTAGCCAGGGGGGGAAAATGAAGCCCCACTGCATTTAGAACAGGCCATATAAAAAGGTTCTTTACAGATCCATCTGTATAAATGTAAGTGATCCATTTATCTATAACAATTCTGGCATCAATCATGTGACAAGTTACTAGGGGGTCAGAAATAACATGCCATCAAAATAAGCTCCTTGAATATTTCCATTTTGGTGCACAGATCATTTGATAAAAAGAGGCACTTGTAATCACTTCCTTAAACATAGTCTTCTGCCTCTTTTGTTCAAACCACTAAAAGCTACATAGCATATGCACAGGGACTAAATTCTTCACAGGCAGGCATCTGGATCAGTATATTGAAATTGAGTCTATTTTTAGGCCACTGATGCTAGCTTCCCCATGAAACTGCATATTCGTAGTTTTCAGGCTTTCTGAAGTGGATTCTTGCCATAAATTGATTGTAAATCATTTTGAGTGCATGGGAGGAAGGCCTGCTCCAAAGTCTATTGAAAATACATTAGAGTCTTTCTATTGATTTCAAAAGCTGAAGATCCAGCCAGCAAGAATTCATTCTGTCCATGTAAAATACGTGCAATTTGCATTAGAAATGCAACATAAATGTATTTCTTATGCAAAACTCAGCTGAACAACACACTTCATTGCATATCTAGCAAATTCCACAGCTGGAAATATTGTTCTCTCTTTTATATCCTTACTCTTCTTATCCAAGTAGCTAAGCAGATATTTGGGGTTTTCTGTTGTTTCATTAGGGGGACAAATTAAAGAGAGAGCCTGTGATTGCACTGGTACAACCCATTTACTTTACAAGGAACAAGCATAAATCCCTGATACAGCAGGAAGAGCAATAAGATGTCATTTTTATTTAGGGTTTTTTTGTTTGTTTGTTTTTTGGGGTTTTTTTTGTTTTTGTTTTTCTTTGGCTTCAAGTATTCTAAATCTGTCTTTTTAACAATCGTTCCACCTCAAAAGCTGTTTTTATCTCCTTTGGCTCTCCTTACATCATGCCACATACATTTCTGTTACCTGTGTTTCTGGTCCATTCTGTGGTTTTGTTTTTTTGGGTTTTTTTCATGGCTGCTGATTCTCTGCTCTATTTATTAGATCCTTAGGCTCTGAGACTGCTTTGCAGAAATTTGGGGCTGCTGGGATCTGCTGTCAGTGCTCATAGTAGCAATTCCACTGTGTCAGTTGCTGCTTAACACCTACTATCACTTCACTGTTCTCATTTATCTTAAAAGAGAGTGATTGCCATGCCCAGGAATTTCAGTGAGATCTCTGATTGTTTCCAAATCGAAAAGCTCAGGTCTATGATCAAGTTACAACACATAAGCAGTTACCTAACTCTAGATGATCCACGATAAGTGTCTGAATATCCATTCTTTCAGGCCATATCAAATACTTAGGAAATTCATTTAGCTAAGTCCCCAAAGAGCATCATCCAAATCAAAATACATTTCATATTAGCTCTCTTGATGTTCTCAGACCACTGAGGCTCAGAAAAGGCTTTATATAAATCAATAGGTTCATATGGGGTCAAACGAGAGGAGCATGTGGCTTTCAATCTCTTCAGGAAAAACTTGAGCTACCAATCAAGCTATTCCTCATTCTGTGAACTTGTATTACCTTGACTGATCACAATTTGTGAAGCAGTGGATATTTATTAAGTAATTACCTTTTGGGGACAGTGTAGTTTGTCTAAGATGCACACTGCTAAGATAAGAGAAAATCAGTGTTAAATGTAATCCTGTGATGATATTTTTTCTCTCAAGCTCAAATACTTTTATTTAAAGTTTATAGTTTTGAAAAATAAAATTTTAAATTTTTTGAAACACATGCAAAGTCAAGATGTATTCAAAGAATAGATGTGTTATGAATACAAGTGTGTGTGGTATTTGGCCGTGAAGGGAATAGAGTTTCCTGGTGTTTATTCTAGGGTCTATCACCAAATTACATGGAGTTTTGAAAATATCTTCATATTTTAATTTCTGATTTGTGTGATGGCCTGGAGAATATTTTTAAGTAGACTTATGAATTCTCATTAATTTATGAACTCTTTTTTTTTACTTGTTTTCAACATGGAATAAATTTATGGAAAAAGAGACCCTGCTTGTGAGGCAGAAATTATTCTCAGGGCCATGTATGGCTTCTCCCCAGGAAAACAATGGAAGTCACTGTCTGAGACATTAACTCTTAACAATTTTAAGCCTCAAATTAAAGAAGGGATGGAGAATAGAAGCAACACAGAGGAAAGGCAGAAGGAGGAGATATTTAAGGATGGACTTTACAAGGAACATTCTAATAAAAGTGGCAAAAAAACCCTCAAATCCTAAAACAGGAAAGAAGGTATGGCAAAAAAAAACAAAAACACAAAAATCTTAAGAAACCTTAACCATGATATTAATGATCCTTTAGAAAATCTTAAAGGATGTTTTTTATTGTTTATACATCCACAATTCTTTGTTTTCCATTTCTTCCATTATTGGTATGCTTAAAGTCTTTTGCAAAGGCTGAACGCGTTAAGCTTCAGCTGTCACAGGGCTCTGCAGAGTTAAATAGCCTGTCAGAGCTACCTCAGGAGGGCCTTGATGAAACCAAAACTATTTCAGCTAAGTGTACGTGAGCACAGTACCATTCTAATGTTTCTGGAGTCATATTAGTATAAAAAGTATTGCTTTCGTGTCTGGGTTTTGTGTGCCACCTCCCTTTTATTTCTGAATAAAAAAGCCTATTTGGCTATTTACAACAAAAGTAATAAACTGTGGCATTGCTTTCATTGAAAAAACTACTGAATTTAATGACAAAATGCTACAGCATGCTCAGTCTTCTATATAAATTTTACTTTCTGACTTATTTTGTGTCTTTGCTCTGCTTTATCCAGACAAAAATGTATAAACACATATATAACCTGTTTACCCAGGTCTTATGCTCTCTGATGAAACACTTTCATCTCCCAGCCACTATGTAAAAAGTGGGCATTATGGTTCTCCCTACCCTTTCTCAGTACCTTCAGAGAAGGAAAGGATGTAATTATCTGTTCTAATTCTTGACATGGAGGCATAAAGAAAAAGGAATCCTTTTCTCAGAGTCTGAAATTTCCCCATAAATTAGGCATGAAAGTCAGATTTGTCAACTCCATTTCCAGAGCCAATTCAGTTTCAGAACTGAGCCCAAGCATATGTGCAAAGCTAGGGTATATTTGACCAAGGTCATGTTGAAACCTGGGATGGAGGCATTGAAATTCTTTCCTACAAGTGGCTTGTTCCCTTCTAGTGCACCTGGAACAGCGCTGAAGACAAAAGCACTAGCTACTCATATAATGAATAACCCTTCCATTAAAAATTGCTCCAGGCACACTTGGCAGCAGGAAAATGGATAAGTGGGAGGACCAAGGTAGATGATAACACTTGGTAAACTATTAACCAACCCACACATGGGCTTGATAGGTTTGTACGTGTATATATTAAACTTTTGTGTAAACACACAGAGGACAATTATGGACACGGTGGCTTTAACTGCTAGTGTGAAGAGATTGCTGACCCAGCACAATTGCTACTGCACAACTCCCTCAGATATCTGTCCTTTATGCTGAGAAGGACATCCTAGCTGGGAGTGTTTCTGTACATACATATGTATAAAATGGCTCTTGGTTCACACCGGGAGATATAAAAAATACCACAGGAAAGCTTTTCATGGCTCCTAATAGAGAAGGCCATCTTGACGAGTAACTCCAGCCAGGAGTAAATCCAGTAACTCCAGCCAGGAGAATGCAGAGAGGCTGCAGTTTGTTGGCAATGGCTCCAATAGGAACTTCACAGCCCCACTCAGTGGCTGTAGGCTAAAAAGCAGGCTTGTCCTCAGCAGACCATTCATACTCCATCCATCCTCCTAAAGCCCAAGTACTGATGCTATGAAAGCAGATTAGCTATCAGTGAGGGTGTGTAAGCATGAAAAACCCCTGAATATAGACAAGTATTGATATCTCTGTGTTTGGGTACATGTCCTGTCTGTTCTGGAATTCCCAAGATCCCAGGAAAACTTCTACACCCTGATCCAGTTTCTCTGTTTTAAAGGTTGTGTGATACTGCTGGTTGCTTTGAAAATGGCCTCTGTTTCACCCCAGATGTACATACATATGAACAAATTCAGAAAAAATTCATTCCTCTTTACATTATAGCATCTGGCTTCCTTTTGCAATAAAAAGTGTCGTATAAGGCAAGATATGACAATCTGAGCAATAAAATTAGAAATTCTAATCTCTCCATGCTGGGCACAGAGAAAAGTTCATTGCAGCATTGGTTTACTGTAGTATGTTATCGAATTGTGATAATGCAGATAAAAAGAGAATGGAAATGGCAAAATTATTAAACTAACTGTATCTGCAAGGATATTAATTTGATTTATCTCACTTATTATTATTGCCATCAAGCTCAAATGCAAATCCTAAAGTTTGAGTTAAATTGATGACTGAATTTAGCTAGGGGGACGGGAAATAAAGAATTAACCGTTATAAATGCTACTCCCTTACATGAATTTGGAAAAGAAAATCTTTCTTCTAAGTTTTTTTTTTATATATCCTTGTTTCCTAATCTTCTTGTTATTAATTTTTAAGGCTCCCATTTTAAAGGAACTGATAAAGACAGCTAGTGTGTACAATTTTGCTTTACTGGACATTAATATGTTTTCCTGATACTAACACTCTCTGGTGTTTCAGTAGATGCTCAGAGGGTGCTCAGAAGCATATGGAAATCAGAAGACCTAGTTCCCTCAAAGAGCAACATGAACTGTTATTCTCTGCCTACAAATAAACAACATGCTCTAATAAATTTTAAAGTTTGCATTATGTTATTACAGTGCTAGCACATCAAAACGTTAAAATGTGAAATTATGGTTTCTAGTTTGTGACTCCATTTCAGTGTATGGCATAAATTGTTTATTTATTTGTTTATTTATTTATTTATTATCACCTTTCTTTATGATAGGAGTTAGGGTTCTATTAGGTTTCTCATACTGTATATGTTTAAAAGCCCACATCCAGGGCCTGGATGTGCATTCTGACACAGTAAAAGTGAAATTTGGTCTTCTTTTAAAGAAATGGCAGAAGTCCAGAGTGACACCTAAGGTACATATTAAGGTATATACCTAAGGTATAAATACTGGAGTCAGACTGATAATTCTCATCCTGACCGAGAATATATGTATAATATTTACAACAGTTTCAACTAACGTGCTGAAGGGAATTTAATCTTAGAAAGACCATTTTATTAGGATGATTGTGATGTTTTTGGTACCCAAGTAAGCTTCCTCAGAGCAGTGCTCTCTGAAGATATGGGATTTTTTTAACAATGCACAGTGCTTCAGCATAGTCTATATACCAAATGATTGTGTCAGGATTAAATAATTCATTCTTAAGGTAATGTATTTGAGATGGAATACATGCTTTAAAGTCTTGTTAAATTGCAGTCATACTCTCTGATAAAAGTTAGGATTCAGATCTTATGAATTTAAAATAAAAGCTAAGCCAAGGGTGGCCAAGGTTTATTATTACACCTGGCTGCAGCATGGTAATCAAACCTGTGGAAATATCTGCAGCTGTACCCACAACATCCCTTCTGAAATGGTTCTGTCACTAAGCCCAGATCTTGAACTAAGTGGTTTGTTGCCTACCATGCAATGTACACAAAAAAAAAAAAAAAAAACAAGGATAGAAAACAAAATATAATTTTGGCCACCATATCCCCAAGTTAATAATCTTCGTAGGAGTACATGTTGTGTTTTTGTATTAAAACAAAGAGTTTCACATTACAGATTATGGGGAGACTCATGTAAACAAAGTGACAGATATAGACCAATCAAAGTATCTATTGAGGCATGGAGCTGCAATACAAAAACAATCAGTGCAGAAAGCAAGGCAGAGACAATACAATTTTAAATCCATTTGACATGCAAACTATATCTGTTGAAGCTTCTTAGGCTGAATGAATATAAAACTCATTATCAGTATTGCAGTATGCCCCATGACACCACTTTATTTATTCAGATGAAGACTGCAGAGTGTGAGTAAATACAGCAACCTTGTTTTCTCCAATTTCTTTGCAGGTAAATCCTTTGCTTATATTTGTTCTTTGTGTACTTCCCACAAGTCTCTCATGTGATCTTCCTGCCCACTGTAGGAAAACAACCTTTATAGAAATACAGGGCATGTGAAGGAAGTGTATTTACCATTTAGAATGGTCAGTCCACACATACAGGTCTTAATGATACTGAAAGTACTGAATCTTTAATCTTGACTTTTATCATTTGGTGATCTTGGTTGACTATCTTAGATGTCTGTGAAGCATTACAGACTACACAGTCATGTCTTTAAATAGTGTGAGTTGTTTGGCTGGCAGAGTCTGTTCAGTCAAACTGTGAGGCAATATACTTTGCTTCTGGACACAAATATTTGGGTTTTTATAAGTACTTTCCACATATCAGTTTTCCCACATGGACTGTGGATCCCAAGCAGTGTGCAGCTCATTTCAATCCATATCACCAGCCAGCACCCTGAATCCTAATGTGGGGGTTCTATTCTTCTCCACTCATTTGAATACAAAGAAGTCTTACAAACAAAAATTTTGAAAATATTTCAAATGCACATGACCAACCACATTCATACGTCTTTCAAGATGACACAACTTTTAAAGAGTACATTGTCAGTGATTACCAATAATTTAGACAGTGATTTTTTACCCCAAACCCAGAACTAAGCTTGATTTGATGGTGTCTGAAACCTGAATAATCTCGTATGTAGGGATCCCTGTTTTAGAGTGAATTTTGAATCAGACTCGCATAAAATAATTATTATTTTCTCTGCTTTGTGGTGGAAAACAAGTGCAGTTTCAGGCTTATTTTTTCATTTTTTTCCTCATCTCTTTTATAATATCTGTTATTGTGACAATAACTACCTAAAGTATCTTGTCCTTTTCTTTGGTGAGTAATTTGATTTGAAAGTAACTCCTAGTCTCAACCTCAGTAACCTTAGGGAAGAGGTGAAAGAGAGGTCATTCCAAACACAGAGATTATCAAAAAGGTTTAAATTACAGAATCATTAAGCTTCTATAACTGCCTTTGCATTAAAAAGATGGTAATGAAAAGAGGAAATAGCATACTATGCAATGCATTCATTGGGAAAATAACTGTAATGAAATGTAAGTCCAGGAAATTATACAAACATAGCCTGTTCTCATTATATCCTAAAGATAGACAACAGTGTATCCCTTTCTTCCTATCACTGTTACTCTTTTAAAAATCAAACCATGCTTTCATCTTAAAAGTCACATTTTGCTCAACAAACAATACAAACATGTCACAGAAAATTTTAAGACCAGACATGCAGTAAAGTAGTCAGTGTATTTCTTTGCAGTTCATACAAATTGGGGAACAAATCTTATGCTTGAATCTATATGCAATAGATTTTCAATCATTACAAATATATTAAGATTAATGGGGTATAGAACAGCCCTTGGAAATATCGAAAGGAAGTCTCTATGTGCAGTCATGAACCAATCATCTCACCCGGTGAGACACAAAGTGAAATCACAAGTTTTGTGATTTAGGAGACTGTTGTGGAGATGATTACTCCAGGAATCCACAATATTCATGGACTTACTTGACAACTGCAATGCAAAATTAATCAGATGTTGCGGGTATTTCCACTCTCCTTGGTGGCCTTGATCTCAACTCTTTCAATCTCCTATAGCCACAAGTACAGAGGGCAGACTGGTGAAGTGGGCTGCAGTACTCCTTACTTCTTAAAATCTGGTATTAACTCAGTGCAGTGAGGAGATATGTAACTTTTTCATAATCTTCATTTTAAAATCTACTAAATGAACAACAGGCCTGTGTTATCAAAGGATTTCTTGTGCAGAGGCCCTAATATACTGGAAGAAGATGCTACTTTTATTCTTTAGACTCACCTGCGATGAGTCACACTTGACAGGTGCGGATTTTTTTTCTCTTCCCATCTGTCTTGCTTCCTTTGAGCAGAATTCCAGCACTCGGTGCCTGGTGTCCCCTGCATCAATAAACACCACTAAGTTTCTAGTGTTACATCTTCACCTGACATAAAAACAAATGAAAGTGTTCTTCTGTATATCCAGTTCTGTTTCACATAGCTTTGGCAACTGCCAGCTGGAATAGGAAGAGACACTCTGATTTCAATAGTTGACAGAAATGATATGCAGAGAAAGCCAGCCAGTGACAACTGAAAAGGAACAGGACGTTACAGAAAACCTGTATGTTAACACCAGAGTCCAGGGCCAAAGAGAGCAGATTCAAATCTCACCCCTTCCCTGTCCCAGCTGTCACTAGACATCAGACCTAAACAATTCTCAAGTTCATGGCTTTTATAGTGACTCATACTAAATGGCCCTATACATAAGTAAAGCAGTAGCTGTCAAGCACAGATCACATTGAATACTTTGTAGAAAGAGAGGGGCAAAATGACTACAACTCAGCACCTGTGTACTTGCTGGAGACCATACTACATGCAGGTTTGGTAACAACTCCATAGGCAATCTGGGGTACCTAATGAACCACAAAGTGGGGACTTGGGATCCTGCATATAGCCCAAGTTCCCAGCCAACCTACACACAGCAGCTTTCTCAAGCACCGCCCTCCTCCAAACAAGGACCTGTTAGAAGAAGACAGGAGAGTTAATCAAGTGAAAAGACCCAGATATCTTCATTGCTTCAGCTGTTCTTTTTTCCTTCTATCCCAGTGATGACATCTGCCCCAAGGAAGAAGGGGAAGTAAAGATAATGCCATAAAAGAAAAAAGTTTGAGACCTAACAGAGTATACAGTGAGTACACTATATAATATTTTCCTAATGTCAAGCCTCTTCTTTTATTGAAATAGTACTTTTTCTTCATGACCACCACTGTATGTGTGCATCTGTCCTTAAAATGTGCAGATGTCCCCTTGTGAGTACATCTAAAGACTTGGAGAACCAAGGAAAGGGCAGAGAATTTGTCATGAACACTTTTCCTACCAAAGTCAAACATTTTGATTCAAGTAACATGAAAAGGCTCTGTGACTATGGTAAAACATGGAGATTTTGCTGTAGATCTCACTTATATTAATTCCTCATTCCCTAAAACTTCAACATAGCAAATTCCAAGGCAATCTTGTCTAGAGACTTCTAATATGTTCAGAAACTTCCAACACTGTGATATTTCCAGGCACGTGACAAACTCTGAATGGAACATTTATGACACCTGACTTCTAGAGTATTCACATGCCTTTTCAATGACAGCTGCCAAGAAGAGATAGCATCCTCCAGCTGCACAACTTTTTCTCCTTGCCTTACTTGTGAATTGAGATGTTTGGCTTTAAAGTGGCTCCCTGTACTGTACTCTTAAAACTGCAATTGTCACTTGATGAAAAGAAGCCAAATGCACCATCAATGACATCTGACAACAAATAAAAATCTCTTTCCTAAGGGCATAATGGGCAGGATGCAGCTATATCATTCTTTCCTCTTATTAAATAGCACTAACCTCGGGATAAACTATCAGGCACTAGACACACAGACTCCACAAAAATATACAAAGCAGAAGCAGGGTACAAAAGGCAAGCACATGCTCTTCCTCAAAACTGAGCACTATGACATTCCATGAATAAATTAATGTAATTGCTCCTCCAAGGAAATACCAGGGAAAACATCTGGCACTAATGCAAGGCCAGGTACTCCTCACCTTAAACCTGGCCTTCACAGTGGGATAAAACCATGGGGGAGGAAAGAAACATCAGTTTCTCATTATCTGCAGTTTCTCACTTGCAGGAAAAATTTTAATGAACAACACAAGCATATGCACAATAATTGCCAGATAGTTAAATGAGGGTGAAAAACATGATCAGATGAAACAAAACTCTGAGTTTGTTCATTCTTTCTTCTCACAGCTGCTGCTGCTGTCCATCCACAGCCTCCTTCTCAAGTCTAATTAGCAGCCCAAATTAGAGTAGCCTTCGTGCTACTCTGTTCAATAGAGTTTGCAAGTGGCACACATTTGCACTGAAGTGCTGTGGTCGAGATTTTCTTAAGTGACTCTCTGCTGCTATTTAGATGTTGAGAAATCTGATTTCAGAAAGGGCTGACTGTCTTGACACACAGATAGATTCCCTGTATAAGGACTAAAATGTCAAAGACAATCCAGAGTGAACAACTATTTGTAATTCTGGAGGTGGTAGACCTACTATGGTCCCCATATCACACCTACCAAGCACACACACCCTACAGCAACTTCAGTGATATAAAAGATCAATAGTTAAGAACCTTAAATGTGCCCCACAGGCCAAACAAGGAGATTTTTTGCTTTTGTGCTATATCCAGATAATGACACAAAATTATTTATCACATTTCTTTAGCCCAATATACAGAAAATAACACTGCTGATAAAAATCAGATTAAATATTAGTGGTAGTTTTTTGTTACTTTTTAGTGTTTCCTCTATTTACTCCTGTGATTTTATTTGCAAATTATAGTACAGTTCCAAAGGGCCCACATAGGACTAGCAAAAACATGCCCTCTTGTCTACAAACAACTGCAAGGCTAAGGGCAGACCCCCCTTCTACTACCACTGGGTGGAAGAGGAGCAGCTTAATAAGGAGATCCCCACTGTAGAAAGAATCTTAATCACATGCTCTCCACGTCCCTGTTACATCCTCCCCAGAGAAAAGCTTACTACATCTCTTCACCACAAGCAAGAAAACACAAGGGTCAGCAGAATCTTTCTGCTTTTATCTATCCTTGTTTAGAAGCATAGGAGGAAGGGGTTCTCACTGTGAAACCCCCTTCCTTTGATTTCCTGATACAGCTTGAATCCCTAAGACACAACGTTTCTTTTTCTCTCTTGTGCAAGGGAAGGCCAAATTCTGTCTTGTATGGGATGCACGAAGAGTTTTTTGGGCTTTTCCAATCAGATATCTAGTGCAGACCTCAGCTGAGAAGTGTCTTGCATAAGGACTTTCATGCAGAGCAGGAAAGGAGAGGACGCACATCAGTGCACTAATCTCTGACTCCACAGCAAACCCAGACCCTGGTGTTCCAGTCAAAAGCACCATGCAAATTACCTTAACTGACCCCAGTTTATTCACAGAGCATTTTATTCTAGAACATGCATCCTGTGAATCCCCTTGGCAACTAGCTAACAGCCAGCAAAATATTCCCTGCCAAATGCCCATTAAACTTCACATAACGTTCCTACACCAAAGAGGCTTTATCTCTAGTTTGCGGTCTCATTTTTTTAAACATTCTGCAGTACCAGATAAGCTCTTAAAAAAAAAGGTATTCATTATTTGATGTTTCTTTTGTTCAGATAAAAGTGACAACAAATAAATTCATAAAAATGGAAAAAAAAAACCAGACATCACTTTCATATTTTCGGTGGCACCATTCACATGACAAAGATACATTTTTAATATTCCTGCCCAGAATATTAAAGTCCTGCATTTTGCCAGAGAGAGAATTTGTGTACAGAGAGTTTCATTATCAAAGGTCTCAACATTTCTTCTTGTCTGTATTGTCCCCAACAGCATCTTGGATGTTACAATCATTTTCTGGGAAAGCAATTTTGACCTTCCACAGAAAGCTATTAAAAGTAACCTGGATCTTACAGATACAGCACTTTAACCTGAGAATTTTAAATAAGCAATAGCCCTTCTAAATTATTTAAAAGAGATTTAGCATCAGGTATTAGCTCCTGGACAGAGCTGTATGTCAAGTATATGTCGTATAATTTGTTACTGAATGATGAACATTAATGTCTGTTGCCACCTTAGAAGACAGGCTCGACCTGGCCAATACTTTACTAATAGTTTGCAGTGGGAGGATTTTGAATTTCTATCATTTTTAATGATTCATTTGTGTTGTAATGGGGAGCCAGGTTCACTTCACATCCTTGGGCCATTAAAGACATTTTACCCCCCTGAGTTAATTCTGTGTTCATTCTCCAAAATGAATATTCATACCATTCAAATGCAATTTTTAATTAACGGCACCAGCAGCATTACCATTATTATACCTGAAAGATTCAAAGACAGATCAGAGAAATGTTGCCACAATAGAATTCACTAAATTCTGCTCACATTCCCTTCTAAGGCTGATCACCTTTAAAGTAAAGAGAATAAACTTGTTGGATAATATAAGACAGATCTAATTAAGATAATGAACTGGAGATTATGAACATTGCTACTCCATGTCTAAAGAATTTTAATATTTTAGTCTAACAGAAGGTTAAGAGTTTACAAAAGAAAAGATAGTGAAATACACAATGTGGGCTTTTTGGACAAAGCTTGAGATTCAGTACCCATAATGTATAAATAAGTGGATAAAAGGAAATCAAGGAGGCTATTTCAGGAAACACACATCATGATTTCTTTTAATTAATTATCTTATACTTCCATAAAATACATGATGAGAGAATTCTCCCTACAAAGCAAAAGCAGGCAGGGAAACATTGTGGGAAGCCAAGAGGCTCTTCTAAGGCTATACTGCGGAGAGTTTTATCCTAGCTTCCATCTGATATGGCTATTACAGCCTTGGATGAATTTTTCTTGAGGGAGCAGCCTAATTAGCTTGCCAGCAGCATGGAAAGAAAAGGGAGGGAGGCAGGCAGAGAGGAAAGAGGTAAATGAGCTGTTAGGTAAAATAGAGTTGATATCAATAAGACCTACTGTTCAGTTTCTGAGAAGCTTCATCTTCCAAAACAAGGCAGCAAAGAGACAAATGTTAGAGGGTGAAACTAGAACTAAACAATTTTCTGTAATCAATAGCAGATTGTCAGAAATCGTCCTTCTCACATTTGCAGAGGTACATTCTTCAAAGCAAGTGCCTGGGAACTGCTGCCTTGGAATCATACCCCCAGATAATTCACTGTAATTATTCTGCTACAGGTAAAGTTTCACTCCAGAAAGAATCATTATTACCCTTCTAGAATAGAAACATCAGGTTACTAGAATATCCATTGAGGAGTAAGTAAAATTAGGCCAGGCTGTGTTGGCTCAGTGCTGCCCAACAGGCCTCCTCTGGAAAGAGGGGACATTGGGGAAGCAGAAATCTTGAAGGGTAAGTCAACACAGAGGCATGACTGCAGCTCAGGTAGGCATAACCTGCCCATCACAGGCAATGACAGGATCATGTCTGCAGCAGCACAGCTTCCATCTCACTGCACTGTTTTGCCTAAAACTGTAGATAAGTGCTGAGCTGCGAAGCCTTGGCTGTCATGGGGGATTGCTGCTCATACTCGAACTGGCCAGTGTAACACCCAGCCCCTGTGAGCCAGCAGCCTTCCTGTGCGAGCGGTGACACCGTTCCTGGAGATGATTTGCTCTGTGTTGCATGCTGCTACTGTAGACTAACAGGTCCTTGCTGTGCCCCAGTACCTGTGGAAGTATAAACGTGTCAAAATGTCCGCAGCGTTATTCTGACTCACCACAGACTGCTCCACAGAACTAAGCTAGCATTGCTCGAGGGAACAGGAGGCACCAGACCCTGCACTCAGGGGAGTGCACAGCCCTTAACGGAGGCTGGTCACTGGACACAATGGGGGAAGCAGTTTTGTGACAGCCAACTCAGAATGCCATTTCATGTTGTGTTGCCATAGCAATACAATATGAAGAAAATAGAATAGAATTTTCCCTGATTAAAGACAAGGTTTAGCTTAGAAAATATCTTTTGACAGGAAGACGTAACTGAGAATAAAATGAAAGTAATGTTATTCTGGTCAATTTCTATTGCTCCAAACAGGATGCCATAGACAATTCATAATGGCTCCAACATTCATTTCCAAACGGATAATTCTCACTGGTGCCGCCTGTCAAATTTTCATCTTGTTCCAGACACAGAGGTTTTACTATAGATAAGCCTAATTGTCATTGGCTTCACTGAAATAGCAGTGCTATTTCTCTGTATTTAGGAGCATCCACTTTCCTCAGAAAAACAGACATCTATGGATTTGGAGACACAGAAATCCAATTTTTTTGAGCTCTCCTTCATATTAATCTACTAAAACAAGCTCCAGACAAATAACAGCTTTCTCTCCCAAAAGCAGCAGAAAGAGAATATCCATAACACAACCTCTACAAAGAGTAAAACCTACCTGTGAAGCAGACAGATTCTGGAACCTTGCTCAGTTCTTGGGCTAAGCAAGGGAATAGGGACATAACAAGACTCACTATCTATAACAAGCACATTTCTTCTACCCTCAATTCTCTCTTATTAGCACAGTATTTAAAGAAATTCCAAAGGAAAATATTCAGCTGGGCACACTCGCCCCCTGAGGAGAGGGTGAGAGCATACACCAGCTGTTCCTCATGCTGCTCCGTGCTCTTTGGCATGTCACTCTGGTGCTTTGGTCATGAGCTCAATACAAAACCCCAAACCAATAAACTGGAAATGAAGACTGTCCTAGAATCTCTGAGAAAAAATCAGAACGAGAGCACTGAAGCAATTCCTTACAGGTCTGCCAGCTGTCAACTATACACCAGCTCATGGGAGAGGACAAATTAAATGAGGAGTCATCTTCACTCCTTGAATTTTAAAACAGATTCTTAGAGTATGACTAGAAAAAAAAAATCAGTAGACTGTAGAGGTGTCAAAGCCTGATCTTTTAGAAAAATCTGGTTTATCTGAATGACTCGTGTTGATCAAATTGACAATGCACTGCAATAAACTGTTAAAGTTGCCCTGGTTTGTACACATTTAATTTGGCATTTGACACAAGACACTTCCACTGTGATGGGGAGGAGTATTGATACAATATGCAACAATGAGCAAGGCAGACAGTGAGAGGACAAGGCTCCTCTTTGGAAACACTTGGGTGACAGGAGGAGGTTCTCTAGCTTCTCACCTTCCAAATCTTTACCATCTAGTGAAATTTTTTAGTGAGGAAAGATGGAAATAATTTTATTTTCCTGTATGATAATTCTGATAATTTTTCAGCCAGGTAACATAAATGCAGTTTGATAATTTTTAGTGTAGCTTATAATCATTCTAGAGAAACGAGACAGCACTTGTCATTTCTGATTTGCAGAAATATTCTCTGAAATATTTCTCCCTGTATTTACAGATTCTCCCATTCTGACCAGGATTTTTTAGGCTTAAAAAGAAAAATTAAATCCAAAATGGTCATAGTTCACATAGATATTAAATAACTCTTAATTTTTCTCTTTTCTTATGGAAAAATGGGGAATTCATTCAGAGATTGAGAACCAACACCTGTCTGCAATGTCACTTAAGAAAGTTATTTCTTCTGATTTAGCTGGAAATTAATGCATTTTTTTTGTTGCAAGATCACAATCCACTCCCAAATTGATGTACTACCAATTATTTCTCTTTTGCTATCAATGTTTATTGGTTTTTTGACAACACTGGATTTCCCTAATACTGTTGCTTACAAATATTTCCCTTCCACAATATTCAAACCAATAGTTTCAAAAATTCTTTTACTCTACATTATCTTTCCAATTTTTGTTGGCCTCAAGACCATATTTTTATCCCATGCATATGTATAGAGATGAAAAGCTCACTTAAATCTCATCATCTGTTTTATATCCAATGTACCATACATTAATGGAGCATAAAAGTTTTTGAATTAAATAAAGGTACAAAATTCAGTTATGATGATAAAAGCTGCTTTAATCCAGCAATCACCATTTTAACTGCTGCAGGAATAATGAGTAGCACACACAATTTGAATAATAATGAGAATATTGACAAATATTGAATAGCTGTGTGAAACAGTAACATTTAGTGTAGCAGATGTATCACTGTCAAAAAGTGAAAGGGAACAGACATGTCACCAGGTCAAGGACAAAGCACAATTTTCACAGTATACCTGTATACTGATCTTTAATTAATTCTCTTACAAGCAAATGCCAAGTACTAAAGTGTATTACCTTATAAAAGTTTTAAAGACCTTTAATATTGGGTTGTTCTGTTTAAAATAAGTCAACCTAAGGAATATTCAGTTGGTAAAAAGACTAAAAAGTCTCCCAGTGGAAAGAAGCTACCTCTTACCACTCTAACTTGGCAGCCACCAAGATGACCTGCATCAAAATTAGATGCATCTAATGAGATGTGTCAATGAGATGCATCTCCAGCTCAATATGTGGAGTGTGAAGAGGGAAGCATTTAGGAGCTCCGTGTCAAGAGCACCTATAAAGAATTTTCCAGAAGTCTGGACTTATATTGTCATTGTGGTAACTGCTCTGGAAGGTGTCTTCACAACTAAAAGTCACCCAAGCAAATAGGAGTCACCTGCTGGCTCACTGACCTTTCCACTCCCAAGAAGTAAAAGGGCCTATTGCACAATCAGGTATTGTGGCTTTGAATTACTTGTCCTAATTATTTACTCTCCAGCACTGCAGGAAACCACAAAGGAAAAATGACATCCCTTCTGCTAGGCCAAAAGCAGAATTAAGTTCAAACTCCACTCAAAATCCAGCCCTGACACAAAGAGATTACAATTTAGGGACAAGTCTCAGGCATCTTACACCTAAGACCTAGAGAAATTAAACAGAAAATCCTCATAATCACTCTCTTCCATGCAAAAGCAGCATGGAGGCCTAAAGGGGCCCTAAAAACCCTTCACACCAAGTAAGGTTTCTTTAGAAGAGGCACTATGAAAGATCCCAATAAGCTTTGTTCCTAACATCCTTTCTCAAGGTCTGGTGAAAGGAGCATGCTACAGCTTGGAGTGGGGACAAAAGAAACAGCATTACGGATATTCCAGCCATGACATTTCTATTTCATGCAATCCTATTTCACATTCCCACAGGACACTGAAGAGGAACTACGGTTTGAACTGAACAGATTACACTAGAGCTTTCACCAGACCCCAGGGAAATTCAAGGTTAAAAGAGCTCAGAAGTATCTTGAAACTACTTCTGCCTCTCTTCCTACAGGTTCATGACTTCTGTGCTTCTACTCTAGGGACAGAACATAGAATTTCACTGTGATTTGCTCAAAGATGTCAGTTCCAGAACTATATCAGATGTCATGAGTTTTCACTCTGCCTTCTTTATGCTGCTCTTTAGCATGGGGGCTGCACAGCCTGGAGAGCAGACAGCTCACTGGGATGTCATCACTGTGCATAAATACCTGATAGAATGAGTAAAGAAGACTCTTCTCTGTAGTACCCAGTGGCAGGGTAAGTGCAAATGGGGAACAAACTGAAATATAAGAGATTGCAATTTTAACACAAGCAAAGCATTATTTTTAAATGGTAAGAACTGTTGAACATTGGAATAGAGAGGCTGTGAAATCTCCACCCTTGGAGATACTCAAAACCCAACTGGAGACAGCCTTAGCAACCTGCTCCAGCTGACTGAGCAGTGACTTGGACAAGACAGAGGTTCCTCACAAACTCAGCCACTCTGGGTCAGAAATTATGGCTATTTCACTGCAAGTAACTGAAAATTATCAGCATTTGTGATGCTTGCCTCAAAACATTTTCCTTCTCTGAAGGAAGGCAGAATTTGCACACGGATGTGCAAATGCAGCATACAGTGCTGGATTAATTTCTTCCAAGTTAGTATTTCTGCCTGTTCTAGCATGATTTGCAAGGGTCTCTGAGTGGAAGAAATGCTGCAGAAACTTGGAACTAGAGAACTTCCATATGCTGCTCTGTCTTCAGTGATGCCCCAGTTTTATGCTTAGTTACATACAGACTTTCTCAGGAAATTGGCCACAAGAGATGCTTTTCACTGAGGCGTGGGTGGAGTGGGCATGACATGAGGGTGAGGTTTTCAAGGGCATGTCAGGGATTTAGGAAACTTAATTACACTATAAAGTGAGAACTGAGACATCCTTTTCTTTGGCTGATGATGGACATGCTTCCCACCATATTTATTCCTTGCTGTGTATGATTCCTTGCAATGAGAACTACAACTTCAGTGATGTGAAACACATTAGCCTCATAGGCTACACAATTCTCTAAAAACAATAATCTGCCATGGTTCTGGTCACTCCAGATGCTTTAGAGTAGCTCTCCATTACAGGAGACACAGACATAGAGGCTCACAGCATGTATCACACAGCAAACAGGAATTCTTTGTCAGGAAATAAAAATCAACATGTCAGGTTTTCAGGTTTCCTTCCTAAAATGATACAGTTCTGCAATGTCAGATGATTAACCTATTGGGATTTTGCACAGTACCAGAAGAGCTTACTTTCCCCTTACCTTTTTTCAGTATCTATAGCATCAATCAGTACTGCCTCTACTTTGCAAGCTGTCACAGGAAAGCGCACAAATTAGGAACTATATGAAGAGCCACATATTTTGCATCTAGAAACATGCTCAAATATTCACAGTGGCTTGCCTGAATCCTAACAAAAAAAAAAAAATCTCACATTTCACTTTCATCTCAAAGTCCCTGGCAGGAAAATATGAATTACCGGTAGTAACCGCACCATGGACTTCTGAGCCCTAGAAGAGCAGGACTTGTGAGACCACTTACTAAGTACCACACTATCCTGACACTGGGATCTAAGAACGTCAATAGAAGATAAGGCAGGAATAAAAACAGAAAAAAACAATGTCTGTCAGGTCTGCCTGTCACAGATAGGAGCTTCTTTGACTCTGCTGTAGAGCTAACAAACAGAAGGGACATTCATGGCATGCACACCCTTAGCCTCCCCCCTCCCTCCTTTCCTCTCTTTGAAAAGCCAGAACTCTTTGCATCTCTACTGCATTTCTAGTTTCAATGATGCTCAGTTTCTTTGCTTCCACATTGATATTTCACAGATTCTTAATGGCTCCTTATTAAACCAAAAAGTACGTTTTAGTACATGCTAATGAGAAGAGCATAATGACAGCTCAAGGATCGGGAAGTACAGCTCCACAATGAAGCACTTTGCCAAAATACCTCAGTATTCACATGGGCAGGTGAAAAATATACTTGAGGGCAGAGTAATAACAAAGTCATATTCACACGCAAGGACATCAGAGCATACACAGCATATAATGAATTTGTGTTTAAACATCTGAATGTAGTGCCTCTGCATAAAATGCTGTGAAGGGATTAAGCCAAAAGAATCATGTGGCAGTGACTCAATAAGAAAGATAAAGCACAGTCATTTAGGCCCCAGTTTTCCCCAAACCTTAGCGTCAGCTGCTCAGGCTTCATTAACATTACCACATCTTGTGCTTCAGTTATTAACAGCATACTACATTGTGACTGGCCTTTTGTGGGGACACAAAAAGAATGAGTGGTCACAAGGAAACCTTTGTGCCTCTTCCACAGTTGCATAGGAGAGCCAGTCCTTGCAGTCCACAGCTGTATAGGGAGTTTCAGAGTTAATAATGCCAGCAGCAGAACACTTTTCAAAGGAAAGTGGAGCAGAAGGGAGGGCAGTTAAAGCTCTGCTCTTTTTCTCTCACATTAGCTACCAAACTAAACAGAGGGAGTTTATGCTATACCCCCACAAAGGAGATGTACAAACTACTTGTCATTGAAGAAATCCTTCCCATGACACCGAGACTTTCTGCCTGCCCTTGAGAGCTGACAGGGACAACGCTTTCAGGAATTACCAGCACTGCAGTGCACCTGCAGTTCCCCCATGATTTTGCTGTGCCCTTGGTAGTGTCAGGAGAATAGACATCATACAGTATTTATGCATGTCCTATTGCTGGATTTATTCATGGATTTTTAAGCACTGGCCATATGCATGGTTCTTAGTAAGACACTAGCTCTGCCTGGATGAGATTATTTGTTACATATTTCTTCACTCTCTGCCCCCCAAAATCACAGAGTATTTTAGAAGTTATACAAAAAGTCTTATTTACTCTCAAAACACCAAGTCCATCAGCATGCCTAACTAGCCAATTAGCACCACTGATTTTTTTCTTAAATGTCAAACTTTATGAATAAGCATCTGGGTAGTAAGAATTGGAAGCTTGTTTGTACTAAGGACATGCTTACAATCTGTAACATATGCTGCAAGCTTTATATAAAAATTGTTCACAACCTTCAGAAATAAAAAGATAATATAAGAAATATGTGGTGATACTAGAAAACCAAAACTCTCATAATGCAGAAGGAATTAGGCTATTTTAAGGCTATTTTAAATAAAGCTGGATGTTTCTCGAATGCAGAAAAACCATTTGTGTCTAAGTGGAAAAAAGCCAGCAGGTGTCAGCCTTGCTTTATCCAACCAGACTCTCCCTGGCTCAGTAGCAAATTCTTGCAAATTTGTTTGCTCTGATTTTTGACCATAATTTTCTTCTCAGGAGTAACAGTTACACAAGCTAACTGTGTTAACACAGAATTCTATATTGAGCAATAGTTATATAGGTTAAAATGTTGAAAGAGCTGTTACCATAGCAACTGCTGCATCAGATGGATTATAACCAGGTGAACGAGGAGACTGGTACAACTTCCTGATGAGAAATTCAATTAATATGTCAGCGTTTGTATGAAGAAACCAAACAGCAATTTGTCTGAGTTGGCAGTGGCATTTCACATGTGATGTTTTTTTCCACAAGGGAAATGATGACCATAATACCTTTATCCTTCCCTCACATTAATATGCATGCCTGTTTTCTTGGCCTGAAACACACTTATTTCCTTTATGCAAAATTCTAACTCCTGAAACGATGTGCAGGCTTTCACTCAAAAATCACACAGGGAGTGTTTTGTAATGCCAGTGATACTCTACTGTGTAACAACATAAAAACAAAATAGTGCTTCCTTTATTAAAAATGCATGCAATATCACTTTTAATCTAAAATTTTATAAAGACAAAGTGCTGTAGGCTAAGGGCAAAAAAAAAAAGCCCAGTCCTTGTGCAACTCAGATTTTAAAAGGCTCCTTATCTCCTATTATACTGCAATTTCCACAGCACTCTGAATTCCCAGGGATGCTGTCAGACACTCTGATGGGTGCAGCATCAAATGCTGCTTATTTCTGGTGATCTTTAAACTCACTCCCCCCACCCCAGTACAGTGCCACCCACAGGAAGCACCTCCAATGAACAGTGCAAAAATGTGTCTGTGGAAGACTGACTCTTCATTTTCCTATCAGCTTAATGTCATGCCATAATTTGATGTAGGGACTTGTAGTCATTTCTCCTGAGATCCCCAAATAATTTCTTTGGTGTATACTCATGTGAAAGTGCCCTTTGGGTCTCATACTCCAAAACACTTTAATCTGCTTCAACCACAAAAACCTTCAAGTGTTAGTTGATAGCAAAGCCATCTTGTTTCCATTTGAAAAAGAAATGTAACACATAACTTTGATTATTTCCAAAGTCTCATACCTTTTTATTAAAAACTGATACAAAGAATACGCACAAATTTCTCAGAGGCTGCCATGAAGGTTTTGCTACACATAAATTTAAGTCTGGAATTCCACCTGATCATATGCTCAAAATAAACTTCCCTCTCTCTCTCATAGGACTTCCACTCAGGATGACATTCACAGTTCACTCGGTTCTCTAGGAATTTTTACTTTCCAACTCCTATTTATCTTTAGCCACGCACCAAACTGATGCATCAGTCCCTGAATTTGTGGTCAGTTTTGAGGCAAGTCCTTTGAGCTGCCCAGATAAAAATCTGCTTGGGCCTTGTCCAGCCTAACACTATTTTCTACTGCTATATTTATTATTAGAACGAGGGAAATTCCGTGGCTTCCTCATTTAGAATAAAGCAGAGATAATGTAGCAATACGTACCAAACAATGCTTCTGAGGTCAGCCAAGTACCACCAGCATCAAGCAGAGCAAAACCCTGTGCCACACAGGATATAGTCAAAGTAGAAGTTCATAGTAAGCTTATACTCAACATGAAGTTTGCAACTCTCATGAGCAAATCAGTGTCAGAATATGACTTCTGAAAAAATGTGGTTTTCTTTGAGGCTTTGTATCAGTTTTATTCCTTATTACCTCACTTCTGTGAATTTGGAAGACTTTCTGAGCAACCACAAGTATAACAAGTAGACTTTAAAATGGATCTGTGAAATTTCAGTTGGCTATTGCAGTTAGGTGACATCCAAAAGTATGTGAGAGACAGATTAGACTAACAAGCAAGCCACTGGATGGAGACTTCGATGTTTAAAGCTCAAGGAGACTTGCCTTCTCTTTTCATCCTTTTCACTTCCATATGATGGGACCACAGATAAGGCACTTCCTCTCACTATAACTTTTTTTCTGCTGTCCTTTTTCTGTATTCCCTGTTAGGATTTTTTAGAGATAAAGGTTGCTTTCTGTTTTATTTACATAGCAGAGATTACAGTGATTACATAGCAGAGACTACATATTGTCAGGATGTCGGAGTGCTCAAGGAATGCAGTTATCCTGCATTAAACAACATTATTAATAAATCATAGATACCATGGCAAATGTCAACTCACTGAAAATAGCTTTACAATTCTGGTCACATAAGCAATGCCATCCATCATAGGCTTTATTGATATTTTAATTTTTTTTTTTACAATGTTACATTAAACATTTCCTGAAATCAGACATTTGTCCAGGTTTCCTTTTCAGTTCCTTTTGTGTACTGAAAGAATCTGGTAAAGAACATATTGAATTTGTAAAGAAATACTGCAAAATTAATTCTAATGAGATTTCATTAATCTAGGTAATTCCAATTTGTACATTAGAAAGCAATAAAGGAGTTAAATTATTGTCTTATTTTAGCATCAATGCAGTTTCACCACATCTAAATTTCACTAGAAGTGAAAGATGTTGAGTTCAATGACAATAAAACATTTGTGCATTTTTTTATTATGTGGGTTATTACAAACATATGTAACTTGATTTGTATTTGTACATTATATAATATCAGAATTAAAGGAAGCTGAATCAAATCAAATAACCAATTTTGGTGAAGATAAAGAATTTTTCTGTCATGTTGGCATCCATACTAATAAATTAGAAGACAAATGCACAAATTCTAGTTGTTCTTTGGTCATATTTTCAACTGAAATCTTAAGACACTAAACACAAAGGCAGCAGAATAGCTAAGTTCAAGGGAATCAGAACAGTGTCAAGATACTCCCTCTGTCTTGTCTTCTTTTATTAGCTTGGAAGCAAGGCCATGCCTACAGCATGACAGCACGGTCAGACATCACCAAACATCTCAGCTGGGTACATTATACAAACAGTGTACAGAAGCACAGGCCAGCACAAAACTGGCCATTTCTAGTAAGTTCCATTCTGTTTGCTAGACATATTCAAAGAAAATGGTTTTGCTGAGTTGATGCCATGGATTATCAGCTTAACTAATACAAAATGACAATTACTAGCATTTCCTACTGTTTAGCAAAAGCAAAATGAAAGTTGCCCTCTCATACTTGTTGGTTCTTATCCGCTAAAAATGTTCAACATAAGTGAACGCAGAAGATTTGGTGAAATTCAGGCACTTGCTGATAAGTGCCTTTAAGCAGCCCTTCACAGATTTCTGCTACATCATTTCAGGCCAAAGATCTTTCAAAATCTGCTCACATTTCCTATCTGCAATTACGAATCATATATCTCAACAAAATCTACTGTTCCAGACCTCTTATCACTCTTTTTCTTCATTTTAATAAGATTTTTTTTAAGATTTAGTTTGTAGAAACATACCAGTATCTCTGGACCAGTTTTTCAGCTTGTGTAAGGTTACATAGGTATAGGGTTTTTTAATGGCTTAGTTGGAGAAAGCCTTAGATCTGTCCTGTGTGCTGGTTATCCAACTGCCCTTTGTGCCTTTGAAAATGTCCTGTGAGGCCCCATATTTACTTTTCTATTTATTTAAAACAGTTTGGATCTGAGCCAATAAAGTTCATTAAGAGGCACTCAACCAGGTTCTTCATGTAAATTCCTAACATCTTTATAAACACACGTCCAGCAAGGCAACGAATGTTAAGAAACCAGGTTTCCTTTGTATCAGTCACAATCTCCTCTGAATTAAAATTCCAACCAGAAATGGAACAAGGATAATTAATTTTATAACTTTAGCGTGCACCTCTTCTCCCAAAAAAGCAGACAAATTGGCAGGTGGTGTGAGGAAAGGGCTAGGGGAAATCACCAAATATCAGTAGGCTGTTATACAAGCCACAGAAACAGCCCTCTCAGCACTGGGTGTGCATCTGCTCACACACAGCCTATCAAGGAGTCCACTGCAGAATTACAGGGAATTCAGAGAAAAATGGAAGCAAAAAAAGGGAGGAGTTTTACAAAGGGAGACTTAATATACTGATATTGCTTTTCTTAAAAGAAATGAGATGCAGCAAAGGCACTTCTACCTCTTAGAAATCTTTACCATGTCTATATACTAGTGATGTCAGGATTATAATGGTCAACTTGAGTGATAAAAAGGCAGAAGCAAGAAAGCTTCATGGTTATGATCTTCAATTCAGTGATTAGGGATTACTCTGAGATCTATATGTGACCTGAAACTATCTCCTGTACAGCTCTTTGCATATTCCCCTAGTGCTGGCTGCAGTTCGACACAGAACAGCACACAGGTCTCATACAGCAGTACAATTTCTTTGCTCCTTTAGCCAATGGACAGAGTCCATGAAAACCTGAAAATGGAAATATTCCCAAGGCTATAAGATGGAGTCATTAAAATAAAGAAATTGCAGCTGCAACACTACCCAACTAACTTTCTAACTTTCATACCTGAAAAACAGAACTTAAAAATCATTCATAATGCATCCTGCTTCCCTGTTCAGTGCAGTCATTCCTTCCAGCTCTTTATCTCCAAAATGCCTTGGATAAAACCTGCAGAAACTAAAAATAACAGCATTAGCTCATCGTCACACTCTGGTCAATGAATTGAGTAATGCAGACCTTATGAAAATGTATGTTTAGAGCCCTTGCAGATGAACTGTATAACACAAGCCATTAAACACAACTCTATTGATCTAATTTCATTATTTTCAGCAGACTGAAGTTTAGAAATTATGAGCTGCACTACTGAATACCAACCCAAGGGGAAAAAATGGCTCTAATTGATGAAATCTTAGTAGAAAACACCTACAATGAGATGTTTGTCATTACAGATAAAGTTTTACTATAATGTAAGTCTATGTTCATGCAAAATACTCAAAGCTAAGTTTTGTTCAAAAAGACAATATGCAGAAAATGGAATCATTCTTTCACACTGATATATTACTGCTTTCTAGGGATAGGGGTAGAGAATGGTATCTTTCTGGAAAAGTATACAAGATAATAAGTTAAAACTGTGAAAACAGTAAGCCCATATTTCTAGGCTGAAATAGAAAAGAGCACTTTTATATGTTGCAATTAAATAAGCCATTTATTATTTTCAGAGAGGTGGAGAGAGCTAGACATACAAAATTATTTCCTCACCACAAAGCAGTATTATTTCTTCTTGGCAACAAGGTCCTTCTTCAGTCACAGAAGCCAATTTAAAAAAAAATAAAAATCACATTACAAGGATGTGCTGGTTGTACTGCTACAACAGAGTGCTTAGTCTTGCCTTCTACCCATGCCAAATATCAGGACTTCTTTCAATCAATTTATACTGAACTGAGTATAAGCTTTATAAAAGAAAGACCTATTCCTCTTATTGTGATTCTCCACAAAACATTCATGCTTGATAGATTAAAGATCAATGAATTTTTTTCAAGTATTTTGATGTTTGATTATTTTAGCTTCATGGGTCAAATTCTGACTTCAGTTAGAAACATATACCTGAAACAATTAACTCCGTTCACTTCACATTTGTAGTAATGTAATGGAAGAATTTCACATTGATGTGAAGAAAGGGAGCAAGTAGCAGTGTTCACACATTTGTACAACATTGAAATATATGTAATTATATGCTAAAGCTTGTTCTGCTTTTTCATTTTAGGATGTATTATGTGGTAGGTGTATCTTGAGTACCAGAGAGGGCATACTGTTGTTCAGAGATTTGAACCATGTCACTGATTAATAGTTCTATTAAACAGGAATAGTGTTCCAGTACTTAAAGTACTTCATCATAATTAAGTCATAGTGCAGAAGAGATAATAGAACTTTCATGTATAATATCTGTCCTGAGGTAAGCCTAACCACATGCATCTTCAACTTAAGAGACACATATTAAGCAGCACATCAACCTCTTTCTCCAGCTTTTCAAGATACCCCAATGCAGAAGCTTTGCCCTCAAATGTATTACCTATATTCTCCTATTTAGCAGCAGCCATGAACTTGCTGAGGGTGTTTCATCCATCATCCCATCAGGTTATTAATGAAGACATTAAACAAGTTAGCCCATGATCAGCTGCAGAAGCACTACAGTAGTGGCTATCTGAACTTCAAACCAGTGACAATTTGAGCCTAGTGATTAAGCCGGTTTTCCAGCCACCTTGTAATCCATCCATATCTAATTTGGTTTATTAGGATGCTATGGCAGACTTTAACATAAGCCTTTTAAAGTAAAAGTATACTACATCCCTCATTCTATCTCAGTTACTAACAGGACAGCTATTTAATCGCAGAGAACTATCAAATTGCTCAGGGATGACTTATCACTGGCAAATCTGTACTGGTTGTTCCTAATTACATTATTTGCCTTTAAGAACATGAAATGGCCATAAATGGCCTCCATCTCCATCCTCCAGAAGGATTTGCACCACAATCATTCTAGAGGCTGAGGCCAGGTAGAGCAGGCTCCCTGCTTACCTTTATGAATTGCCCTTCATAAACACAGGCATGTTTGCCTTTTCCCAGCCATCAGAAATATCCCCAAGTCATCACAGCCTGTCCAGGACAACAGATAGCAGCCCTGCCATGGCACCAGCCAGCATCCCAGCCTGTCCAATGAACTGGTGTATGTTCAGCATGCCTAAATGGTCCTTATCCCAGCTCTTCTCTAGCATGCATAGCACCTCCCTTCACTGTGCCACAAAGTACTGGGAGGCCTGCAAACAGATCTTGCCAACAATTACCTACAGATACTTACGATTTTACGCATTCTCCTGTAGCTCACAAAAAAAAAAAAAAAGCTTTATAAAGGTAGATATAAAACCAATATGAAAGAAAAATATTTTCAATTGCTTCTTTGGATGTTTGTTGGTTTTGGTTTGTTTTGTTTTTTTTTACTCAAATTAAATATTTGGTTATACACTGTTTTTACTGGTTCAAAAGAGACATGTAAATCTGGGAGATGATGCTACAGGCATCATAAATGCATCTTGATTTGGTCAAAGTTAGAATATTACTGTTTGTTTTAGACTGTTTATATTGCATTTATTTCAGTTTCAAGGAGCTCATGAAAAAATATAGTTCAAGAAGAGAAATGAGCTCAATGAATCTGAAATTCTAAAACCACAAAAACAGGAGTACAAGAGCTTGAACCAGCAGTCATTGAAGTCATCAGACTTTAGATTGAACTCACAGTTTAAGGGACTCAAATGCTAATTTTTTTCTTAGTCACAATGAATACATTCAGTGAAATTTTGAAGTGTTATTACTTGTTCATCCCTGTAACACATATCATCAAACATAAAAAAGATAGCTAGCTAGCCAAAAACTTTTAAACTGCATTTTCAAAAAGGAAAGATAACATTGTGTGCCTCTATTAGAGCAACTAGATGTGTAAAAGGTTTGCCTTTGTACTAATGAACAAGTCATTTAAATCTTGTATTCTAGTATGCAAAAGTAGCAAATACAATAGTTTTCACTGCACAAGTTCATTGGGAAGGGGAATACATTGAGTTTTCTCTTCTTTACACTGCATAGGAACCCCCTTTTATAAAGGAAGTTAAAATGAGCTGGTGTAGACCAGCAGGAATCAAGACTGTACTACACCAGAGGAGAGTGTCTCAAAGGCACAATGTCTTCAAGCTTCACATGGATCAATGCTGTGCTGAAAGGAACAGTCTAGCCCTGAATATTTTATTCTCCAGAATTCAGTCTAATGAATTATTTTGGCTGTAGAGGCAACAGATTAGACATAGAGCTGTGAGAAAACAACATATTTTGCATTTCCAAATGCTAACTCATAGAAAACTACCAATAATAAGTATTATAAGCCAAATTTTATCCTGATAAGAATTGAAAATAATGAATTAGGATTGTCTCCAAAAAAAGGATGTGATAATGGAAAAGCTGATAAATCTTTCACTAAAGCAGCTCAGGACAGAAATCTACTGTGGTACAAATCACTGGCTGATCATGAGAAAACAGCAAATTTTAGCAGGCTTTACCTCTAAAAGTATTAAGATGATCCACTCTGTCAATAGCTCAAAATGACAAATTATCTACTGTGCTTTCACAATAAACAAAATATGATTTCTCAAAAATTACAGAATATTTTAAGCATTCTAACTAACAGTATCTGTGGAGTTCAAGAGCCTTTTTCAAAACCCGCCTTAGAGAGAAACTGAACCTCAAGACTTTAATTTTAGTGCATATTCCAAGTAAATGTTTATCTCTCTTCAGCAGGAATGAGCTGAGTACATCAACCTAGAGAGCAAACTGGTTTAATTGCCCACAACAGATTCTTTGATAAATTTTCAGAACACTTCTCTTAGAATCAGTCTTAAAACAATCTAATGGCAACATGTAGGAAGTATACACATCTTTTCAGTTCTGTGGAATATACCTATATAGGATGGGAATAAAAGAACAGCAGAAATAGAAAACATTGAATGTCAGTGAGAGTGTAGCCTGTCTCCTGTAACAAATACTTCACGCTGTTCACAAAAGAGGAAGGAATAAAGTAATTGCTGAATGAGAGATGCAGCAATACTTCAGTATTTGATGAATACTTCTATTTAAAACAATACTATATTTTTTTCTCTGTTCAGTTCAATAATTTAATTTAATGAGGTGAGGGTTTTTCCAAAAGCATAGTATGAAAAGGGTTGGAAAATCAGATTTTCAGTAACAACTAATATTTCCCCTCCCTTAAAAAAGTGCACTTAGAAAATTAGGTGGAGTGTTTTCCAAATGCTAAGATGTACTAAATGTGGACCAAGCCATACTTTCAGAACAGTAGCCTCCATGATTCCTGTTGGAACAACTGGGAAAAAAAAAAAAAAAGAAAAAAAAAAGTAGGTAAAGGTATTTTTGTCAGATAAGAGATCTCTGCATATTAGAAGATGAAACCACCAAAGTTCTGTTTCTCAAGGAATGCCAGATTTTTCTTCTATTAAACAGCAAAAATAACATAAAGTCCATATGTCATAAGGAACTGAAAAGTATCTTCTACCTCAAAACAGTTATCTTGGGACAGATAGTTCATACTGCCTTGAAGGGCAAAGAGATTATATAGCACTGGAGGATCTGATTCAAGGTGTTGAAATCTTAGAGATTATTTAAATCATGATGCCAAATTTTAGACCCATCTTATCACAAAGAACTCTGGCATATGTTAGAAAGGTTTATTGAGCACAATGGCTTCATCACAGTTTCTTTTCAAGCAAATGTCAAAAATTTTACAAATCCAAATATTAACATGGTTTGGGCGAAAAAATATCAAGTATTTTAAATTATTTGCAGATGGGATACCTTCAGAAAATTTAGTAAGTATACATTTTATGATAAAAGTGTTTATGTGATACATGAGGGGGTTGAAAGTAAATCAAACTCCATAGTTGTTTGCAATAGTTATTGTGCTGTAAATCTATTTTCCAATGTAGTATAATTCTTCTCACACATTTGAGAATAAGCAATATCTACAGTACACAGGACAACAGCTGTCAGATTAATTTTTAGTAGACTTACACTCCTAACATATGAAACATCTCCAGGAGAGCTTTAAAAATTAGGTGACTCATATTCTTAATGGACCAGAATATTTTAATGACTGTTTCAAAATGTTTGTTTTATATGGAACAAATCCCATGAATGCATTAAAGGGAACATGGTAACATCTGGGAGCCTCAGCCTGCATTTACTATGTTATTGTCTTCTAAAGAAATGAACTTAATAGAAAATGTATTCATATTGCCACTATGAAAATCTATTTGATGAGGAGCTATTTTATTAATATATTACCCTTCAAAGAAGATGTATTAACTAAACATGGTTTCTGTCAGTGCGCTGCCCCTTTCTCATTCCCAAACCTGTGGAAAAAGCAAGCCCATCTTATGAATCTCTAGCCTTTGAAAACACTGGAAGATGGGATGGCTAAAGGCAGTGGTAAATCAGTGTAAGAAACCTTGGCCAGTTCTGTCATAGGTTTTAACTCTAGCCATGGGTTTATGCACAGAGACAGGACTGCTGTGGAACGCGCCTCGAGCTGTTTATTTTCCAAGCATGAGTCTCATTAGATGGCTAGAACAATGGGAAGATGCCAGCAGCTCACGTTCTTGGCAGCAGCCGAAGAATTTGTTGTTATACAATGCACTTTGGAAGTTTTTTGACCAATCACAAAAAGCAAAAGCATATTGGCAGTAGTTTTATCCAATCACTATAAGTACACGTGCCTTTGGTTAAAACAATGCTTGTTTATTTCAAATACCTGCTTGTAAGCCTTAAAATACAATGCACAGAGCTCCATTATTAATCTTAGAACTTCCTAATATCTTGCTAGATATACTTTTCTGCAGCTTAGGGAGTTATTCTAGCCAAGCTTTAATACACAGACCATTCTTTCATTTGTCCTTGCTTTCTACATCTCATATAACTTTTCTGCTGACAAATCTTATGGCTACTGCTTAGATCTAATTGCAGTTCTGCTGTTTCTGAGGCCTTCTTTTTGCAGCTTTCTCAAAACACTCAGATGTTTTGGTGACAAATAATTTTATCTGTTTGTGTCTCAATTTCTCATTTACAAAGCAAAAACAATGATCCTTCCTGTCTCTCTCTCCCATTTTGCATTTTCTTTCAGACTCTAAGCCCCTTTGGGAAAGAAGTTTGGGGATTATTCAATAATACTGTTGCAATCTATAATAAAATAAATTCATAGTTTACTGCAAGGATCAGATTGCTCATCCAAGTCCACAGTAGACGAAGATAGCCTCAGTTCAAATACATACGAATTTCAGAATACAAACAGTTTCTGCAGGCTGTGTGCATTCAAATTAATACTTTCAAGTAAATACTTAAGATGAAGACTTTTTAAAATATTATTGTTCTCAGGTGAAAATCAGTGGAAATTGCCACCATGCCCATTCTCCTCTCCCTACTGTCTACTTGTCTTCATTAAGGATACACCTGTTTCTTGAATGCCTTGCTAATTCTCTGTTGAATTCAAATATCAACTCCACCTAAACAACAGATTAACACAGGTCTTTTGATTCAAAATGTCAAGTATGAAAAATAGATAGTCACTCCACATGTTCCATCCCTGTCATTCAAATGAAAAGTATTTGACCGGAAAGTACCCTGTGTGCTGTTTGCAAGAGTATCCATGGAGCTGGATAATGACAATAAAGGAGACAAATCATGGAGGATAGTGGAAGAATGTACAACAATGTCCACTGCAAACTAGACAAGAGGACAGAAGAGTATGGCATAGGTCACTGACCAGGAATTCCCGAAAAGAGTATATGACACTTGGACGGTAATATTAAGTTTTGACTTCAGACAGTATCTAAAGTGAGCACAAACCTGCATGAAGAAATATCCAGGCAAGCCCTTCTGCTCGTGACTGTTTTAAGTCCTAAGAACCATAGGAAAGTGATGGTGAGTGAACATCATGAAAGCCATGATTACAGGCTGAGTCCTATTTGGCCCTACCTTGATGGTCAGAAATGCTGGCACCACTTCAACCTGGAGCCCTCTAATTCTACACTTGGCTGTCATTTCAGTGGCTCTGCTATCACAGAAGATATCAGGGGCAACAGGCACAAACGTTTGATACAAATATGAGGCAAAACTTCACTTTGAGGGTGACCAAGCCCTGGAACAGGCTGCATGGAGGGGTTCTGGAATCTCCTTCTCTGGAGATACTCAAAATCCACCTAGACACAATCCTGTGCAACATGCTCTAGGTGAGTCTGCTTTAGCAGGGCGGCTGAAGATCTCAGAGATCTCTTCCAATCCCAACCCAAATAATCCCATTATTCTCTCTTTTCCATTTTATGAGATGAGAAATAAATTACTAATTAAATCTCTGAAGCTGACATTATGCTAAAAGTTTTCAGCAGATCACTAAGCTGGAATAGTCACACAAACAATACAAACTATATGCCTTATAGAGCTAAATTATAGAAACTATAAAAAATAAATGCAAAACAGCAGAAAACAAACACCTTTAAACTAGACAGATTTTTGCTAAGAAATTTGAAAACAAACAACAGTGCGGCAGGAAAATGAAAAGAACAGCAGTTAGATAAGAGAGGACAAAAAAGATCGAAAATATTCATGAGGGACTTGAGGAAGTTTAAGGGAAACATAATTTCCCTCACCTTGATTTCTAGTTTTTGAGCAGAAACTCAAGCAGGCAGTGACTCTGTTCATAAAACAAAACATTAAATGTTTGTACTTCCTTATGTAGACAAGAAATAGAGGACAAGTGGCATAATAGGATTAAAAAGATCTTAAGATGTAGAAGTTTAAATAATAATAATAATAATAATATTGCCAATTTTACTGTTCAGGGAAGATAAGAAACTTTCAATGTTGTTTCTAGGATACCTATGCTATGCAAGTTTCTGAAGTTACTAATTCCCAGATACACATAAATGGGGGACAGAATAACAGCACATTAAGAAATCTTAAGAAAATAATATATACAAATGGCAAAAATACAATTTCTATTACTTCAACTGAAAAAAAGGGCTCTACTACCGGGCTTCCAAAATCCTTGAATTTCTAGTTTACTCTCTCTTGTCCCTCGTAGTTGCTATTTTTTTAATTTGAAATTCAATCTTATTACTTAAGGAATATGACAAGCTAAAAACCATCATATTATTTAGGATTATTTTATATAGACACCACAGAACAAAAGAGAATGTATAAATTTAAATGACAAGGGTAGCATATCCTGTAGTATACTATAGTAGCAATGTGGTACAGTAAAGACAACTGGATGGTGAGTCTCACTGAGTCAACATGGGATTCCAATCTTTAGTTGTCTTTTTAAGAATTAAATGCAGCTGGAGAAAAGTGCAACACAAAGCTCAGATGCAGAAAAGAGCTTACAAGATGAGGGCTAAGATTAGTCACTGGCTCAGTCTTTCAAAAGCTCTAGGCTTGTGTGATTGAGGGCTTGGAAAGTAATTTCTACCACAAAAAGTGATGCTTTCAAGTGTGACATGTAGTTCCACCTCAGAGAGCTGTTCTTTACTTGATTCTTATGGCAATTTTAATGATGTCATCCAAATAATCTCAGTTTGTGAGAGTATGGGATGTTCAATAGAACAGCAGAAATGAACTTTTTTAAGTTCAAGGAACCAAATGCTTAGTTAATTTAAGTAACTTAGAGTACTTTGATACTCAAATGGGGGAAAATTGTTAGTAGCAGAAAGTATGAAGCACCATGCTTTAAGGTGCTTCATGCATCCAGTCAGCTTTATCAAAGAACTAAGCTTGTGAAAAGTAGAAAGTACACCTTATTTCAAGTATCACTTACCATAACGGTTTTAGTTACATTTCTGCTGCCCTAAAAATATCTCCATGGGAGATAAGAGAGGTGCTAGAACAACCAGATGGCACTTGCTTATATTTATAACATTTACATCTGGTGATAAACTACATGAAACATGATAAAAGATAAAGAAATTATTGCACTTCAGTGAGGACTAAACCTTTAAAACTAATTTTTTGAGGTTATATAGTAATCTCACCTAATGGTTTGAGACATTAAGATGGACAACGCAAAAAAAGTTGTCTGTAATTTGCAGGATGTAGTCCCAAAGTACATGAGAAATGAGCTAGACTAAATCTTGATTTTTTAGGTATATTCACACACATACACAAATATTGGCATAAAAATAGTCCTTTGATTACAAAAGTACAGTGTTTTGCAGAATCAAGGGTTATTCAGGACTACCTACCTTACTGTGGAGGAACTAAGAAAAATAATACTTGCAAATTTACTAAAAGAAAAAAAAATCGTTTTGTCTTTGTTCTGCTCCTGCAATGGCTAAAGTAATTCCTTACATTCTATGATATTTTCTTTTTACACCTTCCTCAAGGAGATTTGCACATATAAATACCATTAAAAGACATAACAGATTCTTCATGTTCACTGAGAAACTAAAAGCTACCAAAACACAATGCCAGATGTGGCTGAAGAGATCCCAGATCCTCATCCACTGCAGAGAAACCTTTTGTCATTTACTAGCATCACTTCCCTTTGGCCAGGTAAAAACTCCATGAACAATTTTTCTCTCAAAACCAGGAATATACCCAGAATTTATTTGACTAGTGGGGCAACATGTCTAACGCAAGTATTTACACTTCAGCACGTTGCTCTTTCAGTCACAGGAACCCCTGTCCAGAGAATGATTAATCTCACTGGAAACTAAAATAAACCAGATAACCACACCCTAAAATGCATCTTTTTCTATCTGCTCTAAAGAGAACTCTAGAATACCAAGGCAGCTGGAGGGTGTTTACAGTATAACATCCAAAAGTCATTGAGATATTTTACACCAGGTTTCCTGTAGTCCAAGCTTTCAGCTGCTGTGTTATACCTTTTTCTGCAAGACTGGGGACTCCATTAAGAGATTTGTCTCCCATGAAAATATTTTCTTGCTGTTACTTTCCTTTAATACAAAAACTATCCTATTAGGGTTTCTGTAGTTCTGGGAAACAATCCTGTATTTCTTGCCATAAAACCATTCTTGTTTGTCAACACACCGTCTGTGCTACATACACCATGCTTGGGGGTATGACCTGCTGTTAGGGGTCACACCAATACCAAACAGGGAGAGTAGGCAACCTCCCAAATGTTACCTGAAATTCCTCACATTATACAGCATTAAATTATCCCGGTTGGTATCTTCAGAGCTCAGGGACTGCATGCCTAGTTCTCTACCCATTAGGATCCCAGGTCTTTTTCACAGTGACTGTCTCACAGGACAGTCCCTGTTGCTGTAAATATCTTTCATTTTTACTCTTAGATCTGTGACTTCCAGGGAAGTAGCTCAGCTCTGCCTCGCAGAAGCCTATGGAGACACTGACAGGCATGAGTGCTTGAGACCTACGTAAGGTTCAGAAAATGATGCCTCACTACCACTCTTCTCTCTTCATTTTCTACTGTTTCCTCCTGTCCACTCTTCTTCAACCCTTTTCTGGGGCCCTATCAACCCAACCTCTTCTTCTCCATTCCTGTTTGCACGCCCTGCTTTGTGCTTACACCTCTGCTCTCTTCACACCGGTAAGTTTATACTGCCTCATTCAAGAAGGATCATTTTTCACCCGATCTTGCCGCTCTCCGTTTCTCCTTTTACTTCATTTTCAAACGCCACCTGTGAACTCTTCTCCTCATTTCAAGCTCTTAAATAAGCTTCAAATCCACCTCCTTTACTCAAAAAGCTTTCGCACAAACCCAGTGACCCAATATCCGACATGAGCTCAAAACCAATGCTCTCCTGACCCCCCCCCGACACTGCCACCCGCCTGCCACTTTAAAGGGCCATTTCCTCCAAGTCTCCACTACCTCGATGACAACTATTTATGACAACCAGAGCATTGTAGTATTTCCTTGCTGCTCCCCGCGGGACACCTGCGGTCCCCAGCAGGCTGGGGCTGAGGCACGGGACGTAAGGCTTTGGTCGAGGCGGTGATCAGAGCCCCAGAAGAGCCCCAACCCGGATGACTCGCCCGCCACTTCCCTACAGCGCTGTAGGGAAAGCAGAAGGAAACGCGCCCCTGCCCTGAGCGAGAGCGGGTAGCCCCGGCACAGCGGACCTGGCGGCCGCGCCCTCCCTGCTCGGGGGCCGGGCTGGGCCGGGCTGGGCCGAGCCGGGCCGGGCGGCGGCTCCGCCCCGCTGCGGGGGCGCCCGCGCCGGCACAGGCGGCTCCGCTCGCCGCGCTGACGCCGGCGGCGCTCAACACCTGGAGGGGCGGCGGCGCCTGCGGCTCGGCCCTTCCCTCCCCTTCCTTTCCCTCCGCAAGGTGAGTGCGGGAAGGGGGGGGGGGGGGGCTCGCTGGTCTCCACGCTGGGGCCGGGCGGGGAGAGCTGGCGCCGCGGGTGCCAGCCCCGGGTGGGCGCCGCCTCCCCCGCGGGCAGCCCGCTCGGGGCGAGGGAGGCGGCTCGGCCGCCGGGCCTGCGGAGCTGGTGCCCGTCAGCGCCGTGTCCGCGGGCGGACCTGTTCAGAGCGAAATTTCCGAGGCGCAAGATGGCATCTGTCCCTCCTTTTGCCTTGTGTTCCTCCCTCCCGCCGTGCGGTTGTCTCGCCATGATTATTGCATTTATCCGTTTGTGCCTCCCGTACATCCTCCCTGGCGCTCTGCCCGCTGGAAGCGGGGAGGGAAACGGCCGGTTCTCCTCGGCGGTTTCCGGCTTGGCTGCCGGGCTGAGGCGCAGGTTGCCCGGCTGAGCTCCGAACCCTCCTGGGGCCAGCCGGGTGGAGAGGGGTGGCAGGGCATCCTGTGGTCAGGTAATGGCAGATCTCGCACCAGCACCGAGGCGGTAACAGCTGGTGAAATGGAAATTCAAGAACCCCCCATTTACGATTTAAATCTTATACTTTGTGAAAGGTTTTTCTGGGTAATCGGATTTATTTTGCATCTATCCACCTGACCCATGAAAGCTGCTCTAGTCCTTTAAAAGGTGCAAGGAAAATCAGACATTACTTGAAACATCAGGTTAGTTTTTAGTAGCACACAGGGGTGAAGGGCACTGTGTTCATTTATTTGTTGATATCATTATGTATATGTTCAGTGCCCTATGTAAATAAGTCTCCTGTTCCACACTGTTTTGCGTGAAGCTGATAGCCTCAAGGATCTGCGTGACCCTTCTTAAAGCAGTAATTCAGGCTTGCCTTAGTTCAGAGGTGTAAACGTGAAACTGACTCTGGTAATCTCAGGGTTACATCCTTTAACCCCCTACCACCCAGTTAAATTGTGGTAGTATTTTGGAAGGTTGGCATTGCAGTTGTTCTTCTGTTCAGCTGTGATATTTTCTCCCTGCCTACAGGCCTCGCTTTGAACCAAGATGACATTTTATTTCCATGAGGCACCTGTTTGTTGGCTTTCATTCTTCCCATGTTTAATTGTGTTATTCTCTTTCTTTTGGTTTCTGGATAGATTTTATTTAATTTGCGTCTCAGAAAGCAGCTGTGACTCTTGTTTCAGAGTAGATTTCTTAGAAATAAACTGCTCTTGTGTTTCACTCTGGCAAGACTCTTGTAGGGACAAAACTGTTTGATCACTTTTCCAAAGTGTTGGACAGAGAAAATGGTGTGCTGAGTTTTGGCATCTGCACTGCAGGTGGCATTTGGTTGTCTTTTATCTGATTTTTCTGATAATCCCCTCTTTCCACTTTGTCTATCCAGCCTTCTCAAAGAGGGAGTGGAAGAATCCCTTGACAGTGCTGTCTGGCACAGATCTCAAAGTTGCAGTTCTTACTGGTACTTAGCATGATGACCAGCAACATCTCGTTTAGACTTTATAGTTTTTTAACTGCTGTTTGAACTGCCTATTGGTTTAAACTTCATGATGTAATGGTTTAAGATTAATGTTAATACCACTGAAGGAGGAATTTAGTGTCAAGCCACAGTGATCATTTGAGTAGTGAACTGCCATAACTGGTATAACCAGTCACATTTTACACATTACAAACTCTACTGGAAGACAATGTGGCGGTTAAATGCTGCCAAACCTCAGTCTAAATGAGTTTCTAAAGTTCCTTCCCTATCAGAACTTCATGTGTGAAAGGTTGTTTCCAGAAAGGTTCCAGCACTTTACTTGAGAATCTAGATACTGGTCAGTGGAGTTTTCAGCTGAGAAAAAAACATTAAATGCATTTTAGATAATGGTGCTGTTTTCTATTGTGTTTGTTGGAGTTGAGATTCAAATATAAATGTTATTGCAGATGTGCAGATTCAAGAAGACCAGTTACGACTTTATGGAACGGGGAGGTTTCATTAACATTTTTCTTTTAGAAGTTTATATTAGTGGGGGTGAAGGGGATCACATAGTGCAAAGTAAAATTTGTGTTGAACCCTACTACAGGGTTAGAAGATTTTGTCCTGCCTTAGTACAGTTTCAAGCCCAACCATCTTGCTGATTCTTCTGTTATCCATACTTTACACAGCTGTTAAGTTGTTCTCATGATTTCTCAAGTAACCTTTTCTTGAAGAAATGAATAATAACAGCTCTTTTCAGTCTTTTCAACTTGTGTTGAAAGCTGTTGGTACAAGTTGGCAGAAAAAAAAGTGCTAATATCTCTTCTAAACAAGAAGACAAAATGCTCTCAAAGACTTTTTAATACTTTTTTTTTTTTTTCAAAATCACCTCTGAGAGTATTGCTTGCTTGTAGTTTATTCTTCAAAATGTTTTGCTGCTTCTCAACCATAAAATCACTCGGGAGAGAAAATTATGCCACGTGATGCAGAAGCATTAAAAATGCAAAAGTCCAGAGAGTGAAGTTAGAGAAAGAACCAAACAGTCAAGAACAGTGGAAACATTTGACCTTTTAAGTGTTGCTAATTGTAATAACAGTCTCAAAGTACCTCTTCCCGTGGCTATTGTTAGCCACAGCAAACTGAGGGGCATTTTGACCAGGTTGTGCAATTGCTTACGTCAACCTTGGGAACTGTCTGTACCAAGTCACTGAAACAGTACTTGGGTCCATCTTGCAAGTAGCTTCATAGGGCTCACCACTGCTCTAGGAACAGTCCCTGGTGTGCCAGGATATGACTGAGAGCAGTAATATTAAGCCTGAGTGGACTGTGCATCTGCTGAGAATATGTAGCTTGTACTGATGGTGTTTACTCAAAGGGTGGTGCAAGGAGATCGCCCTGTATTGTTGTTGCTGTGTATGCTAAGGCTGGTTTGTTAATCGAATCTCTTATCCACAGATGTGAAATAATCTCCAAGGGCATCTGGAGAAAATTATTTTCTTGTGTTCCCTCCTCCAGCATTGTTTTCCCTTAGGTGTAAATAGCATTCATTGCCTTCTGGCTTCTGAATGGATGAAAAGGCAGGAGGGGGGCAGAAATGTGAGAGGGTTGACTGTGCCAGCAAATAGGATATCTAAATAAGAGAGCCATTAGTTTGAAGTTCTAAAGCCTTGTATGTTTGTATGCAATATACTATAAATGCAAAAAGAGTTTAATGGGTTTTTTGGTTCATTCACTGCTTTTCCCATAGTTTCACAAAAGGGAAGTTTCCCAGTATTGAGACTCTAGACTAACTACAGGTATAATGCTTCAGAAAAAAAATCTTGTCTCTTATAATCTATGTACTGTGCATGTTCCATATATTTTTATTTTGTTTAATAATATTCAGCTATTAAGTTTACAAATAGTGATTCTTAAACTAAGAGAACAAATGTGTATTACAAAACAATTTGATAGTAATTTTGAAGGAACAAAGCAAGTCTGCATTTAGAAAATAATTAAATACTGCATAGTGAATATCCCCAGTTTTACTCATTTGCAGTGAGCTTAGACCTGCCATTCGATGACTTATACTCAAATTATTCTTCCATAAAATGCATGTAGTAATTGCAATGCTTACCTGGTTATCTCTCTGTTCTCCACAGATATAAGTGGAATACTTTACTAGTGAAGCAAAAGATGTTACCTGGAAACCGATACTATGTACTGTCCCTATGTTATTCCACAATAAGCAGATGAAAAATCAGTATAGTCTGAAAAAGGAATTTCAAATTAAGTTTTGTGTGATTAAATATCTCTGTGCAAATGATAAAGTTCTGTGTGCAGATGAGCTTATCTAAAAAGTGCTATTGTTTGCTCATCAGTCTTGCAGTCTACCAGCATTTATTTGAAATATTTTGTTCTGACACTACATGTATTGTGTTATGACTTCATGTGCCATTCTTATCAGTGTTTTTCATATAATGTACTGGGTTAGGAATTTTTCATTCAACTGTTTAAAAATCAACCAAAAAAAAATCCCCAACCCAGCTCCAAGTATCGTTTTAATGCATTTTATGCTCTAGAAAGGAGATCACTTACACCTGTAAGTTTGACCTGAGTTTTTTGGAATAATATGACAGATATGCAGTACCAAATAGACACACAATTATTTTTGTAGAGAGGAATGCTAACTTTTGAATTGGTCCTTACACTTTGTGGGGGCAAAAACAAGTTCTAAAAAACACGCTGACAGTGCCTAATTTCTGCTTTTTCATGCTAAAACTTACTTGTAACCACTCAAGTACTAAAAACCAGAGTGATTCGGATGGATTGATACTCTTTAGTTCTTGGTATAAGTGAGCAATAAACTCTCAGAGGGTAAATTTGCAGTTTGTCTGCCACTTCTATTAGCTTGTATACATCATGGGAATAGAAAAATAAAGACTAAATTATAGCATAAGAAGCATGGCCACGGATATCATCCTTTTCCTAGACTATACCAGGAACTTAAGTAGAATAATTTCCCACATTAATTGTATATTCTGACATTAACAATTGTGTTTTGGAAGAAAGTAACTCTTTACAGTACTCTCTCCACTAGATGTGACCCATATGTGCCCTGTACAGGGTATTAAATAAAGTCGGTGTAAAATTGAGTGAAAGACAGGTGTCAATAGTACTGCTACTCATTTGGTTGGATTTATTATGTGCAGACAGATGCCTAGGTAGTGCTACAAAATGATAGAAAGAAGACCCAAAACATTCAGATTTCTTCATGCCCTGTACATGATTTCTTAGGGTGCAAATCTCTAATCACACAGTCTTAGTAACTGAAGATACCTCCTGGTATTACTGTGGTTTGTTCTCCACACAGTTTACTAGTTTGAAAAAGAAAGGTATGTTATATTGAGTCAAACTACTTCCTTGGACAGCAGACTCAAATTTCTCTGATGCTTCTGTTGTTTTAAGTACGTGCTTGGGATTTTTCTGTACATCAAATTTGGCAGGGGTAAGGCTCTTGGTAGAGTAGGTTAATTCTTTGAAGGATCAAGACAAATAAATGAAATTGAGTAAATGAGTAGTTTCCTGGGATGTCTCACAGGCCTTGGTAGAGAGGAGAAGGAAATGGCAAAAACTCTGTATAGACATGCTAGTTCCAGAACTGTTTGTAGTGAAAGAGAAAACTGGTTCCAGGGGACTTAATGGGGTGTGTCCATATCCCAAGGACAGTGTTACTCAGTATGCTGCTGACTTCCCCCACACCCCCGCAGTAATTCAACAGACCATCATGAAATCCTAGTTCTAAAAGAAGGGGAATAGAGCAGTGCTCTTACAGCATAATTTATCTTTGTAGTTCAGGTGCCTAATGCAAAAAGCCTAATTTTTGTGTGCACAGAGTACAGTAGTGAGAATCTGGTTGGTGAGCTCAACATTGATCTTTGGAGGTTCTATTCACTATCTGTACAGGGACTTAGTCTTGAGAGGCTTGTGTGGTAATTTAGGCACTATAGTTAGATAATAGCAGTCAAACAGGATGTTTTTTCTCCCCTCTCAGCACCTCCCAGGTGTATGAATATAGCAGGAGCCTTCACTGTGTAAAACAGGTGCCATTTATCCTGTGCTTCTTTTAAGGATGCATACAATTTCTTTTTGGGTGTCAACTCGTGAAACAGATTGAAAGAGTAATTCTGTTGACACTGCAATCTTGTATTTCTTTTCCTGAGAACTTGTGGGTAGTCTCCAGGATAGGCACTTTCTGGGATAAGTAGCGAAGCTGTGGATCTGTCTGAGACAAAGAATTAGACAAAAAGTTGTAATGGATGGAAGGAACTGCTACTGCAGCAGTTACAGACCAGTTTGCAAACTTTTTGAATTAATAAACAAATGCATCAGTGAGTAGTCTAGCTGAATGAAAAGACTCCTGGCTTTAAAGCTAAGCATGGATGATTCTGCAGGATTAGAGCATCAATATTGAGAATTAAGAGCTTTAGAGGAAAAATTAAATCTTGTCATTTGTCATAGATATAGCTTGAACTTTAGATTCATTTTAGCTGAATTAGAGTGGTAGCTATTCTTGTATTTAAGAGTAGGCATACGTCTAAATCTGTGTGTAATCTTGATGCTGAAAGACCCAGACTTCAGCTTTCACTCTTATCCTGCATTGACAACATGGATAATTCAGATCCTCAGGCTGTTATATTCCCTTTTTGCTTTGGAAAGGCAAAGTCAAACACTATTTGTAGCTCCTGGTCTGTGTGTTTGTAGACACACCAGAGAAGATAAAACTGCCCCCTACCTAGTCTCCATCTTGCAATGAGACTGCTTCTTGTTTTGTATACCCATTTACTTAGTTCAATTTGATCACAGCTTCCAGGGAGCAGAGTGGAGGAGATGGGTTGTCAGCCAAGAGCTGTTGGAGGCACAGATGGCCTTGATTCCTTCACCTAGGCACAGTTTCTTCCCTTGAAAGTATTTTATGTAAATTTTAAAAGTATTTTATGTAAAATTTATCACTCTTGAATTCAATATATAAAATTCCTTACATTTATTTTTTGTTACTTAGCACCACTGTACTATTACTGTACTAAAAGTTTCTTGGAAGAGTATTTATTTTAATAAAATTGTTGACATAAGTAAATCAACTGCAATGCATGATTCTGCCATATTTGAAGTTATAAGTTGCAAGGGTTTTAGGATACAAAGAGTCTGGGATTTGAGGGCCACAGAACCTATGATCTGCTTTGAAAGAATAGTAGACTCAGTGGACAGTTCTGTCAGTGAAACTGCAGACTCTTCTGTTTTGATGAGCATATTGCCTTCATGTAAGGGTTGCTGAACTCTGCTAGGCTGTTTGTTCAGTTCCCTTTCCTTGTTTCTGGATGTATCTCAAAATAATGTGTTGTTCAATCTACTGCCTTCCTACATAACTGCTAGGTCATCTTTGGATGTTAGATTTGCTCTGTACATCAGCATTTATAATTTTTTTGCAAGGATTTCAGCTCATCTCTTTGTTCTGAGAAGCTGTGATTAGATCAACAGTTTGCTGTACATAGAGTCTTCAGAGTTGAAAAGATTCCTGCTTGATGCCTCTGGTTGCATCCTGTTATTTTTCTATGTGATCTGTTGTCTGAGCTAAGAGCACAGTAAGAGCTGTGTAACCGAAGCTCAGACAAGAAGAGATAGTTGACTTAGGGGTAAAGCTTTTGTTTGTTGGGTTAGGCTTTAAAGTGATTTCTGGATAACCTAGGAGAGTAATAAGAATTGAACTTTACCATGCCACGTGACAGTTCTCAATTTAGGCTCACTGAAAAAAAGAAGTAATGTGAGGTGACATGGATCTATAAACTTGTTTATTATCAATGTCGCTCTTGGAGAGAAGGCACTCATACCATATTTTTTTATACAAGTAGAATCTGAAGATTATTCATGAAGCTGTTCAGCTCTTGGGAAACCAGACTTGTGCTGCAACGAAATATACTAAAGCTGAAAAAGAGAAGCAAGCTTGTACAAATGTTGTACAGAGCATGAGCTAGAGGGTAATTCTGTACTGAAGTATATATTGCAGTTGAAATCAAACAAAACACCATGAAAGCATTTTCTTTTTTGCACAGAAAAAAAATTATGTGTTTATTCAAGTGGTCTTGGAGAATATAGATTATAAAAGGATTTTCCATAGAAATAGAAATACCACTTGCTAATGATGAGTGTCCCCCATCAACTTTTGTTCCACTGTCACAGCTAATAAAATTTTTCAGTAGGATGATGAGTATGGCAGAAATGCCATGAAGTTCTGTGTGCATTCCAGCTGTTATGGCTTCCTGTGGAAATAATTTGTGGCTAAATAGTCTACCACCCAGAGAAACTCTGCCATAGTAGGCTGTTTGTAGGACCATCTTTGTTTCAGCATTTCTTGTTGCCTGTGGCAGAGCACTGCCTGAATTCAGCTCTATTATGCCTGAAGCCAGGCTAAGTCTGGAAACAGTTCTGATGTATTTCAGTGTCCAGGCTGTGCCTGTCTTCTCTGGCATCAATCTGCAAGCAGGATGGTTTGTGGAAAGCCATGCTGAAGCTTCTTGGTGGTACAGCAAAAACACCTGCTAGGGATTTTCAAGGTTATGGCAACGCTTGTGATCCTGGCTGGCTCTGTATGGGAATGTGTCTTTCAGCTCTGTGATCCCTGTGTTCCAAGCAGACTTGTGAACAGGGACAGCTGAGGTTTAATGCTTAAACTGAGGCAGCATTAGTCTCTCTCAAGACACTGAGAAGCACTTCCAAAATTATTGGAGCCATTAGTGGACTTCTTCAGGAAGCCTCAGACCCATTACTGTGCAGTATTAAACTCGGGTTTGTGTACAGTTGTCTGTAATGTGGCACCGCTTTCTCCTGGCACGAATAAAGCAGGTATGCTTGCTTCTGACACTCATCCCCTCATCTAGAGTATCTGTCCCTTTTGTTTGTCAAGATAAAGTCTGTCATGGAGATTACAAGTGTAACTCTTTATTGTCAGATATCATGGAAACTTCCCAATAGAAATGCTTTCCTATAGGGTGGAGATTTTTTTTTTAATTTGTTAATCATTTTCAGTATAATACTATTTATTGAAACTTTTCTTCTTTTTTTTCATTTTAATTCACTGAGAAGAAAAACAAACCAAAAAGGTTCCTTGCGTGAACTCCTTGTGGCAAATAAATCTTGTTTTTATATCTAAAACAGTATGATAGTATGGGTTAATTTTAAATTTGACTGCACTTTCTCCAAAAGTATTGGTAGATTCAAGTTAGTGTCATGTGCTTCTATTGTAGTCAGTTTTGGCAAAGACCAACTGGCATGTTACTTCTGTATAAGGCATTAGTCTTGTTCGAAAGCATAAGAGTTCAAAACTTAAAGTAGTGAGAGGTTATGTGGTCATTTTTGGTCTCCCTGCAGCCTCAGGGCCAGCATTTTGTGACTGTAGGGATTCTTCTTTACATGGCTGTGAAATGTTCCTTTTACTTCTTGGATACTTCCCAGGGCTGTTTCCAGTCCCCTCTTACTAGTATCTCACTTTTTGAGACTAGACTTAGATTTTGTTATTTCTTTTAAAAACCTCCTTGCTTTCAGCTAAGCGATATGCTTTTAATAGTGTCCTTTGTTAGACCTGAACAAGTATCTTAACCCTTTTTGTTTCCTGGACTTGGAACACACGATAACAACACATGAAGATATTATTTGTATTTATAGACCCTGTTAAATTACCACAGAGATAATTTACTACATGTTATTTTTTAGCAACATACATTTCTTCATTTTTTTCAATGGTAGCACTTAGTAAGCTGTCTTTGCAAACTGAATTTTCATTTAGGACCAAAAGTTAGCTCCATACTGGAAATAAAATGAGCCCTGGAATTGAGTTTATGTCCTGGGCTGCTGCTTGTTGCCACTGCTTAATTATAGCAGTCTCCCTGGCATGGTTCTTTAGCTATACTATTTAGAAGTCTCTGGGACCTTTTTCCCTCCTGGCCCATTTTGGGTGATATCACATAGGAGGCATTTCTAGCAGACAGTATAGGTAAGACTCCATTTCTGTTTCCTTCCCCCCTGACTGGCCATAGGACACCATCCCCGTAGGTCTTGTAGCCTCAAACACCTCGGATGCCATCCTGCCACACAGCAGAACAGAGAATACATGCTCATTTTCATACCATGAAAATATTGTCCACTTTGAATGTAAAAATTCCCACAAAGAATATCTTCAGGTCGTAAGGGTGCTATGTAGGACCTGGAAGAGTATAACTAAGAAGATTTCAGAGTCAAAAGATGAGGTCAGATGTTTAGGAAGAAAGAGCATGAGCTGTACTTGCAAATGACAACTGTTTCACCATGACCCTGTGTATTTTTTGTAGGGACGCTGGTTTCCAGGAGAAGCAGGTGAACGTGTACAGTGAATAAGGTCAGTGCTTTACACCTTTCCCCCATACAGGTATTCCATTACTTGGAATACTTAATTCCAAGTAATGTGCATGTTACTTCACCTAGATAGGCTGCTCTTTGCTTCCTGTCAAACCAGGTGTGCTGCTGAATAACTGAGTCATGGATGTGTATACAAGCTAAATCCTGTGGTTTTATCTCACTCACACACCCCCACAGTTGACTTAAGGAGGATCAGTGTGAAAACAGTGAAATCAAGAATATAAAGGCACTAGAAAATGAGTTAATAATGCATCTGCCTATGATCCTAGAAAGAACAGCAAAGCAGTCCATTCTGTATCTTGTATGACTCAATGGTTCTGTAACACAAACAACAATCTGAAGAGATTGTTTCTTCCTCCTTTTTTAGTTGTTAACCCTTACATTTAAGCTCTGGTCTGAAAACAGAGTTACTAATTTTTTCATGGTGTCTCCTGCAGTGCTTAAGAATATTTCACAAAAATTCCAATTCAGGCAAAATTCCTGCTCTGAGATCATGTTGCAGTATCTCCTGGAACTTCACCAGGAAGTTTCACAGGTACTGACAGTAGAGAGGTTAGGCTCAGAAATCTGAGATTTGGCTCCATTCAGCTCCAAATGGAAGTGCATGTGCTTCACACTTGCAGGAAGCATTCAGGTTGTTTGCATTCCCTTGTTTGGGTTCCTGCAATCTGTTCCCTTTGCCTCTCCAGTACTAACCACACTGTCTGTATGCAGCACCATGCTAGATACGTTTCCAACATCATGACTCCCCTCTCTAGCCCCTTTTCTTTCTTACTTGGATTAGTGCCAAAGTTCAGTTTCAGCTCGTTACTTCCCTAGCTGCTTTTTCCATTACTGTTTTCTCAGTCAGTCAGCTTCATACCTTGGTGAAGCCTGTTGATGGGTTTATTCTGTGCCTCTACCTGCTGAAGTCCATTCCCCAGCAGCACCATCCATCTCACCAGCTTCATTGTGGTCTCATCCAGATCCTGCTGCAGTGCCTCCATTCCCATGTTAACCATGAGCTAAAGAACAGTCCTCTCTGAAAGCAGCAGAGGGGAAACTGGGTGCTTGTTGTTTCTGGGTATCTGTCTTGGCTGTTAAAATGGGTGTGGAAGGAGTATGCTCAGGTACTGGTGGGAAGTGATGTGATACCATCTGGCCAGCTCAAAGTATAGTGGGAAACTTGAGTATCCAAGCTGGAGATAGTAACTTGTAAAATCTAAAGTTCTCATGCATACAGATCATATTCTATCCTCAGGAACTGTGGCGTCCCTCATAGAAAAACCATCTGGTCATTAAATTTCACATCTCTGGCTCAAGATGTGATGTAACTAGTGTTTTAAAATAATAGATCAACAGGATATAGGGGGAAAGAAAGGTAAACAGTAATTGAATTCTGTTGTGGCTAAAACTTGGAGGAAAAAACTTGACTGATGGTGATGCCTAGCATGGACAATTTTGGAGTGCCTCATCAGAAGTCACTGATTTTATACCTGATAAATTTGCTTTTGCTTGAAAAACTTGCTAACATAGAAGGATTGGCATCACTGATGGCAGCACTTAAATCCATTTGTAGTGGTTTCTCACGGGAATTGTGTGTAACACAAGGAAGGCATTTGGCTCACATATTGAAAAATTTTCTTTTGTAATATGGTGAACAAGATGCTCCAGCATAGGAATTTTCAGAGGGAAAAGAAACAGGATTGGTAGTGTTTAACTTAAAAATTACAGGTACTTGTATTAACTGGTAATTTCTTATTTAGGTGTCTGAAGAAAACAAGAATCATGGAAGGTCATAAATAGTAAGTATCTGGATTTTGGTATTTTTATTCTGAAGAGCTAATAGTGTTTGGTATGTTGATTTGTTCAGTTGGTTTATCAGTCTCATAAATTAGGAATCTGTATTAATCCCAGCATTTTTTTCTAATCTTTTTGTGACCTTATATTAGTAGCTGATTTTTAGTCCTGGCACCTTTCCTCCCAGAGTAACTGATAACTTCAGATGGGGTGGCTCTCAAGTCTGGTTAACATGGGAGGAATTGCAGTGTTTTCTTCACTTGACTACTGAAATGAGATCTCAGTTATTTTCACAGCTGTAGCAGGAGTCAAAGCACACAACTAGCCAGGCAGCTAAGGTCTTTATAATACTTTGTGAGAAGTTTGATGTGTGTTTTCAATTATTATTAAAGTAATACTATTTTTATTAAACTCTCATATTATGTTTTCTTATAATGCAGGAGGATTATTTTATTCATTAAAGGTTGTAAATTTTATACTTTAAAGGTGCAGGATGTATCAGAATATGATCTTCACCCAACTTGATAGGCTGTCTGTTGTCTGTGTGTGTAATGTAAAATGTGGTATGTTTCGTACATGCTTTTTATTTCCTGCTGTAGCACCAGAATATCTTTAATTTTAATTGATAAATTAAACTCTTGGAACTAATATTTGTGTAGAATTTAATGGGCAGACATCTTTGCTTTTCAAGTTTGGTGAAGAAGCCATGAAGTGCTCTGTATAAGTGTTTTTTAAAATTATGTCCCTGCTCACTTCCAGTTTAATTTCTTACCATCTCTTTGGTGATTAAGGCACTGTCACCTAACTCACTGAATAAAAGTAACTAAAGCAAGCAATATAACCCTGTGAAAAAAATTTTCAGGTTGAACTGTGTCACTAGTAACTGTAGGGTGGGTGTGCTACCCTTCTGGGGAACACGTGTACCAACGGCTTGTTTTTTCAGAAAGGCTGCATTACTTCACAGCAAATATGTAGATATAGATACATGTAATCAGAGGATCATAGGATGGTTGGAAGGGATCTTACAGATGATCTGGTTCTAAGGGACACATGTCTCAGTACATGACTTGATGTGTATGTTGGGTCTGAAGACCTCTTGGTGTAACATCTCTGAGCAGTCTGTGTGTTGTGAACAGAACTAGGGTCAATATCTCACTAATGAACCACAGTCACATCACCGGTGGAAGGTACCTTATCAAAATAAACTCAACCTATTTAAGTTTCATGGAGTATTCAATGTAGCAATTTTAGCAACCACAGGGTTCTAGAAAGCTGAAAGAGTACCACAGCTTTTTATATATGCACGTAGGGGAAAATGCATGTACTTTTGCACAAATTAATAATGGAATGACACTTCCTGAAAGACACCAAGATTTCATTGTAAGGTTATATTTTCTATTAAGCTGTCTGAGTATGGCGTAAATGTTGTGGAATATATATATTGCACTTTTTATTGTCTGCTACAGGAATGCAGAATTATTTGTCAGTGAAAACTAATTCTCGAAAGAGAAGGTTACTGTTATGCACCCACAGTTGTCATGTAGTCAGTTAAATAAAGAGAAATGTGAGAGATCAGTCTTTCACATAGCATGCTCAAAAGAGTGTTTTTCTAATTCTTTTCTTATTCAATTACAAAAAAGGACGGCAAGAAGCAGTCTAATTCCATTCATAAAATGAGCTATGTCAAATCCCAACAGTGCTGAAATAGCATGAAAATTGCTACCTGCTTAAACAACTCTGCTAGTTCACTTGAAAATCTCCTATTAATTATACAAAACAAAAAGTTAATTCCATGGGCTATAAATCATTTCATAATGCATTGGGAAGAATTCTTTGAAGCTGTTTATTAGGCAGTCCTGCATGGTTAAGATATTCAAGTTGAAATCAGTGTATTATTTTTCAGAGTAGGATGGGAAATACAGTAATTTAGTTGCTTTGTTATTAATGCAAAATGAGGAACTGCATGTTAGAATATATGTGTCAGGATGCAAATGCAATGTTCTTAATTGAGATGTATTAATTGTTTTAGACTTATTTTTAAAGCATCCAATTGAAATTTTAAATTGTTTGTTAATATTCTAGCAACTATCCAAGAGAATTTTATGATCAATATGCTCAAAGCCAAGAAAAATCTGTGGTCAATAAAATGCAGCAGAAATATTGGAAAACAAAACAAACCCTTATAAAAGTTACAGGAAAAAAGGAAGATGAACATGTTGTGGCTTCAGATGCAGATCTGGATGCAAAACTAGAGGTTTGTAATGTTTACATAATGTGTGTTCTCTGTTTGTTAATTTTTAAAGTGTTATAATTTCCACCAAGCCTTTAGTATGTCTTCACACAGGATATAACAACATACATACATTTTTATAATTTTTGTGTAATATCTCTTCCAAATTCTGATGAAAGCATCTATGTAAATTCAGGGAATATAGGGGAATTTTGTAACACAAAGCCCCATGTCCCTCTAACTTTATTTGGAACTTAATATATCTCAGATTTATTTTCATGTTTTAGGAACAGATTTTCTCCTTTTATTAGGGGGAGTCAGGCGGTCATCCTTATCCTTTGCCTATGTCAGTGTAAGGTGATTTGTTTTGGGTTTTTTTCCTGGTAGTATTTGAGTGTACAAATTACATTTTTTATACAAGCATAAAATACCACGTATACCAGAAATACATGCAATATGCCCAGGAGCAAGGTGCATATTGCAGTCTACTCTGTGGGTTTCAAGCAGATTAATGGGTTCTGACATGGCAAAAGAAGCTTCTGAAAGTCTATAAAATAAAACCAAGAGAAGGAATCCTGCTGTGTGACAAAGAGAGTCCTACTGATAGTATCCTCAACCCCACTGAGGGGAAAGAAAAAGTTAAAGTTCTACAAAATGAAGATGTAGAATGTCTTTGAGACTAAGCAAAACACTGAGGATATACTAGTGTAATAATGCAGTTAATGTCCATGTAAGTTTTGTTTGTGTTGTTTTCTTATGTGAGGGTAAATGTTTTGCTTTACTGGCTTTCCTGCAGTTTCTTAAAAAAATACTTACTTAGGATTCTCAGTTTATTTAGATTTTAGCTGAAATACAGGAGGTAGTAGTACAACAAACACAAGAACAGCAATAACTTATCACCTGGTGGTTCTGCCTATGGAGTCTTCACAATGGGTTGTAAATCAAGAGTATTGATGTAAAACAAGCTGGAAGTATGCAAGAATATTTTATGAATACATATCTGAGTTTTTACCATGTCTGCTATGTTGGAGACTTATCAGGAAGGATGCTTTGTTAGTTCAGGTGGGATTGGAAATAGGGAAACTTGTGTTCCCACAAGTGAAATAAGCATGTTTTGGACAAGTTCTCACCTGCAAGTCATACTCCCAGTTGAAAAGACAAGACCTGTGTAAATTTGTAGTGAAGCAGCATTGAAAGAAGGCACTAAGTGTGCCAGTTTTGTGCCATTTTACTTCTAGCTGTGTAATGCGTCATATGGTAGAGTTTAGGTTTAAGTTGCAGGCTGAAGGTTTTAGATGGACAGACAGAGTAGTAATTCCTAGAAACAATCTCCAAATACATTAATGACTGACATTTTTTCTACCTCTACTTCCTTTGGGAGCTGCTGCTTTAGAAATTTTCTTATGCATTTTATGAAATAAAAACTTAAAGTTAAAATCAGCAACTTTCTGTGGTGCCCATACCTATGCAAGTTTGTTCCACTAGGCTTCACAGTATCCGTGACAAATTCAGTATGCATTTTCCCACATGTGAGAAAGATTGATTGATTGATAGATATTTTGATAAGTGTGCTCAACCACAAGGTTTTTAGAGACAGATTTGTAACTCTTCATACCTATACAAAAATAGCACCTTAAAAAATAAAAACAACACAAATAGTTTAATTTTTAACTGTTTATTATGTTGTTAGAGTTATTTTTTCTTTATTTTCCTTCTGTAAAGTTATGATTGGTCAGTCTTTAGTTTCAGTGGATAACTTAATTGAAGGAAGAGCACAATAGATGAGAGAAATAGCAGAAATGTTGCTCATTGTTCAAGAAGAAAAGAATGTTCTCTAATAATTTCTGCAAAGACTTTTCTTGTATTTTATTCCTGAGTGTTTCTTGCATGCACTTGACAAATTTTTGTGTGTTTTGTTTCAATATCAGCTGTTCCATTCTATTCAGAGAACATGTATGGAGTTGCTGAAAGCAATTGAGCTGTATCAAAAAAGGATTTGTTGTAAGTATGATCAAACACAGTAGTTAAAATAAGAAGGTCTGCATTACGGATTCATTGAACAAGTGAAAAGGTAAAAGTGAAAGTGGGGAACTACTAGTTTCATCCTATTCAACAGTAAAGAAAATGTTCCTTGCAGACAGCTGAATGCAGATTTGCTTATTTGTTTGAAGATTTCCCATCTCTGAAGTTTTATATATTGATACAGTGCAGTGATAGCAATAATGACTTGAGAAAGTTTTTTTAAATTTTTTTCTTGTGACTTGGTTGGCTTATTTGAATTCAGAAGCATCTTGTCTAGGAATCATAACTCCATTCTAAACTGTTTTAATGCTTCAGGGTTTTTGTAAAATCAGGATTTCTGATGAAGAACTTTTGGCTTATTACAATTTTATAACTAAGTAATCTATGCTAGTATGATGAATTTGATAAAGCTGACTTGATTATAAAAACAGTACTAATAATTACTAATAGTAATTGGTGACAATCATTAGTGAGAGATGGCCACCTAATTTGGGAAGTTTCAAACAGCAAGTTGTATTAAATGTCCTCTAAAGGTTCTCTGCAGTCCCTGTTGTTTAATTTCTGGCCTGAAAGAGAGACTCCAGCTATGAAATCATCTTCCAATTTACTGCCTTTTGTTAAATGTTACCCATGTTTTCTCAAGCCTTTCATTTTGATTTATCCCAAGAAAGTCAGATAATGTTTCAGAATCAGGAGGTAAAATTGAAATGCAGAATAGTAGTGTATCAAGTTAAAGAAGTGGCAGGTGAAATCTGATGGAAAGATTTGCATGAGATGCAGATGTGCATCTTCTACCAAAGAGTGCTGAGTCTGCGTTGGAGTTGACTGTTGCCATTTTGGAAAATGGCAAGAGGACTTCAAGAGATCTTTCATTGTTTTAGAACATTCTCCCTCTTGACAGTTGATTGACATTGGTGCTCTAGGACATCACCACTTTAACAGGCAAAGAGATGAGGGGATAATGAAATGTTTTTGTAAGGTTCTTGGAGGTCTGTGGTCCCAGTTTAGAAGCAGTCAACAAATACAGTGTAAAACCACTTCATCTAAAAAATGGTCTACCTCTACTTTGAGGTAGATGTGTTTCAGATAGTTGAAATACAATGTTTGAATTACAGAATGTTAAAGTTGTCAAGTAATCTTGCCAAGTAATTTGAAAGTAAATGTTCTTTAAAATGAAGTATTGGATTTTTCACGTGAAATTTTGTCGTTGAGCATGAAACATGGTGAGCAAGAGAAAAGCCAAGTGAATGAATTTTGGTTAGTAGAACTTGGACTTAGTTTCCATAAAAGTATGCTCTCAGCTGAGACAGTCCAAGTGGTAAAAAAGGACTGAAAACCAACCTATTAAACCAGACAGAACCCAAAAAAACCCAACATTGAAAGTTACTGCAATCAAGATGGCCCATTTTGTAATATAACTAAGCTTTTTCTTTTTAAGAAAGAAATAGCACATTTTTCCTGTTGTCTTTGGGTGCTGATGGAATTTTGTGATTCTTGTTAAGTATATCAGCAAGTGTCTCAAATGAATCAGGTCTTCTGTTTAGTAAATGCAGGAATTATGTGAAATTATTTATTTTTCTTTGCTGCTTGGACCTAAAGTGACTTAAACTGATATTAGGCCAGTTTTAAAGCTGTTAGGAGCCAATTAAATAACATATTTGACAACTCATTTATTTTTTGTTAGTTCTGTCTCAGGAAGAAAATGAATTGGGAAAATTTCTTCGATCACAGGGTTCTCAGGATAAAACAAGAGCAGGAAAAATGATGCAAGCTACAGGAAAGGCCCTCTGCTTTTCTTCTCAGCAAAGGTATGAGTCAACATTGCTGTGTGGTGAATCAGCTACCATTATCACAAGTACAATGTAAATCAATGTCATAATTCATTTGGCCGTTTGAAATGTTTGAGGAACCAATTGATAGGAAAATTATTGACAAAATCTGCTGTAGTATTGGCAGTATTAGTGGCTTCTTGAATTTTGCCTGATGCTGCCTTTTGTCTTATGGACCTGCTATCTCTGTATCTTCGGATCCCCTTCCTGTGCCTGTTCAGCTCAGTAGTTCTAAAGCTGTACTGAAGCATCTCCATGGCCTTTCCAGCAGTAGGGTTGTAAAGGAGCTGGTGTCAAGTCCCTCTCCTATTTGGTGGCAGTTCTCACTCTGCAGAGAAATGCTACAGAAGGCTCACTATGGAGGTGTCTAGATCCTGTGAGGGAGGAAATGAGTAAGGGAATATTTTTTTCTGGGCCATTGAGTCTCATACCTCGACTAGACAGAGGAGAAAGGAGGAGTCTGAATGCCAGCTTCTGCTTGAACTTCCCTGAGAGAAGATCCTAGATCCCTACAAAGCTCGCATAGGTTGTGTGGACAAGTGTGTAGGGGCAAGTAAAAGGTAAGGAATCCAGATGGACGCACAAGCACACTAACCCCTGCTGTTAACCAGAGTCCTTGATGTCTCACTGACCCAGTGTTTGCTCTAGAAATTTCAAAGTAACATTGCCTGGTGGCATTATAAGTATTGTGATGCTCTTTTTCATACCATTAGAACTATGAAAGTATGAAATTCACCATCGCTCACAAAGGAAAACTCCATACCATTATGTTTTACAGGATCTTGGGAGGGCTTTTAACTACTGTAATACTTTCTGTCTCTATCTTAACAGTGCAGTTGTTTGGCTCAAAATAAAGCATAGCATACAGAGCACTGAGAATTTAATATGTTTACCTTGGGCTGGAGTTTGGTTGTTAGCACCTCCAGTAACAGTCATGATTGGGATCTTTAAGACACATGAAAGGCATCTTTGAGAAAAAAGTGCTGATGGCTTGGTTCTTTATGAAGCTTAACTGTTAATAGAAATCTCAGTGCATATCTACATAAACTAAACTTGTGGATAGCCGGGTAAGGATTTGTGGAATGAGAAAACGTAGTAGAAAGAAAACAAGTCACAATAAATTCACATATTCTTATAGTTCTTGCTCAGTACATTTTTAAGGTATCCTTTAAAATAAATTCACATAAAAACAAAACTATTTGTCTGTCTTCTTTTGAGCTATCCTCGAACTCTTCTTGAAGTTGGGACAGTTTTTTATTTATGTTTCATGCTCACAGCTAACTCAGTAGCTGGGGATCAAGATGACATTTCTTGGGCTACTGAAGCCAAAATTGGAAATTCTCATATGCCAAGGGACTTCCTAGCATATAAAACTATCTCTCTGCTGGTGGGCAACTGATTGAAGCCATTCCAGTGAGGTGCTGCTGGAAGCCAAGAGGAAAGCAGAAGCTGCAGGAGGAAGCAAAGCAAGAGGAGTAATCCTGTCTAGTGTTGAGATCCCATTAGGGGCTGAATGGTGGCATAGGGAGTGTCCCCTACTGCCTTTTCAAAGTGTGTTTGCCCAAAGAAACATTTAGACAAATGTCTAAATCTTCCAGAAGGCAAATGTCCTTCAAAAGAATTGTTCCAATTACTTAAAACAAACAAAAAACCAAACAAAAAAACCACCAAAGAAAAAACTCAGATAATTCTCTACCTGGCAGATGACTTATTTATTTCCATTTACATTTGAAGACTGAAAGGCTAAGGGAAGTGCTTTTTGTGATGTTTAGCATGACATTCCTGATACATCTGTGATACTTTTCCAGTAATAAGTTAACCTTGGGTGTACTTTTATAGTTGTTAAATGAAACTTGTGAGGAGGAATGGTAATTAATAACATACAAATGGCTTGTCAAACTAAAGTACATAGGCACAGTGGAAGAAATTTCTTTTTTGCTCATGTGTAATTGCAAAGTTGCTATTTGAACAAAAGGGTTGCAAACACAATACTAATTCGAAATTATTCTGTTTCGTGTGTACCTCCAGCCAGGTGGAACATATACAAGCACTTGAGTGAACTGTGTGGGCTGAATATGTTTATTTTGAGTGCTAGTAAACTGTCAGGAGTTGTGTTAATCCTTTGTAGAACAACATATTTAACATGTTCCTTTCTTTCCTTCATGCCTTCTAGATTAGCACTCCGTACTCCTCTTAGTAGATTGTATCAAGAAGTGGAGACTTTCAGATACAGGGCCATCTCAGACACGTGGCTGACAGTGAACAGAATGGAGCAGTATCGGACTGAATACAGAGGCGCTCTACTCTGGATGAAAGATGTGTCTCAGGAGCTGGATCCAGATCTTTATAAGCAGATGGAAAAGTTCAGGAAGGTATAAAGTTTCCTCTAGCTTCCTAGAATGTTGGATTATCTGTGGTTATTAATAGTATATATACACTATATATACAGCAATCACGGGATGGGGCTGCAGGTACGATGGTCTTAGAGCTTTTATTTCATCGGCGTCATCATCTTCAGCATTCTTGCATTCTTCCATTCTGAGATTTGCTTTCAAACAGCTTTTGAGAGTTTTCTACCTTTTCTATTTCCCACACTAGAAGGGATTGCCTAATGAATGACAATGAAGCATGGTTTTGGTTCTTCTGAGGAGGGCATAATTGAGAAGCAGTAAGGATGCCATTTATCCTAGCTAATCTCTTTGTGGTCTGTAAGGGAAGGCATTTTTTAGTAGTTTATTCAACTTCAGCATACGTCTTTATAATTTAAATAATATATATTTTTGAAAAAGGTTATCTGATTTTGAATACTTAGCAGTGATGCTTGAATGAGTAATAGAAGAAGATAACGTCTGCTGTCAGTGGGGGAAGGGAATATTGATTTTTGCTACTAAAAATAACAGAAGAGTGCTCCACTGTCTGCTGCTAGATTTTGAGGGCAGTTAAAGACCGACATTTTCAACATTTGCTATTGTTGGGTTTTGGGGAGGAGTTGCAAATCTGGAACTTATTTTTAGGTTCTTTATGCAGTTGAGCTTGATTCTTTGGCAACTGCTGAACACTAAAACTGCTAAGGAGGCACTCCATAAATAGTCTTCATTCAGTGTCACTCAAGTTTGCTGAACTCCTCCCCTCCCAAAAGACTTGCAAAATCACAAGTCCTAGGTGGTAGGCTGCAATTTTATTAGCAGGTGAGAGTATAGAATTTATTTAGGCTGATCTTGTCACAGTTCAGGAATGCACATGAGACCTTCACATCTTCTAGTGCCCTAGAGCTGAGTTTGTTAAAAGTCTATAATGTTCACAGTTGGCTGTTTACAGATGCTGGCTATCAGAAAGACTTAGGATCTTAGGTATAACCAAGCGACTCATGCTTTGAATAAAGGCAGTAAAAAAATTCAAGGAAATTGTGTCATAATTGAAAGCAGAGGTCTAATAACAGAAATTGTATTAAAGTGTACATGTATATATGTATATGGCTTAGAGATAGGTAATGTATAAAAAAGAAAACCCTGTTAACTGATGGCCTAAGCAGTCTGTAACTGAAAATGAAGATGAAAGGTATATAATTGGAGATTCTAAAAGCTTGAATAAACCATCCTAACAGGAAAGGACTAGCATGCATCTAACTATGCCATTTTTTGTAAACCAAAGTGGTGACAATAGCAATTAAGAAAGGGATGGGACAATTAGTACCCCAGTTAGTCATCTAATCTTTATTTAATGCTTCAGTACAGGGTATTCCTGTAAGCCTTGTGGTACCAGACATGTATTTTATTATGCCCCATGGGAAATGTTTGTAATGGAAAGTTCTTGCAGGTAAAATAATTGGTATGGTCTTGGCCTCAGCTGATTGCTTAGTGTAATGTTTGATTTATTAGGAAAACACTTGGAAATAGAATGTTAGAATGAATAAAGCAATACTGGTAATGGTCACAGAAAACTGATTTAGAACTTTCTTGCAAAACAAATGCTGTGGAAAGCATAAATTATATGAATGGCAAAGTAATTAATATATATGGTATGTGCAGTGAGCTGCTGTAGATAAAAACTTAGATGTGAAATTTCAGACTTTGGTTGTTGTGCTTCAAGGTCAGCAAAAAAATATTTTTAAAGTTCTTACAAAACTTAGTAGCAAAAATGTGGAAATACTAAGTATTTTTAAGTATTTCTAGGTCTGAAATAAATTACATTCTGACATAAAATAAAAGTAGATTCTCAGATTCTGTAGCATGATCTCAAATAGTTAAAAAAAGACCAAAGTTGAAAATCTTTTGAACATTTCTCTGACTGGCTGTCAACTGAAAACCTTTCTGTTCACATTGTAATGCAGAGAACAAAAAAGCTCTACATTTTGTAACCAACAAAGTAAAGAAATGCCCCTGGTATCTGCTTCCCCACATATCCCATCTGTGCAACAGGCATATCAAACTAGTCTTTGAAGATTTAATACTTGCAGAAAGTTAACTTTTTTTAATTGGGGAAAAAAATGCTGAAATAAAATCCTCAAGCATAATGTTCCTAGGTAGCTGTTGCTGAGCAAGGTCTAAGTTTGTTTTTAGGGGTTTACAGAAGATAATGGTGGATACAGTAGTCCTAAATAATTAAAGTAGAGGAGTTTTTGTTCTTTTTTTTCTATTTTTGCTTGCAGATCTTAATTGTGCCATAGTGTGGCAGTGTAATGCTGAAGTTCTAGGGGTTATTTTGGATCTGTAACAATTTAAGAAGTCATGCTAGTTTTGTGTTGCAAAAGATGTTATAATTACTTGTGTAATGTTTTTGGTTCTTAAATATACCATTGCCAGATATAAGCACTTTGAGCTGGAGTTGCATATTGAGTGATATACCACCAAGTAGTTCACAAAGCTGATCCTGTCTGAGCTCTTGAGAGTTTTCTTCAGACTTCTGGTTGTAAAAATCCCAAGTATTCAGTAAACTTTTTTAATTTCCAGTAAACAGTGCTGGTTTAATGATCTTTAATGCACCTAATGCATCAGCAGTATTTATATCATGTAGTTAAAGGACTGTTTTTCAAGTATGTAGCCTTTTACAGTGTAATCCTTAATGTATCATTATGTATACAGATATGGTACTTGTTTTCAGAGACCAAAGCTAAATCAATCCAGATGGGTTTTTCATACCTTCCTTCAGAATAGCTCAGGCTAAAAGATCAATAGTTGAGTCAGTATTTTCAGAGCTGATAAAATCTGAGTTAAAACACTGACATTTTTGTAGCTCTCTTTCAAAACAATGAGGTACTTGAAAGAATTTTCTAATGCTGTTCTTAAGGCGTCAGTCTAAGTATGCAAGACCCAGCAACACTACCCCCTTTGAGTGTCTCAAAACACTGCAGAGCAGCCTTTTTACATTGTTGTTTGAAGATATCTATGTAATTGTAGCTACTTGAGTCAAACTAAGGAAATAGGTATTTACTTTTCCCTGCAGAGTTCTATAAATGCTGTGCAACTTTTTTTTTCTATCAGCAGCTTTTATGAACAGTCCAGTGCTGTTCTGGTTATAGAGGTTTGCCATCCCAAGTTCAGAGTTTGAAGTCTTCCTTGAGAGTATTTAAAAACTGTTGTGATATATATAAGAATTTAAATGAGCTAATATCCTTTTACCAAATTCTCCACACTGACCAGGTTTTTAAAGTTTTTTAATCTGGTCTCTTTTTATCTGTCTGGATACTGTACACTATAACATGAACTGTGCTGTGATGTAAAAATACACACCAAATGGCCCAAGTGCTGGTGTCCTTCTTCCAGTTCTGAAAAGGTTAAGTTTTTCCATGCATTTTCTGAGCAGGAATGGGACAGTGTGTAGTGGTAAATTATGACACCAGGCAACAGCCTTCCATGTGCAGCCTACAGGAACACAGGAGGATGTGCTGTTCAGTTTTACTTGGCTGTGCAATTGGCTTGGCCGTTTTACTTGGCTCAGATGCATGTACAATTATTGAATTGTACATAGACTGTCTCATCAAACCTGTACATTTCAGTGTCTTCCCTAAGAAGTAAAAAGTGAGAGATGTAAAAAATTCTCATGCTGACTTTAGGCTATGAGAAAATTGCATCTGTGGCATGATAGGTTGTTTATCATGCTGCATTGATAAAGCAGATTAATCCTTTCTGTATTTGTTTTTTGCTTCCATCATTCTTGTACTCTTCTGTCTTCCCTTCATTCTGAGGGTTGAATCAAAGCTGGAGTATCTTTGTAAATACCCAGTGGCCATGCTGGGCTCCCTGAGACAAGCTGCACTGCACCTTAGTGCCCAGCTCTTGGTTTGCATGCAGATGTTGAGAACTTGCAAGCTTGCAGCTGAGTTGTTTGGATACAGTTTATCTCCAGTTCTTGTTGTAGCCCTTTATATGCTTGAAAGGAATGCCTTAAAATGTCATTTTAAAGATAAATCTGTCAGGTGGAAAGTGATAAGAAGGAAAGTTCAACAAGAGGTCCTTATAACAATAGCTTAAACTGCTGTTGTTATAAATGTACCAATACAGGGAGTGGCTGATCTCTGCAAGCTTCCCTTGAATATCTTTTATTTCTTAAAAGTTAAAGCTTCTGTGGGTAGATGGGGAAATAATGAAGATATAAATAAATCTATTGATTAGAAAGTCAGAAGGGAAACACTGATTGTATGTATTCATTGTAAAGGTCTCAGCAAGTATGGCTAAGCTACATCTGCTGCAGCCTGTCAGGAAAGCTCAGGACCTACAACACTGTTCCCCTGCTGTCCCCTTGCCTGTTATCACTGCTAGGCACGAGGGTATTCTGGCTTTGTATGATGGTAAAGGTGCTGTACCATGTCACAGCATCATCTGCTCTTCCCCTATACATTAACATCAGCTGCAAACAGCTCAGCAAACCTAAAGGCACTGTGGACATGTGCTGGGGTATTGTTTTAATTTTTTTTTTTAATTCTCTGCTACTTTTGAAAACCCTCCAAGAGCTGAGAAAATGCAAAAAGCCTAAAAAAGGAGAAAAAACAAATATGAAGCTGATCTTTGAAGTAAGAACAGACTTGGCAGTTGCCATCCTTGGAAACTAAATTTCAGTTTCTGGTAAAAATAAAGTGAGAAGGAAATCTGTAGGCATTTAGAAGCTAGCAAACTGAAGAGCGAGTAAAAACACAGGTTTATAAATAAGATTATGTGTTGGATTTTCTTATATTTTTGCATTTTTTGTCAAATTGTTCTTTTATTGGAAAACAAATTGCAAATCTGTATTGTTGCAGTTCCTTATGAGTGATTGCTGGAAAAGTGCATTTAACTTTCCTAGAAAAATAAGAGCTCTCAGGAGCTGAGAGTTGAAAATATTGGCCGAGGAACGCTAAATGAAGTTTCAGAGAATCATAGAATTTAAAGATGGAAAACAGCTTAAAGATCTACGAAATTCTATTTCTGCCAGGACAAAACCTGTACATCTGTAATATATTTTCCAAGTGTTTTTCTATATCTAATAAAACAACTCATTTGAGGGCGACCCTCTTAGAAGCTTTGTGGTGCTGTTTGTTGGTCTTGTTCTACTTCAATTATTAAAAGCCAACCAAAGAAAATATGTTAATGCTGTTTGCATCTGCAGATGATATTAAGCTGGAAACTCGTTTGCTTTTCCAACAGCAAAGTACACCAGCATCTTAAAGAAAAATGTCTTTGGCCATGGCAGTCACAATGGTGTAAAAAAAAGACTAAGTTGTCATATTAACAAATAGCAGTGTAATGATGGATATTTAGAACCAGCTAGGGTAGTTACTGTTGACCAACCTTGACTTTTAAAAATTAACAAAAACAATTAAAAATATTTAGACAGTAGTTGTCTCTGTTTGATATTAGGTGATACTTTCCCATTAAATTTCGACTTCATTTTAAAGCATGTTTATCTTGAGGTGACAATAATATATGCTTTTGCACATTCAGAGGCCTATGTTGGTGTTTGTGCTCTGGAGGTGTCAGAAAGATCTGAGTTGCTTTACACTGGATATGAGAAGTGTGACACTATAGTATAAAAAAAGAATCATTGCTTTCATAATAACTGCTAGGAATTTGGGACAGTAAAGTCTATCACATTGGTAGATATGATTTTTATCAGTCTTGATTCAGAATTTTCCTTTAAAAAAAGCCCCCACCTATTCTCTTTGGTGATTTGGATTGCTGCTGCTTGCTGGAAGAATAGGTGAAGTTCCAGGAGATTCAGTAATACTCTCTGCAAGGTAGCAGTGTCTCCTCTAAAATTAGTAAGGTGGTGTCAAACTGCACTCTGAGATCCACGTCTCAGTGTAGCAATGTGGTAGCAGAGATAGAGATAACAGCCCGCTCTTACAATGTGGTGATAAGCAACACCTACACACATCACTTCTTGTGACATGCCTCTGCCATCAGGAGTAGGTTTGGTTTCATTCTGGTAGGGAATAGCAGTTAGAGCGTGGGTTTTGAAGTCAGTTTTTTTAATATGAAAGTATATGGCATTGGGAATGCTAAATTTAGGGATTTACCTAAAAATTAGGGTAGTGACAAACAAAGCACATTAAAAAGTGCTTTTCAATCAAAATTGTAGTTGTTGCTTTGTGATTATTGCCTCTCCCTGCTAAAGCAAATGGAGTTCCAGTGCTGACCATGTTTTCTTTGAGGAGTTTCTGCTATAATGTTCTTTCCAGCTTCTCCAATATCATATTTAGTAACATTAAGTGGAGAAACCAAAACATTACTAGCTCTCACATACAAAATGCTCAGGCATTTTAAGGCGCTAAGGAATGATGTATGTCTTTTGAAAACATAACCTTTAGGAGAAATGTTCTTCACAGTAAAAGCATTTTATAGTCTTATAACTTTAATTTACCGTTTCAAGTACCATTTGTAAGACTCAGAGTACATAATGATACAAAATCAATTATTTTCTGAAGCCATTTGGTGTATATTAAATATCATTGATGATTGTTACTGAGTTAAAAGCAAAGCAATAATATGTGATGGAGATGCCCTTTTAAAAACATAATAAGAGTATGCCACTTAAAAATAGAAACAGACTTCTTGGAACAGATTACATCATCTTTAGAGGTATCGCTTGTAGAATGTGGTTGCTTCCAGAGATTAATGCTTGCCCTTGAGAAGTGGTTCATCATCTGTTCAGTTATTTTTAAGAAAGAACAGTTTGAGGTGAGACTCTGAAAAATGGCTTTAAAGTAGAATAAAATTAAGTGCTAGACTACAGCTACAATATAGTTTTTTAACAACTTTGTTTCATGTAACCTTGCTGAAATCAAAAAGGATAGATTTGGGTTACTTCTACATTTTCAGAGTTGTATTTATTTTGAGAAAAGGTAGGCAGATGCAGCAGACACATCATAAAAATTTTTGTTCACCTAAATAGCAGAATATAAAATGTTTCAGAGTACAGCAAATATTCTAAAAAAAAAAAAAAAAAAATCAGTGATTTAAATCAATGATCTTAGCTTTTATGTAACAATTGGTTTTGGTCCCAGTATTAAAAAGACTCTCTCAAGCATGTTGTAATAAAAATTAGGCTCCAGCAATTTTCTGATGTCTAGTAATTATAGAAATGTGTAAATATTAAATTTAATATTAGATTAAAAATATATAGGAATAACTGAACACTATTCTCTGAAATATTATTCTGAAAATGGGAAAGAAAAGATGATTGCTTAGACTGTTTCTGTTGCTCACATGAAAGCTCAAACCCTGCAAGCTGGTCTATGTGGGCAAAGCCTGTTACCCATGTGGATCATTTTGTGAATTCAGAACCTAAATGAAGTGTAAAAAATATGACCAGAGTAGGCTGTGAAAAGAGAAAGAGATTTGGAAAATTCCCTCAGCCTTAATAATCTGAAAAGGCTAGAAGGATAGCTAAAGAAATATTTTCAAAAAATAAATGAAATACAGATGTGACTGAACTGAGAGAATTCTGCAGAAGTGAAGAATAAACAGGAAGGGGAATACAGCTGTTGGGGAAAACACTGTTTACACAAGAGAACCAAGTTTTTCTATGGTCACCCCTGCCCAGGAATTCTTATACTTTCCTAAAATGCTTGGGTACATGCATAATGTAGTCCATCTGCTTTTACTTCATAAGGCCTTTGCTGTTCAGTTGTATGTTGCATAGGCTCTGAATGATTAAATAGATCCAATGTTTGATTTTTCTCCTTTACAAAATGAAACCAAATTAGATAGGATTGAAAACACCCCAACAAATAAAAGGTACTGTTCTAACCAAAAAATGGTAAATATACCACCATCTTTGATTCAGGGTTCTGCCTGAACCCTACTTGGACTTCAAATGTTGTTTTGTCTGTAATAGCACACTGGGAAGTCTGAAGAGCACCACAGATTTAGGTCTTTTTTATCAATTTGTACTCCTTCGTTTGAGTTTGTATCTTGACAAAATGTAATTAAATTGTTTTGATGGAAACAAGCCATGCTTATTGATATATTAATTGCCAACCAAGAATAGCAGTAACAATGAATGGGGTTATTTACTACAGACTTTGTATTACAAATGAATCATGATTACTAGTGGGTACCATTTTACATTTTGTGCTGGAAGGTTAAATAGGAAATGAAACACAAAACCTCGACTTACAGGACTTATACTCCTGCATTAGTACTGTAAACAGAGTGGCTTTGCACTCAGGACAGTGAGAGCATCTGGGGACTGAATAGTAAAGGCCATTGGTAATCATGTTGATTTTGTTAAAGGTATTTTTTTTAATGTTGGTGTCACATCTAGCTAGGATTTGCAACGTGTCAGTGCCATTCCCTGGCAGTTTGTACATCTGTTCCTGCTGCTGCCCTTTGCAATGGCTAAGGGGATCATACAGGCCAGCTCACTGTTTTACAGTGAGCTTTCAATGGGGATATTGTTACTGCACCTGAATTTGAGCTTTTCAAGTCCCTTTGCCTAATTCCAGCTTACTCACTCCTCCCATCTGCCTTCTCAGAGGAAACCCACATTCACGTAACAATCTTGCTCAGGCCTTGAATACTTTAATTTGGATGCAAAGAAAAAAAAATAATATTTTTCCCTTTGAGGACACAAACTAAAGGAGTCAAGAGGACATCCAAATTATCTGCACTATTTCAGATAAAATGAACTGTATAATTACTATAAGAATACAGTCATGGGCATAGTAGACATGTTAGTTTTATGCTATATTCTTTATATTGCCACTGGTCTTCAGTGTTCAAAAGCAGTAATTACCTGTCTCAGTTTTCTGCAGGGGCTGACTGTTTAATTGCTCTCCATGTGCCAGCATTCCCCACTGTACCATGTGTGGCAACCATCCTTTGCTCTCAGGTTGTTTAATATGATAAACACAATTAAGTTATGATAAACTCAGTAATTCTCAGCACTTCCAACACTTAGTCCAGGTTATGCATGCTTTAGAGCTGTATGTGATCTTCAAACCTGAAAGATCACATTATTCATTTTTTCCATTTGTCTTGATTGGCCTGCTTCTTGCTACAAATCTTTGCAATAATATTTAGCAACTCATAGACTTGGATTATACTAATAAAACATGACTCTTTATTTTCAGACTGTATATAGTTATTTGCACCTATGCAAAGAACTATTTGGTTTATATCAACTCCCTTATAGTTATTTCAGGAGAGAAGAGTTCAGTAGTTCTACGTTTCTAGGACCATATTTTTCCCCAAAGAGGTTGAGTGTCCGTGCATGAAAATATGCACCTGTTTGCAGATTGGTTGAGTGCATCCAAGCACCCTGTGGTGGTAATGACTTCTGTCTGCAGACTGACAGATGTATGTTCCCTACTGGAACTACATTTGGGCCTCGTAATGCAAAAGTCTATCCCCAAACTCTGAAATAATGCTGTTTAGATGAATATCATACTGTATGCAATTTAAGAATCTGCTGATCATGAATATTTTCTTTGTATGCCCTTCTTCAAGGTCCCTGTTAGTATCAACAAGTGTTTTTTGGTCTTTCTTGCTTTCAGCCTAGTAAAGCACACATTCTGGGCTGGAGCAGGACTGAAACTTGTCACCAGCACAAAGCTGAAGCACATATTTAAAAGGCTTCTTAAAGTAGAAAAAACCCAGATGTTTTAACAGGGCTAGAAGTTATGTATTTATTCCCTTCCTTTCATTTAAATTGTCATTTCATGTTTGTTCCCTTTTCAAAATAATTGGCATATTGTTCCAAGCTGTAAAAATGAACAGAGTGGCTGTGAGGAAGCCATCCATACTAATAGTTTCAGGAGCATGAGGTGTTGTCTGCTCTCTGATGTGCTGAGAGGAGCTAGGAGGTATAAGCTCTGAGAGGTGGAGCTGCTTTCATACACAGTTTATGCCTGTAATGACCCTGTGTGAATGAGCTGGGAGGAGAGGCCATGTGCACTCCAGCTCTCAGTTGTCACATATCTCATGACATTAAAACCCTCTCCTTTGATGCAGTTTGAAGTTAAACATACTGACCATAAGTAATTTGTCTTTATACTGGATAAAATAGGAGAGGCCTCATGCAGCCAGTAGTAGTGTCAGCTGGGATGCTGCTGCTGGCTGTATCCCTTCATATCCCATGAGCCCTTCTTGGGAACACAAGCTACAGCTTTTTGGATCAAAGCTGCTGAGGCCAGCTTCTATGCTGCATGAAGTGTGGATACATTTATTTGGAGTTGATTTATTCCTGCACAGGCAGGAGATAGAGAAGTTGCTTGGCAACATGTAAGGAGTATGGGGATATGTTTTTGAAGAGTAGGGGAAGATTTTTGGAAAGATGAAGACAGGAGTACGTATGACCTGTTTTCTGGGGAAGGTGTATGGCTATGCAGAGATGCTGCTTTTCTGAAAGGTGATGCCTAGATGATGCTGAACTGGTGCAGAACTCTGTGTAAACACTCACTGTGTTTTGAGCTTAGCATCTCTCTATTTAGCTTAAAAATGTATTTTCCCAAACTTAAATTCAAGTAAATCACTCCTAATTTGAAATGAGTCTTGTGTGAACATGCTTAGCATCTGTTTAATTATTTATTTTTTTTTGTTAAAACAGCTTAGCTAACCTGCAGAAAAGTAACATATCTCCATTTCTTGGGCTGTGAGGTCAAAAGCTCTTGAATCTTTTAAAATGGGGTGACTCAGGAATTTTTTTTTTTTGCTTTGCCTGAATTTTTATGTTGTGATGTGATCATAATTTCTATAATGACTCTGAGTGCAGTTCTGAAAAACTGAAGACTGTTGTTACTTTCATCTTCTTAAAGTTAACAGACTTTCCTTCATTTTATGGTAAATAGTGGTTGGAATTACAGAAGCAGTCCATATTATGTGTTTGAGAATCAGTTGCATGCTGTATTTGATAGAATTTTTTTAAGCTGTTGTATTTCCTGTGAATATTTCTTTGAGTATTTTGTTGTAATTCTTTTATTTTAAGCTATTGGATTCACATTCTGGGTCTGCACTGCGTGTTCTGTTTGTGAAAAGCTGTTGTGAGTGTTTAAGCTAAAAACTTTGAGTTTTGGCTGGAGGAACTTTCTGGACTGTGGATGTAATTTTGATCAGGGCTGTGTCCAGCTGCTGGATAAGTGGAAAGGATTCTGTAGAGGCGTTGCTCTCCCCAAATGACACACTGTGTCTGCCTCCACTGGGCCACGCTAGAGGGGTAAAAATCAGGAAGGAGGAAAATACCACCTTAATTCTCGGTAATTCCTTAGGAAAAAACTTAAGAGGTTTTCTGTTGCTATTGGGCTGTACCTTTCAACTTGTGGTGTTTGGGGTTTTTTTTTGCCCTATGAAGGGAGACTAAACTACTTTTTAATAGTAAAGAAAGAAGTATGTTTCTGTTGCTTCAAGGCAGCTGTTCAGAATGTTGTTATTTAGTACAGAGCTCTGTATTGCTTGCCACAAATAGTTTTCATGTCTCAGAGAAATTTAATTTGAATGTAACAAAACTTTGCTGTTGCTAAGAGGTGTTTGGACCCATGTCTTTGTGCTGCTATAGTGCTGACAGTAGGGAAGAAAATATGTCAAATGTGCATCAAAAAACATTGAAACAGGCAAGGAAAAAAACATTCTCTTGAGACATCTAAAACTGGAACATCTTGTTGATTGAATAGCAGAATAACTTCTCATGTGAATTTAGAGTACATGTAGTTGATGGGCCTGTTCTGATGAAATGCCTAATCCAGAAGCAGGGCTGTTTCAACAATATTTATTTTTAGCAAACTACCCTCTAAAAAATAGAGGGGAAAATTAGTTAGATATACATTTTCCCACATGTTTCATGTAGACAATAGCACTGGTTAGTATCCAGCCCCCACCTAAATACCATGAGTAAATATTTCACTTGGCAGACAACCCTCTAGGACTTGAAAAAAGAGAGATTTGTGGTGGGTAATGAAAGATAAGCTAGGCCTGTCCAGGTAAATCCTGTAGATTTTGGCAATTGATTTCCAAAATTCAAACTCAAGTCTTAATGTATATGTAAACTTTTTACAAGGGGATGCAAATTTTTTTGAAAGGACTGAGATCTGATCTTCTTTCCATACTACAGTTGTAATTGTAGAAATGTTGGAGCACCTCAAAATTGCCTCCATCCCTTCTCCAAGTGAATCTGTGTGAATGTAAAGCTTACATACTGTCATACAGTTATAATACATGAAGCATTTCCATGCGATTTCTGTTACTTAAGCATGTTTGGGCATAGGCAGTGCTTGAATGCACTCTGGCACCTCTAACCAGTTATAAAATTATATAAGTCATTATTTTGAATTCTTGTAGTGGAAAATCTGCAGTTACATAGGTGTTACATTGGAAAAGCTCATTTGAAGTATCTGTGCTACCTTAGACCACAGAACAGAGAGTTCTTCTGGCAGAAGAAGATGCTGCTCTGGTCTGAATCCAGCAGAGCAAACTCTCAAACTCCTCTTACCTGAAGGTTGCTTTATTCTTCAGACAAAAATCTCCTGTCTGTGCATCATCTTTATTCATTTGTGTCCAATGGTAGCAACTAGGGAGTTGCCTAGAGCAAATACGCAGAGGTGTTTTCTTTTAGTACTGTGATCAGTGGAGACATCACAGGACATGGGGGTTTTTTTCCCTGTAGAATTTTCCAGTTGTTTTTTGTACCAGTATCAGTTCTGGCCATCCCCAGTGCATGGCTGTGTTAAAAGGCCTGCCCTGCAGACACAGATGTTGTGTGAAGGTCCTCTCATCTCTTGTTGTATTCAAATGGCTTGGTCAGTATAATGCCCTCTGGTTCCTGTGTTGGCTGAAGTCTCATCTTTTAAAAGTTTTCTATCATACCACAGATAGCCTTCCATCATACTCCTCCTCATTATTTCTTTTTTCCCTAGCCTGGCAAACGCTCATCTATCATTCTTTTTACAGAAACTAATTTACGTATTTGATCAGATATTTTGTTATTGCCTGCCCTTTTTCCCCCATTGCTAAGCCCGAACTGATCTGTGTTTTCAGATCCAATTTGGCTTTCGGTTGAAGAAAAATACAGAGTGAAAAGTCATGTCCCTGTATAATATTTATGGAATCACACCCATAAAGTGTGAGGAGGTTCTCATTTTGCCCCATCCTTAAGGAGACTCAAGAGAGTTGAATAAGGTACATTTTAAAACAGCAGGAATAAACACAAGGCTGGGAAGGAAGTGAGGCAGTAGGGAAAAAAAAGAGAGAAAGGAGCAAGATAAATGTCTGTGTGTTTGCATAAAAGAGAGAGGGAGAGCTATTCAATTTCTGTGATAGCCATCATTGAATATATCAGAAGATGGTACAACCAACCTTTGTTTTTTGGAGGGGGAAAAAAAGAAGAATATTCCAGCCAACCATAACCTTATATCCTCCCAGGGTTCAGAGAATTGCTCACATATGCTGACTGTCAGTGGTTGTGAAGTAAGCAGTTCTGGCTGTGGTTTACTCATTACTGCCAGGCTGGAGTTGTATGGTGTGTGAGCCAACAGGCTGAAGGCAGTAAAATTTTTACAGGCCAAATACTGAAAAACTGAAGAGGGAAATGTGGCGTAAATGTGGCACAAAGACCAAATTTTATGTACTACTGAAAAAGGAAATCTGCAGAGAAGTCCTAGTGTATATCCATGGGCTAGTGCTTTGGTAGGTATTTGTATATTTTTTTAGGAAAAAATTATTTGTTGGGATTTTAAAATAAAAGTAATTAATTCAGTGTAATACCTAACAACATATTTTCTGACAGTAGGTTTTCTATTTTCTATATTTTGCAGTTAAAGTAAAAATTGCACCCAAGCTCATTAAACACATTACTTTTTAACATGGCATTCTCCTTGACCCGGACTATAGATGTGAATTTCAAACAGGAAGAAAAACACATGCCTCTGACCCAAACTAATGAGAGGATAATAACAGAGCTAGAAATTAGGGCAAAGTTACAAAGGCAGGAGAAAATAAAAGCATGAGGCTCTATGGTCAAGGAAGGGAACAGAAATTGGTAATTGTAACTCATCTGTAATATGTTTGTATCCTGAGCACAATGGCCTCATCTTCAGTGACTGGAGGTACAAACAACAAAACAGTGTATGTTTGAAGTTCTAGATTAAAGAGTTCTTTTGTGTATTTAATCACAATTTCATCTCTTTTATAAATTTAATTCTTTTCTCCCGGCAGCAAACTGCTAATTGCAGCTCTACAACTACAGTTGAAAGCTTTTAACAAGAGTTTTTATGAAGATCCTATGTAAAGGTGTAGCTTAGCTGTAAACCAGTGGTGTCTCTTGGTGCAGTTTGAGCAAGCACAGATCACAGTCCACATCTCTGGATTGAAAACCCGGAGAGGAGAGTATCAAAAAGTGTAATACAGGGGCTAGGGGAAGCTACTTAAGATGAGGTATTTCTAAGTCAATCTATCTCATTTAACAATAACAAGATGAAAAGTTGGTTAGACCACAGTACATAAGGTGCTGTCCTCAGTCTTTTCATCAGGAATTTTTCAAGAATCATGGCTTGGAAGCTTATACTGGGTGAATTAAAAGGGTAAATAAGGCACACATTCAAATACTTATGGTTATTATTAGCAATAAAGGAAATAATTTTCTGAATGTCATTTAGGTTAGGATTTATCAAATGTAACTTCAGACATGTGTTCTGTAGATGTCTACACCTGAACTGATCAATGAGAGTTCCCTTTATAGTCCAGTGGAGAGAAACAGGGTAATACGAAGTCAAGTCTGGTGTCAGTTGTTTGTATTTGCTAGATGTACATCCACTAACACAGGCCACAAGGTAACAAGGTGGATGTCAAAGCCTGAGCTAGGCACACCTAGCTGTGGGTGGAAGGTGTGCCTGAGGGTTAGTACTACTCCTGCAGGAGTAGTATTTTGTGATGTTCATTGCTGATTTGTACTGCCTTTAACCTCTCTGATCAAATACATAGCAGCTCTCCAGCAAGGCTTTTCTCAATAACCTGTGGAGCTTCCCAAAGCTGACTTAGGTATGAATCACCAAGGGGATAGGTGTGTGCACAGGGACAAATTCTGGTAAAAACTGAGCCAAAATAGTGATGACAATTTTGAAGAGTCATAATGGCTCTCCTCAAGAGCTGCCATAGACCATGTCCTAATAGGACATTTGAAAATCACAAAATTGGAGAAAATATGATACACTTTTTGGTGCTTCTTGGAGTTTATCCACAGATATCAAATTTTTCTAATAGAATGTTTTTAACATACTGAAAATAAGTAAATTAAGTAAATTCTAGCAGGTTTTAATGACAAAGTTTGCATGAAGGCTGCTGGGTTTGTGGGAAAAACATTTTGGTTATTGTGACTTTTTTATTATTTTTTTTCTCTAGGCATCTTCACTGTAGCATAAAGAGAGCAGAATACATGTTTAAGTCATGGAGATTTCATGGTTCTGACTATAATCAAAAATGTCAGTATTAAATAAAAAAACTTTTGGTTAATCAACTTATACTGACTTTATGGTCATTCTGTTTGTAGACAGTTGATGTTTCATATTGAGTTTTTGGGCAGAGAATCATGATCTCATCCCAGTAAATATAGGGAAATGCAGCTACTGTTATACTAATCCACGTTAATATGCATTTGTCTATATTCTGTTATGCAGCAGTATAGCATTGCTTCTGCCTTTTTTTCTTTTTTTGGTCTTAATTTTCTTTTGTGTACTTTAGCAGTCTTCTTGTATTGCTTACACTGAGTTCCAAGACTGTCATGAGCAATTAAATTTAAAATCTTTGGGTAATTACGGTAATATTACGGTAAATATAGGTAATATTCTAGTGGGTATTTGCAGTTATTTCAGTTGGCATTGATTTCATTAGATTATGTTGGATATCACTGCATTTTAGTGGAGTATTTTATTTGTTTCTCACTATGAATATTTCAGCCATTAGAAAAATGGTCTTTGGTGGCTTAGAAGTTTTTGCGTTGTCTTTTATCTTGTGATAGAATTGCCTTGTTCAAGTCTGTATATAATGGGAGATTTCTACCACTTCAGGACATCAGGAAGTTATATCATCTTCCCTCCCAGAGTCTTTCTCTCTTGCAGAGCAACTTACTTAATACATCTTTAATTCAGCTTTCACCTACTTGCTGTCTCTCCACATGAATTTGCCAATATATTTAAGGTACCTCAAAACACAAACGTAAGTGCTTTCTCAAAGCTGACATGCTATTTCTTCTTTTGTGGCAGAATGGTAGGCAGTACTTTTTGTAAAATCATAGAATGGTTTGGTTGGGAGGGACCTTAAAGATCATCTAGTTCCAACCCCTCTGATGTGGGCAGGGACACCTTCCACAGAAGGTGTTTAGTTGGTTTCCAGAGGGAGACTGGTAGACATGCAATGGTAATTAAGTCCTTTATATGAATTGCAACATGACTGCATATTAGCTTAACCAGGCTTAACAGAATGAAGTGCATAGGACTTGTGCAGAAGTGCAATCATCATTAAGTCCAAAATGGCAAATTTAAGAAATGGATTTTTGGAATTTGTGCTGCACTAAAATTATCTTAATTCAAATTTCAAGAATAGTTTAATTTCTTGAACAAATGTGGGCATCACATCTGCTCAGCTTCAGACTTAAAGATATCATTTGGATCTATTTATACTGTCCAAGTAGTTTCCCCTTTTAACTAGACATGGCTGATTTAAAACATTTCATCTCACAAAATTAGTTTCTACTAGTGTTTCTCATGAGATCATAAATGAACATTTTAAGAACCAGGGTTGAAGCAGATGAACAGAGATATGCCCACTCTTCTTTAACAATTTTTAATGTGTTATTCTTAAAAAATGATGGAGCAGAGATTAATGAATGCAATAAATACTATTTCAACCCAAGGGAACAGTTGAGTGAAAGTATAGTCTGCAAAATACAGAATATACCAAAATACACAGAAATCAGGTTTCATACTGCGCAAGGTGTTGGAAGTCCATACCTTGCATGTGGAAAAGTTTAGTTACAGGCTTTATTTTGTATTAAACATTACCTTTTCTGCTCTCTGACTGTCTATCATCAATCTTTAATTAAAAAGAAAGGGAAAAATAAACCAGTGAGTACTTAGTTATGCTCATGTGAAAGTGTAATGGGTGCTCCTTATCAAAATACCACTCAAACTATGAAATTACTACAGTTTGTTGGAACTGAGAATCTAGTTCCTTATGTTTTCTGTGCCATATGCAGAAATGCTGTAAGCTGTGCTCTATGGTAAATACTTGGTCCTCAAACTAAAGTTTGATTTCATTTTCGTGTAGTCTTTACAATGATCAGGTCTGCCAGAAGGTGCTATACTTATTTAATGCAAAGATTTGCGCTGATTCCATCTGCTGGTAGAGTTTACCCAGAGCCCCAAACTGGAAGGTTTGCTATATTCCAGGCGTTTTTCCCACTTGATTTACTTATTCCCCTCCTTCCAGCCTATGCACACACTGTACATGCTTTTCAGATCAAGTAAGTGAGAGGTTGGGTGACAAATCAGACTAAAAGCATCTGTTTCTCTTTCTATGCTGGAAATGCTGAGACAAAAATATACTGCATGTAAAGTGAGTTAGTACATTTATCCTACATAATTTTGGAAATGATGCTTCACTAGCTGAATTGTCTCTGAACTTAGGCTACTACTGAAAATACATTTTGCATTTTATAGGGAACTGAAAGAAAGTAGTAACACAGATGTACTGTAGACGACATAAAGACTCCTTGAAAGTACAAGGCAAATCTGTATTATAGTAACTGAACATATTGAATAGAGTTTTTTATCTGGATCTGAGGATTTTTTTTTTATGCTAGCATGCTTGAAGATCAGAATTTTTCTGTTCAGATGAAGATTTCCAATATACCTGCTGGAAAGCAGATCTGTGGAGAAGGACCTGGGGGTACTAGTGGATAACAAGGTGTCCATGAGCCAGCAATGTCCTTGTGACCAAGAAGGTCAATGGTACCCTGGTGTTCACTAGGAAAAGCATTGCCAGCAGGTCAAGGGAGATGATCCTGCCCTTCTTCTCTGCCCTAGTGAGGCCAGACCTGGAGTGTTGTGTCCAGTTCTGGGCTCCTCAGTGAAAAAGAGACATAGAGTTCCTGGACTGGGTCCAGTGGAGGGTGACAAAGATGGTTTAGGGACTGGAGCATCTCTCTTAGAAGGAAAGGCTGAGGGAGCAGGGCGTGTTCAGATTCTGGAAGAGGTGACTGAGAAAGGACCTTGTGAAAGTCTGTCCATATCTGAAGGGAGGGCACCAAAAGGATGGACCAGGCTCTTCAGTGGTGCCAAGCAACAGGACAAAGGCACTGGGCAGAAACTGATGCACAGAAAGATCCACCTGTATATGAGGAAGAACTTCTTTACTGTGCAGGTGACCGCACACTGGAATAGAAAATCTGTGGAGTCTCTGTCACTGGATATATTCAAGAACTGTCTGGACACAATCTTGTGCTATGTGCTTTGGGATGGCCTTGTTTGAGCAGGGAGGTTGAACCAGAGGATCCACTGCGGTCCCTTCCAACCCTGATCCATTTTGTGACAGTGTTTAGGAACCTGTGTCAGCAAATATTTGCTCTTAAAATCAAGCATTCTAGAATCTTACTTTTGAGCCTCCCCGGATTTAGGATTGTAGCATTTCAGTCCATTGAAATTATTTCAGGTTTGTCTGGCTTCTTATAGTTTATCAAGTTGTTGATTAAATAAGATAATGCTTTCCGAATTTATGTTTTCTTCTGTGCTCTTTATGAATATTGAACTTGGGTGTTTGCATTGGGAAATTAAAAGCAGGTTGCTCCAGGTTGCTACTTAGAAAAAAAAGAGTAATAATCTTTTTTTATGTCAAGAGTAGCATAAGATTTTCTTGTATAATGTAAACCTCACATCTCAAACCTATCATTTCAGATGCTTAGAAGCTTGTTCATCATAAAATGTTCAGGTTGTGTTTGGATCAAGGTGGTTCTGCTAGGGTCAGTAAAATCCTGACAGTTTTCAGATCAGGATTTTCAAGGAATTCTGTATGTTCAGCTTTAGTAAACTTAAATATATGAATAAAAATTTGCAGTACTGAGACCACAGTGAGGTCCTGTTTCTCATGTCTTAGAAAGTCATTGCAGAGAAAGGAGAAGATTAATATGTATTATATCAGCTTTCCCTTGAGTAGGGAACCTAAGGTTCATTCTGATAACTTGTGTGGTATTAAGTAGATTATGCTTTGTAAGCAGTAAGGTTTTATACCTAATTCCTGAAGCCAACAAGTAATCTTAAAAGATGTCTAATAATAATTTCAATTGAAAATGCATTTATTGGTGCAGATAAAGATGAAAAGGTCACGCTGCTGTAGTGTATGGTGTTCTTTCTTGGTTGTCCTGCACTGCTGCTGAAAGAAAGGAGAATGCTTCTGTTCAATAAACTTTCAATATATCAAAAAACCTAAAAACATCCTTAATTTAATAGTTTTTATAATATCACATCTTTCCTCATTGGCAAGAGAAATGTGTAGCATTTGGTAATGCAGCATTAAGTATCTTGAATCATCTGTATAAGTGTGATAATCATAAGAGTTTGTATTGCACATTGTGTTGTGGATCACCTCTTTCTCTTTATGAATGCTTTAGTTTTTAAAAGAGATACTAATTACGTGTTCAGTTAAGATAAATGCTAACCGTGTTTTTTGCTAAATGTCTCTGAAGAATGTATTCAGGAAGACTTCAACTCAAACTATACAGGTGCTTTTGTTTTATGGATTTTTTTTTTCTTCTTTCTTAAGGAGTTGGGAAGGAATTCATAATTACATTTAGTAGTGCTTGTTTCTTTTTAAGTTGTGGCTCACCATCTCTGGCAGAGTATTTATAGTCCCCAGAACTAGCATTCTTTGCTTACTTGGACTTTCAGTCTACAAAGCCACAGCTCTTCTTACTGTGCTTTCACCAGTGCTGTGATATACTGAGTAGGAAAGGGATTCTATTCTCAGCCACACCATTGTAAAGTATAACTGTATATGTGGCACACTTCCATCAGTTGAATTTCTCTGAATTTTCATGGCCGTAACTGAGATTAGTTTTTTCAAAACCCTACATCTCGTACTTAAATCCCTACCCATTGCAGGACAATTCTTTATGGCAAAAGAAATGCATAATCCCATATTTGGATTTCAGTTAGAGGCTCTTTTTTGCACAGACCCATGATTTTCTCCACAACTCTCCTTTTCACACTGAAGTTGTAACTGTACTCTCAGGCACTTGAAGCTAAAGCAAATAAAGGATTTGAGGACCTAACACAGGACAGTGTCGTTATCCAGGATAAAGCTTCTACACTTCTCCTGCCACTGCTCCTATCTTCCTCCATTGCTGCTCAGTTTTGGAGGTCCATAAGCTCTTTACCCATATGCTGTTTTGACTAGAGAGCTGAGCCTGGGGTGGCACTCCTGGCATGGTGCCTTGCTTGGGCTTCCATCAGGCACAAGCTAGAAGTGTGGCAATCCTTGGAGATCCCAAACTAAGAGGCAGCCTCAGCTCATGCCAGTGTAACTCTGACTGGGTAAGGCTTTTCATGAAATTCCTTATCTTACAGTAGATAACTTGGCAGTAGCTGCTCCTTGCTTTTTATATCATAGCTTAGCATTTGTCATAGTTGCCTAAGAAGTGGAAGCTATTGGAGCCATTTCCTCCTTCCTGAGGAAATTCAAATCTGTCTACCTCACTAAAACATCTCCTAGCTACCTAAGAAGTCCTCTACCATCTTCTGGAGACACCTTTATTTTTTTTTAACTCTTCAACCTGTGAAGACAACAAGTCATCAGTAAGATGTTTTACTCATGTGGTGAGAGAGCTGGATCCAGTCAGTTGTCGTTGTGATAACTGGAACTCAAGATTTGTTCACTGATTGTTTAATGGAGTTATCCTGGAAGACTTCCTCTTCTGGATGAATGCAGTAACCACAGAGCTATTTTGTAAATGTAGTAGCACTACTCTTTACTAAAAAATGGTGTATTTGTTTCTCTTCTTTTAGCATCGTCCTTTTCTAAATCTCAGTAAAAGATTTTTCATTTATGACAAATTTTCAGTTGTGATAGTTTCTTCCTTGTGATCAGGTTAAGCTGATATGCAGTACAGCTTAAGCTTGATCAGTGAAACAAAATTGCCACATATCCAGCAATCCAGGAGTACCACAATTTGTATGAGTAGGTCGTCTGATGCATTTGTGATGCAGATCTTTGGCTGGTTTTCTCCCTTGTTGGACATCTTGTATACTCTGAGTTTGGGAAAATAAGAGCTGAAGTACAGTAATCATAACATTTCAGATTGTATTATGTGATGTATGTATTTGTTCTTACTGCACAAGGTACTTGCTGCAAAATTCCAGATTCGCTTCTGAAGATCAGGAGCATACAAATTTGACAAATCTTTGACTGAGTTTGCGTATTCTGGACAAAATAGGTTTACTCTCCAAGTTAGGCCAGAAAAGGAAATAAATGTATAATTTACTAATGTAATTTTATTTATTTCATTGTCAAAATTTTATTTTTAGGTAAATATTTTATTTTGACTTTGAAAGAGTTATAGGAAATTTATTATGCTTTGTGGTTTCATTGTTTCCTATTCCATTGGAAGAAAACTATTAACAAAATTAGTTTACAGAATTTAAAGAAATATCTTTCATTAATATAATATTTGGGTAGTGTGCAAAGCTGCCACAAAAATGGAAAATCCTGGATACTAAATGCCTACATCAGTCTTCTACCCTGGTACCAAATCACATCATTGTTGTTGTCAAGCATGTGCAATTTGTGGAAGAGGGTGTTGTTAATGTACTTAATGTACATGTGTATGTATTTAATAGGTGATAGAAAAATAATTTGAAAAACTAAAACCACTTGAAACTGAAATTAGTTAGTGAAATTGTTAGGTAAAGGGGACTTGATATTTTTCTGATAGCAGTAAGCAGAAAAACTCCCATTTTAGAACAATAACTTTTATGAGTGAAATTTTTTGTAGCAATCCAAAGATACTGAAGTGCCTGTATAATTGCAAATGGACTTTAAACTTTGTCAGTGCCATTTGTCTCTTACTATAGGTACATGGAAATGCCTCTGACTGTGTACCTGTATATTATGTAGTAAACTTTCAGATCCAAATTTGTTGGTTGGGCTGAGAATTTGTCTTTCTTGAAACAGAAACCAATATGAGTATCTTTTCCAGTTGTTCTCAGTGTGTTTTATACTATGTTATGTATACACATACAGGGTATGTTTTACTGTACTATGTATCCATCATACAAAACAGGGGTTAGAAAAGAAAAATTCTTCACTGTTTATATTACAAAAAGCAGTAACAGAGAAGATAGTAAGAGTAGCATTTATCAGCCAGTTTATCTTAATTTCAGTGGGATTGATGAAAATAAAACTGTAATTGAGTCTGTTCAGTTGTCTGATTTCCATTAGAGGTTGTATTAGTTTGCTCTTTCCTTAAAAATTGAGAAAAAAATCACTACATAAACAATTGTCCCTTTGTGTGAAGGTTCAAGCACAAGTGCGACATGCAAAACTCAACTTTGACAAACTGAAGACTGATGTCTGTCAAAAAGTGGATCTTCTGGGAGCAAGCAGATGCAACCTCCTTTCTCATGTGTTAACAACATATCAGGTATCCAAGGAAAATGTTGACCTCTGAAAGAGTGTTTTCTTGCTAGTGTGGCTTTTTAAGAGGTTACCATGGCAATATTAAACTGTGAGAATATGTAGCTAGTGTTGGAGGGAAGATGTGAAATTTGCACTGAAAACAGATTTGTGTTAATATTGGCACTGAAATTTTGCCCTGCCTTACAGACCACGCTGCTTCATTTTTGGGAAAAAACTTCACACACGATGGCAGCCATCCATGAAAGTTTCAAAGGTTATCAGCCATATGAATTCACTATGTTAAAGGTAAGGAATATGTAGATATATATGTTTTTCCAGTGATAATCAGTAAGAGATACAAGGATGCAGAAAGCACATGTTGGTATTTTTTCCATATATTTTCTCACAGTTTTATATCCCTGTACTGTCTTTTCATTTAAATAAAGGTTTTCTGCTTAACGTCCTTCTGACCAGCTGTGCTGGTGGGCTCTTTTCTTACCTCCCTGATGTTTAAAGGTTTCTGAGGATGTTTTTATCTTAGCTTTGGTCCAAAACAATTTCAGTGTAATTTGTGTAGGTAGCCTATATTGTTGCTGGGTATTTATTTTCCTTTTGTATCTAAAAATTTGATTATTTGAACAAAACATAGGATGTTTCAAGATGTATAACATTTGGACACCTTGGAGAGGAACTTGGAAAGAAAATGCACCTGTTTTGGTTTACCCTTTAATGGAGGATGAGAGACATTTGGGGATGCTTTGTATCTTTTGTACTTCCTCCTGTGAAACGTTTCACCATGATTTAAATTTGAAATTAGATTGGGAATCTATAATAAAGAAATGCCATCTGTACTGAATCCACACATATAACAAGTACCTCCCTTGAAGCAAAAAGTAGCTATAAAAATGGCTGGGTATACTGTAATGTGTTTAGGATGCAGCCTGTGTTACAAAAATCTTAACCAATCATATTGCTCACCTGCTGCACTGAAAATACGTGATTTCCTGTTTTTGCACTGATAAGTATGCTGATAAATTATGCTAATCAGGAGATAATTTAAAACTATAGGATTTTATGTAATTCTGTGCTTTCAGAAAACAGCTGCTTGGGAGTAAGACTGTGTTACTGGCTTGTAGTATCAGGGCTTTTTTTCTTTCGGTCTCCAGAGTGTGGGGTTATTTTCTGTCCCAAAGCCTTCTCCATGATCTCATGTCCCCAGCTATTTGTTTCTGATTGTTTACATTAAATGATTTGCTAAGATGATTAAATCAGAATCTGGTGATTGCATCAGGTGAGATTGTGTTGCCTGAGAGAATAGGTGTGGGCTGCAGCTTCAGTTGCATTACTAGGTTAAGTGAGCTCTGCATGTCACTTCTGAAGGGTGTGGTGAGTCCCATCTCACCTCTGCTGCACCTGGGTATGGAATAACAACAGGTGATTATGGTTAGGGACCTGATCCCTACCACTCATATCATATGTTCATGCCAGAGTAACCATATATTAAAAAGGAGCTGCAAACTAATTTTACATTGAGATTCAGAGTTATTATTTTTTAATGAAGTATGGTAGATAGCTATGGTTGATCTAAGGTAGTATAGTTTCTGGTGGAGAAACTTTTGGTCTAAAAATGTACCCAACAGAGATGCCATGTCTGTTGTTGACTTCTTGGATTAAAATATAAAATCAGAATATGTACTGGATTAAAATACATATAAAATATTTTAATGTGCCCATTTCTACATTTGATTGCAAGTTACTTCTTTTAGATGATTTTTCCCTACCTGATGCCATAAAAGGGGGTCTTTCTGAAATAAAAATTTTGAATTTGATTCTTGCAAATAATTTTTGTCTTTTATGATTCTGTAAAAGACAAAATCTTGCTCATACAAATGAAACTGAATTAAACTAAGCATGTATGAATGTAGGATTAGTGTTTTACTTTCAAACAAGAAATTAATGCAAGTTTGTATTTGACTTAGATGTAGATTGTTTTGCTGAAAAATTAAGAGGTGCTATGTACTAGAAAATGATATTTGTATGTTATAGTATAAATATATATTTGTGTACCAGGTTTACTTCAGGAAAGAGACTCTGAAATAACTCTTGGGATTGTTTCTGGAAAGAAAACATTGTCTTTAGAGATGTTTGCCAAACTCCCTTAATGAAAAGCAGCTCATTTGTTTTCTTTGCTTCAGGCTATGTGCAGAGAGCAGTATAATTGTGCTATTGCAGCTGTATTTCCTAACTCTTGAGTTTTATGCTTGATGAAAGATGATTATTAATGTGCTAACAACTCTGTGTATAGTGATGTAAAAGTATCTGTCACTGTATCCAGTGCTTTAATATTACGGATGCTGGGCTGCTGTTTTGGTAAAGCTGTTAGGGTTTCATTGTCTTGAAATTAACATCTATCAAATGAATTCAAGTTTATTTCAGAGGCTGCTTTTCATGAATAATATATTTTTCTAGTTTCTGTTACCATTTATTTGCCTTAGTTACTTAAATAATATTTAGTTGCATTTTTAAAATTTAAATACTACAATACCAAACTTCCTGAAGAGTTTGTATTAACTTAGAAATAATACTAGCCCTGGTAAGGGAGTCAAAAGGCATAAATCTCAGTGCATCAATTTATTTCTGTATGAAGTGGAAGACTGCTGCCTGAGCTCCTTACATGGAGTAATTCTTTGGAGTACTCTGTCCAAACAGGTACAACAACACTGTTGCCTTCTGCTGACCTCTGCTGTAGTTGGGTATCCTCTCTTGTTTCTGTTTGTGACACCATGACTTTACTCATAGACAAGAATGGCTATGATTTTGCATCTCTAAGGGTTTTGGGGAGGTGTGGTATTTCTTTTCCTTGATGAATGTCCAGAAGGAAATTCTGAGACAACTTGCTTTTCCTCTTCTGCTTTCCCCCCCAAATTAAATATATTCAAGTTTTTGTCTCCTCAGTGCTGTTGTACTTTTTCATATATGTTGTGACATCTTGGAATGTATGCCTGGCTCCTGAAACTGTCCTTAGTTGTGTTGCTTTGATTCTGTCTCTGTCAAGAAGTGCGTTAGTTGTCCAAGGCACTTAGGAGGAGCTGTGGCTGAGCTGAGTGCAATGTCAGCACTGGTGATATAACTGCAGAGGGCAGATTTTATGTGCAATCCAGATGATCTTGGCTTCACTTGAAAGCAGCCCAGATGCAGGTGAAGGAATTTAGTGAGTGAGTAGCAGTCAGAAATGAAGCCTGAGCAGGAACCAGAGTTAACTCTACAGTGGAGGAATCCCTTGTTGGCTTGGATGCTTAGTCTGAGTACTGGCAGCAGGTGAAATATCACTGGGTGACTTGTGGTGTTAGAGACGGACACACCAGGCAGAATGAATGACTCTGAACTTGCTCTGCTAGTGTGTAAGGTCTTACTCTGATTTTTGTAGTAAAAGAGAGATTTAAGAAACTTGGAAGATAGGTTTCTAAATATGCAAGGATCCTACTTTAAGCCACATATGCGGTGTACCTCCCAACAAAATCCATTCTAGTCCACATGAGCAGCCAGAAGAGTGCTGTGGAGTTACACATCTGTGTACTCTGAGCAGCCAGGTCAAAGGTATGTCCTGCTGAAATGTGCTCGCTTTGGCCTGAACTCAGTCTGTGTTGTCATAACTCTGTTTAATCACTACACTTTCTAGATGGTGAGGCTTCTTCCCTTTCTTCTAATGTAACCTGTAACAAGAGAATTCCATGGTTTCATTTCTATGCCTTGTCACAATAGTGATCACATTACTGTGGGTTCATGTTTAGAAGATGGTTGACTGTGGCTTTTTTAACATTCAGTTTCATTTCATACTCATTCTCTAGCTTTTTAAAATCTTTTTTAAAAGATACCTCAGTTTGTAGTGAACCTCAGAATGCAGAGTAGAGGGAGGCAGGGGTGAAGAAAATAATTAATTATTTGGTATCTGATTTTGAGTCTCAATAAAGTTGTTACATGGAATTGTTGCATCAAAATACAGCTTCTGATTTTTAACAATTTTTATCATAATTGCCATTGAAACTAAAGCTCTGTTTCAGAGCTGTGTTTATTTTTCTAATTCAGGAAATAGTAGCTGCCATTATTATCATGCTGTTTCCTTCCCAAGGTACTTGTGAACTCCATTTCTATATGCTGTTTCCGTGGTTTGATCACAGTCCTTTAAATATGGATTTCCTGAAACACAGATGAAGGAAGCTTCTTAAAGTATAGGTCCTTAAAGAAGGATGCTTATTTCCCTGGGGATTTTTGTTTGTTTATTTGTTTGCTTTTGGGGGTTTTTTGGGGTTTTTTTGTGTGTGTGTGTGATTATGTGGACTTTATTTCTAATAATTTTCTTTAACGTGTATAGCTAGGCAGTGGTTAAAGTAGTTCTGTTTGCTTTTGGGTTTTTTGGGTTTTTTTTTCCAAAACCTTTACAACCCCTTTGGAGCCAGCTCTGAGGTGCTGTACTTGGTTGCAGGAAGAGCACCAGAACAGTTTCACCATCACCTCCTGATTCAGTGGCCAGTGTGTCCTGGGGAGAGGATATCCAGACTGGTTCAAGTGCTTAGAGCACCACAGTCCCTATAATTCAGAGCTGCTTTCTTTCTCTACACTGTACTTTTGTGCAAGCGTAGTTGATATTTGCATGTTCTTGAACTCTAGTCCAGGACTTCTTGGAGTCAATGGAATAATTCCCATCAATTTTAATAGCACAAGAAGTGCAGTCTAATCAATGCCCAGTACAAGTGCAGGTAAAGGGTGACATTCATACATAGGTGATCTAGCTGTGGTGTCTAGTGTCCTTATTCATCATCCAAGAAGAAGTACACTTGTTGGTTAACAGCAGTGCCAAATAAGTGGCAACCACAGAATAAGGTTGATTTCTTTAAGGCTTTTTTTTTAATTATTGCTGTTTTTGTGACCTTCATCTTTTGACCATGTCTACAATGCTGAGACTGCTTGTGAAAAATTAATCATCAGATTTATGTAGAATTAACTTACTGAGAGGAGGGAAAAAAGCAACTGCAGCACATGACAAATATAGAAGTTTAGTTTCTAAAATACTGAAGATGCCTCATACAGGCAAATGCTGAACCAAGCAGAAACTGGAATGCTCCTTCTGGGGACTCCTCTGTCCTGATTAACAGGGCAGTGTGAACAAGACCTGCACCATGTCTGGGAATGTTTCTGTTGTGATTGGTGGGCTGGGCACCCTAATTTTTATTCAATTGTTTAAGCCGTGGTTTTTTGATTAACTTGTCTCATGAAACACATTCATGTTTTGTTCAAATTCCAGATGCAAAACCACTACATTTTTGTGGGTTTTCAGTTTTGTATGGAAGGTGACTTGTGTGCTTTACCCTTAGCTTTTTGGGGTTGGGGGGGCCACGAGGAGAAGTTGGGGTGAGATGCACTATGACTATAAGGGCAACATGAATAAATTTAATTACAAATGGTCAAGACTGTTCACATGTAACATGGTTTAATTTTTCAGAAACTGAGTTGGACTTTAGAAAGAGGATTTCATTTTCACATCAAAACCATTTGATAGAGATAGAAATATTTACATTGCTAACATCTGCTTTACCTAATTGCTGTGTTCCTTTATTTACTTTTTAGATAGACTTTCTAATTGATGCATAAGAGTGACAACCAGTAGTATATTTAGCACTTCAGAATCAGTCTATAATGCTTGTGTTGGCTTGTTCTCATCTCCAGATTTTGGTTATAAAAATGCTGACCATGAAACTGCACATCATTATCTTGTAGCACAGCCTTTCAGACTGCAAAGGGACGGTAGGGTTTCCTAATACCACACCTGGCCTTCATCTACCTATCATCCAAGATTTTAATCCTTGTTTTCAGATTCAGGATACAAGCAGTATCTTCCCATTACCACTGCAGTTGCCAAGTGTGTGTGGGAATAATTGTGGAAGGAAAAAAGAGAGTAAGTAAGAAAGGAAGCAATATATATGAGGAACAAATAGATGTAAAGAATTCATTTTTCTCATCCTAAGAAAAGGAAAAGAAGGAGGGAAAAAATAAGCAAATGCCCAAAATATCAAAGAAACATGCCATCTGCTTTGCACATGATATAGATAGATGTACTGAGAAATATTGGAAATATTTACCTGGAAATAATAATTTATAAATATTAGAAACAGAACATGAGTTTAGAAGTTGCCACGTCACCTTCTTCTATAAAGTGTGTTCACAGACTCAATTTAAATGAGTATCTTCTAACACTTTTAATTCTGCTCATTTGAGTCAGATGTAGTTTTGATGTAGTGTAAAACCATTCTTGCTTGATTTCTTTTTGGTTCTAGAGTCAGGTTTGGTCTCAAATGATACACTTTAGCTTCACTGATTCTAACTGGTTTTCTTCTTCACATTTATATTATGATTACGATCTAGAGCTTGCAAGATCCTGTGAATAAACTAACAGAAAGAGCAGAAAAGGAAGACCAGCAGATTGAGAGCACCAGTTCAGTGGAAGATCAGCAGAGTCAGTAAGTCACACATCCTGTATATCAAAATTATAAGTATTTTTGCATATAATCTGCTTCCTGGTTGCTAAAGTCACCAAACATAGGTAGAGATACAGACACAGCTAGTCTAATTCTACTGATTATCTCAATACAAAAATTCCTGAGATATTGTAGTGTGTACATGTAAACTAATAAACTTCATGGTGAAATTAAGAGCTTTAAAAAGGTCCATAAAAACCCTTATGTGTTTTTCATTTTTCCTAGTCTTCTTTTTATTTTTTTTCCCATTTTTGCTCCATTATTTCTTTAGTAAAAGAAATGGTAAACAATTATACATGGGAGCAGATAGATGAGCATCGTATTTCTCCTTTCAGCAGCATCTCCTTTCACCTGGAAATAGGATATAGATTACTGATTGCTCCGAGTAGCGATTAGTTTTTGTAATGTATACAGCATCAGTTAGTAATCCAATGAAGCAATAGGTACTTAGTATAAAGTACATCTAAGTGAGCTGATGCTGTCAAGTTTTGAGTTACCTATAGCTCTGAGCTGAGAGAGACTTATGAATGGACTGCTGTGGGGAGAGGAGAACAGGAGAAAGAGATGTGATCCCTCCCCTACCTGACTGTCAGGATTTGGTTGCCAGGAGATGCAATGTTGATATAATCCTGCTGCCACCTGTTGTTTTGACTATCCCTGCTTAAATGAAGCACTCAGCAAAGGATCAGTTGTCAAAAAGCAGAGAACAGCTTGACTGATTAGTGGATTTTGCTTGGCTATTTATAATAATGGATTTTTAAGTTCAGGTTTTCAGTAATTTTTCTGGTTCAGATTCAGAACCACTGACCAATACCACTTTATAAATTGGTCAGATTTGGTGTTGATATTAGAAAGGACTTGACCAAATACCATTTGGCAGGTGGTTGTCTCCACAGCACTTACTTCCATCTGTTGCATCTCATGTGACAGTAATAGAGTTTAATAAATAGTTCTCTCCTCAGTGTTGACTATAACGTTCTAGAATGAATATGTGATTTATGCAAGATGTGTGCATTGGCACCTACCAGGAAATGCATCAGATGGCATGTCATGGTTGTACTTGTCTTTATTTGTGGATTATCTTTGTCCTTGTCTGGCATAAAAGCGAGGGGAAAATATGTCACCCTTTTCCTGTCTAAAACCATAAACAAACATCTAAGATTCAAAAAGAATTACAGAAGACAAAGCTTTTTAAATCCTCAGGAATTTTCAATTCACAGTAAACATTCATTATACTAGAATTTGGCCTGAATCTAATTCTCCCCTACCACAGGGGGAGGTATCTTTTTCCAGCTTGTGGGGTCAAAAAAAAATTATTTCCCATGTCTTTTCACAATTTTGGGGTCTCTTTCCCCAAGAGCAGGGGAGGTGTCTTCTTCTGTCCCATCACTAGAGGATAGGAGCAATGTGTCCACACACCTTTTCACCACAACAGCCTTGTGGCTGCTTCAGTCCCTACTCCTGGAATGGCTTTACACAAAGTAATAGCAGTTTGAAAGTATGTGTTCTTCATTGAAGAGATACCTTTTGTATAAGAATTGCATGTAAACTACACCATTTTTTTTTTCCCTGTTGAGAACTTTTTTCCTCAACACTGCTGATCTGTTATTATAGAAATCTGCTGACATGGGGCAAAACTGTCCTGACTGTTGGGTTTTAATTAGTTGCTGTTAAAAAGAGAAACACAAAGTGGTTGATTGCCATTTTGGGGGAGAAGGAAGGGGAGGGGGCTGGGGAACAGTTGCAGCTCCTTGGTGATGGCTATGAAAGACCAAATGTGGAAACACAGAATGCAAAGTAGTATTCAGCAGAGATTGAGTCAGACTAAAAATGGAAGATAATAGGATTTACTAGTTCATTCTAATTTTCATTTTCAACAGACCCACCAATGAAATAATAAAAAGTAACAACAGACCAGCAAATGTGAGAGTCCATCTGTTATTATTGTTCATTTGTTAATTATATGAATCTGTAATGATTTGAGGGAAAAGAGGAAAATGTATTGTTATTTTAGACCCTTAGAATTATTTTCCCAATTTTTTTCTTATTCTTTCAAATTAAGGTTGATTTCATTAGATGAGGAGAGCCATACCAAGGAATCGAACTATTCAGGTATTACATTTTGTGTTATCATAACTCCATAAGTGCTGTAACACTTGGGTTTTTTGGTTTGGTTTGGTTTATTTCCTGTATTGGCTTCACCCAGCAAATCCCTACAAATGCATAAAACCAAATGCCAGGAGAATCTGTTAATCTCTTACTTGTTACATCCCACTGTGTTTCATTCAGTCATTCTCAGGCAGGTCAAATAGCTTGTGTTCTGAAGCCTAATTCTTACATGGGGCATGTACCCTTCAAGAAAGGGACCTGAAGGTTAGCAGGTGAGACAAGGGAAGTGTGCCACTTAGCTCACTGGCTTGTTCCAGTTATTAAACTATAGTCTGTGAAAAACTTCATAAATTCAGTGGCACTTCTGCCCACAAGGCAGGCAAGATCATGCTCAGCTGCTGCCAATGACCTTATGTGTTGTTATTACCCAGTGACACAGCCGGGCTTCAATTGGAAGTCCACTGAGGAAGAAAGGAGAGAATAGATACAACTGACAGAAAGGGAAGTTCTGAGTATGTACTAAGAAGCAAGTGCTTGCAGCGTGGGTGGTGAAGTGCTGTAAAAAGTGGAATCTTCATCCATGGAATTCTTCAAGATGATCTGACTTTTTCTCCTAAATTAATGGAGAATAATTTTAATATGTTGTATTTTATCCTTCATTAAGATACTTAAAAAGTATTACATGAAAGTCAAGACTACTCTCAAATCTTTATTTCAGTGAGTTAATCATATTGATGTCTTGAACTCATCATCTCATCCTTATTTTGAAGTTTTTGTTTCTATTCCACTTTACAACATCCCTTTTCAAATATGAACTATATAGCTGGACAAGAGATTTCTGATGTTGTTCTCACCTGTCATGTTTCTAGAAGGTAAAGCCACATTCCTGTTTCTGTATCCAAGAAGAGCATCCCATTTTGCTGCAACATCAAGTTTGAAGCTCATATCTCAATGAATAATTTACCAAGACTCAGTTCCTTTTCGTCATAGCTTTCCAGGATTCATTTGGCCTTTTTACAACATAGCTTGTATTCCTTAGTCCTGGAGATGTAACTTACAACTTGGTGGTATTAAATTCTCCCAGCTCTGACTACAGAAACCAAATGAGTGGACTGACCACCTCTAATAGTCTGTTAGTTGTTTGCACATTTTTTTCAAGAGTGATTTTGTGTTTGCTTCCAGATGACTGCTAAAACCATTGACTAGCAATGGATAAAACAGTAAGCCTTACAGATCTGAACTAAAAACACTTTGCAATTATTTCTCCTAACAATGGGCTTTTGACATCTGTTAGTTGTCACATTCCTAATCCATTCAATATGTTTGTTATAGATGTTACACAGTGCTAACTTTTTAGCTGGAAGGCTGTGCAGTGCAAATTCAAGTTGTTTCTAAACAAATATCTTTACTGAAGAAAAGCTCATCGTTTTATTGAAGAATTAAATTAGCTGGTTTTTTTTCAACTGGGTCTGCTTTCCATAAAATCAACAGTAAATTATTAGAGGAGCATTTATTATGCTCACATTGTTTTGCTGGGTGCTGTACTGAATGGCATTCCATTAATCTTTTAACTGGGAGTAATGGTGATCTACCAGGCTGAAGTAACTTGCAGTTACTTGAGTCACTCTGTTTAATTATGGTTGTTTGGGTGTTTTTTTTGTAATAAAGACACAATATTAAGACTTTTCCAGTGTTTTGAAGTTCCACCTATTTTGCAGTTAATTAGATCAGATATATCTTTGACAAGATATTTTAATGTATTTGGGTACAAAATCTGACTTGTATTTTCTTAGCAGATGTTTTCTAGAATCTGTTACTTACAGATTGTAAAATATTTCACCATAAAATACATACCTTGTTCCGTCTCTTTCTTCAACACCCCTAAAAGGAACTGAAGTGTTTTGAAATACTTCTAACTGGTCTTCTAAATTTTTCCATCTTCATACACCAGGTCTATGCCATTGCTAAGATTTTTTTTTCTTAAGTTACCCTATGTAGTCTAAAGTCATACAGATACAGTGCTTCTTGTGAGGGAGTTATGTTGCCTCTTAGTTTTACTCACCAATTACTTGTACTTCATAATTTCCATTTTTTTTATCGTTTGCTCTGTGTTTTCCCTAGCTACGCTACAGATAACCTTTCAGATTGGCTCCACCATGTTTACCACTCAACTAAGGCAGGCTTTGGGCAACAGTTGTACCTTTTTCATTACAGAATTGTCACCATCCATACCCCACCTGTCATGAACCTTGCTTTCTGATTTTCTTTTTCCTTCTGCCAGACAGTTGAGGGTTGGGACTTTCCCCTTTGGCTTTGCGCATTATGATCTTATGAAAGCATCATGTATATTTAATGTGTGTTTATTCCTCTCCTGTCTGTATCTATATAGAGTGTAACCAGATGTGCTCATGGGTTCTTAGATGACCAGCTGATTCTTGTGCCAGGAGCACAGTTCTGCCCTAGCAAAGCCTAATGAAGAGAATGATACAAATAGTAAACTGTTCTGTTTCCTTTAGTTCTGAACACACCTTGAAGTTTCTCTTGGAAGAGATCAGCAATTCTCTTGAAATAGTTTGCGATTCCGTTTTTGTTCCACAGTATAGAATTCTATTTCACATTTCCTTGTGTGAGAGCCTTGTGTGAGGCTTCCAGCAGATGGGCCTTCCAGTTCTGGCAATACTGTGGCCAAACCCTTGCCTTTAGAGCTATAGGCTTAGTTGTCTAGGAGCTAGATTTCCTCACCAGTTAATAAAGGAGAAAAAGGCATATTCAGCAGTAACTCGTCCCTCATGTTTTGCTACATGACTTAAATGGGGTTAATCATCTGAGGGAGGTATCTTTCTCTTCACTGATAAACAGAATCTAGATGATTGTTTTGACTCCATGTCTCATCTAAGAACTTGCTGAGAATTTAAGCTGTGTTTTGTCACTTCTAATAGCCTATGACTCTCAGGTCTACATTTTACTCCCTATTGGTCTTAGTCCACTTATTTCCCTGCAGAGGAGATGTTGTTACTTATATCCTGACTTGGGATACCTTGGGTGAAGACTTCTTCTTCCTGTTCTCAGGGTTTGTGTTGTGAGGAAGAACACATTTTGAGGAAGGCAGTTTAGAGAGTGACAAGATCCCGGCACTTCTTTGCACTCTCCTGTCTTAAGTACAAACTTCTAAAAGAAATTTCTCTGCTTCTGGAGGACTGATTGTTGCAGTTGCCTTAGTTGGATCCACTCAGCCTGGAGAGGGTAGTGTAGCAGGCAGGGGCTCAAAGATCTCCCTCAGCTTGTTATTCAGAAATTTGCCTCACTTTGAAATGCTTGTACCTTGGGTCTTTCTCTCATTGTGACCAGGCTCATTTTAAATGTGACTCATTTAACATGTGAATCCCAACAACCATTGCATGTTGATCTTATAGTGGTGTTGTTTATAAGCATGGTCTCCTGCCAAGTGCAATATGACATGTTTATGGATCTCAATTACAGCTGATGATGGCAAGGATGTCATCTCCACATTACAAGGACATTGTAACCACAAGCAGAACTCAGGTGAAGAGAATTAAGAAAACTATCTTTACATGTTTACATACTGATTGTCAGTGTACTGCAGATCTTCCTTTATGGCTTTTAATTTTTCTTTATTTGTTCTTTTTTTTTTTAGGTGCTATAGATGAGTTATTAGACCTGCAACCTGAAGAAAATGGTATTACATGACTGTGCATGTCTGTTTCATCTGTTTCATTTGCTTTCCAGTCATATTAGCCAAGTGTACTTTTAATTTTAGATCTTAATTTCTTTCAGTCTGAAAGGTGGAATGAAATTATTCAGCTGCAATATTTAAATAGTATTAAAGGAAACTCAGCAGAGGCACTATTCCTGACAATTACAATATGAAGTAAACCTTATTGGGGATAAAATGTTTATACCAGGTAATTCAAGATTAGGTAGGCAGAACTATATCCTATTTGCCCAACTGAAGTAGGTTCCGTTGTAAACCTTACCCCTCCTATAACATTTCACAAGTTTTTCATTTTGGTTTTTAAGTTGTTGTGCTACAACTTTTGGCAATACACTAGTAACCAGAAGATTTTGTGTTAAAAATGCTCATATCGGGAACAAATAATGTAGTCTTCTTAAAACCTTCTAAGAACTGGTGACTTCTTTCAGACAGAGAGTTAATTAAATCCACTGTACTGTCCTTATACTTCTGTGAAATCCCTGGCAGCTCAATGGAATGTGCTGTTTTGCCAGGTAACATATGAAATATCTGGGTTAAAGTTTTATAATTTTTCATAAGAAGTCATAGTGTTGTCTATAATTTTTCAATTGTTTTTCACTCATATATCTCAGAAGAATGAGTAAAAAAACTTCAACCACCAGAACAAGCAAATGAGGCAAAGAAAAAAAATCCCTTTGTGTGGTTTAGTCAGTCAGACTGAGAGTGTTTGGGGTATTTAAAACACTGCCTTTGTGGTAGGTGAGGACATTTGCAAACACCTTGACTTTGGATTTAGCACGGGCAGTGTCTTGCACTGGTGGGGAAATTATCCATGTGGGGAATCACCCATGAAGGCAGGCACCAGCAAAGTTCCTCAGCTGTCTGCAGAAGCAGCCCTAATCTGTGAACAGATAAGTTAGCAGTGACTTCTTTTCTGTGGTTATTAAAAAAGATCAGTGCATGACTGATAGTGGCTTTTTTTTTCTTCTGGTTTTCTTCTTACTCAGTTCCATTCCTTGTTGGGCCTTCCTAGAAAAGATACCAATTAATACATACAATTATTTCTCATACAAACTTAGCTGTGCCACTTAAGACTTTTTCCTTTACTTAAATAGTTAAATGAATACAAAAACTGCTGTGAGATGTCTGCATTGGGTAAGGATCACTTTGGCACTGTTAAAATATCAGCCATTTGCCCTAATTTTGAACATTAGCTAGCTTTAGGCTAATGAATATTGTACTATTTTAAGTGAAGGAGTATAGGTAGAGTTACACTTTCATGCGTGTTTCAGAAGGAAGTCTTTATCATGTGTTGCCAATCATGTACTGTTGTAAATATTTTTAGTTTCACTTCCCTTTTTTTTTAATAGCAGCAAAATGAGGTATGTTTACAAAGGAATTGTGAGCATTGCTAGAGGCTTGTTCAAACAACTACAGAAAAGAATATAATCACGTTGTTCTTTCAGTGTTTTATTGGAAGGTTTGGATTTTTTTCATGGTTATTTATAAGGTTGGGGCAGCATGTGCAGACAGAAAAAAGGATTCCGACTGAAAATGGGCAGTGAAAGCAGAAACAGGAAAAGAAATAATAGATGATTTATGGGTAAGGTGAGAAAGTCCCTATCATTCTAGTAATCTGGTAGAGATACCACGTGAGTAATATCTTGGTAAGCAAGACTGGTTTCTGAGATAACGTTTATTGCATATAAGAGTAAAACTTGCTTCTGCTGCTGCTTACTCAGGGCAGCCTGAACCTGAACACACCCTATCCTGCCCTGCCACAGGTGCACAGTCCCCACAGGAAAACCAGAAAGATTGCTGAGCCACCGAATGTGTCGCTCCTCAGATTTCTGGTAGTTGTACACCTTGCAGCAAGACCTGACTGCTCTTCACATGTAAAGCTTTATGTTGTACTTGCTCCTGAAGTCACAATGGGGCTCCTGCAATGGTTCCCCAGATGAAGCAGAGCTTGGCTCTGAGCTGTGCTGCTGCATTTTGTTCCGTTCAGGGCACTTGTGGTTACGTGTGGTGCTGGTGTTGTGTCGTAGCAAATCTGCTATAAATGCTGCTCCCTTTGCATCTCTCCCTGCAAGTTCATGAAGGGGCTTCCTGAGAGCAGCTTTGAGGTAGTGATGCCCCATAGAGCTCAGAGTTCTTAAGGGCCTTTGAAATAGAAGGTGAGTTTCCCCTTATGGGAGGATTTATCCCTCTGTCTTACCTCCTGAATAACCTGGGGGAATTGGAGGTACTTGGACAATGTTAATATTCTTTGATCTTTATCTGAAGATGGGAAAACAGCCTGAAAATTCATAAGGACAAATTGTTTTCTGTGGTGTTTTAGTTATAGTCTAGAGGGAATGTCAGGAGAATTGACGTGTTTCTAATGTTTCTATTTCTAATTTTTAGGCCCTGTCAGGAAGTACAGAGGTATATCAAAATGTGAGTTAGAAAGGAGTTGAATCTCACAGCCAAGCTCAGTAATGAATAAAATCATTTTATTGTGTGTTGGTTTATTTGTTTCTTAGTACGTAGGTGTGTGCGCTGACGCATGAGCTTATTTTTAAACACAGTTTTTTGCTTTTTTTCTCCTCTGACTCAACTTCAACCATTTCATTATAAATTATTACAGCTGTTACCAGGAAACTTTTCTGAGAAGGCTGTTGAGTTTCAGTAAAATGGCCTGTTGCAAACACTTGCTACTGTCAATCTTTTATCCCAACCCAAAAGGGTTAAAAGCATTATGTAAGTTGAATGCAAATTGTAGAGTTCAGCTGATCTACACAAACTGTGGAAAACTGAACTTGTTTCTGTGCCTTACCACAAGTTTGAAACAAGCATAATTAAGATAAACTGATCTGGATTTCAGGAGCATAACATTATTAGCCTGGTTAACCACTGTTTTTGTGTTCTGCAGACTTCTACAGGGGAGCTCTAAATGCTTCCAAGTAAAATAACTCTTGGGGGTCCTTGATAGTTCTTTAACTCTCAAAATATTTTGTAAAAGGATGATGATCCTGGTTAGCAGTTTCATGTATTTTATATAATTTTTTAGCATTTCTACAATAGGAAAAAATTGTTTTTAAGGAGCAGTGGATCAAGTGATCTGAGCGCTTCTTCTGCTGCAATTCTGGTGCTGGAAAAACTAGCACGGGGAATCAGAAGGAAAGTGAGCCCAAATTATTTCTCAGCAGCTTAGGAGAAGAAAAAAAAAAATGCTACAGCATTGATCATTGTAGAAATCCAACTCTGTGTGATAGACTAACCTTTCTTTAAGGGAAAATACTCCAATAATTTAAGCATTGATCAGAAAATCTTAAGGGAGATCTTAAATTCCCAAGCTCTATATTTTTTTTCAGCTTATACCAATCTGGGGTTTTTTGGTTTTTTTTTTTTTTTGAAACTTTCATATAATAATCTTAAATGTTGTTTCAAGAAGCAACAAAGAAGTAGTATTTCTCAACGATTTAAATATTAGACTGTGTAATGATTTTGGTGTATTTAATACAATTTTAAGCATACTTGTAGTATTATTTTTAACGAGAAGCAAATCTTAACAGCAGTGATGTTATCTAGGGAAATGAAGGAATTATTTGTTGCATAAGGTATAAACCCAGATGCCCAAGAGTCTAAAAAAGAAAAAAAATATTCTTGCAAAAATACTACATCTCACTCAACATACCTAGCCTAGATTTGCTATATTTTTTGAAGTTCCTTCTTTACTTTGTCTAAAAAAACTTATTTCTCTTGACTTTCTTGTCCTGAGACAGCTTCAAAGGAAAAGTTTGTGAGATCCTTGGAGCCAGAACCTGGTGATAAGGATGACATGGTGTTACTAAATGAGATCCTCAACGCCTCCTCCCTAGATGAGGGGGAATTCAGCAAAGAGTGGACAGCTGTTTTTGGACAGGCTGCTGATCTCACCATGAACTCTTCAGCTAGAGATGGGGAGAACACTTCATCGTCTGCAGTACCAGCACCATCAGGCTACTTGCCCTCACAGCTGCTAGACCAAAACATGAATGACTTGCAGTCATCCTTACATGGTGAGAGCTGGTTGTCTTCTGTCAGTATGTTGGGGTTAGGGTTTAGAGTATAGTTTTCTGGTGTGTAGAAGTGTGGTGAAAGTTTACATTGTGCCATGGCTGCAGAAATTGTGTCTGAAATTAAAGCAGAGTATGGCCTGAAGAAGAAACACATGAGTAACTACTTGTTTTTATAGCTCTTCTCATGCAGTGTTTGAGCAAAGTACCCAAAACCTAAAGTCAAGATTACTGTCTTGAATGTTTTCGTGGAATTTCTTGAAATGTTCTGTAGAACTTTGAGATAATTTTTTTATTTTTCCTGAAGCAGAAAAATATGTTTCAATGGGTTTTACCAATGCAACTCTTTCTCTCCTCTTTCTTCTGTGCAGTTAATTCTCTTGGCTTTTCCAAGCTTACTTCTGGGGAAGAGAAAAGAGGGGAACTAGGGCAGAGCTTTCCTGCTGCTGCTTTGGCCTTGAGGAAGAGAGGGAGGAAGGCAAGCTGGTGATGAACAGCCAGCAGCACCTACCTTTGTGCTCCTTGCAGTCTGGCTGGATCTACTGTAGGGCTTTGCAGGTTGGAGGGGACCTTGCCTTTTTGGGCTCTGTCCCAAGTTATTTCAATCTCACTTGGGCAAGAGCAATATAGGAAAGAGTAGCAGGCTGGTCCTATCCTGGGGACTATTTCTTGGAACCTATGCAACTGGAAGAGTCATACCTGATGTAAAATGGCCTGTGACATTTTGGCAGGAATAAGAAAGTCAGATTTACTTTATAAGTCATGAAGTTACTACCAGCACCTCTACTAGAGCAAGATATCTCGGTTCATTGGCTTCAGCACTTAGATGAAAAATGGGGAATACATTTGTAATGATGCACAGGTTTAGATGTATTTTTATAAGGTACATGATTTTCAAGCAAATTACTAAAAATAGCAACAGAAATATTATGAGATTGATTTTTTCATATTTTTTCAACATATATCCCAAATATTTTACGTATTTTTAAATATATTTTACATTTCAGTGTAATTTCCATTTTTAATGTAAATGTATTTTTAAAGGAAAAGTATTTTTTAGGTATAAGCAGCAAGTGGAGTTCTGCATCCTTTCTGATGTGTCTATTAGCTTTCATTTGCACTGGCATTGGGTGCAGTGTTAGAGACTTCAGAATCAGAATTCAGTAATGTTGCATTCAAAGAATACTAGGAATGGGAAATCCCTTCCAGTCAACACCTTTTTGAATTAAAAAAAAAGTAATAAAGGGCAAAATAAATGGATGTTTTCAAATGGGTTTCCAAGGTTTTGGCAGAAGATTGTGGTAATTGATGTACTGGCATTTGAAAAGACAGGGCTAAGCAGCTAAGTGATTGTAGCTGAAAATAATCTTTCTAAATGTTTTGTTTCTTGTTTTATCTTTCTAAATATTTCCAAGTTTTTTGTTTTCCTATTTTTTAACAGAAGATGACATTTGGTCCATTTTATATCTTGCAAAATGCCAGCTTCAGTCTTAAACTACATTTTACTTCACAACTTTTCTTTCAGAATTTGACCTTATTATTAAATATGAAGAGACTTTTTTTAAAAAAATATTACCTGGAGTATAATCATGTCCAGACATACAAGTTGGAAATATATGATTTATATTTTTACCGAGGACTTGTGATACATCTGCATTTTTTTTCCCTAACTAGTAGGATTGCTTAATAATTATTCAGTGTGAGGTGCCACACTGCAGCCTCAATGTTGCATACTTCCTGTGTGAATTTGGCCTTAAGACCATAAAGATTCTTAAAACTCACATGCTTAACTTTAAGCACATTAACTTTTCTATTAACTTCAGTGGGATTACTTACTTATTTTACGTTAAGCATGCTCATAAATCTTTGGGGCTTTGTTTTCTCTCTGCCTCAGATCTTAATCTGTAAAACAGGCACAATGCTATGCAGGTTATAAACTGTTACGGTCAGGAATTCCCAGCTCAGAGTTTTCTCTGGCTGTATTTATAGGCAGGATCCAGCACAATGGGACTCTGAATTGCTATGGGGCTACCAGATGCTGGTTTGAAATACATATAAATGTGTGTGTGTGTGTATATATATATGTATGTGTATATATATATATATAACAGAAACAAAGCATGCTCCTAACATATATTCTAGATTCTCCTCCAGATACAGCTCTGTAGTTAAGTTGCCTTTCTACTTTTTCAGAGGGAGCATTGGCTTTCTCTTTTCATGATGTTTATGGCCCCATTTGCTTACTCATTCGTACCATTAAGGGCTCCTCTTTATCTTTCCTACATGTGCATATATTCTAGTTGGTAAGAAAATGCACAGCTCACCATTTCCTTTTCTAAATTTAATCACGGCAATGTTGGTGAAGATGCTTGCTGAACAGCAAGCTGTTTGGTTTCCTTGCTGTCTTGGCAATAACCTTTTTGTCTGGTCACGTAACAAAGCCATGCTGTGAACAGGCAAACCAAAACAGGCTTAGGGCCAACAGCTGCTTTCAAACTGATAGGCTGCGGTTTGGTTTTGAAAGGCAAAGTTGTTCCCTGTAGCTGACTAAAAATATAATTCATGAAAGTATTTAATAAAAATTCTGTGTCAGTCTTTCCCAGTACCTACATAGATCAGGAATTTCATTCTGAAAACATCACATATTTTCTGTAGCGTGTTTGGTTGGATTTTTTGTTGCTATCCTTTAGGTTCTTCTTGTTTTCTGAGTGGCTCTTGAGCTACCTGCGTTTCATGAAATGACAACCAGGCCACAGCATCTGTCATGGATGTGCTGCCTACCAGGCCTTAGTCCAGGGATTCAGAAAGAGGCAGGGCTCCAGAGGAGTTCACTGGTCTCAAGTGTTTCACTCCCTGACCTCCCCAGCACACCAGTGTAAAGCAACATCAGTGATGTCACAGGGAGCCAGTTCCTCAAGTCACCGAGACTTGCACAGAAAGTTTCTGGCAAAACTCCTGTTCATTTCTGTCAGATTAGGATTTGGCCCTCTTTGTTTAAGCAGCTGAATTTACCTGTTGTCATTCATTGCCATATCAAACACTTCCTCACAATGCATCTCCAAGCTCACAAAAGCATTGCAGTCTACTGTAGTTGTGTATAATGTCCTCTGCCATTCTTGTTTGTACCACAAAGAAAATGCCTGGAAAAGTATGTCATTCTGAAAGGCAATGCCATGCTTTCCATTATTTATCTTTCAGATTTGCTTATTTGAAAGATTAAAGTGTAAAAACTTATTTTTCAAGGGGCACAGGCTGGCTTACAAGCCTTTATCATCTTCATCTAGGGCAAATACATGTGAGCACTCTGCATCCAGATTTTGAAGAAGTTTTTGGTTAGTTTCCTTAGAGATACAGAGGATGTTTGTGGCTTTAAATTTCCTTCCTAATTCATGTGATTTTACAGAAAAATACTTTTTTTTATAACATAGCTTGGGCTTTAGGCCTTTTACAGCAAGGTAAGATCAGAGAGTGATGAGAATAATCTACTGAGAGAGGAAGGGTTGATCTGACTGATGTGGTTGTTGCATTACCTGTCAGGATGCTGGAAGCCAATATCTGACAGGACTCCCAAAAGACCAGAAAGTAAGGGGAGGAAGAACAAAAAGAGTAAAAGAGGATGTGAAAGCACAAACTTGCAGAAAAAAAACCAAAACCAAAGATTGAATAAGGAAATAGTAACTGGGTACATAGATGAGCATCCTGTTTGTGATACTGCCAAATTAGATGGATAATCAATCAGGCCAAACTTAAAGGATATATTAATTAAATTAGAAATACTGTCTCTAGTCCTCTAAATGTAACAAAGGACATGAATTTATGTATCATAAGCAAGGGACAAAAAATGGATTTTTTTATTCCTAATATGTTTCTGCAGTATACTACCCCTAGTTCATTTTGCCAACCTGTCCATCTGGCCTCATTAACTGTATTTATCATTACTCTTTTGTGGATATAGAATATGCATGTAAGAACAGAAAATTATTTCACTTTTTTCCTGCATAATTTCTCTCTTCTTGCTGAGAGTCTTCTTTCAAATAAAGAGAAAAAAAATACACCATTAAAATGTAGTTTGAAATTAACTTGAAGTAAAAAATCTTGAATTTAATTCTTCAGTGTTTTGCAATGAACTATCTGTTCTTCCAGAATTACTTCAAAATTAACTAAAAAATCTAGGGTCTCTAAATAAAGTTTTATCTGGAACAGTGGATGAAATGGAAGTCTTTGGACATGGAAAAAGTGCTTATTATGTGTGGTATTTCCACCCAAATATAAGTGACCCTTTTCCTTACAGCTGTGTTTGACTTGATTACTGAACTGGCTTTTCTTTGAATAAGTATTAACTGTGATTCCGTAAGAGAAACAAAAATCTTTTCTAGCCAAGTGAAAGGTTTGAAAAGAGTATAGTTGATTGGAGCAGGAGATGATGAAAGTGATCTACAGATGCTCCTCTAAAGGGTTTTGCTGCTATGCAGGTCTGACTGCTGACTTTGTGTGTACAAAGACATATACGTAATGTAATGTAATGTAATGTAATACTCTGCTCCTCTGTCTGGTGCTGCCAGATGCTGGAGTGTTGGAGTTAACAAAGCAACTCCTCATGCTAATGCTGCTGTATTACTGATTTTTAGGATGGGCAGCCAGCAGTGTGATCCCACCATCTATACCACAGCCAGCACAGAAACCACACAGCCTGAATGTGAATGATGACAAGATGCCTGGGAAAGGTGATAGTCATGTATTTTTTTCATTTACTTGGCTTTTCCTTTTTAGCTCTTGTGTCTTGTATAGTGTCTCATATCTTCTCAGTTACTGTAGTATCAAAACTTATTTTTGTAGTAGCTCAGTCTTGTGCTCCCTGATTACTCTGCTTCACCTTGATAGGTGTATGATACGTGTGTATATGAGCATTTTTGGTAGGCTTAGTGTTAATAGCATGTCAGAAGAATAATTGACTATGTAACAAAGGAGTTGAAGCTACAGTTTCTTTTACCGACTTTAATTTTGAGTTACACAGAATAGCATCTGCATGCACTTTGAGCTAAACAATGTGTTTAAGGTCTAAGATTTAGCATTGTGGCTAAAATACAGGCTGCTGATAAGGCAGAAGAGCTGCACTTGCAATACTTTTTATAAACATACATGATATCAGTAATCACCTGTTTAAAACTTAATTTAGTTGTTGCAACTGAGCCAAGAGTGCATAGCCCTGCCATCTACTGAGACAAAGGCCTGCTGATTTTTGACTAGGATTTTCTGGATAAGTGAACCAGAATTATGTTGAATTCCATTGCCAGTTTGTAGCCAATTCTCTGCATTCACATTTCATGATACAGAAGAAAGGGGTGACATGTATTCCTTCCCCTGAGATTTTTCAGCTCAGAAAAAAAAAAAAAAGAGGGTTAAGGTGTTTCGGGAGCTATTTTGGAAATCAGTGCAATTACACAGGCACAGGACTGGCACCAGCAAAAGGAATGACCTTCAGCTATTTGGAAATCTGTGGTTCTGAAAATGGCAGGTACCACAAGAGGTGTCATGCCAGGCAGAGCCTATTTTGTCTGTAAATTCTTTTTGTCACAAAGAAAGCTTTCGTGTGCCATTATGTCTCTGAGAGAAGAACATACCTTATTTCACTGTCAGTATATTACATGTTGGGCATAGGGCCACAAAAACAAAGCAAGGGGAGATGTAGCTTCTTCATAGCAGCCAAAGTTGTTACTGCTTTAACCTGAACATCTGCCCAGTTGGAATAAAAGCAGGCAGGAGACCTCTGTGAAATACATACACCAGTGTGGACTTAGAGGTGCAATAGTCCAGCTGCTATTGGATATATTTCCTATTCACATTTTGTCTATATCCGTCAGAATTATACTAGAAACTGTACTGGGGACTGCCTGTCGAATATAACCCCTCTCTTTCTCTCTCCAGCCAATGCCTTCCCATTAAAACTTCATTCCAGATGAGTAATGACCTTGTTGGTTGCATACAGGGGAGATGGAACAGTCACATGAATTGGATTTAGACAAAGGAATTTAGTCTTGTAAGAGAGGTTGAAACTTTCCTTTTGCTTGTTTTCAGGCATGCAGGGGCACACTCAAATACCTTTCATGAAGCAAAGCTAGACAGAGTGAGATTGTTTCTATTTCTAGTTAAAGTGTTCTGTGCTTATCGTGGCAGAAGCCATATAAAATACATAGCAGACATGTAAAACACTTATTTTTACTGAAGTTCTATATTCTAACAAAAATCGTGTTTTAAAATGCAATCACTCATTCTGATTTTCTTGTCAGAAGTGCCCTTGGTAATAAATTAAACAATAGCATGGCATTTGTTTGACCTCAGTCAAACATTCAGTCAGTTTTGGTTTAAAATAACTGACAAGTCTGTGCATTTGTTTTTCCTTTTTTTCCCCCCAGAATCTACAAAGAATCCTAAAGACTTGACTGCTTGGTTCAGTCTCTTTGCTGACCTTGACCCACTATCCAATCCTGATGCTGTTGGGAAAACTGATAAAGAACATGAATTACTTAATGCATGAGTCAGCTGCCTCTGGTAACTCACATTCTTCCCTTCATCAACACTATTTTGGAGTTTAAAATAACTAAATGAAAATTAGTATGCTGTTGTGAAACTATAAAGTATGTGCCATGATAATAAAACTAAAGGGAATTAATCCCCTTTTCTATAGGTACAGTTATTTGCTCTTGTTTTGTATAAAGAGTTCGCATTTATTTTCTATGTGGACTTACAAAAATGAGGTTAAGAATTAGGGCAGATTTCTTGCCAAATTAGATTGTCTGCTGAAACACTGTCTTTGCCTGGGGTGATGTGGAGCTAACACCGAAGTGAAATACAAATTGCAAACCTATTTTTTTATAATGTTTCTTGAGTAAATCAAAAAAAATTCATGTAACTGAAGAGGCTGCATGAGTCAAACATCTATCATGTATATAATATATCTATTACTGCTGTGTTAAGATGTCAACTACATTTGTTTTGTTAGTAGTCACAGTTGAAAAAGCTGTGCTGAAGCTAATTACTGAAGAAGTAAATTTGGGTCTGTGCAGCCACTGAAATTGTGCCCTTTCCAATCTAACTTATTTGACAAACTGCACTACATAAAGAGACGTCATGCCCAGGAGGCTTCTTTTTCTGAGTTTTTTCTCCATTGCACCAACAGAATTTGCACCTGTTTGCAGAAGTTTCTTGGAACTGTTGCTTTGCCATGCCTTCAATCCATTTCTGTTTCTGTTCTGAGAATTTTTCATCCAGTTTATTTCTGAAGCATGTGTTATTTTAAGCTTGTTGTGACATTAACTCTTTAATAAAATAATTTTGACAAAAACCACAACTTTATTCCCACTGGAATGCTGTTGTGCTGTTGAATTGATACATAACAAGCATCTAAAGATAAAGATGACCTGTTTGTAGACAGTACTGAACCCTTTGTTTCTGAATAGTAATCCAGTAGGAAGGACAGTGAGAAAATCTGAACTCGATGTGGTGTCCCTTTGCTTCCCTGCAAGAGAGAAGGAAAAGGCTCATAGAATCATAAAGGTTGGAAATGGCTTCCAAGACTATTGAGTCCAACCTTGGAACAAACATTTTGTCTGCCAACTAAACCACAGCACTCAGCGCCATGTCTGGTTGTCATTTGAACACTTCCAGGCATGCTGACTCCACCACCTTCCTGGGGAGCCCATTCCAATGCCTGACCACCCCTTGAGTGGAGAAATTCTTCCAGCTGTCCAACCTGGACATGCCCTTGTGCACTCTGAGGATGTGGCAGTAGCCAGTTAAGATCACAAGCTCTGTGTACTGTATATGACCTGCTTTATTATTTATTGCATTTAGCCCCTTTTTAATTTGCCTGATTTCCTTTTACGTTGGTGAAGTGTTTCATCAGCAATTATCTGTACACTCAGTTAATCCCTCCCTCATGGTCTAATAGGTAACTAAGTACCTGAAAATAACTGTATAAATGTACAAGTTCACTGAATTGGCCAACTTATTTAGTGCAGCAGAACATTGTTGGATATGTGCACTGAGCAGCAGTAATGTGGATTTGGTGCAGCCTACCTAAAAAGCCACATGCTAGCAGTGGCTGTGAGGTTGGACTGACCAAAGTTCATCAGGCTCAACCCTCAGCAAGCTTTAAACACCCCTGTTCAAACTGTCATGTTCATTATCCCATCCCATAATCTGGAAGTGTCAAAATACTTCAGTTTGTGCCAGAGAAGTTCTTCAGATGCTTAGACTTTCATGTCTAATAGGAAAAGAGGGTCTGATTTCTTTACAGAGTCCCCAGCCCAGCTGGGGCCCTGAAGTGTGTAAGACCTGGAATCTGATATCAGTGAATTCTTTCTAAAGGTAAAACATAGTTCCTTCCACAGTATTTGCTCCTCTTCAGTACTGGCAAGTCCTTTCTCAGTGAGCTGCCTTTTCTGCACTCTCTAACTTTCTTGAGCATTAGGAGAGGGCTGAATTAACAACTTTGGGCTGCAGTTCTGGCAATAAATACGATATCATCTACAAAGGGGATTAACTGGGAAATGCCTAAGGGTTACACTGGGATGCAGTCACATTTAGGAGTGCTAGTTTGTACTCAGACTGTTTGCCCAAAACCTTCTTCATCCCAAGCTGTAATTATCTGCAATGCCAAAAATGTTAGTGTCAGGCACTCGAGGGAGAGCCAGGCTGCTCTTCAGCTCAGCTGGGTTACCACAAAATCATTAAACAGATTCTTGCGACTTCAAGCAAGTCTGTGGTTGTTAAATTTGCTGCGGATTACATTTGTCTGGATAGCTTCTAAAACATTTGTGGACAATCCACTCCACCATTTTTTACTAGCTGAAGCAGTTAGGTGAAAAGCAGAGAAGAGGGTGTATTGAGTTCAAAATAGCCAATTAACTGCTCTTAAAGGTTCAAAAAAAGGTTTGTTCTTTGGGTCACAGATTCTAGACTTCCAAGATTTAAAAAAAACAAAACCCAAAACAAGGCACAAAAAAACCTAACTCCTGTCTTGACTGGAACAATTAAGAGCATTGCAAAGGTTCAGCTAATGATATTCTAAATTCTTATCTTGTTTTAAAATAAGAAAGTATCAGAAAGATCATCCCTTTTACACAAAGGCAAGCCACAGATGCAAGGTTTTTTCTTTTCCCTCCTCACACAAACTGCACTACCAAGTAGTTCACATTAAGCAATGATTTCTTGTAATATGTAATCTTTGAAATCACTTAAGCTTTGAATCATTTGCAATGCAAATTTTTTAACACTTTCAAATGAAAACAAACAAGAAACGAGCCAAAGGCATTTTAAAAGTAATTGATTTTGCTTAAAGAAAATAAATTTAAATCCCTGTGTACAATGCATTATCATCATAAAGATTTAATGAAGTTGAAAACCAGAGCAGGAAAACTACCATCCTGCAAGTAGACATTGTTAATGCAAAGTACAGAGTTACAGCAATGCTTCTCTACTACTAAAGAAGTGTCTGGCACATGCTCATCAGCAGCCTGGGCTGTGGAGTCACTCCCAGGCCAGTGTCACTAAGAGGATTGTCTGTGCTGTGCTTTCAGGCTTGGGACAACAGGGCAGTTTATCATCCTGGTAAAATTATGGATTGATTTTTCTACACGCATAATGTTCGTGTTGGTTTAATATGCTTCATTCCAGTTGCATATTCTGGTTCAGTAGTGGATTGTTTCAAAATAAAAACAGCTGCAGAACCCCGATGGCAGATGAAAACAGTGGCAATTGATTAACTGTCTTTATTGTGAAGTTTATTAAATTTGTTGTAATTGATTCTGATGATTCAAAGTTTCTACAATTCTTAGAGCAGCTGCTTCAGAGGAATTGAGCTTTATGAGCTTTGGCAATTGAACAACTCATAGAGAAAACTACCAGGCAACTTTTTAAATGTGAAGTGACCATTATTTATTTCAACAGAGTAGAATAGGACTTACCTTGTCCCTTCTGATGTTTCCATATCCAATATTGCATGGGCAAGTCACTAATGTACTTTGAAGCAGGACCACTTGGCAACAAGCAACTGTCTTCCCCAGATGTCCTTTTAAATTCCCTTCAAACATTAGGGGAAACATGCTAGGAAAAAGGGGACCAACTGAGCAACAAGGTGACCAGCAAACAGCTTTGCTCCAAGTGGGAGTACAGGAAATGCCATGGCCTACAAGCCCTGACAGGATCTAAGCCTGGAAAGACTCAGCAGAGTAGGAGGTTGATGTGAGGACACAGCAACCAGGTGCTGGCATCATGCTGCCTTTTCCTGGGGTCTCTGTTGACTGCTATCTGCATCCTTCCATCACATTCCACTGTGAGTGCCAGGGGATACTGCATGAGCAGCACCAAGGAATGAATGGTGGGTGTACTGTCCAGTTTTGCTGTTGAGGGTATGTGGGGTCCAATAGCCCCAGAGCACAGGAAGGGCAGCTGGAAGATCCTGTCTTAGTGCAGTTCCCAAAGACTATCAGATGTCAGAGCAGCAGCAAGAATGAACAGAGTACAGGTGCAGCTGACAGTGTTGGGTCCACCCTCACTTCTTCAAGCTTTCTTCCGAGCACTTACTGCAAATCCTCCTCTGGTTAGCCTACTTTTACAACTTTTGCTCCTTGTAAATGTCCTATTTTTAAACAAGCCACCATATGGGGCAGGCAGGAAGCAGAGCAACCACCAGGCTTGCCAACAGCCAAGCAACAGAGGCTTTACCTCAGCCAAGCAGCAGAAATGCTGAGATGGGCTAGCACCCCACTGGCCAGCCAAGCACAACGGAGGTGCTGGGGCTGCCATCCTCCCTCTTCATGTGCTGAGCCCAGCACAGTGCACACACAGAGTGCACACACACAGAGCCTCTCCTGGGACAGTAAACAAGGGCACCATGGCCAAACAGGCCTTGCAGGTCCAGCAAGTCTGGCCTTGGGTAACCAGCCAGCCTGCAGCACCAAGGACTGGCCTTGCAGTCAGACCATTACTGGGCCATTCATTAACAGGACTCTCCCAAGCATAAAAGTGGCTTTTCCCCTCACTGACTAATTACAAACCCTAAGGGCTGAAGTATAGGCCTCCCTTCAAGTCAGACAAGGTACTTGCCAGCACAGGAGCTCTCCCTGCCGGAGTGGGTCCGGACGAGGGCCACAAAACCAGTCAGCAGGGCTGGAGCAGCTGTCCTATGAAAAAAAGGCTGAGAGAGCTGGCATTGTTCAGCCTGGGGTCAGAAGTCTCTGGGGGGAGACTTGACTGTGCAGCTTTCTTTTCAATATATACAGTTTGTGAGAGCGACTGAGATAGACTTTATCAGGGCCCAAGTACAAGAGGTAGGTTGTTAGCTGGAAGAGTGTAGGGTCTAGATTGCACATAAGAAAGAATATTTTTGTGGTGAGACACTGGAACTGTTTGGCTAAGGAAGTGACAGATGCCCCAGATGAAAACGTTCAAGGTCTACTTAAATGGGACTATGAAGAATCTTGTCTTGTTAAAAAATGTCCATGGCAGAGGGGTTGGACTAGAAGACCTTTAGAGGTCTCTGCCAATCCAAACCATTCTGCGAGTCCATGACCAAGTGAGGCTGCTGTTTGCCAGACAGCAGTGTTCAGCTCCCAGCAGCTGCAGCAACTTTTTACTCTGTTCTGCCCTAGCAAAAGCTTGATGGGCCCAGCCTTGTAATTAATCCATAGTGGGTTTGAAGTTTTGGCTGTTTGCAAAAAATTTAAATTGAGAGAAGCAGCCTGTAGCTTGGAGGTGGAAGCTTGGCTGACTCTATTTGCCAGCTATTTACACTGGTTGCTGTTGGAATCCTTTCTGGGCTAGGGAATACCCGAAAAAATGAGGAAAAAGAGTAAATAAGCAATTTTAGAAGAGAGAGCAGATCTACCAAAGCTGTTAAAGAAGTTAGAGCCAGTCATCTCTTTAAACTGAAGTCTTTCATCAATCCCAGAAATTTACTCTGCAGGGTGTTTCTTTTATTTTGGATTTCTACAGCTATAATGGCAGTATGAAAGGCCCAAGGATAGGTGTTGGAAGCCATATGCTTGCTTCATCAACAGGCTGGAGTGAGGTAAAAAAACAAGTTTAAAAGTGCTACACAATTAAATCATCAAACCCTGACTCCATCTAGGTGGGTGGATAACAGCTGGCTGCAGGAAACAAACATGCTGAAGGTAACGGAAGCAGGATGCAACGAGGGAAGAGTGCAAACTCCTATTATTTTAAGTACAATCCTCAGAATAAACCCTTGACACTTAAAAGACAGGAATTGAAATCATGAGCCACTTTGCTGTTACAGCTACTTATTTCTCTGGACTGTTTTGGCAGTCTGTGTGGTGCTCCCATGATCATCTCTGCCTTGAACTTGAGTACCAGAGCTTCAGAACACCAAAGTCTGACAGCAGAGAGCAGCCCTCACTATGGCAAGTGAGAGTTTGATTTTCAGAAAGATTTTTAGAGGACAACACAAAGAATGAGACAAGCCCCATGGGGGACTTTTGTGATCTGTGGTTCACCTGAGTGTTGGGCTGATCCAACCTTTTCTGCAAGGTTTTCCCTGGATTTAGAGTCAGCAGCCATGGTTGCAAGAGCCAGAGGCACGGGAGCAGTTATAGACTCTTCCCCCAAAATGCCAGTCTGTGCTCTGAAGTCATAAAACCCTGCCTGGGGCTGTGAGCATCCCAATCTCATCTAAACATGGGTCACCACTGTTGTAGCAGGTCATTTCCAGCTGGAGAAGAGCTTGCAATGGCACTGATCTGGCTGAAAGCTTGCCTCCCTCCTCCCCCCAAAAAATAAAAAACATAACACTTGAAGCAGCAGAGGCCACAGAGGTGTGCGAGGCTGCGCAGTGGGGATGCCAGCAGCACTACCACAGCCCTCAGGCGAGACTTGTGGTCACCTCTACTTGTCACCAAACCACAACCAAGCTCACATGCAAGATACTTACAGTCATTGCTGCTGATTACAAGACACCTTACTTGAACAAAATCTTCCTTTTGTTAATTCTTAACCTTCCCTCCCCCTCCAGCGCTGAGCAGTTTGCAGCCTTTGCTTTCATTGTTAAGGGAAGTGACCCAGGTCTCCTTGAAGGCAGGAGACCTCTTGGCTTCACCAGCCTTTGCAATGTTCCTAAGTTACTAGTGCTGTGCTTCAAAGCCTGGCTATACCTCAGAGTGTGCAGGTCCATCTCACTGCTTGCAGTTTAAGCCATGGGAATGTTGCCAAAACAAAGTATAAAAGGAAATAAGATTAAAAAGCAAACAGGCATTCAGGAAGAAAGGCTGAACTAAAGACTACTTTTTACAGAGCCTGTCTTGGCCCCATCCATTTTATCAGCTCGTCCTATCAGCAAATATTAAATACAATTGAGAACCAGTAAAAATCCATAATGGTAATTTTCCTACTTGAGATTTGGAGGAGCAGATTGAACTGTCCGTCCTGGGGTGGTTTCTAATGAACAGAGGCAGGTTGTCTGTAAGTGGTTTGGGTTCCCTCTCTGTTCCTCATAAACATGAAACATTTAATGCAGGGCTTAATTGAGGTTGTGGTATCTAATGTTTTCTTTAATGGTTGTTATCCAGTTGAGAAAAGGAAAGTGTTTCAAGATACAAGAAAATATTTTTATGGCCTCAAAACAAGTCCTGTTGTGTAGCAGCACCAACACAAACCAAGTTCCTTTCTGCAAGGGCCAACTGCCAAAGTGAAGTAAGTGCCTTTCTTCAGGGAAGATTAATCCAATATATACACCATCAGCAATCTCTAAATCTCTATCAAGGCACAAAAGTTTCTGCACCAGGGCCTATCAGGAAAAAAAAAAAACAACCCAAACACCTGACATATGACAGCATCAAGTAGCTTGGGACCAGTTTTACCATGGCTCAGGTAATGATGTTCCTGTCCCCAGTGCACACCACCACCATGGTGCTGCCAGAACTGCCAACAGCTGCAGGAGTCCAGGTTCACAGGTTTTTTTCCCTGATTTGCAACAAGGAGATGACATCTCCCAGTCATCAGAGATGGTGGAAATGAGACTCCATGCAGGGGGAGCCAGCAGGGCCTGTACCTACAGTGGTGGGAAATGAAAACCTTCACAATGGTGAAGGCTGAGAGATGGACAACAGCTCCTGCTCTGGCAGACCTGCACCCACAGGACAGAGCCAGTGCCACGGAGTCCCTGGGCCAGGAAGAGGTTTGTTGGCCAGTCTGGAGGTACCTTTCCTCACTTACTGAATACAAAGTCAGGTCATGATACAGAGCAGTATTCACAGCCTTTCAGCCAGGATTCAGCCAAAGGGGCAGACTGCAAGCTACAGATGGCGTGATTTAGAGAACAAATGACATTTATCCAGGCTAATACTCCTCTGGAGTATTAAGGCATCTGCTGTGTTCCTAACCCAAGGAACATTCTGTATGTATCAATACAGACATACAGGTTACCCTCCAAATCGGGGGCCTAGGCTGCCTTCTCTTTCCCCGTGTTTAGAAAGTGCAAGACCTACTGCTCCCATCTTCATCACTCCCCTATCCCCAAAGGATTAGTATTCCCTTGCAGAAGAGGAAAACAAGAAAATCCTCCCTAGAAGAGAACAGATTTCTTACGTAAATTCAGAAAGTGTTTATCTCTTCGATATTCTCCACAAGAACCAAAACCAGAGCCACCATTGTGCCCAAACTCATTTCATGAATAAGAGTCCCTGAATGCAGTAACAATCCTTAAAATACACCTACATGCCCAATCCAAAATATAACCATGCAGTCAAAGTAACATGGAATCATCTCTGTACTGTTAGAGACTGAAAGCTACATCTGAAGTTTCCTATATTTTCAGCAACTGACACCAAAATGAATGGATCTCAGCATTCTCACGATGTACAATGAATTAGAATCCAAAGGAATCACAAAAACAGATTTAAGCACTTCTTCCCCCACTTAGCATTTCCTCATAACAGTATTTAGTTCCCAAAGGCAATACCCTTTTAAAAATCTTTTATGAGTTCTTGCTTCCCTATGTGAAAAACCCAAGGATAGCACCAACCTTATGGAAAGGGAGGCTGCTACCCACCCTCTGAGAAACCTCTGCATCACAGAGATAGGGCACAACTAGAAATTCTTATCCAAATTAAGCTCAGAAAGGGAATAATTGCATCACCCAACCTTTTTGGCACCAAACTTTAACAGGAGGTCTAGTTTCTTTCAGCTTTCTCCTTCGAGAAAGAACCTCTGTCCATAAAAATCTCAAGAGCACTCAGATCTCACCTGCAGAAAGTAGATGGACACCCAGTTTTAGTTAACATGACTGATGCCTGGCAGTCTGGGATTCAGATAATGCTGTTTACTTACTACTTATTTGGAGAAGTTTAAAACAAAGGTACAAAAAATAAGATTACCATGGGTGGTATTATTATTGCCCTGAACAAACCCTATTTTCATCCAACAACTGCACAAATCACTGAAAAGTTTGACCACACATTTAACTGTGCACATACACAAAAATAAACCTCACACACCATGCCTTTTCTACAGGCACAGTCACTAGCCTAATTGTCCTCTGTTATGAAGCTCAGTCTTTAATTCAACAGGGAGAATATACAACCTTCTCTTGTCCCAGGTTTCCAGCTCCTCTGCCTCTGAGCTTTGCAGGCTACAGATATGGCAGCCTAAAAATTTCCCATCAGAACTACATACAACCTGAGGTAAAATTTCAACTATTCTTAAAAATGGGGTCACCTCTCTATTCAGCTTCATCTAATTGCTCTTCTAGTCATCAACTGAATTTGCAGTTTAACTTACATATTCACTTCCTATGTGAGGAAACTCCCTCCTCTCAGCCCCACTTGAGTAACACATTATTTCTGTGACCTGCTGCACTCCAAAAAGACAACTCCTACCCTCCAGTTTCTTACCACCTCTCCATTGTTATGACGCTATAGAGGAGTGCCAAAATCAAAAGAAGTAACAAAGCTGCCCGACTACCTCTACTTTATTGGAGACCCCATTCATGTTTGACACACCAAGAATTTCCAGAAGCCAAAAGTTACCCTAAAAAACCTACTGCAGTGTAGTTTAAAAGATGAGTTAACACTCTAGTTAAAAAATTGCAGCATGTGCTTCTTTACTGAGGCAAGAATTCTTAAGAGTAGTTAAAAAATTCCACCTCTTTACCACCAACAGAAATATAGGATGTCCCAAATTATCTCAAGTCAGTAAGGCTTATAAAAGCCACATTTGAGCACATCTTTTGTAAAATAATTTCATTTTAAACATATCAACACTTGAAATCTTTCCTTGCATGTTGGCTCAGTAATTAATTATACTTAGTGCTAAAACACATTTTTAGTATGAAGTCATCTACCTATTATTTTCATACTGCTTAATATTTCATCTCTGCTAAAATTAAAGTTCATTAGTAAGTATATCCTATGTGTAGGTATTTACTAACTGAAATTAAGTTACTCTTCAACCATCAAGTGGATCACATTGAGCTCCTACAAAGCCACCTTCTGGTTTTTCCAATACTTTATTCCTATAGCTCCTCCCTGAGCCTTTTACAGTCTCTGCCAACCTAGACTTTTCCAGGACTGGTTCCACTAATGCAAACAGAAACAAGATCCACACATTTTAACTACATGTCAATCTTTAATCAAACAACTTCCTTCAGCCAAGTACCAAGTATGAATGACTGTACGTGTAACGCGTGTACTTTCCCCATCTTTAATTCACTTTTTCCTTGCATTTAGGTTCTGGACATACACATTAGGAACTTGGGTTATTTACTCCCAGCTGAGTTGCTTCAAATCTGTGTTTTCATGGCTGTATTTTACACAGCAAGGCAGGCTGGTTTACAGCAGTAATTCATGTAATCTTCTACTAGTTATCGGTTATATCCAAACTGCTTGGCTTGTACCTCAAGTAATGTCTGAAGGTCCCAATCCATTACCCTGGAGGAAGGCCAGGGTAGGAGAAGCTGATTTGCTAAGCCTCGATGGTGTTTGTCTGCAACTGAATAAATTAGAGATGTTGGCTGACATCAAAACTGCTCTTGTTCATGTTACTCCTTACACTTACATACTGTGGAGATACTGAGGCTCTATCCTTGTGTCAGTATCTGGCCCTTCTCAAGAGTTGTCAGGAAGCCAGAAATCACTTCCCAGGCAGCTCCCCGTTTCCTTAAAGCATGTCACCATCTGCTGTCCCCTACCCCAGCATACACAGCCAAGGACTCTCCTTACACAGACCTACAGTCTCTGACCAGACACTTCCAGAGCCATAAATTACTAGAAAGTGTCTTTTATTCACAAAAAGGGACTCAAGGCAAAATTATTTCATTACCTCTCTACTCTCGGTGCTTTTCTGACTCCTTCTTTTGGCTCTGGGGAAGACAAAGGCAGTCAGTTACACACAGCACACAAAGTGTGGTTCATGTGGAAAATAATCCAAAATGTGACTAATCAGGGAAGGCCTAAGTTCATGGGGATGCTTAGAACTTCCCTTTGACACAAACTGCATCACATCTCTGCAGGGCAAGCTACATGCTTCTGTCAAAGTACTTCCTGAGCAAACACCTCCCACTCAAGGACAGCCCTGAAACTGCTGCAGCCAAACACATTTAAGGGCCAGGACAGTCACAAAGCTACTCCTAGGAACCCCTTCTAGCTGATGATGAACTGGCTGAAATGAAGCCAATCCTGACTGAAGGACATCAAGCATTCTCGTAGGTGGGTGGGATCACAGAACCACAGAATATCCTGCGTTGGAAGGGACCCAGAAGGGTCATTGAAGTCCAGCTTATGGCCTTGCACAGGACTTTCAGTTAAGTTCCAGTTAATGTTTCTAACGTAGTTACACAGAAACCTTTTAAGATTTGTGATGCTGAAAACTTAAAAATTCCCACTGACTGACAACAATAAGCATTAATCCATTCTTGATGGTTATTGCCATAGTCCTATTCAGTAAATACTGACTTTGGAGGATTTACATGTATTTAAATATTATCCTTCTTTCTCCCTCATTCCCCCTCACCCCCATCTGGAAAGAATTATTCTGTAAGTCAAATGACAATCATTTGAGTCATACAAAACAACATGAAACCAAGACTGTCAGTAGATTTATACCACATCCTTTAGGAGTTTAGTTCAGTTTCACATCGTGAAACATCTAATGGCTTTCATAATTTTCATCAGATAGCTTGAAATTAACCATACCATAAACACAGCAGCAGATACACAGTTTCAAATAAGTGACTTTTTCCTGTGCTATGTAGAAATAGAGTATGCTATGTAAAGCATATTTAAACATTCAGTTATTTTTAGGGTTTTTCCCTGCTTCTGAGTACAGCATTATGCAAAAATCAACAGATAAGAGATTATCTTGTTCTAGAAGACATGGCACACTAGTCATACATGGTTGGCATTATTCTAGATGTAAATTTGGAACAATATTAAAGTTTAATTTCCTCCTATGGTGCTTCACGCATCATTTCCAAAACAAATGAATGAACCACTGCTTTTGTATGTTGTCCCCACCACTTTTTTTTTAACTATAATTTTTTATTTAAATAAGACACAGGAACTTCTATACCGAAAAAAATACAAAACAAAAGCCACACATTTCCTTGTGTAAAGCAATATCGTGTGATAACTTGAATACTGTTCAGCACAGTGGCTAGAAATAACAGTACAACTATGTACAAAACTTTAAACAATATTTGACAGATTTCTACAGCTGGATGTAAAATACATTTGAGATAAACAACTGCTGGGAAATTTACATGGCAAAGCATTAGCTTTAACACATTTGGTTCAAAACCTTCAATTCTGCTAAGAACAAATGTGCATTTTAATTAATATTTAGTTTCTCATGGAAAAAATATAAAGCACATGTAATGGCATTGCAAATATTGTACAGAGTTCAGCACTGATCTAAAAATCACTCATCATATCCCCTGGTAACCTAACACCAATAACTGAGACTACAATTTCTTATCTGGACATAGCCAGAGCATAAAAAGGTGATCATACTGCAATGTTAGTCTAGAAAGAAAAATATTAGAAGGAATCAATACTTACATCATGAGTATTTTCTCCCCTTTATCTTCAGTCTATAAAATACATAGTGTTTTCACCTAGGCCTGAGATTAGTAGGGTTAAAGATGGCTGTTGTGTTTCAAGAAGCTTTTTCACATGAAAATGGTCAGAGACAGACCTCTCTCCTTCTACATTTTCTGCAAGGGGAGTCAAAAAACAGTGGATGTTTTATAGGCTGCGAATTCCACCTTGTAAGACAGTGTTAACAAAAACTCAGTAATAAAAAGGAAGGAATGCTTTATCTTCAAAAAAAGCATATATCTAGTGAGTAGTTACTGGTGGCTCGCTCTCATCCCCCTCCCATCTCACCTTCAAAAGCAGAAAAAAAACCATAAAAGAGCATGTTTAAATGCTCCTAGTAGCTGCAGGCTACTAATCTCTTCAATTCCTGGAAAAGGTGAACCTTATTCTCTTAGGAGCAGACAGCATAAACTTAGTTCCACCTAGCTGAAAGCAATGGAGCAAGAACATCAAGTTTATTTTGCCTTTGGGGTCCTCTTTGTATCACAGGAAATTATCTCTGAAAGCAATGCTCCTCTTTTTCTACTACTGTAGAAGAGAACCACAAACCCAATCTTGCCATGTACTATTTTGAGAAAGTGTCCAGCATGCAAAACCAGGATTATTTTACATGGATTTTTCTTTTATTCACACTTAAGGAGGGGAGAAAGCACACTTTTACACACACAGCTTAAGTAACTGAAAATTATGGGAGAAGCTTTAAGTAACATGAACTTAAAACTATTTTTTCCCCACCCCTCTTAGAACACCCACTTGCTACTTCTGGACTTTCATCCAAACACAATTACTCACTACATAAATAAAACGCTGCTCATCTAACACTGCTCAACAAAATCTGAAAACCTATTTCCAACCAGCAAATGAATGAACATTTCCAAAAGAGAAACTAAACATTAATTTGACTTTTAGACGGTAACAGTAGCATTTCACATCCTTAACTGCCAACAAAAACCATGAGAGGAAATCCCCAATCACCCCCCATGAAACCTGAAAGAATTTCTGTCCTTTTAGCAAAAACATTCTTGTCTTTCAAAATCCTCTCACACACAATGTGGAATGTTTCTCATGTACAGCCTAGTACTGAACACTTTATTTGCAACAGTTTAACAGTCATTAACTGAGCAACACCTGAAACCTTTAAATGCCACGATTTTACATCTATTGAAATGACAGTAAATGCAACAGTTGTTTTACTTGTAAGCACATGACAAAGTGATATACATCACAGATTTGCTGGTTCTCCTCATGTTCACCCATGTCCAGGATCATCACTCACCTGGATCTGAATGCACTTATTCCAAGAAAGTGGAATGTATGAGGAAATATAATGCATAAAACAAGGAAAGGCAAAAGAGTGATGTTCCCTCTTTAGCTTTGTAGCTGTAAAATATTTTATATTCCAATATGATATACATTCCAAGTTACCTGAGTTTACACTTCAAGAGAAGTACCTGAAGCTAGGCCATAGGGTGGGCACTGTGCACTGCTGTGGCCATCTTTTTTTTTTTTTTTTTTGCATTGTGTGTATTACAGAAGTTAGAAACATAAACACCTGGATCAATTGTAAACATAATCCTGAAGTACAGTATTTTCCATAGGACACAACACAGCAAGACATTTTCTATTCAGACAGGCAACATTTTTTTATATATAGAGAGAGCTTATTTATACTGTAGAATTTGAAACAGAACACAGGACACAGTACTAATCTGGTCAAATGTACTATGAAATGCATAGTCTCCACTTAAAATGCTTAATGAAACACGGATTCTGCAGGCATTACTCCTTTCTCACCAAAAAATGCTGAATATGGATTCTGTCCCTGCCAAGAACAGTGTTGAGATATTGTTTTGAATGCTGCTAAGTATTCCGTGGTGTTCTGAAAGGTTGCCACCTCATGCAGATGTATCTGATCCAGGATCTCCTCACTCCTTGTTTCGGGGCAGAGGCCTGCTCCACCTTGCTCTAGATTAACACGTAGCTCTGAGGAGAGGAATGCTCTTCAGTCTGAATTTCTTGCAAAAGCGGCTGCTGCTGCTGGGACGGCTGCTGTACTGGGATCTCTGGGGAGTCCATTGTGCTGGTGTCATCTGACAGAGATGAGAAAGAGACCCGAGACGAAAGCTGCTCAACAGTCAGGGTGCTCAAACCTGTGCTTTGACCAGAGTTTGGAGAGTTCTTCAGCGTCAGGTCTGAAGCAGGAAGGAGGGGGCCCAGGAGTTTTACAGGACAGAAAGCTGATCCGGTTGGGATGAAATTAACCTTGTTTTTGTCAGGACATGAAAAGAGAGGGGCTGAGACAGGCTGACGAGACCTACAATGAGAAAAAAGATTATATATCTGGCCAGCTGAGATATGTTTCACATCATGAACTTTGTGATTCTATACATTGCTAAAATGTGAATGACAAGGAATGGGATTAATTGGACAGAGGGGCAAACATCTTCCATATTGGTAGTCAGCTAACTGATCCACAGCATTAAAAATAGTACCATCACAAAAAATGACTTGGTAATTACTGGACGAACATGCAACTTGCAGCATGAAAAATCTGCAGTACATATCCACATGAAAAAATGCCACAGTTAATTTAGAATGGCACAAATTCTTCTTTGATAAGCGATGGAGCAAAAACATATTTAGTAATTTTAAATTCCTTTGAGGACCTCCATAAAACAGATCTTATTTCCTATATTCCATAATTTGTCTGGAGGCTTTTTCCACAACCCAACATTGTTCCCTTTACCACCCAGCAGGCAACAAATGCTGTTAGAGCAAGAAAAGTCCCCTCCTTAATTTTTTCATCCACAGGAGCTTAGCATGCAACCTCAACAGAATGTGCTGTGCTCAAATACTGCTGGGTCTAGGGGAAAAAGACATGATGTCCAAAAGTTTAACTTCCAATTTCTTGCTCAGCAAAAGTACTGAGCGAAATCTATGCCATAAGCATACTAGCATCTACAAACACTTTACATATGTTTCACTCCATTTTCTATGTTTTATACACATCAAAATGCTACCTATGCTTGATAATTATGACAAGGGATATTTTTGCTTAAGCCATGAAAATTTAAAGTGTTTAAAAAAAAATACACAGAAAGATGTTTATATAAATGCTCAGGAAATCAATGTACCTTATCCTTCCTGCTTGGATTTTTGTTGCCTTTTATAAATGCACAAAAAGAGGTGAAACACTCCATTTTCTCTTCACACCAATGTAAACACTTGAACTTCTCTTCTGCACAAACTATAAGAATAGTTTGCTCCTGAAAAACCCATCAGCTGGAATAGTTTATTCATCTGCAGTTGAATAGGCTCAGTAAACAGGTTTACTGCTTTGCAGATACCAGCTGATATAAAAGGCATTACTTACGACATTTCCTCAAAGACCTTCACTCGCTCACATCCCTCTGGGGGCTCTCGTTTGAACATGTAGCTGTTGTTTGGTTTGGGAGATGAGGCATACTTGGGCAACGGTGAGCTACTCCCACTGTCTGAAAATTTAAAGCAGTTATATTACTAGAGATTGAGAGTGCTTTGTAATTAAATTCGATTTCCAAACAAGATGCCTTTTTTTCACAATTTAGTCACTACGCTGGTTTGCTTCTACCACAATGCTTCCTTCATTGCAGGCTACTTCTAACACCCTTGTATAGCACATTTCTTCTGAGCAACAGCTTCAGTGCAGCAGCAATCTATTGTGTAACAACACGTAACAGGAGGATATTTTTATCCAGAACACTGCAATCGGAACAAAGCAGAGCTGTGATCCTGGAAACAAATACATTCTTTATTACACAGTTCAAAAACCATAAATGAACAAGGTAATATGCATAATACATGCAGAAGAATTATGAGTGGTAATGATAAAATGCCTTCTCACTGTATAAACAGTGTGATTAAAGATGTGTGTATACATCTTGTATCTTGTTTTAAAACAGACTTCTTCACTGGAATATTGACGTCAGTCTCATGAACAGCTCAGACGTTGCAACAAAACAACACACATTTGTAACACAGGTACTGCTACCTCATCATTACAATGTCTTATCTTACTTGCTTCACAGTTGTGAAGTTGCTTTAGTATCTAGAATAAAACTTCTACAGTTTAATTCTCTCATCACTACTGGCTATATGATAAATGTATTCTTCATAACTCCAGCTGTGTGCCTTTTAACCAAACACACTTAGAATTAAAGGTGTGAAGATCTAGGACAAAAGGCAATGGGCAGATTTATTTGTACTTCTCAAAAGTATGAGAGAAGGCTCAAGTCTGGTAGTTACAAAAGCACAGAAGTCTGAAATATTAAAATTATGAATTATTATTAAAATAATTATTATTATTAAAATTATGAATTATTTAAACAGTCATGCTGACAACATTATAATAAATGTATCCAGGAAATAAAGAAATAGTTATTCACAGACAATTAGTTTTCTGCAGTGGCTTTTATCTTTTTAAAAAGTGCAACATCTCTCCCAGGGTAGTATTACTGGTTCCCTATTCAGTGCTTAGGATTACAATTAAAAAATGAAATAGCAAAATTAATGAGGACCCACTAACTTAAAAATACACCTTAATTGGACAGAAATAGCTGCTCCTGCTTTAGTTCTTTTGAAGTCTTTCCACTAATGTGGGGTACATTATTTTTAGCTCAAGTTTATAACTTCTGTTTACTTTCCTGTTGCGCATGTGTGTTGTCTTTTCAGCTAACCAAGCTTCAAGCACTATGATCTAACTTCAACAAAGTGGACAGATTTGTCTTTAACAGCTTGCAAAGAGTAACTGCACAAACTATTATGTTATCATGACTCAAATACCAAGGCTAATCATTAGATGTTTTGAAACGTTTCTGCTTCCTCTTACAAGAAAAATCAACTCAAATGTCACACTTCCCTTTGAAGATTTATTATGAAAGATACGATAAAAATGTTGAATTTAATCTCAGTAGCACATTGATTATTCAGCTCTTTCCTCCTGTAGAGTGAATACAGGACTTCTATTTACAGAATTTTTGGTGTTAAGTATGAAGGCAGAAAATGCTTGGGGACGATACAGGTATTTGCCAAGCTGGAAGCATGATGGTCTTGTTGGCATCTTTCCGCTGTTGGCACATACTGCTCATTCCAAACACAGAAATCATTAACAGAACCCAGACAGTTTGTTTCCTCCTTCTAATATTTAAAATTGAAGATCCAAGTTTCTATTTAAAAAATTAGACACATAAAATGCACTACTGTTCATTCCACTGATGAGTGGAAAACCATGGCAGTACATCCAAGCGAAGAATCAAACAGCTTCCAAAGTTAAGTCAGTTCTTGAAAGATTTAAGTCTTGTTTACTAGCCATTTCAGCTTTCAATCAAGTTTTCCGTTTAGTTAGCCCTGCCTGGCTGAAACTTTCTATGTAAGACAGCTGCTAAACAAGTATCTCTCTTTACCCTCCCTGCTTTTAAAGTTTATGAAGTTAGATTTCCATTTTGACCAAATGCAGAGCACGCACTATTTGAAGAACACGTGTGGGTGTGAGGAGACTCACACGTACAAGCTGGGTGCTGGGTGAGAGCAGAAGGGACTGGGAACAGAGTTCAAGTGGCAAAAGGTGCAATTCACAGCTTAAGCCAGTCTCCACTTCTGTATCCTGTAAGCTCTGCAGTGCTAAATTGTCCTGTCATTAATCTCTGACACACAGCAAATCCATCTGCGTTGTCCAAGTGTTCCATGTGCGTGTTTGCTGCTCTCTGAGGCCCCAAGGCCATGCCTTCCAGTCCCACCAGCAGGGAGCACGCTGCTGCCAGTGTGTCCCAGCCCACCCATCCCATTCCACCCCATCCCATTCCATCCCCTTTCGCCCCATCCCGCCCCACTCCATCCCATCCTGCCCCGCTGACAGCGACTGACCACAGAATCTTTAAAGGGAGTTTAGCTGCCACAAATGTACAGCAGACAAAACAGAGTCACATCACATGGAATTTCTGGACACATCTTTAAAAACATATATTCTGTTATCTAGAAAATTCTTTATCGTCATTAGAACACTAAAAATATTATTTTAACCTTAATACCAGAAATTATAGCTTGCACATGTTGTAACAACAAAAGTGGCTAACTAAAAAGAAACCTGCAAAACAGTTTAAGTGACTATACTTAAACAATAAACTTTGCTAGTGAGCCTTGGGATTAGTTCTGATAGGTTCAAAACTAATAAGACAATCCAAAGACTTTACTAACAACTTTCCTTTAAAGAACTACGAATCAGATGCCCAAAATTTAACAAGCATCTTCACAAACATGTTACTTCTAAGAACATGCTACCAACAGTGGGACTACTAAATGCCATGTAAAGGCACCTAAGTCAAAATTCCTGAAAAACAGGGTATGCAATCTACATTCGTGCAAAGAAACCCCTCCAGATTTCATCTGCTTACACCTTCAGATGCTTTTGAATTTCAAGCAGCCCCTGTCACAGCTGCTGAGGATGCTATGTAGGGCTCTGAATTACAGTTTTGTGTATGATTTAATACAAAAATCATAAAAACCCAGGTGCTATGAAAACACTTTCATTCCCAACCCTTCCTTGTCTGCTCTAATCAGTACTGTGCAGTATCACTGCTCTGTCCAGAGCAATACTGTGGGCCTTTTCTGAAAATCAGCTTTCACTTGCTCTTGAAAAATTCAATTATTTAACTGCTTCTTGCAGACAGGTAAACCCAAGAGTTGACAGAGTCCCAAGGGCAGCTGGGAAGGCTCAGGCCAAAGCACAGCTTTGCACAAAAAGTAAAAGATGCTTTAGGAATGTAAAGCACTGTTGTGTCTCTTCAGAGCATTGGCTACTCTCACTGCTCATGTCTCTCAGTTAAACTAACCTTCCCTTCCTACTCAGCAACACGTCCCACAATCATTAGTAACGCTGATAACTCCACTTTCTAAAGGTAAAGCCAAGTTATTTCCATCAAGAGGTAAACTAAACCTTTGGAAAAGTAACAAGAAAACATCATGAAAACATCTACTTTTGGTTGCACAATGCGTATTTCCAAACTTAATAGGCCTCACAAAAAACTGATGATGGTTTTATTCTAGCTCACTAAGGGTTTTAAAATGAAGGTGTGAAAACCTTCCCAAGTTTTTATTGTACAGAGCAATTAACAGCCACAACAAATGTAATAAACTGTCCCTCAAACTTGCCATTCTGTTGCAATTTCTACCTATATCCCTCATTTATCTATAATTTAATGATTTTTGAATTAACGTTCTTATTCAGAACAACCAGCCTGTAGTATCTGGATGATATGAGAGCAAAAAGCACCTTTCTGACTCTACTTTTATGACCTCAGAACAAATTACTTTCTCTTGGAAAACTGCTACATGTTTTCCTAGTTTTTACCTTGCCCTTAAAAGAATTAAGTTGTAGTAAAATTCAAGCTTTTATCTTTCATATGCATAGTATTATGTATCTTACTTAAACTAATTTAAAAATGCCATTATGATGACTTTAAAAACTGGCTGTTTATCATCACCTATTTATTTATCATCATCTGTTTATTATCACCCACACACTTCTCCTGGAGAAGGCTTTTGATATAAGCCTAGCATTAAAGCCAGTCTTAAAACCAAAATCCACAAATAAGTATCTACTCATACATTTCACTCCACTCAACTGTTCAAAAAAATCCAAGGCAGGAGATAAAAAGCCTTGAAAAGTATTAAAAAGGCTAGATGCACTACTTCAAACTGTCTTCACTTGCTACTGCCAATAAACGTACCACTGAAAATTCCCATTACTGTGATAACCGAGTACTGACTGCAAAAGCAATTATTCATTTCCTTGCTTTTTAACTTATAATTGTTATCAGAACATATATGAATCAATTTACCTGTCAAGATTTTTTTTGTGTGCTAATACTTTAGTAGATGTTTTTCTATAGTGATTCAGTCTTGACAACATAGTAGAATTCACATGCATAGTGTAAGAAATAGGAGTTTGGTTGGGCAAGCTAATACCACTGTTATTTTTGGAGCATAGCCCACTATCATGTTTAGCTAAGGCTTTTACTTTAATGTGGTTAACTTGCACACTTACACACACCCACCCCAAGTTCAGGATTTGGGCAGATGGATGTGTTTTCCACTGCTTCCTTTTAAATCCAAGTTGGGGAAAAAATACTTTTGAGAAACCAAGAAAAGCTAGTATTTCTCCTGCTGACTTCCCCAATCCTATTCCCAAATTACTTTAGCGATTAATAAACAGACAGTATTTACACAAAAAAAAATCTTAACCTTACTTATAACCTCAAAACACTGCTATCTTTAGCTCACTGGTGTACATATATAGTAAATCTTAGAAGCTTTCATTTCCTCTGTGAAACTTACTCCTCTTAGCTTGCATGATTTCCCCAAATCCTACATTCTTCATACTAAAGTCCATGTTTCAGCTAGCTGACCAGAAGCACAAGGGTAATTTTATTAGTAAACGGTTGTCAAAAAAAACCCAAGGTCTTTTTTACACTGGTGTCTATATTCTCATACTCCATAGTCTGTCAGTAACTCTTAATAACTGAAAGTTATTAATAAAGTTATTATGAGTCCAGTTGTACTCACACTATAAAACCAAACAATATTTTACAGACTTAACAAAAAGACCCCCACAGGATATTGATAAGCACATAAATTACTCAGAATTTTTGAGCGGTTATGCAGAACACACAGAAGTAATTACCCATCACCAGGTGATCAAACAGGTATCTGAGCTTCAAATCAAATAGCTTCAAGTGGAATGTCAGAGTTCAGAAGCAGTTCTTTTAAAAACAGTCCAAAACTTCATCACCGTTCTTAACAGCAAGCAACTCACCTATGATAAATATATAGTCTACCACAAACCTTCCTGAAACCTTTCTTAAACATAAACATGTTACAGACTGAAATCTTCATAAATAGTTAACTGTTTGCTGTGCTCCTCTGACGTATTTATGGAAGATGTTTGTGAAGTTTCACAAACAAGAGGGAAAAAGATATGTAAACAAACAAAACCAATTTTCAGATAAATCCTCAATCCCTCCACAACCATCAAACAAAAACAAAAACTGATGTAATGAATAAAATGAAGGTAGTTGTAAAAGCATGACATCACATGCCTCCCATAGGTAAAGGCAGGCCATTCTACTCTCACCTTTATCACGGTCATAGAGCAAATCTTCTGCTGAACAGGGACTCCCATCCTGAGATTCAGGAGGGCAAAAGGGAGAGACACACGGTGAGTGACTGCTGCAGCTGCTGCTGCGCTCCTGGACAGACGGAGTCTGTGTGTCAATGCTTCGGGTACTACTACTGCGATAGTGAGCAGGCAACGGCGCCCTTCGACCGTCAGGGATATCCAGAGGCTGCAGGAGAAACAAGCAATTCATGTTAAACAGAACACATCAAACTCACAGCGATGCCAGCCCGCAGCACTCATAAGCGAAGGCCTTAAGAACACAAACAAGGCATTTTTAAAAGAAGATCTCACACAAGAAAATAATGCAGTGTACAATGTACAACATACGTTAATTACACTGGCGCAATGTGCACACGTTCCAACGCCAAGTTAACATCCACACTTCAACATGTGCCAGTGTTATGTTTTTATGGTTTTTACAATAGTTTAAAAAAAAACCAAACCTCCTACACTAATTATATTTAGTACCACAATTTTCAATAAAGGTCACTGCTATTATAAAACAAAAACAAGTACCCCAACAGAGATCATATTTGGATAAAAGGGAAAGTAGAAAATGTCAAATACAATGGCATACTATTGCCATAACAACCAACTGAATTACAATTATAAAAGGAAACCATCCAAGTTTTGCTAGTAAGTTGTAATTCTCCAGCACGCCCCTACATTCCATGCTTCTATAGATGATGCCCACCCAGGCTTGTAACAAGGCTCATGAGTTTTGTCTTGAGCCAAAGCTAGTAAGCTCTGCCTGCCCATATCAGCCTAGCTGGCACTGGCCAGAGTGATCCTGCATCCCACTCTGCAACATACTGCATAGACATGTTCACAGCAGTAGACTGGCACGTTCCACTTACTTGTCCTTCCCAATGGAAAATTAGGTTTTTTTAAAAAAGACAGTGCTGCTTTAAATGTAAGAAATCAAGAGGGAATTAGAGTTTTGCTTAGAAGCAAGGGGTAAAAAATGTCTGCAAGATTTAAACAATTTTTATTCTCGCTTCACAGTGAGAACTGTGTCCAAACCATAGAGAACAGCTTAAATGTTCTAGCTACAAAAAATTAATGTCTTTTTCCTTCTCACTTCAAGTGAACATTTTTATTTTACTGCCTCTCTTCCACATATATTCCAAAACTATAACAGCTTGTTCCAGAGCCTAAAATTCAACCCAACACTTTTGCTAGCAACGAGGACATGACACCTATTGGCTGAGTATCACATTCTCCCCTTTTCAGCAACAGTCTTTCCAGAAAACCACCACGTTACAGAGAGGCAGACGCAGCAGAGCAGGAAGATAATTTTCTTCTTATGAGCCTCCCAGTTAATATCATTTCATATTTCAAGTAAGAGCAAAGAAACACACTATAAAGAGAACATTACAGTTGCTCCATCAAATGCTGTAAGGTTTGGGCACAGCTGTGTGGTCTGTTCCAACAGCTCAGTTCACATTGCGTATGCGTTACAACACGACTCAGTGTTCTACTCCCATCACCCCCAACAGGCCCTGACTCATTCAATGCACAAGACAGACCTGCAGCATTGAAGCATTTGTTACACAGACAGAAGAGAGAAAACAAGACTGAAGTTGTAGAAAGAAAGCAGTCTCATAATTATAAGCAAACCAACAAAGAAAAAAAAACACACCAAAAAAAACCCCAAAAACTGCCATGCAAAACAGCATTTTTATTTCTTTCTCTGCCACAAAAATTCTGCGAGATGTCAGGGAATTACATGAACTAACCTCTGTCTTTTAAACTATCTCTTCTGGATGCTCAGTTTATACAGGTCTGATTTATAAAAGTCCTCTGCATTAAAAGATGCAGAAGACCACCACAGGAGCTGCATTCTAAACTCCTAAAATGGAATGCAGCATCCTGAGTTACCTGAAGAACCACACTACAGAACCCTGATGGATTTGTATTTCCCCATCCATGAAGTGTAAATAATATCCTCTTTCTTCTCACATAACTGTGATGTAAAGTGGACAAAATTTTGGACGCGCTCCTATTATAAATAAGCAAAATCTCAAGGAAAAAAATCAGATTTCTGACTTCAAAGTGAGGTGTAACAGTAAGCATGAGGACACAAATCTAAGGAGGAGAAAACCAGCAAACAGCTCCTCATTAAAGGCATGCACTATGGTCTATGTAACAGGTAAAACAAGGATTCCTGGGAGGGGAAAAAAAACCAGTAAGTGATCACTTAATTAAAGACTTCAGGATAACACAGATGTTTTTCCACACCTGGAGGAACAATGTAGTCTCAGGCAGTCAGGAAGTATATCCCACATCACATATTTCAATATCCCCTGAACTAATGCCTGAGGTATAAAAATAATCCATATTTTCAGACACATATCTAAATACACACAAGCAGAAAAAACTAAATATTTCTCATTCTTTACAAGTGCAACAACATTTAAGGCATAAAAAAATGCCAGTTAATAGTTCATATTATTCTGCTTTTGTATTTATCTTTCCCACAATGCTGACAAGTGCAAATATCTCCATGAATATACCAACTAAAAGTATTTCACTTATTAAGAATTTTATGTATCAAACCTGATCAATGTTAAAATGCAGTTTTGAAGTTACTTTCCATGATGGCCAAACTATTCTAAAACTTACAAGATAAGAAAGAGGGTAACTAATTTGGTACAGCTGCTATTAGTTTTCATAATGCCCAATGCATGGAAAACAACAAGAAATTACTGCATTCTATATGCTATTTCTTGAGGGGTTTCTTTCAAGTATGTCAAGTCATGTATTAACCTTATGCCAAATGCATTCTGACAGGACACTTGTCCATTCCTATGGGATATGTGCTCTTGGACACAGTTACACGCTGCTCTCACCTCCCTGCAAAGGTATGAAAATGCTCCATTTGACAGCAAGCAATAATTTCTCAGTACACCGTTAAGATTCACCAATTTGTTTTCAGTATTCATCTTTTTGCTGTGAAAAACCTCAAAATACTCTACTAAGAAGAATCAGAATGCTACTAGTCTATAATATTATCAATGGGAGTCTCTTCACAAGATGTACATCTATTTGGGAGGCAACTTCTTCAGAGTAAAGCATTTAATGCTATTGATTTTAAAACTTTCCTCTAGACTGGAACACAAAGGCCAGCATAGGAAAGTGCTTCTTCCTGCTGGCGTCAGTGAAGCCATCAGTGCATTAGATAAGGTGTAAGTGCAAAAACCATAATGTATCCTGGGAAGGAACACTTGGTAAAAAAACAATTTTCAGATTAAGGCTATGAAGATTTAAGTAAGGATCTTCTGCATCTGTGCAAAATAAGTCATTTTATTACAGGATTAAGTTTCCACATAGGTACATTAAACCACCTTGCCATCTCCTTCCAGAAGCATCAGAAATCAAACAAGGAAGGCAGTAATCAGTTTACTCATGTTGTGCAATAGTCCATCAAGATTTCTTTATTTTTAATTACTTCTACATACTTGATAGTTCTGGTAAAATGTTTTTCCTAACAGGAGGCCTGTGAATTTATCTGTGTACTGCTACAGGGAACTTTCCATGATTTTCACTATCGTATTTAATAAGATGGAACACCTCTTATCCCCTAATCCCTACAAAAACTCCATCCTCTTATGATACCTCAGTCTCCAATGATTGTGTTGTGGAATCACATCAGGACAAAAAACAAAAGCCTGCAACAACTTCACAAAAAGCTGGTTCCACCTTACAAGTTATGGTGAGAACCTTGTCAGAGTTAATCAGCAAGTTATAAAAGAAGGAAGGAAAATATATCCAAGAATTTTGAATAAATGCATTAGAACACGAATTAAAAGTTTTATTAGTAACTTGAAACAAAAGAGGTGATTAAGAAGTGACTCAGGACAACTTAGTTTTATGAAAGCAATAAGGAAACACCTTCTAACCAAGCAAGATGAATTATGTGAAAAAATACAGCTACAGCTAAACTGCAAAGAATGAAATTTTTTTAATATTTTGACCACTATGCAATCTCTCTAAACTTTAAAGTCAATTGGATTTTTAAAAGGTAATAACACAAATACATTACTAATTCTCAATTATCTTTATGAAAAACAAAAATAAAAGGACAATACAAGAGTGGTTTGCATTTTTTTCCCTTTATAACTACAATTTTAATCCTCATTAAGAGGTTAAAACATAATTTTAAAAAAGTTTCAAAGAAAAAACAGAATTAAATCAGCATGAGTAAAGACAGAAGACATATTCCAAAGCAACTATCTTTGACTGTGCTTTCAAAATAGTTTATAAAAATACAAAATGTTACAGCAAGAAAGAATGGCAGAAAACAGAAAGAAAAACAAACAGGTTCACTAGCAGTGAAACCAGTGAAGTTTGGTTTCCTATGGTTTATCTTTTGTTCAGTAATCCCTAACCTTTAACCCAGTTGCCCACACTCCCCAAGGCTAAAACACAGCTAAACTGTTTTATTAGGAGAAAGTTCACCAGCAGCAAGATTGAGTAAATTATGATCTTGTTATGATCTTCCATAATCAAACTGAGATCCTGTAGTCACAAAGACGGTGCTAGGAGTCCCACTCTAGGTCCCACAAGGCCAGACTTCACAGAAATTAACAGTTACATAGCAGGAAACAACCTTCTGCCCACAAAGATGGACTTGACTTCAAGGGCAATGTCTGATTTATGACTTTCTTTTGTGTCTGAAACCTTCCCCAGCTGAATGTTTGGAGGAAGAGTTCACTATTGCCTTGGTTGTGTAAACTGACGAGCACCTCTGGCCCAAATCCAACAATGCACTTAAGTATGTGCTTAACTGTTCTGCTGGATCAGAGTCAGTACATTCAGTAACACAGCAGAGCTCTGCATCCCAAGCAATAAGCTGTTAAAACCCAAGGACAACATTTACAAAGATTATCTGTCTGATAGATAAATGAAATATCCTGCAACTACAGGAGATTACAACCACAGACAGCAACATCAATGGTGCACTACAATACACACTTTCTTGCACTCTCTTTGGAGATGATGCAACAAGGCTTATTGAACTAGGCTTTCAAGTTTAGATTTTTTTTTTTCCTCCGTATTTCCCTGGTACAATACACACATCTTCTAAAGGGATAAGACAGCCTTACTACTACATTATTTCATTATTAAGACTGCTTTGTCCACACAACTAGGTGTCTGGAGAAGCCAAGACTACTCCAGAACATTTTAAGTTTACTACTGATATGAAGAACTGCAAATATAAGGTTTCAGAATCTTAAACCTCTGATGAAAGTTTTTTAGCTTGACTTGTATACTTAATTGCATTCATGAGAACAGCACCTACACCTTGGAGAAGATTAGAAAAAAACCATGGAGTACTTCATTCCACAGTAGAAAATTTTCACTAGCTATTTAGGAAACAGTGGCTGTAAACCAAGTATTCCACATTTTAAGTGTCATCTAAATACTAAATGCCTCACTGGAAAGTCCAATGCTCCAAGCAAAGCTGCCCCATTTGTCAGTATTTCCCATACAGAGATGTCCCATTACAGATCACAGAGGTTTCATGGCAGTAAAATGGTCCACTTTCAGTTTATGGGAAAAGAAGAATTAAAACCAAAAAGGAGACCATAGCACTGGAAGCTTACATCTTGCTCAAGAAAGAGTGCAAAATGAAGCAAATGTAACAATCTCCTGATCTCTAATTACTTACTACCACACGTGAAGCGTCTGAAGGTTCTAACACTTCCATTTCTCACAAAAACTTTCATGTTCTCTACAAAAAGGGCATTCTAAACAAAGTAGGTTTGGCCAGAAGCCCTTTAAAAGTAAAGAAAAACAAAACAAAACAACAACAAAAAATACCAAAACAATAACAACAACAACAACACCACAACCCCATCATGCTAAAACACTGAAGCAAAGTTTTCAAACAAACAACTCTTTGAAGAAAATTATTTGTAATTTCAACCAGAAGGCAGGCTCCTCAAGAAGAAGGTTTTCCCTGTGTTTATAGATTACAAGGAGATAACAATCATAAACATGTTACTATAGACTTACCTTGGATACTTCTTCTTTTCCACTGTTCTCCTTAATGAATACTTTTTCCAGTTCAGGGCTTATTCCTTCTACATTACACGGCACACGTGAAACAGTTGATTTTGGCACTGAAATGTTTGACAGTGGCATAGGGACAGATCTGGAAATACAAGCCTAGAAGGTAGACAGCAACATGATTTGAAGACGGAAAACAGAATAAAGGCAGAAGTCTCAGACCAAAACTAAAAACATTACCAAGTAAGAAGCTGTGTATTAATTTTGTCATCTAGAAGATCATCTTTATTCAGTGAATTTAAATAAGAACAAATGCCTGCATAAATCAAAAGCCAATCAAATAATCTCTTACTTAACTCAAAGAAGAGTTGTATAATGTATAATAAGCATTCTATGACTTCACTTGGTACTAAGTAGACAGGTGTATGTACTTTCCAGAGGCACTTACACCACAGGGAGACAGGGAGTGCATGGGGCCCTGACACTAATGTAACTGGGATCCAAAAGGAATTTTGTAACATTCCTAAAGCTTAATGACTTGACTGAAATATTCACTTAATGCACTTTTACTCTTTTGGTTGGTGTTAACAACTGAAAAATAAAACATTTATTCTGAACCTTTAATTTCATTAGCTTATAGCTTTTCAGAACTTTATGTCAAAGGTCTTCAGAGAAGTCGTCCTGAGTTTAAGAAACAAGCATGAAAGTAAGTACAAATATGATTTTCAGAAAAGCCTGTTGAGTAGAGCTCTCTTACCAACAGGAAACATTCACAAGAGCACACACACCATGTTTTGCACAGTCAACCTTAAAAGCTTCACCTTGGCAGCAGCTACACTGACAGCCATGAACAGTGCTCACGTGTCAATCAATGTTCTCCTGCTCACAGGATCACTGTGGATGACAATACTTAAGACAAAATGTCAACTTTTTTTTTTGAGTTCTTATCAAGTGAATCTTGCAAAACGTCCATCTCACAAGGTCCAAGTCATTTGCCTGCAAGCAGTCTCTGACTGCCAAAACACAGTGCCTGCAGAATGGCTTTATCAGAGAACATCTTTCTGAGAAACCAAAATGTCATGTGAGCAATGATGAAGGGAGCTCCAACTATTAAAGAATGTCTCTTCACAGCACATGTCCTTGGTGGGTTTCAAACTGTGTCAAAGACTTATGTGACTATAATGGCACAGGTACTTGCAACAGCTTACTTTGAGATGTAAAGCAAAACCCTCTTCTATGCAAAATGAAGTAGGATCCTTTGTTATAAAGGCTAACAGGTTCAGGAAGACCATCAAATTCCTGTTATTTTCATGCATTACATTTTGACAAGATTGTATGCCCACAGAAGGAATGTAAGGAATCAGCCATCACAGCTCTACCAGCTCCTCTAACTAGCTGCTACAGAACACAAGGTAGTTAAAATGGTATTCAGGAACCAACATTTTAGATGCTCAAACGGTGGCCTGTTAGTAACACAGAGTCTAAGTTAAGAATCTACTGCTATAGGTGAAATTTAATCAGGACTCAAATATCTGCACTTCCAAATAAGCCATGGTTAAATGCTACAAATACCTTATGATTTATGAAGATACTGGCTGAACCTCACCTGAACTTCGCAACTGTAAGTGGGTTTCAATTTTGCTGACAGGTTGTCATGACTAGGTCATGATTGCTCTGGGCATCCTCCACTGCACCCTGCTTTGGTACTTTCCTTTTCTTTATTTTCTATTATTTTTTAACTAGCCCAGATGGAATTGGCTTGCAAGACTGATAAGCAAATACCTTCCAGAGGAGCCTTGAAAATTTACCACAAAAAAATTAGTCTGTGAAGCAAGTATGCTTCCCTGGAAGTACAACTTTATCTGGCCATGCCCACAACTTTTACAGCATCATAGTGTATTTCAGTTGTTATCCTGGTGCAGCTCTTCTTTGATTATACAATGACCATCAGATAAACTCGGGTGAAGGTACAGCAGTATCAGACTGTTAAGCATTTCAATGTACCACACAAGAGAACAAACACAAGACAGATGGGAAGGTTCAGCAGGCTATTCAGCCAACCCTGATAGAGGCTGTCAATATAAGGAACTACCCACTTACCTGAGTCTGACTGATTGCTATATGGTTGCCATGGAGAGGTGACTGACGTTCCTTCTCTTTGTTGTGACGACTGCTCTGCTTACTGCGCTGAAGCTGCTGCCTCAGTTTGGCAATCTGCTGGAAAGAAGTTCAGGTGAAGTGAGAATGACTTATCGAATGGGCAACTGCCCAAATCTTCACAGATAAAGTGAATCATGGATATTTTAATCCTCTGGAGAATTTTGCAGGCATATGGGATTGCCTCTCCTTGAAGTATGAGCAATAAAGCTTCTTTCTGCTTATCAGATACTTCCTCCAAAGTATCTGCCCTATTCACCAACCTGAATATGACAATAGGCTTAGTTTATTTATTCAATTTCCTCATTTACACACAAGCACTGATGCAAACAAAAGTAGTCAGAATGACAATTCGTAGCATCTTCTAACTCAGAACTGGTTTAAACAGGGAACTTTGAACCCTACAGTTTAATTCGTTTGATCTTAAACCAGAGCAAAACTTTTTAGTGATAATACATCATAAAAGCAAAGAACTTTCACAAACAACTGGCACTCAAAATGCACTGTTCATCTCTGAATACTCATTTAATACATTTAATAGCATTTTCCTGCAGGCAAAATTATCACAGATTCCTTCAGGCAGATGGAATTATCTTTCCTGCTGTCTGCTGCAAAGATGTCTAATCAAAGTTACATATTTTAAATGTCAAATGCAACTAAAGCCATTATCCATTTGACCTGCTCCTTAACAAGAAACCAAAGAATTTCATTTTAGGATTCCTCTACTTATTTATTCCTCCTGGGAAACTTCTACATGAAAGAGAGTACTTACCTCTATAAACATTGTCTCAGAAGTTTAGACTATGTGCAAATTCATACAACAGGTACAGACACTTCCTTAAAACTGGGTAATTTGTTCCCTTAGGCTCAAATCTCACTGTTCCTCATGTGCAGCACTCTGGAATATAAGGCCACGCATGGCCCCATTTCATTTTTAACCCAGCTAGAAATACAATTTTTAAAAACCTGAAGGGCAAGTAAGGAGAATGAATACACATGGAATTCATACATCAGCTGGAAACTAACCTCTATTTCTGAGCGACAGCTTACAAACACATGCACTCTGTGGTTACTGCTAAGTAGTTAAATATATCACTGGTACTCTTGCAAAGCAACTCTGTGGCAGAGAATCACTTCACATCACTCTTCACAGGGTCAGAGATGACAGTGCCTGGTGAAGAGGTTTGGATGGAGCTCTGCTGCAGGCTTTGAACTCTTTGTGCTGTTTCTGGTAGCACTCACAGAAGAACAATGTATCTTTAAGGCTTCATATCAAGTTTTGCCACAGCTCATTACCCATATTCAGAAACTGCTACTCAGAAATGGCTGAACACTTTGATCTTTAAACAACAGACAAACAGTTCAAGACTTCCAAAAGGGTCTGTGTGTTGAATACATCCAGAAAAACAGAGCCCTAATACAACTGCATTACTTACACTCTACATTTAGAGAACTGGGACACAAACTCTTCATCAAAGGTGCAACTCCAGCACCATGTTGCAAGAATCTCTGGAGTCTGAAGAGGTATTTAATCTCTCTAAAACATAAATCCATTTGTCTAGAAATTTCTCCTTCTTGCAGGAGTAATAGCAATTAGGAAATCTAACTCCATAGATGAAAAAACATGCAGGTAACTACTCTGGTAAATATACACACATTACAAATATCTGTGTCCTACATGGAATGTTGAAGAATGGGGAGAACTGGGAAATAATCTTCATCGTCCCCTTTAAAAACCGAGGAGAAAAATTATGCCCAGATCAGAAGACAGCTGTGGACAGAGATGGCTGGCTATAAGAAAAATCAGAAAACAAAGAGTGCTGTATATAGATCTTTCATTTCTACTGCCTCTCCTTGATTCTGTGAACTTCCTCGTAAGTCAAAAAGTTAAATACATTATTTTGTTTAATTTAGATTTAGATGAAATTTAATTAATTTAATTTAGATGAAATACAGTTTCTGAGCTTTCCTCAAGAGCACACTATGAATAGAAAATATCTACACAATACCACCTCAGAGATCTGGCTGACTGATTTCTGTCACAAATAAGCTTGTAAATCTTTGACAATACACAGCCTCTCACTGTAAAATCTGGATAGTGAAACCTCTAAATGGGAGAGTGTTGATAGGCAGGTATGTCTCTAGGTTAGCCCAAAACCTTGAAGCTCTGATTTGTGAAAGGAATCAATGGATCACTGGAATTTAAGGCTCTCTCAGCCACCTCAAAAAAGTATGTGTATTTTGGCAGTCAGTAGGTTCTTGACACTAACAAAGAAGAGAGTGTTTGGGTCACTGAGGAGAAACAGAAGATGGAAAATTGCTGATTTGACTGTATCTGGAGCTGATATCATCTCTTAAACCAAATAAGCAATGCAGTGAAGAAATGCAGTACCTTCTTGGATCACACGTCCTTAGCCCTGAACTTGCAGGACCCTAGCTGTCCATGATGTGGGTAGTTACCTTTGGACAAGAAAAAGAGAAAGTACAACAGGTACACAGAAAGGAATCTGCTGTTTCCTATTTGTCCTGCAGACCTGGAAGACAGGTTTGCTGGCACAGACCACCAGCAGGTTGGCAGTGTCAATGAGTACACAAAATCCACTGAACTAAATGATGAATCTCTTCACCAAGGGGAGTCCACAATAATTCTACCACTTGCTAATCCTGAAATCGCAACAGCTTTTTTTTTCTTCTACAAGATTATCTTTCAATTACCAATTACACGTTATCTCAAGCTGAAATAAAGCTACTAACTATACTGAAATACTGCTACTAACAGGAATAGACAGCTGTGCTAGCTTCCTCAAAGTTTATCTGCACCTTCTTCTCAGGCAGCAGAGAAACACCATCAGAGCAACAAACATAAGCAAAATGATCTTCAGACAAGTATGAGCTACACTAATCCTTGCAAAACAAGTATAATTCATGGAGTAAAAAAAGAGTCAAACATATGCCTTGATAGTACCTGTTTTACCAATTATCTCAATGAGACAACAGATCTTGGGCACTCAACTGAGCTACGGAGTCTGCTGTGCAAAGAAAATGATACCAAGTGAGTGGTATCAGGAAAACAGGCATTTGAAGATCCAGCATTAGACCAGATCTGCGCAATGGAAGTGGTGCCAAGGAACCATGTGCTACAAAGGGCAGTAACAAAACACTCCCATTTCCATTGGGCAGCTAAGAACAGAAAGGGTTTAGAACATCACTTCCCTGACACACGCCCAGCTACTGAGCATGAATGTGACTGGGGTATACACAGTCACATTAAGGAATGTATGCAAATCATCACAAAAACATCTATCTGTATCCTAAAGCACCCACTTGTTGAAGACATTTAAGCCTTAGCCTTGCACATATGTGTGCTTAGATCCATAACACATGAATTATTTTAGTTTGCCAATTCAGATGCTCTCCCTGCCTACCTAACTTGAAGATGGGCAGAACTTTCTCATTAGAAAATACAGCTATTTTCTTAAAGGACAGCTGAAAGTAAAACATATCTTTAAAAAAACAATAAAAAAAAGTCAAGGAATTCATCAAGGAGTAAACTCAATTTGAACACTACCTCCAACATTTGAATGCCATTTATTATTTAAAACTGTTTTGCTATATTTCAATGTGTAATCATATATGGTAGTAAATTTCAAAGGATATATTTTGATTCACATTTGGCAAGTACTCTCACATGATTGGATGGAAGGGAAAAACACAGCACAGATCTGTGCACATTTCAAAAAAAATTATGAAAATTTTAGGCTTGGCTTGTCCAGTGACTGTTCTCTGCAATGTTGCTGATGCAGTGGAAAGATGCTTTTCTTCACCCATTTTAAAGTAATTTATGAAAAACACCCAGCAACAACAACAAAAAAAAAAACACCTAGAAAGCACAAAAAGCAGGGCATCAGGAACCTACACAAAGTCGTTCAGTGCACAAAGTTGTTCAGGGCACAAAGTTTCAGTTTGGTCTTCATCTTTTACTGTCAGCCAAAGGTAAGATGACCATCCAGGATTATTAAACAAACAAGTCAGGAAAACGCCCTATAAATATATTTTTTTGCTTGCTAAGTATTTCTATAGCTCGAAGCTGTACAAGGAATACTGTGAATTTTGTCTATGCCACTTGTGATATCACAAGTGCATATCACGCATGCATTAATATAATTAATGGCACAAAACTAAGAAATAACCAAGTTAGGTCAGTTCTTTACAACACAGGGATAATTTGAATATCCTGGTAATTTTTCCCTTTTGAAGCAATCTAGATGCAGACTAATATGAAATAACCTGACATCCCACTGTACCTTTCCAAATGCTCAGTAATATTTACCAGTCAATAGGCTGTATTTCTACAGCTCAGCCTACACAACATGGTAATTTCCCATTGCTGATGAAGCCACAAGGTCCTTGTTAATGAGTGAACTCCACCTCACTCATGAAGTGTTTGTTAATAAACACGTTAACAAGTAGGTCAAAGAGCAAAACGAGCATTAGAAATTCACCCCCTAAACCTTTGAATACAATCTTTCAATTGGTATATGAAAGTGCATTAGGCATGCAAGCTCTCATATTCAATTCTCTTTTATTCCTAAGTCCTTTTCAAGTACTCTGTTAGAGGAAAAGGGACCTTCCATTGGGGAGCTGCTGCTGTAACAGACACAGCACAGAGAGCTGCTTAAGGGAAAAGAAAAATCAGCTGTCTGAAGTAAGTCTTTAAAAACCTATACAAAGCAAAATCTACTTGTTTTAAATAGAGGGTTTTTCCCAGTTCTGGGTAAATTCCAGTTCAGGGTAAGCTATAACTAAAACTGTCCCTGAACAATGTCAACAGAATTTCAAACTAATTATTCAGGCTGAAAAGGGGAAGAAATGTCCACCATAAAAACATACAGCAATCTTTATCTCCCAGTCAAGACATGTATCTACTTAAATAACATTAAAGCAGTGTGGCATCATCTTAGACAAGTTACACCTAAGACTTCTTAAAATCAAGTAGTAGAGGCCTTCAGAATAAACAAATTATTTAAAAGTAGATTGGTCGTGAAATTATTAACGGAAAGTTTATATTGAGAGATAGGAACTTCTGAAGTTCTAATAGACTCACTACAAGAAAGCAAATATATCTATTTTACTGCTAGACAGATTTAATCCTGACACACAGCTATTTCAATAACGGGCAAAGTAAGTTTCACTACCCCAGGTGAAATTCTTTGTGTAAGTGGTAATTCTGAATTCATTTGCTTGCTTGGGATGATAAACCTATACACTCACTTTCAGTTTTTACGATGTAGATCTTTTAAAAAGACCTACCAGTTGTACTATATAAATTTATTTAATTTTGATAGTACCCAAATTAACCAAGGAATTTTTTTTTTAAACTTAAACACATAATCTTGATTTATCAAAACCTGCAAGTATCACACAAGTTTTTAGTTAGTTTACAGTACCAACATATGAAAGAAAAATGCTAGGAATCATTCAATGAATTTCTGAAGCAAGAAAACATGAATCCAAATTGCTAAAATAAGTCATGGAAACTACAAACAGCTATCTACTTGTTTACTGTCAAATGCTATGGGAAACAATTCAAAATTCTGAGCACAACCATGTTGCCTACAATACAGATAACAAATGCCCAAGAGAAAGTGATATTTTAATTTCCGTTACTTAACACCTTACTTTCAGCTGCCCATAGCTTTGTTGCGTGGTAGACATTTGACATTCTGCTCTTCTATCTCCTTCCCATCAGAGACTTCAGTAAAAGTGTTAGGGCTGTTTACGAATGTGATTCAAAATGAAAGGGACGAGATTTTACCATTTTATGTGCCAAAGCACATTAAGCTTTTTACCTGCATAGTTCTGTTTTTTACTGTTTTGTATGAAAAAGACAAACACTTGCCTGAGGGTCCTTTATGCTGCAAATGTGCTCCTCTAGTCCCTTGGTAGAATCTTTACATTTGGTGAAGCTTTGGCAAAAATTTCAGTTTACACATGTTCAAGAAAGATATCTGGAACTGGCAGCTGCATCTGTTAAGAATTCTGTCTCTCCTGGACTTTACAGTTTGAAAAGAACCACCCCAGGGAACTTCTCCTTCCAGGAACTGCATATTACTGTGGCACAAAGAAACTGAGTGCACAGATACTGTTGGTATTGAGCAAACACTTGACACCCACCACACAGGCTGACATGCGAGAGAAAGGAAAAAAGAAAGGGATAAAATAGAAGCTAAACAATGGAGAACCAGAACTGACAAGGAGCTGGAAGCTAACAGAGTAAGAGATCAAGTAGAGTGGGGATGCATAGTGGCGGGATGATGAATGCAGAATGACATGGGTTATGAACCCAAGGAACTAGAAAAGGTAAGAAAAGTGACCTGAGTAGCTGGAGAAAGGAAAACAGAGGAAAGGGAAGAACTGTATGCTGAAGAAGACAAGGGAAGGTTTTGGGGTTAACAACCTCTGCAAAGTTTGGACAGAAACAACTCTTCCACAGAACCTGTTTTGTCCACTGAGGCATTCTGTCAAGAAATGTGTTTCACAGTTCCTTTTTTTATCTTTCTTTTGTGGTCCGTACACCAAGAGTGTGGCAGCCTAGCACAATGGATCACTGTTATCAAATGGCAGAGACTTGCTTAAATGCTAAAGAGTTCACTATCACTGACAGCCACAGGCCTGTGGTGAAGAAGAGCTACTTGTTGCACAAGTTGATAGGAAACTGCCAGAGTATGAAGGATAGTCTCTCAGTAAAAGCAAGGAAACATTATCCAGAAAAACAGATGCTACTCCTCTCTATTACAATTTCTTTGTGCTGGTAGGTAAGGTTTAAGCCAAAACTTTTCAGACACAAAACTCCTTCTGCACTAATTTCTGGTCACTTAATCTGTGATTCCAAATGCTTTCTCACAGCTGCAGATTAAGTTATCCAGTGTTTCATAAAATAGTCAGTGAGATGGGAACAGAAATTCACCCCTCTTTTGATCAACCTCCCTTTGGCCCAGGACCTCATCTTCAAAAATGAGGCTACTGCCACCAATGGATTGCACGATTATTCTGTATTTGTCAAATGTGATTTTAAAATTTGAGTGATTAAACTTGTATCACTCCTTCTGACAATTATTCTATCAATGGATGGCCAGAAGAATATATGCTGTCTTTTAACTTCTTTTCCTTAGATAACCCATACATTCCTTCTCATTTCTGAATGCTCTATTCAACAGGATGTCACGAAAGAGCATGCAAAAAGCCCACAGTATGAGTGAAAAGTTCCACCTCACAGGAACATGGTGAGAGATACATTCTTTGAAAAAAAAGGGCATTTCTTGAAGAAAGGATACACCCTTCCTGACAGGGGCATCAGGCTGAATGTAGTGCCTTAGTAGGTTCTGGACAGATTCAGTTACTCAAACTCTGGACAAAATGGAGGTGACTGGGACAAAAACTGAGATACTGTCATTTCAGCTGAGCTGGAGACCATTTTACTTACTGTATCTACTTTTTCATGATGCAAATCCAGTTTTTTTTTAGGTTCTTTCTAGTTGCAACTGTAGTCTACAGCAAAATATTTATGATTGAAGAACATTTCAAGTACTCATACCATTACTGTATCAACACTTTTTTGTGGAAGTGGTGTCCTCTCCATCTCCAACCTAATATTTGAACAAAATTTCTAAGCAAGAATATGTGAACATACCAGCTGACACTATGCCTCTTCCAGGAGAGCAGCATTAAAGGTCAGAAAGCTAACTAAGGCAGCACTGAAGAGAAAACAAGCAACAAGAAGCTTGTTCCTCAATGCTCACTCTGGCCTCTATTTCACAACCAATACTTCATAGTATGCAAGTAGGAAGTCCAACAAGCATAAAATAACAATCACTCTTCAAACAACTCTTAGACTGGGGATAAAACCTGTTTCAAAAGCAAAAGAGGAGACGGAAAGGGTGCAGTTTCCTGGACTCCAGATAGGGTTTAAAAAATGTCTTGAGCTTATCAAAAATTGAAAGGCTCCACTGTGCAAAACTTCTCACCTCTTTCAGCTGATCAGCACTTCCCCACGATGCCGAACGCTGATGTGATCTCTTTTCTGCTCCCTCTTCAGCCCAACAGCTGGGTGTCTAGAAGGGAAAAAGAAAAGAAAACACACTGTACTGAATTCTCCAGGTAAGAAAAAATTTTGGCACAAAAAACATAGACAGTGTCAGAGTTAAGTGAATAAATTTCAGAATCTGATATGCAGCACTAATAATCTCAATAAATAAAAAGCAATATAGAAAACAATGCTTTGCAAACTTGCATTTACAAAGGATGAGAACTCGTTACTGAAGAAGGAATCAAGAGGCCCAAAAAACCTTACTTGGCTGCTCCCACCCATGCTTTGGCATCCATGCCTACATTTTACTTAGTGGACAGTTTAGAAAACCACACAATTAAAAAAACTGTAAAACAAACTCAAGCAAGGATTCACTTCTCCAGTCTTCCTCAACCACTGGACCACAGAACCAATCCCTTCTTGCTAACTCTGACTTGATAAAGAGTTTGATACACCTTTTATTATTTTTGGCACCAGCTTTCAGGAGCAACACAGTGACAGGCAGGCGTTTTCCACCTATATATCAAAGCCTAGAAGTCCGGGTACTGTCCTTAGATGTAGGAGATAAAATTAAACTCCAAGGACTGAGAAGCATCCAAAACCCCAAACTTCTATTATGTTTATTTGCCACAAGGCCATTAAGAAAATTGAGGTTATCCACCAGAATTCCTGAACAAGAGAGTCACAGGAACAACAGAAACATCTAAAATTCAGGAAGAGTTTGGGATATGAACTATATAAAACTCAGTGGGTATATTTTTTTTATATATATATATATATATGTATATATATAAAACTGTTTATGTTGCGGGTTTTTTTCCCCCAACAATTCCTACCAGAATTCGCTGAATCTTTCACAGTAAGTACACACAAAATAAAACTGTACCATTGAAAATAACAATTTGTCCATAGAGTATTTAAGGCAGGGGACCACTGCTGACACTTCTAGGGAAACAAAACCCCAGCCCACAGGACAAATAGGATCTGGGATCCATATGCCTATGGGACTTGCTCTCATGCATGGAAACCCTGCTCTTTATCAGCTTTGCTTACTCTTGCTTCCTGTCTAGGATCTAGAAGCTTTTGTAGTACCCACATAAATAATGGAGACTGTTTGCTTGTCTCAGGGAGGAGGCTGGGCACCACTCTGGAGAACACCACCAAACCAACACCTACAGCTCCTTGCAGGGCAAAGGGAGCTGGGAGGAGCTCCACTCCAGACCAGCCAGGTACTACCAAGCTCAGAACTGTAACTTCAGAGCATGGGCTGCACCTTCACAGCCACCACACTGCCATGGTATCACACAGCCTACAGCACAGCACCTAACTCCTCAGTGCTAATATTTATTTCATGTGCTCAGTCTTCGTGTGCACAGGCCTACATAACCTTCTTGTGTTTTCTGCCACCCCTGCACTTTCCATGGCTCTGGAGGGGCTTTTTCTGTTATTTTTACACCATCATAGTATTTCAACCAAAAGCCCAGCAAGCTGTGTGGGTGACTAGAAAGCAAAATGGAAAAAATCAGTCTTGAAGTTTTTCCTGCATGTTCCCAGGAAAGAAAAAATAAGTCCTCACATGAAAAGTGTTCTGTGTATTTATTACATGACTCTATCATGTAATACCCCCTTTTGTTTAAGTCTGGGGAAGTAACCAGAAGATAATGTGGTTACAAAAAAAAGGATAAAATCAAATGTGACAAGTTAAAACAGCTACTAAAAACTATGTGAATGACAAGGCAGCCCCTCAGCCAGCGCAGCACTTAACTCTCCCGATCCAAAGCAGAGCCTCTGCCACATGCATGTGCTACCTGTGTGTGTGTGCATCTGCTTACCCTGCATTTTAAGAGAGCCACCTTCTAAATAATTACTTGGTTTTGCAGCTTGGGTACTTACCATCTCCCTGAAATTTGTGTGGAAGACATGCTGTTGGGTTTAAATGCAGGGTTTTTTAAAAAACATTGAAGTGGCTCGCAGATTCCTACTGAACTAGTGAAAATGGGGAATTTTTTTTTTTACTTTTTCAAAATCACAGGCTTTCACAATCTGTTACAATTTACTTTACAATTTAAATTGCTCTTACAATATTTTACTGTATCCCAAATACAGCTGGAACTACTTCCTCACAGAACAGCAATGCAAGGGGAATTCTGAGAAAATTGTCTTCTCAAGAGTGTCTTCTGATTACAGCACTGCTCCACAATTTGGGGGAGACCAGGATGAAGTAGAACCAGGCAGTTTGGTGGCTTAAATACTTACCTGTAGTGCAGAAGGGTGTACCAAGGATCACTATAAGCTCATATCCTTTCAACTACTGAAAAAGATATCAAGAATCTAAAATACCAAAGTGACTTTCTCAATACAGAGAAGTACACTGTTAAAAGAAAATAAGTATGTAGAACACACAAGCTTGACTGTATTTTTAATAAACACAGACCTTGATCCAGAAAGCAACAGTACAAAATAGTCTATCTAAAAAACACAAACTAAGATTAACTCCCAAAGACCTTCCATCAACACAGTCAGGAGAGAGAAGTAGGAATCCTTATAGCGCAGATGATTTACTCAGAAATCAAACAAAAATCAGAAAATATCCATTCACTTAATACTAAATGTTGTACTTGTTCAAGAATGCTTTGACATTCTCTTCCACTCAAAGAGAAAATCAGCCTTGAGACAAAGACTACATGGATGGTTTCAGCCCCTGGTAAACTGAGTTAAGACAACACCCTGCAAAGTATACATACACAGCATACAGGGGAAGACTATTTGTGATCCCCAGTTTTACCTGCAGTATTAGATTACAGCCACTGTATGATGTTCCTAGCTCAGTACTGAAATCAGACAGTGTTATATTTATGTGCTATTTAGAACCAAATTTAAAAAAGAAAAAGCTTCACAAATATAATACAACTTAAGCAGTTACTAGAATATTATTACAAGGTAGTCTTCTTCAAAACCTGGAAATTGCTGATTGCAATATGTTGCAATCTACATTATATGAAGAATAATTTTGGGTTTGTAACAGCAAACCCTTGTATTCAAGAAAAGCTTTTAAAAAACAAACAAAAGCACCTCAAACTTGTTGCATTCAAACAGAAATTCTGCTTTTTTAAGTTTAGTTTATGTATGAACACCTCATTATCTTACTTAAATACTGTCATTTAGATCACAAATAAAATGGGGGTGTGGAGCACCCACAATCTGTCACCTTTCACGGAAATGTTTTTCTCATCTTATTTACAACTTCCACAAAACAGGCCTATCAATGGAAGCCTTCATTTGAAGCTGCAGTTGTACTTCTGAAGTGTTATACGTGGAAAAAATAATATTAAAGCCAGAACATAATCTAGAATTGTATCAGAAGAAAAATTTCTGAATCACAAAACCACAGTTGCTGCACTTCCAAGTCAGAGAAACAGAAAGAATACATCTCACAGTGAAGAGAGTCAGGCACTATCTTTGAAACTGGTAATATTTCAAGAGCATCACAGAAGTTACGCATTTAACTTCATGAAGAAGGATTAGTTCTGCAAGGCCATATTAAGAAACTAAGATTTTAGGGGGAGATCCTTGAAAACACTAGATAATGCATGCTGCACTTACAAGACATGGATCCCTTGTTTTCAAGACGTTAAGGTTTGTAGTCCATTTCAGCTGACACGTGGGATAGGACATGCTCAGAATGCCACATCTGTTTGCTCTCTTCAGTCTTCATGTAAATCACAATTACCATAGCTCTAACTCACCCAGCCTTGTGGAGATCAGCATTTTTTCCAACATGTTTGGTAATCCTGCCTTGCTTTTCCATCCATGCCAGCGACATACACCTACATTCTTTCCACTTAGATCAGAATGACTGCACACCAGCCTACCTAAACCTAAAATAAGACTGTATTACCTTAAATATCCCATAATTTATTGCCAGCCCATAACTCCAATTACTACTTTCAGCCTGCATTCTGGAATATCTACATATATCTATGCTTTACAGGGGAAGCAATATGCTTTTAAAGAACTTGCATGTTGAACAGAAACCCAGTGGCAGCACCTAGAGGATAAGAACTGACAGGTTTTCAGGTATTTCTAAAGCATTCAAAGGCCAGCTAGAAACTTTACAAAGAGAAATTGCCTAAGGAGTTAGCAGTCAATTTGACTATAGATGATGACTTCAAACATCAGACAAGTTAAGCAAAGTTAGAATGACAAATTCACAGCAGTACAACACATCTTATTCCCTGCCCTTTCTGCCAATATACATCATTAAAATATCCCATAAAATCAATTATAACTAATATACCATTAAAAAATATTCATGGAATTGAGCCTCTTTGTTTATGACTCTTTATTTCACAGCAAAAAAAAAAAAAAAAAATCTACCTAAAAGAAAAAAAAAATTAGTCTAATGACAGCTAGCGACATTAAAGCATTGACCTACCTATGAGAAAACCATATTTTAGCCTAGAAACTCTGCACTTTTCTCTTGGTTAGAGAGAGAAATAAAAATTCTGAAAGGCATTTTGCAAACTTTCTTCAGTTTCATTTGCTCCATAACTAATTACCATATACAATGAGCAAAACTGGATCCCAATATTCCTAGGTATGCCTAAGTCATCAATTGGAAATCGCCAGATGATAAAAATGCCACTAGGCAATTTGTTTCTTTACATTATTTAGATTAAGACTACACGACAAATAACTGAAAATACTTTTGTTATGACATCAACATAAAAGTTTCTTTTTAATCTCTCCTTTTTAATTTTATAAATACCTTTTAAATTTCTTAGCTACTGCCAAATAATTATATTTATCAACTCCCACATTTATCCAAATGTTTCTGAATATTGCAAGATTAGACACAGCCATTTCAACACTGGGTTGTTCTTTACACTATGAAGGGGGAAATACTTAAATGATGAAGCATAAAGAAGTGGTGCACAAAATTGTTCCATCAGTGCTCCCAAAAGAGACAGAAAAAATGGGGAAAGAAATTACACTGAGTTTTAAATGTCCTTAACAAAAAGTTCAGATTTCACACATGGAGAGGAAAGTAGGACAATGGAGGAAGTCAGGGGATCACAAAGTAAATCAGCCCAAGTAACTTCGCATAATATGAAGTTTTCCTGCACTTCTGAAATACTTAAAACACTACTAAATAAAATTGCATACCTCTGACTACCCAAGACATGCTGCTCCTTAAAGATCAGCTAGATGTATGCATATACACACAAACACATGAACATACATACAGAATTCTGAGAAATGCTGAACTGTGAAAATACAACAATGCAGTGTCATAGTGCATTTTTCCAAAAGCAAACAACCACCTCACTTCTCTTCTGTATTTTCAGTCAAAACACTTGGGCAAGTAAGAGGGACACAGAAATATGTACTGTAGTTCCTATTCTCTGTGATATGACAGAAACTAAACTGAACAAAATTCTGCTCCCTCCATTCTATTATTATGAAGAAATATTTCATTCATGAGTATTACACAAGTTTAAAGAATTTAAGTGGAAACAAGGACTTGGAATAAAGCTCATTAAAGGTTCATCTGATCACCATGAAGACCAGAAACTGTCTCTCTTTTTTTTTAAAAACAAGAATTCTAAGAAACTTGGAACAGCCATAATCACCACATCAACAAAACCACACAAAAATTGGATTTGAGATTAACATTTTATTAGGAAGAAAATATACCCTTGAAAGAGAAATTATTATTCCACCTACAATATAAGTTATACTGACAGCATTGCTCATGAATTCAGAAGTAAAATATGAATTTATTCTCCAACGAAGCATGCTCATACAGAAAAAAAACAGTTTCTTGGTTTTCATTAACTTCTTTTTATTTAACTTAATTTTCTATGCATGCATCCTATCAACTACTTGGAAGTCATCCTCACTTCTTGAAATCAGATATACTTTGAACTAAACAGAGCTCAAACAACAAAAAGCCACACACACACCAAAACCTAAGACAATGTTTTATGATCATCTTCAAACCTCCCTAGTGAGCATTTTAATTGGGGAGTGGAAAAAAAAAAAACCAAACAAAAAAGCCCTCCAAATGGAAATCAGTGTGCATATCAATATGCTTGCTCAGTTTCACATATTCATAGTCACAAGTAGTGACCCAACTTAAGCACTGATAAATGCTTGAGTTTGGCACAATTTGAATAAAAATACAGCTAATATAATTCCTCGCTGGAAGATATCCAGAGATGTAAACCTTGAGATCTCCCTGCTCCGATCCTTTTGAAATAATACTTCATTTTGTAATGACAACAGTATGCTTTTCCTCTCTTTTATACTTTATTATGCTGAAAAGGTAAAATTTCATTTTTAATTTCTGAATGAGGTAAAGGGAAGCAGCCAAACATTCACATAACCTGAACACTTACTTGAGCTCACTAGGAAAGCAATTTTACTGCCAAATACTTGGAGCTCAAATATTTATAGAACAGTTTGTTTATCTTTTCTGTAACTAGTTAGAAGGTTTGTTTGTGAATGTTTAAATATTCTAAATTTTCTATTCATAAGGGTATTTGTAAAGATTGATATGGATATACATTTTATGAGAGGACTTGAAAAATACAGTAACTACAAAGCATGCTACTGAAAATCTCCTGAATGGAAATTATGCTTTTAAAACAGAAAGACTTAAATGTCACAGTACTGTGAAAGGAAAGCATCTTGAAAATAAATCTAGTATTAAGGGCTTTTTAGGTAGATCTTTCGTGACAGTAAATATCACTGCTGGTTTTTTGGCTTAAATGGACTGTCTCATTTCAAAAGCAGGACATAAAGACAGCCTTTTCCAAAGGGTCCTCATTACAGTTTCTAAAAATTTTCTTGGAACATTTTAATAATCAGTTTCTCAAATTCATCAAGTAAGATTTCTGAAACATACAGACCCATTTTTTTTCTAAGAATTCTGTGCTTATCTTTATCTATCAAAGGGCTTCCTGTGTTGCCTGACACCATATTTTAGAGATGAGGAAACTTCTACATACATTCTAACTTGTCCTGAGAAGCTCAGTATTACACAAAAGACTAGAATCATAGAATCTATTTCAAGACCCATGATAACTATGGATCAGAATCATGGCACAAGAGATAAGCAACTGATCTGACAACCAAACCCACCTGGCCTGTTTGACTGAAAATATAACTAAAGAGAGCTAGTTTCTTCTAGTTTCCAATTTAGTTTGGAAGACAAACTCAGATGGCTTATTCCAAACCCAAAAGCACTGTGGAAAAATCAAGAATACAGCTCTTTGATAATAACAGGGGAGGGGTGGTTAGAATTATGCATTATTAATCTGTTTGACAGTGATCATCTTCCTGGGCAACAAGCTCCAGCACAAGGAGGAAGCAGGCAAGAAAAAGCATTCACCTTTCTAGTCAGAGTACTGGAGCAATAGAATGCCCCAACAGCCCACCTGCCAGAGGATCCTGCTAAGGACAGAGCCCTGAAGAGGATCCAAGGCTATCACAAGAGTATCAGGCCATGAATAATTTCAGTTGCCCTCCCTCAGCTCCACACACACACACAAACACACTTTTTGAGACTGACAAATGTATTATCATGATTTAGTAAAATCCTTAGTTTATCAGACACTGCTATATAGACTCTTTTTCTTAAATAATACTCAGAACAGTTTTTCATATAGCAGCTTCAAAATAAACCAGATACACAGCTGAGATTGGTATCTGCTTATTTAGCCTCAAAAGATCCGCCCACATTGAGAAAATTATTTTTAATAACTGTTTTCTAAAAGCATAAAAATATTGTCGCGTACCACGTTACTGATTAAAAAAAGACTACTGTAACTTATTTTAGGGTTTCATATTCATAATAAAATAAGTGAATCCACATTCCTTCAGAATTATATTGACATCAATCATACAAAACATCTCTGTTGTCTTGTTTCACAGCTTTTACCTGAGTAGATTTATCTTTCATACATGAAGGGTAGTGTACATGGGGATCACGTGGCCACTGTCCTGTGAGGTAAGGTCCTGTTATTGTGTCCAAAGAAGAAGTTCGCCTTATGGTACCAGAAGTTCTGATTTGCTGGGATTTTGGCCTGTCCACTGTAGAAAACCAGAACAAAATCAACAAAAAAGTCAGGCTAAATTTGATGTGAAATGTTTAAAGCTAGCTATGACACACAATGGCAAGAACATATCAGAAACCTTTGTCTAAATGCCAAGCTGAAAAGAATGCCATCACATCAAAGCAAATACACCAGACAAAAGAGAAAAACAAATAGAAAAGAAAAAAAATTAACAGTTACGAAAACTCCAATGCTTATTGTGTTCATATCTGCAAAGAACTGGGCTACTTATACTACATGTTTTCATCAGCAAATTTAAATACTGTTGGAGTCTGTAAGAAAAGAGTCTCTCTGAACTCTTCAGAGAGAAATCAGAATGCAGGGATTGAATTAAAACCTTTGGAAGGACTGAAGTATGTCAAGCCACTCACACATAAAGGTGTACATTTAGATTTTAGAATAAATAAGCAAGTAAGTAATAATAAGTTTTAAGTGGTTTTAGTGAGTAAAGGTCTTAGATACCTGAGTAGAAGTGCGAGTTCTAGTGAAGGTTGAAAAACATTGTCCTAAATACTAGTGTTTCTGTAGAGGCTCCAGGAACATAGTTTTAAACATAATAAAACTATAGTAAGAATATTGCTTACATTTTTCAGATAGAATAAGATAGACCATATGCGCAGTTTATAGTTTATAGCCTGCCGTGCTATAAAAAACTGAAATTCTAATAAATTAAAAAGTAGTGGTTCAAGTTTGTGTCTTTAGCTTGTTGAGAAATTTGTATATGAAAATTGATGTATTGGGGAGAGCCTTGCCTTTGCTGTTGCCTTTTTGCTTTTACTTCTTGCCTTTGTTCCTGCTCTCCTCACTGCCATCATCATTGCCCAAAAAAGATCAGCAACATCGGCCCTGCTGGGACCTTTGGAAGCAGCTTCTGCTTCTATTTGGAACTCTGTACCAAAACTTTAGCATGGACTTTAACACTTGTAACTCTTTGCCTTTTGAGACTAAATGTGCCTTTGCAATAAACAACTTTATGGCAACTATTAGCTGCTAGGCTCTTGAAAGAAAACAACCACAACCTGACAAATAGTGCCCTAAGCACCAGAAAAATAACCCACAAAATACCGTGATGATGCAACTCAGGAAAGTTAGACATGCAGAAATAGAAAATGTAGCATAGCACTTCTAAAGTCAGCTTGCTTGCAGCGTTCCAAATACTGACATACAAATCATGAGAAAAACTGTGGTTAAGAGGATGCATATCTAATTTATTCTCTTTTCCGTACTATTTCATATTTTAAATCAATTATTTACAAGATCCTACTGCAGGCCTTACAAGCTGAGAGTGTGACTGTCTCTCCCCCTCTAACAGAGCACTGGTCAGAGCAGCTGCCTTGTTTATTTTCACTCATCATTGTGCCTGCAGTCCTCGACTCCTCCCTGTACTTCTCTAGCCATACACCCAGATCATGGAACACTTTTTCTTGTATTTCACTTGGAGAGCCAAGTGCAGGGTGATTCATGAGATTGATGTGGGAAAAAACAGTTTAACAGCATGCTCTCTGGATTGTCTTTGTCTGCTTTGTCCTTTAGGCAAAATTACTTCATATACTCATTTTCTAGACACATTAGCCAGCCTAAGCTGTACGTGGCAGCTACTGTCTGTTTTGCTCACCTCTACTAAAAGAAATTTGCACATGAGATAATTTCCAAGTTAGTCATGTGCTATGCACTGATCTTACCCACCAAAAGCATACTCATGAGAGCAGATAAACTTCTGAGTCCAAAGATGGCCACTGGCCTTCACAAGTATTTTCTATTTGTGTGCCACCTCAAACTGATGGATCTTAAAAGGCAGAGTCCATCATCAGTGTTATATATACAGCATTTAACACAATTAGGGTATAGCTTACACTAATACAGCATGGTTATGATATACGAAGACAATAATGCTAAAACAGACCATTTTAGACAAATACAGACCTGCTGAAACACTGCATTAGCTACTCATTTTAGGTGAAGAGTTCGAAATAATGCTTTGAATTGGACATGATATATTATGCTGCCTTTTATACTGCAATTATTTTGACTGCCTTATCTATAAATCAAATCCCTAGCATTTCAAACAGATCTATCCTTATAGGATTCCAATTATAATCAATCTGCATTTTAAGAAATATCCTTGAACTATTAAAGTAAGGAAGTCTGAAAGCCATAACAGAGATGACAAATTTTAAAAATTAAACCAGTGTTTACATTTGCATTGAAACACCAGCGTACCTAATGAGTATAGCTACAAAGAATTCTTCCAACCTTCCCTGTCATGCTATGGCACTATGCTACTCTCTCAGCCCAGGTTTTGATTCTCAAAAACACCTCCTAAAACAAGTCAGAAACGATGCACAAGATAACATTTGAACATGAGGAAGTTAGGACTAAACACAAGAAAATACAAGTCCAAAAGACACAACAAAATATATACAACCAGACAATTAGCTAAGGTTTGTAACTTGTTCTACACCCAGAGGAAAGGCAACAGAAATTCCAACATTCATAACTAAAATAATAGCATTAAAACTGAAGAGAAACAAACACCACCAAAAATTACTAGTTCTGTTTTACCACAGGCATCTTAGAAGTGGACTGTAAGACACTGTCAAGCCTTAAAGCTGAAAGAAGAAAAAGTTCAAGATGCGGTTTCCAACATCCCTACTATTTATCAATGTTTCTTTGAATTACAGGAAACAAACCACTCCGCAACTGCATAAACCAATTCAAATTAGCACTAATTTACTGTCATCCCTATTCCACCATTGTCTGTGCTCCTTCTACCTCCTCAGATGGATTTACTGTCATCCCTATTCCACCATTGTCTGTGCTCCTTCCATCCCCTTTGAGATGGCATGCAGAGATGTGTGAATCCACCTGGAAAAATAATTCACTGAGATAAACGTAATGAAAACTGAAGTGCATCCTCCTGAAGTCATAAATGCAAGGTTTTCCCCATTACAGCAGAGTTGGCAGAACATAACGGGCAGAAACCACCAGGAGAGTTAGAACAGCTGCAGCCCTGTGGTCTGTTCAATAACAGTTTTGGCTCCTCAACTTTTATGATGTATCATTAGATCATAAAAAATAAAAGAGAAGTTATCTATAAGCATGGCATTTGAAGAAACTCTTGCAAATTAGCATTTGACGAAGTGTCTTGTACAGTAATGTACTCAGGCATGATGGAATGCCCTGGAGAACATCACTCTACTGGACCCCAACAGTGGCAGATCAGATCAGCTTAAGCAGTTTTCTAAATGCTACAACTTCTCTCAGGGTTTATTTCTTCATCTTGCTTTTCTCACCTCATCATAAGTCTGGCTTCCCACTACTCCAGGGAGCAACTACATAACACTTCTTCCTAAATTTTCATTATCACAAATTATCCTTCCCCAGCCCAAATCGCTTTCTCTGGTTGGAAACCTCATGCTCCAGTTTTTTCAGAGAATCAAAAGAGCTGAAGCGCTTAAACATCTCCTGAATATAGCCAACAGACTTCAGCATTCAGAAAGGCTTCAACAATATTAAGGAATCACTAAAATTACAGACTGATTTTATCCATTTCAAACTAAAACTCATCTGACAGTATCCCAAGCATATGAATGGATTTTACTGCAGCAGTAAGTCAAAGGATTCTGTTGTCTTAGTCAGTGATAAGTGAGACATCTCACATGAAACTCAGCTCTCACTCCAGAATACGGAAACTAAAGATCACAGCACTTAAGCAGTATAACATTACCTGAGGAAGTTATCTAGAAATTAGAAAAGCAAGACGTATGCTTGCAGCGAGGCAAAATACTTCACGACCACTGAGGTTAGCTCGGTTGATGAGAGCATGATGGTAAGAATGCCCAGGACATGGGTTTTATACCTGAATCAGCTGTTCTCTTAAGAGTGGGACTCCGTGATCTTTCTGAGTCCCTTCCAATTCAGAATATTCTGTGATTCTATGTGTTATTTAAAATATGTCACAAGTTTTAATGGCATGCATTTAGGACAAATTGCTACATCATTCTAGTTAATGAATGCTACACAAAATGACACAAGGGTCCACCTGAATACTACAGCTGGCAAAATTCGACATGATCCTACCTCCCAGCAGGAACCAACTAAACCTGCATGAAATCATGATTCTGCATGCTGCATTGAGAGCAAAGAAAATTCTAGTTATACCACCTAGACTGTCTGAAAAAAGGTTTCCATTTCTCTGACAGCAAAATGTAATTCAGCAAGAGCCTAACATGACAGTTCTTTTGAAAAGGACATGGGGCTCAAATAAAATCATCTGCTGCAGCTCTAAAATGAAGACCTCGCCTTCCCATCTAGGATAGAGGCAGCTAACCTGCATGTAATCTGAAAGCCATGTTCACAGTCCATTTTTAGCTTAAATAGCTTTGTGCCACATGTGCAATGAGGAAAATCACCTGCAACAGAAGAGCAAGACTGACAGCTAGCATTGATATCACTAAAAAAACTGGTTCAGCTCCATCACCAGAGCTCATCTGTCAACATCTTTTCTTCCCATGTTTCTTTCAGCAGTGAGCAAATCCAGTTCAAAATTGGCCAGAACTTCTCTGCTCACGTATCTGCATAGATATAACTGATTTTAAATGACTAAAATTATCCTGTGAATCTCAGAAAACACAAATTTCTCTCAAACTGAGTGAAAAACATGAAAAAAACTAAAATCCATTCTTCTGCAAAACTATGAGTATTAATATTATCATGTCACTATGTCAGCTAATTGTGCCAGCTAATTGTCCTGCCAAAAGGTTAAACAACATTCTTGCAGTTATTTCTTAATTTCTTTTCTCAAAAGTTCTTCCTTAACTTAAACTATTAACCTGAGACACCATGAAATACCAGTACTAAGTTCCACAATAAATTTTCATGAGATGTTGCTTCTCCTCAGTTTAGTTGCTAGCACCCTGCACAACCTTCTGATCACAAGCTACTAGTGAAATGAGTCCCAAGTTTAGGAATCATCCATTCCTGAAGAATTTCAGATTTTTATCTAGGAAATAAATACTAACTTCAAAGGAATTTTCTCCAAAAATACTCTTGGGAAGACTACGATGAATATCCTACTTTTCAAGAGCCACAAAGTCAGAGTTCAAGTAGTCTGGCTCAAAGGATATTCAGAGACTGGCTACACCACCATAAAATAGCATCAGATATTTCTAGGACATTCCTACCAGACACAACAAAAAATGTACAACAATTTATTAACCCAATGAGATGCAGAAGCGCCTGTGTGAATGCTTCTTAAATAATGAATTATGGGGGAATGCAGTCTATGAAATCAAAAAACTAGAAATGGAAAGCTGAATATTAAGGAATAGTGACCCCTAAGAATGATGGCCTGGCATCACTTAAGTCACATTTCCCATGGCAACTACTGATGACTGTCCTACTCCTGGTGTAAAGTCCCCTCTCCTGTTACACTTTGTAAAATCATGAAAAAGGGATACCTTTGCTCTTGCTTATTTTGACAGTGATTCCCTGAGTAGCACAAAACCAGACTTCTGGATTCAAGAAGACTCTGTCTCTGAAGAGTCTAGTAAAGGGAGAGGTTTTTTGCTTTTCTGTTTGCTTTTTTAAGCAAGTATATAGTGACACTGTACTGATATCTGAATGCATATCTGACTGGTCTTTCCTGCTCTGATTACACAGGTAGATGGTCAAATTGGTGCATGTTTAATTTGCAGAACTTGTCTCTATGACTTTGCCAGGAAAAAGACTGAATAATGGGGATTTAGAGGCCACCCTAAAAAAATATTTCAATCTTCATTCTCAAGAAGGCTTTTCTCTTGTAATTGGAGCCAAAATCTCTCATGAAAAAGATTAACAAGGGATTTGGGGTCCCCTGAAGTTTTACTTTGGAGGAGTAAAGAGATCTATTGGCTCAAAGACATTTCCCAGTTGCCAGTGACTGACGGACTTGTTTCTGACCCAATCTGCTAACTGGCTGCATGACTGCATAAACAGTTCAGAAAGGTGCAGAGCAACAAAGAGAACGCTGTTTGCCACATACTGCTTATACAAAGTAACAAAAAATAGGATTTTAAATAGGATCTTAAAAAAGCCCACAGCACCCTTTTATGTAATTGAAAAAATTACAGTGAAATTACTGCACGCTTCCTCCATAATTTCAAATTAAATAGCCGAATCTTTAAGAGCTTAGAACAAAATACTAGCTTTTTCAAACATTTAAAAGGCAGTACAGTGTTTTGCTACCAAAATTATAATTCTAAGAGAATATAAGACAAGTCTTTTTAAGTTACTTTCCAATACACCTCCAAAGTACTTTACATTCAGCTCCTTAAAATGTGTTTTCATTATGTGCAACCAAACTGGTTTTGGTTCAGTTGTATCAACTTCAGAAATTATTCCCCAGTTTGTATCTTTAGAAATCAAGAGAGAGAATGACTGAAAATTAAGAGGGATGACATTCTGAAGTTACTACTCTAAAGAAACAGACATAATCCACTCTAATTTCCTCTCATTATCCTAACTGAAGGGGAAAAAAAAAAGGCAGCACAGAACAACATCATAACCTAACCAAGGCTCCAACAACCAAAACTGAACAAGCAGAAAAGCAGGCTACTTCTTGAGAGCAAAGATCTTTTCAGAGATCCAGGTCCATGAATGATGTGCTTTCTACATACAGAATTCTTCAGGGAGGAAAAAGATTAAAAAAAAAAAAAAACGAGGTGAGCCAGTCTTCCCCACAGATCATTTTACAGTCTGGTAGTCAGGGCAGATTTGGTTTTGTACCTGACAAGGCTTATGAGAATTCGGACTGAACTGCAAGAAACAGAAGACTATCAGGACAGGATGTCACCTATGCTGGGAAAACAACGTAAAACAAAACCAGCTTGTTCCTTCAAAGGAAAATTGTACACACACTGACCCACAGTATAGGACTTAGGAATCAACTATATTGGTATCTTTTATAGCTATGACTAAGTCATCTAGAAAGGGAAGAGGTCTTCTGAATAGTCACTGAATCCAACCACAGGTTAAGACATTTCCCTCCATAACAGAGGCTTCATGCACGACTCAGGGATGCAGAGCTCTGCTCACCTAAGCACACAGGAAGGCACAGTGGCAGAGTCTGGATACCAGAGGAAGTACAACACATGGATGAATTTGTAGGCGTATTTCACTGGACCTGCAGTTGACTGGAAGTCCTGGTTGCCTATGCATTTATGTTGAAGTAAGGTCTCTGCCTCATGTCTCATATTCACTCCAACCACAAGTCAAGTGAAATGTGACTACGAATATCTTTCAGAAGTCAGATTTTGCTCACAGCAAAACTCTCCTGTTTAAAATCAACATGATCCTCAGAGATCAAACACAGAAAGAATGCTCTAATCTCCATAAGAAAAGTAAACAAACCATATGGCAGAAAGTTTCAGGCTGCTAAAGCTGAACTATTCCTCTAAGAAGGATTACTGCTGGCATGTATAGGACCTGTAGGATTTCATGGCACAAAAGCCTGCTTTGTTCAATAGATGTAACCTAAACACTTGCACTCTTCTTTTTACCTATATGTAGGTAAAAAAACACTAATTCCAAACCTTTCATATTTTTATGTATTTCACAATTTTAGATTATATTTTTATTTGTAGGATTATTACTTCAATTTTAAATACTACACAAATACCTGAGCTTAGTATCGTTTAATAAAGCATCTCAAAAGTGTTTGTACTATAAAGTTAAGACAAATTTAATTGGAGCTCAGCAGCTAAGTACTTGGGAAACAGCACACTGAAACAACCATCCATTAACTGTTGGGCACTTCAGCAGATAGAAAGAACTTCCCTTCTTTTAGTTCATTAATTTAGATCTGCTGAATCATCTATTCCATGTATCCAATATTAAAAACCAAACTGGGAACCAAGAGCAACATTAAAGCTTGGAGTGTTTTTTCTTTCAGTATATTAATAATTAAAATACTGAAGGTCATTATAAACACACGCAGTTGATTCAGTAACAGAAGACCACTTTTTTCCAAATAAATTTGACGAGTCTGAAGGGATTTTTTTGTTGTTGTTGTAACGACAATACTAAAAATTTAGCAAGATGTAGAAAGTGAGGGCTTTGTAAACCTTTAATCTAATTCTTCTTTCCATCAAAATGCAGCTGGACATAATAATGAATGAAACAAATCAGAAGGCATAACTCACCATTCTCCTAATCAAAATGCACAAAGAACTGTAATCAACGCACAGAGGCTATACAATGCCATCATAATGATCACCAATTATTAGATAGAACGCATTCTCCTAGCTAGAGCAAATTATACTAAACAAGAATAATGTATTTTTCTGAAAAAAACTGAAAAACAGAAATGTAAAACCAGATTAAAACTGATTGCCTAAATGAGAGTGCTCAACTTTGATGATTAAATAAATTATCTTTTCATCATCAGTTAAGTTTCTATGTTTCATCATAGAAACAAAGGACTAGAAACAATTTCCTAAATCTGGAGCCCACTTTGCAGCTATCACTGATAAAACAAAACACACAATCACTTCAAAACAGAGTGCAGTCAGTCTTAGAGCAGGTATTTGTCATCACAATTCCTACTGGGAAAATGACCCAAGGACCTTTTTTCCTGATTGTTTCAGGCTTTTGCACAGTTCAATATACAAATATTTACATAATCAAACAAATCCACCCTCCCATTCCTTTCCTTGCTTACCTGGATTGTGACAAAGCAACTGTATTTTCATTCAGTTTTTTTTTTAGCATCACACACTGATGTGAGCCCTTCTGAGTCAGCTCCAGTTTTGATTTCACCCTTCTTAAATCGTGGAGCACCAAAAGCATGTGCAGTACCCCATCTAATGCCTCAGCAGCCCCTGTGGGACTGACTGCTCTTCATGTAAGACCAGACCTGTGCCCAGAAGTTTCTCAGTTACTTCATGTTGGCAGTTTGGGGATCTCACCGTCACCCAACTCCACCCCACAGAATTTTCAAATCAGATGCTCCTCCTTGAAGGAAAAGATACTCTGAGTATAACCCCACATACATTAACTTCCATTTTTTACTTCTATTTTTTTTTTTTAGCTTATTACTTCAATTCCCATGGTTCTTAAACTTTTCTTGCATAATCTTCCTGTGTACTAATTAAACCTCACATATTCATCAATGGTTTCATCATCCTAATTTTAAAATTTGCCTAGGCAGATAAGATCTACTTCCTGTCTACGACATTAGTTTTCTTATCAAAACGACCAGATTAGCATGACACCACTTGGAAAACTCATTTTGCATTTTAACATTTCTCCTTGGTTTCCACCATTCCTTCAAATGTCTTCCAAAGCTTCACCAATAGCTCTCTATAGTTTAGAACTGGACACAACATTTTGCACATTTTTACATCAGCATTGCTGATGTACTTGCTATATTCAGGAGGTATCTATTCTCAAATGATACCACTCCTACTAACAAGACTGCCTCAGACATTTAAAGGTAAGTGTCAGTTTCTGAGTAGGCTTTTCTAAAATCCTGCAAAGGAGATCTCGGAATTGATTTACTGAAATATGCAATCTGCATTTATCACAGTTTTGGTAATTCCTAATTCTAAATTATCCTTGTCCCTTACAATTTGGGCTTTTTTTTTTTTTTTAAATCTTTCTGGGTTAAAAATCATTGTCCTTATGGAAAATTATTTTTAAGACTTTTTTTCTGGTGAGTGCCAAGCATTGAATATCTGTGAATATCTGAGAAATATCTGTGCTATTTCCTCTGAGATTGTAGCTACTATTCCTTGGAGCTGACTTTGAAAACCATACATTCTAGCAAATCAGTCTCAGATCATTCTCAGATCTTTATTTTCTTCGTACCAAATGGTTACAACTTTTTTCTCATTTTTCAATCTGTGTATTTCTATTATCTCTTTTAAAGCACACTAAGTCCCAGCCTGTTCATGTTTTAGCTATTCTCAGCTAAGGTTCACCTTTTAATTGGTAACATGACATTCCTTCCTCAGCTCTTGCTGCTGCTTGTTGCAGGGTCTCTGCTTACTCCTAGCAGCCTTTTCGAGGTAAGTGTCCATGCAATCAGATCACATCCTTGAAGTTTTCTGATGTCTGAAAGACTCCAATAGTATTAACATTTTTCATTAAAACAGATTCTCTTTGTATTCAAGGCAGAGCAAGCTTGTTTAGACAAATTTTCAAATTACTTCCTTCTGAAATCCTAAACTTTACTCCAGATTCATGAATTTTAAACAAACCTCTATGTAGGATTTTCTTCTTTTGCTGTATATGCAGGCAAATTTGCATGACTAAACAAAGGCTAGCTCTAACACTTATGTACAGCGTCAGCACACCAATTTCTTCTGCTTTCCCCAAATTTTGATTTGTTACAGTTGTTAATTCCTATCTTCAATGTGGCCAGCCTGAGTTTCTATTAAAAATCCTGCAGTCAAAATATTTCCCTGTATCCTTCAACTTGGTATTAAAAGGTATAGACACCACTAAACAAAATCATGAGTCTCCAATCATCTGAATAGCCTAGTTCCTTCTTTGGAAGAAATTAAGGTAGATCTATAAAACAGTTTTACAAAATATTTTAAATAATATATGGACTGCACACTTTGGTAAACGACTTGTTTTTAAAGAATGAACTTCTCTTTCTACAGCAACACCCAAAGTTTATTTGGATCTTTCATGTGGACAATATCCTACATTGAGTATGTGTCTCCAGTCTCTTCCTTGTACAGACATTTCTCAAATACACATTACTTTTAAGCATGCATGAGTTAATTACACTTTTGCCCATGAGAAATTTTTCTCTTTCAGATTAGGCCTTTTCCTTGTTCCCTTTGAAAAAAAACAGCAAGAATTTCAAATTTATTTTATCGTTTCTTTGTGGGTAAAGAAAACATTGCAAAGATGATTATTCCAGACAGGGTATTGGGTATAACAAAGGAGCCACTGAAGGTGGAATAGCAGAGGAATCAGAGTATGAGAGTAAGGAAGTGTGGTATTCCACTATCAATTGCCACAATTAAGCAAACACAGCTATCAGTTAAGAATGAAGATTTTAAGACCTTGAACAGAAATTTACTTCTGTGAAGACAGCTTCTTCCTTAACTTGGCAGCTTCCCAACTACTGTGTAAACCTAAGTCTCATTCTGCATTCTTCAGCAGATAACTGGTATTTTTAGAGTCACACTGGTCAAAGTCTGTTCCAGGACACTCAGCATAAATTTGGGTTTAACTTTCAGTGAGCAGCTCAACTCTTCATTGCTTTGAAAAGCAGAAAGTTAAGATAACACACATAACAAAGATTATCAGAATAATATATGCTGAATACAGAGGTGTAACATCTAGCTCACAGAGTCAATGCTGAAAAGCCACTTGGTTTTCATAATGTCCTTTCCAGGGCTCCAGATTCCAGAAAGACCAACTGATACTCAGCACTGAATCTGACTCCATGTGTGAGCACTGAAATCACCAAACCGTTCCAGAGCACAGACAGCACCACTCTGATACCTACAATAATCACCATCTTCTAGTCCTACTGGGCTAAGGGAGCTCTGCCACGGCATGCAGAAGGAGTGGTACCGGGATCGTTTTAAATACCTACATAAATTCATAGCTCTTGCAGAGCTGGCTCGTCCACGCTGTCTCTGTAGCCTGTTATGGGAACACAGTGCAAAATTTTCAAGGTTTATCCAGCAACATTTCTGATCCAGCATAGGTACAGCACTTCATCTAAGAAAAGCAACTGTACTGTTATCCCCGAGAGCTACATGTACACAAACCTGGGGTTTATATCTGCACTTAGGTAATCTGCTCCCTAATAGCCAACTTCTGCATGACATAATTTGAAGTGGGGTTTGTATTTACAGGGCAACTTCTGCAGATTACAATTAATTGAGTTAGTGATTAATTGAACACTGAATAACCACAACTTGTTTCCTGGTAAGAACACATTATTTCCAAATGATAGCTTGGTCAAATGCTGACAAATGTCAAACAATTATTAGAGTTTTGACATTTTTTGGTACTGTGGTCTAAGCATCTATATTAAAATGTTCCGTTTTTTTCCCTAACCATGAAGACTTTAAAAAAATTAGATACCCAAGTAATCCAGCTAGCTAATCTTTACTAATTATTTCTTTCAGAACTCCAGAATAGGCACCCTACACCACAACACCTGAGATTAAAAGGCACATAACAATAGCCACATTGCCATACATTTAATTGGTTCACAACTGAGGAATTACTCTTACAGAAAACATTTCTAGAAGACAGATTTGTACTTACTATACAATATAAAAATTAATTTAGCTACAGAAATTAGTTTCAAATTCAAATATGACTGCCAGTCATCTTGCAATGACCTGACAGTCAGAAATAAATTCAGAAGCCTGTTCACAACACTGCTTAATGCCCGGTGGTAAGAGCATAGGAAAGGAGGCTGAAGGTGACTTCAAACAGGTGACTTGCACTGTTCAAAGAATGAGACACTTGAATTATTATTCTTGTTTAGATTATCTCACACCAGACTGAGAAAAAAATATGCTAGAGAGGATAACAGATTATTCAAAAACCATGACAGAACTACCACCTACAGCTCTTATGAGCAAAATACAAGACACTTTCTTCCTAAAGAGGAAACAATGCATAGTTTTGGTAGAATTAGTTTCAAGTTGTGCAAACAAATGGCATGTTAAAACCAATGCTGTTAAACACTCATTTGTATTTGGGAACAATATCCATTGCAAACAGCCGCTCCTCAATTTAACACCAGCAACACTGAAAGTCAAGTCCTTATAAACACCAACATTGGTGGCATCATTTATCATTGGGGCATATACCCACATTGAGGGAGGTCTAACCATAAAGTACCTTGCATTAAGGTTTCAAAACTCAAGCTCTAACATTTTATGACCTACTGGGAAGTACACACAATCTGCAAAGCAACAACATCTAATATGGAAAGCTAATCAAGAGACCTACTATTTCAAAAAATGCTAATATGGAAAGCTAATCAAGAGATCTACTATTTCAAAAAATGAAAACCTCCCATCACAACCATCATCACTGACCTAACACCAAATGTTTAGGTTAAACCCCCATATACAATTTTTTTTTTTGCACAGAAAACTTATTGCTTGAGTGTAGACACTCACACCTTCTGGGTGTTTTTTCTCCCTGTCAGAGAAAACTAATCTAACAGGGTGAAGAGTTTGGCAGGAATCAACAGCAGCAGCTAGGAAGTGCATATACCAAAGAAGCAGAAGTGAAATGAACACACCCAGAGCAGAGACAGTATTACAAGGCTGAGGGCACTCCCCAACACAGCCACGCTTGGCCTGGCTGCGTTTCTTTCCAGGACAGACTTCCAGGAGCTACATGCCTTCCTCTGTCCTACTAACAGGAGACACAGTCTGAGCAGAGTTATCAAAGGGGGCCATGTAACACAACAGCTCTGGTCCTCAACCCAGACTCAAACAGCTGGGAGAGTACAGAAGAGTTCCTGAGAGCGCATTTTCCAGTTTCAGCCATGGATAAGGACTTCCATAGATCCAATCTCAGCTTCAAAAAGTAAGAACTGGAGAGCCTGCCTCACCATTCCAAAGGATTGCTATTACACCCTGTGTCATGATACTTTGTGTGGTATCCATGCTGCAGAAGCCTCTGATCCCTTTCAGTACTATTTCTACAGTTCAGCATTTAATCTCCAATCCAAAACTAGTTGTATAGGAGTGATAAGCTTCAGAGTCAAATCAGATTGGAAAAAATAAAGCATAACTGAAGGAGACTATCTAATTTTGGGGAAGTGAATACACACTCAAAATTGTTACTCAGATTTAGGTTAAGTACAAACACCCATTCTCCTTCAGCCTGACCTCCAACGCTCTTCATTTTGCAGATTACGCAAATCTTAAAAATGGTGACACCAGGAAAAAGGGCATAATCTCAGGCTGACAAGTTGCTGTGATGAATCCCTTCTAATGATGAGATGTAAATAATACTTTATTTGCCTGAAAATGCCTTAAGCCATTGTTTAAGCACTACAGATTTTCATGGGAGGCAGCACTGAAAGAGTAACAAACATGCATTTAAATACTAACACTAAAGCACGATGATCATTAACGGTTAAATTCTTGAGCAAATTTTCCAGTTATGTACATTTAATACAGGATCATTTTTTTTTCATCAATAAAAGATACTTATTAAAAAATGCTAGTTGATGTTTAAACTCTTACTATTTTAACAACTTCCCAAGAACATATGTAACTAGGAACTATGTAACTAGAACTACCTATTTTGTCAAGTGCTGGCAATGCTGTTCTCTATTGAAATAACTGTCAACTAATTTAAACAGGAACTTTCATTTTTCACGGCAGGTTAAAAAAATTATCATGTTCTTCAGATGAAGACAATCAACTGGTGAAGCCCCATTTAAAACCTATTTCAGATATTCACTTAAACTGAAACACTGAGAATACATACTCTATTTCCAATATGTTTTGCATTGTTACAACTACTGATTTCAAGTCTAGACGTAACTGAAACTTCAGAATTACTGCATCAGTTATTTTTTTCATAATGATACAGAGTAGTAGCACAAAACCCATTTTAAAAATAACTGGCTTTACACTGTGAATTTTTGCAATATAGCAGTCTAGACTTGGTGAACACTGCCTTTTTTGCGAGATTCTAAGATACACTCCATTCATCTACCCTCTCTGCATATTAAAATACATTTTAAGAATGTCTATTCAGCCTGCCACCATGGGAAAGAAAACAACAAAACACAGGAATCATGAATTTCAGAAACTAAATTTCGGTATTTGTCACTGTTTTACTATGCACAGATGCTAGCAAGTAACTTCAGTTTGGCCATATGTAACACACGAATACTTGCTTATGTCCAAAGACTTAAGAATTAAAGGTCAAGCAGTGGTTTAAAACAGGTATAATCATATACTTAAGCTGGTTTTTTTCCATGAAATAAGGAGGTTCTGTCTTTGAAGCTAATGCCTTGCTGCAGTACTATTCAAGTTCAACAGAGAAAATACCTTCCAATTTTTCCTTCCTGTAGTTAACACCTGAAAGAAGCTCAATTAATTTGTTTTATAACACATTATTTATTAAAGACATCTACTACACCATACTCATTTACAGTCATGTTCAAACACGTAACTAAAAAGGCTCTGAGTTCAGGACAACTGGATCAAATTTAGCCAGGGTCTTTCATGCCATATTATATTCCAGTGAAAGCTATTCTGGGAAGAGAGAGGGACAAAGCTGGAGCAAAACTGTTTTGGCCACACAATTATGGGAATACTGCCATTATTCAGGGATCAGGAAATAGGAAAAGTCACAAAAATTACTTCCTTACCTATATTTGCTAGAAATAAAGGAAAGATCTTCCTGATCTCTAGTAAAAATGCTTATGATGTCAAAATATTGGATGGTTTGAATCCAGGATATTAAAATAGCTCTACCTTTTGAAGTAGAAATTTTGGTGTTTTTTTATTTTTAAAAATTGATATCCCTTACAAGTCTAGAGATCAACAATACTGTCTGTTTTACTCTAGTCCTCATTCCACCAGCCTAAAACCAGATATATGTACTTCTTACACTGAACTGGGTTATGCAGTTGTTTTGCATCTTTTGTAATTCCTTTCTCTCACTCATGCTGGCAAAACTTCAGGAGTTATTTTGGGAAGTAAAAGACTTTGAGAGCCTTTAACAGCCAAACTGATTACAGTATTTTTTGTATGTCCTGAAAACTAACATTTGTCATTAAAATTTGTAAATAGAACGGAAAAAAGTTTGTATTACTAAAAGTTTGTACTATTACACTAAAATTTATAAGTGAAAGTTAGAAAAATATGACGCATAATATTACAGTAACACCAGAGTTAACACTAAACAAATCCAAGTGTTTGGTGAGAACAGTGTTGAGTTTGAATCATAGAGAAGTCATTTACGTCCTCCTTGTACACAAGATATTACTGTATAATGAAAAAAAGAAACTAAACAGGAAACCAACTCTCATATTTATACAAGCTACTTTACGTAACAGCAGAAACTTCTGATTTTATCCAGGTAAGGTAAGGAGGAAAATAACTTGCTTTATTCTTTAAAAGATGTGTCCACAGGCAAGTAGCAAGTTTGATTTAACATGTCCAAGGGTTTGGCTCTTTTGGATTATAACTGGAATATCCTTTGTCATAAACCACACAGCTTCAGATTCTGTTGACAATACTTTTATGCACTCAGAGATCTAACAGATATACTCCCTCTAAGAAAACCACATGTTGCTACCTTCAACCAGACACTTTTTCCACTGCCAGCTCTCCAGAACTCGAACCTACACTATTAAAAAATATCTACTAGTAAGGAATAAACACATTTCATAAAAGAAGAAAGGTGTAGATTTGTACACTGCAGATTTATCCTATGATATCAGAAGGTTTTTCCCCTCTTTTTTTAGGGCCTTAGAAATATATACATAACATTCACGACTTCTCACCCCCTCAGTAACAGTACTAACCAAATACTGCTACTGGCATTGACAGTTACCCAACAGATAAAAATTCTCAAATTTGCTTAAAAGAAAATATCATTATTGAAAGTTTCAGTCCTAAAAACACAGGGTGTTGCTACAGAAGAAAAACCTTTACAGTATACTATAAAGAAAGGTTAGAAAACATGATTATGGGAGAAAGAAATAGACCATGCTGCTTTCATTCATGTAGCAGTGATGTCAGTGCCTGCAATGGTAGCTGCTCTGACCTGTAGAGGCTCAAAGCTGGAGTGTTTTCACAGAAATCTCCTCCATAAAAGAACCTCTAGCAAATCGCTAAAATACCCACACAAAATGGCCAGTTCAAGGCATCTAAACTGAAAAAGGCTGAAAGGAGGTGGGGAAGGGACAGGTGTCTTAAGAGAATAACATCTATCCATGAGAATCATAAGCAGTCGCCAGAACAAGTATATTCGTGAAACAATCCAAGTCAGACTGCAGAGTCAAAGACAAACACATCTCCCGCACTGGTGAGAAAAACAACAGGATTAAACCTAGAGCCTAAGCTCACATCTTACAGCAGTGGGAAATGGCTTTTAAAAACTGACATAAACTTAATCAAGTCACTTCCCCAAGACTTGCATATAGATAACAACTATAAATAGCTGAAGTAGCACTATTTAACAAGCCACAGCAAAATGATCCATGTCTGAAAATGGAACATTGAAATTTTTTTCAAGCCCTCCATTATTACTGCAGTAGTCCTCCAGTTCAGCAATCAACTTTCTATATATTCTTATCACCATATACACTACGAACATGTTTTTAGTGTCCGCATGTCATGCACTAAAATGCTGAGAACAAGCAGGGAAACAAAGACAAAGTACTGCCCCATGGCATGGAACTATATTCCAAATACTGTAAAAACAGCTCTAGTTTTGAGGGGGTGGGGGGATAGATGAAGGGGAGGCTTAGTAACCTTTTTTTCACTTGTAAGACTGAAGAAATAGAGTATCTTATTACTCTCGCCCCCTAGAAAATGGTGCCTGTATTTCAGTAAAATAAAGCTGTTGACGTGTGCAATTGTGGTCATTATTAGGGCGATCACGTTGTTTTCATTCATTCATTCAGGATTTGCTAAAGGATGTCAGCTTCTGCAGCAGCAGCTGGCTTGACCTGGAGGAGGGGGAACGAATTCTTTGCAGTGCATACAGATTACAGGGTGCATTTCTCGACGGATCGTTTATGATTTTATACACTGCACTCATTAAACCAAATCAAGCTCTGTGTGCTGCTGACGCAGTTCACCAGGAGGCAAGCTCAAACAAGTTTAATGACAGAAAAGTCATTCAGTACTAATTTACAGTCTGATTTATTAAGGCTAAAATAGCCCACAGATGAAGAAGACTGAAACCACTTTCTAAAATTAAAGTTTCCCCTCCAACAAAAAAATCTGTACACATTAATGAAGTACTTCACAGCTTTGCAGTATTTTTCTGGTTTGCAGGTAACTGCCCATATTCCTCCCTCTTCAATGCAAGTGTAGGCTTTATACACTGCACCACTACAATGTTTTCCTCCGGGTTCCCATAATAATTTACTGCTCATCATCAGCACCATCACTACTCACACACACAGATATTTTGGGTTTTCCTAGTTTCCCATTAGCATTTCCCAATGGTTTAAGAGGCAAAAGGGAAATCTACAATTTAGTGCTTCATATAGTCAGAAAAATACAATCTTTTAAATAGAGCTTGAATGAATTAAAAATCACAGAAGCTCAGTTCCATTTTCAAGCATGCAAAACCCTCTGCAGAAATACACTGCCTTTTTGAAAAATACATTACAAAGCATCTCTGGTCAGATTATAACACAATCAATTAGGTCATCTGCATAAGCAGATGCATAGGGCAAATAAACTCTATTTGTAACCAGCAGTGACATTTTGCTCATTTGTAAGATGCTGCCACTGACTTAGGACGATTCTGATGACAGATCTGCCCAAGTTACAAATACTACAGACAACAAGGGTTGACTACACATAAAAACTGAAGAGGAAAGAATGTAAGATTCCACTGCTACAACACATGCTGGCACCCAACGCAGACCACAATTTGCCACAGAAATCACACACATTAAGACTTATGGAAGGGACAGAAAAAGCAAGTGGTACTGAACCACAGAAAGCATTCACAGGAAGAGATGATGTGCAATACCTGATAGCTACAGGAGGACAACATAAAAAGTGCATTTAGTCCAATTCATTCAACTCTTCAAGTGATGGGGGAAGGCAGAAGGGAGTGGGGGAGGTAAGATGGCCACTGCCACTTTAACACATTCAATAATTTAACAGACAACCTGACGCAGGTTAAGTTGGACTTGCTGGGAATCAATTTTACATTTTGAACTTTACAGGTCTATTTTCGCTACACTGGGGGCTGGTTTGTTGCGGGTTCTGTTCGGTTGAGAGTTTTACAGTCTCAAGGATTCAGTACTAAAAATCATAAGGAGATAGACTTGATTTTAAGCACACCAATATGGGAATTTCCTTGTTTTGGAGCCTGTGCTTGAAAACATCACTTCTCTTAACCCATGATCTTACAAAAACGCAAGTCTTTTAAGAAACCGACCTCTGTAGAAAGGAGAGCATTTGAGGCTTGGTTTTAACACACACTTCAGAACTGGGTTGTGACACCCCAGATATAAATCTGATTCATCGTCACCCCTACTAAATAGTTACAGCTGGAGACAGGGAAGCGGGTCAATTTTAGGCTCGTTTCCCTACTGCAGCCCTCCGCTGCCAGAGCCCGAGCATAAGGGCAGAAGCAGCAGGAGCAGCACCGTGGGAGCCCCGACTGCCTCTGCCCCAGGGAGTGGAGCCCCGGGGCTCGCCCCCGCCCCGCTCCTCCTGAAGCCAGCGCGGGGGTGTTTTTCCTAAGCAGGATTCTCACCTTGCCTGAGGAGGAGGATGACATTTCAGGGGTCGCCTCCCCCCATTCCGGGGGAGGGAGGCGGAAAGGAGTGCTTTCATCCCCCGCTTCCCGGTAGGGCAAACCGGGGCACGACGCCTGCCCCGGGGGTGGTGGGCTTAGGCCTCATCCTCGCCCCCCGACCCGCTCCCTAAGGCTCCGGCGGGGCTCCTCCCGTCGGGCCGGGAGTCCCCCGGTGTCCCACCCCCGCCGGCCCGGGGGAAAAGGCAGGGCGCAGCCCGACAGCGGGAAGTAGAGCCCAGGGTGCGCGGAGGCTGGGCGGCCCCAGCCCGGCCAGCACCCCCGCGGGGCAGGGAAGCGAGATCGGCTTTCTCCCGGTGCTTTACCTCTGTACACCGGGGAGCTGGGGCTCCGTCTCTCAGGTGAGCTGCTCCTCCTGCTGCTGCCGCTCTCCGGCGACCGCCGCTGCCTGCCCTTCACCCTGCCCGGCTCCGCTCCGCCGCCTCCCGCTGCCAGCGGCGGCGTCGCGCTGGGCGGCGGTGGGGGACTGCCTCCGCCGCGACCCCCGCCGCCGCCCCCCGGCCCCGTGTTGCTGCCCACCGAGGTGGAAGGGGACCGGGTCGGGCTGTGCTGGTTGCCCCGCAGGAGCTGGTACGGGACGGTGGCTCGGATAGGCTGGAGCAGCCGGCTGGTCCCCGCCGAGCCTCCCCCGGCGCCGTTACCGGGGCTCCCGGCCGTGCCGGCAGTGGGGGACCCGGCGGCGCCGCGCCTCATCCTCTGCGGCGGGGGCTGGTGGTGGGACGGGGGGGTTTGCGAGGAGCTGGACGACGACATGGCGGGGATGCGCAAGACCCCCGCGGGTCACTCGCTCCGGCGGCTGCGGGGGACCCGAGCTCGGCCCCCGGCGCCCCGCATGCACCGGCCGCGGGGAGAGGAGGAGGAGGGGGAGGGGGAGGGATGGAGGGGGCGGGGCGGGACAAGCGCCGCACGGCCCTCGGGAGTCTCCGCGCCGCCTGCCCGGCTGCCCCCGGCGCTTCCTATCGGCGACGGCGGCTGCTGCTTCCACGCCAGGCTCTGGCCATCGCTGCCCGCCCCAGCGTCGAGAGCACCGGGGGCGCTGCTGAGCCCAGCGGCCGCTCACATCGTACAGCGCTGCCGGCTCAGTGCTGTCGGCGGCAAGGCACGACGAGGGGACACGCAGCCGGAGTGGGGAGGGGGGGAGGCGCTCGCAGCCAGCTCTGGATCCGGCTCTTGCTCCTGCTCCTGCCCCCGCCGGCGCCCAGCAACCGCTACCACTGCCACCATCCGCTCCCCACGCCGCCCGCCCTCCGAATGGCACCGCGCAGCCCCGGCGCCCGGCCGCGACGGGCAAGGGCGGTGGGCGCGCGAGCCCATTGGGCGCCACAGCCGCACCAGCGCAGGCTCCATTGGCCGGAGGCAGTGTCGCTCGTGGCTCTCAGCCAATGGGAACGGGCGTTGCGGTGGGGGCGTGGCGGCGGCGGCGGAGGGGCGGGCCGGGGGAAGTGGGATGTGGCGGCGGCAGGGGCGGGCAGGGGCGGGAGCGCTGGGATGCGGAGCCCGGCGGCGAGAACAGCGGGAAGGGCCTCGGGGCGCGCTGGGTCGGCTGCCAAGATGCGCTTCTGAGTTCAAAGTGGGCCTTACGGAGTGCCGATTGAACAGTGACTCAAGGGAGCCAGTGATCTGGACCGAATCTTGCGCTACCCCTATTCCCAGAGGACTGTTTGCCTCTTCCCGCTTACTCGGCTCCCATGCAGGGAAGGCTCAGAAACAGCCAGAATCTCTCGCAACAAAGTCTGTTCATGGCCATCAAACCTTGACAGTATTTTTACTTTTGTTGAAAAAAATCAAGATGTTCTTCAAAAGCTAAATTAGTGCGATTTTATAATTTACTATAAGTGCATATAGAGTACTTCTTTTTTCCTAATATACATTCAAAAACACTTCTCAGAGAATGTCAAGAGCAAAATTAAATGTTTTACAGTGATATTTTTAGAAAGTGCTTTTGTTCTAGGAAAAAGAGCTGCCATTAGATAAATTGATAACCTGAGACGATGAGAAACAAAGTGAAGGTTAGGATGAGTAGCTTAATAGTTAAGAAAATAAATGTCTGTAAGATCAGAAAGATAAGTTGAGCTGAGTCCATCAAGAAAACAGTGCTTATTTTGGATCTGATGCAAATAGGATGCTAATGGAGGAGAAGGAAAAATGCAGGGAGTCTTGCTACGTGGAGGAAGTCAGCTTGGTAATGACCTCTCAAGCATTAGGAGAACAAAAAGGACATGGAATATACATATAAGTAAAATGTTTAACAAAATACACTCTTATTTTAGATACCACCTACAAATCAGTAAGCAATTAAAAGTGTCACAGAATTAACTACATTCCTTGTACCATTTTTGATTATATAACAAACACTCATTTTTGTTTTGCACACTTCAGATTACATACTTGTATACTTCCAAAGCTGTCCATTGCTATCCTTACCCCTGGGTAGCACAGGAATCAGTCGATAGTCCCAATGAGAAACCATATTCTCAGAAAATGCTTCTATTCATGAGCTGTTAGCGAGACTTTGTTTGCACTAGCACCATGTGACACAGTCACCACGGTTGTGTTACAGAAAGGGTTGGAATAATACACTGCACATCCACGTGAACACGTGCTCCGTCAACAAAGCCACTCATATAAATTAATTTTAAGAAAAATCAGCAACCATGTATTTTTCCATTAGTCCACTCTTTTTGTTCATGAAACTGGGCTGTAGAGACCTTTTCCCCCAAGGATTTTGCACTGTGCTTAATCACAGCTATGAAGTCCACCTAGTTTATTATTTTCTGCTTCACTGCACTGGGCTCAAAATGACTGGAAAGCATTCACCTGTAGTAGCCATCTGCTGAGCAGTAATATCAGTTTCCCATGTCTGTACCTTTGTCAGATAACATTGCTGATACAGTAGTGTCTTACAGACCAAAAATCATCTGCTGTCAGCTGAGAAAGTACACTTTTGCCTAACAATAGCTGATGCATTCCAGCTATTGCAAATGCTGAGGGTTATGTCAGACTAAAATAAGGATGAACTGATAGAACTCTTGAATTTGCCTGTTTAGATACTATTTTACAATGGCTAAATTTTGCAATTTCCATGGCCTTGTACACCAAACAAGAAAGGTATTTGGATAGGAAGAATAGATGTGTAAAGACAAGGTAAATGTCTGACAAAGAAAATCCCACCAGCCTCAAAACAAGAACATCCACGTGCACCCCAAACCACAGGGTATGTCATTGTAAAATACCAGCAGCAATTCTGCCTTTCCGAACAAGCTGAGGACCATGCAGCAGCCTTACAGTCCAAACTGAACCACCACTTCACCTGCCTTCACAGCAACCAGAGAAGGGAAGGTCCACTGGGACTGCTTCCAGCCAAATTGCTACCAGCCACATTAATAGCTGTACTGGGGAGACTTTGCTCCCCAAAAGTTATTTCCATCCTAATTCCTTCTAAACTAGAGTTAGCACCATGCTATGTGCCTAGGAAACGGTGATTTCAGAAAAGATGAAGAGTATTCTTTTGTATTTTAAAGTGGGATAGCAATTGTTGAATTTTTCACTGTTTTTCATCTAGGCTCAAGAGTAACTCCTTCAGCAAATACCATTGCTGTATAATATCAAGAAGATATTACAGGGAAAGTGAAGTAAAAACTGAACTCCTATCAGAATCTTCATATCTTGCAGAAACCCATGTTTGCCTTAAATACCCTTATCAACTTTTCAAAAGCCATGTTAAAGGCATTTCCCTGCTTCTCTTTTCCACTTTAAGGAACTACCCTGTCAGCTGGCATGTGCTTAAGGGAGTTTGTACTGGAGGTAACAAGTATGTCTGAGTCTTAAATCCTTCTGGGAGACAAAGGACATCCTTAACACAGCTTCTGGGAGAGACATCCTGAGAGCAGTGGAAATTATACATCACAGCAAGAGCACAACAGCAAGGGAGTGATCTCAAGGAGCAGGGCAGTGACAGGCAGGAGTGAAGCAGTCACATCTCTCCTACTATTACCAGTTGAAAATGGGTTCATCCCCTGATGTCAGAAACAGATGTACATGAGTGCCATGAGCCATGGAAACTGAGAAGTTTTAAGCAGTCATTAGACACTATGAAATCCTAATCCTTATTTTGTTCCTACTTGAAGATTTTACAGAGGGCAAATGCTTCAAATCTGGACATACCTTTAGTTTCTAGGCTGTCACCAGGGCATAAGGCCATCAATACTCTGCTCCCAGTGTGTCTACCTGCTTGTTTCATTATTTTTATGTCTCTCTTATTTCCATCTACGTTTTCTTTGCTGGCCTTTCCCCATTCCACTTAGAACCAAGTCCCTTGTGACTATTTCTGAGGTATTCACACAGCATCTAACAGAAAACACTAATGAGAAAAGGTGTGTTTATCTTCACATATGTTCAGGTCCATTCCCCGTGTTTCACTTATTTGTAATGAATATACAATTGGGCATATACATTTGGGAAGAGAGAAATAACAAGAAATACTTACATCACAATAATATTTTGGAAGAGATGATGACCAGAAAGCATTATCTGTGGCCAAAAACTAGAACAACCCCTAATAACCCAAACTGCAGCTCTTAAATGACAAGACTGAGGCTAAAACAGGCTTGTCTCTGTGTACTTGGAGCATCCCCAGGCAGGAATGGGAACATCACCTGTAGTAAGGGCCCCCATGTGAAATGCAACTGCTATCTGGAGCTGAGCAGCTCTGCAGAAGCAGCAGTGGCCCATTTTCCTAGAAAACATCTGTCTCAAGATGTGGACATGTTGGTTTAGTTTTTGGCCTGTTTTGCCTTCATACAAAGTTCTAGATAGAATAAGACAGTAACGGGGGAAAAAATATATATGAAATTATTTTTATTGCAAGGATTTTTGACAGACAGTCAAAAGACACTGCCTTCATCAACCACGCTCCATCTTCTTACAGCTCCCAATGGCACAGATATGATCTCAGACCAGCCAAGAACTCTCTATCCCCAGGCCTCTTGGGACTTACCTTGCATTAGAGTCCTTGAATTCTCCAGGGCTGATGATGCAACATCATTATCATCATTATCCCCACTGCTGACTTTGTTGACACTGGCCAGGGAAGAGACTTGCAACTCATGATCAAGGCTCTACATGCTCAGTTATCTTCCAACAACAAAAGGAAACCCACTACTGAGGACTTAACACTGATGATCATCCAATTTAGGGTCAAGCATATGGTCAACTGTTGGATCTCTTTTTCTCATGTATTTTTTTTTTCCTGGATATGGGGAAAATGCATTAAGTAAAGGGCTGTTAGACCTATGGTCCAACAGTATTTATACTAGGTCAAATTATTATTTATGAATACTCACAAACTGGAAAATTTCAGAATCAAGTTTACAATCAAATTTCAGCCAGAAGGTATTATAGTACTTTCTTTTTAGTCAAATGCTATTGTTAATATTATTTCGTTCAGTGCAAAGGATTGTCACTAGGAGTGAGGACTGCATAATGAACAAGCCAGGAAACTACAGAATAAGAGCCAGTTGGAAGATTTTCCCGGTAAGAAAATTGAATACCATTTTGGATAATTGTCTTTTTTTTCCTAGCTGTCAGAAGTGTTTTTGTGATACTGAATAACTCACTTAAACCAGAACCTGCCCATTAACATTACCTTTGTTATAACAAAGTCTTATCTCATCTGGAATCAGACCTACTCCTACATTCTCTTCTCTTCTTCAGGAAAATAGGCCAACCACTTTGGACTTTGAAATTATGTATTCCTTAGGCATCTGCTTTAACATAAAGGCAAACATTCTACACGCAGCTAAAATCACCAAATCTTCCTTCCAGCTCTGCATTTAGTCAGAAGTTTTTCTTTCTATTCATTGGTACAGGTAATTCTATTCAACACTTTCCTTTACCTAGCAAGTTAAGCATGTCAGACCCTATCCCAAGGGAAGCTGAGTTCTCTCCAGGCAGCAATCCTGCCCTACATTACTGTTCTGAGTTTGGTTACTTGACTCAACCACCATCTCCATCTCCCTTCCCCAGTTCATCATCTGGAAAAAAAGTCTGATTTGCACAGCTGGGACTAAGCCCAAGTTCTTTTAAATGAGGAGCTGAGGGATTTTGCAGATTTATTTTCCCTCTTTTCAATTTTTAGGCATTTGGTATGAGGACACTTTTGGACAAGTACATGTGGTTGCTACTACCCAAAGTGAAACTGATTGAAACACAGGTAAAATGGCTGGTATTCCAATAACCTGCCATGTCAAATGTAATGGACACTTCTGGTAGTTCTTTACTATAATTTCTCTTGCCAGTCTCTTATCTAAAAGATATCAGTAATAATAGCAAAATAATGCAACACCTCATGCTGACATAATAAAAGTAATTATTCCTTAAAATTGCTTCATGTTACATCATAGAAGCATCTGTGAGGAAAAAAATTGTTTTCAGAATACTTAGGTGGTATATATTATGCACAGCAATAAAAATAGTATCTTTAATGGAAAAGGTAGAAACAGTAAGCAAATGCCAATAGCAATTTGAATATAATAATATTGTTATATCTATTACCATTCACACCAATGTGATAAAAGAAAGGAGAAGCACTGTTTCATATGAGCAGTTACCTTGATAAGGATATTAGGAAAGCACAAATGTACTGTATGGTACTTTGATTTATACAACATTAAACTTTTTAAATGAGCACCATCCCCTTAACGAGATAGATTTGAAGCCATTATGATCCATTAAAACAGTAGTAAGTGCCTGATACTAAGAGTCCCCAACATCTTTCTATTAAGATTTCATTATTTGGTCTGTATCTGGTTTTGTGTTGTGTTATTTTGAGCTGCATTAAGCATGAATGGACCTACAACACCACTGCCCTAGCTGTCAGATTTGGGCTGGTGTTAATAAGGGTACATTTTGACAATACTGGTTTAAAAGGCAAACTGAGGGTTAGGAGCTTCAATCTTCATTTCCGAGAGTCCTTTTCTGGGTTGCTTCCACCCCTCTAGTTATCCTACTTCACTGTTTCTGACAAATAAAGCCTTGTTCACCACAACCTTTCTTTCTAGGCACAACAAACAGCACTAAATTTTATTTGGAATTTATCATCACTGTTCCTTTACCAGCCAAATGGGATGCTGTTGAGTGACATGGTGGACTCCATAACTATTACTGGGAAGGAAACACACTATGAATCTTCAAAGCAGAATATTTTCTTTTAAAATAGATTTTGCAGTGCCTGGTAATAATAATAATAAAATGGATTAAAGAGACATATTTAAAGAATTTTAGGGTATGCAACTCTATAAGCAAAGTATTCTTCATAAGAATGTTCCATTCTGTGCATACAACGGGTTGTGTCAGAGCAGAGTCACAGCACTGAGCCAAAATGCTGGAAATAATTATTATTTCCAAGTAGGTAATATACTCGCCTGTAGAAACAAATATTTATTTGTAAATGTGGTTTGTTGACAGCTATAAAACAGGCATTAAGAATTTGACTAATGCTAATTTACATACAACAAAGGTGCATTTACATAACAGTAAGGAACAAACCTGTAAAAACAAGGAAGTGTGCAATTAGCTTAAAAGTGTTCCTTTGAGGTGGCACAGTATTTAAGTGAAAAGTATGATGCATTTCTGTTTTAACTGCATGCTTTCTTGGATTTCTGAGTCCATGTCAAGAGCTTTAATTGCATTTTAAAGCAAGTTTGGGGATGTGAATTTCGCTTGTCTCTTTTACAACCCAAACTAAAATAGAATGCAAAACTTCAGCATCATTAAAAGAGGAAAAAAAGAAGGGCGCTGTTAGTAGGTCCTCAGCAGCTGGAATAATCTCCCACGGGGAGAGGTGGAAACCTTATTCCATGAGTCATTTAATACCGAATAAACAAAGCACTGGAGAACAAATTGTAAGGCACGATTTTTTTTTATTGTTCATTGACAGAGGGAGGGCTATTTGACTTCATGGAGTTTTCCTTTTTTAAAATTCTTTAGTAATAGAAAACGTAGACAGTGTTACAGATATAGTTAATTTCTCATTGTTACTTTGGTCCTTACTGTCACTGAAATAAAGGCACGAGTAACTTTAGCCTCTGCACACTATGAAGCATGCAAGACCAAGTCCTCAAGGGCTGCTGAAATTCAGGATACTCTCAGGCAGCGTCCCTGGCTTGATGTAGTTACATAGTGGCTAAATTACAGTTCCATAAAGGTTTTGCACACCCAACTGTCACAAATCCTGCTATTAAATGCCATGCTTTAGTGACAAAGCTCCGAGGAAGGCAGCTGAGCAAGCTGTGTATGCTGGCATGGTGTGCTCTTGGCCACCAGTGGAATCCAGTGCAATCCACGACTGAGAGAAGGCAACAAATAACCCCCTTATAATCAAATATAATTATGGAATCACTACTCATCAGAGCTGTTATAGCCTTGCCTGTAATCAACAACAGCATTATTGCAACGTTTATTACTCTGAAAAGTACTCTGACACTTATGGGTCCTTGGAAAGAAAAGCACTGTTTGGTAAATCTATCTGTAAGCATTTTTTGGCCATAGAGTCCTTTTTCTGAGAGGTCAGAGCAGTTCCAATGAAGTACACCTACTGGATATTTTCTTCAGATTCTTTTTAGTCCTAAATGACAAAAAGCACACACCTTACTCTAAGAAATTCAAACTTCTACTTGCCAGCCAAGTAGATGTAGACATGCATTATTTCCCTGATGCTCAGGATACAGTATAACCACTACTGGTGGAGATAGAACATTCCAATGAACAGTGGGAATCAGTGTCATCACGCCGAAACTGAACTCTTTGATGTAATTGCTCAGTTATTATAAGTCCATGATGAAAGGTCTCAAGGGGAAGACCTTCCCCTATAATACTGAGCCATGGCTTTGGCTCTAGCAACAGGCAGGAATGTTAAACAGAAAATGTATCTGGAAAAATGATGTTACATAACTCATAAACAGTCTAGAAAAAGGGATTAATAAGTACAATTGATCATGCAAGGATAGAAGAAGCAGTATCTCTCAATTTTGGAAAGAAAAATGAAAAAAATTTTTTTTTTTTGGTGACTTCATAATTCACAAGGAGACAGAAAAAAGCTGTAGATTCAGAAGTGAATGTGGGTGGGAAAGCAGTAGGTAAAGAAAAGGCTTGTTACCTTGAAAATGTTACCTCAAAAGGTTTGTACTGCCCTTAATAAAACCACCTCAAAGCTCCCCAAGGAAACAGTGTTTTCTTCTCCTGGTTACATAGGTGATGTGCAGAGTTGATCTGGAGGGCACAGGAGCTGGTGCAGACTACTCCCCATACCAAGCCTCTGAGGTGGAGAGTCAGCTCCTCTGTTTGTGTGTATGGTGACAGTTCTGCCAAATACTTTTCAGATACAGCAGCTTTATCAGCAAGAAGGATCTGGGCTGCCCTTCGAAGATAATCCTCCCAGTGGTGTGTCAGCCTCAAAGAAGGGTGTGATTATCATTCCAAAGGAGTGTAATGTGAACCTGTGCCTCCCATTCAGCCAGGTGATGGCTAGATCAAGGAGGCTTCTGCTCTTTGCTCACTCTTTCTTTTGTTTCTTCTCTTTCTTTCTTCTTTTTTTTCTTTCTTCCAACAAACAACTTCATGTTAACTTCTTTTATTATGTACATTTAAGATGTCCAAAGAGTGAGCCATTGTCCCAAGGCACAGTGGTCCTTAGAAATGGATCTCCTACTAGACCATCAGCAGAGTACTAGGTGGATGAGTTTCTCATCTTGGGATGCTTGGAAATTTGCTGGTTCTGATTAGTATTTTACAAAGACAGGGTTTCTCTGCAAGCGGTCTAGTGGAGTCTTTCACTGTACTTTCAGCTTTTCTAAGCCTGGTATTTCAAGCTGTTGCCATCAGCTCTGGTTTGGGACACACAAAGCTCCAGGCCTGATGTAAGGGTGACTCACCCCTTTGATTGAACAGGTCTTAGAGATGGATGTTGTCTTTTCTGTCACTTCAAGAAAGGTCTTCATATAGTGAAATCAGGCGTCTGATCACCCAGGTCGCCTGAACTCCTGTGTGTCCATTTGTTGTTAGGTTTTTTTTTTGTTTTGTTTTGTTTTCATTTTGTTTGTTTTGGTGGTTGTTTTTTTGTTGCTGTTGTTGTTGTTTGGTTGTTTTTTTGTTGGGTTTTTTAGTTGTTCCCCCCTCCCTCCTCCCCCACACACACAGGCAGGATGAGCACATCAAACAGCAGATGGGAGAATGGCCATCCTCTAACCATATTGAGTTATGCTTATTCATGGGTCATAAACCAAAAACAAATTATTATTTATGTTTGTCTGGGTTCTCCTTCTGGTCTTGCAGCAATGATTGAGTTCAGCCTGGAATTTAATACACGGAAAAAGTAAGGCTGATGAAACTCAAGATTAAACAAGTAACTAACGCATGACAACAGCAAGTGAGTTTGATCTTTAAAACCAGAAAATTTTCTCTACCAAAGTGCCTTTTCTCACTGCAGTCTGCATGAAGGAAGGAGCAGAGGCAGCTGCAACCACCTCAGCTTCAGAGAAGGGGTTCACAGTAGTCAGTCTGCAAGAAAACACCTGGCTGGCCTTAACGAACATTGTTTTCTAGAATGTTCCCAGAGCTCTGCTGGCAGGGAAATACACCTGCCTTGTAAGGGAGAACATAAAGAGGCAGTTCTTCAGCAGCACATGGTTTGACTTATAAAAGCTTTCCTTACGGGCAGAATTAATTATATATCATAAAGATCTGTAATATATTCTGTTTATACAATTATAAAGCATTATGGTTAATTAGTTGTGGTACAGACTCCCAAAGCAGAATCTGGTTAGAGAATAAACAAAACGCTCAGTCAGCTGTGACGGTGGTTAACAACTCACACTTTCAGATCACCTTTCACACTTAAATCTCTTGAAGTGATTTATAGGTTATGCAATCCAGTGGGCTCGAGCTTTGTGTATTTGGTAATTTTTTGGTTTATATAAAATTTGAATATGCTGATCTGAAACGGTCTGAGATTCGCACGTCTTTAAGAAATTAAATTCAAACCAACTTTATTTCAACTCTTTTCATACCTATTAGTTACTTGTGTTCCTATTATGACTGGCACTGTATACACACAGAAAGAAAATACTTCTCCATCCCCTTTTTCTGTCCTGATGTAGACAGTTCTGACTGGCAGCAGTGGGAATCCCTATGTACAACACTGTTGTAAAAATAGGGGTGAAATCCTGATTGTAAGAAGATACTGGTAGAAGTGTGCAATACTGAAAGACTTGTTTTCAAGCTACATTTTTACAGTATTTCAACACTATGAGTTGACAGTATGAATATATCAAACCATCTTTGAACTTAATTACTTTTTCACTATCACATAATTTAGCTCTAAGTCTTATTGTTGTGCATGTGCTACTAAAGGTGTCTGGGCAGAGTAAGTGCTTTTTGAAATCTCATCAGTGTCATGTGAGTAGAGCAAAAAAAAAGTTAGTATTGTTTGTCATGTCATGGAATATTGTACTGGTTACTGTGCATGCTCAAAGTGCACTATTTAAAGCAAAAAAACCTTGCAATATTTATAAGAAAAACTGAAGAAAAACCACAAGATGGGAGCAAGAGAGGAAGAGCATGTATTTAGTATAGTCTGAATATTTATACTGTAAAATGTAGCACACAGGTTTTTTAAAAATCTGCCAATTAAGTTAAAATGAGCACTCCCCACTGAAAATGCCACAGCCTGATATCAATTCTGTTTCCTGAATGAATCATGGAAGTACTGGGATTTGAGATAACTTTGAAGGAAGGCTTCATAGTCTTTTTTTAAAGTCAATTTTGGGCATAGTTTTCTAGAAGAAAGGCTGAAATATATATATGAAAGAACTTCTGAGAGACAAACATGTAAGGACAGCTGAAAATGGCATTGTCAGCTTGGAACAACAAACTGCACAATAAGATATGAGATTATAGATGAGTGCCCAATGGATGCTCCTAACTTCTATTCAAAATGGCACTGAAGGGAAGTGAGTTCCAGGAAAGGATACAGAGAGAGGCTGATAAAATCAGAGAGAAAATTCAGGAAGGTTGTCTTGACTTCAGTGTTTTAGGCTCAAGGGGAAATCAGGTATGGGTAATGAAAAGTGGAGAAGTTGTATTCTAGATATGACAGTTACATTGATGAAATTGGGAGAAATCACCTAGAAAAACACACAAGTACAATACCAAGAGGTAACAAAAGAGCCAGGTGATGTTGAAATTCAGGATGGAGATCTCCCACAGCTGAAAGAAAGGTTAAGGAATGTGCTACGATTTGAAAAAGAAAACCCAAACCCTTCCTATACTTTCAGTAGTGAGCCAAGAGAGGACAATATTTCTGAGTCACACTATGATCAATAACATCACAGGCTGTGGAGGCAGAAGGAGTCCTGAGATTTGGTCACATCACTAATAACGACCTCAAAAGAGCTGAGTGGTCAGCTAGACCACTTGGGAATTAAAGACAACTTGGGAAAAGGTGAAGTTGTCAGAAAGCCATCTGAAGTCATAGTTTCAGGAAATGAATTATTTTATTTTAAAACTTACAGACAGGAGGAAAACTCAGCAGAAATATGAAAGGAAAATTAGGGTAAATATAGTATTTTCAAAAATATGGATGAGGTAGATGTTATCCCATGTATACTGGGATATTTGTGAAGAGCTATGACAAAGAACAAGGGAAAAAAGCCCTACAAATAGAAAATTACAGGATTACTGGTAAAGGAGGAGGGGTACAATGAAAATCAGTTAAGAATTGCCAGGAAAAGGGATTGGGAGTGAGAGAAGGAAGTGGAAGAGTGAATGAAAGGAGAAAGAACATGGATTGGTTAATTAGATCTGTTGAAAAAGAACTGATAACATGGATAAGAAGAGGAAGAGGTGTGTGAAACTGATTTTGGAATAGCATTATATAAATTTAATGTTTGTATTTATAAATTAAACATACTTTTAGGTTTTAAACATGGAAAAGCTATTACGTAATTTGAATCAATATGACAGATATGTAAAAATGTATTATGTAATTTGAATCAATGTGACAGATACGTAAAAATTTTAGAACTGTTTCCAGTCTCATCCCTGAAGTGTAAATAATACTCAGATCTTGGACAGTGACAAAAAATGTAAATATTATCTTGAATTTGTGTAAGAACTGATTATTTTTCAAGCACGTTTCAGAGAGCCAGTTTTTGTCTTCTGCCACTCACGAAATATGTGTCTGTGTAGACAAAAACAAGATGACATTTTCGAAATTGTTGCTCCCTGTCGATAGTAATAATTGAGTTTACACAAAGAGATTTTGAAAATAAAATCAGAAGTCCTATTCCTGTGCTTTATGCAAGTGGAAGTGCACTTCTGCTGTTAGTGTTTTGCCATCTCCCAGGCCTTTCTCTGTTCTCTTGATAGCCCTGTGGATAAACATCCCATAACTGCTGTGTAAATGTCATTATCTGCTTATCATTCTTACATTATTATAAATTAAGCTTCTTGCTGCCTAATTTTAGCAGTGACATGATCAAACACATGGAGTAGGGAAGATTTAGAAGCTCACCTTGTCCATCCAATAGTCCCAAAATCTGGAACATATAATCCAGTGGAAGTTTAAATTCCCAGATAAAACAGCTTTCCTTCTTTCAAGCAGCAAGCTTTCCAAGGAAGAATTCTCATTAACGAATTCCTCTCAAACAGTTCATTACATTTAGATTTCTTTATTTTGTTGCTTATTTGCCATATATACAAGCTAGCTATGCTAAACAATGCTAAGAATATCTCAGTTTATTATATGCAAATAAAGAATTTTAATTTGCATTAATCTCATAGAAACACCCAAGAACTTAAATAGCTGTACAGAAGGGACTTTGCCACTATGTAAAAATAACCATAAAGTTTATGAGAGAAAAGTTCCCATTGGCTGAGCTTTTGCAATAGCAATGTATTTAGAAAGAGTAATACATACATGGGTGGGATCACTTTGGTCCTTTGATACAGGCATTGGATTGGATGCATGGAGTGGACATTGCTGTGACATCTGAGCACCATATTAATACACACCTCTCACATTTAAATCTTTACATTAGGCAGGTAGGCTTTAGTATTTGTGTTTTGGCTTTGAGTGTGCCCATAGTCCAGCACCATCTCTATGAGGATGTCATAGTGTTTGGAAAATCCCTGCTTTGCCCAGAGCTAGCACAGCTCTTGGCAGTCCAGCTCTATCCCCCAGCTTGTGTGGGCTCTTGGAGCCTCTGGCACGCAGCTTGGCAGCCACAGAAGTAAAAATAACTTTGCTTCCCTCCCACTGCCTTTCTACCCCAGTGCAGAGGGAAGGAAAGCGTATTTAGTGCTGAAACTAGAGAGTTCAGGTAATAATAGCATTTTAGAATAAATTATGAAGATACGCATATTTCAGGCAGTTCCAACCTGCCCCTAAATTACAGCCTGTAGTGCATCACTCCCCTACACACTTGGTAGAAAAGTGCTGGGCTGAGCCTACATATAAACTAAAATTTAACGTGTTCAAAAGTAGCATAAATTAAAAGTACAGAAAAAGCTGTTCTAAGACATTTAGGTTTATCTTGAAACCACCATTTTCTTGCAAGATGTGTAGCATATTCACAAGCATGCAGCAGCAGCTCTAAAAAACATCATCCTCCAGCATTCCAGTGTTTATGGGTGTGCCTTAATAAAAAGTATTCCATCAAACAAGGAAACCTGAATCTTTAGGAGAAAAACATTGATTATATAACTATTACAAAGTTTTGTCTCCTCAAAACAATTAACTCTCAAATAGTCGGATAGATCATAAATACAGAATCTACACATTGTAAGTGAAAAAAATCAACTATGACACTGCCTGAATAACACAGTAGAACTGAAGGATTAACCTGCTCCATGTTTTTGGGGAAATGTATCACAATTCAGTGAAATTCAAGCAGAGCACGAGCCCTTTGCACAGCACATAAGTGCAGCACAGCTATGGTGCAGCTCATGGCTCCAACACCGTGATGCATTCCTGGAGGAAAAGCACAGGGAGCAAGTGCTTGGGTTTCTCTCCCTGCTGGAGGATGGGGTTTCCCCTCACCAACCAAAGAATGGTCTGGGCTGGCATGTAAGGACACACCACAGTAGAAAGGACCACTTCTGGAAAGAGTAGGGAGTCAGAAAATATTCCTTCAAGCAGCACAGCTCACCCAGTTGATGCAGCACCACCTTTTGCAATGGAAATTAATCTAAAAATTCTTTCTTACCTCTCTAGCAGCAGCTTTTACCCTGAAAAGAGCAGCTGCATGTCACCTGTTATCAAGAGAGTGGTTGCTAGCCAGAAGACCTGTGTTACTTCTTTCTGGTTTTAAGTTTTAATTTTCACCTGCAGTGGAGAGATAAAACAAATTCCAGTTTAGCTTGACAATCCTGCCTGCACAGGTGTGCTGTAGGAATACCACTGTGGTGTTCAGCTGGGTGAATGTTTTAGATGACTGCAGTAATTATCAAAAGTACTGGGTTTAGTTTCCCCCCACTTTAATCTGCATCAGATTTGCCAAATAGTTTCAGCTGGTTTTTTTACCTAGATAAATAAAACTGGAGGAGGAAACAAGAGGACTTGTGCCTCCTTTGATACAGTACCTGCCACTTGAATAATGCAGAACTTGGGAGCTGTATGGCCACAAACTTCATTAGATTGTTTGAATTGAACTTTTTAATTTCCTACCTAAATTAATTTTTTAATTACCATGTTATATTCCTTTCTGGGGTGAGGTCCCCAGTCCCTGCTTCTGATGTGTTTTGTCCATGTGAGTAAACACCAGGGTGGAGAAGCACCTCTAAGGGCAGGGCACAGGAAAGGGGAGGAGGAGCTCAAGGTCATCACCCTGAAAGTGTCCAGCTGTACACTCCTCTGCCCTCTTCAGACTGGGAAGGGAGGTTAGAGCCAGTGCCTCTCCTTCTCTGCCTTCATTGTTTCCATCCCTTTGATCCTTTGGCCGTGGGGAAAAAAAATTATGAGGACCAGCAGTAAGAAGTTTTTGTCTTAAGGGATGGGCTCTGACTAACCTAATATTTATTATGCATTTTATATAGAGGGAAGATGGAAGAGTTACAGCAGGGGAGACTGAGAGAGCTCCAGATATCCTGCTCCTTGAGGTTGAAGCATCCCTCCAAATTTAACCCAGTGCCTCTTATCTCAGTGGCTGAAGCAGCATAACCATGCAGGTGTTCAGCAGGGGGAACCCCCAGCTCCAAATTTCAGTGAACTGAGTGCTTTGATTCCTCTTGTTCTAGTTACTTCTGAATAATAAAACATGCAATTTCCTGTCAAAAAGTAGCAACTTATTTGAATTGGGACTGCTGCAGTTTTTCTGTTCCTCATGAAAAAAAAAAAAAAAAAGAAATATTTTAAATACTTTGTGTCAGTCTAAACAATATTCCCCCTAATTAATAGCAATTAATTTGCACTCTAGAGGCAGTACAGAAGAAAACCCAGGATACAAAAGTATGCCTAGATGATTTCTCTCTGTGTCGGTGCCAGCTGTGTCAGTCAAGTTGGGCCATCTGTAATATCCTTGTAACCTACAATTTCTAAATTCCCATCCAGCTACACCTATGCCACTCCTTTGTTTCCAGCAGTATTAAATGGGATTAACCGAAGAAGGAATTAAGGCTCCAAAGTTAATTAAAACATTGTTGATGATGACCAGGAAGGCATATTTTGCAGCTGTAGGTAGAGAGATGTAAGTGCTCAATGTGGGGCAGTTGTGCGCTGGCTTTAAAGCTCTTGATCTGTGAAAGAAAATGCCTCTGGTTTCTCGTGGCAGTGGGAGCTAAACACTGAGTGAAGTGTAGCTGCTTCAGCTTCCCCCAGAGGCTCCCATCCTCTTTCCTCTGGAGGCTTCATCTTCTCAGTCTGGTGCTGTTACATCTTTAATAAGATCAATACTCTTTCTCGACTTCAGCAGCTTCATGAATTCTGATTAATCTCCAGGACAGTGGCCGTGTATTAAGAATAACAGGCAAAAAGAAGACTTTAGTGTCTCAATCCATGAAGCATGATAGTTTCTTCTCTAGGCAAACTGATATTGATTTGATTTTGGTTTTCTCAGCGTGGCCTCTGTAAATAAAGTGCTAGCACAGAGTACACTCACTGTTCAACTCTTCTTCCCTGCAGACCAATTCTTTCTGTGGAAGATTTATATTAATTGTTCCATGACTACTAATGTGTTTAATTAAGGCTCACGTGGTTAAGTCTTTTGTGAGAAAATCAGACATGCTTACAAGAATTAATATAGTAAGAAATCACAAAGGTACAATCAGGAACAAAAAATGGGAATGGTCTCTAGCACTGCCTTTCAACAAAGCACCGGTGTGTGAGATTCTGCATGGCATTAAAATTCAATTAAGTATTTTGGGAAAAAAAAAGCCTGGCACTGACAGGAAACGTCATCTGACCACAGGAAGCTGTGCTGACAAAAATTCATAAAGTGGAAATTGGAAACCCATACTCTGAAGCTTTCCTGGATTAACAGTTTAATGACCAACTATGTAATATATAATTTATGAGAATTCTCTAATGTGATCTAGCTTTGCATATTTTGCAATTTATTATTCTTATTCAGGAAAGAGTGAAGACAAAACTAGTCTTTGTGATTTATGGGGCCATTTTTAATAATTTTTAATACATACATCTTGTGGTAATTTTCCAAAGACCTGACTTTGCAAACCCCAATTTTCAGTTATCACTAGTGGGTTCATTTCAGCTTGATTCTTGGCCACTGTTTTCCTTTTGAAGATGGAATTTTTCAGGGAATTAGACATCTGGGGCAGGGAATAATGCAATTACACAGAAACATAGAAGTATATCGTTGCTTCACTGTTTTTTGTGGAAGTGTCATTTAACGGCAGTTCTGGAATGACTCTTGTTGTCAACTTTTGAGATTTCCTGTAGCCAGAAACATCCACAAATCCTCTTTGCATATGCTAAATTATTTGTTTTCTATAGTCTTGTATATATTTTATGTTCCAAAAGTGGATCCTTTTATTTCGTATGATCCTTCTGTGGCTACACTAGTATCTAAGCATCTTGGTTTAACAACTTTATGACTCTTGTGTATTTAAATGCTTTAATTTCTGCTACTTTTTCTGAAATACATTATGTGAAAGAACATTCTTTGTAAATCCCATTTTTGTTTTTTAATATCTACTCCTAGTTGTAAGTATCCACTCCACTAGGAGCCTTGAGAGATATGACACATGCCAAAAATACCATATTTGGGAGTAAACTTACAGTGGAAAAAGAATAATAAAATCATTAACATGCTTTATTTGGGAAGGAATCTTAAAAGTGCCCTTTAATAAATAGACAAGAGAGGAGAGTGGCCAGAGAGTATTAAAATATTGACTAGGCTAACAGGCAGTACCTTACTGTTTAAAAAAATATGCAGGAATGCAATGAGAAGGAGCAGCCTTCTGGTAGCAGCTGTGGAAAAGGTGACCATGTCCTTCAGAGCAGTTACCTCTGCAGCTAGATTGGAAGGCAGATATCCACAGCCTTAGGGAATAGCTTGTGGCAGGATAAATATTCCACAGAGATCAGGCTAGGGGAAATTGAATTCAGAAGTAGGAAAACTAAAAGTAAATGGAAAAGAACCTGATAAGGAAAAGTCAAAGAAAAATCAGTGTGTGGAGACTAACAGAGGTTTTTTCATCCAAGTTATTTCAGTCAAGGGGCAAAAATTTCCTCCACTAATTTCTATTTCCATTTTAAGGTAGTTAGACAGCTTGGACTCAAGGTATCTAGAAGAGGACTAACCTGCTTCTGGTCAGTTCAAAGGTGACATAGAAAGGTATTATAAACATGTTTGCTAAAAAAGTAAACTTCACCGATGTTTGCTTTAAAGTTTCCCACACTATTGCTCCAAGAACTGTCTGAGATTACTGTAACTGAAAAATAGAAGTAGTGGTGTGGGAAAGCTCAATTTTAGGGCACTATATGGCATTTTATATTTTATTTATAGCTCAATTTTAGGGCATTATATGTGTAGGTATTTTTATGCTTTATTTTTAAATAATAACAACAATAATGCTTATGTTGGTTGTCTGGGTCTTTCATACAGCAAAAAGAACAAAAAAAGTTTGAAAACTTAACTGTTCAAGGCTGAGTACTTATCACTACTTTAAAGTGACATTATAAGAGTGACTCTCAAGCTGGTGGTATTCTCACAGATCCCAGTATGACAACAAGTGCAAAGCTCCAGAAAGGTCTATAATAACACCATGGACAAAGATCAGGATCTAAGTCAGATCAGCACACCATTAACTTCAGTGCACTCTTACTTGAAAGAGCCTGGTTTTATGGTGTTTGAGTACAATGTTGCTTTTTCCCACCAACTCCTCATGTAAAGACAAAACAGCTTTTCCACCTATGCCAATGTGTAATATAAAGGCAATTACCCTCTTTGTCTTTTATAATTCCCACATTTCTATCTTACTCTGGCTCATGTGCTGCTTTACACATGCAACCAGAGGATTCCAGTAACCATGGAGATTAGGGATCAATAATATAAAACTATTTGTTTATAAATTATCCATAGCCCAAATATCCTTCTGTAAAAGGGAAATGGGCAGTGAGATCCAGGCAGCATGCTCAGTTTATTGTTATTTTCTGAAATCAAATGTGATTATACTTTCTGTGGGTGACTACCTCCCCATTAACAATGTTATTTTCAAATTGTTCCATACAGTATGGATTAGGGGAGATGGCTGTTTACAGGAGAAATATAAAGCCCCTCAATATAGAAGCCATATAAATATGGGAGTCTTATAAAACTGAATATATCAATATACGGATCCAAAAAGTTACATCTGAAGGCTGTGTAGTGAAAATTGCTTCTTCTTTGGCCAAATCCCATAGTAAGCACTACCAGGCTGTGTTACATCTCATGGTGTGATTAGGGAAAAGTTATAAAAACATGTATATCATACACAAAACACAATTCACATTCCTAATTATTTTTTTCAGTTAAAAAATCCCCGTCACAAAGCTCCCAAATTGTGGCAGTCATAATTAGAAGGTTATCTCAGATAGTGATGGTGAAGAACCTGGAGGAGGTTTTAAAACTTTATATTTGCTTTTCCTTTTGGATAGCTAAGACATTTTCCAACTAAATATTGTTTATCTTCCTCCTTGCTTTTAAAGAAGCAACTGATACTGAGAATATTTTCCACTGGAAAGTCAATAGTCCTCAAAATCTAAACTCTTCACATGGATTACTATTCTGGTAACTTTCAACTTGTAAGGAAAAGAGTAGTTTGTCATTAAAAATAACTTTAAATGTTTTGGTTTGTTTTCCAAATTACTTTGCCAAAAAATAATATTAAAAGTGGAAAAGACATGTTACATTATTTTACCGTTTTAAGTAACATAAACCCAGAAATGACCTGTTTTATGTTTCACTCCGTGTTGAGTATGTTTCCTTTCTATTTGGAATAGTAATTTTAAAAAATTGTCCAAAAATGCAACATCTGTCTCCACAACATTTACATATATAAAAGGCAAAGTATGGAGATATAAGAGCTATTTCAGAATAATTTGTTATAGTGTTTCATTATATCCAGAGAAAAAATTAATGTAGGAAACTAGATAATATTCTTGAATAAAATTATTGTTATCTGATCTGCATCAAGAAGCTAAGAGGATAACTGATTTTATGACAAATCCCACTTTTGTAGCAATTACATAATTATTATGTAATTGCTATAATAAATCCTTGGTTTATGATTTCACAAGAACAACTTCAGCATCTCCTGAACTCGAGTCTGAGCTTGCTGAGCTCTTGCAGTGAAGCCCTGTTTAGACATAAGGGATGCACACATGTCAGCATTTCAGCTCGGGACTTCGTCTACAGAAAATTCCACCTTGCCATGTTTCCATTTCAATCACGAAGTCATCTCAGAGCAGGAAACCTGCTTTCCCTTTGGGTGAAACTAAACCAGAATATGTGATGTGGAATTCAGAGGACATTCAGCCCACAGGACAAGAGCTACAGCAGTCTAAACTAGAAATATGTGTAAGAGTGGGTGTTAAACCTTCAGCCTTGGGTTTTTACTCTACAGATCCACTCCCCTTGAGCAGCATTACTTGCTGTAATATGGACATGGCTAGTGAGAAGCATTACTACTCTAAATAATAACAAAATGTGATACCCTGAGCATCATCTTACACTGACCTCTGTTTAAGAGGATGGATAGGGCTCTGAATTTTCTGAAAACCTCCCATCCTCCAAGGATGCAACCCTTCTGTATGAATTTCAAAGCCAGCTGTTCCATTACTTGCTGCTCCCACTGCATCCTTGATCCACAGGTTAAGGAACTGCCATTACACCACGTCCATCCAGAGACAGCTTACAAGTAAGCAGCAGGTTGATCTGAAGTTTGCTCTGCATCCAAGTGCCCAAAGGCATTGGTCCTGGTGGGATGTGAACCTTTGAACCTTTGCCAAGCACCTGCAATCCAGGAGCAGCACTTGCACCCTGTGTGGAGATTGCTCTGAGGCACGGGGGGAGCTGCAGGGTTGCTGTGGTGAACCCAAGCATGTAGAACTTGTTTGCCCATGCCATCAGGCTTACTTCATCCTTCACTCTGAGCAACACCTGGAAACACTTGTTTTCTAATGGTGTTTGGCTATGAACAGACTGTACTCAAATGATCTTCCTCAGGCTGTTTTTCTTAAAACCTTATTTTTTATATAATCAGTTATATATAAAGGTTGAATATATATCCTTCTGTTTAAACAGAGGAGGAAGGTGAGGATTTAACCCTGAGGATGAAGAGCTCCCCATTGAAAGCCATCAGACTGCCACTGAATGTGAACTTTGGGAAGGGATGCTCTGGGACGCAGGAAGCTGCTGTGTCCTAAGGCCTGGACCTCTGATGGTTCAGGTGGGGATTTGACAAAATGAAGAACAACTCCTCCTCTAGCTGCACAGAGTCCTTCCAAATGAAGGTAAAGTAGGGGAAAAAAATAGCAGATGCCACAGCCTTGATGTACACCCAGGATACAATTTGGGTGTGTGCCTCAGGAAAGAAGTCAGTCTTTCTGACGCCTGAATTAGATGTATAATTACTAGCAATTGTGAGGTAGGAGTCTGTGTCCACGAGAAGCAGAGTTCAGATCCAGCGGGAGCTTGGAAATGGGACACAGTCATGGGAACAAAATTTTGCCTTAGTAATCAAAATTGAATCGAAATCCCAATTGATCTCCTTGCTTCCACTGAGATCAATGATCACTCTGTCTGCAGGATCAGCTGGTGAACTCAGCAAGGGACTGCAGGCTCCAATCTGTGGCAGTGTAGCCAGCAATTAGTAGAATTGGGGGAATGCTGGCCTACAAAGCACAGCTCCTGCACTGGCTGCCTTTTAGGAACCCCAGGTAACAGCCACTTTGCCGAGCTTCTGGAAATACTCCACATGGAGAATATTGCCCCACAGAGCAGCAGAACTCCCATGCTATGTTTAGCATCATAATATTAATGGTCTTTTAGATGAGAATGAAATGGCTTTAATGGTCTAGATTTAAAAAAGAAAGTCAACCTCAGGACAACATGAATCCAGCTCATGCCCCAAAATCCATCCCATTGACTCCAAGTGCCATCCCACCTGGGCTATCAACAGCACTGGGCTTCAGCTGCCCCAGCAGCCTGAGAGTTGAAACCACTATGGAAAAGGCACAGATGACTGTATTGATGAAATTCTCAGATGTTTGCTAAGAGCAGAGAAAAGGTGAGATAGAGTTGCCCGAAAATGGAGATGAGTTGCAATTGAAGGGCGTGCACTGTTGACTGGAACACACAAGATGCAGACAGACTCCTTGGCAGGCACTGCACACACAAACAGCACATTTTTAAAAAGCATGGAAGGCAGCCATGTTTTAATAGACTTTCTCCCTGTCCTTTTCCTAATCTTACTTCAAAGAAGAGGTCAGCACAATTCCTTTTCCCCAAGCCTAGTACTTGGAAATATCTAAGTAATTTAGACTAAAAAAAATAAAAAGGAAAATGTTGACTACAAAAGAAGAGTTGGACAAGATCCTCTACCAAGAGGATCTGCTCTTGACCAGATTCTGCCAACAATTTCATTGTGAGGATTTTCTCCACATATGACACTTAAAGTCAGCTGTGGGGAAAGGGATAGGGAAAGGGAATGAAGAGAAGGCAGCAGTCAAAATAAGACATTATTTGGTGCTTGCTGGAGAATGAGCCTGTCTTTAAAGGACAAGAAAAAGACAGTAATGCGTTTTCACATTACGTCAGTACTGACGTTCAAAAAAAAGCTTTAAAACATACATGCAGGTTTTGTAGTTAAGATCGGAAAATATTTTAAATTGGAAATGTGAATTTAATCCCCTCAATTAAATATAAAATATTTAAATACTTAACCTGATTGCTGCCAACTGCAATTTCCTATAAGGAATTACGAGGATAGAGAGCAGTTCTTAAAGGCACATGCTTCACATGGAATGAGCAAAGATTCAAGTCTGGAAACTGCAGCTTTGTCTGTGTAAATAGTCCCTTTGCCCCTTCACACAAATTACAAGTGGGAAAATTTCAAGTACTATTTTTTACGTGGCATTAAAAAAAAAACCAGTCTTGTACTGTTTTCGTGTGGACTGTCTGGTAACTGTTATTAACAGAAGGTATGGCAAAACAACACAGGTTTTCAGCCATAGACCCATATGAGGCCTCTGACATCTGAGTTAAAAGTATATACAAAAATTTTTCTGGAGAAACTTAGGACCAGTCTCACTCAATGTGGAATTCACTCTTTGTGAACAATCACCTTGTATATTGATCCATACCTACATAGATAGACACGTAGGTAACATATATCCACATATAACTGTGTGTGTATATATATATATATATATATATATATATATACACATATATATACACATATATATATATAGAAATGTACCCTTTACATTAATTTTGCCATGATCTTTAGGACACATCCTGTTCTTAGTTATGATGGTATAAAATACAACTTCGCTGAAACACAAGTTCATATAAAAATCTCTTTTCCCTTCTAGAACTGCTTTTTTTGTCTGTGCATAAAATATCACTGTGCTGAGGGCAAGATGTAGGCACCAACTGGCAACTGAGCAGTTATGTGAACCCACAAGGCTGTTTCTTCACACATTTGGAGGAAGCAGCAGATTGAAAAACTCTGATTGCTGGCCTACAACTAAGCAGTATGTTCTGAAATCCATCTCAATCCATTTTAGGATGTGGTCATTATAAATCAACTTCCTCTACATCTCCCTTCTCTGACCTGCAGTTCAATTCATGAGTAAAACTGTATCTACAGAATTAAGTTTTATTTTTATCTTTTTCCTTAAATACTGCATATTCTAATTTCCTCCTCCTCCCTCCTCCGTGGCTGGCAACAGACCAGCTCTTTCATGATATTTGGAGCAAAGAAACAGCCCACTGAATCCTCCCCAGACCACATCTTCAGGTCTTAAACACTTTGAACAAATCAAAATACTTATTTAAAAGTAAATTAATTCCCATTTATAATACAGCGTTCCACTGCTAGTGACAGTTCTGATCTCTGCAGACATAATTCATAGGGAGAGAAGGACAAAAAAGCTGAGATAGATAACTTTGTCCTGTTCCAGGCATGCTGCTGGAGCTGTCTCTGGCAGCAGCTGGCTCCCTGCGTAGACAGCCAAAGGAAGAGAGGACAAGCCAGAGGGTTATTCTCATCTTAATTGTGGACAAAGAGCTCCTCTTTCCCATCCCTCCTCCCAGCAGATGGAAACTAGGATGGCTGGGATTGTAATTAAGCACACCAGCATGGAGGAAGCAGAGAAGTGAGAAGTTTTGTGTCTGAGAAATTCCCTGCTCAGACTTTCTGGCCTGGCCTGAGCCAGCACACCACCAGGTGTGCTTCGGAAAGGTACCTATAAGCCCAGGTTGGACGTATCTGGGACAAAGGGCTCAAGGGAGGAAATCCTCAGATAGGAATCATTCCTCTTGTTTGTTTACCTCAAATTTCATCATCTTAATAATGTAATAAACAATGTGGAAGAAGGTTTCTCTAGGCCAGAGGAGTTCTGTGATCAAGAGACACGTACAAGGGGAAAAGGTAAATTGAGCAATCCAAGTGTTGCTTTGTTACTGTGTTCTCAAAAGCATTTCTGTCAGCTATTGCAAAGTAGATCCTCAATACCGTTAAATATAAGAGCATATAAAGATATAAGAGCATATAAACTACCAAATTGTCACCACTTTTTCTATTTTTTTTTTCCCTGATCAAAAGCTTAGGATATTCTAATTTCCAATGTCACCAGTTCTCTACACTAAATCTCACTATGGGGATGCCTTTTCTCCTCACATATAGCTGTGGCAATGCCTACACCGATCCAGTTTGCTGAGATTGCTCTGCACAAATTACCTATTTTGATACCAATTTCAGTGTAAATCCTAAACGAGACAAATTACTGGGTCAGGATCTCCAGACCAAAGTGCTATTATCAGAAGTGATCTCCAGGCTACAGTGATATATCAGAAATGGATGATGTTTCAAAGGAGAACTTTTCCAGCGTTATCTTCATTGTTTCTTTGGGGGAGCAGAATATTAGTTTGTGCACAAGCCAGAATAACTCTTTGAAGCAAGATGACGCAGAAGGTTCCAGAAAGGACTTGTTCAGTTAATTGCAATTTATCTAAAAACAGAATAACCTATTTGCAAATTTCCAAGTAAGATTTTATCCTTCAGTTGAATTACCTCATCTATTTAAGAAGGATGTAGTAGGTGATTTTTATTCTTCCTAACTATATTGGATAAAATAATCTTCTTACAGCTAAATGATTGCCAAGGACACACTGGGAACACAATTCTTGCTCTTTGCTATGAAGACTATAAAACCCAATCAAATACCGAAAACTAATGTTTTGAGACACTATGCATATAGTCTCACAAACAGACAGAGACTTCCACTGGTACAGAAGATCCTTGCAGAACAAGTCTTATCTGACTTTTTTTTGATATCTGTGGTGAACAGACCAGTCTTAGGATGACTTCCTATTCTAGCAGATAGCCTTTAGCATCATGTCTGAAATCTCCCCTTCTGGTTTAGGCAGGGTGAAATGGCACAGGCAAACTGCTTAGACTGGCAGATCACCAGAAGATGAATTTGCTTGGTTTAAAGGCAAATAGCTTCCCAAGAAGACAGGGTCTGACTTCAGCAGAACCTCTCAGAAAAGCTGTGTCAGGGTATCTGTGATCACGTGGCTGGTCATGTAGGAGGCAGGAGTGGAAGTTGGTCAGGTCTGCATTGCTTTTACCTGCAAGGTATCTATATACAACATCCTTCTTTAAGGACTACCATCCTGGAGATGTCTGTCTACCAAGATATGCCCCATGCTGGAAATCATCTGTCAGTCCCAGCTGGATGGAGCACAGTACCTCCAGATACTGATTTTTCTAAAATAGGGCAGAGCTTTCAGCTTTCTTCAGAAGAGACAGCTGTTGGAGGTAGCAGTGAAGTCTCTGAGTTTGAGAAAACTCAGAAGTCTTAAATATGAAGGTGAACAGTTTTGGACAAAACCTTGAAAATGGCTTTATTTCTATAGTTTCTCTCAGATTTGTACAAATCAATAGCTATAACAACAGTGCTGCAGAAAATTTCTTATGGGAATAACTGCAACATGAAATAATTTAGCTAGCTAGCCTCTGAGTAAACAAAAATATCATTATTGCTTGTTCACTCTATTTTTTACAGCTGTCCTAGGGTTAAAATTTGTCTTCAATGTATGGTATTAAGATTCAAGATGAATCTGTAAAGCATTTGAGAGATCTACAGCAAAACACTACAATTCCATTTCTCAATCAATGGCCTCTTAATTTATGTCATTTAATAACAGGATGGCAACTTCTAGTTTTGAAGTAGTTATTTTAACTTGATCATTGGGTAGGTGCATCTGGTAAAAAATAAAATTTTAAATTCCTCTATTAAACCAGTATCAATTGCTGCTGCAACACCTTCCTATTTTGCACCCAAAACAACAGTTAAATTACAACATGAATTCAACTACATTAAAAGATAGCAAACATTAACCCCATGTGTCCACTTTTAGCCATTATTATACTATGACTGATAAGTAATACCTGCAAGTATTGTACTATTACTTGAAATAAAATCTGGCAGTCCTTTCTGGGATAAATTTAATGCCTATGTTCTATTCCACCCTGACAAACAGAGGGAGAAGTCAAAATGTCTTTTATTTGAGAGACAACTGAAGGAGAACTAGCCAAACTGCAGAAGACGTAAAAGTCAAATAATAACAACAAAAAGATTCTTTGAATAAATTGATAAGACAAATATATAAGCCCTATCTAAACATACCATAGACAAACTCAGAAGAATCCAAAGAAACAAAATGCAGGAATTTAAAAGCATCTTTAAGAGAAGAATAAGCTAAGCACATGTAGTTTGTAAAAACAGCTGAAAAACAGAATTATAGTACAACTCACAGTATGCCACACGTTGCTTCATTTTCTTAATGAAAACAGAAAAATAACAGAACTCTTCATATAAAGGTTGACACAAGGTCAGGCTAAAGTTCTACTAGTATCAGTTGCTTTAAATAAGCAATTCCCATCTCTCTGTGATGGGCTATTCCACCTGGGGCTTTGTCTTCTGAGCCCATCTGCTTCTTTTCCAGTGAGATTTAGATGGATGCTCAAAGCTGACCTCCCAGAACACGACATGAACATTTGGATGTGAGAGGCTACTCCTAACCATAACGCTGATAGCCACAAAGAGTTGGATGAAGGATGTTTATAATCAAGGCTCATATTTTTTTTTTTGTTTGCTTGTGAGCAGTTTCTTTCATGTTCTGTTATTGAAGTACATGTGTCAACTGACTTGAGAGGACAGCCTTGTAAATTAGATCTTTGATCTCAAGAGTTTATTTTATCTTTGCAGCAAGGAAAAGTGAATTGAATTGGCTAGCAGAACTAAGCCCTCTCTTGTCTCTGTTCTACAGCTGCTGCATCCTTCTGGGGTCACCACTTCCATCACTAGATACTCTCTTTTGCTACAGAATTAAAAAAAGGCTTCTTCAATATTTCATCATAACCTGCTGAAAGCTTTACAACTTCTAGTTTATTTTATGAACCATACAGCCAGACTTTTGCTTCTGTAGAAGGGAGAAAACACTGAGCTGTGATACAACAAAGCTCTTTGAGCTACTCTGATACTGCATCACAAAGTAAACTTTAATTGAATATTCACTGATTGTTTTTTGGAGTAAAACACAATTTAGAAAGAATACTGCATGGAAGGCTGCAGACTAAAAAGAAGTATCTGTTCCAAAATATTCAAACAAGTATGTGATCCACTGTTAATCTCCCATTACTTATGTTAATGAACAGAGGCTTCAGGCACTATTGTGCTGCCTACTACACGTACACAACAAGGACAATGGACATGATACTGATTATGTCCTGATTCAGATCACCAGTATGATAGTGTCATCGTATTCTTACCACATGCACTTAATTCAGTTTCCATGGCTGTGATTCGGGCAGGACAGCTAAGAAAGGGTCTGTGGGAACTCATCTCTCAGAAGGACATTGAAAAGAAGAGGTGATAGTTCTCTAGGAGACTCAAAGTACGTAAGTATCCATTGGTAAAGAAAGAACACGGTTTCAATGAAGGATACAAGGAGTTAATTTTTTTTTCTTAAAGAATTTGACATACTACTGATGGGAATAAATCAGGCCTAACAAACATGCTTTCTAATTTTGTGAGCTTGTTACAGAAAGTCAGACAATGTTGATGAAAAGTTGCAGCACAGCAGGGTAGGCTGAACGAACTCAGCTTGGCTTACTAAACGTTTGTCTTCCTACAGCACCAAACAGGAGTCTACCTTTGGAATTTAAGGAGGGTATTCTGCCTCTTTGTTGTTGTACAGTCTCTGGCTTCAAAAAGAAATCTGGTTAATCTGGAATTGTCCTGTCATCAGTGGAAGAGTTGCAGTTACTCAGGAAGGGAAGGAGTTACCCCTAGGAGTTGCACTTCTGGTTCATCTCCCTACTCACTAGGCTGAGCAGAGAAAACCCAAAGCAAGATGAATTATCATGTCATAACAAAAGGGTGGTTGTAGGGAGGAGGGCAGTTTCTCAAGCTCCAGTTTTATGCTGTTGTTCAGAACAACCCGCTCATCTTGCCCAGGAGGCTGCTTTAGTGCTTTTGTGAACATAACAGGTTCTCCAGCTAAAAATGCAATAAACAGTGTGTTACTTTGAGATACTATAATGAAGTGGTGAATATGCTCTTTGCATTTCTCCTTCAGGTGCTTTAGGGTGAAACTCTGTCTTCTGTGATCACACAAGTGTATATTTGCTGACTGTTGTATCAGGGTTTGGATCACACTTTAGAGGAACAGCAGAAACTGGATCTGTAAGCACTACCTTGACCTGCTGGACACAACACTGTCTGATTCCATTTCTGAGTTTGTCACCAGGGAGTTGTCTGTAGGGACCATCTCCCAGTCAGCCTTCTGTCAGGCTGCTTTGGATGCAGTTGTTCTTTGATTTACCTCTGAACATGTGCCATAAGGCATCAATCCAATTTTAGGGATGATTTGACCAAGGGAGAGGTTTGAGCCCCAGATTTTGCTGAAGGCAGGGCAGTCAGGAGACACGTTCCCAGTACCCTTGCTCTGTAGTGGTATTTTGCTGGGTGTAAATTTTACCCTTTACAAGAGACAATTAAGGATGAAGACCAGATGTTTAAACCTACTGTCCTCATTGCTCATCATGGTGAATACAACCTCCTCCCCTACTCTCCTTTGCTGCTCCTTTACTTCTGAAAGGACACCTGTGAGTTCAACAGAGCTCAAATCTGACAAGATATAATTATTTTCGATAAATTGTCTAACTTTAGGCAAAAAAATATTGCAAAAAATTACATGCCAAGTCAGCTAGCAAAGAAAGAACCAGTATTGTGAGTTTGTTTGGTCTTCAACAGTGTTTTTCAGCTCTGCTTCTAGACCAGCTGAGCTGCAGAAACATTTCAGATTCAAAATGGACAGCTTGAATGGAAATATGCTATTTGTAGAATGATCAGTTTTTTAACTGCTGAACATAAAATAATCATTAAAATTATTTTAGTGCTTTATGCATTAACTAAAACACTTCACAAACATAACAGTCTGAACAACTTCATAAAATTAATTCTTCCTTCTAGGAGGCCTGAGTACTTCCCAGATCCCAGACACACTATTCTCCAAAGTGTCATGGATGTCAGCTAAACCACTGCAAGTCACCAATACAGCACACAGAATCCACCAGATGAGAGTGTGATATATTTTATTAGGAGGAAACTAATTTTTAAATGACACTGAAAAGATTTTTAAACAGAATTTCCATGTTCAAGTTCCTATGAAAGCTGAATGGTCAGAGCTGTAGTAAACAATATAGGTGAAACCACATAATAACTCTCACATATAAAAATAACTCATTATTACTTGGCTTCTTTTTATTGGAGTGCAGCACAGATATTCCCCTTGAAACAATAACTTCAAAACACTTACGGACACAGCTGTCAAAAATATTAAATATGCACATTTAAAAAAAATCTAAACCATGAATATATAACAACCTAAGACATATCCACAATGTAATTTCTTCATTATTTTACAGCATTTATCTCAAATACCATAAAATTATCCAAGTCTGAAAACTTACATACTTTAAGCTACCGGAAGAGTGTAAGAGCATAAATAATATAGGAAAATATCTGCCAACATTTAGCACAATGTATATATTGTACCCCAAGAGAGAAAACAAGTGTGTGCCACAGGTCATTATTCATCACAAATCATGATGTGACATCAGAGAGCTGTTGCTGGTGGAGTATGAGCTCTGGTCTTAGTTGGCAAAAACATGCTCAAAGCTTGTGAGTGGGGACACAGTGGTCTGTGAGAAGGCATGGTTAGGTATTTAGCAGTTTAATTTAGTTGGATAAGAAACAATGTAATGTTTTCCTGTTGTTAAACATTGCCATCTGTACCTCTGGCACACAAATTAAAAAAAGAAGGGTGTGACCATTAAAAGTACGTGTCCTGAGATTTCCTTCTTCAGGGGGCAAAGAGGTTAAAATGGAAAAGCTGATCTGTATATAAATCAGGAACACATGTGGTAATGAGAACAAACAGCAGCCAACAGGCAGGCGGGGACAACTTCTCCAGGCAGGCACAAAATGAGACAGACAAAATACCATTTACTGGAAAAGGGAAGGAAGCAACTGATTTTCACTTTGAAATTGGTGAATTTAACCAATTCTGTTAAGTCTTAATGATTACTTAAGGGTTTGTAATTAACTCTGAGTTTTAAAACTTGCTTTCACTGAAAAGCTCTCTGTCTAGTAGTGCAATGAAGCTTTGCTTTAGCATTAATATTGGTTCCTATCTCTACAAAATCAAGAGGTGATCTTAATATGTGTAACAGGATCTATGTATTTTGTAACTAATTGAAATAACAAAACAGTTGAGACATAGACCTCCTCTTAAAGTCATGAAATGTTTGTGTCTGCAGCCAACCTACTGGAAGTAGATACCAGCAACCAGTCTCCTACTGAGGCTGAAACAGTTTGGCATGATTTCTTTGGAAATAAATGGAATATTTAACGTACTAAGTTATAGTTCACTTAAAGCTAAGAAATATATCACAGTTGTGAATACTAATCCATTGGATATACCAGCGGCAGGCCCCCAAAATATTAAGTCAATTAAGGTAAGTCTTCATCTTCACATTAAGACTTGCTCCTTGACAGAGGCAGAAAAAAATAAAGAGAACATTACGGATCACAAAGCACTGAATTTTCAAGTGTAAAATCATACCAAAATCTTGATAAATTATCATTGATGTCGTAGGTGAGCAGTCGGTCAGGAACGTCACTGTGGGTGCCCTGCACTGCTAACACATGTGGTGCGAGGGCAAAGGGGACGTCGCTCAGCAGGTCTGACATGAAAGGGCTGCTTTCCAAAGTCTGACTCCTTTGATTTCCCATCTCTGTGCTTGATACAGTCAACTGTGACCGGTGCCCTGTATTTATCTAAAGAGAACAGAAGAACAAAAATTTACACACTACAAATCACGCAGCTATGGCTTTGTACTTAGAACCAAAAGGACCTACTAATAAAGGGAAACAAAAAACCCCAAACAAATAAATAAAAGCAGTTTCAGAGTTCAGTTTAGGTAGATCTAAAATAGCAGTTCTTAATACATGTTGATATAATTCTTTGGCTCAGGTCAACCAGAATTAAGGCTAAAACATAAATAAGACTCTTTGTAATGATTACTAAGATTACAGAAACACAGAATATGCTGAGTTGGAAGGGAAATTAGGATAATTGAGTCCAAATTCCCGGCCCTGCACAGAACACCCCAAGAGTCACAGCATGTGCCTGAGAGTGTTGTCCAAACACTTCTTGAACTCAGACAGGCTACCCAACATTACTATGCATTTATGAAACCCATAAGGCTCGTGGGACTTTTTGTCATTATATTCAGTCTTGTTTAGGGGAAATTACTTCATACAATTTCTTTCATAAACTGATGAAGCTCCATCTTTTGTTCTCCCCGTGCCTTTCCAGAAGTTGTCCAAGAAAAGAATTACTTTTGTGATTAAGAACTGCCCTATCCCACTTATTTCAAAGGATTAATAATGTTGCTTTCCAGTGTGAAATAGAATTGCATGACTGGCTGTAAGTCATATAGGGAAATATATATGCAGTACCAAATATATTCTTTATAGAAAAACACAGTTAAAAAAACCCACCAACAACACAAGAACCAAAACCAACAAGGAAATGAAAAAACTTGCCATACAGAAGTAGTCAACACAATTTAGAGAATAATGCTGGACCCAATAGACTTGCAAGCTTTGATCCTGACCTGCCAATATGACCTTACAAAGTGTTTATCCTGAAACTTTTACCATTTTAAGAACAAAGAAAAGACTATTTACTCTGCCTCTGGAAATCAAATGTAATTTCTTTTACTATTTATAGCAATAAAATCCTATACAAGCTGATACCTCTCATTAGGCACCCATAATGATGCTCCCGATAACAGTCTCTGAGCAACCTAGTCGAGCGGAAGGTGTCCCTGCCCATGGCAGGGGAGTTGTAATGAGATGATCTTTAAGGTTCATTCCAACTCAAACCATTCAGTGATTCTGTGATCTCTAGAAGTGAGATGTTTGTTATAAGGATTTCTACTTTGTATCAGCACAGATATAGAAATATTCAGTAAGGTGTCTGAAAGTACTTAACAAGTCATGTCAGAGCCATGAACACAGACAGGAATGTCTGACTCTGATGAAGTCCTGACTTCTTCCTTTGAACCTCCCATATTCAACATGCTGCTAGAAAACTCCAAAGGTTACACAGCTATTTAGAAAGAAAGAGCACTGAAAGCTTCAAGCACTAATTTGGTATTCACCTGATCTCAAGAGTGAAATGGGTCCAGTCATATGGAGGTTGCTTGCATCCATGATTTTTAGGGGTGTTGTGCTGCTCAAGATCTGACCCGTGCTGAAGTTGAATATCACAGATCATGGCTGTTCCAGAGAACCTGAGGAAGTTACTGTCTGACAGAAGAACAGTTTGGGTGTTGCGGTGGTGGTGGGTGCTTTGTTTTCTTGCCCAGAGCATTTAGCCAGGGAAAAGATATTCCATCTTCTTCCCAAAGGAATGACTGGCTTTGCCTTGAACACAACCTGAGCACAGTCATTCCTTACACAATCCAACATTTCATCTGGTAGGACGGATAAACCAAATGGTAAACTTTCTATTAACCTGCCAACAGTGAGTCAACAATGACACAAATAATCTTTCCAGTCTGTGTCACAGCCAGCACTTGTCTTGGGTGGCAGAGGACGCGCGCTCCTCCACAGCCGGCTGGGACACAAGGGTTAGTGGTGCTGCACACTCTGAAGGGGGCCCTCACTTGGAAGCTTTTGTTCATGCTCACAGTGATTTGAAACCTAAGGCTTAAGAAAAACTTGCCAAGAACTGTTACTATGACACAGGGTAATAATGTAAAATTTCTGAAGGTTAAGAAGTTTATTAAATGGAATGACTGATACATACAGCTACTGACCTTACTGGTTATGATGCAATATACAAGAGGAGCGACATTCTCCATGCTACTGTAATACTGGTATGTTTGTTACTACAGAATTCCTACAGCTACAGTTTACAGATATTTCTTTATTTTCCCCAGCTTTCCTTTTCTTGGTTCTCTCTTTTTAGATGTAGTTAACAGTCCTTCAGAAAGCTACATGCAACAGCAGAGACAAGAGCTGATAGAATTTTCCTTTTGCTTTCCTAACTGATTCTGGTACCTTTAGAGGACAGGGGAAATAGCTAGCAGGGAAGTCAGGAAGGTAGTTCTGCGTAGTTCTCTTATTCCAGCTTTCCAAGCTGTGAGCAAAAAACCATGGGTAATAGTATTATAACTCTATAAGTTCAGGAAAAACACTAAAACCTCTTGTACTTTTCTAATCAGCATGGTTATCTCCAAGACAAAGATCATCAGCTCTCACTTTAAGAGGTATTAGATTCTATGGCTGCTCACTGCAAACACTTTGAGAGAAGTCTTCCTTCTTGGCAGGGCCCAAGATATGCTTCAGAACAAAAGTCATAAACATCTAGTACAGATATATTTTCTTGCTAAGAATACTGCCAAACAGAACATTTATTTATGTTAATATTTGTCTGAAAGAATGCCGCACAACACTCAGGTGAGTCCTTAAATTTGTTGCTGCTGTAAACTTAAAAACTTCTCTTAATTTCTCCTCTGCATGAATTTATAACATTCCCTCTTGAAAGAAAGGACTTGTGGAACATTTTTTGAGGTGCTGGTATTTGCCTGTCTTTCATGGTTCCCATATTCTGAAAGGAAGCTAGAAAGACCCAGTTGAAAAACTGGGTTGCATCTAGGAATCAATTAAACTAGATCTTCAAAGTCCTTTCTGCCTCCCTTCCCTCCCACATTTCAGGGAAAAATGATCCCTTAGTCACTGTTCTATTCCCATCATTCAGATGATAATCAGAAATCCCTGAAATCTAATGTTTGTTTTGATTGGCAAATTATACTTTTATGAACACCTGTTTATATCTTAATTGTCCCCCAAGATGGGTGAACACAATCTACAATGCAAATTAGAACCACCACATGGCAAAACTAACTTCAAAGAGGGGAAAAAAAAAGAGAAGGAAGCAAATCTTGGATCTTTTTTCCTCCATAAACCTTACATTTGTTAGAATGTTGCTAAATGGGCAGACCCAGAAATTAAAATTCTTTCTTTAGACAGCAGATACCATGTACTGGCAGTGATGGAGCAAGGGCCAGCTTTGTTAAGTCCCAAGTCTCACTCCATAGCTGAAAGCAAAACTGCAGTAAGGAAAGATGAATTCTTTTAGAATTATTTTACTGTGAAAGGATCATTTTACCAAACTAAGTCTCTGCATACTGTTAGTGAAGTTCTTAATAGTCTTAAAAGGTTATGATACTATTTGAATAGTCAAAACAGTATCATAAAGAAAACCTGAAACGATTGACATAAATATAGTGCAGGTAAGTCAGAAACAAAGTGTCAGATCAGTTTAATACATGCCATGATCTGATCTCAATTCCAGCGGTCTTTGGGTCTCAGTTTACTCAACCCCTCATTGGAAGGACTTGGGCCTAATATGACAAGATCAGTTCACAACATAAATGGAAAAGGAGCCTAGATTTTCTATTTCAGTTTTACATTTAATCCACTACTGTCTTTCCCATGCAAACAGTTATTTTTAATTATCTTTAAAAGTCTGCATTCACTTTTTTGTTTACAACAAGTCACATTTTATATTAATTACCTATATGAAGAGAAAAGTTCCTGTCCTGAAGACTTCAGGTAACAAGAAGTATTTTTTCAGTTCTACCTAGAGCAGTCATCACAGGCAGTCATTGCCCTTTGCTGTGCAGAGCTGTTTCTGAGCATTCCTGTAGTGGTATTTAGATGCTGGCCTCCTGCACAAGACCCTATCAAACTAAACGTGTTTCTGTGCTTCCAAAACATGATGACATCCTATAAATGGGCTAACATGTATTTCATTCCTGTGCTGGAGAACCCACATGAGAAAAGGCCTTGTTGCAGCCAACCTCCCCAGGAGGCTTTTGGGTAATGTGATGAAGAACTGGACACTCTGGTAGAGAACATCAGTCACCCATCAGCGCCAAGGTCGCCCGCACTGCTTCCAGTGCAAACACCAGTACAAAATAATGTGATGCAACTGAGGTCAAGGTTATGAAATGGCTCATGCTTTATGCATGCATTCTTCAAGCATATATAGAACTGCAAGTCCTAGAGAATTTGATATTGCCCATTAGTCACACTGGTTTCTACTTAAATGCCTAACTTACTTAGCCAGAATACAATCCATTCAGAGCATATTATCTGGACATTAGCTAAACTAAGCACTGCCAAATGCTATGACACACAATCCTGTTATGAGAAATATTAATTGAATGGACCAAGAAGATCACTGATTTACATTTCACCATACATCAAGGAGTCAAAAAAATAATATGAATTACATAAGGTATGGCAATAAAATTTAATTCAAATAAGCAAGGTGTCTTCTGTGTTCTTGGTTTGCAATCCAAAAGAAATACTAGGTATATATACATATAGCAGCTGGCCATCAGATACAAATGGTGCTCTGAAAACAACATGTTATTTTGAAACTAACAAAGTATAAAACTACCCTCTAAAGTAAATTATTCCTTTTTTTTCCCTGTTAAAAGATGTTTCTCAGCTGTTTTTAAAAACATCTAATTTGCTGCATGTTTTTGTATTAACCATAAAGTTTGCCAAGAGTCTCATAAGGAAGGAAAAAATACACATTTTACAATGTACTGAGAAACTGGATTTACAGTACTCTGAAGGAGAATCAAAGATTAGTGCCAGCATTGTTATCATCCAAAACCTTGAACAAGGTTTCTATCAAGAGTGATTAATTTTAAAAAATTCAACACTTTCTGTAAAAAAGAGGGTTTTTTTCCCAGAAACAGACCTATTTTTCTTTTAAAAACAGCTTTGGGAAACAAACAGTACCTTCAGTCTTTTAGAATATTTAGTAAATATATAGCAATATAATATTTACAACAGACACCTGGTATGTGACTGGTGGTAAAGAATTATTTTTACTTCAGGAAACTTCATGGTATTACAGGAAATAGTGAATCATAGGGTAACTAAAATTTATTTCACACTATGTAGTAATTACTGCTGTATCTAGAAATGGAAGTTGTCATATGGGATTGTTTCTCCAATGTGTTTTGGTTGATGCTTTAGGGTACTCACTGGACCTCCTTACAAAATTTGTAGGAATTCTGGAATGATTATCCCCATTGATGACAACAATTCACTTTTCAAATAAAATTGTAATTTTAGAGGAAGAAAGAAAAAACTACTCACAAGGTTTGCATTCAAAAATTTAACCTAGGAGAACAGAATCACAGAATCAATTAGGTTGGAAAAGACCTCTAGGATCATTGAGTCCAACCTATCACTGAACACCACCTTGTCAACTAGACCATGGCACTGAATGCCCTGTCCAGGCTTTCCTTAAACACCTCCAGGGATCGTGACTCTGTCGCCTTCCTGAGCAGTCCTTTCCAATTTTAACAACCCTTTCTGTGAAGAAATTCCTTCTGATGTCCAAAATTCCTTCTGATGTCCAAAATTCCTTCTGATGTCCTGATGTCCAAACAGGATGAGTAAAACTTTGCTGGTGTTGGGGAATGTGTACAACGTGGTAATTTTCAAGTACCACAAAACTCCTAATGCAAAACATAACAAAAAACCACCCCAACACACCAGTAAGTATGTGACCTGCATCCTTACAGAACTATAAGAAAGGAACAAACCCACCTGGACAAGCACAATACAGATGCCCTGTGGTTTCAGAAAATGACATGTGAATAATGAGAGCTGCTGTTCTTTCAAGGTTCACTCAAAATTTTAATCAGCTCTCCCCTCTAGAGACTCAAGAGAAAAGCTACTCCTAGATGGGAGAGCAAAGTTAGATGTAAGAAGGGCTGGAGACCCTGTTATAACAAGTTACTTGCAGTAATTTGTTGCTATATCCAAATTTGTTCTGGTTGCTTGCTTGCTTTCGTAGCAGAAATGCAGTGTCTGGAATTATAACAGTGGCCAAGGATCAGTGTTCTCAGGGACTGCAGTAGGGCAGACCTGCAGGCTGAAAGGTTTGGGTTACCACAGAGTCCTTGGAGAGGTTTTTAAAAGCAAGAATGGTTCCCAGTGGAAATCTGCTTTTCCATTTGCTTTGGGCTCTTGTTTTCAAGCTTCTTATGACCCTTATTTTGTAATACAGCAGTAATTTGTCTTTCTTAAAGATCTCCTGCTACCTGTACAAGTTTATCAATATTGCTATTCAGAGTAAAACAGACCCAATTTTTAAAATAAGAGTTTAAGAATATTTTAACTAATTTTTTATGTACATTTTACGTGTTCTTTCTCCTCTAAAGCATGATTTTTCAGCTGTTTCTTGACTAGAATGGAATCAAGGTCAGGTTAACGTCATTGAAATCTTAAAGAAAATAATTCTAAAGAAACAATGAAAAGAGGTTCTGACATTCTATAGTTTTTTCTTTATTACAGCAAAGCTCATCACAGAGTAACTTGGCCTGCAAAGAACAGCAGGGAAATCTTTGCTAAACCACACTTTCAGTATAAATACTGATGTAACATTTCTGAATCCTTATTACCATTAAAGCAATTGGAAAAGTGTAATCACTAGAACAATTCTATAGTGCAAAAGCAGAATAAATTTGTTGTAATTAGATGTGATTCTTGCCCTCTCAAAGAGCCATAAAACTGTTAATCTCCCCAGAGGGGGAGAACTGCAAGGTTGCCATTTGAACTCTGGACACTCTCAATGTTCCATGGTTAAAGTGTGTTAATTTAAAAAAAAATATTAAGCTTTCTGTAAAAAAGAGGTGTTTGTTTTTTTTTCCCCAGAAACAGATCTATTTTTCCTAATTATTCTAGGAAATACCAGAGATGCCTGTGAGTTTTATTTATGAGAACTTATAGAATCTAATTCTACCATGAAAAGTATTCTAAAGTACCACAAAAGACTTCAAATCTAGTGTCTAAACCAACTCCCTTGTTTTGTCATCCTAGAATAAAAAACTGATTTTCTTCGTCACCAATTATACAAACTCAAACCAGTACAAGATGAAGGTTCTGTTTTAACTCAATCCCTTCTAACAGTACTTCACGGGAAATATTTTGAGGGGGGTCAGTGATAAATTTAGCAAATATATTGAATATAACCAAAATTGTATAATGATATTTTTTATTTCTAATTCCTACTTTTATTCCTTTATTCCTAACTCCTATTATTTATTACATTCAGTAACTGTTTGAAGACAGAGACCCAAAACATCTCAAATGTGGGCATCTATCATGAGAAACTATCAAATCGTGAATAAATAGGGGTAAGATGCAACATGAAAAGAAGACTGCAAACCTCAATGAAAGCAGAAATGAGAAGGAAGCAGAAAATGTTCTAAAGCTTTATTAAAAATTATAAAGCTTAATTTCCCACCATTAAGTAAAGTAATTATGCTCTCATCTTTCCTTCTATCTCAACCAATTTCACCACTGTTGGGTTTTATAACTGAAGACCAGTATCAACATTTATGCCCCTTCAGTAGCAGGGTTCCTTTCCTTGCTGCCTCCCTGTTCCTCTTCGGAGGCTCCTGAGTTTTAGGACACCACCTCTACAGTGCAGTCCCCTCTGCAACATGATTATTATAATAAAAATATCTTACAAGAAAGACAGGGGTGTGGGTTCAACAAGGAACAGTTTATCTAGATCTTCTGTTCCTTCAAAGTATTATGCAAGCTATTCATAGCCAAGATCTCAACATAATAAGCAACATGAACAATATTTAGCATATTGTGCTTCTGCCACTGCCAGGAAATGGTACTAGGCCAGATTTTTTTTTCCTTTTTTCCTGTAGCATGTATGCTGGAAGATTAAGAAGTTAATGAAAATTACTATAGTAAATGAACTGCAAGCCAGAAGAATTGTAATTGAAAATGCACACAGCTCTAGACATCCAGCACTGTATTCCACAACCACAAATAAGAAGTGGAGGACAAGTCAATATATTGTAAAATGAAAAGGCAAGTCTGATAAATGCTGATAACAGATTTGTTTTGTAACTTCAGTATCATCCAGAAGCACAAAGCATTTACATTTATTTTGCTGCTACCTTCATTCATGATGCAGTGCAAAACTCAGATGACTTTAAACACAGCCAGAGAATATACTAAGACATTGATTTAATATAAAACTTTAACATCATAGTTAAAACTAAACACTTTTTTTTAAAATTAAAAAACAATATTTAAATAATCTGTTTTCATTTAGCAGCTCCATTTGGTCGATGTACTTAGTGACAAGATGTGGTATTTTCTTTACTGCTTCAAGCAAAGAATTATCTTAAAGGTTTTTGGGAGGTTGATCTCCTGAACAGCAGAAGCTTAGACTAACTGGGTCTCTGCATTCATGTCTCTCTGTCTCACGTTCCCGACCCCTGCTACTGTTGGAAGCTCCAACAGGGTAACCAGCTATGGTAGGAAAAAGATGACAGCTTCTCTGAGATGGTGGATGCCCATGGAGCAGAACCTCTGAAGTGAGGGCTAATACTGCATTCTCTCATTACTGTACTAAGTATGTAAAAATCCAAGGATCTGAATGCAAAAGAAAGCTGTCTTAAAAAAATAAAGAAAAAAAGCTATGACAATTAAACATAAAAAACCCAGTAAGAAAATATTTAGCAAACATAGTTGCACACAAAAATAAAGCAAATACGTTTCTCAGCAAATTAGAACAACTGGGAAAAGTGTAGGTCAGAAGGTTGTTTTGTTGTTGGTTTTAGACTTTTTTTAAGAAGGAAAGGAAACGTCTCCTTGAGTAACTGAGGGAATCAGCAACATCAGTGAAATATCTCCACAGAATGTCAATATCAATGAGAGAAAAAAGACAGAGGGGTAACAATTCCTATCAGAGGAAAGGCAAAGAAAATTATCTTGGGATTTGATTTTCAGAAAAGAAGATAAGTAGATGGAACAGAAAAGAATTACTAGTCTGAACTCAGGTCAATTTTACTCCAACAATACCTGGGAACAACATCTTCAGCCATGCTTTCAAGAGTTTTGTTAAGTAACTAAACCCCTGGATCTTAAAAGGATTCTTACACAGATGCATGAATAAAAATTGCTGTACTTAGTACTCTGTTCTGAGGTTTCTATCATGATGCTTAAATTCCAAGCATGTGGCAAGACAGCAATATGTCCTGTTTACAAACTTAAAGTATTTTAATGCCAAAAAAAGAGAATTAAGTAAATATCTTCTCACACAGATTTCCACCTGCTCCCTCCACAGAGATCTGGGTCAGTAAGAGGAAGGATGGGTATTTGACTTTAATTTCCTCTATAAACAGTCTGTAACTGGAGCACTTGTCAACACCACCTTCAGTAAACAGGTTACCAGGAGCCAGAGTTTGTAAAAGTTTCATTCTATAAACAGCAACAAGACTGAGTTTTCCTCAGCACCTATGGATCAGGCTTTTCAGATTCAGGAATAAAACTGTCATGACTCTTAAAGCAGCAAAAGGGTAATTAATTAATTAATTAATTGAAAAGGAACTTATACTAGTCCACCTCTTTTAAATAAGAGTGGCCTCCTTGACCCTCCTTGTTCTCTATGGATGGAAAATAACTGGATCACAATTAAAATGAAGAAGGGTAGATTTTTTTTTTAAAGATAGATCTGTTTTTATCTAGCAGTACTGCTAATCACATTAAAACAGTAGAAACACGATCTTAAAATTTGTAGTACCCTGGAAGTAAAGAAATTAAAATAGTAAACAAATAACTTACACTTTATTTTGTATTTTTCAAAAGTGCTTTAAAACAAAATTTGAATGTGTGCTTCCCAGTGCAGAGTCTCACACAGGAGAGAGTAAAGTTCCAGAGAGCTCGCAGGAGCTGTAAAGTTCCAGTTTTTTCTTCTTTTTTTTTTTTTTTTTTGGTTTGTTTTTTTTTTTGGTTTTGTTTTTTTGTTTGTTTGGGTTTTTTTGTTTTTTTTAAGGTGAAAATTACATTGTAGCAAAAGGATCAAACAACACTGATGGAATGGACAGGGAAATATATTCCTGTCTTACCAATATTAGCATTCTGGGCTGAAATGGGACAATCTTCATGTTTTCTTTCCATTAAAATGGACTACCCACTGCCATTTGTGGTGAGTTTTATGTTTGGTTATTTTTTTCCCTCTGAAAGTGGCAGTGCAAGTAAGCAAAAGACATTGTTGTTTTCCTTACTTGCTGTTTAGAGTAATAGTTAAGGAGCTGCCCTACACTACAGTCTGTCACCCACATTGTAAATATCACTGTGCCATATTCACACACAGTCTCATCAAGTGATGTATGATCTACATTGCATTTTAGATAAATTTTAACATTGGGAAAGGCCAGAAGGTTTGCTCTGAGAGGCAGGATGACTGACTGATCAATTTGTTGACAGCAGCAAAGTGAACCAGCATTACTGGCTTTCAGTTTAACCATATGTATTTGGGCAAGAGATACAGGATAATCAGTAGCTTTATCTGGGATTAAGCTAGTCAGAAGACCCCAAAATTAGACAAAGGCTAAAAAACATGACGGGAACATACGGGCACCTAGTTTGAGCATCTCTTGCTACAAATAACCAATCAATGTAACTGAAGAAGCAAGCAAGTAAATCAAATATACAGGGAATCTCTGCCCAAACTAAATAGGGAGGTATGCAAAGTGTGCTTCTGCATACTTGTGCCTTGATCACCATTTGGTGTCTATGTCCCCTTTAATAAAGCCTCATTCTTAAAGTGAAGAGGCTGTAAATCAGGCTAATTATACTACTTTATGTACTTTTTACATGTGGGTACACACTTTCCTATCTATAGGCACTGAATTATGAAATATGCCTTGCCTGTGTGTCATTCTTTCCCTGCAGGATGTAATTTTATCTTCTGTTGTTCAAACCTCATAAATTGTGCAATCTGACTGCAGCACTGACTCTGGACTCCACAGGCAGGGCTGTGGGAGAGGGGGCTGCTCCAATCCATTTGTTGTGTTTACATGTGCTTGCTGGCCAGGCAGAACATTCATGTCCCACCTTGTAAGACTGTAAGGTTTCCTCAGTTCTTGTACTGAAATCTCAGCTGAAGTTACACAAAGGGTTTAACAGTGTTTCACACTTGCAAAGTGCTATAGAAAAGTGTAAGACAGCACTGCATTACGTTTTTTAAAATGAACTCTTTCAGAGAGGAAGTTAGTGACAACCACGTCAATTCACATCTCTCAATTCCCACTCAAGTTCTCTATACCTAAAAATATGATGCTTTCCTTTAAAAAAAAGAACAATGGATATAGTATTAATGATGCTGCTGTGATTACTAAGTATCTGAATAAACACAGGTGTGTATCATGTTACACAAACAAGTCCAGCTATTCACTTTAGAACTGAGAAACCCTACAAGGTGATAGTCTTGTAGGACACCCTGTGTCTTACTAATTGACCCTGGGTCAATAGCTTGCACAAATCGCAAATTTATAAAACATTGTTTGTGAGGCCACTGCAATGAATCCTTTATGACATGAGGAACAGACTTTCTCATATATAAACATATACCTAATATATTTCTACATAATGTGTATATAAACCTTCCCCTTCCCCCTGAGTTGTCCAATTGTTGTCCAGTAAGAGACAGAAGCCCACTGGTCTACATGTTCTGGAGAATTTCCTAGAATGAAAAGACCTAAATATTTTGGTAAATTATTTTACAGATAGCAATATAAACATTATGATATAATGAAGCTTTACAAAGTAAATATGTTATTGCACACTAACAGTTGTAATATATAATAGTAGTAACATGTCATAGATGTAATACACAATATTTATTTTTTTTAGCTGAATGGACTACTTACCTTCATCCTCAGTAAGATCACAAGCATATACTGTGCCTTTCTTATCATATACCAGCTCTACTTAATACACACGTCCCATCTGTGGCTGACATGGATTCCCCAATGAAGTCCCAGCTATTTACTACACACACAAAGGATGAAGGAAGCTAAGAAAGGTGATGTACATTGCAGCTGCCAAAGCTAGACACGAGTCATTCTTTATAAAGGTAATGTTAAAATGTCACTTCTTATAGCTTATGATCATGCATGATAGCTGAGTAAAACATAAGATCTTTCTTCTGATGGTACCAGATTCTCTTTTCAGAGAAAAGTACATGCTTCATGACATGCTGCAGACAGTCTTATTCCAGTCCCTTCTAAGAGTGGATAATTTCATTAAGTGATTATTGCTTACATATGCAATTAAGAATAGAGAAAATATGGACCAACATGCTTTAAGGGTTTTATATATGAAAAAGAAGATCTTAGAGTTAATATGACATATGACAAGCAATTAGTCTAACCAAGCCGTGACTAGAATTTGACCTTATGAGAGCTTAAAAAAAAAAAAAGCCAAGCTATGCAATATTTTTGATAGATACTAGATTCTGTCAAAAGAGAGCAAACTAATCACAAATAATGTGATCACAATAATTGTGAAATATAAACCACTTTTTCTAAAGCAAATGTAGGAAATTTAAACTAATGCTACAAATCTAGCCCAGAACACCCTACTTGAGATTTTAGATATGGAACCCTCTGAACCATAAACTAAGAGTCACTAAGTGAACAGAGACATGATCAGTAATAACTCCTTTTCCAGTAACTTGTAAAAATACAGACAGACAAACAGGAAAAAAAAAACCAGCCAATAATAGGTCTGATAGAAGCAATTACTTTTAATAATTAAAAAAAAAAAAGGAAAACAAGATAACAGTAATATTATTATTCATGCCCTGGAATTATATCAGATGATCTGCTCTAAAGGATATCCTAAAAGTATATCAACTTCAGCAATACTTGTTAATTTCACTAGAAGCGTAAAAAAAAATTGAATTATTTCTCCCCTACTCTGTGAACATTCAATTCTCATTATCTCTCCCTTTATATTTTATATCTCATAGTATTCCTGTCTTTTCAACTGACTCATCTGTCCCCTAACCAGATGTCTAGGAAACTGTTATTTACATCCATGCAGAATCCTTACACAGCAGCTGTATAAAGGATGACATAAATGAGCCAATGCCAATTCAGACATTAAAGAAAAAATATCCTAATTTATTTAGATACTTGCCTAAAATGGTGTATACCTGTTTCTATAAAATCATAGATGATTTAAAATTTACTTCTGGAACCATGGGCTTTCTGTCTGCTGTGTTCTCAGCTTTTAACAGCAAATTATGAAAAGAAAGGGTACAAGAATCATAGCAGAACTATTAGAATTCATAAAGAAAACTAAGTCCTAAGATGATAACAATCAGAGCAAGGTATATAATTAGAATGGCTATAACAACAACATATAAATTAGATAATTATGGATTAAGCAATCCCTTGGAGGATTCTCTCATGCCCTAGAAAATGTATAACAAGCTCCTTAGATAGACGGTAATAACTATTAAGTGTTTGAGAGAGAAGTAGGACTGTAAGGAAAAACAAAAAATAGACACAGCAAGACAAAAATCCTAATTTGAAATCTAAAGATGGCTTTCATTTTTGGTAGTTCATTTTAATACACTTACTGGTCCAGTATTCCCCCATTAAATCTGCTGACATCTGTTGGCTAAAGAGTGCACGTCAGATTTTCCAGAAGTGCATGATCAAATAAATATGAACTGCTTCTTAAGGTGACAGTAGGGAGATACAAAACACTGCAGCGATTACCAGAAATGTATTTTTTTTTGTTGCTGTTTCTTAATCCCAGGTGTCCTGGACACCAGACATACAATAATCTTCATAAATCCTAATTCAAAGCCATGCCATCTGTCAAAAATATTTTTTATGTCTCCTAATAGATATGCTACATAATTGCTCTCACAGTAGGGCAAAAATACATGGTTGTACTAATTTGATTTACCAATGGAATAGCTCATTATCGAAAATAACCCCACCATATTACTGGGGTTTCTAGCACTCTTCATATATCCAAACTAACCTTTCCATTCTGCTATTTTCTATAAACTCAAATTCCCAATGAAAACAGATAAAGATTGAATTATCTGGAAATTATACAGTAATAATGGAGAAATCACAAGCATAAAAAAAACCCAAACCATAGTGTCTTTTTCTATTATGACTGTGTTGCACTTAAAATTATCTTTGTATTACATGGTCACTAATTTACTAATTTAGTCACTAATAAAACTAATCTAAGTTCTCAGCCCTGCAGAGCACTAACCATTTTGGACCCGATCCAGAGAAGCACTTAAATGTGTGTGTGACTTTTAGTTCATGAGCCTGAAGCAACTTCAGAGGGATCAGACATGCTCGATTAGGCCCAGAGCGCTCACTACCCAGCCGGACAACATGCTCCCCTAGGACTGGCCAGCATCAGGAGATGACCCTGCCAAAACCACTGTGGAGATGGAGAGGATACTCCAGATGGGACTGTTCAAAGCAGGAGCTTCTGTCTGAAGCAGAAGACAAAATGTTTGGGTTTAAGCTGGCCTTTGAGAACACCCTTCCTCCAAGGAGTTCTTAACTACCTGCAATTCCCCGAACACGCACGCAATATCCGAACAGCTGAAAACAACACCGAGGTATGGCAGGGTTACAAGAAGTTCTGTTACACCTTCCTAGTTGCAGCAAGGCAATCTTGATGTAAACTTTTATTTGTGCACTAGTTTAAATAATTTATACAAGATTATACAAATATACGCACTTGACAATTCAGTGGTTCTACAGCAAACAAATCCAATAGTACCCAAGAAAATGGGAAATTTCGAATAATGATGGTCATTACCAAAACATACCCCAAAAGATAATTTCTTCAAAAAATCAAACTCAACCCATGAACAAATGTCATTCTTCTTTAAATCCCATTTCCAAAAGCACTTTTCATGTTCCACAAAGCTTATATGTAATAAGAAGTGAAAAAGTTTATATATATTTAAAAATAAAAGCAGGTTTCCAGCAACTGAAATGATGAGCTGGTTGATGAACTAAATGCTCTTTTGTTCAGTTCTGCATGACAAATATCAGATGCCACTTTGCAGTAACAACTATATTTTAGCATACTGTTCTATGTTTATCAAGAATTTGTCTTTTTATACTAACAAGGTTATTATTTCAACTGATGTTCTATGTCTCTATGACATATAATGCTTTTCCAGTTTCTCTAAATTGGTAAAGTTCTCCTATGAATTTACAAAAATATATTCACCACTGCAAGGAGGAATATTATGTTCCTAATGGCCAGAATTATTAATTTAATTTCCATGATTCACAATTATTCTACTTAATTTGAGAACTTGATAATTCCTTTGAGTAAATGTGAAGTTCAAATACTGAAATCTAGACTGGAATGAATTGCCTAAATAATACCAAGTGCTGGATCTTAATTTAACTGATTCTGTCACAAGCGAGTTCATATGAGTATTTTTGTGGCATGTAAGTATTTTAATAGAAAGGTGAAAATAAATCTTTGTTTCATTTTCACTGTAAATATCTGCTATTTTATTTTGAAAACTTTGCTTCTACACTCTAACTTATAAAACTTAAAATCTATACAAGTTCTTCTTTTCCTGAAATTCCATAGAACCGAACAAAGCACTGAGGCTGCAGTAACTGGAAGTTCACCATCCCCAGCAAGAATATCACATTAAGGGAAACTACTTTTGTCCAGTAGATAACTACAACATCAATTAATTATACTGCCCAGATCTGCAGGACTCCAGTTGCAAAACATCCTGGCTCAGATGTACATCTCACACTAAAACTTTGCAATTGGTTGGAACTAATTCATACTTTCACATTATCAGAAGGCAAACTACTCGTTAGTTACGATGAATTAAAGATTTCTGTATAGGAAACAGTTTTAAATTTTGAAATAAAAAGGAAGACTACAGGCCACATATACACACACACCACTCTCAGAGATGGAAAAATTGTCACACACACCTCTACTATACCAAGGGACTTGGCAATAATAAATATTGAAATGGAATTGGAAAGAGACAGACAGACAGACACTGTTAGTACCAAGATGACATATGGGAAAAAGAGACAGGATTGGTTAAGCAAAAAAAAAATGAATCACCACAAAAGGACAAGAAGTCCAAACCAAACATCTTCAGTCACCTTGCAAATGTCTAAAACTATATGGCAATGGAAAACAGGTTCATACTTGGTACAAAAACATTTTCAGAGTAAATGGAGAAGAAGATATAAGTACATCATATGCAGAAATATTCTGAAAAGCCCTTGCCTGTAAAGATGTATCAAACATACCTAAGAAGTTCAGGTTTGGAGGCACACAGTAGAGAATCAGAAAGGAAACACACAACAAAGACAGTCTATTATACTCACACATTTACATGTTAGTCATAATGATAGTTGTGGAAAGAGATGACTTATATAAATGTGTGACATTTGCCACTGGTACTCACCACCCTAATGCTTCTATGCAATTCATTAACATTCTAGCTACAGTTTCATACTTCCACAACTCAAATATATAAATAAGATATTCAGCAATATCATACAGCCCAGCCTTCTACTATTTCCTTTTCAAATGCACAGCAGTGGGCTTGACATTATTGCCATCTAATTAATAGCAGTGCTGCTTTTATGATAGATGACAAGGAAGGCTGTGGGTCATTCAGCCAATGGAAGGTGTGAATGTGGTGAAAACATCTTCTGAAGGACATTCATGCTTCTTAAATGAGCTGCTATGGAAGTTTCATCATGTGTGCAAAAGGAAAAAGTCTCCTACCTGTGGAGGTTGACTGTACATCGGTCTGTTCTCTGGAAATGAAGTTTTACCCTTTGAGTCTCTACTTTGATCATCAGCTGTGTCACCTACCAAAGTAAAAAAAAAAAAAATCCAATCCTTTAAAATTACCAAAATCCTTCGTATTTTACATAGAATAAGAAAACCTCTTCAGTCTTACTAAAATCAAATTACACCCTGAGGAAGGGGGACTCTGAAGCCGCATTTATACTTACAATTTTGAACATGAGAGAAAATGAGAGAACTGAGAAATTTTGAATAGAAAGGGAAAAACGTAGAGAAGTGATCTGCAAAATCCAGGAACAAATCTGTATCGATTATTTAAAGGAAAAATTCTTGGGGAAAAAAGGGAGAAAAGAAAAAAGCAGGGCCCCTATTTTTGTATACTTTGGGACCATTAAATTCTAGCAACTAGCAAAGGAGATGTATGTAGTGCAAAGGAGATACCAGGTGCACATCCATCACATCCCAATCCAGTGTCAGGCTAAAAACACTGTTGCTCTATCCTCATTTGTAGCCTCATTTCCACACAGTTGATATCTGTGCAGAAAGAGAGACAAAGCATTCTGAGAAATGGCCTGGTTTTGACTGTATGGGGACGAAGACTGCTTGGTAGGCTGGGAACTAATCCCCTCCCATTGCACACTGGGGCTACCTTTGCCCAGGATTTTACAGAGAAGACACAATTCAGTTTATCCAAAAAGCTGCAGCTGGTACTGATCTAAAGATAGGCAGATCACAACAATAAACTAGAGACAAGATTGTTTTCACGTTTATTTTTAAGACAGAAGATACATTATAAATTTTATTTAAAAGGTAGAGGTAGTAAAAATAAAACAACCCAAAATCAGAATTTGTTTCTCAGATTTTGCAAAACAAACACCCACTCATCCTATCTTCTCCAATTTTCTTTGTCAATGGATGAACATTCTAGAAGCTGAAAAGATTTTGCAGAATATCTCCTTCTGCTGTTAGTACTAATCAGTAAATAGTTTGTAAGAGCAGACTATTAAGATTGAATATTTAGTTACAAAATTTTGGTTTTTTTTTTAATTTCAATTCATACTGCTTTCTGTAATGGCATATTTTGGAAGTCTGTATATTTAAGCAGTCCTGCAGAACGAATTCAAAATGTAAGGGTTCAAGTTACTGTAGTTTAACTTCTTTGGTAAATCAGAGGTTCTGCCTCCCCTGTTCCATTTTCTCTAGAGGTTTACTTAGAGCCAGTAAGCCAGGCAGAAGCCTTTGGAAACAGCAGCCAAGCTTCTACCTGTGTCCAGTTAGGCTGAAAAGCCAATAACACTCAGGTTCATGCATGCTTGTTCCATACTGTCATGGCCTCCCAGATCTAACTGCTCAGATTCCTCAAGTACAACACAATATTTGGTAAAGTTTTTTATGAAAACAAGCACTAATATCTAATTTTTGTGTCTGCTTTTAATACCCAAATATTATTCCAAGCAGGGTATGCAGAGAATCATCATCATCTTGGTCATGGGTCTTTGGTGCCTATTAATTTCATTAATTTCTACATCTTCCAAGACCTTTTTTTGGAGCTGAAAGATGCTTCTTAGTAAACTAGTAATTCTCTACATAAAACATTCCAAAGCACTTGTCCTCACAAGAGCTATTAAACAAAAAAAAGGGTGTGGAAGAACAAAGAAGATGGGGATTCAGTTAATCTTCCATTCCACTCCCAGTACCTTGAAAAACACAATTTGTAAGCACCTAAAAGACCACGAGGTAAATAACAGCCATGAAAATCATTAATGTTAAACAATGTTTACATTTGTAATGAAGTAGAGGACTGCAAACAAAAATTATTACAAGTCTTGTAAACACACCCTGCCTCAGGGAGGTGTAAAAATGGTTAACAGATACATGAAGAGGGCAGTAAGGCATATTTTTGGTACACTTAATGTGGATGAGACTGCAAACAGATTTAAATTGTTCCAAATTTAGGCTAGATTAGTTTCTCCAGGAGTAAGGATTTCAAACAACCTAACGAAATGGTTTCTCTTAACAGCGGTTAATCTCCAAAAAACTTCAGAAATAGGTTGAAGAAACATCTGTTGTGAATGGTTTCAATCATGCCAAGAGAAGGAAGATGAATGACTTTTCATGTTCCGATCTCTTCCTACATTCCATGATCAGTGAAAGAGGAAAGACTCCACAGGATACCCTTTCCCAAGATCAGGTCTCTGAGCTGTCTGAGGAAGACTTGTGAAGGAGACTGCAGTGAGTTGGACAATAACTCACCAAGCGTGTACGGGCAGAGCTGTGCGGGCAGGCGGTACCAACGCGCTTTGGGTGAAGTTGTGTGTTTGTATAAACACACTGAAAAAGTTACAGCAGGGATTCAATACACACAGGAACCAACGCTCTACTCCTTGTCTTTACAAACCGTTCCTGAGAAAGCATTCAGAAGTTTTTATATGAAAAAAAAAACCACTAAGAAAACACAATTCATGTGTGTTAATGCTATCCAGAATATACATTTTTCCTGTGATTAGTTTTCCTTAAGATGAAAAGAGTCTTGGTTTGTAATCAGGACCAAAATTTCAAACATTATCACAAGAAAGGAAGAATAATAAAATTAGAAATAAGTGAATTTTTTTACTCAGACCTTTATCATCCAGCTCCCAAAATTCACAAACTCTTAAGGAAGTCAAACACAGGAATACCTGTAGTGTTTCACAGTTGAAATCTCCTTTGTGAAACTGCACTTCAATGCAGAGGTTTTCTTTTTTTTTTTTTAAAAAAAAAGGTAAAAAAACCCCTGAAACCCCAACATCTTGCCAAATTTTCAGTCATAGGGTCCTTCAACGATAAGCCATGACTTTTATTATTTGAGTTACTGGAGTTAAAACAGTGATAGGCAGCTGTCAAAAAACAAGCTGTCTAAAACATCCAGTAGGATGGAACAGTTTTCCAGATAAATTGGTATTTTCAGTGTAGTTCGTTCACTGGGTCCTATCTCAAATATTCAAACAGATTAGCCATCCTTATTTCTACTAGCCAAAAAATTAATTAACTGTGACATACCTCCCCAGTTCTATCAATTCTCAACCCTATAAAGCTTGCCATAGCTGACTCATCATGTTTAGCCACCCACAATTTTTTTTTGTTCAGCTTGCCTTGGTTTCCCATTGACCCACAGGCTAATCTCTTTCCTTAACTGGACATCATAGTTTGACTTTCCTCTTCAAGCTCAGCCTTTAAAATGCTTCCCTCTGGTCTGGGTTTTCCTCTTCTCCTCTGCAACCCTGCAATCTTCTCTTCCTACCCACCTACCACTATGTGAGAAAGGGGGATGATGCCAAACACCAAACAGACAGACATCTGTGACAGGGCAGACCTTTGGGTGCAGGAACTATGTGGGTTATTTTGAGCACTTCAAACATTCTGGTTGATAGCTTTTGACTGGGGAAAAAAGCCAAACAACCAAACCACTCCTCCCCTCCAAACACTGGGAGAAAACATCCCCAAACAAACCCAAACAAGTTACCTTACACAATCTTGATGAAAATACATATACAATCATATTTTTCCCAAACCAAGCAACTGAAATCTGTCCCTGCAGAAAGATCACAAATACATGACCTTAGTGGAAAGGGTGCCCATAAAGCCTTTCATCAGAACTGAAATTCATCAGAACTGCAAATATGTTCATAGATAAGGGCAGAAGGACCACGGTAATCACCTAGCCTAAACTCCTGTAAAAGTATAGGCCATAAGATTTCTTGAATTAATTTGTTTGAACTAGAGCAACTTTAAAGCTGTATTTTAATCAGGAGATAAAAGACAAAATAATTTATTTTTAGTAGCACTTGGATTCTGACTCATATATTCCTTGGTTTAAGCATTGTGCAAATTTCCGTCATAAAACTCATCTAGAAAATAAATCTAAGTCATATATCAAAAAATGACATATACTGTTTAAAGTCTATAAGAATTAGAAATGAAGGGCACTTCATGCAATATGGTTTAAATATCAGCAGCATGATCTGTAATATGCAGTACATTACTGAGAAAATTTATCAGGAAAAAAAAATAATCATGCTCATTGCTGTAAAATATTCCCCTCCTTACCAATGGGAAAATATTTAAAGTTTGAAAAGAAAGTAGTAGGCATTTTTTCCTACTGTCCACATAAGCTTGTATTTCAAATCCTCAGTCTTGGGAGGCTGTTTTTAAGTTATATTAAGCCTCTTCCAGGCCCAAATAATCAGTGTTGCACTGAAAGGTCAGAAATAAGCTTCTCCTTTCACTAAACTGATGCTGGATTTACACCAACATTCTCCAAGTTCCACTGGTATCTTTTTCCAAGAACTGCAGCCAGGTGTTCCACAGGAAAGAAATACCTAGTCCAGTCCTCAGTATGTACTATGTATATCCTCCTTCAGAACTCAGGGTTTTTGGTGTCTTCAGAAATCTGCATTCAGCTGCCTATCTGGACTTCAGCAAACTCTCATAGAAAAGTTCACCCATTAGTTTGGCTTCTACTCAACAAGGAAGTGGTGTTTCTATTTATACTCTTTCCTCTTCCAGCATTTTGTTAACCTCAAGCTGTGTAGTCTCTTGATCAACAGACAGCATTTAAAAGCCTAGCCCACCCTGAGTTTAATAAATTAAAACCAATTGTAAATGTATTTTAGAGTCTTCTATAATGTAGAATGCCATTTGTCCTGGTCTGCACAAAACTCCTGAGAGACTCTGAAGCACATAGAACACAGCAAGAAGTAACTAGCTACCAAATACATGGATTTTCAAATGTCACCTTCAGCTTCAAAAGGAAGACAGCTCTTTTCCATTATACTTTAGTTAGCTGCTTAACTCCTTGTTGCCTGTCATTATCTTCTATATCCTGCATGGAGATGGCAAGAACAAAGACTATTCTGGCTTCTACTTGACAGCAAAAGGACAAGAAGTTTTAAGAGAGGATTAGTAAGATCTGAAAACAGGAGAGATTGGCTCTGTGGAAGCATCAAAGTTTTACTACAGTTTTTTTTTTTTTTTTTTTTTTTTACCTCTTAGTTACTCATAAATCTTCCCCTCTCCCTGAGATAAGGAAGAAAGGTCAGACACAGAAATTTAAAGTTACCCTGCTCCAGGATAAACTAGCAGAATTTCAGGCTTCAGTCCATCAATACTGACAGTGCTTTCTATCTCAGGAGGTATTTAAGAAGTATTGTAATTCCCTCTGCATGTCTGCATCTCAGGAGTCCCTGTGATGGCATGTCCATGCAAAGGGGGTTGATAGCACCACTTTTTCAAGTCCTGTTCTCCTCTCAGCCTCCGGGTCTTCCAGCAGGGATGAAACTGTGTTTCTACTAAGTCTCTTCCAGCCCTGCTTGGTTCTCCAGCACTCACTTCCATGGTCTCACATCTTCCACTTACCAGCCAGCTTCTACCCAGTGAGCAAGCTGGGGACCACACTGGGGTGGTGCAAGGGTACCCTGATGGCAGTACTCCAAACCCAGAATTGTGCTGATTTTATGGGATTAAGACAACTAACAGAAGACAGGGAAGATGGGGAAATCTGTCTTAGAGAAATCTGCTAATGAGCATAGAAGGACTGAATGGTTTGGGTTGGAAAGGAACTTTAAAGATTATCTATTCCAACCACCCTGAATGGATTGTACACAATAAGTTGTATGTAATTTAACACTTTCCACTGGTGAACAACAGATCATTCAGTGATCCATCTGAATCAAATAAGGCACTGGCCAGTTGCAGTCCTCTTCAATGGCACAGATGGGACATTGATGAATAGTTGGCGCCTCCATTTTCTTAAAAGCAGGACTATCACTCTGTCTAGTATTAGTGCTATAAAACTACTTATTAATCTTCATTATCTTCTACGTGTACATGGCCAAGACATAATAGCCTTATAAGAATATATATATAGTTGGCAAAACAATGAAGTCATCCTAGTTTCAGGTCACCTCATCCTGGTTTCATATTAAAGCTTTTCATATCAACAGCAGTTTCATTTCAACAAGCTAATAATATCCCCTAAAAAACCCAATATATCAGCAGAAAGATTCTCCACAGCTGCAACTTCCAGCAAAAACAAGAGTTTAAGAGTTTATACTGCATAAGGGTGAGTGAGAAGGAAGTCTGTGTAAGTTGATGCTAAGGCAGAAGTCTGGTAAGTGTTTGGCAGATTTACATTGAGTTTCGATAGTGTATTAAGAGGTCCTACAAATAAATCTTTGATTGGGAGTAGAACTTAACCAGTATCTTCTCTAATTCTCCTATGAACCACAAGAAATATTTATATAAACCCTGCAATGAGAATCCTGAAACTGATTTCTTGAAACTTGTAAAAGGCAGGGGGGGAATTGTAACAAGGTAAACATTATGGTTTTGCATTTGCAGACATGAAGCAACAAGGTTCAGTCCTTTCCCAATTAAGAAGAACAGCAAATCCAGCTACAGCACATGCCACTGAAGATTATGGGAGTGGCACTCCACATTGCCACCCAGTCTGATTTTGGTATCCCATCCTTCTGCAGGCAATCTTAATGTAGAGTCTCCATTTTCCTAAGCAATTCTGTAAGGGTCGTCTCAACCTGCGTCACACTATCAAGATCACAGTGAAACAATACATTAAGAACTTCCCAATGAAAAATTTTGTTTCCCCAAACAAAAACATCTCAGAAGACAGCAATTGAAAAACAATATGAGAGGATTAAAGGCTCCTGCAGAGTTTCCATATCCCAGATCTACATGTTTTTAAGTTTGCAAAAAGTGTTTTATTTCTGTGCTTTTATTTCCAACTTCTTAAAAGTTTCACTTCTTTCAAAAGTTTCCTGAATCCTACAACAAAGAACCCTTAGAGTTTAGATCTAACTCCATCTCCAACCTCTTCACTGAGGCTAAACCATTCCAACTCCTCCAAACCCCATTGAAAAGGCTTTTTTTTAAGAGGTGCCCCACTCTTTCAGAAGGCTGACGAATCCAAACCCAAAGTTTTGCAGTAAAATTTTGGTTGAAAGGAGTCCTGGAGATCACACCAGTCCAACATGCAGTTCAGCGAAGGGCTAACTTCAAAGTGAAAGAAACTATGTACCTCAGGTTGTTTGGCTGAATTTTAAGGCTCCAAAGAAAGAGCTTCCTCAGCATCTCTCATGTCTCAGTTATATCTATCCCTCTACTGTTTGTAACCTCCAGGTTCACAGTCACATTCAAAGCAAGCTGTAGAAGTAATTAGTCCAAGAGCCAAAACCCCCATGATGAAATGTTATTTTACTTTGGTTTTAGATTGTGAGACTTTCATGACAAGCATAAAGAAATTCCAGGAATTAATCTCACTCTGTTTTTCTGGTGTGATGCATCCATGCAAGTACTTTTCATCCCAGCCTTTCTCAGTAATCCACCACAACACTGAACCCCCTCACCACAACATATCTTACCAGAGATCTTTTTTCCATTTTGCTATTTGGAAATTCTGTTCTAGAGTTCATTACCTTAGCTACTGCTGCACCTTTTTATCGAGCTGTGCTATCAGAGTAAGCAAGTGATGTGACTTACCAGCTACTCAATACAAACTTAGGACTGCAGCAATCAACAATATCGATCCAAGTAAGGGCTTATGACATGTTCAGTCATTTCATAAGGAAAAAGTTCAAAGAAAAAGCCAACTAAGAGAAATGTACATCCTCTAAGTTTTCTGACCCAAGATTTGTGCTTATCTGTGTGTTTGTGGGCCAGTGCCTCAGGGAAACCTCAAACTATTCACTGCTCTTCCGATGTTCAACTGATACTGTGTGGATAAGCCCCCAGCATATCTATTGTATGTTGGTATTTATCATGAACATTGGCCCTAAAAAAACCATCAGCAAATCTGCCTAGTAGGCATAGATCAGATGCCATAGACCAGTCTCTTCATGCATTGTCACAGTTCTTGACATTCCTGGAGAACCTCTAAATCTTCCTGTTACTTCATCTGTCAGTTAAGCCATTCCACATCAAAACAAATGTAACCTTCCAAGGCCAAGTGAATTGCACTTCTCTGGGGAAGCATACCAGCTAATCTACTTTCCTGAAAAGAAAAGCTTTATAAACTGATTTGCTCTCTTTTTATTTTAGACATAATCACTCAGTGATACCTGATTGCCACAGTCATCTAGACCAGCTCAATCATCCCACAGAACAAGTACATTGTTCTAAGACTAGGAATAAATAAAAAAGTCCCTTAAATTTCTAGATATTCACAACAGTTTAATGTTAATTCGTATAATCCCTATTTCACTCTCAAATCTGCCTCCTGGTAGTGGAAGATGTCTACACTTCAAATAATACAATTTTACTGTATCAATAAGCTGTTATGCAACAAGTGCAAAGGAAACCTAAATTTGCAAGCATAATTTTTCTTCCAGGATTACAATCTCCCACTAGATCCTATTTGCTTTTCCAAGGGACGGAGATAAAGACAACATTGTTTCCCTTTATTTGTTCTGTTTCTTTTGCCTAACTTTCTCTTGTTTACCTTTGGGAGAATATGACAGTCACGATCTTCACAACCCTTCCTGCGTTTTCTTATTTTGCTTTGTGAGGATGACAGAAAGTTTAATCTCAAAACAATAGAAGTCTTTACCTCTTCAGTTCCTGATAAATGGTAAAGGGTTTTGGGGAAACATCAGTAATAACAACATACTCAGAGGAAGACAATAGTACAGCTCACACAGAGTAGTGCTGGCAAGCAACCTCCTCTTTAACATGTTTTTAGCAGCATCATTTCCTTGTCACTAGTTAATCCAACCTATAAAACCATCTCAGATTACATGCTCAGTTGTTTTTCAAAGGTGAATATCTATTTTAATATTCCATTTTCCACCATGAAATTAACATTACTTCAGTATCCTCACTTAATTATGACATTAGGAGTCCCTTCCTCCTGTGTTATTCATTTTATGGTTCTAGAAGCGACCCTCTCCAGAAAGCAAACAGAACACACTGGCGCCCACTTTGATGAGGACAGAGATTTGCCTAGCATTTAAAAACCAGCTGCATGGTCTGCCTGTTCAGTGTCTTGGTTACAATATGCAACTTGCATTCCAGTAGGTCCAACATGCACTAAAATTATTTGCCTGTCAAAAACTGAGGTGCTGATAGCCTCATATTTGCATATGAAGCTTGATGCATAAATGTAAATTATAATAGAAAACAAACAATGTGAATTTAAAATGGTTTCCTATGGAATTAGATTTACATGACCGATCTTCTGTCCTTCATAATATAGGAAAACATTGTCAAATTTGGTTGAAACTGGCAAGGAGATAGAAGATTTGGAGATATTTAGAATTTACAGAACATAACCATCTGCAGCTGGGTAGCAAAAGGAGACTAGGAGTAATGCCCCAGATGAAGGAAAAACCCATTGCTCTGTTATTGTTGGCCTGCTTGGTCAGTTGGCAAATACTGCTGTGGTTGGTCACTGTGAATGAAGGGAAGGCAAGGGAGGCCACTGTAATAAGCAGGGAAATGCTCAGGGCTGTTCTAGCAGAGCAGAAGGACTAGGAAATCCTCAAGGAGATCCTTGATAAACTATTCTAGGAAATGCTGTGTTTTATTCTCTTGATAGCATTTTGGCTATCTGAAACCAGAAATACTCTTTTTATAAAGAGGAAGAGGGGGAAAATCCCATCTAAAAATTTGCAAATCAATCAGTCCACTCATATTAGGGCCACGATGCACTGAGATGAACTCATGCTCACATATGGCCTCATCCCAATAACCAGCCTTCAAGTGAGCAGCTGCCTACAACATTCAATACAGTTATTATGAACTTCTTGTCATATCTTCTAGAAACTCTGAAAAGTACCAGAAAGCTGAGTTAATACTTCGTAGGAGAGAACTGGTAATGGGACAGAATACTCCTTTAAGATACCTTTTCCAAAGTAATAAACATTTCATACCCAAGTGCTACTCTCCTCTCAGAGGCATGGAAACCAGACTAATTCTGAAACAAAGTTAAGCAGAATTAATTAAAAACATAAAGACCACACACAAAATTATATAGATGCCCTAAAACACACTTATGTCTGCATGCCAGACAGGCACAATACAACTGATGCAGGAAGTTAAATCACAATACCTACAATTCTATTAGAAGGCTTAGAAATGCTGTGGTTCAAAAAATATTACCTCCCCATTTTTTTTTTTTTTTTTTTTTTTGAAGCTACTTTCTAGACAGCAGCCTGGAAAAATCTTATGTCACTGTGACTACATAATGTCAATTCTGAGCAGAAAAGCTTATGGTACAGCCACTACTGCTTTTGAATTTCTGAAACATGCTTGCAGACTTTTCTAAACAGCATGTTTTTGGTTTTTTTCCTCTAAAAATTATAAATTCTCTGCATTTTTTGTAGTGACAATAGCAACTTTATAAACATACCTAAAATTGGTACAGAGATGCTTTGAGCATTTTTAAATGGAAAACCTACATCCAGAAGCATTCTCAACAGATTATTCAATAACAAAGTGTCTCTGCTTCCATAACTCCTTGAAAAACTACTTCTGACTTACACAGTTAATTCTGTTGTATTAGCACCATCTTCTGATCCCAGACTTACAAAGGGATCTCAAACTAATCAACCAAGTCTCCTCACAAACTAAAACATAAATCCATTTAACATGTCCTCGGAAAGGACATAAACCTGCATAGTAGCTGAATTTTGGATACCTCTGTCATGAACAACCGGCTCCACACTGATGATTACAGGACTACCTACCTAATTCTATTTATTTATTTATTTATTTATTTAGAGCACATAGGTCAATAATGTGGATTAACTAGGATTAAGGTGTTATTTTCTGATTATTTTTGTGCTTTAAGCTGGTTTAGTATTTCTAGGAACTTTATTCTAAAGCCAGATTTGTAGAAGAAACTATACCACAGAACTTCTGGATTACTCTTGACTTCTGTGTAAACAGAATGGAAATGTTCATTTCAACATAATGCTACTAGATTCCTTGGTTTTAAAGGCAACAACATAAGTAGTATTAAATATTAACAGATTTTTAGTATGTCTGGTTTCATTATTTTAAAACCCTTCTAACTATTCGATTTGCATTTTTGCATTACACAAACATAGCAGTGCAGATCTGTTAGGGAAAAAATATTTATCAGCACAAAAAAGAACTAGAATAATTCTTTAAAAGGACCCAAAGAGCAGGACAGAAGTTATTTTGGGGAGGAGAAGAAGAGATTAATAAAAACTCTTGAACAAAGGAATGTGCTTTACAAAGCCTAAAACAGCCCCACCACATTGAAATATCCATTTACAAAGATACAGGAGCAACAGATGTAAAAGTACAGCTGATACATTTTTTGCCTGTATCATTCAGTGAAATGCCCAAATGTTTGCATGTACACCAAAAAGTGACATTAACACTGCCCACAAAGCAAAGAGAAAAAACCATAACTGTGTAGTACTTGAATAATTAATTTAAAAGAAAAATCTGCCAGGACTTTGTACCATGTTCTTCTTATTTTTGGAGTAACTGAAGAAAGGTCAGAGCAGCTGTTTTATTATCAGTTGTTCATGATGTGAAACTGAGGGTTACAAATGCTTATGTTAAGTTATGCCTACACTGCAAATCAGTGCCTTCCCTAAACTCTGCATTGAAATGGAATTTTCTATGTAAATCTGAAACATTTCAATTTGTAAAAAAAAAACAAAGCCAAAACACCCACATAGAATCATGCCAGCTTCAAGAGCACAAAGGCAGATGGGCAGTTTTCAAAAAAAGAGCATTTCTTTTTTCCTGAGATGGCAACCACCCACCCACTTCTGCAGAGGCCCTGGGCAGCTGAAGGTGTGAGCCACAGTGGATTTCAAACTCTGCAGCCAAGGTTTCAATGGAACTCCAGGCTTATGGGCACTTTTAAGATCCATGGTGATGTGTAAACTACATTAACAGAGGCTACCAGATCTTCTGATAAAAACTTCACAATGTTCAAAGATGAAGGACCACACTCTGCCTCAGGGTTTCAAGCTTGCAACACTCAGTAGACTGGAAGTACAAGAGTTTCTGAGTTCCTCCCAATGCAACAGGCAAATTGTCCCAGAAACTAAAGTACAAAGTTTTCAAGGTTCTGTGGCTCCTTATCCACTTGCTCAACATAAAGCTCCCAGACAGGTCCACCCTGCATACGTAATTTTTCTGCAGAACTTTTTCATGCAATAACATGATTAGAATAGAATAAGTATCTGTTTCAAAACACAGCACATCGAAAACAGACAAGGCCACCCTACAAAAACAAACTGCGTACAGCTGGTAACTCCCTTCTGGCTACTATTTGAAGAACTGTCAGTCAGCCTGTAGTGTGAACATTATTACCTAAGGGTGAGCTTTCACAACACAGCTGAGTCAGGCTAACAGCTCAGTGCTGCCAAAAGGAGCAGTCCTGCCTCTCCTTTCAGCAGGGGTGCTCCTGCTCTTTCCTTTGCGGTGGCCCCCAGATTCTCTCAAGTGCTTGTGAGCCACCCGAGCTCACTGAACTGGCTAACAAAAAGATAAAGACATACTCGCTATTTTTCTGCTAGTTTCATGGGCTAAATCAGACACCTCAAATGAGCTGGCAGAGCTGGCACATGGGTGATGGAAAGTAATCCTGCTTCCAGGAGCAAGAAACAGGGTGACTCTTTCTTCAGACTGCTAAGCTGCCCTGTAGAAGCATACCCTATCATAGAACCAGTCTTGCTTTCCATCATGAAAAAGCAGGAGGCAATATTTCAGACCTAAATGTAGTCTTCACTCCAGACACAAGACAAATCAACATGGAAAGTTTCAAAGGTGTACTAGACCTCACATATCAAAAACATGAAGAAGATCTTAAACATAGGGAAAAGAAACCAAAAAGTTATTATATTAGGAAATGCTCATTTTTGTTATTACCAGTAGACTGTAGGAAATGAAAGATTTATATATATTCTTAGTTTTCCTCCTTTTCTTCCTAAGGGTTCAACTTCTGTTTTCTCCCCATGAGAAAGTTGCATTCATTTTCACTCCATCAGCCCCAGCAAATAAGAAAATGAGCACTTACTACACAATGCTGGACTCCTGTGTTGAAGGAGCCCTCTGTGGATGCAAACAGTATCAGTCTGGATGACAGCTCTTTTGGGACTTCCATAGGCTGGCTTGAAAAAATACCATGGATAAAGTAATTTGATGAAAAATCTAAAATCTGGCTTGGTCAACACAAAGAATCCATACAAATATTTAAATTTATTGCAGGTATTAAAAAAGTAGGTAAGATCATACAATTCTTGTAAATTCTGTTTAAGGTGCACTGACCTGAACCCTGAACACGAGGAATTTTGTGAAGATGAGACCTGAAACATTCATATTGATATTATTCTCTATTCCTAGCCATGCTCCTTATCACCTCCTGCTTGAACTCAGTACTCGGAGAAAAGCACACACCAATAATGTCACCTTGATGTCTCCCTACAAAACAAGCCAATGAACCAACCCATCCTATGCACAAAGGGCTGTGTTACCACATACTGATTCAACTGGCTGCAAATTGGCAGATGAAATTCCAGGTCACAAAGATCTTACTCCTGTATCGGACTGGCAGCTGCTATGGTACATGAATGATTTTTCACAAAACAAGAGAAAATTAAGTTTCCAGTATGCAGTTACTTCTTTCTGTATGCTCTACTCAGGAACATGTCCTGTATTCAGATCACACTGCAATTTGCCCACAATCATCATGCAGCCTGATATGTAGAAAAAACTAAAAGGAAAAAAAATCCAGGGCTATAAAGAACATGGTACCCTTTTCTTCCCCAAAGACACAGCTTCTTTCTGGAAGACAACTGATTTCATATCTTCTTTCATATTTCCTTCATACCTTCTTTAAGGCGAAGACAACAGACTTAGTGCCTGGAGTTTTACAAAAACACTGCAACAGGGCAGAAAATGTACATGGTTGCCAAATGCTGTCAAATTATGTGACCTGTCTTTCCTCTCCACTCTGAGTGGTTCACTCCTGCCATCCCTCTCATCCTGCATCATTCTGAGGGTAGTCTGGTTCCTTGGGGTGTCCACTCCTCTCTCTAAACCACAAGAACCATTGCTCCTGGCTGAATTTGCTCACATCTTAGTCCTGGTTCCAGACTTGGTTCCAGACCCGGCTCCCTATCAGATATCTGAGCAATGAGACACTCAGAGCCCACTGAGCAGCACCAACGACCAAGGATGCATTTCCATTCATTCCTCCCACTTCTGTCTTCCCTCTTGCCATAATGCTCCACCACTCATGCCCTTCAAACCAATTCACCTTACTAGAACAGCATAACACTAACCCAGAAGAATGTCCACAAAATATGAGAAAAATTAAATAGCAAAAGAGTAGAGTCTGAAGCAGAACAAGGGGACTGGCCCTCCTTCGGTGACAAAAGATCAGCCCAGCTACATACAGAGCTAGCCTAAGACAGGGTGATTTTCTCAACAGAGCAACTATTTTTGCATGCAATACGATCAGTCGTTTAATTGTTGCCTGAATAAAGGTGATGTTGTGTGAGACCACGAGAGCTCATCAAATCACTCAGCACCGCTAAGAAAGGGAATTTCTGTTCCCCTCACTCAAAGGCTTTTCCTTTGCACTGACTCTGACAAAAAATAAACTTTCAACTTATAAGCCCATCCTTTTCTGGGAACTGAGCCAATTGACAAAGTCCAGCAAACACCAGAGCCAGAACAAAGTAAGATTCACTGAAGTGGAGGAAAGTAGCACCTTTGCTTTTGGGTGGTGGTGAGCTGGTAAAATCTAGATTGTCCTCACTTGCAAACCCACTACTGGCCAAAAAACTCTTAAATGAGTAAGATCAGAAATGGGAGAAGACAGCATAAAGGATTTTGCCTTTGAAATATCCCACACTACTTAAGTTTAAATCTGTGGTTAGAAAAAACTCACTTTGAGCTCCTGTTCTGCCCCAAAGGGATTAAATAACAACAAAGGACTGAAAAACAACCAGTCTCAAACTTTCTAAGAAACTTGGAGGTTAAAAGACTGTGCCTGTTGTTCGTCAAAATGCGGGTGTAGTGTACAAATGTGGAGAATGTTTTGGGGCTAACTTATTGTGAAAGGGGAATAGCTCCAACATAGATCTCTAATTTAGGAGACCAGGCTCCCTACAAAGGTACTGATATCAGGCTTTCCCAAAAGGTGCCAGGAGGCACCTATGTTAAACACCTGCTCCGTATGTAGGGAAGCATCTTTCCATCCAGTGAATAAACTGGAAAAATTGCTCTCAGATGAAGATATTTGAAGTCAAACACTTCTATAAACAAACAACCTAACCCATGATTTCTACACCATCCTCCAACACAAGGGGTACACTAAACCTAGGCAGCTGATCTGAAAGTTTGCCATGAGAAGAAAACCTTTGCTACAATACGAAGTTTCAGATACAGGATGTGAGCACGCCTCTAAGATCACCTCAGCAACTGCAGAGATTTGGGAAGGAAGAAAAGGCTCTGACACCTGTCTAAGAGAAGTATTCTGAGTATGTCTTGCTGGAATTTGTTTCCAAATTAATAAAAAACATTGTAAAAAGTAACTGGACTACAGGTGTGTCCTGAAGGAAAATTTCATTTTCCCTATCAGCTTCTATAATCATTTACAGTTGCAGTTGTAATCAAAAATAATGAAATTGAATTAGTGTATCTTTATTACTGTCCCAGAATCCCAAATTAAATGTTCAGGACAGACTACAGAAACACTACCACTTAATAGTATAATATAAATAGTCAGCCAAACCTTTTCAAAACTTTGTCACAAGAGTTCTGGAATTTAAGAAAGGGGCTCTCAGTTGCACAGACATGCCTGTAATTACTTTCTTTTCACCATCTCACTTCTAATGCTTGGGTGTCAGGTGAGTATAGCCAAAAGCTCTAATCCCCAGCAGCACACAAGAGAACAGAGTTCAGAAAACAACCTGACCACCTTTTGACCTGTCACGTGTGAGCTTAAAACATCCCTACCACTGCTCTCAGTGTTCTCAGGGGTCCAGTAGGAAAACAGGATTATTTCTGATCTCAGCCCACATGGCATGGATTTATCTACCTGCATTAACCTGAGACCAGGCTGTTCTCCTCTGAGGTCTGCATTACCTACAATCCTCATAGCTTGCTTCCCACAAAAATAAGTGTCATTTGTGCTAATCGGTGCTAAGTGAACCAGAAATGAGAGAATGGCAGGGATCCAGCTGACTCATTAATACCAGTGTAACGGATTAACCCTTTTACATTGTCTTCCCTCCACCCCCACCCCCCCCCAATTAGTCAGCATCAAAGAAGTTTGAGACTGCACACACTGGAAACATAAAATGGGACAAAGTGTTTGAAAACAAAGGAGGACATCCAGGAGCAACATCGTATTCTGCTGCAAGGCCCCTTCTTTTCATATTACTTGGGAATAGGTTTGTTTTTTTTTTAATTAAGCTAAGCTTTATTTTAAGAGCAGCAAGGAAATGCAATAGCCTATCAGAAGAAAGTGAAACATTCTGATGTGTGTAATAAATCCATAACAAACTTGTCATGTAAATGGAAAGTGTATCGTTCAGCATGAAACATGAAACTACCCACTCCAAGTTCAACATAGTTATTAACTGTGACTCTAAAATTACTACAAAATGTTAAAACTTTTTTTTGTTATAACATATGGGCAGCACTTTTTGATTTGTGATGCGAAAGAAGGTATTTTTAACTTAGTCAAACTGCTATTTAGAAAAATCCCTTCTAAAACAAACTGTCAGTCTGAGGTTTTACTGTATACAAGAAGGAGCACTTATTTTCACAATACTTACTTGCTTGAACAAGTTTTTTTAAATGTGTTACTGCCACCAAAGATTAATGACCCCTCTCTGTGACTCCAGTGGCCTCATAATCCATTTGATAAAATAAAAGCATCTTCATTTCTTATAATAAGCATCTGCATGAATGTGTGACATGCATACCTGCATTTTGACAAACAACATCCCAGACAAATGTAAGAAAGAGACCTCAACTACATTTGCAATGATGTTTTCAGAAAATTGTAGCATTTCTCATTATGCAGTTATATACACACTTCACCAAAACTGGGATTGTGGTACTGTATAACTTGAATGCTAATGCTGAAGATTTAAACCCTGGTTTATGCAATGTATGCAAGAACATCACTATGCATAAAATGTTTCACCATGTAGTAAATTCTTGCCTGTATAAAAGCTTCTCATCCTTTTAAAAATTCAGTTACAGTTTAGTGAATATGCCACTTTTAAGACATCCATCCAGCATTTTTATTTGCTTCACATAGTCTGTCTCAATTATACTACAGCTGTCTCTCAGGGCAGAGCTGGCCATCTCCATCATGAACAACCACCACAGAATCTGAAGTTCTTGATTAAAAAGCAAATGGTTTTGTGAGCCAAGCTAAAACTACCGCAGCTGCTCCATTTCACAAACCAGGCACCATTCAGCTGGGAAGAATGGCACCGACTCTGAATTGTTCTTCCTGAGAGTTTTCACAATAAAAACAAACCACACTACTTCCAAATTTTAAAAGACTAGGGGAAAAAAAAAAAAAGGTCTTCACTATTCTGAAAACAAGTGTTTTCTTTCTACTCAGAGCTTTTGATTTCTACATCAATGTTCCTCTATGAATAAAAAAACAAAAACTAAAGCCAACCCCTCCCCCAGGCATGCACACACCACACGGCTTCCTGGAGATGCTTTCAATGACCATCTACAGCAAGTCTGCAGATGTATTAAATAGAAATTGCAATGCTTAATTTAAAAAAAAACAAACAAAACAACCCAAGCTACTGCTCATTGATCAATCACTACTGATGCTGTTAAATATATTCAGTGACAGGATAAGGAATGGAAATAATAACAACAACAAAAATTATTATTTTATATACATTAACACAGTTATAAAAAAATTGTGATTTCTTTCATCAAGACAAAAGTAGCAATCAACTCCTGATCACTTCCCCTCCAAGAATATGTATTTCTCTACAAAATATGACATAAAATAATCTTATTCCAGTGAAGGTGTAGCACATGAAGTTGCAATATGTTTTTTGAATAAAAGCTGTGTTTGCTACAACTTATGATGCACAACCTCTGTATGTGTCACCTCATTTTTTAGGTAACCACAAGAAAATGTAAGTGTTGATAACAAAAAACCCCAATAAAACACCCAAAACATACTTACAGAAATGCTGAAATATAATTTTTTTCTTCTGTATTGAAGCCACTGTAATGAAAATATCAGAACTAAAACCATTATGTAGGTTTCCTGCAATATCCTAGTAACATTTTCTTGGTGGTCAGGCCAGGAAACACTTTGCACCTCAGCTAAATTTTATACTTCAGGGAGAGTGAATGTTTAGTCAGATTTTTGGGGTTTAATTACTTGGCTACATTAAAATTAGTTGATGTCCTGGCCAGCAATAAATTGGATGTAACTAAAAAGTGTTCCCATTTTATTAAAATGAAAATATTTGGTAGTCCTCAAGCCAATGTTGACTGCCTGATGCAAAAATGAGAACCAACTCCTTCAAGTTGTTTGTTTCCCAGTAATGGGAAAAAAAAAAATCTGCGTTGCTTTAAGTTTTTTTCTTTAAAACATTATCTGTTGCTTTCCTAAGATTATTTCATTTATTTCACCTTTATCCACATTGTACTTGAGCCAGAAAGATTTAGAAAAGATTTGATTTTGTGTTGCAAACTAATGAGGACTTTAAAGTTAATGAGTGTTTTAGGCTACACATATCACTGCAACATTTTTAGAAGGATTACAAGCAAATTTTAACATTTGTTGGATTCTTTAAATTAAGTCTGAAAGTAATAACTCAAAGTAAGGACCTAACAAGACTGAATAACTCTTGAGTATATGCTTTAAAATATCTCAGTACCTTAAGAACATGATAGATTTGACTTTACAAGTCAAGACACTATATGAAATGGTTAACAGATTTGTATATTATTTTTACATGATTTTTTAAAGTTGGTTCTGTAAAACAAAAAAAGGTACCCTTACAGATGAGACCAAGCAAATGTTTATGTGCAAATTAGAGTTACTGATTTCAATGGGAACACTACTTTCACTTTCAAACCTTGTATTTCACAGTATAGAACTGATTTGTTTGGGGCTATTTTGACTTATTGTGGTTTCCTTAATTTTGTTTATTTGTTTTTGTTCTGTTTTTCTTTAGACAAGTCCTGGTTCATGTCACAGTTATTGCGTTGCTTCCAAGCTGTTTGGCTTTTGGGTTTGTTCTGTTTCCTTTTTTTCAAGTCTGGAAGGCAGTTGAATTCAGCACAACCCTCTATCTTCTTGATTTTGTAGGTTACTCTTTAGTACCTGACTGGCTTAAGTTCACTTTGGTAAGACTGCATATAAGATAGCGTAAGTATTGAAAATTTATACTTCTAGGAGCAAAAGTTAACAGCTTGAATCTACATTTCATTTTTGATGTACTTCCAACTTTCAATTTTGCTACTTGAGAACAGAGAAGTCACAGGCTGTCTGGAAGACCCACAAAATGGAAAGGAAAAGCCTGCAATTTGTTACTGCACCCATCAAATCCAGGTCAATGGGTCTGATGCACTGGTGTTCCCCAGCCCTTCCTCTGACATGAAAATGTTTCTGGAATTCAGGTATTTGTAGAGTTATATGCACTTCTTTAAACACTAGTCCAGTTAAGATATAGTATTTAAAACTTCCACCAGTTCCCTGCAATTTTCAGGCCAGATTAAGAATGAGAAAAGTGAACCAAACCAGGTTCAATGCACAACAGCCCCTCTTTCAGGCTGGTCTTCTAAGAGTAACCAATATATTTCAACCAAATAACACAAGGACAGAAGTTTCAAATATTATTTAATCTTCACAAATGTCATGAACAAGGCAATAAAGCAGACAAGAATTAATGCTCTGACTAAAGAAAAACTTACAGCAAGGTTTTGCAACAAATTTTAAGAAAAATCCCTAGAAGTCAGGGCTACAATTTTTCCAGCCCTCTCAGAAACAGCCATATAGTTCCTACTCTCGGTAACTTTTCTTTTGTGTTCATTTTTCAGAATTACTAACATACAAGGAGGAGAGGGGGGTAGTAAGGGGGGAATATATTGAGCCAATATTCACTTTTTTTTTTAAAGTTTCTTAATAATTTCTTATTGCACTAGATCTCTTAATAATGCCTACTTGAAAAGGTTCTAGGATCTTTGCCTCCTCCCAGCCCTCCAGTAATTTTACAGAGACAAAATTACTTATTTGCTGGCTGTTCTTCTGTTTTGAATCCCTTTTTTCAATCATGGAAGGGCATAGGCCTTGTATGGGCATGAAAAAGGCTCACATGAATTCATCAGAGAAGAGGGTGTGGGGGAGAAAACCATCACAGATTTTTAATGACAAAGTCTTCAGATGGAAGACTTGCTATTCCAGTGATGTTAGTAAGGTAAATCAGGTGACATTCTTCAAGAGCTCAAAATAAAGCTAGTAAGGGGCTTGTAAACTAAAGTCAAAAATCTAAGTAAAACTTCAAAACCCTTTTGCAGCAACATTTTCAAATACATATTCTTCATAATAGTTGCTTAAAAGGAAATAAAACATAGACAATTAGATGTGCAAAATAAAAACTAATCCCAGTCAATATACTTTCTGAAAAAGCAAAATGCATTCGGCATATACAGCAGTTATTGTTCAACATTTAGCAGGTCTGAAAGGCTTGCACTGGGCATCACAAGGACATAAAATACCTGCTCTGAAAGCTCAACTATTTAAGATTGATGGATATTTTGTGACAAAGTGCAAGGTACAACCTGCAAAGTCTAAATAAAAAATAAACTCAGAATCAGAAATAAGTATTCCTAGCAGTATTTCAAGAGGCAAACAGAAGTGTTTGAATCCAAATCCCACTTTGATAAATAGCCTGGTATTAATGGAATGAGGTGGACACTATCATAACCTTTGTTAAGAAGTAAATCTAGATAAATGTTTTTTTAAAGTTAGATACATTATCATTTACTATGAAAAACAGTAATTCCAAGCATTTTCCTCCCATTTGGTATTATTATATTTTAAGGTCGAGTTCTGACTGAATAATCCAGGATTAAAACCACTGAACTCACATGAGCCCTTTGCTCTCAATGATCTACACTTCCATTAATTTGAAAGTGGCAGTGCTGATACTGATATTTGCAATAGTATAATACCACCAGATTCAAAGGCTACAAGATGGTTTTCCATTACAAACCTTTTACAAAAAAAGTCCTTTTCAGTTGTCCTGTGGACAACTGAAAGAAAGAGGTAATTTCAAGAGGCAACTGATAAGCTTCAGTAGTAATCCACTAGTTACTATCAATAAGTGGATATACATAACAAAGGTCACCAATTTCTTCTTAGTGCTATGGAACATTTTCCACATTGCTTAATGGTAAGGTGATAGAGCTGGGTGGATTTTTTCCACGGTGTTTACACATGTTTGCTCTGAATGGGTGAGTAAGTCTAGAAATATGCCCTGCAAGTGGCAAGCTAAAGAGCTGGAAGACAAGACTTAGAGGCTGAAATCACTGACATACCAGGGAAGCAGAGAAAAGCAAAAACACAGTGCCTTCAGACAGCTTGCAGGTGAAGGCTTTGTCTATGTTACATGAGTCAACATCCTGGACAGCCTTCCACTTCCAGATTTCACAGACACTCATCATCTAGTTTGCACAGTGACCTCCCTTCTCCAGCATTAGATTGGTGGCCAAGTGGCTTCTGCACACTTTCACATGTATTTCTCACTAAATCTGCAGCATTTCACAGAACTGGCAAGGGCTGGTCTTACTGCACATACGGTTTAGAGATCAGAGAAGTGAAGTAATTAGTACATAGAATCAGCAAAGTACTGCCTGCAAGCTCCCATTTAACTAATAAAACATTTGTTCAGTAATCAATTTATGTTTTAAGACTCCTCAGTTTAATGAGGCAATGCAAATAAGAGGCTGTCATATTTGAAAGGGCTAAATGCTTTTTAAAAATGCTTCTGTATTTATTGTACAGCAGAAGAATGTACAAGATTTCTGCTTGGTCCCATGCAAAAGTTAAGGCCAGTGGGAACCAGCATTTGGGAAGATCGTGTTCCTTTGGACAACTTGAACAGGCTTCTCTTGATGGCAATATTTATCTTTGATGGCTATTGTAAATATGACCAAAAAAAGCCACCCTTTCATTCAATGCCTTCTTTCTTCTTTTGCTCCTAATTGATCTCTTCTATGCATTTTTATCTTCCAGGTATTCCTCTTTCTTTTTATGCTCTCATTAGTACTTTCCATCTTTTCTCAAACATTTGTTCAACAGCAGCAGAAAATCTTTTTACTGTGTTTTTACTGCAACTCAACACACACGACCTCTGAAGGGTATCTCCAGCTAGTTTTACAGAGTATTTATCTGAAGTAACATAATTCAGTTTCTTATAAATTATGTACCACGCAGTCATTTGTAGCCTGTAGTTTTAAGACAGCTATGCCACAGTAACATTTCACTAAGGGAGCTGGTCCTTCAGACAGCCTGTGCTGTTCATCTGACACTTCACTGAGACAGTTCAAATTATAAAGCAGGCAGGAAACCCCAAAGCAGGTGTGTGGGTGTGGGTGGGTGACTTGTTTTTCACCAGCTTAGCGAAATGAATCAAATCACCAAGAAATCAGACAAATGGCTAGATTGAGTCAGGTGCAGGACAGAAGCAGCCAGCCCTTTGCAGTGGCAGTGATATGTTAAATGAACTTGTCAGTCCTATCTGCACCTTAAGTGGAAGCCTCTTGGGCAAAGCCCCATGAGATTATTCTCACATGAAATTTAAATTAACTCTCCTGTTTTTTTTCAAACAGAGGGATGTTATAAGAATGGCCCTTGAAGCCAGTTGTAGACTGCCCTCAGAGTGGGGGTGTGTGAACACTAATGGACATTTATTGCAGATCAGCTAAAAAATCAGCAATTCACTGAGCACTAAAATTTCATCACTTATCACACAGAATGCAGTTTTGCATTGCAACTGTTTGTTGCATGAAGTTTTAATATGCAAACACACCAATCAAGAAGCACCATGTCTTTGGCACCTGAAGTCAACTATTTTATATTAAATATTTGTGATGGGTATCTCCAGGGGCATATATGAAGGTTTGTTTTAAAATTTTTCCTCTGGTTTTGAAATTATCCACAGGTAGAATGATTCTTTAAAATACTCTGCAGCAGAAGCTGTTGGCATTTTAAAGCTGCCATGGCAGGGTAAAAAGAAAAAAAAAAAAAACAAAATATTAGAGCTCTGCTGAAAATGGAGTAGGGGTTTTAAAAAAAAAATCCAAACACTTTATTCAAGTCCAATAGAATCCAAATTATATTTTCAAATTGCAATCTGGGATTTAGTACAAAATGTCACATTGTGTATACTGTGAATTTCATTTGCCTTTGACTCTATAGTGTCTCAAGATACCGCTACTTTTTCAGCCTTTTATTACCAAGTGTTTTGGGGCATTCAGAATTTCCAAGATATTGCCACTGCTTCTCTTTATTACACTTAAAATATTTCTATGGTGGACAAAAGTCTTAAAGCACTGCAGAAGAAAAAACACACTTGTAAACATGCAAACCAAAGGCAAACCAGTGAAGTTAAACATTAACTGTTGGACAACATCTGCATGCACGTACCGAGCTGCAGCAGCACCACATTAAGCACATTATACTCCGTGTATGACTGCAGTGCTGTGTCTAATGAACACTGTGCTGCTGCATTGGCCCAGAAGCAAATATAAAAAACACTGAAAAAAAAACCACCTACTCAGACAGACTTATTTTACGTTTTTAGTGCTCTGAGTAGGATCACTTTATTTATTTTCCAACAAGTCCATATTCCTGTTGGCAACATTCCTCTGTGGGTAAAAGAGGCAAAGCAGAGTCAAGTTGTGTTCCCTCTCTCCCTGTTCCCTCCTTATCCACTGTTTCTGGAATTGATTTACATTAGCCTTCTCTCTGTTTTAAATGAGGCTAAATATTTTCCTTCCTTTCCTCTCCCCCCCCCTTTTTTTATTATTTTACTTTTAGGGTGGGGAGAGAGAAGAGGGAAGGAATTGAAGACTTTTTTCCAAATAACCAGGGGAATAACACCAGGTTACATATGCTTTGTAATAAGGCATTCAAAATACTAAGTAAACAAGAGTAAAAGCAGCACAATCAAAACCCATGGTATCACTAGCCAACTTAGCACAGCTATTAAAAATCTACTGGATATCTATTTGGCATCAGCCTTTCTCAAAATAACCCCAATTCAAAAAATTGCTAAGCAGATCCCTGCATGCTCTAGGGAACTAAATAGAAAATTGTACCTTTCTCAACTGCCCTGACACGTGATGTTTGGAAAAGCTTCAGAGAAGTAAGCCAGAAATTCCAGGTAACAGAACATTTCCAGATAATGTTATTTCTTCCCTTAATTGTGTTACCCTTGAAATATCCTTGTATCCTCTCATGGGGCTTGATTCTAGTCCTAAGAAAAGTATTTACCTTTCATATGCAAGATCATACTATAGGAGGAGAAAGCTTCTAGTGTTTATATACTGAAAATAAGCTTATTACAGACATCCACATGATGTAATACAAGAAATTCAATGAAAGTACCTGAATTGGAGCCTGGTGCATTTACATGGTAGACAAAGCTTTCTGGGGGTAATTTAATGTATTGAAGTAGAAATGCTATATTTTTCAGTATAAGTTTTAACTTTATTACAAGAGTTTGAGCTCTTGATTTGCTTATAACTACTTTCTCTTTACATATAACAAAATGCTGCAATCCCTCTCTGTTTATCCATCTTAGATCACTTCCATTATTCTGGTACTGAGGAAAAGGAAGGGAAGAAACATTAATCATATCCTTAACTAGCTAACTTTGAACTGATAATCTGAGTTTTTTTACAGTTTGAGTAATGATGGCTATGCCTCAGATATCAAGCCTACAGTTACACCCTATATATTATTTACCACAACATACATCCCCAGCCATGCTTTGTATATGTGCTTGTTTTATATAAACAACCATAATTCATGCATTATATTAAAAAATTAAGTCTATTAATTATTGAAATATACAGAGATAGATTTCTTTGCCAAGAAATAAGAAGTTGGTTCCCTCTGGCTTTTTAACTCATGACTTCTGATCTATTAATTGCCTTAGTTTTGTGACTCTTTGTGTAGACTTTATGCTGTAGAGAGACATGATGTTTCTTTGTTACATGCTTTGCTGTTTCCTGTTGTGAGAACTTAATTGACTGTTACTATTCAAGTCCTAACAAAACGGCATTTCTACTGTCCTTTGCTAATTATGCCTTGCCTGCATTTCCCCTAGCATTTCACACTACATTTGTTTTTCTACTTTATATTTTAGGGCAGCTTATTTGTAAGAATGTGCATTTATGTTGATATTATCTTGACCTAACAGACCAGATCTGATTGCTTTTTGAACGTATGCGAATAATTGGCTTGGAAGCAACACAGAAATACGACTGCTGCATTTAGTGTGAGTGCAAGAAAAGTTAAACTGGGCTGGCACTTTAAATAAGCTCAACTTGTCAGTGTAAGAGCATGTTTTGCTTCAGGGCCAGTAATACAATGGACCCATCTTTGGGATAATAACAATTATGTCTATTTATCTCAGAAAAAAAGGAGCATAACCTGCTGAAGAATCCAAATAGTAGATTGTATTAAATGTAAAATGGTGGTTAAGAAAGAGTAAAGGGGGAGATACCCAAGGTGCCTTCTTGATATTCGCACATATGGTGTCAGACAACTACCAGAAGAGTCTAGTTTGTCTGATTATACTCATGTTTAGTAGGAGATATCATCTCCACCTTTAAAAGTTGTTCTGCCTAAAGGCATTTTACCAAACTGGCACACAAAGTATGTAAAACAAAACATATATGAATGAAACCAAAAATTCTGAAAGACAAACTCTATACCAGTTACTGATATCAAGTTACCTCAGAGTAACAACTGTTCAACATTTCCTTTGAGAAGCAGAGAAGGAATACAAAAGCTTCCAATATAACATGTATGTTCTCATATACTGTTTAGTGAGAGAAATCTGAACTAAAAATTCAAAGAGTAATCTGCTTTTGAAACACAAGGCAAATTCAATTAAATTTCTGCAATTTTAAGTTCAAAGACATTTGAGCAAAGAATCCTTAGCATAAGGCAAAGATAATTTTTAAGCACAGAAAATGAAGTACAGTCACATCTTAGACATTCGTATTTTTAAAAAGGCTGTTGTCATTAATTACAGCTGTTAATATGATGTGTATGGATAAACAACACAGTGTAACCAAGCCCTAACTTCTGTATTTCCTGAGGTTGCTTCTTGGTTCCATAACTGACACCATCTGGTCAAAACCTCAAATAGATTCTTGCATATTACTGCAGTAAGGGTATGTGACACCAGCAGTCCCCTTCACCAACCTGAAAGAAGAGCCAGCAGAAGAGACCCTACTGATGTTCTTCATCTCTTTTCAAAGCAAAATGGTAGGCCTATTTGCACTAGAAAATACTGTGACTACAACTTGCAGGAAAATTAGTAATAATTAGCCATGCATGGGAAAAATTACAAAAAAACACAAACCTTAAGAGTTTTCAAGATTCCCATAATTCTGTTCTCTGGAACATGTACACCAGGCTGCCACTTAGCAACAACCACACAAATTTTATTTTTGGAAAAGAAGAAACCTCCAAAATTTTTCTTTTTTTTCTTGATTTGTGCAATTCTTATCCTGTCAGAGGACAAATTTTGGCACAGGGACACTTTCCATAATAACTGCATCGTAAAGCTGGCTACCTGACAAAACAGAGGTATTAACAAACAGGAATTACTATTATGCAATGACATTGTCTAAATCAGAGGTGAAATTTTATCACAAAGACTAAAGGGATGGGATGAAAAAGAAGAATAAGTAACTGCAGATGCAATTTTCTGAAGGCCACATACAACTCCTTTTATTTCATTCCTAAAGTGAAAAATGTCTTGTTTTGGCCTTCAACACATTCATGTCTAAAGGAGGAATTAAGCCAGTTTATTACCTTGTATTTCCCTGTAATGGAATGCTTCTTTTCAAGCTTTAGTCCCTGCACAAATATTCAGCCCCCTCCCACCCAAAAAAAACCAAAAAAAACAAAACAAACAAAAAAAAAAAAAAATTTTGCTTCAGTGGGGACTTTAGAACTAGATGCACAGAAAATAATCCAATGTCCCTTCCTCTGATGGCTAGCCAGGAATGTTCAGGCACAGTGTAATCACTCCTCCACTATACCCAGCAATACTGCATTAAACTGTAATTTAGTTGATCTACTTCTGGGAGTCATTTATTACATTCCAAGTCCTGTGTACAGTGATAGGGCCATAAATGGACCTATAAAAAACAAACTCTTATCAACTGGATGACTATTTCTACTACATGAAAGTTTGGTAAATATAAAGATTTATTACTTGAGCAATGCTCTATGAAAACACTGTTTATTCAGTACAGTGGAGGTGATTTTTCTTTCATTCTGCAGTTTACTTCATTTGCTACTTTCACACTGCTTGAAAGTGGAGCTGGTTACAGACTTCTAATGTACATGTATTTCTCAAAGTGAGATTTTACTCTTGACAAACTGATAAGAGTTTTTTAAGGCATGTCTGCACAAGATTTAAATTACAGTGTTCATATCTGCAAGGTTTCTTTGGGTTGGTGAGCAGTGACAAGTGAGAAATGCTATCTGCCATGCACCTAGTCCCCTGCTCTCTGATCAGAGCTTTGTGAATGCTGACATTTCATATGTAAGGCTAAACCAAAGCCCAAATCTTTATATTGTTCAATTGAAACTCTACATTCTATATGTGTCAAATAGCTAGGGAAAAAATTTTTGCTTTTCCAGTTTTAAGGACTAATTATTTTTGTTGTGTTTGAAAGAACTTTTTGGTAAAAACAGATTTGGAAACAATCTGTCATTTAGCAGGAAGCTGCGATCAACTAACTAGACAAGTGAGACAGTATTTTTCAGTTTAAAAAAGTCCCAAAATATTTATTTTACATTCTTCAAAACATCCCTACTGTAGCTGTAAACAAAAGTATACTACCATGCATATAAAAAGTGTATTAATACATACATCTTCACTGACATTTATAATCTGCTCCATTTTTGTGATATGCAAAGTACAAATATATGATTAAGATCTGATTTGAAGAAATGTGCAAAAACCTGATTTCACTCAGTAAATTTTATAAGTAGAAAATTTAAAAAGCAATTTAATCACTCCACTGGTACCACAGAGCAGCAGCTCTTATGGTTGAAATGGGGATGATCCTCCTGAAAATCCTTCCTGGGGATTTCCATGCAGACATGGAAACATACATAAATCCTACACCTGCACTACTTTTAGTTACCTTGAAATATGTTGTACACCACTGAAACATGTTGTAAGGAAGCAGGTAGTTTTAATTAGGGTTTTCCTACATATAGCTCCCTAATTTTGCAATACTGACGATAAAGCAGTATTGTCCCACTTTTAAACTGTTCATTGTAACTGCTTGAAGTTTTTACATTAACCAACATAGGAAGAAAAACAGCTCTGAAGGATAAGAATGTACTGATCTTTACCCAGTTTAATGATACCCTACTGCAACACTATAGAGGAATTAAAAACCAAACCAAACCAAAAAACCCAAACAAACAAGAAACAAAACCAAAACAACAACAAATTTCCCCCCCAAAAAAAAACAAAAAAACTCCCAAAAAAACCCCAAAAAACATACCCCTCACCCCCCAAAATAAAAACCCAACAAAAAAAAACACACAAAACCAATAAGAAAAGATACGGCAGGAAAAACATCATTACATAAGCATCCATAAATTGACAAAGTGAACCATAATTTAATGACTCTGGCCATTTCAATTGGTATGATTTTTTTACAGAAGAAAAACTTCTGGTTTCCTACCAAGAATTTTGCAGCTGCTTAAAATATGTTTCTTACTAAGAAACCAGGGTTCATATTTGCCTTAACCCATGCTGGGACAGAATTCTGCACCAACTGAAAATTCTGAGATCCCTACCTCCCCAGTAATTTAACTTGACACATACAACTGGGTAATACCAAAACAAAGCAATTCAGTAAGACCTGCAAGCTATATAACTGAGCTGACTACTGAATAACTATAGCAGTGGAATCAACACAGTCATAATACACTAAACTGATTTTTCATTTATTTTAAGTATATTGTCCACTTAATTCTATGATATGTCACTAATCACCTTCTAAAATATTTTTTAAAAGTGATCAGTTTACAGAAAAAGAACTACTACTGAAAACAACTCTCCCTCACATTGTTACCCACACATATTTTCTGATTCACACTTGTGAAAAAGAGCAACTTGTACTGTGAAAATTCACACAACTCTAATAATTGTTTTGTAAGAAGCACTGGATTGTCTTCATCATATGTTTGTTTACAAAAATGTAGTAAGGACACACATGGTCTATAGGCTTACCTCGAGGGCTGGTTTCACAATCCATTTAACCAACACTAAGTGCAAGCTGCAGCTGAAATCCCCTCTCTCTCCACCTGCATCCCATCCCAGCCAGGCTGCATCATCACCCTCAGGCCAGATACTCAGTGTGTACCTGATTAGTTGATCAGTTCCCAGATCCAACTTATGTGCAGCCACACCAGCAATGCTGGCACATGAAATGCATGTGGCTGCCACTTTCCAGAGGATACACATATAGATGTCTATGGAACTATGGACTGAAAGAAACTATCTGCCAGCTTATCCCAAAATAGCATGCAAGACAGCAAATGCCATAGAAAATATCAAATGCTATATATAAATTTATATAAATTGTCATATATGACATTTAGAAAATAGTATATTGATTTTCTTTATATAACCCCTCTATCAGCCCTACAAGCCTTTTACAGAAAGTTTGACATTGCATGCACAAAATTCTTACTAATAAAACCCACACGTCTTATGACAGGTGTCTCATTTACTTCATTTGAAATTAATTAGCTGAAGTCTAGATTCTAGATATGCTATTCTCTTAAAGTACCTAAAGTGTCCCTTATTGTCACACAACAATGAAAGTTCCTGTTTAGTCTATTGCAGAGTCTGCATTGGGTCACTTAAGTTATCTGTGTTATTGCTAATATATTATTGCTAAAGTGTTGAACTTCTACTGCCAATAAAAATGCACCGTAGCTGACTACTGATATCTTCAGGCAACAGACAGATGCTGAGTTTTGTATTTTATACAGATTTGGACTTCATTAAATTGCTATGAGAGAAATCAGAATTTTCAACATTCAATTACTTGTTTTTGAGGGTATACCACATGGATGTGTGATTAAAAGCCAAAATAGATCTTAATCATATAGCAACACACTACAATGACTCATTGAATATAAACGTCAACAAACGACCTCAGTAAAGTTAGTTTGTTTTTAGTATGTTATTCAGGAGCAGCTGCACACAAAAGTGAAAGAGAAAGATCAAGGATGAGGATCTTTGCTAGCTAAACGTACTTATCACAGGATATAAAAACTAACGTGGTTTACTATACTAATTTATAATTTAAAAAAACCCAAAAACATAAAACTCACTAATTGAGATATGTGTCTAAGAGAGAAACAAATGGTGGTGAGAACCTGGATTCTCCCACACCTTCCAAACTAATTAAAGTGGTCCTTTATATCAAATAAATAGTAAAGAAACAATATATTTAGCAAACCCAAATTTCACAATTACAGATAAACTAGAGCAGATCTGTGCTATTTGTTAAAGAACATATCTCCTGGGCAAACTAAGAAAAAAAATTCAAACCCCAAAGAAGGCTTTCAAAATACTCCACATCTGTAATTTTAGTGGTTCTCCTAAAGTCAGCAGCTGACCAGAAATGTCATGGTGAAAATCAAATGTAGATACACCTGACAACTATTTACAACACGTTGTATACAACTTTAATACTTTACCATTAAAGTTGATATCTACAGGACTTTCCAGTTAATGGAAACCTTCTCATAAGACTTCTTCATCAATCCCTGACAACCTGGCTAATTTTGCTGTGCTATGTTAAACACAATCATGGTAAACATGTTGGGTTTTTTTCTGTTAGTTATTAATATGAAGCACCTTTAGACCAAGATAAAATTAAAATTATGTAGTCTTAATGTTAACAGTTTTTAAATAAATTTTAAAGAACATGACAGCATCTGTGGCAAAATATTCCTATTCTGAACACCATAGTCACATCTGTCTAAACTGGGCATAGTTGTACCCTGGTATCAGAATCATACAGCAGGAGAAGCCCAGTTTTTTCCAGTTCTCTCAATCAGCTCTCACCCAGTTCTCTCAAGGCAGTTTCCATATCCAGTGTATTCAGCTATATAACCTGTGATTTTCTTTTTTTTTTTTTTCAGGAAGTGCTGAAAGTATCCTCCAAGAAAAATCAACAATTTATTTCATTGGCAAGTCTGTACATCATCAGATGTTAATTTTTGTTCTATTCTGGACAATCTATAGATCTGAAGACTGGGTCAGAACTGCTGACATTGTTAATATAAAACCAGAGCATTCCAGGTAAACAAATAAGAATGGGTAAAGACACACAAATACTCTACTATTCAAGACACTGTGGTGTGCCTGCCACTGAAAAGAGAGATCTATAATGAGCTGGAGTCTACATCTAAGTAGTTCTTTCCCCATTTCTTCTGTTTGCTAATGTATAGGAAAAAATGGTAAATACTAAAAATCAAATTCTGTGTTCTAATCACTTGATTAATTATAAGATGCAATAAAATTATTTAAAAACCACTCAAAAAGTACAATTCCGCTTTCAGATTCTAAAGACGGAACACGTAACAGAAGAAAGGAAGTTTGTCATGACATGTGCCACTTAAGACAAACTCTTACAATTGTTTGAATTAGATCCTAAAATTTAAGGACAACTCCTAATTTCAATTAAAAGGATTGACTAAAAATCATAATTTCTGAGAAAATTATACCAGTTGACAAGAGATTTAATAAAACTTACTAAGCTAACAGGTTTGGAACAAGATTCATGCCCGAAAAAGGCATTTAATAGGATTTCCTTTTCATGAACATGCTCAAAAGACTTAAGACATATGATCTTAGTTGAAATGCAGCCTCCCTGTGTTACATTTTACTGGGGTGACTCTGTAAAGAAAGTTACACTATAATATCTGTAGTAGCAGACACTAGTCAGAAATAATTTTCACTTCTATTTGGCTCTTGAACCTAAAGAACCACCTCATCTCAAGAGTCTTTTAAATCAATCGGTTTCCAGACAGGAATGAGTAACACACTTGCCCTTGGGACTGAGGATGTGTCGATATAGCTCCATGCTGACAAACAAACTCCTCTGCCAACCCTTCTGGGCTGGCAGGAGTCGCGGCAGCTCCAGCCTGGACAATGGAGCTCCATTACCGTGTCACTCGCGTCAAGGCAACCAAACCTTTCCTCCCAGCCGGCCCAGCAGCTCAGGCACTGCTCAGTGCTGCTGCATATTAAAAAGTAGAAAAGTCCCATGTCCAGACAGCCTACTAAATTCAGGCAAAATGAACCAGGAATCTGTCTGGACTCATACATACAGACCACACACACTGAGGATATACCTAAAGTTAAATCAATCGCACAATTCAAAGGCCAGCCAGGAGGAGAGGTTTAAGAAAACCCATAGGAATATCACTACCATTTTCTTTCCTACAAGGTTTTACTAAGGCAATGGTAGAGCAGCAAAAAGTTAAAAATACAGTGCTGGCCTTGATCTCCACTCAGGAGTACAAGACACCACCCACCACTCCAGTCTTGATTCTGACACACAAAGGTGTCGACATGGCATTGTACTCTCAGGTACAAAAGGCTGGCCTCGGCAAATCTCTGCTGGCACAAGCTGCTCCTCTTCCTGACAGCTCTTGTGTTCATCTCCCTCTGGTGGACTGTGTACACAGAGGAGAAACTGCTCCACCTAGAACAACTCTATCTAGAACTTCACCCTCGAGGATACCAAAACAATTCAGTTTGTCTTCCAGTTATTAAGGAATCCTCACCTGAGATGCACCGGCAGGCAAAACCAGCATGACCACTTAGCGTGGATTCCGAGACACCAGTGTGGCCAGCATGTAGCCAAACAGGCAAGTGTAGCCCTCCTGCTCTGCAATTCACTGAACACTTAAAAACTCTAATTATTTTAATCTATTTACATAGATGTCTTCTACTTACCTGCTGTGCAATAGAAAAACAAAATTAAGAGTTCATTTTGTACTCAGACAGGATGAAATGGAACCAGGTATGAAAGACTATCTGTAATTATAAGAGACCTATCATGTGCAATCTGGATCAGTAACACAAGAGTATAGAGACCCAGAATGCCTAAGAGACTTTCTCACATTCTTGAAAGATGCCGAACACCATACTATCACCATTGTCCTAACGTTAGTATCAACTGAAGTGCAAAACCAAAGGGAAAGACAAGTAATCAACCTTTTCTCGGCTGACACTAAAATTAAACTTCAGTCAGCAGAGCCAACAGAAGCTCTCAATGCCAGACCTACACTCAACACAATCCATCTCATGAATTATTGCAGCTCCTTCATTTTTATACTGAGCATTTCCTTGAATTGCTATGCCTCCAAATTCTGTACAAAGATTTCAGGAAATGGGCAATTGTTTGGCATCTGCTCTGCCGTTACTCAACTACTCTATTCCTTTATTTCTAGGTCCCCCAAATTTAGCACAGTTTACACAGTAAAAGGAATACAGCAATATAGACAAAGTACATGGATGAACTATTTCAATATCAAACCAGTTTTAACAACTGCACTGTTTCATTCTTACAAGTCCCTATTATGAACAGAAACTGAAAGGAAGGTATTCTGCCCAGTCAGTTCGTACAAGTTAATACTTGCTGCTATAAACATTCAGGGTGACAACTGCTTTGTTCACTACTTGGGAATTCCTAAATACTTACATTTTACGAAAAATAAATTTGAAAGTACTGTCTATAGGAAATATTGACCACCTTATCTCATTGTGTCAAGTATACAAAATCGTTTCACATTCTAAAAACCACTAAATCATATTGAGACTTTGCAATTCTTAGTGAAAGCTTGTTCAACAGAGAGAAAAAAGACGAGTATGCACATGGAGTAGGTATACAGAGGATGACTATTCTTTTTGGTGACTAACAGGTGCTTTTGCAAACTTACATAGTGTTCTAATTTCACATGAGTCTGCTGATAACCAGACATTTTTTTATGCTAGCATTGGAGTAAGTTTTCCAGCTTCCTCCAACCTGAATTCACTGCAGGACACACTACTAAATTAATTGTGGAAAAATGCATCTATATATTTAAAGGCATTATGTCAGTGTTTTCTCCAAGAATGGCCATGGAGTAAGTGATCTTTCTTTAGATGACACCTGGCTTTAAAATTAGATAGCTCTGAAGCTCTCAAGCAATACTTGAGACTTGATTTGACTTCTTTCTTCTATGTATCACACTTCATCCACCTATTCTCAATCACCTTCACTACAATCCTAGGTGGGAACTTCTGTTCCCAGGAACAATGCAGTGGCATCCTGCTTATAGTTTATAGGATTTTTTAAAAAACATGCTTTTTGGTTTGATTTTTGGTTGGTTTTTTTTTTAATGCTTCTCTTGTATACTTGCGTTTCCTCCTGTTTAAAAGACTCCATTTGAGCTATCAAACCATTCAGGTATCTAACTAGCATAAATATTTACAAAAGCAAACAACACTTTTTTTTGTTTGTTTTACCCCCATGGGGGTTTTCTTTGGTGTTTTAGATTTTTTTTCCCAGTTGGTTGTTTTTTTTTTCTTTTTTTTCTTTTCTTTCTTTTTTTTTTATGGAGAGATACATCCATGAAACATAATTGGTTCATTTGACTCTTAGGTCAGCTTCTGGCATATGGTTGCTCTCAGACAGGTTTACCATAGCAGCTTCTTCTCAAATAAGTAAGTTCACTAGTGACAGGCTTTGAACTCACCTAATAATAGGATTTTAGGGATAGCAGAGTTCCCAGGTTTATTTCAGCAGAAAGTCAGCCTGATCAATCTACATTCTAGCATATTTATTTTAATGCCTCGCCTCTTGTTCCATTGTTCTCAATGTCTTGCATGCATGCTCATCTACTTTGAATTTCAGGATTGCAGCAAGTTTCATAACAGGAAGGCACACCCCTTAACATCCAGCTTTTATATGGCTTGTCATCTTCTCCGGGCACAGGCACAAATGATGGAAAACTTACTTGCCATGTAGAACACTGAGAATCAAGTCCCTGGGAACAATCAGTGCTAATGTTTTCCACAAAATTGGTGCTAATGTTTTCCACAAAAGTAATCTTTTTGCAGCTCTCCTGAAAGTTACTTTCTTAGCAGCACAGAGCCAATTATAGACTTGACTACTCTTTATAAAAACAAGCAGTACACAACAAAAATTTTTTTGGAAATTTTTTTAAAAAGGCTTTTTAGTTGGATAGCCTATGTGGTTCCTTTCATTATTCATTAATCACTTTTGTGATCATTGGCCTGTGCCAAGCATCAACCACATCCCTAAGACAGAGCTGCTAAGGCAGATCAGCTCAACCAAGGGTTAGAGGACTGTGATCAGCCTCTGGAGTCAGCTGCTACCCATCAGAGCCAGAGCCAAGTGCTGCATTAGGTTTGTCTGGGGGTGGCACCGTCTCGTGTGTTGGATCAGCAGGCCAGCTAGTCCTGGAAATGCCATTCCTTGCCAAACCATGAAAGGAGAGATTTGTGGGACAAGGGATGGGACTGAAGGAGGATGAGGGAGCAGGGCTAAGGCCAGTGAACAGTAAAGCCATGGGAGGGCAGGCTTTATGGGGCTTGCTCGTAATGGACTGAGTATTTTTGGAAGGTGCTCTTCCTTTCAGACATGCTCTGCACATTGTGCTACTGCAGCCTGCACTTATCTGACTAATAAAATGCATCATTCCATGCCTATTAGAAGAAAGCAAATAACATTAGTTTAGCAGATGATGATACATAGAAAGCATAACCACCCTCTTGAAAGTTTCCACTTTTCACCTTTCAGAATATTAAGCTAGAACTACTGTAAAATAACTTTTATTTAATTAGATTCCACTAGAAGGACAAAAATGAGGCCTGAAATCTCTAATTTTTCCTATTAATGAAGGCATGTACTGCTTAGTTCCCAAAATAACGTTTTATGGTTTTAGTACAGAAATATATCGCATTCTTGCTTTCATCGCTATTATCTGCAATTATTAAAATCCTTACCTCCCTAAAACAAAAGAGCAAAACATGCCCAAAATGTTTTCATAAGGTGAGCTCTATTTTACAGTTCTGTTTCTCAAATACAGGCACCCACTCTGTGTTTTAACACCACTTTTTAAAAATAAAAATATACCACTCCACTTTTGGTTACATCATGTGTTACAGTCAGTAAGGCATATGACAAAAATAAATGTGGAGAGGAAATGAAGGTATTTTCTAGAACTATTTATAGTAATCCAGTCATGCTGAACTGATTGTATTTCCTCCTATATTGAAAATCCACAGACAGCTGCATACAAAATACACGTCATCAACTTTCAACTTTCATCCAATGAAAAAAATAACAGGTAAACATACTCCTAAGCAGAATATTATTGCTTTCAGCTTACACACAGAAAGAAAAACTTTACTGTGGTCAAATCTTGAAACCAAGAATTTGAACAGATAATCATATATCTCTGTGAAATGCATTCACATAAAAGAACTCCCAAAGTTTAGGTCACTTTCTTAAGAACTAAATTTTCACATCAGTACAATATTTCTTTTCATGAAAACACTTAGACACAAGTAAATTGTGGTCAACGTGAAGTTATTTCTATTTTTTTTTCTAATTAAAAGGAGCTGTAAAGCATAATCATAACCTAAAGTTTCCCCCATGTGTCTGGAAACTGGCCAAAAGCTATTGGTTTCCATGAGATATAACTCTTATGAACAACAGAAGTTGAATTTTGAACAGGGACAGCTAATACTTTCTACCATGTCTTGGTAAGATATGCTTTTTCTATGTGTCTACCTCTTCATTTTAAAATTTGTTACCATTGGGGCCAAAAGGGCACTCTAATTTACATGGACAAACAAACCTATTGGACAGGCCACATGAAATCTGTTAGCTCAAATGTAAATCAAAGACATATTTGGTGCCTCTCCCATTTCCTCTCATGTTCTAAACCATTAACAGCAGATTTAGTTCCAATGGCTCCATCATACGCAATGTTTAACATCCTGAAATTCCTTTTTGTCAAGAGGGCATGATCATGGAAGATGCTGACATGCCTGACTCTACCCTGGTATTTTCTCATTGAAGAAGAGGAGGATACAAGAGTTAAATGGTGCTATGAGACCAAACCAGTTATCAGTCTTTTTTTCCACTGTTTTCATGTTATCTGACTGCTTGAGAGTCCTCCCCTTAGAAGATATCACAGGAGAAAGTCAAGAACTGCGGAGCTCCGCTTCATTTATTAACTCCACATTTATCTTTTAATCTTTTCCACTTTAATATTACACCGAATTTATTTCAGCTGCACACACGTATTTTAGTTGAAGCTATTCCTTCAGTTCACTGTTCAGAAAGCAATTCATTGGCAATAGAAAATAATATACATATGGATTACTAGAAATACTTTGCTCATAAGCACATGGTGCACATGCAGTGAAGTTTTAGTAGTGTTCTGTAAAAATCAATTCCACTGTCTAGTGTTTATGCTGCATTGTGTAAGCACAGGGGGAAAAGCCAGGAGTTGGCCCTCCCATGCTAAAATACAGATGGAACTTAGAGGGAAAAAAAATGGTAACCAGACATTCAGTTTACAGTTATGTAAAATACAACAAAACCTCCCCCATCTGCAATGCTGTTCCTTCACAATGTATTTATATGATCTGTCTACAAAATTTACATCTAAAACATCCAAACCTGACTGACCTAAAACTTCCACCCTGACTGAAGGATGAATCACTAGGTTCTCACTAGCAAGAGAACCTCAGGTTTACCAACAAAAGTAACTGTACATAAATCCACCTTGAAAAAGTAGGAAGGCCAGAGACACAGCCCCAAGTAAACTCATTCCAAAGGTTTAGTGGGAATCTACAAACTGTTCCTGAACTGCTTCACCACATCTCTTAGAAAGACTCCACCATGGTTATCTTCAGTGTGTACAAATAAGATGTTTTCATTTAAGAACTAAAATAACTTTTTTACTAGAATATGGGGAGTGTAAGAATATAGAAAGCTCTTGGATATCTCTTAGTTCATCAAGTGTACAAGCTGAAATTCTTCTGTCTCTTGATAATAAGCATGTCAGAAGCAAGGAATATCTAAAAGGTAGACAGGATTTTAAAAAATGGCCAAAGTAAATACACTTCAGGGTATTTCTGCTTCTGCTTGACTAGCATTTCAGCATGTTTCTAAAGCAAGTGAGGTCACATTACTTATCCTGTTTACCTGCATGTTGTACTTCATAACTAGGTTTCATACACATCATTCAATTTATAATTCAGAATATGAGTTCTAGTTGGAAGCTGTTGTTTTGAAGGGCAGAAAGAAGGATGAGGACCCTGTAACATTTTGTTCTGACCTTCAGATGATTTCTGGAGGCAGTTTATATAGCATTTATCTATGTAGTTATCTTAAATAATACACATAAAATCCTGACCTCAGAAACTGTCAGCTTTTTTCAACACCAGTTCTGTTCTTTTGGGTGGTTTCACAGTAATAAAAAGCCTACCAGACATAAAGTAAAAGTAAAAGCAAAAGTCAAAGACTATCCCCACAGCATATCAGGGATCACCGTCTGCTTGCAGTATGTCAGTGTAGTACACAGTTCAGCCCTCTCAAAAGGGCAGAATAGACTGGACTCCTGGAACACTACATCAATCAGCTGGTCCTTAACACTGCAGGTATCACATGAGAGCACTTACACCATTAAAAGTCACAGAGACATAAAAAAATTAAATGTTGTTCACTCTCCAGCTGGCAAAGGTAACAGAGGGTCTACACGAGGAAAGTCAGAAGTAGTAGAATGGAAATAGCAGGAATAGGATGGAAATAGAAGGTTTAAAACGCGAGCCTCTTAGAGTTAGTTCATTTGTATCCCATGTTAAGCCGGATCTCCAGAGTCAAGATCAAAAGTGCCTAGACATGTTCTCACCAGAAATGTCTTAACTTCATAATTCATTCCCTGCACAAGAAGTTCATTGACTTTAGCTACAGAATGTAAGCAAACAGATGGCTTATGCTGCCAGGAATGTGCTGAAGACGTAAAGAAATATAAACCCAGAGGATTCAGAAATTTCACTGGACCAAAGGGAAAGGGTAGGAAAAAAAGAGAGAAAGGAAGTAGTAGACAAGACCACTTACAGATATTACACGTTCTGAAATAAGAACACAAAATAATAACACAGATATCCTTCAATTTACATCTGATTCATCAAATAGAAAAGATAACATTTCTTGCTCAAGAGTATCTGTTAAAAAGGTCAGTATCCAAGATGTGCAGCTGAAAGATACCTGCTGACATTAGGCAGGTATTAGCCTGCACTGGTCAACCAGTAAAAGATATAATGAGAAATTGAGGGGGAGGGAAGTCTTTAAAAAAGAAAAAAAAAAGTTTTTCCTTTTTATTTTAAAACAGAAGACTGCAAAAAACCCCAAATGTTGCAAGACAAATTAGCTCAGGAGTATAAGGATAAAGACAAGACAAACACTGTTGGACTGTGGCCTTGTACAAATTTAAATCAACTTCCACAGCAGTACTGAATGGGACAGGTTTTTAAAAAAGCAATGTGCAGGTAAATAAAATTTTAAGAACATTTAATCTGAAGTTCTTAATGCTTTCTTATAATCAAACCTGAAATCAGAATGTGCTGGACAGATTTTACTGTACCATAAAGTTTTAATTTTTACTATAAAGTGTTAGTTTACCTAGTTGATCAAGGGAAACCAGTTGATGTAATCCTTTTGGATTTCAGAAAAGCTTTCAATGCTGTCTCTCTCAGGATCCCTCCTGGAGAAAATGTCTAGCATTAAGCTGGGTAAACACATCCTGCAATGTGTGAGCAGCTGGCTGAGGGGTCAGGCACAAGGGGTTACAGTGAACAGGGTGATATCAGACTGGTGACCTGTCACTAGTGGGATTCTGCAGGCTTCATCCTTGGCCCTGTCCTCTTCAACATCTTCATTAAAGACTTGGACACAAGCCTTTAAAGGATACTAAGCAAGTTTGCAGATGAGACAAAACTGGGAGGAGCTGTTGACCCCTCAAAAGCAGGGAAGTCCTGCAGAAAGACTTCAACAAATTACAGAGCAGGGCAATCACCAACTGTATGAAATTTAACAAGGGACAGTGTCAGATCCCCTCCTGGGATGGGGCAACCCTGGATGCACAGACAGACTGGAGAATGACATGCTGGAAAGCAGGGCCACAGAAAGGGACGTGGGGGTTCTGGTCATTGGCAAGTTGAACATGGGCCAGCAGTGCCCTGGCAGCCAGGAGGGCCAGCTGTGTCCTGGGGGACATCAGGCACAGCACTGACAGCTGGGCAAGGGAGGGGATTGTCTTGCTGTGCTCTGAGCTGGGGCAGCCTCACCTCAGTGCTGGGGGCAGATTTGGGAGCCACAATATAAAAAAGACATTGAACTATTGGAGAGCATCTAAAGGAGGGCTACAAGGATGGTGAAAGGCCCTGAGGGGAAGCTGTGTGAGGAATGGCTGAGGTCACTTGGTCTGTTCAGCCGGGAGGGGACTGAGGGGAGTCCTCAGTTCTAACCTGCAGATACAACTTCCTCACAAGGGGAAGATGAGGGGCAGACACTGATCTCTTCTCTGGATGACCAGTGACAGAACCAGAGGGAATGGCCTGAACATGTGTCAGGGGTGGTTTAGGTTGAATATTACACAAAGGTTCTTCAGAGGGTGGCTGAGCTCTGGAACAGGCTCTGCAGGGAAGTGCTCACAGCACCATGGCTTACAGAGCTCAAGAAGCGTTCGGACAACACCATCAGGCACATGGTGCAACTCTGTGCAGGACCAGGAGTGGGACTTGATCTCTGTGGCTCTCTTCCAGCTTAGCATATCCTGTGATACTATTATTTTCTACAGAACAAGATCCCATTTCTTTTAACAGCCAGCACTATGAGCCCCCTGGGAGGGCCAGGAGCCCCTGCCCATTGGATCACAAAGCTGGGAAGAAGGAATAGGCACACACAAAATGCACCTCTTCCACCAAACAGCTGTACCTGCAACACACTGTCCAGCAACAAAGTAGGGCTTTTTAAAATCAAATTTTGACAGCTCATGAATGCATTCATGGCTGTGACAAGTTGAATATCACCCAAAAGTATGATGCTCAGTTATTTTGCTCCCTTCTTTTTAAAAAAGTTTCTTAATACTCCTAAAAAGCTACTTAAGTGCAATAGAAGGACTTGCAAGTATGGAATTGGACCGCTGTTTATGCTACTTTAAATGAAAAGTGTATTATAACAAAGCACAACTCATTATCTTCACACAGTACATATATTTTGCTATCAACAAGATTAGAATTGGTAAGAGGCCTACAAAGAAACAATAATCTAAGAAAGCAGCTGTCTTAGAAATCACAAAATGCATTAGGAATCCAAATTCATTAGCTGTCACTTCTGCACCAGTGTCCTGGATGCGACCGGGAAGCAGCTTAACTCATACCTTCCCTCACATTTCTCACTGCATGTTTCAGGTATAATGGGCACACTGCCCTCATTTTAATTTCCAGGGAAAAGGAGAGCAGATCTTGAATTTTACCCTCACCCTTGAAACCAGCCTAGTCAAGAAACAATGGACCTGAAATCTGGTCCTGGTAGTGTGATGATATTCAGACTCCTGCCTCCCACAGGGAGCTCTCTCTATCAGCTACACTTTAATTTGCTTGGGAACCTTTCTCCCCTACCTTTTGAAGCTGGACCTGGTTCACCCAAAAGGGAAAGGTTGCCTGGGACAGAAGTAAAACAAATCAGAACAAGTCTGAGCTTGATGCCTAGAAGCTGGCAACACATTCTGTATCTTTGTGCTGTTTTGTCTCTTAAAAGCTTTAGTAATTTCATTTTAAGAAATAAAAAAAACCACAAATCCACCACAGACACAGGCTAGGGAGCAGAGATCGATATTCCCATTTTCTTACACAAGCCACTGAAGTTCAATGACTCATGCAGTATCAGAGAAGCTTTATTGACTGGGAGTCCTCTCATTGGACTTTTAGACTTTGATGCTGGAAGATGTGCATCTGACTGTACCAAGCATATACAGAACTCAAGCTGAGGTCTCCTGCTTCTCAGATGAATGCTTGAATAAGCACAAATACACACCAAATATATACACAGCAGAACATTCTGTAACTTCAGCTTTTGGTTTTGAATCAAGTGGACAAGTATGCTTGAGGTATGGTACTTTGATTCAGACACTTCAGCTCCAGAGCATACCAAAAATTCAGGCTTATTGCTTGTCTCTGCTTTTTCCAGTAGGTCATTTCAGGCAAATATGCCCTAAACATTTTGTGAACTAAATTTCAGAGATGCTTAATTCTACTTCTTGGATCACTCTTTCCTAATTTTTAAAAACACAGTTCATGAGTTGAAAACTACTACTTGTTCTTTACTGGGTCTCACCTTTGGGCTGCTCAGTGGTAAGGTAGAAGTAAATTTTCATAAGAGCTGGTATAGCCAACTGAAGCTGCTCCAACTGGAGCCACTATTTAGATCTAATGAAAGCTCTTTGTGCATCTTTTTATAGAAGCGCTGATATAACTTGTGGGTTAGCAAAAGAAAACAGTTCCAACCAAAAAAAATTCCTCTCCATGAGTTTGCCTCCTAATGAAAGGTGCATTCGTATGTATGTTTAATATTCATCTTTTAAAGATAATATTGGCTGCTTTCTGCTACAGTAGTTTTTCTAATGTTTTTGTGAACCAAATATTTTCTAGTCCTGCCCTTCTTCAAGACCTATGGATGAAATAATTCAAAAGAAATCAGGTAGGCAAGTTCCCATTGAAAATACAATGGCAAAGAAAGAGCAACAAAGTTTTATTCCGTCCCTCTCAAAAATCCTTGAAGTTTCATACTAACTGAAATAAGGACAAAGATTAATCTCATGGGTTTTAAATTGTTGCTGCCCCTTATTCACCTGGGAGTATGAAAACTATGATCTTAAATCCTGAACAACTGCAATATACTGCTGGTCCAGACAGATCTCAGCAAAAAGAGATTTTAAATTATACAGTCTAACAGCAAGAATCTTTTTTTGTTCGCTTTGTTTTTTTCCAGGAAAGGTGTGTGATCCTGGATAATTTTAAGGAAGCTTGCTCAATTTAACTGAAAAAAAAAAAGTATATTGCACATGGCAGTTATAGGCTCAAAAACCTCATCTTTAATCTGGGGGTAACTGAAAGAGAAAAACAAATAAAAACCACAAAAAAATCCTACAACAAACCAGGGCAACAAAACAAATGAGCCTCTTCACTGAAAATGAGCCTCACTATTGACCACTCAATATTTCCAATTGGGAGATTTCCCTACAGTTTGTACTTGTATTCTTATAGACAAAATACCAAATCCATTTCCACCTAATCCATGTTCCCTTAACTTCACCTAGACACCCTGGCAAAAACAGGAAGGAAATTAAGAAGAGACTGTATTCAACTGCTGAATGAATCTGAAGTCCCACATTTATCTCAACTTCTGGGAAGAGAAAAGAAACACTGAGTTAAATCAACTTAAGCTTTTGAATGATTTTCTGTCCATTATAATTTTTGCCCTATACACAGTTTTTGTAGAAAATAACCATATGTAAATTGAGGAAACAATATACAGAATTAAGGCTGGGATTATATCCTGTAGTGTAGATGGGTAACTACTAACAGCAGGGTGTGTGCTAACAGATAAACGAACTGCACAAATGAAGCAGGCAACTGATTCTAGGAGGTATTTGTGTTCTTTATTGTTTACTGTCATGTAGGATATCCCCATGACAATGGAAATAGCATTAATTTACTAAAATTAGTGGAGATTTCCTAAAAGATATAAAAAGCACAGAGTTAAATGACCAAGTCAGAATATTATCATTACTGCATAATTTCCCCAGCAAGCCATGGTCAATGCTGTGAGCAAATGCTTCTTTTTGACTGAAGGAAGAGAGTAAATTCCACTGCTGTCCACACAACCCTCATTTGTAGAGAAAAGCACTATGTAAATGCTGAAGATCCTTCAGCACTGTAAGCAGAGCTCAGAAAGCACATTATATTTTTGGCAACCTCCAAAGATGTGTTATGGCAAAAACAGATTAAAATATCACAGAAACACAAAACAACTGAATGGATAAATCCACTATATCCTTTAATTTATTTGTCCTGACTGAAATATACTCAACTAGTGTACTAAGAAGGAACAGCTAAAGTAAAGCACATCTTTATGGACAAGGTGACAAGCTACCTTTCATTTTATAAGGAAAATCCTTACACTTACATTGCTATTTCACATTGAGGCCTATGACCTGACTGATCTGAAGCACCTGTAAAACACAAAACCTTCTTGAGTTTCTTTATAATATCTAATTAAAAATAAATAAGGCAGTGTATCTTTGGAAAAGTAATTTTTCTTCTTCCACTAAAAAAAAAAAAAGTATAAAAACATTTATTTGCCAGAGATAGGGAGGGGTGTGTGTAAAATCTGTTCAACATAACATTTCCTTCTGAGAAAATTAACACAGATTAACATCTATAGAATTCTGAATGACTCCAACCAGATAAGCAGTGATTGCATGAGCTAATGACTAGGGCTCTCTTTGCAAGGAATGACCATCTAACTATGCTGTAAATTGCTCAAAGAGGGACATAAACCTGAATTTTTCACTTACCAGAACATCATTGCTCCTGCAATATGTTTTTCACCTCCTTTTTTTCAGTTAGTTCTAGCTGTAAGTCCACTGTATATAGGCAAATCAGACATGGCCTAAAAATATGTTCTCATATCCTGAACTATTTTCTCTGCATCATAAAGCTAAGAAACTTTCAATTCTAAAAGTGATTTAATGACCAGCAAGTTCTGGGAAACAAAGTTTACAACCAGCATTTGAAAATCCATACTTTTATACTACATTTTACTGTTTTTACTCTGTTTTACAAATAAGCTATAGGTATTTTCCTTTCTTATATTTCAACTTCAAATTGCTTCAAGAATGCTATATAGGACAATAGACTATGGCACTGCTACTGGAGAGTGAACTTCTACACATGGGAGCCAAACTGTCAGAAGCCAGGTGTCAAAAGTGATCACCCTATTACAAGAAGGATTAAAGAATATAATCTCAACTATGTAAACACACTGTAGACCAGTCATGTCCAAAAAACGTCTTCAACGAAAAAATTTCTAGCAAAAAATAGATTTTCTTACTTAAGCATATTCTACTTCCATCAGTATTTGCAAAAAATTAAAATTAGTAGGACCAAACCTCTGAGGAGCACTTTGGAGACCTGGATTGTAGAAAGTGACTATTATACATCAAGTCTGAAGGCAGTTAATATGAAAAACAGGAGTGCAACTCCAACCAATATTTTCTTAGAGGGCTGGCAGCAAACTGCCAGATGCATGTGTGACCTGAAAACAACCTTTTGCCAGATGCCTCTTTAACCTCTTACAATTACATCAACTTCTAAAAAGACTGCTACATTTTACCATTTTCCTCTTTTGGTTATGCAAATTAAAAAGATGTGCTTAATAGACAGAATGGAAGTGTTTGGTGCATTTTCATCTCTTAAAGCCCCCAAATAAAGCTGTTTGATACAGCAGCACATAATTCTTTCTTGTCAGTATTAAAACAAGTTAAACAAGAAGTCTTCATCTTCTTTCTTTTCTCCTCCCTTGAGCCCATGGTCAAAACCAGGTGACTTTTTAAGATAGTTGTGAATTATGGGGCCAAGACAATATTCAGCCAAAGATAACAATAAATCACTTCTGATACTATTTACCATTTTTAAGTAAATATTTTCATAGAAAGGATGCTGTACATCTTATGTTACAATCAACAGAAGCCAACACAACCATTCAGAATATTCAGATTCAAAACTGGCTGGTATGCTAATATTTTTAGAAGGGTATTTTCTTCAAATTTAAAAATAATAAATTCATAGCATGAAAGCATCATGACTATGTTCCAGGGGCTCAAGCCCTAGAAAGCAAAAGGAAGGGAAATTATGTGGAATGAAAAGTAAGTAGGTCATGTATACTAAAGTGCTAAATATACTAACATCTGATTTGTGGCTGAGAGAACAGTTTTTAAAATCTAGAGGTGTACAAGTAAATTAAGAAATGCAGTCTTCTGTCAGCAAAAATATTCTTTGATGATGCATTAAAGAGAAAGATTCCTTCTGCTGTATAGAATCCAAGCGGGGAAAAAAAAAAAGCATTTCCTTTAAGAAATATACCTCCTTATACAGCAAAACAATGAATTTCAGTTGTTCTGTAACCCAGATCCTTTAATCTGCATAAGAGATGCTGACTGAGTTCACTCAACCAAATCACTACTGGCTTTCAGAATACAATCAACACATGCTTTTCAACAGTATTAATATAGCATGAAGCTTGTGCTCCTAATTATTCATGTTTTTGCATTCTGTTTTTTCCCCCTGCTGTAAAATATGCAAATTTACTTCTTTGTGTTATTTAGGTCCCACATGGGCCTCAACAGATCTGTTTGGAACAAATTACAAGACAACATCTAGATACATGCTGTCAACATTTCAAGCTTCATTGTTTTTATTAGGTTGGAATGTCATTATAGATTTGATATTAGGCTTTAAAAAGCTTTTTATAAATCTCTCGAAAACGTACAGTCTAATCAAATGTTGCACTGATAATTACTATTACTGCACTTGGGTGTGTGTGAAAGGGGGAGAGCAAAACCCTCCGAGCCCTGAATCCGAGGGAAATCCCCATCTAGCGGCACCACTGAAAATCGCAGGTTGTTTTTGTGCAAAATTAGTCCCAAAGAGGATTAGTTTGACTTCATCACTGAATGAAGTGGAGACGTTACCTCCTTATGCAACCAAGGAATGGTAACAGAAGAGGACTCTTTCTTCTGAATTCCTCCTCCTCCCTTTTCAATCAACTCTGGCTGCAAAATTAAATGCCCAGATGAGTTACTGTGGTTTTTAAGTATAAAAACGATAAAGCAGCACTTTAGAAAAGAGGTCACTTTAAATCCTGTAACTTCTTAGTGTGCATCAAAAGTATTCACTTACAGTGGTACAGGCTGATATATTAACAGATATCCCCAAATCTCAGATTACTATAAAGTTAGCATTAAATATTTTAACCTTGAAACCCATAAAAAAACAGTAGCTTGGTTATTTGAAAACTATAAGGCTGGAAATAACTACATAAGCACTTCCTGTTATATAAAAAATAGGCAATGTAAGTCAATTGGTGCAGAAAATGAAAGGACAGTGAGACACTGCTTTTTTCCAACTGGCACAATGCCTTGTACATTTCTTTAATGTAACAGTGTATTTTAAAACACTGCAGCAGCCCAACCCTCCTTACTGGCACCACTCAAAAGCTCCTTAAATATTAATGAAAAAGCAATGTAGATTACAGGGACTTACTACACATTACTACTAACTCCTAGAAAACAAACAGCAGCAATAAAACTAAGATTTTACAAATCTCTTGATGCATTTAATCCTTGAGGTGTATATGCAGAAGGAAGAAAGCAGAAAAGTATTTTATTTGCAGCAATGAACTAGTATGGGGGTAGTCCTTTGTTTCAGGAGTATCAGTATATTAAATTTCCCTTTCATAACAGATTCACTCCAGAAAATTTATACATACATACATTTCTCTCAGAGGCAAACATTTAAGGAGTTATAAAAATATATGTAGAGATGTCTACTACTAAGATCAATATGGAAACTGTAAGGATCCTATTTAAGGCCTTTTTCCATGCTGGGCAACACTGGGGGTATCCCTTAAGTCAAATATGCACTTTATTCAAAATACCCCAAAAAACTACCTGCATGCAGAGTAAATTCATGGCAAAACAGAATCTGCAATTTGGAGAGGAACAAGTATACATAAAATTGTTCTTTGGAAAAACAGTCCAGATTTCCAGAACTAAAGGCTGACTTGGGTTGATTATTTTACTTTTTGATATCTTCAGTACAGAAGGTTTCCCATTCGTTAAGGATGTTTTTCTGCAATATAACTGCAGATGACAAAGGGAAGCTTTCATCTGGATATACTCATACTTCTCAGTTTCACAGATAAGTGAGGATACTCCTGCCTATAGATGAGGATGATCCCATAAGAAGGAATTATAATACTGATTTAACTCAACAATATAGACACTGAATACATCAGAAGTTGCTTAATTTTAAATAGGCCAAAGTTCAAATGCCTTGCTGAGATTAACTTAAAAGAGCAAGTCATACCTGACCACCAAAATTTTAAGGTAAGAATATCTGCTATCATCCAGCATAATTCAAACTCCCTGTCTCCCTGTGTATTCTTTTTGAAGCCCATTATACTCCTGACTTTGACACAGCAGGCTGTAATGATGACATCAACAACATCCCAATTCTCACAAAGAGTTCCCAAATTTTCTACCTGTCAACTGGTATTAGTACCAGTTCCTTTCTATTTTTTTTTTTAATAAGGAAGAAATAATTGTCTTATACAGTGTTTCATCTCACAGGATGAAATACAGTAGTTCCCACCTTCTTTTCTGTGATGTTTTAGATGCTGGTACAAGCCTGAAAACATTTCTCTCTGGAGTTTCTTCTCTTCAAACGTCATCATTGAAGCAGAAGTGACACTGGTTAATTGAACAAATCCAAGACTCATTTAAATACCATAGATCCTTCTATTTATTTGGAAGAGATTTCAAAACACTTTATTTCTTATGTCTATGACTGTTTTCTGTGGAAACTTGACAGGCAAAAATCATGCTTACTCCAATAGTGATAAATATTAACAAATAAGCGTTAATCAAAATTTGCTCATAAATTCTAGATGCCAGTCCTAGATGGATCTAGGAAAGCACAGTAGGAAGAATGAAGGTTCACAGTGCAGAAGTGTACATTCAGTAAAAAAATCCTGCCAAACTTTCTTATCATGGACACAACCTCCTTATGACTGTGACAGTCACTCTTACTCTGATGAGAATCTTGTGCCTGTTCACTTTTCCTTAGGTACTTACTCATTGAAAAACTGTAAAAAAATTGCTGAATCTCAGAAAACAACCTTTAGGTGACACTTCAGTGCTCCCTGTGAGTACCAATACTCCCTACCATTTGTTATGAGGTCTGCCCCTGAGGCTGAGAGCAGAGCTCTGAAATTATAGCCGTTGCCAGTATTGAAAACCCATGTTAATTCACATCTAAAAAAATGAAAGAGAAAGCTGACCTAAGTTCAGAGAAGAAACAGAAGCTACATGAATTTAAAAATCAGGTTTGTCAGCACCTGCAGCTGAACTGCTTCTCCAAACCATTTACTCCATTCCAATACACAACATAAAAAGATCCCTGAGAGAAAAGCAAACAAAACCCAACAACTCTTAAATCCATGGAACAGGTTTTCCTTTAAATCACACGTCAAAAGTAAACAAAGCCTTGAACTCGGGCATGGTGAAAAGATCAGACCAAGAGTCCCTCAGAGAACTGTGCTGCCTGCAGACAGTGAGAGACAACACAACCCTCCAGGTTGTCCAGTCCTGAGCACACCACGGCGCTCAGCAGCCCCTTCCCAGCGCCAGGGCTCTGGCTCTCTGTGCCCATGGCCAGCACATACATGACACAACCCGGGCACATCCATCAGGGCCACGCAAAGAGCTGTGGGAGAAGCCTCATTTCTTGGTCCCTGCCAAAAGCACCCTGCTGGGATGCCTGGGTGACCACAACCCTCTGACCCAACTTCCTGGCCAAGGCCTCAGATGTGCCTAATCCCTGCAGAGGTGTCTGGCAGTCACAGTCTCAGCTGCAGCCCGTGGTCACTGTCCCCAGAGCTGTGGTGTCCTTGTTCAAGGAGCGTGGGACTGCACTGCTCCTCTCTGCCAGAGCCCCTGCACTCCTGGAACCCTCACTTGGCTGCAGGCTCACCTGCCTGGTGGAGCCGCCGGCGTTTGCTGCTCCCTCACTCTGGCTTACTGCAATTTTGTCTGGAAAAGTAAACAAGACCCTGCACATTGGGTTCTTAAAACCTGAAAACAAAATTAACTTCTCTCAGTCCTTTTGAAAGAGGATATACAGAACAATATTCTAATTTATTTTAGTTATGTATATGATTTTTTTAATGATGAGGGTTATGAGATACTGGAATAGGCTGCCCAGAAAAGTCGTGCACAGAGCTTTGAACAACAAGATTTATTGAAAGATGTTCATGCCAATGGAGGCAGGTTGGATTAAACAATCTTTAAAAGTGCCCTCCAATCCAAATCATTCTATGATCTTCCAGTTGCTTCAGGCAAAAACACTCACCACCCACCCCAGCTGCAACATCAGCACCATGGGGACTTTGCAGAGTTTCTGACTGTCTTGCCAAGCACACAAAGGAAGCAGCATTGCTGTCTCAGTTTTTCAATTCCTGATCTTAGACTGAGATTAGGACTACAAAACACTTGGATCTTTGAGACTGATGGGAGATTTTTAGCTGTGTGCCAAACCAAAATGTTAGCAACAAACCTGCACTTTTGTCTATGGCTAGTAACAGCAGGAATGAATGATAAGTTGGAATATATTTTATGTTTGAAAGCCACAAAATGTGAGAAACTCCTAAAGAACTACTACTCTCCAAGATTACCAAGTTAACTGAAAATTACTTGTTTTCTTAATTCTGGCTTTCAGAATGTTAGCATTAAAAACAATTTGTGATGATCAGGAAAGCCTCTGAAACATTTTTCCATATTTCTGCATTTGCTTCACTCATCAAAACCAAATGCATGTGTTATGCCTATTTCGTAAACCTCTTTTCCCTTTTCAGAATAATAATTCTGTTTGTTACAGAATAAGCACCATTCTTACAGCTTCATAAAGAGATGAGATGACCAGAATCCAGAAAATAAGTGAACTGGTAGTTAGACATAAAAATGTTTTCAGTCTCTGGTAGGAAACTGTATTTTGTATTTGCTTTGTAGAGAGGGAATTACAAATTATTTTCGCTTGACCCCCACAAATGCAGTATTTACCCCAAAAGCTAAAATAGAGAATTTCTTCCAGCTGCTAGGCTGCAAAATTGGTTTTGTTGATTCTGCTGTTTTTGAGAGTCACCTTTCTAGTCAGACATTGAATTCCCAAATGCATTAATACTTTACAAGGAAAGGTAGATTTCTAACATAGCAATTTATAACGGGACTTCGAGAAGTTATAAAAAGAGAAGAAAAAAATCAACCTCAGGATTTGACAGGGCAATAGCTGTGATGGAGCTTTCTCAGTAAAACATTGAATTTTCTTCTCACTTTTTCAAATATCAACCAATACAGAAAGATTCCTCCCAAGTCCACAGGATATTGGTGAACTAAGCTTTTTGTTCTTACATGCTCTGAATGAAAGACTGGGTTTAAGAACCAACTTAAAACGTAAGAAATTAAATCCTCCCTCCGAGACTGTTCACTGCCTACAGTAGTATTCACACTAATGGTCCTAGAAATCTGCTACTGAGATGTGTTAAAGATATTTACCATTGGGCTTCCTGAACATTTTACACCAGTTTAGAAAAGCTTCAGAACATTCCATCTGAGTAACAAAATAGTAACTAACAGAATGGCTAAGTATTGTGGTTTGGTTTTTTTTTTTTTTCCACTGACACTATTCCTAGACAAAAATACCCCTTCCAGATAAATATCTACTTAAGTCCTGACCCATAATTCTGCAACTACATTTGTCTTGCAAGACAGTGATATGCTTCACTGATAAGGTTGATGGCAGCTCTTCTGGACTGCCCAGTGCAGTGCATTTCATTGCAGACAGTTAAATTAACTTCTGTCTGGGGGGGGGAACAAAAAAGAGAGAGAGATGATTCAAATACAATTGAGATTGTTCTTAAGTTTATATTTAACAGAATAATGTTATGTGAATTTATATGAACAAAGTTTAAACAGTCACTGACACCAATTCGGGGAAAAGGAATGAAGCTAAATTGATTGCAGAATCAGGACCAGCAATTGTGGGACACAGTAACATTTGGGTGCAGAATTCTGCCTATTACAGAAACTGAAATGCTAAATGGTCTCCAGACTTTTGGAGGATGATGACACATCTCCTTTGACCCTTCCACAATGCAAATGCTGGAGTTACTTGATGTAGCCATCAAAACATCAAAACTGCTGCAGGTGAACAACATCTACTGGAAGGCAGCCATTAAACATGACAACATAGTCACAGATGTGAAACAGACTTGTTTCAATGGAGAACTTTTGCCAAAAATCTAAATTCTCAGAAAGGGTTCCAATAGTCTCTCATACAGTCAGACTTCGATAATCTAGAGGCTTTTGTGACTTGAAAATGCTCAAGAAGAAGTAACACTTAAATAGAGAAACACTGTAAGACTTCTGAGAAGAATGAATCAGTAAATCAGAGCACCAGAAGCTGAATACTGATGATAGATTCACAAGGAGGAAAACAAATTGTCAAAAGAGAAAAAAGAAAAGGATCATTTTCAGCATAACAGCAATAGCTTTTTTTCTTTTCTGCACACTTAAGCCAACCTGCAAAACTGTGGAAAACCTTGATCAAAGCTCCAAATTTAGCCAATTCATAGGTGTGCATACTTCAGATTACTTTCTGAGTAACAAGAAGACTTTGAAAACCCTCAATCGCTTAAATTTTATCAAACTAAGAGTCAGATCCTGAGACACAGCATCTGCATTCACCATGACCAGAAATGCATAGAAACTTCTTGGCTTCTAATATAAAAAGTCTGGGGGTAAAATTAAAAGGAAGGAACCTGAATAAAAGCCAGTCTTTTAACAACTTCAGTAAGATATTCCCTTTCCACAACTCTAATCATAAAGCTAGAAGCCTAAACTTTGACCTATCCTGTTTGTAATGATGTAATTTCTCCCCACTCAGAGCATGAAAAGAAAAGAAGAAACTACATTTTCAGTGCTATTTGAGTTCAGACCAATGTAAATAAAATTTCATCTATTTAGTCCAAATGAGCAGACTAGTAAAATTAACTTTGTCAGGAAAAGTAAGAATACTGAACAATTTTTATCATGGCTTCTCATAACATTTCATTTAGTCTAAGCATCTCAAAGAAACTTCATGATCAAAATTTCAAAGATGAAAGAATCACTTTATACAGAAGCACCACTTACCCACAATAACAAATCCATCTGCTTCTCTCTCTGGCACTGTAACCTTCTTTGAATCTTGACTTTTTCGGAAGAAGCTGAACATAGTCTCTTTGGGATCTTTTTGTCTTCTAAGGTGTTGTAGGGTAAAACCAGCACAGGTGTTATCTAAAATGAAGACAAAACATGCTAAATAAAAATATGATAACAGAACTTACAATAAGTTCACATAACAGACTATAGGGATGTAGTAAGGCCACGTACCTGTTCTTTATTACCCAATTTGAAATATCTGAATATTGAATATTTGTAAGGCATTTATGTGTCAGACAGATTACCTTGTCAGTGTAGCAATTTACTTCAATAGGCAAGAGGAGAGTCAAGTACAGAAAGCTTTTATACAAAGTTATGAATGGAGTGGAATTATCAACCCTCCCCCCAAAAAAAGACCAAAAAAAATCCCCAAAACTTCAACTTTTGTCAATGAAAATTAAAGATGGAAACTCCTTTCAGCATTTATCCAACATGTTTTTGTATTTTTCTGCTCCTTTGTATTTTTATTAGACAAGATTTCTCTTCAAAGACTATTTTCAGCTTCCCAGTTTGCAATCTGAAAGACGGCCTAACACTTAAGTATATTTGATTAACAGTTACCAATGATTTCCTTGAAAGAAACAGCAGCAAAATCATTTGTAGCAAAATTTTTGCAACAATAATTCATTAAAAGAATCTTTCAAGGTGGCTAAGGACTCCATTGCCGGAACAAAACAAGGAAACAACTGGGATAAATGGACTGCAAAAGAAAATGCTCAGTACCCCCTCTCAGGACTGAAAGATTAGAAGCAATTCTGAGTAGCTTAAATAGGACAAAGTCATACTAAAAACCCATGGAGGGATACATGAGGGTCCCTCGAAGGCTGAACTTGGACCCCCCAATAACACCAACCCATGGGGCAGCCTGTGGTCTGGCTCACAATACATTATGTGCTGGACACAAAGAGGAAGGCTTAAATAAAGGCATGCAAATGCCTTCTCTACTAAAATACCCATATAAAACTGGGAAAGGTGGAATAATGTAATTTCAACTTTGAGGCAGAGTTTGGGGATCAGAATTCTGATTTATGTTGCAGACATCAAGCCAACAGCAACATCTAATATACACCTCCAACAGAGGAAAAGTCTCCAGGGTAAAGAAGTAAAGAGGTATATAGGGTCAAGTTTCATTAACATTATTTCACACTAAATTTAACATAGAGGAATCTTTAGAATGTGGGAAAGAGTGAAGAGTGCTACTGTGAAATGTGCAGATTAAAAAAAAAAAAAAATGGATTTTAACTATTTGCTGGGATTCTTCACTCCCCACCCAAATATTCATGATACCATAAACTATTTTTTTTTGCCCTGGCCAGGGACCTGTAGCAACTCAGTACTGACTATTCATATAAACTGCCTAAAATTCTGCTGTTACAAGCAATCACACACTCTACGAAGTCCTGTGTGAAGTGCAAGCACTGGCTTGGAACAGTGTATAAATAGATCATGGCAAAACCAGCAACTATTCAAACTGTGGCCTGATACCTGAGACTTGAAGACTGAATACCCCACAGCCTGGCCAGCTACTGCTTGCTTATGCTGACACAGTACAACTTCTAGCCACCGAATAAACTACATTAATGTGCACAAGAACAGAACAAACCATTCTGTGATCCAATCCCCCAGGAAAACAGCTATTCTTTAAAAATGTTATTTAACAGCACTTTATTCCTTTTTGCTTGTTTTCCTCAGCAAGAGAAATACTGATATTTCCAGTTCCATGGAGATTACACAGTAGAAACTCCTAATTATCTCATTTCTTCCTTACCTCCCCCCACACCCAGGCTCAACACATGGCGCCAGCAGCATATTCCTTTTTCAGCCCTCAGGGAATAAGTCTTCTCCTGCTACCAATTAGGGTTGTCAGTCCCATAGCTCAAGTGGTAAAAACCTGTGCTGTAATGCTCAAGAGTCAGGTTTCTGCTCCAATGATGTATGAAGGAGAGGCAGTTGTGGAACAGTTTAAAATGCAATTTTACTTTCATCCTAAGTGTGCAACAACAAGAAGCAAAATCAACTTGATGTGCAAAATCTTACAGATAGCTCTGGTAAAGGCTCAGATTCCAATCAGTCACTTGAGGTGCCAGAGCTGCAGTTGCTCCAGTCACATTTTTTTTTCTCTTTTGAGATCTGCATTATTGTACAGTTTTCAGCTCTATCACATAATGTCCCAATTCCCTTCTTTCTTGCACAAAGAAAAGCATCTTAATCAGTATATACATGGCACAAAAGACTTGTATAGGGAACCATGCACTTCTAGTCTTTTAAATCCTGCATATTTAACATACCTAAACTTCACTGCTTAAAAGACAATAGGCATTTAAATTCAGAGTAAATTAGCAATCAGGACAATTTGATCTAGCCAAATTAAGGTTACAAGTACTTTCACATACTAAATTTTTTACTTTCATTGACACGATCCCATTTTTTTCTAAAACCCACAGAATTCATCTTATCTACAAACGCAAGTGTTGATCTTTATTTTGGAATTTTCCATTTCTGAAGTAGCTTAATTCTACTGCCAGCAGTATTTTTCTAATAGAAAACAAAACCAAAAAGCAAAACCAAACCAAATTAAAATAAAACCCCACATATAGGTTTGCTTGAAGCAGAAAACCAAACAAAATTAACAAAAGTACATCCTAAGCTCAGGCCTCAAGTCTTTATGCTGTTAAAATCACCAGCTCTAAGAAAATAGTACCTGCTGCATTTTGTGACTGTGAATGTGGGGAGGTGGTATAAAAAACACTTACTCAAAAGACTAACATGTTTAGTGATTCCTTCTCTAGGAAACTCTTAGAAACAAAGTGCTTGTAGATCTCAGGTCTTTGTAACGTATGTGGAGGAAAGAGTTCACCAACTACTGCTTTCAGCATTTTGGTAGCTTTGTTGAACACACAATTAAATATAAACTTAAAAACGAAGATAGATTAAAAAAAACCAGAGGTGGGCACAGAAAAAAACACAGGGCTACATACAGTACAGCACGGATAAGGGAAAGACTGTAGACAGGCAATGCATTTGTGATGCTCTTTTAAGAATCTTATCAACTGTGCTACTTCAAAAGTAAACATAAATCTCCCCAGCAATGGGAAATGCAACCACTAAATTTCTTGAATCACATGTTAAAAACAGAACAAAGCCCCAGACCAACAAAGAAACACAGAGCTGAATGGAAACACTCGTGCTCTTGAAGATAAGGACACAGTTTAAGCACTTGCAGAATCAGGCTGCAGTTTTACTACTTGTAGATAAGATGAGGTTTCAGGTAATGAAAGCTCAGAACAACCAGGTTCATACAAGTTTCATTTCAGAGTAAAAATTAAATTTTTGTGACCATGGATACATGGTCACACAGACTTGTTTTGTTTTTAAAAGCTGTCAGCACAAAATCACAGAAAATAAACCCACCATTCAGAGATAGTACCACATTCCTGCAGTCATTTCTCCTATATAGCACAGCACTTTCCCTTCCAGATGGGATTAATTTTATTTCTATAGGAGACCTGAAATTGAATTCACTGCCTAAAGATAAAAATCTCCCTTGGTAGGAATATGCAATTCCCTTCCTCCTCATGTTTCTCTCTCACAAAAAAAAAGTGAACACAATCGCAGATAGTTAAGAATAATGCTTTTGGCACAGCTTCAGTCATTAGCAAATAATAAGCTCTGAGCTACAGAAATTCTGTGAGGCTGCAAAAAATATTTTGTCTTTCTGTGAGGCTCTGAGAACATACGTGGCACTGGACAAAGATGAGTTACAGAGCTGCACAAAGGGGTTAATTTATTCCTCCTGCATTTTGTCAATCTCCTTTGACAAGAACTATGGGCGACCTTTGAGCCAAGCCAATATGTTAAATCAAATACAACTTTTCTATACAACAAAGATCTTAGTATATTTACCATTACTTTTCAGCCTTTTCTGAATGGTCACAATACTGGAGGAGAATCATAATTTAATGTTAAAAACACCAAAGAAGCAGACTAAGATGAAGAGACAATGCCCAGTAATACAGCAAAGCAGAATTGCAGTGGCACTGCTAGTAATTATATAAATGATGAAATGAGGACAGAAGACACAAAACTGACCTTAAAGAAAGAACTGGAATAATTTCACATCTAGCAGCTTAAGAGATACAATCTATGGAAAAAGAAAACAGAGAGCATCAGAGAAATTCTCGCTTCCACACTACCATCTGCTGTGATTCACCAATAAAGCAGCAATCAGAAAAAGAGCAAGATGTTTACAGCCCTGTACAATCCTTCTTATAATGAAAAAAACCAATTTAAGAGTCAAGAATATGCATGTTGAAAATATTTCTCTCTGACACCAAAAGAACAGTTTAAAAGCTTCTGGCCTAGTCTAAGTTACAATGTGAAGAAGGAAAAAAATTTATATAATTTCTTTTCTCTGGCATTAACATTAGTCATGCTTTAGCTTGTATTTCTTGAAAACATTCTTGAAAAAAGAATGGAAAGTATCACAAGAAACTCAAATTTTAAAAAATAGGTTATCTGTACAATGAAACATTAACAAAGATACTTTCTTTTGTATTACATAAAATGTTAGTATTTATGTATAAAATGTTTTCATAAAATTTAAGAAAAGCAGAAATACAAGAACCCAAATTACCATAGTATAAAAACACTCGAAGAGGCTGCATCATAAAAAATCAGCCAGAACCTAGTAAGACAATAAAAGCACAGGTGACAAAAACAAAGCCAGGAATGAAATAACAGCACTTGAACTGATGTAAACATTCAAAACCCTGAACACAGAAAATGCAAAAAGAGAAAGCTAGGTGTTAATGAAACATAATACTCGACAGGCTGAAGCCCCTGTCTTCCCTTCAAAAACTTTTCTTTTGAATGCAAACCTTCAACAGCTGCTAAGTGTGATACAGACATGAATTTGCAAGAACTTGTACAACATGTTTTTCTAGCTGCTGATCCTTCAAACTCTTCAGCACTAGAAGGGCCACTGTGCCGCATCTTGCTCCAACAGCTACAGAGATGAGATCTCTCCTTTCAAATCTCTGAAGATATGCTATAGAAATGAGGCTATTCTCTTGCAAATAAAATACTCAACAGGTGAATATCACAGTGACAATGAGGGGAGGGCAAGCAGCTAAATCTCATATAAGATTTAACTCCAGAGCACTCCCTGGGCACATGCTGGTTCTGCACAGCTTCTGGCAGTAGCTTGTTTCCTTGGCACAAGCTGACACAAGCTACAGCCATACAACAGCACTACCCCAGAAAACTAACAAAAAATCACTTGGTACTGGTTAGCAAGCTGAACTGGCCATGGCTGGTTAGAAGAGAGACAGCACATGGGCAGTTTTGTGCTTGTCCTTTTAAGTCAGAGGAGAGTTAGATTATCCCAAGTATTTCTTGAAACACCAGTCCTGGAAAAGAAAAGGAAAGAACAGCCACAGAATGGCCACAGTTGGAAAGGACCTTCAGAGGCCACCTTGTCCAACCCCCTACTTAAGGGGAACCATCTTAGAGCTGGTGGTTCAGGACCATATCCAGGCTACCTACGAGGATGGAAAGCCCACAACCTCTCTGGGCAACCAGTACCAGTGCTTGGTCACTCTCACAGTGATGTTCCCTGAGAAACCTCATGTGTTTCAGTTTCTGCCTTTTGCGTCTGTTCCTTTCACTGGGCACAACTGAATAGAACCTGACTGTTCTCTTTTCACCCTTCCTTCAGGTATTTACATCCATTAATAAGAGCCCTCTGAGCCTTCTCTAAACTAAACGTTTGCACCTCTCTCAGTCTTTCCTCATATATAAGATGGTCCAGTCCCTTAATCACTGTTGCGACCCTTCTTTGACCTCTTGCCAGTATGTCCACATGTGCCCTTGCACTCCAGCCCCACCAGTGCATAGCAGAGGGGAAGCAGCATCTCCCTCGACCTGCTGGCAACACCAGGTTAAATGCAGATTGGGATATGTGAATCACCTTTGCCACAAAAGCAATTAGGAAGAACCTCTCTGTGCCAGGGGTCGATTGGGAAAACATATGGAAAGATGCATGGCCAGTGCCAAGTCCAGATGCTATACCTGTCTTACATCCATCAGTTGTTCTAAACCTGGGGACTGAGCATCAACTCAATTTCAAAGATGAAATAAAATGAAACAGAATAGAATAGAATAGAATAGAATAGAATAGAATAGAATAGAATAGAATAGAATAGAATAGCTGGAAAGAATCTACAATGATCATCTGGTCCAACTGCCTGACCACTTCAGGGAGGATTAGAGCAAAAGCATGTCATGAAGGGCATTGTCCAAATGCCTCTTAAAAAATCGACCACCTCTCTAGAAAGCCTGTTCCAGTGTTTGACTACCCTTTCAGAAACGAAATGCTTCCTTATGTTCAGTCCAAACCTCTTCTGGTGCTGCTTTGAATCATTCCCACGTACCCCGGGATATCCACTGGATACCAGGGAGAAGGGATCAGCATGTTGTCTGCACTTCCTCTCCTCAGGAAGCCGTAGAGTGAGGAGGACAACCCGCAGCCTCCTTTCCTCAAAACCAGACAAAACCCGAAGTCCTTAGCTGTTTCTCACAGGACACTGCCTTCACCAGCTTTGATTTCCTCCTCTGGATGTAGCTGCAAAGCCAGAACTACACAATATTCCAGGCGAGGCCACACCAGCGCTGATAATCACAGCGGGATAATCACCTCTGTTTGCCCTGTGCTTGATGCACCCCAGGACACCTTCTGCCTTCTCGGCTGCCAGGCACACTGCCAAATTACACCTGAGCGGCAGCAGTATCTGAAGGGAGAGGGAAAGCGCCGGGGAGGGGACATATGGGGCGATTTAAAAGGATTAATTGACAGGACAGGGCTGGGAGCTGACGACCGGCTCCTCCGGCCAACCCGGGGCTCGGCCCCGCCGCCCCTCCCGCCGCGGCGACACCGAGAGCCGCCCCTCCATCACCCACCCACCCACCCACCCTCCCGCTCCCGCCGCCGCCGCCGCCGCCGCTCTCACCAGCCTCCGCTTCCGGGTCGCCTCGGGCGGAGGGGAAGTCCCGCCCCGACCGCCGCGTTCCCGGGGCCGCAGTCCCTCCCTCGGCAGTAGGCGGGAAGCGGCGCCGGCCATGGGTGACATCCACGAGGTGCCGCGGCCGCGCATCGCCACGGGGCAGCTGGCTCAGCACATCGGGCAGCCCGTCTGCTTCGTGGGGCGCGTCGAGAAGGTCGAGCGGGGATGGGGCTGCCCCGGCGCTCCTTGTGGAGAGGCTGGCGCCGTCCCTGCGGCAGCTCGGCGGCTCCGGGCGGCCTGGGAGCAGGGCGGGAGGCGGACGGGTCTCCGCGGGAAAGAGCTGCCTGAGGCCGCCAAGCTTTGGTGCTTCCGGGCGCCTCTGGAGCGCGCAGGCCTCGTGTCTTTTCTAGGCTGAAATGTTCTTTTGTAGATTCATCCTAGCGGGAAGCTTGTCGTGCTGACGGATGGACTCGGAAAGCATACGACTGTGGAGCTGAGCGAGCCTGTAAGTTAAGGAATGCTTTGGAAAAACTTGATGTCGCCTCTTGTGGGTTCCGGAGGTTTTGTCTCTTCTGAGACCTGTACGTGCCTTCCACCCTCTGCATTTTTCCATCTCTGTTTCATTGCCTCTATTTCTTGCATCTTTCAGCCAACCTCTAATCTTCTTACCCATGAGCTGCCTTGGTCTTCATCAGTTTTCAACTGGTGTTAAGAGACAGAACTCATTCCTTGTCAGACACGTCCCTGTCTGGATATTTTGTCTTACCCTATTAGTTGTTCACAGTGTAATATATTCCACTACGTTTATTAGCTTTATTTTAATTTCAGTGTTTCCTCTGATTTTCTTATCGCTTCTGTAATCAAAAAGAACATGGTGTTTTCAGGAGTTTTTTAGGTTAACATTGCTGCATCCTGTTAGAACACTTGTCATAGCTCCACTTGTCCATAATTAGCCTGTAGCATTCTTTCATTAAAAAACCCCAGCAATGAATGCAATTGGCATAAGATATAATTAGAACTATTGAACAAAAATTCTGCTTCCTTTGTTATCACTTACCACTGAAGGAATAAGATTTCAGCATTCTTTTCTGATTCCAAGTGGTTTTCCACTAAGAAAGGCTGTAATTAAAGAATTATTTTAATTGTGATGGCCAATGCTCTAGCTTGATTCAGCATCTTTTTCTCTGAATGAGTTGTTAAATGTTGAGAAACCTTGCCACTTCCATGGGAAATAATTGCATATGGTATTCTCTTAGTCTTTCAAGACAAGAGTCTGTCCTTGTTGATGAAAAATGCAGTTTAATCTGGCAGAGTTTTCTTTTACAAATGTGAAAATTGCTGATGTCAAACTGCAACAAAATGTCTCTTAACTCTTTCTTGAGTTTGTGAAAACATTTCCTGCCTTGGGTTGTTAAAAATTCAGATGTTAGCATCTGACCAATGATCCTATAATATTTTCTCTAACATGTAAGTGGCTGAATTTCATAAATGCAAAGCTGTAGTGCTGGACGTTTCACTCTCTGTTCCACTGCCTTGGGAGAAACTGGTGTGTACAAACAAACAAGGCCAGGTTACCTCTCCAGTTCACCCAGTGTCAGTGGGGAAACTAATAGATTTGCTAATCAAAATGCTTTTTAACTTTTTTTCCCTTACACTATATTTCACTGTTTGTGCATGGGTAGTTCCCTCTTTTAACAGAGGACCCCAAAATTATGGGGAGGGAAGACTTACTAGAAAGTAAAAGATAAGACTTGGAAAAGATATTGGAAGATCTTGGAAGAGCATTAGCAAAATAGTACTGCAGTGTTAAAATTTTTATCTTAAAGAAAAAAGAAAACATTCAAGCTGTATTATTTTGGTGTAAGATACAATTTTTAGCCTTTTTTCCTTTGTTCAACCAAAGCCTTATTAGTGACTGTGTATGTATTCTGAATATTTACTGACAGATTACTTAAGAAATTATTTCCAGATACACCTCCTGAAGGTGCAACACTGGAACTGCTCTCTGGAATGTGTGATACCTCCTTAACTCTTACTTAACTCTTAATTGGCACAAGTTTGAATGCAGTGCATTAAAATCAGAATTGTCTCTGTGTCCTAGATTAGTCTCTGTTCAGTGATTAAATTACACAGTTTTATATACTTATGAACAGGTGACTCTTCTCAGATGTCTTTATTTTTTTTTTGTTGGTACTGAATTGTCTATTACAAAACCTGTGAATCTCTAAGCGGATCAAGGTTTTTGTGGGTTTTTTTTGGGGGGAGGGTGACAGGGCTGTTCAGTAGTACTGTATTGTTTGACGTGCAACAGAATCTGTCATGAACAAAACATCGGTTGTGGATTGTTCCTACCTGTGCAGAAAAACCACCAGATAATCTAGTGTAACTGATTTCATCTCTGGTGTGTTTTCTAGCTGGATGAGGAGATTTCAGGAGTTATTGAAGTGGTGGGAAGAGTAACGAATCAGGCAACCATCATGTGTGCATCATATGTCCAGTTCAGAGAAGATAAAAGTTCATTTGGTAAGTAAGAACATACATCATGGCAAATTCATTTTGAGTTCTGAACTTGTCTTCAGTAAATAAGAAGGGAAAGCCTAGTTACTTTTTTTCACAGACAAGGTCTTTCCTCAAGCTACCAGGTAAGGTGCAGGGTGTAGAAAAGAGTGTAGTGAGAAGTTCTGTACTAAATATAGTGGTTTACAGTTAAACTGGAGGCAGTGGCTCAGTGCTGGAGACAGTCTAGGTCATTGCTGTGGCCTGATTGTTCTCCCACTCCTGACCATGTGGTTCTCACCCTGCCCTGGACCCTGTGTGGTTGTGCAGCTAGCAGGCCTGAAAGTAACCTTCCAGGAAACAAGCAATGAGTGTTCCTTCCGTGGGAAAGTGGGAGCTTGAGGGAGACTGGGATCACTCAGCAGTACTGTTTTAAAATAAGCAGTACTTGAATGTTTTCATTGACTTGTGGGGAATTGAGCTTATGCATCCATAACCATTTTCATTGCCCTTTTTCAGATCTGGAACTCTACAATGAAGCACTAAAAATTATTCATGAATTCCCTGAATACTTCCCATTTGGTACTGGAATGAAAACTTGATTTTATTAGCATATATTTAGACCTTCAGAGGAGACAACAGTACTGTGGTTTCTCGCCTGACAGCATGGTAACAGTTGCATTTATTTTCAACAAATATACTGAAAAGACACTGTTACATGTGCTAAGTATTGCTTATGAAGAGTATTTTCTTTGAAAATGTATTTATTCAACAAGGAGAACAAATGTGAACGTCTCACTCACTGCATATATTTTAACCCTTTTGCATCAATGAGGAGTGTTCTCCTCAAGACTAGACTTGTCAGAAATTGCATAAGCATCCTTTTCTAGTTGTTAGAGGTTCTAGGATTACAGGAAACTTGTGTGGAAAAAATTTGGTGGGGTTTCAATATGAACATTTTTGATTTAATTTGCTTTGATAGAAATTTATTGAATGGGGGTATTTTGGATCTTGAAAATGGTGTCCTCACCAATAAAAAAGATTGACTCCATTTAACCATTTGTGTCAGCATTAACGAGTGCTATTTTCAGTGATAAGTGGCAACTCCTGTTCATTTTACCTGACACAGATACATTTAACAAAGTGGAGTGCAAGATTCTTTAGCACTGATGCTAAACACTTGGAAGATGTCTACTTAGGCTTAGGAATTTCAAGCACAGTTGCAGTCCCATCACAGCCTTCATTATTGTTTGGAGTCAAAGCAGCAGTACCAGGATTCAGCCAGCTTGTCATGGTGATTAACCATAGGAACTTGCAACAGTCCCCAATTTTGTTACTTATCCAAGCTACTTACAACATTTAGTAAATTTTTTCTATCACTTGAGTATCACTTTTTTTATCACTCTTTGTATCACATTTAAAGTAAAATTGAACTTTGGAAATATTTGCTGTGAATTAATGAAGTATTTCAAAGTATTTTAAGTAAACCATAGCCATGTTTATTAAACTTTTGTACAAACAGGTTTCAGGTTTAGTAGTTAGATTTAGTGCCTTAATAAGACTGCCAGCTTTGTGCTTATTTACAGACATCTCTTTTTTCAGCCAAGGAATATGTTTCAAAAACTTATAAACTCACTACACACTGGAGGGATGATCAAGGTAACAAGAGTAACTATTTTTTTTCTCCCTCCCCACCTCGAGCATAGATAGTGACAGTTACTCTCACTGGGAAGGAGGTCTTCTGAAGCAGAAACAGTCTTGTACAGCAAACAGAACACAGGGTCCATGTGGCACAACACCATGCCCTGTCTATCACCTCTATTTTAAAAGTGCTCAGTAGAACAAAATGTCATTCTTAATAAATGCATGCATGTTTTCCTAGCATTTAAAACCATTTTGTTCTAGTCTGCTTTTAAAAAATGGTATTTTGTGTGTACACATATACTCTAAAATGTTATGCAGTTACCCACACCACCCCTGCCCAGTGGAGCAGCCTGCCACTAGATGGCTTTAGCACTCCAGCCTGGGGTATGAGGTCTTGTGAGGAAAAGTTTGAACGCACCAAGTGGGAAATGCTGGTTTCCTTTTGACAGTCATGGCTCTTCTTCAAGGTTCATGCAGTCCTAAAGCAGTGAAAGGTGGCTGGGAAAGCTGTACACAAAAGCTGCACACAACTGAAAGCTTCCTTATGTGCTTTTCATTTGTGTGCTTCTCTACAGACTATCAGGCTTTGTGAATAAGTGGCCTACCCTGACTACATGGCTGTACAAACCAGACAGCAATGCAAGGTACTGCAAAACATCCTTGGTATTGGAGAAGTGCTCAGATCATATATGCATCTGTCATCATAATTTCCTACATCACCATGCAGAAAATTGTCAGGCATTACAAATACCAAGGGAAAGACACAACCATGAGACCTGATGGTTAGCAAGGCGCCAGGCACTTGACACAATGGGGAGGCACCAGGAAAACTGAATTGTAAACACTAGAGAGGGATGTCACCAAAGCCAGTAATGGACCAGTAATGGAAGGCATGAAGAGGAGCTGGTGAAGGGTGGGAACCTGGGAGAGAAGGGGCATATGAAGTGAATGCTGTCACTGGAGCAGACTTCAGAAGTTCATGCTATTTGGAACATGTCTGCTCCCACTGCACGCACGACTGACTTTTGAGACTTGGTAACTTTTTACTGGGCTCTTGGCTGATCCTGCTTGCCTCCTCTGCTGTCCTGGCTTGGGCATGTACATGTGCACAACTCACGTGGTGCTCACAAGCACTCAGTCTGTGTGTGTGATGATAAAGCACTTGTGCTTAATGAAGGAAAGGCTGCAAGGCCAGAGCATCTAATGAAATGACATCAATGAAATGTAATCAGCATGAGCCACAGGATCAAAACATTTTAGCGTGCAAGGACACCTTCAGCAGAGTCAAGCTGAGATTTACCAGGCAACAGTAAACAACAAAATAACTGCAGCTAATAAATAGGGTGTAGCTATACTTCTTGTCAGAAAACAAGAAATCACCCAAAAAATGACAGTTTTATTAATTTAAAAACAAAACAAGGGAAAAAAAATCAGGTAATTAAAAAATGCACAGCTTTTGCTTTGCAAATTTTGCAAGCAGTGTAACTACTGACTTGAAAGCCTGATTACTAATTGCAACAGCCAAAACTTAGAGTGCCAGAATATGCACATTCATAATCCAAAACACTGCAAAGATAGGAGTATTAAAGTGAGCATACAATTTAACGTAGCGACAGAATTTGACACACAGTTACAGTCAAGGTGAAAACATAACAGATTAATTTTCTTTACAAGAGAAAATGAGCTATTGCATGTTGGTAGTCGCATTCACTTCAACATGGAAATTAACAGGAAAATTTACTAAATGTTACTACACAAGAATAAAAAACAAACACTTGACACTTACCAATCCTCATTTACATAAACCAAAACCTTTATTGCCTGTATTTATATAAATAGGGTGTCATACTGTAAGCTCCAGTTTACATTTATAAATGGAGAACATTTTGAAGAGCTCGTCAACAGCAATGTGACGTGTGCAAAAATACTGGAAAGAGAAATAAATATTCTAAAAAGAAAAAGAGAAGGAACTGCTCTCTCATGCCTAGAAATACCAAGTACCTCTTAGATTTCTAACTTGAAAAAAAACTTTGCCAATTTTAGATCAAAATAAATGCAGCAGATGTATTGCAACATTAATGCTAACTCAGAAAATACAACCCAAAGTCCTGAATGTAATCTTTACACCCACAGAAAACATTTCCGTATTTTATCTTGAAAGTACACTAGAGCACGTAGAACTAGTGGTGTATTACAATATATTCTCTTTAAAACACCAATTTTCACAGTCCTGGCAAACAGTACCAGCTCACTGCAAGCATTCCATTTAGTATTTCACAGCACACAAGTGTTGAGTAACTCATATACTGTAAATAAACACACACCAAGTAAACTGATGTTATTATCACATACCTTAAAACAGGTTTGTTTTTTTTCCCAAATTTGTGTGAATTTTGTTGCCTACAAAGTCAAGGACAACAATACCAATTAGTTCCTAGCACAGTATAAGCAAAATATCATTGGCACTCTCTCAAGTTAATAAATAATTCTAGCTGGTAACACATCTAGAAATACTCTGATCAATTCCTTAAAATTGGGAGCAGATGGGTGTCCACTAGAGACCAGAAGCAGGATTTATACAGGTTGATTCCACACTTCCAGTATATTTCAGAAGTACAAGGGAAATGCTGATTATCTCAAAGTCTTCAAATATCTTTTTAGTCAAAACTCTGCATGTAGTTTAAAATTTACTTATTTACAAGTCTCCAGTCCTTGAGATTTCAGATCTTCACAGTACTAAGTTAAAAATGTATCAGATACAGCCTCCTATAGTTTATCTGCACTCAGCACTGAAAGAGTCACATGACTTCTCGGGGAACTTCTCTAGGATACATTCATCACCAGGAAAGAAAACCCCCAAACACTTTAGCATTAAAATTTGCATCAGCCAGATATGTAGCCTAGTTAAGTAAGAACTTGAACTGCCAAGACGTTGGTTTACTATAAACAAAACCTGGGAACAGAAAGAAATTGATTTTTCTTTAAAATAAAAACCAGAAGACAGTTGGCAGTGGCACTTTGAATAAACTTACAAAGAAACAAACAGTCATTTCCATACAAGTCCAAGAGAGCGATCAAACAATGAACAGAGCAATCCACAGCATCGCTGCCATCTTCTCTTCAAGTGTTTATTTTGAAGGTCTGCTTTCACATCATAAACTCAGCTTTGGGACCAATCAACATTATCCTGAAAACTTTTTAAATAAAGGTCTTCTTTGGATTCCACAACTCCAGGAGTACTTTTCTTCAGTCCCCTGAATAAGGGCCATGCACTGTACCTAGAGGCTCAGTTGAGGAATGCTTGTTTCTACCAAGCACAGTCATACACACATCATTTTACTACTTCGATAGCAATTTATTTTTTCACAGTAAGTCACAAATTACCTTTGTCTAAAATAACTGCTCAGATTATGATGAACATCCCTTAGAGAGCCACACATTTTCTAACAGTATTTATGCCTGGACAGACTCTGCTGGAACGAGATTTCCTGTTGTATCCAGCTGCATACACTTACAAGAGCAGGCAGAAACTGGGCACTCAGTATGATCCCTAAACAGCAACAGCCAAAGAAAGAAAAGACAGGTAAAATAATTTTGCAATTATATCTTTGACTATGTGCAGAGGTGTAGTATCTCAGAAAAACTCAGTATCATAGTTCTGTTTTATTATTTAAACTTTATAATTATAGATACAGGAAAGGAGCCATGTTCTACTCAGTGCAGAACACATATGTGACATAACAAAATTTTAACATCAACTTACCTGAACCAGCTCAGCATATGACCAGCATGTCCACCATGCCTACAGTTGTGACACCAAGTAAACCAGTTGTTGAACTGGGCTAACTTCTTGTCTTTGCTAAGATCCACTTTTTCATCTGACTTGGATCCTCCTGTCCAAAGGCAAACCCACCCCCACAAATATGGTTGTAATCATTTATATTTCCATCTCAGCAACACCATTAAAATAAGTTTGAAATTAACAAGATAATGTGAAAAAGCATCCTTATTTTAAAATAGAAGTCATTAAAAATATTAAGACCTGGAAGAATGCCAGAAAAGAATTAGACTACTAAGCTGTTGCTTCGCATCTTATGGATATGCTAAACTTGCCAATTAAGTTTTACAGACAGAATCTCCATCAATGGTGACTTATGCCTTATTGATTGATTTATATTCCAGTAAATTATGGGCCTGTTCTGCTGCACATGACATCTTCCACTTTAGAAAAAAAATCAACAAAATCTAAGTTATGAATTGGAACAAATACAATATGAAAGTCATAACAAAGATTACTGAAAGAATGAGAAGAGGTAAATAAACATGTCAACTGTACAGCTGTTCATGGCTCTGTAATAAGACTGACTTAAAATATGGTCAAAATCCTTCTCATTTAGACATTATATAATGCTGAGCCAAAGACATGTAGAACCAAATTATTCTAGTCATAATACCACTTAGCTGTGTCAGCATGACCCATGCTTTCTCTCATAATTAGTAACAGAAAGTACACCATGCCCCTCTTCCTCTTCCAGCTAAAAATTAAGTCATTTACATTCAAAGATTTGTGTAGCATACCTACAATTCATCTCAAGAAAACACACTCCCCATTTCTTTCAGTTGCAAAGCTCACAATATGATCCCCACAATACCTGGATCTTTACATCAGTCTAACCATGGAATTTAACTGACAATCTCAAGGAAAACTGCCAGGACCAAGTAACTATGCATACTGTCTGATCCTAAGAATTGAAATAAAAGTTTCATCACAAGATTAGATGGATATAAAGAAGTTCTCAATTATGGTCCTTCTCCCTTCAAAATGATGAGTATGAATATTTACAGTATAAATAGGAAAAAAAAGTGCAACAGAAGACCTTTCAACAGGAGCTGCTAATTTGGCCTCTAACTAGTACCTTAGCTGAATAACTAAACCCACTGTGTCATACCTGGACAGCTGGAAACTGGTGTTCCCATATTAATCAAGCAGAGTGCACAGCGGGGAAGGGGCTTACGGCAACCAGGACAGCTCGTGACTTTTGACTTGGTTGGTGAACCACTGACTCCATACTGGCTAAAACCTCGCCCCTGATGAGGAATAGCTGAACAGCTGTAAGAGATTGATTTTCCACAGAAATTGCAACTCACAAACACCTAAAGAGAACAAATGCCCATTAATTTTTAGGTTTGCTTCCACTTTTGCTACACCTGTGAGTGAATCCATTCAAGGTAATTAACATTTATTTACCAGATATTCTAGAGAGTGCACTGGAAAGCCAAGACTACTTGTGAAGGAGTTCTTAGAAGTGGGCCTTAATGATGCTCACTAACTTCAAAACCACATAAAAAACATGCACCATTGCCAGAATTTCAAAAGATATTATTTAAGATAATAAAAGCTGTATCTTCAGTAATGGAAGAAATTAGGTTTACTCTACTTACTATATAAAGTCTGGTCTCTCCCTCCTTATAGTCAGATGACTACAATTCCCAACATAAGGACTATTCTAATATTATTTATCTGCATCCCTCATGTCACAAGTTGAGACGTGACACCAAGGAGCACATATTTTAAATTCATTAGGGCTATTTATGTTAGCAACACAAGGAAGGAGCAGTAAACTCAACTCCCTCCTGCTTGGAACAACTCTGCTTAAACAGCTGTGACTAATAAATGAATTCAAAACCAGCTTTCCTCAGAAACTCTCAGGCCCTAAAGCTTGTAATGAACATACTTAGCAGACATGAGAGAGTAAAAGGTGCCATGGTAAGACATGTTGGCTGAAACTGCCACCAGATGTTAAGAAGTTAGCATTTGAGCAGGGCGTTAGTTTTTGGGTCAGTGTATGTTCAGAACTGATAATAAAAGTTGCTGTTGCTCACTTTAGTTTCAGGTTCAAGGGCTTCAAAACAGCTTAGAGGTTTTTTTCAATTGAAACAAAAGCATTTTGAACTAGTTCCATGGTTTCAGCATCAGTCTCACCCTGACACTGGGTGATACATCTCTAATTTCATTTTTCAGCATGTGAGAGAAAAAAAAAATCAAATGACTTTCCAGTTTCCCCAGAAAAAGAAATGCTGTTAAGTTAGAGTTTCTGAAAGAACTGTTATCTGAAAAACAAAGTGACACCTCCCTTTTTTTAGGGCAGACTAAGTTGAAATCTTTATTTTGCACATAAATCCTCATGAAAACTAAGATGTGGCCAGCAAGGGTTTTTTTTACAGAAGTACCATGTCACATTCCTTTCTGGACTGGTCATATTTCACATAAGATTTATATTTACCTGGGCTAAAGGTTTTGAGCTGGGATCCAGCTTACTCCTATGGATATCAAATTCTGCACGTTTATGCCAAAACCTCCAAGCATCTAAAAGATTCCTGTAGTTCTCAATCCAGTACTGAACCCTTTCATCCTTAAGTACATCTGATGGAGAACCCTAACATAGGCAGGAAAAGACGTAATACACATTAAGGACACAGTACATATTACTCAATTTTTCAAATTAGTGTACCACAAGATATAAGAAACAATACAGTGTCATTTATCCTGAAGATGAATTTTCTGTTAAATTGTAATGTGAGTTTGAGTCCATTATTTAAAAAAAAACAAAGCCTACATACAAACAAAAAATCACACTTTTGTTCTCTACCAAAATCCTGAACACAAAAAGAAAAAAAAGAAAAAAAGGAAAATTTCAGGAAATACATCAGCAATAAGCAGATAAATGGGTATTCCCAGTTCAGCTAGTGAAAAGGACTGCGATTTTCTTTTATCTCTTTCCCCTACTATCTCCTCAAGCTACCTCAACTAGAGAATTCACACTCTCTGAAGACACATACTTATCAGTTAACACTGAATTTCAAGTGAACTCTACAAAAAAAAACCCCAAAAGAACCAACTGTCCCAATTTAATACAGAAAATACTTTTTAGTTCACAAGATTCAACACTACCCTGATAAAGCAAGTACATTTAGTTTTCCTCCATAAAATTTATTTTGGAGTGAAACACTAACCTGTAGCATGCAATAGCTTGCTGTCTGGACATCTCCAGTTCTGTCAACATAACTTTCCATCAAGTCAACTCCATCTTTTGTCAGCCCTGTTAACAGTATTCCCTCCAAATTCCCAGCCTCTTTCATTTCATTTGTCAGCTTTTCAATAAACCTGTTGAGCTATAAAAAATATATATGAAGAAATATATAAATATATGTAAAAACAGCATCTGCTGCTGACAGACTGCATTGCTTGCTGGATGTTACACAGAAAATGTTAAATTACTGCATGACACTGCATGAAATCTAGTGTTTATAAACAAACTTTAAGCTTCCTGATAGAAAATGCAAGAGTTTATGTGTTCTTAGAATACTTTGGTGAATTTAAAATAGAACATTTCTGCTGCAAAACCAAACCGTAATTTGAGAGAACATTAACACCTAGAAATAAATACTGAATAAATAGAAGTACTCTCCAGTAAAACAGGTGTACAGTTAATGCGACTGCATTTGAACTACCATATAATGAATACTCACAAAAATCTCCAAAACCACAAAACCAATAAAGCCCCCAAACCAGCCAAAAAATGAATAAAAAATTAATTAATTGAAAGTACAAACTAAAAACCAGATTATACCATACCTTATATACTATGGTGATAAGAAAAAACAAATCATTCATGACTCATTATTTCCACTGTTCACCCCTCTACCTGAGAGTTTCTTCTGCCTCTGAATAAAAATCAAGTTTAAAAGTTTGTTTAAATGTGCAACCACAAACTTACCTGAGCATCATTGAGGAACTTGCAAGCAAATGCCACTCTGTCTCGTACAGCTACGTTATTTTCATACTTTACAGAGAAAAATGAGAATAATAACATCAGATATGTTTTCATTTTTCCAACCCATTGTAAAAATCAGAACACTTTCACTACTGTCTTAACTAATAAAAATGAAATTGATTGTGCACAAAGAAAATGACAGCTGGAGAAGGCTAACTCTAAATATCAGCTTATTGTTTGTCCTAAGACACAGGTACCAGAGGAAGACTGTAGATACAGGAACAACCTACCGGGAAAGCCTGGTACAACACATCCTACATGATTTATGAAACTCTACAAAAATAAACTATGCAAGTCCTGTAGAGGACCTTAGTGCTTCCAGCATGGATAACCAGGAGTCCCACCAAGCCACAGGCAGAAGAAAAAACAAACCAAGTTCAGTTTACTGTATTTATAAAATAACTAGCCTAACCACTCCATTCCTACCTTAAATTGCAAACAGAAGTTAACAAAGCAAACAAAACACCCCAAGCAAACAAAAACTAAACATCCAGAATGAATGTCTCAGAAGTATTTTAACACTTGAGGTCCAGCAGTGTATCTATATTCACTTTCTGCTTTTTAACCATTTTACTAGATGTGACACTGAAGAAAAAAAAATACCTCTCTGTATTAATTCTCACACTTAGCTATGCCCATATTTTTCCCTCTGATATTCTCAGATGAGAAATTTTAACTGACATTGCCCAAAAAAGATGTGCTTGCCAAAATCTTTCATGAAGACATCAACAGGTCTCGCTGAAGGAAAAATTAAAATTAAAACCAAACAGCACCTTATCATGTGTGAGTTGCCAGTTCATCAATAAAAAAAATCTATAAATTACTACCCAACATCCAGAGAGCAACAATACTTTCTCAAAGACAGAAAAAAAAATCAGGTTTCTCTGCTCTGGGATTCCTATTATTTTTCATTACCCTAAGAGCATCAAATTATGACAACTTCACTTTCAACAGCTTTGGGCCAATTACTCTACTGCATTATGGGAGTCCTCCCCTAGGCTAAATAATTCCTGTTGAATCAAGTATTTCTACTGTTCTCTAACCAGGAATCAAGTCCATTAACTCCTCCAAAGGCTTAAAGTATCTCATGATTAAAGATTTAGTTTGCCCTTTAAATGGCATTTCTGTATCAGTTTCAGATGTTCTGGAACTACTTTACTGTTTCAACAAAGTGAAATTATTTTTACAAGTAAGCAACGGAAAATAAAATAAAATTCAATGCAAATGTAGCTTGATGTAAGTTCTGCAAACTCCCCTCCATTTAGTCTTTTTGCAATTCCATTATTGATCTCTCTTATGTTTATTCCCACTGCTCACATTATTTTGATAATGTATTTCTAGAGGTTTTATAACTCCATGCTAAAAACAAAATTCCTCTAAAAAATGTGTTAACTATAATCGGTATTTTGGCCATTCATGCATGACTTCTTCACTAACATAACATTCGCTAATATGAGATGTCTCTTTTGCAGAAAGAAATGCTATTTGCCAGCACCAGGATAAAAGAATAAATTTTAATTTGATTCATTCTTGGGGTGTATAGCACTCCCCCTACATATATGCATGTACCTATACACTCCTGTTGCATTAAGAAATTTTAACACAAAAATTTACTCACCAAAACACCATCATATGAACCAGACTCACTCGTCAGGAAAGCAAACATAGCACACAAGTAGGGATTGTTCAACTGCAGTCTCAGAGTACTGCACATTTCTCTCCAAAGTGAGTTCTTCTCATCTGTGTAGCCTGACAGAGCCATTGCTACTACATTAAGGTTCAGATCACCTGATTTATGAAAATCAATCAGTGAAACAAGATTATTCAAATTAAGGACTTTAAAAAATCCCGTTAGAACTGTAAATGAAAGCATCCATTTGAAACACAATGATTTGTCAGGCTGCAACACAAAATGCAGTAGAATTAACACTACCTAAATTAATGTGCATACACTACTATGTATAATAGATTTTCCTTTAAATGTGTCTGTTCAGATAAGTTAGCATCTACATGCATGACAGCCACTTCAAACAACATCACACTATTTGTGGTATTTTAAATAGCAATAATAAAAGATTGTCATTATCACAATTCATATCCACAAGACGTGAAAAGACAGGATTGTATATCCAGTCATTGTTTAACAAACCTAGCTGGAGGATGATAATTTTATAAAGAAGTTTCAAACTAAGAAGTTTCCTTAAAATGAGAAAACTATTTAATGTAAATATTCATTCTGTCAGAAAGTTCAATTTTATTATTGAATTTGAAAATAGCATGTCTACACTCTGAACCCCCATTGTGGAAAGCACAACCAGACACTCTTTCCCCCAGTAACTCCATTAAAGTAAAAATCCCACTAGTTCTGAACATATGTCTTTCTGGAGCTGTTATCAGTAGGAACTTCTGAAACATATCTATTTTAAATAGACAGCATGGCATATAGTAGTCTGATGAGTGAAATATGAGGATTTGGAAAGCTTCAGTATAAGCATTTCAACAATTTTACAACACCACAAGCATCTATCTTCCATAATTCTGTTAACAGAAAAAAAATCTACTAATGTGATACAGTGCCAAAATAAAAGACTAAACACAATACACACCTTTTCCTGAGGAAGCCCCTTTATTCAGAATTTGTATTGCTCGTCGTATGTCCAAGTTGAAAAGTGCTACAGCAGCAGCTCGCTCCCAGTCTCCTTCCTGTTCCAATGAATTTAGGAAAGGTTCCACATCTAAGTCTGTTCCCTTCTTTATCCACCCACAGAGCTGCAAAGCCAAAGATCTCTCCTCACTCAGATATTGAATAATATCTGCCTGTCTATCAGATCCACTCCTGCTGTGCCTGAGATTCTCTGTTGTTCCTAGAAATGGGAAATAAGTTAAATTACGCTTAAATCACAGTTTCAGTTGCAATCACAACAAAAGGTTTTGATTTCAATCATAAAGCAGGGTACAAAAGCTGAGTATCACGTTTTAGTATTTTAACATTGCTTACAATTCCATGGTAAGGAGCAGCAGGAACAAAATTATTTTCATCTGCTAAAAATTATGCACCTAAGCTTGACACATAATCCTCAGTCTTTTTTCTTTCTTCTACCACTTGTTACATTTGACAGGAGTTCTCAATATGTTCAAATTGAAAATACAAAATACACTGTCAAGCACCTGTTCTACCAGTTCTCAGCCAGCATCAATGTGTTAGGAGCTTTCCCACCACTGAAGACTCATTTTTTGCTCTAAGAAGCATAGTTATTAATAAGACATATAGTGAATAGAGAAAGAAATATTTGAATAATAAAACTGTATTACAAAAAATTTGAGCAAGCATGAGGCAGAATGTGATGAACTAGGGGTGACCACCACTTCAGAACAGGTCATCTTATTTAAACGTAGTTGTACAAATGTTCTTAATACATCAGCAGTGACTACAGCAAAGTTACCTTTCTACAACTCCACCCTGATGTGGAGCTTTGAAAAATACAATAGCTATGCAGGGAGCAAGAATTCTTAGTGCCATAGTCAAAACTCAAATGTCTGAAACAGTTCAAAGATTTCCTTCTAAGGATACTATGCTTCCACAATTACTGACTTTCAAAGAACATTGAAAACTCTGGAAATTACTGTTAACTTACATTATTAAGACACCAACAGTAATACTTTGTTTTGGTATTTTTACATAGGCTCTTTGAACAACTGCCATAGACAAACCTATGAGTGCATCATTCTATAAACATACAATAATACTTAGCAAAGTTGGAATATTCTTACCCAAAGATGACTTCACAATTGATTTAATGCCAGCGTAAACTAAGGGACCTTTGTTTCCTGTAAGTTTTTGATCCATATCTTCAGTATACTGCTTCATAAGTATTTTCATGTATAGGAAGCTTAATTTTCCCCAAAAAAAATGTTTTTAAAAAATTAAAGTCACATCCTGTTAACATATAGAAAGTATTTGCAGGATGTTGCATTGTATTTAAAGACTTTAATGCATTTTATGTAAGTGGTTTACATATAAAGGTATATTACTTCCTTAGGACAAGAATCACAATAAAATAAAGGATATAATGCAGAGTGTACCAAAGCGATTTCAGCTGAGGATCTTCATTTCCAGCTAGGAGGTGATTTCTCCAAACTTGTTCAGTATCAAGACCATACCTTGACAGAGCTCTGAGGCGCATTTTGGTTGCTATGTCTTTTTCCAAGGAACTAGCCTTTCCTTCTTCTGTACACTCATACAAATGTCGTCCACAAGCCCACATTAAGGATGTCACCGGGCTCCATGCAAGAGAAATTCTTTCAAAAACTGTGAAGTCAGACATAGTCCTGTTGGGAGTCACTACTACCATTCGATTTTGACTTGTGGGATGCCAGGCAAACGAAGCAATGTAATTTTCACATGGTTGGACACTTCTTTCAATTATTGTCGGCTCAGTTTCATCTCCAATAGGGGTGGGAGTATGCTGCATGTCATACAGTCTAATGATGTTACTATCTCTTGTTAAAGTAGCTAACAGCCCAGTCCTTGTTGGACACCATGCAACTTTTGTTAAGGGTTTTGGTTGCTCTGTCAGGGTCAAAACAGGCTTTTCAAACTTTCTTAAATCCCATATGGCAACCTGACCTTCATAGAAGGAAGCGACACGATCGTGGAAATAGGGATCAACAGTCACTCCTTGGACAGCCTTGGTGTTTACAAATATTTTTTGGCTTGTGTTCCTAAGATCAAAGATAGCCAGATTTCGATGCATTCCAGCTAACAGCAGCTTCTGATCCCGTGGAAGCCAACAGAGAGAGAGACAAGCATCATTCTGTCCTAATTCATACAGTGGTTTTGTTACTACCAGGCCTGCTTCCGCATCTCCTGCTGAAAGCCTTACTTTCTCTGTAGCAACTGCAGTCTCTGGGGCATATTTGCTGCTGATATCCCAGATCAGGACTGAAAAGTCAGCCCGATGTTTATCTAACCCAGCAGCAAGCCAATTGCTATCCAGTGGATTCCACGCCAGGGTATTGCATTGCCGAGCATGTTTGGGAACAAACTCTTTGCCTATCAAATCTTTAGATTTTGAGTTGTGATCTTGTCCGAGGCTGGTAAGTACCACTCGGCCATTGGCCTGTCCAACAGCAAGGAGGCATTCAGGATCATACTTGGGATACCAAGCCACACATTTCATGTACGGTGTATCTGAATTTATTGACAGTAGTGTAGCTGTAGTTTCCTCTGACAACCGCAAGGACCCTGCCTTGAGTTCTGAACTTACAGCAGAGTCAATGTGATAAAGGCTCAGCTCTGAATCGCACACAACAAATCTGTCAACATGGTGTGGGGCCCACAGGATATCAGGTTTGGAGCCACTCATGGCTAGGGTAAGTTGACACACAATTTAAGCTCTGCTAAGAAGATTCAGGTGATATCCATGCATATGGAAACTGTTGAGAAAATAATTTGTAGGAATGTTATCAAAAACCCAAGTTCTTTTTCAATCTGAAAACATCATTAAACAAACAAAACCAAATGATTTTTAGACAAAGAGTTTAACTCATAACACTTTTCAGGCCAAATCCTTTAGCATTCTCCTCATAGCACATGTTTTTGCTGGTATGTATGTACTAAGACAGAACCAACACGGCCACCTGCAAAGTGATGACAACAGGATTTGCTGTGTTTACAAACTCCACATCAGTATTAAGCAAGAAGGCATTGCCCAAGCTCCACTGTGGCAGGATGGGTGGGTGTGCCGCTGGGAAAGAGCCACTCCCTCAAACATCTAGAAGAGAATTTCCCTGCCTAATCAAAAAACATTAAGAGATAAAAATTAAACTTCTGTCAGTTTTGCCTAAAGCCCGCTCCATAGGCTAGAAAGGCTTCCTCTCTTGGAAGATTTCAACAGAAATTCAAATTTTCATCTTACTACACAGCTCCTAATCTCACCACCTGCCCCAGCGTTACCTTCCCTCCATTCGTATCTGGTCTATCCAGCATCCAGATAGACACATTACTGTCAAAACTCCCTGCGCACTTTCGGTAGCTGCACGCCCAGAATCACTACACGTGCCTGCATGCAAACAGACCCCACAATCCTATACACCTCTGTTATTATTGTGGAAAAGGACCCAAGATCGGGATATATGAAAAAAACCCATTATTTACTCCACTTGGGCCCCCCCCGTGTGCCTGCAGATCACCCCGCCGCCCGCCTCCGAGGGGGCGCAGGGTTCCCGGCCGCAGCCCGTTCCCGGCAGGAGACGCGGAGCGCGGAGGAGGCCGCAAGTTCAGAGCGGTCCAGAGCCGGTAGGAGCGAGCCCGCCCGCCCCTCCACCTTCCCCCCCTCCGTTCAGGGGCGCGGCAGCCGCTCACCCCGCTCAGTCCGCGGGAGGCTCCAGCCCGGCCTCCGCCAGCGACCCCGCCGCCCGGGTAAGGGAACGGGAATCGCAGCAGTTTCCGGCTGCGGCGGCGCTTCCGGCGCGCCGCGGAAGCGGAAGCACCGCCAGCGAGGGGCGTTTCCGGTGGGCGGGGCCGAGCGCTTCCGGTCCCGGGCGCGTACTCCCTCCCATTGGCGGGCGGGAGGGCCGCGTGCCCCGCCCACCTCGCGCGGCCCCCCGGAAGGAGAGGAGACGGGAGCTCCTCGCACTGGAGCGGGGAGCGTGGGAAGGGGCACCCGCTGCGGCCCCTTCCAGCCTGAAACATTCTGCGACCCCACAGAGCATCTAATTCTCTTGCCTTTTGGGACTACCTAAAAACAGAGGCCAAACCAAATTAAGAGAATAAAAAGCAGTTTTATTTATTGAAGGACCTCCAGGTGCGTTTATGGCAGACGAAGCCCCCCCAGGGGCTACACCCAGAAATGGACGACGGGTCACGGGTTTTCATACTTGCATAAGTTTGATCCCTATGCATATTGGGGGTTAGTCTTCCAGTTACGGCGTCGGGCAATGATTACCCAAGTTTGCTTCCCCCTCCAACTCACTTTTGTTTACATTTCTCAGGGCCTGAAACAATAAGGTATCGTTCATTCCCAGACCTAGAGAGGAATTGTTTAGTCTGACCAAAATAGGAAAGCTGTAGCTCACGCTCTGTGTGGAGTTTAGAGTTCTACACTAAAGAATCACGGGATTACAAATACATGAAAAGTATAAAAGCTAAAATCCTGAGGTGTCTGTTCCAATGCCCCTGCCAAGGACACCTCCCAGTGTACCACTTTGCTCAGAGCCCTGTCGAGCCTGGCCTTGAATACTTCCAGGGGTGGGACATCACAGCTTCTCTGGGCAACCTGTGCCAGTGCCTCACCAGTGAAGAATTTCTCCCTCATATCCAGTCTAACTCTACCCCCTTTTTGCTGGGGACCAACTCAGAGAGCCAAAGCACGGGGTTTTGAGACTATGTGCCCTCTCTGCAAAACTGTTCCCATTATTTGATGTGGCAGTGATAAAAATTCCTTACCTATAAATTACCCGAAAAAAAATCCAAACATATTTCCACACTCCTATGTGATTAGGATTTTATAACCTGTTCTTCTGCAAGCCACTGAGATGTGAACTTTTACCTTTTTTCTTTTGTTTTCAAAGCTCTCTAAAATTCTCTGTAATAAAAATTATAAACTAAAGTAGTAATTGGACAACTTAATATTCTCTGATAATAGCATTCTTCATCTAGAAACAGTGATATTTAGCCTGGAAATGTTTAAATACCACATTTCTAAAGTTTTCTTCAGCACTGTTGGAGTCAGGACATTACTTCCTTACTTTAGCTTGTTCTCTTCCTTTTTCATAAAAGAAAGGAAATGCATATACTTTTTCTTCCTTATTAAATATTTGCCCACTTTCTCTTTTGAATTACTGCATATAATTTTTAACAGCCTTTCCAATGTTTTTATAACTTAGAAAAGAACTTTAAAGAAAATGTATGATAGATCGTTGTTCGTCCATTTTTTCAATAATCTGCATGTATTTGGTGCTTTTAGTTTAAAAAGGTGTATGGAGTGGCTTTAGACATCATTTGTGTCAATGTCTGTTGTCTTTTTTTCTGGTCTCCAAGCATAGTGGAGAATTTGTATTACAAACTCATTTCTATGTGTTAAATTTTCACAGGGTTCATTAATTTAAGCCACAGATGTCATTTGCTGCAACAACTAGTTGTCTTAGATTTTGTTGTAATACTCCTTCCATTTTGAAAGCAATTTTCCTCATAAAACCAGCTGGAATTTTCCTTAATAACAGAAATCTTTAAGAACTCAGCAGTTTCTTTGATAAATAAAATAGACCAAAGGGTGTGGAAAAATTAAAAAGTAATTCAGATTAACCAGTCTATCATATATCAAAGCCAAAATTGGCAGCCTGGGTTTTTTCATCCTTATCTGTTTCATTTTTATCATTCCATTTCCTCTGCTGCTCTTGAAGTGGAGCATAGTGACTTTTTCACATCTGTTCCAAATAATCACCTGGTAGTTCTTTTTATAACAAAGATGAAATTCAGTTTGTGTATTCCTAACATTTTTCCATGGGAAAGTATGGAATTTCAGTTTATAAATATAGGTAATACTTGCAATAATCACACCGTCTAACTTTGATTCTAAGAGTAAGTTTTTCATGTACTAGGGAATCAGCAGCCTAACTTTCTGGCATCTTTCTCATTTCTTGAGTCTTAGTGATGGTCCAAATACACTACCAACAAATGCACAGGCTGCAGAAGAGCTGTTTCCTGTGTCTTTGGCGCAAGGGAGATGCAGAGAAATTTAAAAATGAAAGATGGTATTTTGAAGCAATAGATTCTCTTACTACAATGACAGGTAAAAAGTAAGCTAATAGAAACCTAAGAGCTGTTTGGTGTTTCAGAATGCAAAAGGATGTTACCACCTGAGAGACCACTGTGTCACAGAATTGTTACGTGAAATGTTGGGACATAGATGTTTTATATTTGATCATTCTACCACACACAGGAATTCTATTTCCTATGGTGATCTCAAAATAAATACTGCAGCAGTATTTCATTAGTGAGGTTGTGAATTCCTCTGATGTTTCTGAACATTTTAAACTTTTGGATCTTTGCTTGCATTCAGCGCTGATTTACCCTTTTAGTTTGCATGTTGCTGTCTCCACCTGAGCATCTTTGTCCAATAACAGCATCTTTATTTGTAAATAATAAAGAGTATTTGTTTAGTTTTGAGGTTGTACCTAGGTCAATATTAAACTCTTCATCACCACTGCATGACAAGTGATTTTTATATTTTGTTGTTTCTTGTAATTGATATGGTTAAATAAACTTAAAACATCTAAACCCCCAAATCATTAAGGATGTAATTCAACTTGACTTTCTTCAAGTCTCATTTTAATCCTACAGGTTTTGGCCTCTCAGACGTTGCCTGTACTTCTGATCATTCCTTGTATTATATTCCTTGCAAGATCTGTTTATTTCTAATATGAATTTATATGTAACAATTGCTTTCATACCATTGTATTTCTATTTTCAGTAATTTCTCTTCATGGATGATGTTTAATTTTTTTTTCTTTGTTCTGACTGCAGACTATTCCAAGTTTGCTCTGTGTACAATTCTCTGAGTTCTTTAGGAATTTTTAATCATGTGGAGACTTCATACAGTGAAAGCTCCATTTTGAACTTAATTTCTTCTTTAAAGATATGTTAAAATTCATAAGAGATCAAAGTATACCACAGTTAGTTAAGATTTTTTTAGATATTAACTGGAAAATCTTTTTTTTTTTCTTGCAACTTTGTTATGCTTTTTCATATTTATTTTATTCCTGGAAGGCTGGCTTTCTTTTTAGTTTATGTTAATCTCTGAGATTTGTTGTGTTTCTGTCACGTCTGGCCAAGTGGAACTCGCCAAAATAGCAAAATTGCTTCAGGAATACAGAAACACCTAAATACTGCTGGAATTTTGTACATTGCAATGCGATGTTAACACTGGCTTTAAAAACATGTAAATTATTAATATAGTTATCGAAGTCTACTGCTCCTCTGCCCTTTACAGAAATAGTATATATTCTGTCATTGCTGGTTTAAACATTATTACTGGTTTGCGTTATGATTACTTAAACTTGCAGATGGATGGAGCTTGATGGAGCTTAGCACGCTGTTTCAGATGTAGTGTTGTACTTCTCCATGCCATGATGGATACCTCATAGTATTGCTTTATTTGATTTTTGGTAAGAAAAGAAAATATTCATTACATAGGGAGCTTGAAGCTGGAGTTCAAACCTCTCAGTCTGTGTAAAATGTATGTCTCTTTATAAAGATTCCAAATTGTACAGATTCAGCAGCGTGATTGCCAACATTGTGGCGCAGGTTGCAAGCCTGTTTCCTTCAGGCTTTACTATTCTACTGAAAATTCTTCTGTTTGCACAAATCATACTTTAGTTCTTTCTATATGTTGGGATTATCACTTATTTTTATACGATTTCATGTAAAAAACATAATGCAAATTACTCTGTTCAGATGCCGTATATTTTTAGGATGAAAAAGGTTCAGAGGATCCAGTAGGTCCAGTTTGTCCACCTGGTCTTTCACCTTGGTCATTCATCGTTTGAGGCATTCAAAATTAAAAACCTTTTAAGTAAGGTGAGTCTTTTGATGGCAGAATGGCCTTTGTCAACCACACAGGCTTGTATAGGAGTGTGAAAAATGAGAGTTGAGAAAACTCGCAGCTTCACTTAGTCCATTAATGTTAGTGGTGGTTGCTGTACTTATTATTCAGTGGGATGCATAGAAATGTTGGCAAAGGGAATTGAAATAAATACAGCCAGAATTTCACAGGTACATTTGTTTTCTTTTGAAGATAACTACTGCATTTTATTAATTGAATAACTGATCTGTGGAAGTTTAGAAATTAGTGTCCTAGCTAATCTGTTTAGGGTATCCAGGCTCCTGAAAGAATACCTGGACCAAAGGGATCACAAAGTTTGAGTGTTCAAACTCCAAAGGTAACCTGACAAAAGAATCCTGATTTCGGAAGGATAGAGCAGGGGATATATGTGACAGAGGACAAGGCTTTTGATATATTGAGCTCGTATTCTAGGAAAACTCATGAAATAAAAGGCAACTCTTCAGTATTGATCACTGTAGACAGTTAGAGAACTCCTCTTGAGTGCTATCATGCTATGATAAGCAGAAACATAGAGGATTTACACAGGGCTTTTTAAAGATTTTGAAAATTAAATGGGCTGGTTTTTAACAATATTCCATATTGCTGAGCCTGACCAAAGACTTTATTCAAACTGACAATTTTTTGTAGCTACAAAATGTCTTATAAAATGGATGCTGTAATGGTTACACATTTGGCCCTCTTTGCTTTAAGCTGTTAGTGAAGTCAAACATTTACACAAATAATTCTAAATTGGTATTTTGGATGTTTCTTCTGTGTTGTGGTTTTTGTGGTTGTTGTTTTAATTTTTTTGTTGTTTTTTTTTTATTTTGTTTTGTTTTGGTTTTTTGGGTTTTTTTTCATTTTTGGGGGTTTGGGGTGTTTGTCTTTATTTTTTTGGGACAACAAAGTGAGCCTGGTCCTAATGGAAATGGGAATTTCAGGAATGGGTCTGCCAGGAAGTAAAGTGAATCTGTTTTAAACAGTTATCATTTTAATCCTTGCTCTGTTTTCTTACAAGTATAAGTAATAATTTACCTTATTACTAATGCAAAACACTTCTCAGGCCAGTTCTATATAAATGACACAACAAGACTGTCATTTCACTTCTCTGACAACCTAGAACTGTACTTAACTTCATCAGTTCATGCTGCTTTGCCAATACATTCACTCCCAGCTCCCATTAACTTTGCAGTACTCAGAAGAACGATGTGATGTACTGGTGCTCATCATCTGGGTATCTAAAAAAGAGGCATGTGTGAAATAGGTATTAAGAATCTCAGGATCAGGTAGAAACTATGGAGTAAAACTAATTCTTCCAGGACATATCCTCCCTCCTCAAAGTGTTGTATCTTAATCTTTTAATATCTTGATCTTTAGCTTCCACCTTCTATTACAAGGGTATTAATATTTTGCCCAGACAGTAGCCTCCTTTACTAGGTGTATATAAGTGATTAAATGCTGCATGAGTCACCTGGTATGAAGTACTATCATTACTATCATTATGCATTATCATGTAGATACACCAGAGGGCAGGATTTAAATAGCATAAATATCTTCATAGCTTAAATATTCAGCAACTAAGTGATCCTTTCGATACACTTACTGCAATCTGATTTTAAGAAGGCGAGTATTCACAACTTTGCTTGCACATTGCATGAATAACAGCAGCATGGAGTCAAGATATATCTAGTACTAGGAACAGTGATTTTAAAAAACTGTTTAAAATATTTATTTCAAATTGCACCTACTAGTGATGTCTCCTAGCCAGAGAACAAAATATCTGCTACTCCTTATAGTAATTATTGTAATTCTTCTTGAGTGAAGAGCACACCAGGGCAAAAAGTATAAATTTAAGGCAGTGAGTTTTGATTGATGTCATCAAACAAAGTGACCCGTAGTGTAAATCCTCTGACATTTTACATTCATGTACTCTAGAATATTACACCTTCTTTCATAATTGTATAGTGTGTATCACGTTTGTATTCAGTTGTGGCTTTTCAAGCAATAGAATCATAATTTACTTTGTCTTCATACAGAAGCTCTCTCTTATCTCTGTCAACTTTCTCTTTTTATTTCTTCTTTACCACCTTTGAGTTTCAGTGATGAGAATAGCAGGAAGTATTCGGGGAGGGCAGGTATGTACCAGGAACAAAAGCTATACATTTTTTTTCCAGGAGAAGAGATGACTTAGCATGTATGCAGGAACTAAAGGCTTTTTGACTTGAAATTCAGACTGGAACTTTAGTATGGTCATGTAATGGGTGCATTTAGACAGATTCAGTAGTCCGGGTAGCTGAATATGTTGAACATCTGGTTCAGAGCATGTGGTTCAGGGAAGCAATTGGAACACTGCTGTACTGAAAAGCTCTACAGGAAGTACTAATGTTAGAACAGTGCTGTAAATCTGGAGTCATTACTTCCATCAAATTTGATTTCTAAGTGACTTCGAAGTTATGAAAATTTACACTAAAAATACCAGTGGGGGGGAAAAAAAAGCTCTGAATTGCAAATCAACTATCCTGTTGTATAACTGTCAAGATTCTTACTGTACTTCCAAAACACAGAAGTAAGAAGTGAAGAAGAGCTTAGTCTGTTCCCAGAGACCAGTTGCAGACCAACATGTAACAGATTTACAGATGTTCTAGCCAGAGAAATACAACCAAACTTGACCCCATTCCTGTCCAAATATAGCATGTGCATCAAATCCACCAGGGTACATGTATATTTGACTAGTAAAATTGTTACATCTAAAAATCATAAGCGTTAACATTTTCTGCTCTCTGCCAGATGGGAGTCATGTTTGCAGGTCCCCCCCAAAAAAAGAGAAATCTTTGAGCACATCTGGAAATCCATTAATTCAATTCTGTTTTGGCACATAGTGTAGATAAAACTTGCCAACTGCTGGGAAAAGCTTTTTTTTTTCCCCATAGCTGTTGATGTGATGGGTTATTTGCAGTCTTGATCTAAGCATGCATATGGGTAAGAATAAGTATGTAAACAGTATGAGTGATCTGTGTGACTAATTTGTTGCTAATGAAATGTTTGATCATCACCAGTGTCTCTAATATAACAGATTCTGGGTGCTAACAATAATTAGCACTTGTGGTAGATATTTAGTATAAAGTATTGTATTCCATTGAAATTCTTTGTTTTATATGTATGTAATGAAGGCAGAATTTACTTAATGAAGACAATTAGCTTCAGTAAAGATGACACATATTTGACAGGAGACGATGTAGAGGTTTCTAGGAAAGAAGCCCTTTAGGATGAGGCTGCAGGTGCTGGGCCAGCAAATCCTTCCTTCCTCACTTGAACTGGGTGAAGAGGGTGAGCAGTGGTGGTGGGTAGTTTTTTTCCTGTTAGCAGCATGTTCCTTCAGTACATTTCATGTTAATAGACCGTGAACAGACTGACAAATCTTTGTAGGAATGGTACACATGTGTGTAAATGGTGTGTACAGTCATGGGGCCAAGGTACAGCTCTCACATGCAACATGTTATGGTCTAACCCCAGGCAGCAACTAAGCAGAGCACAGACTCTTGCTTACTCTCCACCCTGATCAGGATAGGAGGAATAGAATTGGAAGGGTAAAAATAAGAAAACACATGGGTTGAAAGAAGAAAAAAAAAATTTTCAACCAATTAACCTATTATTTTTTCAAACCAATAACAATAATAATATTGTAATGAAAAGGAAAATTGCAGAGAGAAATAAAACCCAAGAAAGGCAAGTGTTGCAAATGAAAACACTTGTTCATCACCAGCTGGCACATGCCCAGCCAGTCCCTGAGCCATGGCCCCCCAGACAAGCTTCCTCCAGCTTTATATCCTGATTGAGATAGCATATGGTCTGGGATATCCCTTGGGTCATCTGGGGTCAGCTGTCCTGGCTGTGTCCCCTACCAACTCCTTGTGCATCCACGTCCTGCTGGGGTGAGATGAGGAGCAGAAAAGACCTTGACCCAGTGTAAGCACTACTCAGCAACAGCTGAAATATCCCTGAATTATCAGCACTGTTTCCCGCACGAATCCAAAACAGCCCCATACCAGCTACTGTGGAGAAAATCAACACTATCCCAGCCAAAACCAGCAACAGAAACAGATTTGTGTTATCTCCATCTTTGTTAAGAGATGAGAGCTCTTTGAGTTCCTTAGTATTTGTCTCACCCTTTAAATTAATTACAGTTACGTATGGTATCATACTCATGGCTCACAGCACACATGTATAGATAGTGTTTGCAAAGGTGTTTTTCTGGCTGAATGTCTCTTAATAAGGGAAATACCCTTGGAGAAGCAGAAAGTCAGTGCTTAAGGAGGTGTTTAGTCTATCAGTAGAGAGACCCTGCACCCAGGCTACGTGAAGGATGTTTCTATTGACCTTAATGAAGACAGATACTTTTATGTTCATTGGTCAGTTGTGCCTTATTCTTTTCCTCCCTATTCTTTCCATTTCACCAACATTTTAATTAAATCAGCAGGAAATGTCCTCAGCTTACTTGACAGCTTAATGTACTTGGCTTACTTAAAAGCTCCTAGTCAACATATCACAGCCAACCCTGAACTTATGTGGTATTTCCTGCTGCAGCTGGATTCTGCTAAGTCTATAGGTCCTGATGGGATTCTTCCCAGGGTACTCAGAGGGATGATGTCCTTGTGAGACCTCACTCAATGATTTTTCAATGGTCTTGGGAATCTGGAATGGTTTCAGTTGTCTGGAAGCTTGCAAATATTGGCCTAATTTTTAAGAATAGCTAGACGACGACTCTGGTAACTGCAGGTCTGTCAGTCTCACATCAGTACTGGTAAAATGATGGATAGGATTATTCTGGGAAGTAGCGGAAAACTCCTGAAGCACAGTACAGTCATCATCAGTAACAGGCAACATGGTTTCATGTGGGAAAAATCCTGCTTGTCAAAGTTAATTTCCTTTTACGACAAGGTAACCCACCCTGTTGATCAAAGGACACCAGTTGATACAGTCTTTTTGGATTTCAGTAAAGATTTTTACGCTGTCTCTCACAGGATCCTTTTGGACAAAATGTCAATCACACAGCTGGATAAACACATCATCTGATGGGTGATCAACTGGCTCAGGGGTCAGGCACAGGGTTATAGGTGACATCAGACTGGTGACCTGTCACTAGTGGGTTCCACAGATCTCTGTCCTTGGCCCTGTGCTCTTCAACATCTTCATAAATTACTGGGACACAGGTTTATAAGGTATACCAAGTGAAGTTGTTGATGATACTAAATTGGGAGGAGCTGCGTACTCCATCAGAGAGGCTCTGCAGAGAGACTTTGACAAATTAGAGGGCTCAGCAGTCACCATTTGTATAAAGTTTAACATGGGCAAGTCCCAGATTCAGCACCTGTGACAGGATAACCTTGGATATAAGGACAGACTGGGGAACAAGAGGCTGGAAAGGGCTCTAGAGGTCCTGGTTGGTAGCAAGGAGAACATGAGTTGATAGTGTGTCCTGGCAGCCAGGAACAGGCACTGGAACAGGCTCCCCAGCAAAGTGGTGACACCCCAAGCCCGTAAAAGTTCAAGAAACATTTGGACAACTCCTTCAGTACATGGTGTGATTTTTTGTGTTGGCCTGTGCAGGGCTAGGAGTTGACTACATCCTTGTGGGTCCCAAATAACTCAGGATATTTTGTGTTTCTGCTCTGTGACCAAGGTGCTGAGGCATGTCTTGCCTGTTGGGCAGTGCCTGCCTAGATAATGTCTGCTACCTTCTGCTGGGCATTTGCACTTAACTCCCTCAGGGCATGTTATGATTTCTTGAGACTTATCCTTGGCATGCTTTCTTTCACCCCATGTTTTTACTTTACACTGTGATAACACAGTTTTCCTCTGAAGCCTGCCAGTAGATACATAAAACATTCTGAAAGCTGCCTGCATGACTGCCTTTTAGATACTATGTCTGTGTCTGATCCCTCAGAGGATTTAAAAAGCAGGAAGAATTTCTGAGGAAACCAAGCTCAAGAAGAATTTATTTTTGTTTTTAAAGTTGTGTTTTATTATCATAATTGCTAATGCAGTTGCCACCTTTGAGTCCTGCAGTCCTGGCAGGCTCTCAAACCATCAGGTCAGACTTCAGTTCTAGCCTGCAAGTGATGTTGCACTGCGCTCACATTTCTGATCTAGCCAGTGCTGCAACATTAACTCAGACGAGCAGAAGACATATGACTGGGAGGGTGAAGGCTGAAGATGTAGGTTGTATAAAAGTGGGGTTTTTTAATGTAAAAGTACAGTTACTTGAAATGGGAAAACACTTGTTCTCCCAGACTGACACTGTCCCTTTAATGGAATGGCTTGATCTCTCACTCAGCCCTGGCCAAGTGCCCAACTATCTTCATTTAAACTTTGGCCAACTAAAGAGCAGCAATACAAGATACAATATCTAGATGCAAGGTGTAGCCATTTACAAGTGGATAGGCTATTTTTTTGTAGATTGCTTTATTTTGGTAAACAAAACATATTTTCCAGTATGACATACAGGACATATTTTCTACACTGAAAACTTTTTTAATCCACAATTTGCTTTCTGGATGCCTTCAAAGGTAAGAGACTTTGTTATTTCCTCTCTAGTTTTAGAGGACTGCACTTATGGTTTCTGTATAAGTAGCTGCTTGATGGACTTGAAAAGAAGATGTAGGAAGGATTTTTACATTTAACATATTGTTTTCATTATTAATGATATTTAAAATTAATTTTGTAACTCACAGGCTTTTTTGTTTAAATCAGCTTTAATTCAGTATTTAATTTTGTTCCGTATTCTGTAAAAATACATTGAATTGCACATTTAAAAATTCGAATTTTCATTTTATCAGTATATTGTCATTATAATAGAATATTATATTTTTGAAAAATACTGCACGTATTCTGTAACATCCATGTAATATTAATAATATATTCATGTATTGAATTTCATTACTAAGCCACTGTTTCTTAGAAGAATAAGTTGTTCGTACTCATGCTCCAGACCTTTTGTTGAGAAAGAAAAGGCAGTGTTGCACCCATATTTGTTCTTTAATAAACAGGTTCTGCTATCCATGTGAGCTACAGTTGAGGTAGTGCTGGCTACTGTGCTTAAATTACCTACACAGCGATTTTTGTAATTGTTTTTTATATATTTTCTCTAGAATTATGCTTCCCACAAATATGTTTTAAGGTATCTGTATTTGTTTATTTGCTTATATTAATGAAGTATTCACAGGTGGCTTTTTACTTTTAACAGGAAGGAAAAGTTTCTATTTGGGATGAAAGTCAATATGAGGAAAAAAAGTCTTTTCTTTTGCTTTATACTTCTGGCTATGATAACCAACCAGATAGTACATGGTCAAAACAGAAAGAAAGGAAAGAATATTTACTCTCCTATGCCAAAAGATGAAGGTAAAACCATTTTCTTAAAATTTTTGATTGATTGCGTTGCATGTACCCATGCATTTTAGCATTATTATTCAGTAATTGATAACTCTCATGTGAATATGTGAAATGTAATTTATTTTGATTATGACTGCTGAGAAATAGTTTTTGGCTTTTGGACATGGATTCCACTTTGATCAATAATTTTCATGGGCATGCATATCTCTTAAGAGAAATTATAAGAAGCCTGATTTTTTGTTTGAGATTGCATGTGGTAAATTTTCTATACAAAATCAAATAAAATATTAAAACGATCCCATCGAGACCCTACCTTGAGAGTTTTCATTAGAATTTCTTGGATTTTTACAGTTAAATTTATTCTTAGATTTTTTACTGGAGAGACAGAGGAATCTTTGGGAAAATTATTTTTGCAGAGAATGATCTGAAATCTCTTGTGCAGGTCTTCCCATCATTCATAGATTTAATTTTCTTGTTCCCTTACAGGTGATATGTGTCTCATTGATATAGTCTTTATCTTGGACAGTTCAGAAAGTGCCAAAAATAGATTGTTTGACTTACAGAAGAATTTTGTTCAAAACTTAACTGACAGCATTTTCCAGATGAAGCCAGTGAAGTCTCACATGTATAGTGTCAAGCTAGCAAGTATGCAGTTCAGCAGCACAGTCAGCACTGATCATCCCTTTACAGCCTGGACAAATGTCCAGAATTTTAAGGAGAAAATCACTTCTCTGGGCTTTATTGGCCATGGCACTTATTCCTATTATGCAGTTTCAAATGCCACTCAGCTGTTTAAAACTGAAAGTCGTAAGAGAAGTGTGAAAGTGGCCTTTTTGATGACTGATGGTGTGGATCATCCAAACAGCCCTAATGTCCAGGGTATAGCCACAACAGCTAGAAGTCTTGGAATACATTTTATTACCATTGGCCTTTCTAAGAAAACAGTCCAAGAAGAAAAATTGCGCATGATATCTGGTGATTTGTCTTCTAAACATGTCCTATGCCTGGATGATCAGAACCTGGTAGCTGATGTAGCATTGGAGCTGGTAAGTTATGCTGATGTTAATCTTGTCACGTGTCTATCCTTGGCATATTTCATTTAACTTTGATTAGGTAAGTCCTGGAGACAGTGCAGAGGGTTTTGTGGTGCCTTCTCTGCTACTGCAGGAGTCAGGGTAGATGGAGCTTCCTTCTGCCAGCCAGTCTCCAAGGAGTCGTGTGCTTGGACAATAATAGCTCAGCTGTCCTGATCACATTTCCCAACACACAGAATGTGTCTGTGAGCATATGAAAATACTTTAGAAGGTAGCTTGATCTCATGTATAATCACTGCATCCTTCCCCTATATATTCTGTTTCTAGGGCCTTCCAAAGGAAGGCGTCTGATTAGGAAGTCTCTTCATAGTCCTTGTTGTTAGCACTATGCCTTAATACTGCCTGTTTAGCTGTCCCACTAATTGTCATCTGTTGTCTGATCACTGTGTGTCACATGGAATAACCCTCTCTTCCTGCAAGAGGTCTTTTCTGTATGAGTAGTTCCACAGACTGATTCTCACCCCTTTGAGGAAGGAATGAAGGATGAAGGTATTTATCATCTCTACCATTCACTGTGGAGATTCTATAAACTAGACAGGAGAAATTAGTACTCTCTTGAATTAAGTTGTATCTATATGGAAGTAATATTTTTATTTTATTTTATTTTATTTTCAGGAAACCTTGCTGCAGAAGCAGGTATGGTTTTTGGGCTTTGTGTTTGATTTGATACTCTTATCGACACTAGATTTCCCAAAGTCTGCTTCTTCTATTATGCAACAATACTTGAGGATTAATCAACCTTCCATCTCTGGTTAAATTTTCTGACCACGATTACTTTTATTTTAACTTTCCTGCATTTCTTCTGTCCTTTTGCCTGAGAAATCTATGATATTAGCTCATTAGTGAGTAGCATCAACAGTAAGATATAAAGAACTCTTCCTACAAGAGTGGAATAGGTCTAATGCAAGAAATGCAAATTCATTTGTGGTCTCATTAGAAAACAATAACAATGTTAAAATGGTTCAAAATATTTATGTAAGATTTCACAGTACTGTGTACTATGTATATGCTATCTTAAACATTTGTAATTATTACAGTGACTGCAGTCATTACAGTAAGAGAATTATTTTTGGTATAAATAAAACAAGTAACAGGTTTTGGTTGCTTAATATGGAAGTTTTATGTTGGTTATATGAGGAATAAATATATTAGAACATAATTTATTTCCTACTATTGCACTATTATATTTAATCTGTGGACAAACCAAAATTTTATGCTTTAAAAATTTGAAATAATGTATTTAAAAAACATTCTCCTTTATCTTTCTATTAACCTTTTAGTGTGTGCGGAAGACTTGTGAGTGTGAAAAGGGAGTGAAAGGAGACAAAGGTGATTCAGTAAGTATGCATTTATTTGAGTATACTCAAGAATCTGAATTTTAATCAAGATCAATACTGCACAGTATTTTATTTGGTTACTATGTGAACTATGTAAAAACCAAGACATTAGCTGTGCATGTACTGCAAAAGATTGATTTATTGTAACATATCATGTTGGTAGTGAAAGGCCACTGTTAAAAGAGCTTAGAAAAAAAACCTATCCATAGTCAGATACTATCTTGAAAATATATTTCTATTATTGGGTAATAAAGCACTGTGGATAAGTAGATGATTTTGAAGCCCAAATAAAAAGTTGTTCTTGAACCTTGCAATGGGGAAGGACTTTGTCCATTAGACAAAGGTTTTCACCCACCACTCACTTCCATTTTTGTAAGGAGTAAAGATTCAAAAGTCTGAGGGTAATGGATATATGAGGAAAGGTCTAAAACTCTGCCTCCAACACTGTCTTTTCTCTTGTGACACTTCAGAACATATTTCCTGGCTCTAGTAAGGAACAGAAAAGTGTGAGTTCAGACAGTGGGTGACCTGTCTGATCATTTTGCTGTCTTTAATAGTTCCCCCAGAGACAAGCAAGGTACATTCAGAGGTTTTTGACTTTCTCCCTACACTCTAATGGGTCAACCATACCATTAGCAGGTTATGACACCAGGGCCTATCATTCAATCCTTGTGGATAATGTGCATCTGGATCATGTACACCAGAACCTCTGTTTGCAATTTAAAATTTTAGATCCAAGAATTTTTAAGTTATTTTATCCAAAATTATTAGATACAGCCTGTTATACAGATGTGTATACACCAAACTTTCTAGTCTCCACCATCATGATCCTCCAAAGAGTAATAAAAAATGGTGCAGTAATTTTTTCCTTAGTGCTGCTGAATATTGCCCCTAAGCTGTTTTTTTGTACAGTTTTTCTTTTTCTAAGCAGAGAAGATGAGATAGTGGAGATTAATTGAAAAATTGGAAGAAAGAACTGTGTTTGTTTTCTGTAATGCCGTGCTGATTAGATTTTTCAGATGCTCTGTAGCAAATGTATTTATCATTGAATCATTTATCATTTATCATTTATCATTGTTTAAAACATTTTTTTAGATAACTTATAATACCAGTGTGGGTTCAGCTAAGCGAATATTGTGTCACATGTACCATACTTGAATCAGTGGGGGTTTCTTCTTCATTTATTCCAGAATGATTTTGGACTAAAATATAGTCTTAGACAAGCTGCAGAATTTTATGCTCATAATGATAATAACATTTTCCTGCTTTGTTTCAGGGCAGTGATGGAAGCAGGGGGGAGAAAGGTGACCCAGGACCAAAAGGAAACAAGGTAATGTGAATTTAGAAGAAATAAAGCAAATTTCAATCCAGTTATTCAAACCATAGATGTGAATATAGAATAGGAAAAATATGTTAAAATAGTAAGTTCTAAATGTTGAGGTTTGCTAGTTTATAGTTAGCTACTTTACAAGTGTGAGTTAAAAATTTAAAACTAAACTGCTATCAAGTTAAGACTGCCTATCATTCCAGTTTTTCTCTGACAGGAGAAGTTTCTGAATATAGTTGAAGGCTGTTTAGGTTCCACAGAGCTTTCTAACAGTACACAGATCCCTTGATCAGAGTGCTTCACTCCAATAACTAAGATTTCAGTCATCTAATGATAATAGTTGAGTTTTCTAGTTTAATGATCAGGAAATGTGTATCCTTGATTGTTGAAGGACAAAGTGCGAACTCTAGTAAATAGGAAATAACAGTTCTACTTCTTTAACAGTGTTGCTGCTTTTAATGCAATAGACATAAATGAAAGGGTATTACTATTTCTGTTGTATTCCTTTGCTTCCAATAGGGTGATGCTCAAAAAGGAGATCATGGAGAGAAAGGTGAAGAGGTATGTGACTACTACACTGCTAACTCGCTTTTTTTGACTTTTCACATTTTCTGAACTAAAAATGTTTTTTTCATTTCTTTATGTGTCTACTGTATTCAGTTATTTAAAGCACCTACACTAAGGCCTGGTTTAGAAAAACATGTATACCAAGAGAAACATTCTAACCATGTGCTTAAATATAGAGATGAGATGCTACTGGGAGAAGGAACTTCTGAAGCTGTGTGATTTTTAATTGACTTACATTAGACTTATCCCAAAGACACACATGATAAAAACTCTTCGCTAGCTTCTAACAACTGATAATTCTCAGAATTCTTGTTGATTCACTGCAGAAAGAGTAACACTTCTCCCTGTATAAAAGTAACTCAGTTTAAGAGTCCTATTTAAATGGCAACATGTATCTCCTGAGTGGCATATTTACAGCTAATATGTGAGTGAAAATTACACATCTAGATTTGAAGACAATTACATGTTAAACAATTTCAGAGAGATATTTTTATGTTGTGAATAGTTAAACTTCTGAAACATATTTTTTTTCTGGGGTGGTTGGGACTTTTGCTACTTAAATTAGCTTTCTCTTTTATGATTTTTTCCTTTTTTCAATTTTTTGAATAGGGAGCTCCTGGCTACAAGGGAGACAAGGTGAGTTTTTTGTAGAACAGAAGTAGTCTGAAAATAAATTTTCACTTGCTGACAGTGTATATGAAAGAATTGAAAAAAGAACCTGTCTCTTTGTCATGAAAGCTCCTAATGCAATCCCTAGAAGTAAATTCAAAATTTATGTAAATGCTTACAGGATGAATTGCTGGAAATAAAAAGCCCACAAAATCAGAGAACGTAATGTAAATATAAAAAAGAAAACTGTCAACAACCAGAAACACAGTTTCTGGAAGGAAAAGAATGTTGGGGATTGAATAAGAGGGAAAGACAAAATGTTTGCAAGAACACAATGTGACAATCATTAGCTTTTGAAAAAATTACCACAAGGAAGTTTACTTTTAACCTATCTATAACTTGCAAGGGATAATGCTTGATCAAGAAAATTTTCAACATAGTCTCTCCAAGAAGATAAAAAATCCTATGCATTTTAGCGACTTGCAGGACTCTAGAGATGAATTGCAAAGTGTACCATCATAGTCAGAAATGAAACAGAGATAATCCCATTTTGATTTTTCTTGGTTTGACACTTGTCTCTCTAGATTGTTAATAAAAGCAATGCCTCTATGAATCTTTGTATTCATTAGTAAAATGCTTCAGTCAATTTTTTGGTAAGATTTCGTGAAAATGGCAACAGCAGACTCATAGGTCTACTTTTCATGTGTCTAACGATATGTTAAATGATCAGTGAAACACTTAATTCTTTCTTCATTCCGTATGTGCATCTCACAGCTGCTACTCAGGAAAATCTCAGACATTACAGTAATGAAATGAGAGCCTGGAAAGGATCTCTGGAGACAGTGCAGCGAAGTGGCAAACTGCAGCAAAACTTATTAGATATTAAATGCAGTATCCTCTGGTATAAGTTGGATGGTTTGCAGGCATTTTCAGAAATAACCTATCTTGAGTATAACCAGATCTTATCTTCTACAGACCATGTATAATGATGATGATTCCAGGTCCTCAGAGTCAACTAAACCTCTTGTGCTACTGCTTGCACAGTCTTTAATGCATATAGTGTAATCAAATAATCTTGTTTAGCTGTGAACCCTTTGATTTCTTATAAAGGGTGAAAGAGGAGAATGTGGACCCCCGGGAACAAAAGGAGAAATAGTAAGTATAATTTTTATTTTAAGTGTTTCATGCTGATACTAGATACTAGAAAATCATGTGACATAATTATAAACACAGTTTGAAAAGATTATTGTAAATTTGGAATAACTTAAAATTCCCTGGTGGTAAAGATGCAATTGTAGCAGAAGTATGATTTGTAGAAACTGAACCCACAGTTCACCACATTCTTTTTTTCCAATTTGCATAAGAATTGCAGATCCTTACATAAAACAAAAGCTGCCCCTACCAATGCCAAGCCTTGCTTACACAGGACTGAGCGTCTTACAGAGAGCACCCAATTTATGTCCTTCAAAGTTTAATTTCAATTTGAGTTATATTGCAATGAAAGCAGGTTCTTAGCTGACATGAACAACTTTCAGGTCTACAAGACCATCTATGCTGATATGAATTCACACTTCTATCCAGTCCTGCTTTCCTTTTAACCTCAGTGCTGTAGTGTTGCAAGAAAATACAGATTTTTACCTGGTTCATTTACATTCTGAAAGATGGAAGGATAATGTACTCCTAAGTGAGATGATCATGTATCTTGAGTTCATACAAGCAGGTTCGTATGAGTCATGCAAACCACTAATTTATAGTTAGAATTGCTAAGAACTACCAATTAGATTGCACCTAGTATTCTATTAAAACACATTTCTCCAATTTTACCACCCATATTATGCCTACCTTTATCAAATATCACCTTGAAATTTTTTGCTTTCCTGGAAGCTGCTATTTTATGATTGATTTTGGGTATGAATGAATTAATATTAATTCCAGAAGTATTTATTGCAAAGAAAAAAGGGCATTACACAGTAATGAAAATCTAAAGGCTGAGAATATCTTGTGGGATACTGTTTTTTAAATGGCAGCAAATTTCATACCTCAGTGAATCAGAGAAGTCTGAAATACCAATGAAAAAGGAGAGACCTGCATCTCTCAGAGGAATAAAGAAATATCATACCTTCTTTATCCAGGCATGTGAGAAATACCATGATGTTATGTGAAATGTCTACTCAGCTAAAAGGAAGCTGTTCAGAAGCTGGCAAAGAACATGATCAAAGCAGACAAGAAAACTGGATATAGAAAACATGCCAGGGCTGCCAGAAATCTGCTTGCTTCATTTCTGTTGAGGACAGTGATGAAAAAAACACGTTGTCCTCTGCAGGGGATCAATCAGTTCCAGAATTCCCACCTTCACTTTCAGAAATCCTGAAGACAAAACAAAGTTATGGCTTTATTTTTGAAGAAAGCATTCTAGGCTAGACAAAATCAAACACAAAATACATATAGCCAAATGTATGAGAAACAAATTCAGTATTCTGAGGTTGATCTTAACTGGGGTGATGGATATTGAAGGATGACTGGGAGTCTAATTTGAAAATGTTGCATTTATCCACTACCATTTCTCATCACACTACTCAGACTAAATCCAGTAGTTTTGATGCTGTATATCAGAGCTTTCTCAAATGCTGTTGAGGCTTGAAATTTAGACACTTTTTGTTTGGTTTTGAAATTGGAACTGACTCAAATCATGTGTTGGTATGCTACCAAAAGTAGCTATCACTGCATCAGCTTGTCACTGTTTGTACAATCCATTGCTTGTGTGGTTGGGCTGGAAATGGGCTGGAACTGAGAGGGATTATCTCTCTCTCTGGTGTCTGATGCTTGGCTTGGGAGGAAATACCAGGGAGCAGAGAATAGTTTGAAATTTCTGACTCTGAATCTCTAGGGGGGCAGTTGATGGAGAGTCTGCACGGGTATCCCTGCTAAATTTGTCAAGGCTATTAGAAGTTCAAAATGTGACACATATCTTGAAAAATGCAGCAACCTGCTAGTGCCTCTGGCCATAGAGATGTTACTAATTAAAGGAGAAGTAAGAGAAATAAAAAAAACAGTGAATTTGCTCAGAATTGTTTTTGCTTTAGAAATAAATTATAACTGAGTATTGACTCAAGTGGAAGTGACATTCTGTAGAAAATACATTGTGGTGACTAAAGAAAAAACAGTGAAGCAGACATATTTTTAAATTATCTGCAGTGCTGGTGACTGGTAAGGACCCAATAAATGGAGAAATCACAGCTAGTGCTAAAAAGCATGGCATTTTTAATATTTTGGATGCATTTTTAATAGATTTTGTGAATTATTAGTGTGATTCTGGGAGGCTATTAGTCAGAAGTTTGAGTTAGTGAGACAAAGTTACCTGAAGTTATTCCGGTATAGAAACTGCAGCATTTTTATTAAGAATTCTGTATCTAATATGCTTCTAGGAATTAAGTTTAAAGACCTGTAGCAAATAAAAACTTCTTAATCAAATAGCTAAGATGTTAAATAGACATTCACTATGCTTGTTGTATATGAAAAGTGTTTTAAACAAATATTGAGGGTGGAATGTAACAGGTAATTACTGAATAGAGTATGAGAGCAGCATACTCTAGTGAGAGAATAAAGTCTCTAGAAAATGCTTGAACAGAGATTTGAGCCATTATAAATGCATGTTAAGTGCTTGACATTCAAAAGCTGATTGAAATTTCCCTTTAATCTGATAATTGAATCTAATTTTTCCTTAGGGTTTGAAGGGCTCTGTGGGCCCTATGGGACCTCGGGGACCTCAGGTAAGGGAGGTCAAATAAGCTACCAAGTATAAAAGACTATATTCTGTAAGTTTCTGTATACAACTTGTAAATTCTGTGAAAAACAGCCGTATTTTTCTGCCAGTACTGATTTTTGAGTATTAACAACATTCAATGTGTTGGGTACTTCACAGGGTATGATGCAGAAAACTCTTGTCCTTTAGAGCTTAGAATTGTGCTATATGATATTGTACCCCATTCGGGGGGAAATAAAACCCCAACATTTATATGTGTCTTCAAAGGCAGCTCATTGTTTGCTTTGACTTTTTTGTAGGGTATCAGGGGAGATCCAGGACAGCAAGGCCCAAAAGGCATTCAAGGAAACAAGGTAAGATGTAGCTGTATGTGTGTAGCTGAATATGTTCTTTATGCAGGGAGAGAGGATGCAGTTTCTGTTCTACAGAAACTCTGTAGAACCTTTTTGCTCTACCATCTTTTTCTGTCAGTAGTTTTTTATTAGTGGTGTTATTTTCACAGCAATAACGTCTGCACCTGGGTGGTCCACCATCATGTGATGAAGACTTTGTGTTGTTGGCACATGCACTAACTTCCTTATCTGGGTCTCCAAGAACATTTTGTAGGGCCATAGTAGGATGTAACCAAGGATCTCCGTAGAGCCACAGCACTTATGTCAGAATTTCAATCACCTGAATATGTGTCTTGACTTTGGCCATCACATGGGAAGCTTTTTCTCTAGAAGATTTTTTTGCCTGCAATGCCTGTGTTTAAAGATTTTAAGTACTTGTAGATGAGGGTTGAAACCTCCAGACTGAGTATTTACGATAATTTTAAATTGCTTGTGTATAAAAACTCAAGGCAATTGGTTGAGGTATGAGATTTTATGACAATTAATGCCTTTGTGATATTTAAAATAGATAATTTAGAGTTAATGACTACACCTTGTCAAGCAAAATCAGTTGGATAAAGTGTGAATTTAGGAAGCCTTCTGGTTTGCAAAACTTTGGGAAATTGCTCTATGTGAATGTGGTTGTCTTGCCCATGGGAGAGTTATTAACATCAATGTTCGGTGCAGAAAGATCTTTCATTTATCAGTTTGATACAAAGACTTTCTACAACAGGATTGTTGATAGCCTGGCTAACAATCTAAGTTACACAAGACAAATTAATTCATACAAAGCTTATTTTTAAAAGATACACTATATAAACACACATGTTCTGTTTCTTAGGCAACAATTTAATTCGAAAATTCACAGAAATAAATTTAGATACAGGAAATGTTTATTATTAAAAGTTTGGAATATTGCCATCCATCATGATTTTCCTCCTCCTGACAAATGCTTTTTCATACTTCTCATTCCTTCATCTTCCCAACAAAATGCTTGATTGGGAAAGCTGCTGCAGAGTACTTCAGAAGTGGAAAAAGAAATAGGATGATGAGTTTGAAAGAAGCTATTCATACATGTGGTGGAAAAATCATGTCTCTCTTTAAAATTCAGCACAGCAAATTACTGTAATTTTTTAATCTCTCATTTCACATTGATGAGTCCAAGACTGTAGAACCAGATACTTCTATTATACACAAAACCAGATTTGTTGAATCTTGTATGTCCTCCTGCCAGTCTCTTCACATATTTTCATGGCTGCAAAATACATATATCTTTCTCTAGAATCCATCTACAGGGATCCAGTATTTATGGTCTGTTGTTAGGCTTTAGCTACAGATTTTTAGTAAGAATAAGAAACTTCCCTCTTTTATCAGCTTTCAAATCCCCAGCCTACTGTTTAAAGTCTACAGTCAAGATTTTTCCGTGCTCAATAATAAATAAAAATACTGCCAGACAAGTTTAGCTAATAGACTTAGATAATTATACTCAAAGGGTATAGAAGAAACATGTATATGTTTAAGGGTTATCTCTTGTCCATACCTAATGCCAAAGCTAAGCTTTGGTATTTTTGAGCTTATTTGAGATAAGTGAAAAAATTTTTAATGATCAGTACAGATAATCAATGGTTGTTTTCAGATTAATAAACAGCCATTCAGCTAGTAAAGGTCAAGGCCTTTTTTTTGGTTCAGACACATAGCAGTCTTTCCAATATCTTTTGTCCTCAGAGAAGAATTATTAAATTGCTCTTTTAAAATTAGTTTTCATGACACATAATACAATATCTCTAAAAAGTGGCAGTTATTTATAATAGCCTTGGATAAAATAAATAAGTCTATTTTTAGTGCAGTTCCTTGGCCTTTCCTTTCTAACATTTTCTGCATTTTTAATTGAACCGGTGACTTCATCTTGGTGGCATTGGTACTGGTGTGACATAACACAGAACACCACTGCTGAACTTTTATTCTTTGTTACTGGGCCATGTTGAGGTTTGAAAGAGTAGATTCAATTCCTCAAAATACAAACTCCATATCAAGCTCAGCCTAGAGACAGTTTGGGTCTCAGTTGTGGAGTGTACAGTTCACTCACGTATCTGGCTGGCTCAGTGCATCCCACACCTTTGTAATTAATGCAGGTTATGGGTATGGATGCATCCTCTCACTTTGCAGTGCCAGGTGGCAAACACAGGTGGGGACAGTGCCATCTGAGTGCTGTCTGGCTCTGGAAGCCACCAGCACGATAGGCTTGGTGGCATTGCACCTTCAACTAATTCAGTTTGACTTGTCTGAAGCAAGGTAGCATGATGTCCAGAAATATTATCTAAGAAATTACTTAAAGCAATATTTCATTCTTTACTTCTATTATTTGTATGCATTTTCTTATTCTCAATCTGCTGGCTAATCTCTCAATGTTAAATTTTCACTGACTGCACAATACTTCCTTTCCTTCTAACAATACTGCTTTATTGTGTTGCCAGTAGTGAGCTGAAGCATTCTAAGTCCCACTGCCTGCACTGAATAGCTTTCCACTGACAGGAACTCAGCCTACCTGTTCCCATGCAGACAGGAAAGTTTAGGAGCAATCTTATGGAGCTGAATTAACCTTAACCTTAGTCTTTCTAATGCACTTTGTAATCAGTGCTTATCTTTAATAACCTCTTAATATACAAGCAAATTTCATCAATTTGCTTCTATCCTCTTTCCAAACCATGTGTGAATATGTTGAACAACCTGTGTCCTGCCCAGAAGGCAGCTCAATGTAGCATTAACCAGAACCAGGTTTTGCCATTACACAAATTTTAAAATTTTTTTCTCTTATTTGCAATTCTGGGAAGTTGCAATATCTCAAAACCACCTAAATGATCTTATTACCAAAAATATAAACTTTCTGCATAAGGAGGCTGAAGCATTTAAAATAAGACATTTGAGCTCCATTTTTATTTAAAACCCATAAAATTATTATTATTATTATTATTATTATTATTACGAATTTACTTGACTAAATATATTTCCATTTATTGAAATACTAAACTGTTCACAGTTAATATGCTAACAGTAAACTTACAACACAGTATTCAATGATCATGGTTTTTCTGGAAAACAGAGTTCTAGTACTGAATGTAGTATTTTACAAATCTAAACTGGGGTGCCCTAGTATTCTTAGTGTTGCATAAAAAAAATATTTAAAACATGCATATATCTATTGATTTACTGAGACTGATTGGCATTATTTTGTCTGTTTCTAATTTATTTTCAGATGCTTAATATTTATTTTGAAAATCCCAAACCAACAATGTAGTCTATGCTATAGCAGCAGTAAGAGTAAATTCAAGATTTTTGAAAATGTGTTTTTAGCAAGGACAATAATCGTGACTTCACAAATTTCAGCGAATAATTTAAAAACCGAATTATATGGTTACAGATTATAAAACTGGGGCATGAAATCCAGGTATGACCTGTGTTCCACTCATGTGGTTATTGTTCCAGAATTGATGTTGGGTTTATTTAAACTCTTGGACCAGCTACTAAATATAAAGTGCATGTTCCTAGAAATCACAATATATTCATGGAAAGGCTGAGAATGATGTTCTTAAAATTCCCTGCTGTAATAAGGAGGTTCTCTGGAAAATTTTATTTGCGTAATCAGATTTTCAATTAAAGGCTAAAGTTTTATGAACAGACGTGTATTCAAACTTCTAAGGAAAAGGTTAAGTTTGAAAATTCAGAGCAGTTATTCCCATAAAATCATCCTGGGACAATTATGTGAAAAAAAATCTATCATTGCATACTTTCCTGAATACATTTCCCAGAACAAACTGCTAAGGGATCCACTTCTTCTCTGAGGCATATGAATTCTTTCCTCACTTATGTGGCAAGTTACTACTTTCCCAGGAGACTGAAAAAAATCCAATTTTCCTATGAACAAGTTTACTTTCTAGATATCTCAACTAACTTAGAAATATAAAATATCAATAATGTCTGTTAAAATATCTAAATCTATTTGCATTATTGTTGCCAATGTTTGCATTAAAGATAAAATCATTAAATTTGATTTTTTTTTTTTACTGTAGCTTAATCATTATCACTTTGTAGACTGAAAGACAGAGTGTTGCTGTCCCTTACAGTATGTATGGGCTCTCTGAAGACTATAGGAATTATTTATATTGTAACTAACTGGAACTCATCCTAACATAATGAACAATTTGGAGGGTGCAGATATTGGGTTTTTTGGGTTAGACTGTTAGGTATGTTCCAGGCTTAAAATGGTACAATTTCAATATGTAAAAACATTAAGCTCAGATCAAGTGTAATTGTCCTTCCCATTGTTCCAGACGATATTACATGCCACCCAAAGGAAAATCCCAATGAGAGAAAAAAGAATATGAGCAAAGTGTTTAACAAAGAAAATTATTACCAAAAAGCTTTTTGGAAAAGCAGACTTTTCTCTTTATATGTAGACATAACATTATATTTTTGCCAGAACTTCATGGCTTTCCTAAATTCCACATTACCTGTAACACCAAGACCAAAGAAGATAAAACCCAGATTTGGTAATAGCCGTTTGAAGTTTTAAACATTCAGTCTTCTAAATAGAATGAATCATATAAGTTTCCAAGTTTTTCATGTTGTCTGGTAGAAGGTTGAGTTTCTTTCTCCATTAATATTCAGGCATCCTCTTCTATCCATGAAGAAGTGTTCCACAGAACAGTATTTTCATACTACCCTACATGACTTTTATCACCAAGGCTCCTTACACTCCCTACCCCAGCACCTAGCCTTGCAAGGCACATGACACCAATTATTGGAAAGAAAACTGTAATGTTTTTATCACAGTTGAAAAGCAGAGCTTTTGTAAAAATATTAACTTCAGCAGGACTCCCATCTGCATTCAAGGTATGGCTCTATCATGTGGGTGAACTTGCAAAGAAGTGAATTATTTGTGATTGGAAGCATTCCTCAGAGTTACCGTCCTTGGGAAATTCTGTCAGGAATTCTGTCAACGTAGACAAAAAGCACAATGTCCATTTGGGTGACAGGAAAAAAAATTGGAGAGCACCTTCCAAGGACAATAAAGGGGACTGGCTTATGTTTTCAGCTGAGAGATGAGCCTGTATTTGTCAAATGCCATTTTTCACCATGCAACAAGTTCCTACACCATTTCAGAGGTTTAGTTTTATCAGCTGGAGGCAATGTCCTGAGTGGCATTTGCTATACCCAGAGGGTAGTGGTGCTGTATACAGCTGAAATATTTTTTTTTACCTGATAGATACCTTTTTTAATATATTTTGAACTTTGTGTATTTTTGGATTTATTCTGTGGAGCATGTTCATGCATGCTGGCATGACAGAAATCCCAGTCTTCCTTGTCCATTAAAGAAACAAGGATTGGAGCAGCTAATACTTAGCATATTGCCTTGCCTTCCATCCCTGTCCATCCTGGATTGTGTTCAGGCCCTGAAGCTGCACAGGGCTGAACCTGTTATTGTGGCTTGTCAAGTAGAAAGGAACTGAAGCCAGAGTTGGTGCTGAGGTAAGGGAGCCTGTGGGCTGAAAGGCAAAATTTCATAGGCACCAGGCTGCAAGAACTGTAGAAGATGGGTTGAGGAATTTTTGTTGTTGTTTGATCAGTTTCAAATGAACACATCAGGAAAAACACAGGTATGAGGAAAACCGGTAAATTTGCAATTGGCTTTGTATCAGTAAAAATTGCATTATTTATGATAATCTGTATACAGATGAACTGTATTGTGACTCTGGTCCTAAGGTTTCATGAAAATATTGTTAGGAAAACCAAACAAGTTCTACCTAGGAAGACAGTCAACCTTTTAGCTATGTTCTGTATTTTTGCAATATTTGCATGCACAAATCCACATTAACACAATATCAATATTGTTACTACCCTATCAGTGTCCTATATGGAGATATGCTATTCCACTGAGTGATAGCAGTTTTGTTTCTGCCTTTTAAGACATAACTTCTCCTGGCATTGTATTGATTTATTAGATTATGAAGATGTGCCAGCAAATCTTGCATTTTGAGTAAGTTTTAAATTTCATAGCTATTTCCAAATTATTATACTGTTCTGTAGTGGAACAAATTTAAGTTTGAGCATCAAGTTCCATGTTATTCTAGATTTAAAGCTGCAGCAGTAGCACTACAAGTGCATAGTCATCAGAAATTAAGCTTCAGGAATAGTCTATTTATTTACCTCTGCTGTACCTTTCCATTTCTGCATCTTAGCTTCATTCTTTGGCTGATTAAAAACTGATTGATTTTGTGAGGAAATGGAATTTTTTACACTTCTATTGACTTCTCAAGTGTAAAATTCTCATTGAAAGGTTGCAGAACTAAGCATATAAAATTTCTAAGTAAATATAAGTTTCAATCCCCAAAAGTTTAACACCTTCCCACAAAATAAACACATTTTGATAAAAAAATTAGTAACTATGTGGCTGTGTTGGCTTTGTTAAAAACACAGTATACAGAAGGGAGGATGAGAATAAGGAGCTGCAGTCAAAGATAGCAGTAGGTACAACAGTCATGCTACATCTGGATTTGTTGTTATGGCAAGAACCTTGAGTGCAATGTTGGAAGCTTAAGCACTGCTTCATTTCCAAATACCCGTCTTTCTATAAAGAAAAGTCTGTAGAATATTTTGGCACCAAAATATTGGATGAAGTCAGGACCAAAGATGGGACAAAAAAAAAAAATATCTTTCATGATGCATATGAAAGAGTGGCTTTATAAAATTATTATGTCTTGGGTGGCCAGGATATAGGCTCTGCATCTAATCTAAACATATTTCTTCAAGACAGGTTTAGATTATTTTGTTTATTTGTTTTTTACTTTAAAAATGTATTTCTCTAGCCCTAAATGAGGCTTTGGAAAGACACTCTGTCAGAATTTGGTTAAACTTCTATTCACATTAATAGTTTTTTTCCATTTTTTCTCTTTAGGGGGAACAAGGCCCTCCAGGTCCCTATGGTCCTGCAGGACCCTCTGGCATTGGAGAGCCAGGACCCAAGGTAACTGTCAGAAATATGTTTGTTAAAGTGATAGCTGTGCGCAATTTTTTTGAATAAAATTTCTCACCAACAGTTTTATCAAAGTCAAAGTCTTATCACCTAAATGTAAAACTGATTGACAAGTTTTTGTATTCACATAGGATAGATATAAAATACTTGCTTTCCCAGCAGCTCTTGAGTTTTATGATGATCCTATTGATAGAAGTCAGAAATAATGCCATTTAAATGGGGGTTACCTGTGTGAGATAATTTTTAAGGACAAGCAGATGCTTGCACTAATGAGTAAACCACACTTCAAGGTATAGAAATACATCTTAGTCACTGTTCTATATGGTCAAGTGAGAGGTTTGCCTTGTCATTCACTGGGGAACAGATATTCTTAAAAGATTCTCCCATGAAGCTTTGAATACCTCCATCTCATTTTATTGTGAAAGACTAGAAGGTGGAATCCAGTCTTGGAAAAGTCATGTCTGCCTATGCTGGCCAGCCATATCTTCTCATGGAAAACTACAAAAGCATCTCCATAGGAAACATGACTCCTTAGTTTACAAGAGTTTTGTCAGAGACCGACATCTCAGAGTCAGACAAAAAAATGTAAATTGGGCAGTACTAGACCTCACTCTAGTTCTCGTGCTGACTCTCTAGTGTAGCTTTATGCCATCTTTTCCCATGTTTTGGAGCCAAATGCCACTAACATATTTACAGTTTTTTGCTTTTAGTGCCATTAATTGGACATTCATTGAATTCCTGCATATTTCCTTTGCAGCAGCATAGATCCCAGAACACAGAGAGGGTTTATGAGCTAAGAAATCATGCAAAAGGAAAAACACTTGGTCCTTCCAGAAGGGAATATAGTTTATGGAGAAGAAATGTCACCCCCTGTCTCTTTACTATGCTGTAGAAAGATAAAAATCCTCTGTGCCCTTACCCTTGGAGCACACAGTCCTCAGTAAACTGGACAAATTGTGAAGATTATGACACCTTGTAAGTAGAAGATGAAGAAACCATACAGCTCCTGGAGTTCCCATGCAATCCCATATTCCACTGAAGCAGGCTTCAATTCAAGTACCTAGATAGAGGCTACAGTGAGCATCCCACACACCTGAGCATTCCTGCTTTGATACTGCAGCCAGATTTAATGAGTTAGCTGCCTCATCCCTTTCATCTCTTGGGTTTTACAATTTTAAGCAGTTACCCCTATGTCTTGAGGGCTGGAATGTAGTCCAGTGTTCTGAGTACTAATAGAAAAGTACTTTCAAAAGTTTCTGAAACGTCATGTATGAGGAGGTTTTTTTTTCCTTTAGGAGAAGTTACAAATTAGATTTCAAGCCTTTGTGTGACACCATTAAATCATCTTTATGTAAATGTTTTGCTCTTCAAAAGTATCAAGTTGAATTAGGACTGAACTTTCTAATTTTCTTTTTCACAAGGGTGCTGAAGGTCGTGAAGGTCAAATTGGATTGCCAGGACCTCCTGGAATTGGTGAACCAGGATTACCTGTAAGTCAGTAATACATGCACTGGAAATTGAAATACAACAAAATGAGTCTTAGTGAGTGTAATTGATTGGCAGTAGTTGTATTGCCTACTGATTCCATAACCACCTTGTACCTAAACAGGAGCAGCATAAGCTATTCCAGCCCAATACATCAGTAGCTGCATGAGGCTTGTCCACATCCAAGTCACCTTTGGGAAAATTAAAAAAGTTTTATATACACATATATATAAATATATATATATGTATATATACATATGTATGTATATATATATGTATATATATGTAATATATACACACGTATATATGTGTATACACACATATATATAGATATATATGTGCGTGTGTATGTATGTATGTATGTATGTATGTAGAGATGTACTCCTACTTTTTAAAGTTGAGAATAATCTTTTAGCATTGTCTACAATAAAATTTTGAGAAGATGAAAATAAAAGAAATGAAACATCCCTCAACTCCTGTGTGTAATTTGGATCTCGTCAAGAACAGGAACCAAAATTATATGCTTTTACTTATATCTTTAATATCTGAACTACAGAACTTTGGCAAGCTCTTAATTTAATCCTCAGTAGCTGATTTTTCTTCCTGAAATGTATAAAATTTATGGGGTTTTTGTTCATTTGAAGCCACAAATGTAGATGGGTGTTAGATTAATTCTAGTATTTTTGAAAGTTACCTTGAATTTATGAAAGACTATTATTTCTCACAAAAATATGTGGAAACTTTTTGTGTAGTCAAGACCCTCCTTCAAAAAATACTTAGTAGCTTTAAAATTTGAAAGTTAGCTGAGTTTAACAAGAAGACAGAAAGTCTTAGAAAAATACTTATTTCTGCACTTGTTTAAATTAAAATTCACATTCTCTAGTGTTGCATATTTAACCTGTCATTATGTATCAAAATATGTTCAAACTGGTGATTTTTATTATGAAAATCATGAAATTATAGGGAATACATTTCACTTTAATACTAATTCTTTTATAAATAAATCTGCAGATTCATTTGAGTTTTAGGAGTACAATCTTTAGACATTAATTATGTAATTCACATCAATTCAGCATTGGCTTATTGTATTCTAAATTATCCAACTAATGGTTGTTGCAGTTCATTTTAATTGCCTGAGCTCAGTCAGATATTGTGGATGCATTTTCACTTGCCTGTGTCATAAGTGTCGCAAAATCCTGTACTAGAAAATTAGACAAAATTTCTATTAAAAATTGAATTGCTGGTACAATTTGAGTATATATATATTTTTTTTTTTCAGGGACCACCTGGCCCTGCTGGTCCACCAGGTGAGAGAGGTCCAGCAGGAGAGGGCATTCAAGGCCAGAAGGTAGTTTTATGGAAATGACTTTCTTTAACATTTAACAAATTTGCAGTAGTATCTAAGTTATTTAAGGCCACTGATAATTGCAATGGTATAAAATACTGGATGATGGATCTTGCATTTCTTAATCACTGTGCTCTCTGAATATTCCACTGATTTAAGAAACTCTATCCAGATAATTACAAAACAAAATTTGTACAGTCCCTCTACCAGTAGTAAGTTAATTATTCTCTTATCATTATCATGGTACAAAGTCATCATCACACATTTTATTTGTTTAATAGAATAACTTCTTTTGATGGCATTAGTGAGATAAATTGTATTCCAAGAAACTACTGAGCTATTTGTATTCTGTATTGGAAGAAAATACTCAGCAACTGTTTTCATTTTGCCTTATCATTTTGGGAAACTGAAAGTTGTGTTATATGAGTCTCTGTGGACAGTTATCTCATTTAGGGTATTTGCTAGGTTAATTTCTGCCAACATTCTTTTTTTTTTTTTTTAAATAAGTACAAACAATCAAAGATTAATTAATAAATCATAACTGGATTTCCCATCAAAATATATCCCTCTGTTTTAGTGGCTTCAAGATTCTCTAGAGCCTTGAACTACTAAGCAAAGATTTTTATTCCTTTTATGGAAAAAGCATCAGTCATGTCCTTGCACTCAGTTCTGAACTGATCTCTCTCCAAATAGTTTTCAAAATGTAACTTCGTTAGTCCTAGTATTTATTTTTCTCCATTTGAAGTTCTACATTCAAAACCACAATGAATGCAGATGAAGTATGTTATGAATTGTAACCAATTTATTTTCTTTTCTCTAATATTGGTAATTCCTTTGATTGTTTTTCTAGTTTGTTTGTAAAGGAGTACCTTTTTCATCATTATCCACATTGTGATGACCAGTTTGTCTAAGATGATATTCTTTGTAAGTTCCTAAACATAAGTTTCAAAACTGTCATGTATTTCTAGGGTGAAAAAGGCTCTGAAGGTGTAGCTGGTCCTCCTGGACCAAAAGGTGAACAAGTCAAAGGTGACAAGGTGAGGCACAGAGTATTTTTATAATTGTATCTATAATAAAGTATATTTATAATTAAATTACATTTTAACACTGTATCACAACTATACAAAGGTATATTTTACCTGGATCTGAGGAGCTATGTTACACTGTTCCATGCAGCTCCATGGGTTGCATTCATCAACACAAATAACTGAGCCTGATAATGTCAACTTAGAGCACTAAGGACTGTATTCTATGCAGCTGGGAGTATGAGGGAAGAAATGCACTTTTTTTTTTCTCCTAAAATAATTTCAGAGATATTCTGTTTAAAATATTTTCATTTAAAATAAATATTAAAATGTAAAAATCCTTGAGTCATCTGATCTAATGGACCTGGAACAGGCAAAGGAACACTGGTATTTTTAGGTTTTTGGTATATTCTGCAACTGCTGTGTTTACACTTGCAAGTTTTTCTTCTGAGTGTTGTACAAGAAACTGTCTATATTTCTGTACAAGAAAATCTTCAATCTCAGTATGTAAAGATGAGCTATGGATCTTTCTAATAATAAAATTACAAGTGTGATCATCTAATGTTATAAACAAGATAGAGTTTGTAGGGAAGAAAGGGTGTTATTTTTATTAGATCAGTTGTCATAGGCAGACTTCCAGGTATTCCAAACACATTTAATTCAAATAGAAGCAGCAGATTTCAAGATAATGCAGCTTGAGGATTGCTACTCTGTGTTTAGTTTAAATATATTAATCAGATAGCATGGACTATTGCAATTTAGTTCTTGGGAATACCTTTTCTGTAGGGTGAACAAGGCCAAGCAGGACCACAGGGCCCACCAGGACCACCAGGAACAGGCACTCAAGGGAGCCGGGTAAGTCTACATTTTGGACATGTAGTGAGAATTTGCATACAATTTTCATTTTACATTATATCAGAGCTGTAATTTTGATGTAAAGACATTAAAAACCTTGCAGTGATTTTTCATTTTTAAAAGTGTCAAACTAGTTTTTAAGCAAAGCTTGGAAATACAACTGGTTTTGACTGATTTGAATGGTCTTAGAAACAAGCAAATGTAAATTTGTTCTAATCTGCATAATAATTTGCATAGGAGGTAAATCAGATAGCCTTGCTTTTATGGTGATATATTACACATAAGAATTTTACAAGGCCAAGTAACCAAGAACCTACCAGTTCTGAATGTCAAGCCCTTTGAAACTTGAGCACATCCTTTTGCAGCTGGATAAAGGAAAACTGAAACATTCCAAAAGATCTTCTGGATTCTGTTAATTTTGGAAAGAAGATTTCTTATAAAAATATGATAAAATCATTATTAACTGAAAGATGGGCACATGGTGATTTTCAAGTGTGGAAGAGAGTAATGCACTAAAACTCATTTGTTTTGCTTTGTAGGGTATACAGGGTCCACAAGGAAACCCTGGGGCAAAAGGCTCTCAAGGTTATGGTCGGCCAGGACCAAAGGTAATTGTTCAGACATTGTTTTCTAAAAGCAGCCTTGTCATGAAACAATAAGTGTCTTTGCCAGGCTTTTCAAAAGTGTGTTTGATGAGATGAAAAGGTAACTTAATTGGAGATAACAATTCCTTTTGAATCTTAGCAAGAAAGTCATCCACGTTATCAGGCTCTTCCCAAAATGAAACATATGGCTTCTGCCTGCATAGCATCAGCCCTTAATCTTTGTCAATGTGAAATGCTGGTTCTAAAGGAACACGTATTTATAAAAAGGGAATCTTTCTGACATGTTTAGGTCCAATGAGTTTGGTGCCACATATATGCTGTGTTCAAGTAAATAATTTTACCAGTTTAGTTCAGTGATGGTTTTGAGACTTCAGGCTAATCCCACCACACCTTCAGCCTTTGGTGGTCATCATGAGAAAGAACCAAAACCAAAGACAGAAAGTCTAGGATAGGAAGGAGAGCTGAAGGGTACTTAGCTGAGCTCTGCACTGCAGAGGGAGGGAAAGTAGGAAGAGAACACGAAAGCGAGGAAAACAATTACTGCTGTCAAAGCCCAGGCTGCTAGTGGGTACAGTGTCAGATGAGGAAAGAGGAATTGATGAAATATAACAAGAACATGTGGAGTGAACTGATGAACTGTAAAGCAAGTATGCTTAGTAATCACCTTGATTTATGAAAGGAAAAGATTAGTCACTGTAGAAAAAGCATGAGAAAATCAGTAATTTTCTTCTGTGTATGACTTCGGCATGAAAGCAGCAGTTAAAACAGCAATGTTTAATATTAATGTAGAGAAAAATAGGTACCCGTGAAATATGTTATGTGGTAGGCCAATTCTCTTAAGATGATAAAGCAAAATTGAAAAATGGAATTCCTATCTCTTTATGTTTACAGGAAGAAAGGATTATGAAGCTAAAACTTTCTCTCAAGCAGGATCTCTGATTTTTCTATATTTGGACTCATTTTTTATTCAGGGACTAAAGAGTTTTTGATACAGTCCTGTGAAGTAAAAAATAAAATGCATTAAAGCATAAGAAAGAAAGTTGGAGTGATTCAATTAGACTTTCTGCCCATTGCAGGGTTAAATAAAATAGATTCAGTCTTACAATTACAGTGGGTTTTAAAGAATGGAATTTTCCAGTTGAAAACTTCTTGTCTGAAAATCGACCACTTAGGATTATAGAATTGTATAATGTCATCACATACACCTCTATTTGTAAGCAGATAATTAAATAATGCAAGTAGTGGATGAAGCTAAACTGTATTTCTCTACTAATCTAAAGACTTTTTGTTGCTAGGGTGAACCAGGTGAACCTGGACAAAAAGGAGAAGCAGGACTTCCAGGAATTAGCTCATCAGGACTTAAAGTGAGTCTGCTTTTATTTTTAACTGTTCTTTACATGGTCTTTTAATTCTTCTGCTAATTGCTGCTAAACCCAGTAGAAGATTTTTTTGTTATAAATTAACTGTGGTCAAAATAAGAAGGAATTTCAGTGATGGTCATAAAAGCATTGCCACTACCATAACTGGAACAAAGTTTTCCCCTAATCTTTTCCAAACTAGTGAGGTCTTTCCAGGAAAGGTTAGCTAACTCTGTTCCCCTGATTTTTCTGATGGGGAAAAAAGCCAGTCTGTGTGGCAATGGTGGTCATACATGTGTTGGAAGAGATGTTAAACACTTAAAGCTTTGGCTTCAGATGCCGTTTTGAAGACTGTAGCCCATATCTTTAATGACTTAAGTAGGGCCTTCAAAATCAGGTAAGGTGGCACAGACATTTTGTTTTTAATGATTTTTTTCTTGGATCATGAAAGAGTGCTTGGCAGGACTGCTTCCTATGAATTCTTTCAACTCTTTGTGGTAAATGTTAAAAGTAATGCCTTGGTCAGTTTGTACAAATGGTGAGGGATTATTGTCCAGTCAGTAACACCATTCAGACATTTTTGGCTGACCATCCTTTAAGTCCCAGATGTTTGACTTAGCAAGTAAATTACATTTGTATAATATTGTTAATGTGCACGGAATAACAAACAGCATTCAGTCATGATTTTATTCACTGAATAAATATAAATATATTTAATACAAGTCCAAGATTTAAGGAATAGGTGGAGAGAAATTTCAAATACTTGTTTTATGGGTATTAAAAATTACAGAATATTTACAGAATAATAATTCTACAGAATATTTGACTGACTGGAAGTAACAATCTTTATTTGAGGAAAAATTTTGTTTAATTAATATTTTCACAAACTGTTGAATCCATTTTACAGAAGAAACAATTTACTGAATACAGAAAACAATTTATTGAATTAAGACGTACCAATTTTTTCTTCTTTAAGGGAGATACAGGTCTACCAGGATCCCCAGGAGAGAAGGGAGTGAAGGGAGAGAAGGGGTTGTCAGGGACAAAGGTAAGGAAATATATTTTCCCACGTGTAAAAAGCATACAAAAATGGTGATGAAGGAAGACCAGATTATTTGCAGGTTTGCAGTGGTAAGGAGTTCATCCTTGAGGAAAGCAGTACTTTTGGCAGGGACTGGGTGAGATGTTGCCCACAAACTCTAACAGTGATTACCCTCTGGATGAGCAACTGAGCTGCAGGCAAGCAGCCCTGCCTTTTGTGGAAAATTGAGTACTGTTAAATTTCACAATCTTCTTGGAGAGCAGATAGCTCATCTCTTCAGGCTGTTCCTCGTGGTCTGGTCAGGCCTTTCCTGACACCAAGAAGTTGTGCTGCATCAGTGTGGCTTAGGGCATCTCACGGGGTCCCAAAATAGTAAATAGTAAATTTAGAGCAAATTAAATGAAGGCTTTTAAATGTACTCTTTCCAAAATTAATGAGAGGTTGAGTAAGCAAAACTCAGTGCTTTGTATGATTTTTAACTGCTCCTGAGAATCCAGGTGCCTCCAGACTGTTACTGTGCAGCTCTTATATAAGGGTTGACTGACTGGCTGACAAGTAGAAATGCTAAACTAAGCGTAATTTGGAGTAAGCAAATCAGCATTTTTGACTGCAGAATTTAAGTCAGAAAATATTTGAATAGTAGTAAATATCTATTAAGAATGCAACTTCACATTTTTATCACCTAAAAATGCAAATACCAGTCAGACAAGCTCCAGCCTGAAGCAGTAATTTCTTTTTCTTATTTTCCACTCTGAGAAAATATGTAGTATTTCTGTTGCTACTTAATTCTGTTTTTAAAATTTGTATCATCCATCACTCAAAAAGTAAGTTTCCAGTGTATCAGAAGTGCATTGGAATTAAGAATAAATGTGGGTTAAAGTTACAGATGATCATGCTGGGCTTTTGGTTTTTTCTCTTGCATAGTGCCTTTACTCTGGTGATTAATTCTGTGCTTGTAACCCTTTGAAGGTAAAAATAGTAGTACTGAGCAGCTACCCTGGGTATTCAGGGCAAGGCAAAGAACAGCTGAATGCCTGCAGTGAGTAGCATGGTGATATTACAGCAGTTATTTGCAGTTGTGACAATGTCTCACCAAAGTGGGATCCACACTCATGCCTATCAACAACAGGCTCTGTAATAGCACTTTCATCAACAGTTCAAATCAGAAATGGATTGTAATCTCACTTTAATCTTGCACTCTCTAAATTACCTACAGGTATCCTCATATACTAATCTGGCTTGTAGTATGCATAAGTATTTTGTAGGTAATGTTCCTTAATAGAATGTTTTGTATGGGCTATTTGTGAGTTATTTAATGCAATGTTCCTGGCAAATATTTTCAGCCTGGATTGGCCATTGGCTACAGACTTGTCTAAAATAGCTTCTCAGAATTGGTCCATCAAGACATTTTCTGAGAACTTTCCAAGCATTTCTCTTCCCCTTGTAAGTGTATGCATGGAATCCTTCCTACTAAAGATTGATGCAGTTGCAAATGACACTATTACAAATGTCTGTGAAAATAAGGAATATGCATATAGGAGATTGTAGGGCTTTAAGAGACAGAATACTTCATATTTTGTAGGAAAATAATTTGACCAGGTCTTTACTGATGTTTTTTGGGAAGGTATTTATGCAATCATTGTTTCTCATGAGTCTATCAGTAAAATTAACTGCATGAAAAGTAATTAATCATTTAGTTAATTCATTTAATCATTCAATTAATCTCTGTTAGGGGGAAAGGGGAGATCAAGGTCCAAGAGGCCCAGAAGGACCCCCTGGCAAAGGAGTTGTAGGTCAAAAGGTATGACTTGACATGCATGCTGGGGAAATACTACAGACTTTTGTAAGAGTTTGATTCTGACCTACTTTTTCTTTCATTATGTTGTAAGTATCAACTCTATTTAGCAGATGACTTTAAAGGATTTAAGAGAGACAGCAATGTGTTCTGTAGCCTGAACAAGTGCAGCAAAATCAGACTCTAAACACAGAGCCTGAAGTTAATAGTGCAGTAGAGATTTCCTAAAAATTCAGTACAGAATTTTCATTAAAGTTGAGAGAAGCTAAGAGAAATTAGGAGAATAGGTAAATATCTTAATACGAAATTAAAAGCCTGGAAAGATGTATTAGTAGACAGAATTTTTATCTCCCATTTAGTATAATTTAGGACATTTGAGGCATATTCTAGAAATGAGCAGGATTTCAGTTGGAGTGGAGCATCTAAACATCTCTCTAATTATTGGTTAATAATTATTGTTGTGGTTTTGGATATTTGTGTACCTGGACTTGTGAATGAATCTTGGCTGTGATTGAAAAAAAAAGTTTGTTTTCTTCAGGGTGACCCTGGAGAAAAAGGGTCCAAAGGAGCGATTGGTCTTCCAGGACTAAAAGGCCCAGCTGGACCAAAAGTAAGCTTGTTCTTCTATGGTAACTCTTCCCTTTGTGTTTTATTTAAAAATCTATAGAGTTTAGGCAGTGTAAATATTTCTCAATCATCTAATGCTTAGAGACAGAACAAGGGAAAGCAGTAATATTTCCATCATCTGTCCTAAATTACACAGGTAAAGATACATGTTATCTGTAACATATATATGTATAGTTATGCATGAGCACTGATAAGCTAAAGTTGTCCAAGTGATTCTAACCATGAGTATTTTGCATATTTTTACTTTAAATCATTAGCTTTCTGTTATAATGTTTTGTAAATGTTGCTCTGAATAAATTATAAGGAAATTGAAATAATAGAAGTGTTCTTGTTATCCCATTGGATTGTAAGTCAGACACAAAAAATTAATAAAAGCTAAAAAAAGTAAAATACACAGTTCAACAAATAGTTATTTAAATCATGAAACTTAGACCAGCTGTCAGAAGAACAATATGTTGATTTAAGTATTTTTCACAGTATTGCTTGTTTTACAGGTAGATCTGTACTGTAGAGATTTTTAGTTCAGAAAGTCAAACAGTGTTTAAGTCTACATTATACCACCATTTGATAACAGGGTGATCCTGGAGAGAGAGGACCCCCTGGTGTACCTGGATCATCTGTTTGGGGACCTCCTGGACCAAAGGTGACTATCTGATACATATTTCCTAGAGATCAAAGATTGGAAATTTCTAATGTATATTTCTTTAAAAGAGTCTGATTTAAAGAAATTAAAATTCCTTTTTGTAGGAACAAAAATACTGAATTTCAGAAATAAGGACTAAAAAGTATTAAAAACTAACAGACAGATTTGGAGGCCAGGCCCTTCAGTAGCATGCTGAACTTGGTACATAGTTATTTCCTCCTGAAGGCATTTGTTAAAAAAACCCCCAACAACTTATTAGATTTCTGTTTTGGTTTGGTTCCTCCTGTGGAATTAATCAGTTTGAATTTGGACTTTCTCCAAATTTGCTATGCTTTTTGCTTCTTAAAATATGACATTAAACCCCTGCAAGAATACGGTTTTTATGTATAGTTCTAGGATGTTTATTTGCTGATTTTTTTTTTTTTGAGATGAGTGTCTGTATGTCACTTCCAAGTGAACAGATGGCCTGTAGGGACTACTTGAAATTAAATGTTATACATAAGATACCTAGGGCTACAGCCATCTCATTTTCTTCATGGGAAAAATGTGTCTGAAATAAGTGGGACTTGTCCTGCTGAGTAAAACAGGTGGATTCACCCAAAAAAAAAAAATCTAACTTTGAAGGTTTTAAAAATATTTGAAAATTCAGTGCTGTTTAAATAATAATGTACTCTTTTTGCTTTAATTATTCTTGTTATAATATGTCAGGTAAATCAACTTTAATTGATACTTTTCACCTTTGGTGTTAGTTTTTATAGTGAGGGAGTCACTATTGTGTATCATAACATTCTGAAGCAATTTTGTCCCCATTTTTGTTCTTCCTTAAAAATATGTGTGTCCTGCCCCTCAAGCACAGGAGGGTGTTAAATATGCAATGTACTCATTAGTCTGACAATAGGATATCATTGAAGGATATGATGTGTTTTGGACTTGTTTGTGCATGGAGGAGAAAGAAAGGCAAAAATGCAAAATGCTCAGGGAATGCCTGGAGTAAAAATGTAATCACATAGAAGAAAAACAATAAGACTGTGAGGTGTTAATATATCTTATATTGGTTTCAAACCATAATAAAGTTACAAACTTTATGTGAGGAGAATACAGGTGACATGCTAAAAGGCACAATTTTATGAGGACAGGTTTCAATAAATCAGTCTCCCTTCTTCACGTTTTTCTAGTTACTGTTATATTTTTATATAGACAAGTAGGAGAGTCAGGATTGTTCATTAATAAATTTATCCTGGAAAAATAACTTTTGTACACTTCCTTGCCTTTTTCACTGTGATTTTTATTCTGTTGAGTACAGTTCAAACAATTTTCATAGGAAATGGGCCATTATCCAAAATCCAATGATTTTGGATATAGAAGTCTGTAAGAGTCTTTTGAAATTCTTTACTTAACTTTAGAACAGGGCTTATATGGATGGGCAGTAGCTGATGAAAAATAACCCAAGTATTTGGGGTAATTATAAAAAACAAATCTATTTCTAGAAAATATACAAAACCTTATCTCTTCAGCTCCATCATAACTTCTTTGTTTAAACAAATAGCTACCACATTTTGGACAGTTGATCAATAATGTAACAGGCTACACAGGTCTGTTTCCTCTGTCACTGTGGAAAGTACAATGATAACTACTATTTTATTCCTAAGACATCCTGGTGTCTGCAGTTGAGAAGGCAGCCATGATAGATTTCTAATGCAGAGAATGTTTCTCAAAGCTTGGAGCTGGGAGAGCTGATGTCTGGGAGTCTGAGGTTTTCTTGGGTCATCTCTGAGTATCTGAGATGATGATGAGTGGTTTCTAGAGGTTTTAACTCCTGGGCATCCATGGCTGTGTCCATTGGGAGTTTATTTATTTTAAGCTACGCACATGTTTGTGGACTGGAGTTTTATTTCCCTTAACAATCATTATGCTGTTACTAATATGGGGACAGTAATATTAGAAAGTTGTTTTTTCTGGCATTTCTTTGTCATGGTTACAGCTGCTCTGTGGTTTTGCTAGAACATTTAATTCCATTCCCTAGAGCGTTTAATTGCATTTCTCTGAAATACTGTGTCCTTCTCTCCAAGAAATTGTAAATGTTTCACTGCAAATTTAGATTTTCTGTGTAAGTTCCTTAATGTAAAGTGAAACATCAGTTGCCAAAAGTTTAAACACTAGAAGGAGCCTAATTTTGCTCTGTGAAGGGTTAACATAAGGAATATGAATTCTAAGCCTTATTGCTTTCTGGGAAAGCCACTGACAGAGCTGTTTCCAAAGAGTTGTGCTATGTAATATTTGTGCAAAAGTCAAGCTTCTCCCTGAGACTTTGAACTATGGAACTTGCAATTTTGAAGTGCTGTGCCATTGCATCTGTAGGCTTTCTAAACATACCTGTCTCAGCACTTGTCTTTGAATTTCCTTGCTGTTCTCTATGTGCTCTGGCAGAAACAAGGTTATGCAACTGGCCTGTGGGCAAAAGCAAGCAGGAGCCACAGGGGCATCTGGCCTCTCAAAGTGAATTATGACATTCAACCTTCATCTGAAAACTAAAGCACTCAAGCTATTTGTCAATGTAGAACAAAGTCTTTTACACAGCTGGGGGGAAGCAGAAGTGTGAGAGGGGTCAGAAACAAGGTAGTCAAATCTTCCTCTGGAAATGCTGATTTCATGTTACCTAGGTCAAAAATTGTTGCTGTAAGAAAGAACCAAATACTTGTTCTTTATTGTAAAAGTTGTGAATTTAGAACTGAATAATATAATATTGTAAGTTAATATAATTCTGAATTTGTTTCTTTTTTGATAGGGGGATCCAGGAGACAAGGGACCACCAGGAGATGATGGGCTTCCTGGAAATTCAATAATGGGACCAGTGGTAAGGGTTTTAGACAAAAGATAGCAAGTAAATAAGTGTGAGTCATATGCAAAACTCCTGTGAAAATACAGACACCACTTGAGCCTTTTAAGTAGAGGAATTCACCAGTTCTTCAACTTTTCCCTTATTCCAGGTTGTGACTATTTTTAAAATAAACGTATTATCTTTACAAAGAAGAAACACAAAATCGTAAAAATAACTAGTCCAATGTACCTCACCCTGCAAACTTCCCATAGGAAGTCTTAATTAGGAAGGCAGTTCTTCAAATTCACCTCTTCCCCTCTAACATACTTTATATCATATTGTACTTCTGTCACTTGTGATCTGGGCTGCAGCCTTCTTTAAGAATTCTGCCACTTCTGGTAAGGGAAAGGTACTATTCTCATGATCTCCTTTCCAGACTGAAATTGGCAACCTTCCTCAGAAATATGTATTTTTTTCTTTCTACTTTACTATGTCAGCACATGGAATATTCCATTCAATTCCATCACTTCATTCTGTGAAAATGTAGACAGTAGACCCATATTCAGAAACAAATTAGTTTATGTCTACCTAACACAATGTAGCTCAAAACATAGCCACTTAATCTTTTGCATGATAACATTTTAGGAATGCACCAATAATGGTATTTACTCCTGGCTTGACAGTTTTACCAGCACCCTACCAGAGGATGTATTTACAGTGGCCTGCTAGGATTAAATGAAAACATCTGTTTGGCTCATTTTTACTGTGAAATTAGAAGTAAAAACAGATATGAACCCATGATCCATGTTTTCCTTTCTTGTTAAATAAAGATGTTATTAAACATTTCTAAAACATTTCTCATTTTATCGACAGTTTAAGAACTATGGATATTAAGAATCAGGAAGAGGTGAAATTGACTTTCCATTATAAATCTATTTATGATATAGAAGCATGCTGGTTGTTTAAATTTTTACAGAGGTGGATCAGAATTCCATCACTTCAAAATTAGGAGACATGAAGAGACATCTTCGAGAGCTGACGCAGTTTGAATTCTGGTGGTCAGGGTCTATTTAAAGTCTCTCAGTGAAACTGTCCCATTGGATTCAAGAATGGATGCAATTCATACAAGAATGACCTACTATATGAAATTTACTTAGGTATAAGGCATGCTTGCATCACTGTTCACATTGCATGTACAGTAATTTCAGGGTTTCATCTTAACCAGAACATTGAGTGTACCTTGTCTTTCTTCATTTACCTACCTGCTAGCCTATGATGTATATCTTTAGGAGACCCAAAACATCTCTTCCATTTTTCTGATAGGACTAAATTGGTTAATAAGAATAGATTATTTGTGTTTACTGTAGAGACATTTATGGGACAGGAGATTTTGGCCAAAAGTTTGTTTTAGCTGTATATCCAGCTAGAGTACAAGATGGTTTGTTGTCTAGACAAGGGCATTGTATTCAGACAGACCAGCTGCTGAGGTCTGAACTGCTAACTGGACTCTTTTCTTGGTTTCTTGAAGTATTATATGATTGCAGAAATTTACAGGCACAATGCACAATGAAACGGCAGCTTTCTGTCCCTTGTTTCGTTTTCCTTGTTATTTCCTTTTACTGGAATAGGCAGGGAAATATTTGTATATTTGTATGTCATTATTCTTGAGGATATGTTATACCTATGTACATTAACAACACTCAAGGGATTGCTGACAGCACTCTACAACACTCTTTCATGGAGTGTATTAACATTTCTTGGTTCTGTGGGATGGAGTGAAGGGTGTGCACTTCCCTCTGAACAGCCACAATATCCATACTGTGCTCAGGAGGGAGGTGGGTGTGTGACCTCCACACATCAGTGGTGATTCCCCATTGCTGGTGCTTTCATATCAGCATCTACAGCACAGACCAGCAACATACCCTCAGAGATGCCTCCAAACAATATGGTTTTTTTCTGGATTCTGTGAACAGTCTATTGCAATGTTCTCAGCTAATTTTTCTCATAAAATGTCATGAAAACTCTCACTGGAGTGAGGAAAGAGGAAAAGTTTGCTGTTTGCTTCTCATCTGGCCATGAAAGGAAGCATTGAGATTTTGCAGATGCACAAACCTTTAGTGGGAGTCAGTGGAAGGGTCAACAGAAGGAGTGATTGTCTCTTGATAAGAGAGTATTTTAGGCTGATCTTTTTCTTATAACTGTTGTATTTCTTTCTTTTCCTACTTTCCCTTGTAGAATGAAGTTTTGCTTTACTGTATGAGAGAACCAATGTGATTGCCTGGAAGTGCAAAATGTGCAGCATACAACTTAAGGCTGGCATATCATGTTTCAGTATTCTGAATTCAGTTCTCATTGCTCAGACTTACCCCCAGACTGATAGAAGTGTGTTTTTGAAAATAAATTTAACTTTGAATGGGCTGAATATGAAGTCAGTGCTCTGAAATTTTCTCTCTGCAACTACAAATCCAGAAATTAACAATTTCCTAATAAGAATTCCTATTCTTCTAAAATCTTAATTAATTCAATTGAAACCACAATAAGCACAGAAATTCCCGAACTTTGTGAACTAATTTCAAGAGCTAGTTACTGCTATTCTACATTTCTGAAAAGATTTTAAATAGCTTCCTTACATATTTGTTGATGTTCTTTACACTGTGATAATCCAGGTTATGGCATGATTTCTGACTTCTTGTTTTGTGTTTAGGGGGACCAAGGACCACCTGGACCAGCCGGACCTCATGGAGCAAAAGGTGACAAAGGTGGCAAAGGTGAAGCTGTAAGTTCAATTTTAATTCTGTACTTTGCGTTCAACAAAAAACCAAACAAACACGCCCCCCAAAAAAACCCCAAAAGTATGTATTAACTCAGTATTTAGTTGTTTGGATTTAGTTACCCAGCTAATCCTTTAGCTAATTTAAATGTTTCATGGATATTTTGAAACCCTTTCCTAGATACAGCACCAGTTGTACAAGCAGTTGGAACTGGATATAAATGGTTCTCATTTCATTGTAGTGAAAGTCATACCACATAATTCCATAAAAATCTTTATGGCTGCTCATACATTTTTCAATATAGTCACTGCTTTGAATTACTTTTTCTCCCTCCCTTTTCTTTACTCTTCTCTGATCAAGATTTCTAATACCATCTGCTTGACCAAATTTTGCAATTTCAGTTCCTTGGATTTTTGGCTGTTTTTCATACTGGGAAGTTAAATCCTCATATTTGAAGATTTTCCACATCTTGCTTTCCTGATGGTTGGCTTCAGAGGGAATTAATACCTGAACATTCCTGCTGGCACATTCCATTACAAGGACATATTGTCCTAAATTTCAGTCACCAAAACCACACAGACAAGTTTGACCAGCTTCTCTCTTTTCCACTAGAAAGGGGAAATACTGTTGCTGTCTTTCAACCACCACATGTCAAACTTCCACTAGCACTGTTTTCATTATGTGTCTAATCCAGCTTTATTTCAAACTGGAGCCCTGCAAGCACTCCCAAATGCATAGAGGTGGGACCTGAGTGCTTCCAAATTCCTACTCAGCTCCAATTTCCTATCATTCAAACTGATGCTGAGAGGATCCTTTGGGATCGGAATTATTGCATAAGGCATTCACTCAGAATTCCTGGTGTAATGCCATGTACCTGACACATTTCATGTTGTGTAATGTGCAAAGGTTCTGTTGTGCTGTCTCATGGTAACAACTTTTCCCTGCTGTTCCACTCCCCGTGAGCTGAAAAGACCAACTTAATAAAACACTGTCAGACATGGACAAGATTTATGTGGCTAAGTAGGTAGCAGGATGGGTCAAAGCCATCTACCCTTTGGATGCTGGAAGGGAGCCTGGGAATGCCTCCAACAGTGTGAAAGACAGCTGAAGGGGTGGATGAATTGAGTTGGGAGTTCAGAACAGATTACCAAACACAAATACACACAACTATGTTAGGGTTACCTAGCCCCCAAATTTAGATGGTTTAGCTCTGCTAATTCAGTTGTCCAATGCTTGCAGCATATGAATCATGGAGCAATGTCTGCTTTCTCACTGTTTTCTCTCAGCTGAGAAAAATGCTCTTAAGTCAAGAGTTGTACTTTTTTCCACCAATCTGAGTCTTCTTAGGTTTCCACCTGGGATTGAGGATGGCAGTTGCTCAGTACACATCAGAAATGTGAAGAAATTCTCTTCTTTGTTGAAAAACACAAGTCCTTAAGACAACTACTGACATTTTATGACAAATTATTCCTCTGCTGTACCAGGGACCACCAGGACCAGCAGGCCCTAGAGGACCAACAGGACCAAAAGGCGTGGGAGATGCTGGACCAAAGGTATTTGTCCAATGGTAGACCAATGCACTTGACTTGTAAGCAAGGTAGACATCTTCCAAAAAATGCATTGGATAAGAGTGACAAATATATGACAAAATGCTGCATTCTCATCTCCCACTTTTCATTTCTGTTAGAAGAAAAGCTTGTGATAGACTTTTCTAATGTGACAGAAACTAGTTCTTGCTTTATCCTTAGACTGGATGCAAACCTACAGGTTTTCCATACATCCAAAGCCCAGGATGTTTTTAGATGCTGGTGTTTCCATGTGGAATTCAGGATCCAACACAAGCCCAGTATTCCCTAATAATTATGCCTTCCTTTCTCCAGCAGAAATGTGAGGGTTGAAGCCAAAAGTTGAGCTAAGGGTTACATGGAAGTACTGAGATATCTTTTAAGCTGGATTCCTAAGAGAGAGTATAAACCTTTATCTAAAATTAGTATTTGTTTAGAGGCAAAACTCACAAAAAAACCCCAAATAAACAAAAAAACTGATAAAGGGGTTAGAAGTTACAACACTGAAACACTTACAAGGCTTTTCGTAGAATACAGAATAGCTAAAGTCTTATGGAACTCTAAGCAGTATGTAACCAAGATAAAAAGTTTCATAGTAATTGTTATGTTATAACAAGTTGGAAAAAGAGACTTAAGATGAGAAGCATGCCACAAATTGCTTTAAAATATCCCAGAGTGGTTTTATTAATGATTTCCTCATTGCATATGTGAAATAAACAGGCAGCCTGTTGCAGGAAGAAGCAAAAGAAATATTGCCCAAACAATTTTTTTTTTTCCCAAACAGAAATAACTTTCAACTTCAGTTCTCTGAACAGGAGAATTCACGTTTAAAATTAACTGCAATAACCTCTCAAAAACATCCACAGTAAAGGAAAAATTGAAGCACATTAATTCTTAGAATGATTTGATTTAGCATAACCACAGTGGTTCCAATGGTGTGGTGATCTGGGAAACCTGGCTTTATAGTTCTATTCCAAATTTCTGCCTATCAATACAAGACATTTAATGTAAGAACTAAAAGTAATTTCAGTTATGTTATTCAGTGTAAATTTACAAAAAATCCACATGGCTAAACAGATTAGATTTTTCTTTATGAGACTGTATCTTTCCAAGTTGAAATATTAGGCTTGATATAATGTAGTCTTATGACAGATATTTCTTAATACTACAGAAGAACATTTCATTAAAATACTATAATCTTGTATGAAGTTATCAAGGCAGATATTGTTAAAGATTTACCTTATGACTACAGGATGTCTAGAGGTATAGTCATGTCTGAATTGGTCCTTGATTCCTAAATGCGTAATTCTGGAAGGTAGAGTTTCCTAAAGAAAAGGAATTGGAAAGTCACATTATCAAAAAAGATGATCTTCCACTATGATGCCATGGTTGAAGGATTATGAAGTCCAGAAATATACACCACAACTTCAGTGGGAATAGAGGAGAGTGATATAAATAAATTTTAATCAAATCAAAATGGAAATAAATAATTTCTTTTTTTTATGTGAAAGGAAACCACTAGAATAATTGCAATGAAATTTCTCACAACTGGAAGTTTTAAAATCAGTGTTTGTGGCTGTGTTTCTGAAAAGTATCATGAATATGAAGCTATGCAGAAATGTACTTAGGAAAATCATGGTGCCTGTTTTATATCAGACATTCAAAAGTGGGACACAAGTCCATTCTGTTCTTACAATCATGAATTCATGTAATTGTTGGGACTAGAAAATCTTTAGCTGTATAATTATCAGAAAAGTTCCAACCCAGATCATGAATGATAGAAGTACAATCTGGAATCATAAAATGCATTGGGGATGAAGGGGTAAAAAGTGTAAGCTAAAAGTAAATATGCCCAGTTTTTGCAGTGGTGAGCATGGCATCTAACTTACTCTAAAATCACTGTAAGTCTTGTGATAAAATAGTGTATGTACTTAATTAAATCATAGGTTAACTGTTGTATGGCCTTAAGATGGGACAGGGAGATTCTGATTAGATAATAGAAAATTTTTTTTCACAGGTAGGGTGGTCAAGCATTGAAACAGTTTGCCCAGGCAGGTGGTAGAGTCACCATTCCTAGAGGTGTTCAAGAGGTGTCTAGATCTGGCGCTGGATGATGTTGTTCAGTGGTTTAGGGGTTACTGTGGTACTGCTAGGTTGACATTCAGACTTTATGAACTTAAAGTTCTCTTTCAACCTAGGTGATTCTATAGAACCTAGAGTTTCCAGTTTTGGCTCTAAATAATGTTAATCATTGCCAGTTGAAGAGAGTTGTTCATATTCCCTTATAAAGACATCAAATCTTTATTTGTTGGTTCCTTCTCCACCCATGAACAGCATAGAAAGTATCACCAGTCCTCAAGATGTGTGGGAGTGAACTATATTCCTGGTGCTAGTAAAGGGGATTTATTGTTAGCATCTTTTTGTGAGGGGATATGATCTGCGTTGTGATAGTGGAAATTATCAATTAATAATAAATTTGGCAAAAGGCCTGTTACTGTGACCCAGATTTGACTAAGCCAACATGGAAGAGCTGAGACCAGGATTGAGGCTCTAATAATTTCATTATATTTAATATTAGTAGTAGTACAATGGAATGTATAGTAATAGATTCTCTCATCTTAGGCAAAACCAAACTGATAAATATTTCTCACTATTCTTGTGTTCCCTGACAATTCCAGGTCAGATCAGGGTTGCCATGTAAATTAAAAGTACCTTATTTCCATCAAGTCATCTCCATTTCCACAAAGATTGTTGGAATCAGGTTGTTTGAATCTAACGTACAAGTTGTTGAAAAACAGAACCCTGCTGTTCAGCTACCTGCAGAATAACACAACACAATTAGGGCAAATCATGCTTGCACCAAATTCTGTATGATAAGTTTTCATGGATCTATGTTTTATTTGTGTTACAGTGTGATATTTCCCACCAAACCTGCCTGCTCAGAGTAATGTTTATCTAACACTGTCAGGATAATAAAAAACTTCAAGAGTTAAAAACGTCTGGTAAAAAATTTAATTTGTATTTTTTGCTTTGAAATAGGTAGGCTTCATTTTGATGATGCCCCTAGATTGGTGTATTAGTCGAGTGAAATGTTTGTTGTTCCTATGCAGAGTGAGCAGCTGTAGCTTTTGCGTTGTGAGTGGTGCACCAAAGCAAGCATTATCTAACAAGATATAGCATGTCTAATTTAATTCTCTTTATCCACACCAGACATAGTAAAGAGTGCAATGGAAAAAAAAGAAACTAAATATACAAACATCTGGTCTCGTTCCCTGATTTTTTTGCTTCTGTTTGCCCATATTACATTCTGATTTTTCAATCTATGATTAACATCTTGGTAGCAAAGCTGCTGCAAGGAAAAACAATTCACTTGATTTGCAAGAAATCCTCCAGAACTTAGTTAATAAAATGGATAATATTCTGTTTTATTCAAATGAAATATAAATGCATTGGCTACCTGTTATACCTCCCCACCACCCCCCCCCAAAAAAAAGAAGAAGAAAAAAAAAAGAATGTAAGAATAGTGACAATCTCTGCATATAAAAAAGGAACATTTATTTGATAAAAGAGGCTCATAAATTTACACACTAGTTAATTTGAAATTCCTTTGAGGATCATTATATAGGAATGTTCCACTCATCTGAATCAAAGCTCTGTTCTCTCTGCTTTCAGAAATGGCTCACATATGTGCACACTGCTAGACAGGAATTTTATGTATCAGAGGTCAAATTCACATGAAAACAAAACTGGAACATGTGGGATGCATTCAGTCCTGGCAGAACCCTATTTTCTGTAGCATTAAAACAGAAGCACATAATGTCAGAATATAATAAAAATTTGATTTAAAAGCACTGTTGCCAACTAGGTTACTGGGCAGCAAGAGCCCAGCACTAGAAATAAAACAAGTAACTGGATAGCAGAAAGATTATTAAAGTCCTTAGCACAGTCCCTGCTGCAGGAACATTTGGGCTGAATCCAGTTGCAATATAAAGAACTTTTGCAGCTTAGGGCTTGCCTATTTGAACTAAAATGTGGAAAGAAGAGATGTAATACCTTTTTTAATAATGTGTTGTTCTTACAAATACTGTTATTTCAATCAACTCTCACTAAAGAGAGTATTGCAGTGTCTGCTGTATGTTTCAGTATCAAATACAATATTTCAAGGTAAATGAGGTATATATATTGGGAAATCCAAGATTTACTTTTCAGTTGACCATTAGGTCATGTAATGGTTTTCTTCTTTAATAAAAGGTACAGAATAGACATTGGAATCCCACACTTTACCATGTCTTGACTCAGCTCTTTATTTCTTGCTTCAGTGGTGTTTTCCTAGTTCACTGTTTTTTGCTGATGGTGTCAAGCTTGTCTTCAGGCACAATACAGGAAACAAATTAGACCTCTTCAAAGAACGGTATTAATCGTTTTTGAAATTAATTCCCTGAAGGACAGTTTAGCATGACACCTTGGGAAAAAGAGCTGCTCCATTTCAAAACTCATAAAGCAAAATAAAAGTCTTTTTCTTTAAACTAAGAAATACAGAAACTGTGAGGATTACTATAAAGCTCTACAAAAGAACTTTTCTATGAGACATCTGGTATTAACTAAGTATGTGAGGCTAAAATTCAGTCCTTCACCTGCAACGACCCTGCAGAAGACTGTGTTACCCATGGGAGGAATAGATGGATGACTTCAGGTCACCCTTAGGCTGTTTTTGGTCAGGGCAGGTCTAAGAGCAGGTTGTAGGTGTACCGGGTACTGGGCCATAAGGAATCATTTATGTTTGGTAACCTCCCGTTCAGTTTCCATCACAGCACGTTTTTGCAGGCCACACCATTCCAGGATTTCTTAAAAAAAAAAAAAATACCTTTTAAAATAATATCAATATCTCTGAGCTCTGGCATCCCTAGCAGATTTCAAAGAAAGACTTGGTTAGGGCAAGCTTTGGCTGCTCTGCACAACTTTTTGCTCATGAAGAGTTGTCCTACAAACAGCCTAAGATTGTATTGGCTTGTGGGGACATTGAGAACAAATAAATAGACCTTTGATTATAGGAGGTACTAGATAAGAACGTGGATACATTGCCAATATCTTGGTTCTTTGCATTGGCAAAGAAGGTCAGATAGGGAAGAATTTCCTCCTGACTGAACATGGTGTTTAGGTGGCACCCAGCCACCCTGACACAGCAATTTGCAGCTAAGAGCATCCATATACCGTGCCTGTGTCCTGATTCACTGGCCAGTCTCCAGTGCTTTAGATGAAACGGAAAATGAATTTCAAAAGCTAAATATTTCATCAGGAAGGAGAGCATTATAAACTTAGTCTAAGCCTTAACCTTTCTAATCAGAGTTCCCACCTCTCCAAGTCCCTCAAACCTGAGCAGAATTTGGGCCCTAGTATGTTTGCATAACTTGAACATATGTTGGGCCTTATCATGAGAGTGTCATAGCAATAGATTAAAAACCAGAGATTTGAGTGATGTCTGGGGAATTTCACCTAAAAGCAGACACTATAATGACTGCACACATTCTTCCTAGAATGTAAAGAAAAACGGTAGAAGATTCTGTTTGTTTTTTCCTTTTTAATCTGTTTGATGTGTTGTTTCATTTCACCTACCACAACTCAAGTGACATCTGTGATTTGTGATTTATACTTGCTTCTCTCTCCTAGATCGAATGCTCCCTCTGCAGGCACAGCCCTTTCTACAGCTTTTCCAAGTCCAAAACTAAGTTCAATTAAGAGTTTTTATAACGATTTCTTTTTTATTTTCCCAAGAAATACAATTTCCTTTGTTCTGTTTTTAATACACTGGATGATCAACAGCTTCTCAGTACATTCCTTTATTTGCACTTGCCTGCACAGGAATAGGTTTAGGAATATCAAGCTAAACACAAGTCAGAAGATTCTGCATCTCTAATTTATCAGTTATAGTCTTGTTTTTTTCTTTTGAAGGAGTGGATAGGAGTTTTCTAGTAATCATGTGCTGAATGTGTACCTATTCCCTCACATGTACAACCCTGATCTGAGGAAAACAAAATTGCCTCATCTGTCCCTGCGCATTCCCTCTATCACTAATGTCCCCTGGCTCCCCATCTCCCTTGCTGGGTTTGTGTGCAGCACAAAGGGAAACACCAGGCTCTCTGTTACACTCATTTCCCCTCACCAGACAGCTGCTGCCTTTTCTCTGCCTGATGGTTGAGGGGTGAGTCCCCTCTGGATTTTCTTTGTTCTTCAGTAAAAGTATAAATTGAATGTCTCTCCTTTACCCAACCTCCAATTATCACCAAAACGGTTGAAAATTAATATGGTCAAGGCCTGTACATTTCTGATCAATTTGGCTGCAATCAACTAATGAGTTCAAAATATACTGGAATCAAAAAAGAGAACAAACACAGACAAGCAGAAGCACAGGCAAAGTATATCACTTAAGCCTCATTTCCTTCTGAAATCAAGGTAGATGTATGGACATTAGGGCTTTTTTAAAAAAACAGGGTGCTGTTCTTTTTATTCATCTATATTGATGCTATTAAAATTAATTTAGTTTACATAAATGCCTAAATTGGACAGTTCTGGAAATTAAATGTCTCTAGTGTCAGAACAAGCACAGTATCAGTAAAGAGTGTCATGATCATAGCTCCACAAGTAAGCTCCCTGTGGATCCTGGTAAGCCCCTCTAAAATGTGGTGGGGAAATGGTGGTGTTTCCAAATGGGTTTTCCAAAGGGGATTGCCTCTTTTTTTTTCTTTCTTTCTTTCTTAGCTGATAAGCCTGCAAAGTAGAGTCCTAACTCTGTTGGTGATTTTGATCACATGGACGTTTGCTTGGGAAATTATGCTCTTCACCGAGTGCTTAAATGATGTGGGTGTCTGTATTTTGGGCTTCTTTCTTTCTTTCTTTTCTTTATAGCTACCTATAAAGCAGCTGTTTATTTATGTACCATTTGTTTGGCTTGCTTTTTTTTAAGCTCGGTAGTTTGACTGCTTCATAAATGGATGGAAGATGTAACATTTACTAGGTGATGACTGATTTCTGTGACTATTTTCAGGGAGACCGTGGAATTAGAGGCCCTCCTGGGCTGCCAGGCCCTCAAGGACTGGGAAGCATGGGTCCCAAGGTGGGTATGATGCCATACAGAAATTTTTTTGTGCTCTTTTGTGATGCTGGCAGCCAGACCCTGATCTCTGAGATGCCAAACCATCTTCATCAGTTATTGATTAACATTGGTGCAGCTTCAGGAGAAATCAAGCATATAAACATGGTCGCTAACCATACACTTCTACCAACTGGATTAGGGAAAATACTAATGGGATGAAAATTGCATTTGCAGCTAAACTTTATGAGATTACATCTGGAGATTGAACAGAGCTGTCAGGCTGGTAAATTAGTTAAATGATGCATTTCTTCTGCTTATATCTGTCCTGTTTCCAAGATATTCTTTTGTGCTGGAAAATACATTAAATGTGAATTTTATGTTTGCAATTTTTGCTCAATCAAATTAAATCAAATTAATTTTGTCATTAAAACCATTAGAAAAGAAATACGAAAGCAAAAAGTTAATTCTATAAGCAACCAGCATGCAACATCTGGGCAATTTTTTCTCCCTCCACTGAAGTGATTTATAATTAAAAAGACATACTGATATGATAAGAAATTCAATATTTGCCTGGATTTCTTTATTGCAGGTTTAGCTATCCACTATTTTTGCAAAGGCAATGAAGAGAAACGTTGTGTATATTTCTCCACTTTCTGCTAAAGATAGATACACCTTTGTAACTTTTTGCCTAAGAGCAGTGGGTACCAGAACCCTCCAGTACTATTTTGTATAAACTAGTGTCTGAATGAGGAAACACTGCTATTACCAGTTCCAGATCTGCAATAAACGTCGCAGCACGAACACTTTTCCAGGATGTGTCTGATTTTGCCTGCTTTATGAAAGCTGCTGCAATTTCAGTACCTTGGTAAATTATACTGACACAGCCTGGTTGAAAAGAGCAAGTTTGGTCTGAGTGTCAAAATCCTACAACTGTGTGACACTATGTGCTCTTTCCACAAAGCCTTTGAGAATTAAAAATATGTTCTCTGTGGGTAAACAGTATTTTGTTTTCAAGGGTGAGGATATGTGTGTAGTCTTTCTCCTGCGAGGAAAGGGTGAGAGAACTGGGATTGTTCAGCCTGGCAAAGAGAAGGCTTTGTAGTTGAGATGACCCACCCTTTAGATATATAGATGTAGATATAGATATATAGATAAGTATGTATGTATATGTATATATGTAAACAGTGTTTTTCACAACAGTTTGTGAAAACTCATGACAAACTTTTTGTCTCCAGAAATTATAATGATGACTTTTCCAACTAACACTAACACTAAACTAACAATCACTAACATCTAGAAGTTAATTATTTAGACCTATAAAGGTGTATTTCATGACCAAATTTTCTTGTACTTCTGCCTACGTAATCAACATATACAAAATCTAGGTAATATACATACCACTGAATGATTTCCACTTACTGTACTGGAGCACAGTGATTATATATTATAAGACAGTAACAAAAAGTCCAACCTGCATTTGACAGAAACTTTTATGAAGCTTGATCAAATTTTGAAAACTTTTTCAATTACAAAATATTAAAAAAAGAGAAAATTAATAATTTAGTTTTGATGCAATCCAAAGGATATGCCTCACTTTGTCACTTTGAAATGTTAGATTAGCCTGCCTGCAAGCAGAAGGGCTCTACCTGACTTTGTATTGATACAAATCAGCATGTGCTGCTTTGGCTTTTCTCTCGTCCCATCACACTAAGGATTTGCTGAACTACTGGTGTGCCCAGAGACTGTGGCACCACAGGGGCTTGGCAAATGCCCATAGTGCCCAGGAACTAGCTGAAAAGCCTGGCAGATTTACTTACACTAGGTTTTATAGCTCTGGTCTTTTGTGCCTCTGCTGTTGTGCCTCCCTTTTGAGATTTTGAGAAGCTTCTCCCTTTTGAGAAGCTGTTCTGTAAACATGGTTTCTGTTGTCTTCTGTATAGGGAAAAATGAGGAAAGTATCACTCTGTGTCATGAGTAAATATTATTCTTTAATTATTTTCAAATTAATTGTTCCTTTGCTTTCTTGAGAATTTTCCAATGATAATTACTAAGACCCACAGTGAGAAAACATAAACCCAAGAAGAATCAGACCTAGAGTCTTTCACATGGTTTCATTTCTCTTGCTTACAGTGACTTTGGAATTATTTCCCAAGTGTTGCTAGGAGTTTACTTCCTAATTCTTCCTTTTTTGTCTCACTGACTGTTGTAGGGTATTATGGGACGTAATGGTTTTCCTGGTCCACCTGGCCCCCCTGGCATCAGCATACAAGGAGACAAGGTAATCCAGGTTAATGTGATATCTGTTCAGTTTCTTTTAAAACTGTTTCTTAAAGAGATTCATTGTCTTCTTTCCATCTTTGCCACCAAATCAGTAAACTCCTGCAAATATTAGTTTTACACATAATTCTTGTATTCATAAGATATGCGATATTTACTTTATGTTTTCTGTATTTTCAGTATTGTTTGCACCCAATTCTCTCCTATTGTTCTTGTCATTAAAAATGTATTTAACCTGGAGAAAAAAAGGCCACATCTCTGCCACATCTTATTGATTTACTTAGATCTGTAGTTTTCTGTGGGTTGCACTTGTAAAAGGCAGTAATGGAGATCAACTGTGGCAAAATAAGCTAAAACAACACATGGAGGAATATAAAAGAATTTAGGCAGTGTGCCACATACTCTTAATTGAGTGGGTTTTTATTCACTCAGTTCCAGCCACAACTTCTCTCCTTAAAAGGAGAAACACAAACATGACAGCATATTATGAGCATTAATTGTTAAATTGCTTTGTCATATATGTGTGGAAAAATTTATTAAAACTTGAGGCTCCAGTGGAGAGCAACCTCAGTTTCTCCTGTTTTCCTTAAATCAGTGTGCTTAAAATTGAGCATATGATTGAGTATTTCACTGGATCAAGAGTATTATGCTGAGGTCTACAACTCTTAAGTGGTCAACCATCAGTGATGCAGTAAAAGGGGCAGTGTTCTAGTTTGTTTATAAAGGGTGCCTCTCCATACTGTGATTTTGGTTGTAGACACTGAAGCCATCAGGGAATTCAGTGGCCAACAGGCCTTCATTGGAAAAGTGACATTCTGAAACAAACAAATTTATAAAGATATATATTGTTTGTGAAATGATTTGGAGGACAATCTTTGTTTGGTCCATTGTGGAATTACTTCATACAAGCTGTACCAAAAAAGCACAGATTCCTTTGGAATTAATTTTGTTCAGAACTTACTTTGGTTACATCTTCAATGTCTTCCATTATTACATTTGTGTTCCATATTTCTGATTTCTGCAGAAGGCTCTTCCTTTTTTTTCCCTGAGGTGTTTCATAGCATAGAAACATGTTTTATTATGTTCTTTCTTTTTCCCTTATAGTATAACTGCCTTTTATGGTTCTGATTTATCCTGTTTCCAGACTTTCTTAGACAGAGATCTCTGCATGGTTAAGACTGTCCAGACCTTTGTTTCTGATCTGTTTGAAATTTAGCTCTATGTTAATTGTTATCAATAATCACAAATCTAATATCTATTTTAGTGTGAGGACATAAAAAACTCTTTATTTTCTTTTATCTTCTTCCTGTTTGCTGAATCTTTCCTCTAGTCTTGTGAAAAATTCTTGCCATGTCCATATCAGTTTATGGTATAGGAATACTCTTTCTTGTCTGACTTTAATAACAATTTCTGCTGTGTTTCCAGAATCTAATATTTGGGATATATCTTTGTTAATTCAATAGGTATGCAAGGTTAATTGTAAAATCACAATTGCCATTCTGGACAAAAATGTTTCAGCAATCAAGTGCATCTGATGATACATTAAAAATATGCAGATTATACAATGTTTTTTCTGTTTCTCTGAGAAGATAAAGGTTACACAAAATATATTCAATGTGCACACACACACCTCTCTCTCTGTCCCCCCTCCTGTCTCTCTCTCTTTATATATATATATATATATATATATATATATATATGTATATATATGTATATATATGTATATATATGTATATATATGTATGTCTATCTTTAGATATACACAGATGTTTGTCTGAATCTTATGTTGGCACTACTAGGAATAAATATCTAAAGCATGTTTTACTAGTGTTGAGAACTCTGTTTCATTATGGAAGCTTTCCAGTGGAAGAACACAGCTCGCTGACAGACTGTCAAACAAAGGCATGTTCTAATGCAAGGATGTGGAATTTAGGGGTGTTGGAAAGTAATGTGTCCTGCTGATGAAGTGTCTGTGGGTTTGAAAACAAAACTAATGATACAGTGGGTCAAACTCAGCTGCTGTTGTTTCTGTAGTATTCCATGGGTTGCATACGTACAACCTGTCTTGCAGTTTCTATTTTCTCCCCTTTGACAATTGCTTCTTAAAATTATGATTATTTTTATATAATTCTTAGTAAGAGCTTATTTCTGAGCAACTTTTGCAATTGTCTTGCCCTGGTAGTACCAGGTTTCTCCACACACTAGTGCTTGTTGACTTTTGTCTGTCTATTTTGTCCTTCTGTCTCTTCACACATCAAACTTCATTCTTTTTTGCCACTTTTCATCAGATTAAAGTTACTCCACTCCTGCATTTGAGCTATCAATATCACTCCAAGTATTTTTTAATATAAAGAGAGAGAGATTGGTCTGCATATGGTAAGAATGGAATACCAAAAATGAGTTGGTTTTCAATTTACTTTATGTTGATAGCTATATTCACAGATTTTTTTTAATGCTTGGTTCCCTTTCAAAACCACAGTCTAGACACTCTCAGCTCTGCACTCAATTCATTTTCCTAATACTGGTGGTCAGGTTTGAATTTACTATGTACATGAATTAAACTGTCAAAGCCATAAATATTTTTTAAATCAATATAGCATACTTCTTGAGGTTTACTAAATGTAGTGTTATGGAATCTATGATAAACCCTTCTAATGTTGATTGAATGTTGTTGTACAAGTAGAGGAAGGAGGATTTGGTTCTGCAGTTGATGCTTTAAAGGATGAAACTCACATGTGTGCTTGTGAGAAATGTCAGCTGTGTGGGTAGGAATTTAGTTAGAACAGTAGGTCCCATTCAGTTTTCATTGCCTGAACACCATCCTAACGATGTCAAATGGGCAGTAACAAATGGCAGCAATAAATCTCACATTTTGTTGGGTCTGACATTTATTACTAGTGAAGGACCACTGGAATACACAGCATATCCTGATTTTGGTCCATATGTTTGTGCTCTGCAGACCTGCAAAGGTGTTAACCAGGAAGCTTTGTGATGACCTGAGGGGGAAGGAGAGTCCGTCCCAGTGCTGAACAGCAAGCCTTGAAACAAACTGGCACACTGTTTCACTGTGTTTAAAATCCATTTGCATTAATACCTAAATGAGGGCCCAAGAAGCACAATCCTGCTAAAAAGTGACTTAAAGGAAATTAGATTGAATAGCCACTGTGAGTTCCTGTGACAGTGCAAAATTAATTGCCCTGTGCATCCCATCACCTTAGTACAATTTCCTATTTACAGAAAATCCCCCTAGTGGATCAGCTACAATTTGATAGGAATTTGATACATCCACTGTTTTTCAACATCTACATAATAGTGCCTAAATTGCTGTTGCTATAAGAAACTGGGGAGAGAGGGAGTTCTGCTTACAGAGGCAAGAGGCTACTGGTTAGCAGGTCGGGGATAGGTAGCCCTGGTGGCAAGCAGAGCATTTAATTCCCCAAGCTGGGGCTAGTGGACCGAGAGGTACTCATAGGGCAAGGCTGTGAAAGCAGTGCTCCAGGGAAGATGTGAATGGTGGAGTGCCTTGGATACCTTTCTCTAGCACGGGGCAAGACCTCAGTGCATCCATGTGCAAGCAGAAGCTGTCAGCTCAGCAGGGTCTCACTCAGATCTGCAATTTGGACAGGGAAAACCTCCATAGATGTGACTTGTCATACACTGTGTCTTCGAAGAGCTGCATCTCATTACCTAACTCCTGGTGAATTCCCAGCTCATGTGAGCCAGGAGCCCTCGGTACAGGGAAGAGAAGGCTGGCGTAGCTGTGCACTGTGCAGCTGCTTCTTTGCCTGCAGAAATCCATAAACTCCTATCCAGCACAGCAGGAAGAGTCAGGGATCAGTCCTGGTGCACCTTAGGTGAAAGCTGGATTTACTTGGAAGCACTTTTGTATTTCACTGTTCATTATGAACAGTATGACCCCTTTAGACCCATCTGTGAGCACCGATACAAGCATTAAAAAAAGATGCTTTAGAAGGACTGTGAGAGCTCTTGATTGAAAAATAGAACTGAATAACCCTCTACTTGGACCTCCTAGTTAGATTTGATACTTGGTTTGATAGTTGGATTTAGTAACTGCTCCTGATCACATTGATATTCTCTGGAACTGTTTTTGGTATCTGCATCGGGAACTGCTGTTATGTGAATTATGTATGTGATGTGAATTTTGGTGAAGCATTTATGTACCAGGAAATATAATCACTTCTAGCTGTGTTTCAAATGCATACAGCAGTTCATCTGTAAAAAATATTTGTGTTACCCTATTAAATAAAGCAAGAAAGTTTCTGGAAGCCAGAAGCTATGAAGAATTTTCTTGTGTATATAACAGCTGTGTTTTATAACATGGTGTGCCCACACTGCTAGCATGGACATGCTTTTTAAGTCTAAGTACATGAAGCAGGGCATGTGTAGCAATCCTTATAAACAATTTTGAGCTTTGTACATAGACTGATACTGTCTTTTGAAGTATCAACAGAAAGATGTTCTGCTTTCCACACTGTGAAGAGTAGAAATGTCTTCTTACTTACTTAAGATCAGAAAAAATAGCCTGCCCTGGAGAGGTCATGAATGTGTATTTCTAGAGAAATTTTGGTTTGGACCTCATTTTACTGCTGTAGACAGAATGAATAGCTATCTGAGCCTCTGAGAGGTTACTTTTGTCTTTCATCTCTTTCAGTGGAATGATAAATTTTCATTTAATTAATCAGGAATAAGTTCTTCATTATATATTTTATAACATTCTCATGTATGTTCTGAATCAGCCAATTGCTTATTTCTCCAACCTTAGACCACTGTAGTCTTGAAAACTGCTTCATCCCATAGTACAAATTTCTGGCTTTCTCTATATGCAAAGTGTAAAAGTGAATATAAACAGCATAGATTTTATATTATTTTTCAGTTAAACTTAAGTTTTATATTCTGTTCAGGGAGAAAAAGGAAATAAAGGTTTTCCTGGACCAAAGGGATCAATAGGAACTGGCCTTCCTGGACAAAAGGTAAATTCTAGGTTTGCTGTAAGGAAAAAGAAGGAGGTTTTCTTCCTTTATTGGTTATTTGGTGTGACAGGTCTTTGAAGAGAAACAGAAGCCAAAGATGTTACCTTATAAATGTAGCAAGGTAGTACCTACTACTCTTTGTCATCTTTGAAGTCTGTGAAAATCCTAATGGTCATTAAGGATCAGATTACAAAGTAGGATCGAGAATGAGTCATACCTGTTAGCAGGAGAATAATTCTAAGTTATTAAAATTATGTATTCATTTATTTTTCAAATTTTTCAGGTATTGCAAAATGTCCTTTTTTTGCCAGGCTTTAAAAAAAAAAAAAAAAAAAGGAATTGCCTTATGATTAATGTCGTTTAAGGGCTTTGCTTTACTTGACTTGTTTTTTTTCTGCAATGATTGAGGCCCAAACTTGAATCTTTCCTTACTAAATAACTTCTTGGTTGTTGTCTAACAGCTTGGGAGCTTTTATGTGAATATCAAGCTCTTTGACACAGATTCAAATTTCTGTCTCCTAGTTCTGTTTTCACTCACATTCCAAATGCCATAATATTACAATGATAAGTGCAGTATTTTCACTGATTGTCATATTCATCTTGTATATTGACTAACCTTTGTGATCTCATGTAAATCTCTCCAAATACTCACTTTTCTGTTTGCTGTTACTACAGCAGACTTGTCACATATGAAAAGGAATTGTTTAGTTCAGCAGGAACTTCGTTTAAGTATCAAAAAGATCAGGGTTTAGTGTATTTAAGTGTAAGAAAGTAGCAACACCACCACAGTCAGCAAATCATATTTGCTTTCCCATTATTATTCATGCTGGCATTAACTTTCATGACGTTATATTCGTGGGCAGGTAGTGGAACGTAATATCCTTTGCTGGATATTATGACTTTGTGAAAAAGAATAAGAACTGTCTTCCAAGACCTTACTTAACTGAAACTGGTTTTCTTAATGCTGTGGAAGAGCTATGTACAATTTTCAGATTTACAACAGTTTGAATAAGATCAGAATCAGATTGATAAAGTCAAAGGGGTTCTTTAAAACTGGTAACAATCACCACAGTTAAAGCTTTAACACAGGAATTAGCTGTGTGATTCTGTTGGATGGGTAATAATGAGGAATAATATCAAAATGGACAGAAATCTAGATAAATTCATAAGCTTTAAAATTTCAAGTAAAATATAAGATGATTAGTAATTTCCAGAGAAAAGTAAAAATTTGTCCTGCACAATCTTCTTCTTGAAAAAAATGTTCTAATTTAGAACCTGAATCTTATTTACAAGGTTTCATACCTGCATTCATTTGGCTTTTATACAGAGCTGGTGTGAGTTTCAGCACAGTGGCTCATCTGATACAATTATATCTCTCTGTAAGTCTAAATTAGCATAGGTCCAGTATAAACATTGTTTTAGGGTTCAAGAAAACCAAAGAACAGAAAATATATATTCTTGACATTTGCATACAGATGTCTTTACTCCACCTCTGGAATTAAAGTAATTTTCATAGGAATTTCTTAAAGATGTTTTACTGCCCATTTTGCTTTCTCTGAGAGCCTGCTTTCAGATATTCTCCTTTTAATACATACAAGAGAAACCGTTAATAAAAAAACCAAAAGAGACGGAAAATTTATCTTTAAAGCTCAGTGAACCTTACTTTCAGCTCTGACAATCCACAAAACTGTAGCTATGACTGTATATAATACAGTTGTTTTAAATTAGGGTGACTATGGAGATAAAGGTGATCCAGGGAGCAAAGGTGCCAAAGGAGAGATTGGAGACCCAGGACCTCCAGGCCCAAAGGTAAAACACATTCTAATGTTACTTAAATTCACACAATAGAACCTAGAAAAATTTAGCTTTTGTTAATTCTCTCATTCTACATGATTTCAGGGAGTTGGGGGAAGAAAAGGTGAACCTGGTCTTTCGGTAAGTAGGTAAAGAAATTATTGGAAGCAATAGTAGTTTATCTGGGGAAAATATTTAAAGGTTATGTGATCTTACGCAAGACTGTTTATGAGATATTTCATTGCCTGCAATTTTGTAAATAAATAAATGAATAAATATTTCAGCATTCTTAACACTAGAACACACAACAAATTAATACTCTTTTTCAGAGAGAAGACGTTATCAGACTTATCAATGAAATATGTGGTAAGCATTCCAGTATGGAAAAAAAGTAGCTCTGATAAAATGTATATTGACCGAGTGGATATTTGCTCTGCATGTTTTTGTGTCAGGACACCACTGATATGAAAACAATGCTCACTTTGCTACCAGAGCTATACCTAAAATAATTCAGTCCAGCTCTGTTTCTGTGATCAGTACTAGTAAGAAATTAATTCATTAACTGAGTTTTAACTGACTGTAAATCTAATGTATGAGTTCGATTCATTTTTTGCAGGTGGTTTCTCATAAAACATCTGAAATGGTTATTCTTCTAGGTTGTGGTATCAAATGTAGAGTAACACCACTGGAACTAGTATTTGTCATTGACAGTTCAGAAAGTGTTGGACCAGATAACTTCAATATTATCAAAACCTTTATGAAAACATTCATTGACAAGGTTTCGGCTGACCACGCTACAACCCGCATTGGCATTATCAACTTCAGCCACAGAGTGGACCTGGTGTCTTCTCTGAAGCAATACACTGGCAAAGAGTACCTGAAATCAGCCGTTGACAAGATGCCTTACTTAGGAGAAGGCACTTACACAGCTTCTGCTATCCAGGAAGCCATTCACTTATTCCAGGCAGCGCGCCCGGCAGTAAGGAAGGTGGCAGTTGTAATAACGGATGGACAGGCGGACAATCGTGATAAAGTACAGCTGGATACTATAGTAAGAGAGGCCCATGCTGCATATATTGAGATATTTGTTATTGGGATTGTTCAAAGGACAGATCCTCATTATGATGATTTCCTGAAAGAAATGCAGCTCATCGCAACAGACCCTGATGAAGAACACGTTTACCAGATAGATGACTTCATAACACTTTCAGGTAAAATAAACTATTTCCATAAGAGGAAATTGGAAATAAGCACATAAGGGAGTTTGGCCTCTCCCATGGCCAGGCAAGGCAACCTGCTGAGTGGCAGCTTTTGTTTCTCTTTTGGATAAAGCTTGCTCTTGTTTCATTTCATCTTTGGCCAGATGAAACCCTTGCCAAATTTTTGCCTCTTGCAGAAACAATAAACTACAATGAACATCAGTTTTCTATGCCCTTCTTTGGGATACTCCTCTTTTGTGAGAGATTGCATCGGCCTTCCTTCACAGTCCTCCTGTGCTTGGCCATTGTTTCATCCTAGAGAGATGCAGATTTCCTTCCATTTTGATGTAACATCTCGAACTCTCTTCTTTCTTTTGGGTCTTGTCAGTCTTGGAATCCCTCCACTCTCTCTTACCAAGCACTCTTTTGTTATTTGGTTTGTTTTTTTGTTTTTTTTTTCCTGAAAACCATAAGGAAACCTATGATTTCACCCTGATTCCAGGGAAAAAATGGTGGACCCATAAATGAGGGAATGGAATATTATGGATGTGGTATATTTCGATGTATGCGGCTTGAAAAAAATCTGTGACTATGGGTGAAATCAGGAGAAAATCCAGAGGAAATCTATAATGACCCATTAAAAAAAGGGTACATTAATCTAGACTAACTGTAGACCAGCCTATACTTTTCCTGAGCATAAACTTACTTTGCTATGCTGAGGCTGTGAATGAAGTTACGTCTGGATTGAAGGCATTAAGAAGAATCCAAGCTAAGGTCTGGTTCCTGCTGGGATTAAATTTAAGGCTTTGACTCAAATTCCAGCATTCAACATAAAAATATTCCCAGTGCCTGGTTGTTTTTTGTTTTTACAAATAAGTAGAAAGCTGTTGATCTGCTTTTCTTTCTCTTTCTTACATGTAAACACTTCCTTTCCTTCACCCACTTTTTTTTTTTGACTGTTTTTTTTTCCTTCTCTGCTATGATTTCTACTTCCTAGAGGGACTTGGTATTTTTATGTGTTTCTACTTAAAAGAACAACATGGCACTAAAATAAAATAATTCTGAGACTGTGTTACTTTATTACTTATAATTTGTGTTTTGACATAACTACAGAAGATGATCTTTCACAAGTCACTTCGGTTAAAGATTTAGGGTTAATACAGCACTAAAATCTTGTTCTGAATCACTGTGACTTCTTTTCTCTTTAAAAATGTCATTATTTCATTAATCTTTTCAGCACTTGAAAATAAACTCATCACAAAAATCTGTGAGAACAAGTCTGCATTGTACACCAGAGAATACAATATTTTATCTCCATCTCCAAGTCTGGAACCTGAAATTGCCAGGAAAGATGCTAATAGCCAGTTACCTAAAATGACCACTTCAGAGATTGATATGCTTCCTACAGAAAGAATTAGTAACCCAGTGAGTAAAGAAGTAACAGTTGTCAAATGTTTTTAAAATATATGTCTTCATTTGAATTCAAATATTTTACTGTCTTGAGTTCATCATTCACCTTTTAATATGCAAATAATATGTCAATTGGCTAGACCAAAGTGACCAAAGTGTTTGAAAAAAACCTTTAGAGTGAATTTATTTGTTGAGAACAAACGTTTACAAAAGAAATAGGGCAATACTGCCTCTCGGCTGCAATAAATGCTGAGTCCTCACACTTTTTTGTAGGTCTTATTCATCTTGGAAGTTAAAACTGAGAAGAGTTAAAACTCTTACGTTTCTATTGTGGAAGGTGCACAGTGGAAAAGACATTTATTTGTGTGCAACATGATTGTTAGAACAATGCTTCTTGTTGTAATCACACACTTTCCAGGTTGTTCCCGGCCATATTTCCCAGTTATTAAGCCTTTGGTGTTGTTTCACTTTCCACATTGGGCAGTACTTCTCGGACTCCTCCTTCGAGCTCTGGCTTTAAATTTCTCCTGACTTGCACTGAGGTTCTGCCCTCCAAAACAGAGCTGCTGCACAGACAGACAGGACAGGGAGAGCTCTAAGGCAATAGGAAATATTCCAGTGTGTATCACCTTAGCTCCCTTATTAGGTCTCTGGTATTTTTCAACCACTGTCGGAGCATCAGATTAGGATATTTGTCAACTCTGTAGGGCATTTTTATTGCATTTTATTATATTTTATTGCTTTGCCTAAAATAGTCAATGATAAAAACTTCAGGCAAAATGAGCTTTGCTTGCCCTTATAACCAGATGGATAAACTGGTTGAAATAGATGATGTACAAACCTCTGTAGCTACATGAAATGGATATAGCAGACCATTATACTAGTATTCAAATATTAACTGAATACAGATCAGAGTTAATTAAATATTACTGACTTACTGTGGAGAAGCCAATGGATTATTAATCCTTGTAGCATTGTTTATATAATATCATTCATAATTAAATAGTTAACTTTTAAAATCTAGGTTAATTTGCAAGGATATGAGCTCCTTTGGTAGGTGTGATTGATTTAGGTTTTGGGCTTATAATACATCTAGGCAGATCTGTGAGACACTGAGGCTCAGTTTTGACATTCTGTATTAAGAAAAATAAATGTAAACCTAGAAAAATGCTGACTTTATGAAGCATGTGATAATCAGAAAGGATTCTTAGGTTCTTAGATATGTCAGATAGGACTAGATGCTCACACACTTGGTTCTGGCTAGTTGTTGTTTTGGTTAAATCTTCAAACTGTTGAATTACTATCATGAATAAACACAGTCTTTTTGTAAATCTAGAGAATTAATGCAAAATTCAAAGGACTGGATGAATTGTCTGCACCTTTACATTTCACCTAGCCTGAGTTCCAATCCCTCTGAAGAGTTTTCATAAACTGACTTTGTCAGTGGTGACCTGTAAATGGGAAGACATTGAATAGCATCAAATTCCTTTCTGTTCTCAGTAGGCAATCAGTGTCTGATTAAGGAACTTATTTGTACTATACTGACTAAGAATCCTGCAAATCTTCTTGAATATACTAAAATATTAGGCAAATCTTTATATAATAGTTGCAATTTGAAGAGTGGAGTTGACTGCTTAACACTTCTATCAAGGTAAATTCTAAATTTCTAACAATTAGCAGCTGTCTGTTAGCCAGAAATAGGATGGATTGAAGATGTCAGATCATGCCCAAGTGTACTAGATGTTAAGCAGCAGTGATTTGCCCAAAAATTCCTCCCATTTTTTGTTTTATTTGTGTTGCAGACTAATACAAATAAATATGCTAATATAGTGACTATAAATAGACTAATATAGTGACTGGAGTTTAGCTTAAATTGAATGAATTCAGCTTAGTGGCTAAATCAAAGGCATTACTTTGCCTTTTCATTATGATCTCATTGTCAGGAAATTATGGCTCCATACTGAGTTATCACAGTAATCAACCTGCTGTTAATATTATTTTTCTACACATTGCTTAGCAAAAGTTTCCTGAATAATTCTTTTTTTTTTTTTATCATAGCATCTAATCCCAGACAGAATTTTAAGATTTTGACTCCTTTTGCAGGATAGTCCATCTCAATCCACATACACTGAGCCTCTGCCATCTGCTCAGGACCACACTGTGACCACCTCTGCTCACAGAGAATCAATACTTCCACCAGTTTATAATGTGTCTGAAATCAGACCCCTGAGTCCAGCTGACAACCCTTTCTTTGGTAGAACTGCTACTGAAGATCACCAGCCAGCTGTGTGGCAAACACATGTAGCAACAACCCAAAAAAGTGAGTAATAAATACTGTCTGGAGATACCGGGTAGAAAGCCTGTACCAAAAAAAAAATAAAATAAAAAAAAAGGTAAGCAAACCCCACTCCCTCTTCCAAAATAATTTAGATTTTATTGCTTTTTGTATTTCTGGGTGCTCTTTCTACAGACACACACAGTCAGAGCCAGATTTTCAGACTCATATGACACCATTGTGTACAACTGCTTGCTTAGGTATTTAAATAGCAGCTTGATTCTTGCATCAGGATTTAGGTAGTCTTGTTTCCAACTGACCCTGTATTCTTTTTAGGCCTGTTCAAGTAAGTCATTAATGGAAATGGAATTTGGCCAGGCACTACAAGAAAGAAAACAAAAGAGATTCTTTTCTTACTGAACAAGGCACTTCTAAGATAACATAACTTATTCCCAGAATCCAAGCTAACGTTTATTGATGCTCTTTCAGATCCAAGGTGCTTGGAACCTATGAAACAAGGAGATTGTTGGGACTACGTGGTGAAATGGTATTATGACAAGAATGGAAATTCTTGTGGCCAGTTCTGGTATGGAGGTTGTAATGGTACCAACAATAGATTTGAAACAGAAAAAGAATGTCAAGAAACCTGTGTTGATTGATGAATAAGTAAGTTGTCCCCTACAGGTCGTCTCTCAATCACCTCTTTTACTGCTTATGTTTTATTTTACATTAATGAAAATTCAGTTTCCCTTTTCAACTCATAGCCCATGCAGTAAATATCACAATGTCCTTCTGCAATTTCTTGCAGTCACTCTTTTTCTTTACTAATTTGCTGCTGGTACTTAACTACTTTAGAGGAACAAAATATTGTCACCAACTCCAACTTTGTCACCTCCCTATTTACTCCCTTCTCTAGATCACTTATCTTGAGTAGGACAGACCATGGCATCCATCCTTCAGTGACATCTCTCCACTTACCATTTATCCCCTTTTTTTTGTTGTTGTTTTATTCTTTTTACAACTTACAAGACTGTCCCTCTCAAATCAGTATAATTTTCCTTTGGGCAGAGACCTTACATTTTGGAAATCCAGTCAGACAATACTGACTATCTTAGATCCATATGCTTAGTGAGTGAGGCATGGCCTTCAGAGAGGTTACTTACCAGTAATGCATAACTACCTTGACAAAAGCCATATAACTCATCCCAAATAACTGCATTAAATACTCTATTTCAACTTTTAGTGCAGGAAAATTTTATTGAACTCCAGAGCATGTTTTTTGAAACTTTACAGAAAAATTAAACTATTTCTCATTTATTCTAGAAAATACTTCTGTTGGGAACTTTTGAAGCTGGAAGTTCATGTGTACTGAGGAAGAACTGACTGAGAAGAATCCAAAATGATGATTTAGCTTGGAATTATTACTGCTGTGCTTTATTTCTTTCCCCGCTATTGTCTGCACATTAACCAGATTCTTGTATAATGTATGTTAACTGCAATGCCATAGCAATAACTTGCAATCATACATACACACACAGGGAGATATCTTTTCCCCCCAAATTGACCGTAACTTGATATTACTGCACATGGGATTAATGAGAATCTATTTTTAGGATTAAAATGCCAGAAGTGTTTACACTAAGTTTTTAATGACAGAGGTCTCTTAGTCTCATGGAAGAATAAAACATGTTCTAGTTTTAAACAATAGTAAGTGGTTCCTGAAATTAACACTCTTAATACAGCATTTAGAAATATAAATAAAGATTTCCATTGATTGGAGTTCCTCTTTGGAATGTAAGTAACACAGCTATAGGTAATTAGAGGGGAGTTTTTGTCCATTGTTAAAGCACACTTGCATTAACATCAATATAATAGTTTCAATTATAAAGGTTGGACTTTCACTTAGAATTACATTAAAAACAGAGTTCTTCATATCCTTTAGGCTAGTCAGTACATTTCAATTTCTCAGGGCCTCTGGGTTTAAAAAAAGATAATTATTTCACTCTAAAATTCTAATATATGCTACTAAACTAAAAAAAGGGAAAAGCACTGAAAGATGTATATTAACATTTACTTATATCCTTTCTACTTTTAGCCATAAACCTATATGAGCACATTGTTAAAACTGAAAATTACAAACATGATTAAAATGGGAAATAATACCTAATGAGGAGTCAAGTGTCACTATTTCTTTGTAAACAAAAGAATAGAATCTACATAGGAAGCATAGACAACTCTTGAAATGCTCAAACAATTTCTTGCAAAATTTGTAAATAAATTACAGGATGTACTTTGCAAAATAAACTTTTTTGAAGCAAATAGGATGCAAACCTAATTCTGTGGAAAGCTGTGCTTGAAGTAGGGTGCAAAAATTTTATATTTTTCTTTCCCAAAAAACTTGCCTTTTAAAATTAGCTTCAAGTTAGAAATGGGAAAAAAAAAACAAAAAAACAAAACTGAGACCAGCCCCAGAAATTACTCTGTTCTTATACTCAGGATTAAAATGATCATAATATACTCATAATAACATGAAGATCATTCAAAAAAACCTCAGAGGGCACAATTAATTTCTGTATGACATGGAACACTAAAACTGAAAAGCATTACCTTGTACTATGCATACTATGAAGATCCCCTTAATCCTACCAGAACATTTTATATTTAGCTGCACCTGGAAACTCACAGCAGCAAAACCCACTGGAATTGCAAGAGAGACTAGGAATCTGCAAGACCTTTCAAGTTTGTTCTAATCTTCTGTGCTTGGGCAGTTTCTTCAGGGATGGGATTAGCTGTGTGTTCAGCTCCAGATCTCCAGACAAAGAAATACATCTAAGAAATACTGGGGATGATGAGTTTGGGAATGAATGCGAAGTTGTAGATTATGGTTTTGCAATATCTTCTGTAATGTTTAGTGAAAACCTTTCTAGTAAAGCTGACAAGGTACAAATAGTGACATCATTTGTTAACTAGGTTATAAAACAAGCAGTTACTCTTTAACATGAATACAAGGACTCGTTTTAATGCAGTTAAACCAGTGTTATACAAAAGACCTCTGCCTTATTTTCCACTTTCATGTAAAGTTGACTAAACCTTTTGTAGCAAAGAGGGAGAAGAGAAAGCTATAAGGTTGTTGTTTAAGTCGTATGCTGTTCAAATCAGATTATCCTGAAATGAGCATCCTTTCCTGCTCAGGTCTTTCTGTGTATTTCCAGACTGCAAACTCTGAATGTGTGCTCTGATACTTAGTTAACCATGGCAAAGCACATAAATCCCTCCTGAAAGGACTTTTCCTTAAATCTACATCAGCAGTGACTGAAAGCATTGGCTCCCGTGTCTCCTCACCCACCTCTGCCTTCTCAAGGGTGTCATGGGGCAATAAACCAGGAGAGGGCCCTGCTTTCCAAACATCCACTGTTTTATTCCCGACTAGTGTAAAATTATACAAGAGCATTGCTGAGAGCATTGCAATTTTCACTGGCAAAAAACCCATTATTTTTGTCACAGGCAAATTCTAAAAGCAAGAATAGTTTAATCCTTAACTCCTTAAATCTTCTGTAGATCAGGTCAAATGCTAGAAACCATAAAAGCTAAGAGTAGTGAATAACAAGAGACTTTTCTGTAGAACTGATCATTATAAGAGAAATTATTTTTCTGATGTCCTTTATTTTAACACTTCAGATAAAGACTCAGAAAATTAACAGGAAAACAGTGCTCCATTTCCTCAGCATAGAACAGCAGCAGCTTTTCACTTTGAGAAGCTCTACGAATCTCTTGTTCACAACTATCAAATGGAATTCATCTTTTGTCTTTACCCAGTTCACTCCCTAGGAGTCATTCAGGCACTGATATTCAGACATTGAACACTGCCTCTGCATTGATCATCCTGCTGTCTGCATTCTTCTGTTTCTATTACATCTTCAAATTTCCTCTCTGTTACACTAAATTGACAGAACATATGCAACATTTCCTGCACTGCAGTTTTGAACATACTTGGAAAACTGATTAACAGGTTTCCTCATTTGGAAGTTGCCATCAAAGACATTTCTTGGACAGAAAACTGGAAAGAAAAAGAGAAAAAAGAAAAAGAAAAAGAAAAAGAAAAAGAAAAAGAAAAAGAAAAAGAAAAAGAAAAAGAAAAAGAAAAAGAAAAAGAAAAAAGAAGAAAAATATTAATTTAAAATTATGCTATTGATAGCATGGCTGAGACCAATATCCACATTTGTAAAGAAACATTTTATGGACAGCATAGATTTAGTGCCACATTCCCACACTTCTTTTCCTTGGTTGCCTCCTGAAATGTTTTGATACCATCTGTACAGACAGAAGAACACCCTTCCCAAAGCTTGCAAGGACATCACAGCACAGAGTTACAAGCATGTTCTCACAGGTAACCTGGTGATTCTTTTTTTATTAACAAAACAAATAACTACTTCTCCTCCTCCACCATCCCTCAGTGAAAGGGCCAAAGCATTCATGGGCAGGTATGTGGCCTGGGACACCCCAGCTCTACTGGCAAGTAGAGAAATTCTTTTGCTGACACATGAGAAACGATAGGTTCAGCACTGAGATCTTAGACATTACTGTTATTCCTCCTGCAGCTTCTTATCAATCATTCTTTAGAATAATTTTTGTCTCCCTAGGCTAACCTTTTACCTTCCCAGTTGCAGAACTCTTCCAGGTGCTGCTGAAGCCACTCAGCAGCAGATCAAGGTTTTGAAATTCCACATGCAAACATAGGCAGACATCTCAGCTACCATACTTGGTAGGTAGACAAGGAAATATGAATTATAAATTCTATTTAGTTATTAGAATTTTTGCTTGAGGCTGCCTAAAATATATGGGTCTTTACTTCCAGAAGTATTATTATATCTTTTCATGAGACAAAATCAGTTCTAAGCTTTGGGGATAAGTGAAACTCAAATTTTGAGCCAAATGCTACTGAAGTGTGACTGCTTCCTAACCAGGAATATGTAGAAATTCAGCCAAATGGCTAAGGCTCTAAAACATAATCCATAAAGATTTTCTATTTTGGCATTTCAGTGTATCTAAGACCTATTTTATAGCAATTTTTAAGACAAAAGAAGGAGAGCCCATTGTCCCCCAATCCCTGCTTTTAGCAGCTGTAACTTCCCTACACGTGGACAGGGAGGGAGAAGGGAGATTTTTTGCATTTTATTGGTTTGGCAGAAGGGATCACCAATATCTGGCATGGTTAACCCTGGGACACAAAGAAACCGTTTCTTATTATAAATAGAGTGGTCAATAAGTACTTTGACAAGAATAAATCCGGCAAGCACGAGCTCAACATGTGAGTAAAATTCCCAAAGAGTTTTGGATTAACTTTAAAATAACAAATCCCAAATGCTGCTGGAACTGGTGCTCCTGTCTCAGCACCTTAAAGCTTTCAGGACACTTTAAAAAAACATGCCAAAGCAGTAAATAAATTATCAACAAATCAAAAAGGCCCCCAGGATGTGCCTTCAGTAGCAGGGGTTGGGAAGAGGGGCTGCAGGGGAGAGAGAGGGTCAGCACTGGAGAGCATGAATTCAGAGAGGATTTCAGGGATTTTGTGGCCTGGTTGCTGATTGCTGCTCCTGGGGTGCCTTGGGCTGGCTGAGCACACAGGCATGGGTGTGGGGATGGAGGCTGGGGACAGATTTTTCCGTGGAAAGCAAATAGTAATTCTTCTGAATTGCATTCATGACATAATTGGTAATTTCAGCTACTTCTTACTTCATTCAGGGCAACTCCCTAGTGCATCATGTTTTCTCAAAGGATAGTTTCTATCAGTCTTAACTACATTGTAAATTAATAGGTAAGATATATTTCTGCTGACCAGAGAGGCAGTATTTTCAAATTAATTAACACATAATGAGATTCACATATAAAATCTGGGTTTGAAGATTAATATTTTCGTTTCAAGGTCCCACAGAGAACTATGACTGAATGTTTTTAGTCAGCACACCACATAACTGAACAGATCATAAGTGACTTTGAGGCAAAGGCTGCCAAAACACACAGGATCTGTAATAACTGGTAAGTATACTGATGAGGGCAGGGCTGGAGGCAGCAGAAAGCATGTTCTGCCTGAGGGAACAATCATGTTTCTAAGCAGAAATCTTCCATTCTTTTTCCATATGAACCATACAATACAGTCAATCAGAAGTCACAGTACTTGCTGGATATTCTAGAGGATAAACGTGTCCGTCTAAAAGTAAACGTGTCTGAGTGAAGACCATCTTTTGAGCAGAGCTGTTGACAATTTAGCAGTCACATGTCAGCTTTTACTGAGATTTTTTTTTTACAGCAAGAAGATATCCCAGCATCTTAAAAGATGCAGCTGCAGTACAGGGCCCCAAAGACCACAGTGTTATCCTGCAGTGCCACCAGGAGGAAAACAACAAAATGCATCTGTAAAACAAACACTGAGACATCAACAGGTTTTTAGAAGGAATATTGAAGTAATGACTTCCAAAACTCAGCAGCAGAAGTTGTTTAAATTGCCTCTTAACTTATCTCAGAACTTATATCTTCTACAGGCGACTGTAGCTGCACCTTTGTCTCCTTGGCAAATTCCTAAGTTGTCTTAACTGGCTTAACCTGAATATTGTGTAAACAGGATGTTCCACAAACCATATTCTGAGCACTGCAGAGTCAAAAGTATTTACAGCAAGCAGGAACACAGCTGTAAAAGGGGCTTGTATGCACTGTACCATAGTATGAAAGCCAAAGAGCAACATATCCCATAGTCACATTGTGAATCCCCTTGCAGAACTGCACTTCATCTATAACCATTGCAATACTGAATCTAGCAAATCAAGGAAAAAAAAATGATACATCAAAAAATCAATGTGAAGGGCTCCAGAGGTCATGAGCTGGTGTCCAATGTGGCGTGGGAGATCTGAGAGAGGAGTAAAGATTTCAGTGTCTGCTTTTGGATTGTGCCTGGATACACCCAGCATGACCCCTCCTAGATAAAACATGGTTCAGCACTGGCTGAATCTGCCCCTCCAGTCAGCTCAAACTAGCCATGGCCCAACACACCTATTCTCTGCAAAGCTTTCTGATGTTACAGTCCTGAGAACAAGGCTTCATTCAGAACATCATTTCACTAAAATCCTCTGGTTTTTTTACTTTTTAATTGATATATTTTGAACAGGGAAATATTTTTACTTTTATCTTATACGTTTTTCTGTAGCATCCTGTTCTGTAATGGGAGCCCACTCCAGTACTGCCTATTTATCACACAGATACAATGGGAGAGGGCAGCATTTATATCAGATCTAGAAATAATTTGTGATATAGAATTAATTCAAACAGTCATACCAGGTCATTGTAACTCTCAAGTGTATGTTGACTTTTCACACCTATGACATGCTAGTAGCATTCCTTGGTCTCCAACTTCTTCATGAGGTGCAAAGAAGGGGCAAACACTGATCCTCTCTGTGGTGACCCAAGGAAGTGGCCTGAAGTTGTGTCAGGGAGGGTTTAGGTAGGATATTAGGAAAAGGTTTTTCACCCAGAGGGGGCTTGGGTATTGCAACAGGCTCCCCAGGGAAGTGGTCACAGCACCAATGCTGACAGAGTTCAAGAAAGGTTTGGGCAATGCTCTCAGGCACATGGTGTGACTCTTGGGACTGGTTTTGTGCAGGACCAGGAGCTGAACTTTGATACTTGTGGATCCCTGCCAACTCAGGATATTCTATGAATCCATGATCTCCACCTCCTCTCAGGCAGTCTACTTGCCAGCTGGTTACCACAGGGTAGCAAGCATTTGTTTGGACATTTCCTCCTGTGGATCTCAACATACAGTTATTGGATACTGCCTGCGTTTCTTTAACTGTGCTTTCTTTAACCAGCTTACTTCCTGCTCTAATACTGAGCAGGTGTATTTGTGAAACAGCAGTGAAATGCTAAATATCAGCATAATGCTGAACTAAACACCAAAGGAAAGTGTTTCCTGCCTTGTTGCATTTGTTTCCTGCTTTTTATGCATGTGCTTTTTAAGAATTACAAGTAATTTGTAAGCACTGGGCTTAAGTTATGCACAGGTGCTATAGGCCCCACTTAATTATTTCCATGTAGGAATAAACATTTTGGATTCTATTCTCACATTGCCTATAATCATAATTTTTAACAGCAGCTACCTCCTGTCAGAGATTAGAAGCTTTTATAACAGAAAAAGGAACTGTGCTAACACCAGGTGTGGGGAATAAATTCCCAAATGCAAGTTTTTCTACAAAGTGCCTACCCAGTTGTTGTTGGTGTTGGTGTGTGTCTACCCAGTTGACCATAATTGTTGTTTGTACTGGCTATTTATTGTTAAGGTTTAATGTCTTTGTAAATTGTTAATGTTCCTAGCTGTTTATTCCTTCCTCCTTACCAGTATCTACTTTTGTATCCAAGTTTACCTCCACTACCCCCTCCAGAATAGCACATGACAGCAAGTGCTCATGGGATACAATTTAATGGTAAAAACCCCTAAAAACAATGTGCCAGTATCACACTTAAGACTGAAAAATGGTACTCACAGGTGGGGAAAATAGTGGAGAAGGTGAAATCATCAACCAGAAATTTTTTGCCTTGTTGCCATGACTGCATAGCACCCAGCTGTCATGACACCCCTAGACCAAGAGCCAGCAACTTTATGTAGGGACTCTCGCAAAGATAAAAGCCCCAGCACTGCTGAAAGACAAAGCTGAATTCTTCCTCCTTCGTGTTGTCCAGTGGGAAGAGCAGTGATGTGTGCAATACCTTGGGTTCCCTGCCCAAAGCTGCCCTCTAATAAAGGCCTAAAAGAAGGAGCTGGTCTCCTGGCTCGTTCATTTTGCCAGGAATAACCAAGGAAGTGCAAGCTCATCATTCAAGCAATAGACATGGTGATTGTACAGGGACAGAGAAAGGGACCTTTAGACCCACAGACCCCAGTGTGCATTAACCAGGACACAACACTGGAAGGAGGGCAATGTCATCCTGTAGTTAGCCATGCAGTCTAACAGAACAATTCCTTTCCCACATGATGGAAATGGCACAGACACCAAAGATAGTTTAACCACCCTTCTATAATATGGGACTAAAAAGAGATTTTTTTGTGTAGCGCTATTCAGAATGATAAGAACTTTTGCAATACCTCTGTTCCTCTGGAAGGGAGAACGTGAAGACTCGTAAAGGGCAAGATGGGCATGATCCAGCAGTGCTGATGGTCAGGCAGAGGCTCTCTGGGCTGCAGAAGGGAGCTGAATGCAAAGCAGCAGCAGGGACTAATCAGACAAGACATGGGGAAGCTGAAGGTAAAACATGGAGATGATGCCTTGGGTATTGGCTTCTATATTTTTCCAGAATTTCTGCTGCTTAGTGTACAACTCTGAAACTTCATATTAGGTGTTAGTAAGTTCTCTTCACAGGGTAGTTAGACAAAGCAATCCTTTCCTACTAGAGAATCAAGGACAGCCAGTACCCAAAGAGCAGAAACAAAGGCGAGGGAAAGGGAGCAAGACAGGGGGCTGAGACTTCATGGCCTGAGGCTGTAATGGGATAATTGACCCCAATATGTAGATGAACCAAAACTTACAAAAGCGTAAAGACTCATGACCGTGATCCATCTTCAATTTGATTTGGGTGTAGCCCCAGTCAGGTACTTGCACTGCTCAAGGTGTATCCTTTCAATAAATACGTATTTTATTCCTTTTGCTCTGTCTAGCCTCTGTTCCAGGTCAGCCTTCCCAGCCATCAGAGGTGCAAAAACATGTGCAAAGTTGACAAGACATTTTTAGTATTGTAGGGTAATTCAGGCAGGAATAGACCACAGAAATCATCCAGTCCATTCAGGATTCCCTCTCAAATGCGAGTCAACTACAAGGTCAGGTTGCATTACTCAAGCTTCTATACTTCTGCATACAGGCCAATATCCTAGGGAAGTGAGTCTCATCCTCAAACCTGGCCCTCTTGAACAGTCCAAAGCTCCTGAGGGCAGTCAGGGGAGAGGTCAGGCAGGTATAAAATACAGAATATGCTGACTGGCAGCAGGAAGTAAGAAGCACTGCACCTGTACAGAAAACCCACTGTGAAGGTGCTCCATTGATGAGGTGCTCCTGCTGAAACATTTTGGAGTTCAGTCATCCAGGCACATTACAAAAGTGTAAAATAAAAAGGGATTGTCCTCTCTTCAGTCATTTTGCAATCTCTCCACTACTGATTACTAGCATGGGACATACAGTGTTTTCTTACCTTATGCTCACCTTAGAAACAATACTCCTAAATACACAATTATATATTTAAAAATCTAAGGACTAGGTGGTCCAGCTTAACATGTGCAATTAACCTTTAACTGCAATAGCCATAGGAAACCTGCTAATGTTTTTGGTTCATTTATATACTGCAACAGCTTTCTTAGTCTCTTCTGGGCCTAGACATCTAGCCCACAAATATGTGTGGCTAATAGGACACAGCAAAATTTTTTCCAACCATGCATTCATGTTGGTTTGGTTTTTTTTTTTTTCATACTGTTAAACATTTGTAATAGTTTCCTCATTTTGCCCTGATGTGAGGAATAAATTCCTAGATGCTACATTTAAGAGAAACTCATGCTCCCTCCACTTCTTTGAGGCTCACAAGGACTGAGAATTCACAGTGGCAGCTCACCATCAGTACCTATGGATCTTTCAGAAAGTTTTTGCTTTTATAATATGCATAAAATCTACAACTCTGACTCACAAATTGAAACAAAAAATAATTTAGCAACACTGAAACTGTTTGCTGCAAAGACCAGATCAAACCAGAGAGCCACTGCACATCTGTAAGGCTCTGGTTCTCAGTTGGTACTGCTGACACTTCTTGAACCAGAAGTGCTGGCCAACACATGGACTGACACAACTGGGAATTGTGTGGATAAATAAAATAAATAAACACAATTTCAATAGGTTTATATGAAATAATCAAGGCTTTGTGAATCCAACTTATTCTCCTGGAGAAAGTACTAGCAGTTGTACAATTACGAATGAGACTCAAATGCTACTTTTGTATAGTTCTAAAGCAAGAAGATAGAGCTGATGCATGAGACTTCTCCTACTGGGTACAGCACAAATTTGTGACTATTCAGATCTACATTTGATAAAACAACTTCTGTGTTTGATGAGACAATTTCTGTATTTAGATATCATAAAGCTTACCCAAAAGAAGACGTGTCCAGTGCCTTTTGGGAAATATTTCCTTGAAGGAGTCTGAACAAGATATAGGAAATGCAGCTTTGGAAGCTGGCAAAGATAAAGTATACTGAGTCCAAGCTGGCTGACAGGGAAATAGTTTAAAATCAGGATGCTGTTAATTAGACTGACAAATGATATTTTAATCTGGGTAAACAGACACCGCCTATTCTCTGCATAAAAAAACCTGAGTACCATTGAACAGGAATAGGAATAAAAGCTTCATTGTCCCCATGGAAGCATTGCCAGCTTCTGAACAGCAGTTTGTTTTTCTAAATGATGTTTCAAAATTTGGTTTAGACATGATTACCCTACCTGTCCTTGAAACAGTAACCATATTTCAGCTATGATTTCAACAGACCCTGCAGTGGAATATGAGAAACCTGTTGTTTTCCATGGTAAATAGTCAAATGCTAGTGAAGCTCTCTCCTGTGCCAGGGAAGATTTCAGACCCTCAGGTGAGATTTTTATTTGATTTGGGATTAATCCCTGCAGACTGCTCATCTGGATTACAAATCTGAGAAGGATATAGACTCCAGTTTACAGCAACATCCTCCACTTGAGAAACAGAGAACAGACATTTAACAGTACTCCCACATCTAGATTGAATAAAATGTTAATTTAAAAAATTAATTAGAGACATATCTATTTGTTTTGATTTCTGCCAAATACTCACTTGGCCTTAAGTTAACATTTATGTTAAATTTCATGCTCTCCATCTCCAGGGGCAGGAAGCAGGAAGCCAGCAGCCAGCACTTAATAGCACAACATTTGAGTGATTCTCAGTTAAGAACTCATATGGGACAGGGAAAGAAAAAACCCAACAAAAACCATAGTCCAAGGTTTTAAAGGTGCAGGGTTCTAATGCACGTTAATTCCTAAGTCTTTTTTTCTCAGTTCCTTGACAGAGGAATAAGAGTCAAAACTTTGACTCCCTGAGACCATGCAGGAACCAAATCTGTTGGGGAACACTGAAATCACAGGGTGGAACTGGGAAGTAGCAGCACCAGAAGGTTGATATATTTCTTTAGGTGATTGAAGCTATTGACAAAGCTCCCTTCCTTGCAGTTACTTAGAATTTTATTCTAGGAGGGGAAATGAATGAGAAGGTGCCGAGGAGCTGCTGGAAGCCAGGTTAGAAATTCAAAGAAGCAAACCAGCCTTTTTGACTTCAAGATGCCAAAGTGGTGGGTTCACAGACATCACAGTATGGTGTTGTACAACTGAAGAACAGTACTGTAAACTTACATACCTACTCAAGTAAAGCAGAGTTTAAATGAAATAAGTAAGCTGCTCACATCAACTTTTGATGTAACAAACACTCCTGTGAAGCTCCCATCTCTATTCAGATACTAATTTGAAAATCTATTGCCATGTAGTCATCTTTCCAAAAGACTGTTCACTTCTGTGCAGAAGTGAAAAATAAGATAGTGACTTCAGCAATGCTCAGAAGACAATTGGAAAGCTCATGTTTCTTTTCAGACAACATTGCTACAAGTAATTCCCTCTCCCCACAACTAGCCACTGGAGTCTCCAGCCAATCCACTTGTCCATCCTACCAAACTGAGAAGTATTTTAAGCACTAAATGATAAAACCTGGTTCCAAGTCTTGCTTTGGAAGCGATTTGCTTTAGGCTGACTTTAAACCTGTTCTAAGTATGTAAGTTGACTGCAGACAGGTCTGTCTTTGGAATCATACATGGCCTTCAAGCTCCAGCTGGTACCATGTACTCCTTAAACAGCACTTTGCAGATCAATGCAACTATTGACAGAAAAAGAAAACTAAAAAGAAGGGAAGAAGACGGGAATGTTTAAAAGACAAATCACACCTCCAAAGAAGGGAATACCTTAGCTATGGCAAAAGAATTTACACTTTCTTATCCTCACAGGTGTGTAAACAGAACTGGACAATGCTTTGGTCAGTACAGTGCAGACTCCAGAACCGGAGGCTTCAGCCTCCTTAAATAAAAGAAAGCTTACAGAAGAGCATTTTTGGAGAAGGAAAAAAGGGACTGTACCTGTAGTATTGCAACAAAGGAGGAGCATTATACACAACAGAAGAGGGAGCTGAAGAAGTCTGAAGAGTTAAAAGGAAGAGTGTGTGGGGCACAGCTCAAAACCACATCGGTTCCAAATTCCAGTGATAACAAAACAGACATTCGTCTCCCTGCAACATTCTTTTTAGTACTCAGTGACAAGAATATCTTTACAGTTTATTTTTATCGGCATTTTAAGAAGCCTTGAAGGACTATATATTAGAAAGCTGAATAAAATGAAGACCTCAGGCTACATTTCTGAATTAAATAATCACTTTCCCTTTAAAAACACCAAATATCACCCTAACCTAGAAGTGAGATCCCATGATCCATCTGCTATCCTGAGTGTGTGTTAAATTTATTTGCATGTGGAACAATGAAAATGTTCACTGCAGAGCTATGATTTTCTCATTTACTCCTCATATTGTCAGAAAAAGCTCCTCACCACAAGGAACCCATGGAAGGGCTTCATTAAGGTGAAACATTGTCAGAAAGGAAGAAAGGCCGCTAAACATTCAGGAGCAAGAGCTGGAATGAGCAATGCAGAGGCTTATCTTCCCTGCAGCTTAGAACAAACTTAGTAGTTCCTGGGTGTAAAGTGTTTACTTACTTTTTAGTTGGCACTAGTGCACAGGGAAGAGCTCTAGGAAAATTCCCTTGAGCCAGTGAAGCTTTCTGTGAGCTGGCTATGAGAGCTTACCGTCATTTATGGACATTTCCCTGAGCCTACAACTTCCAGTAATCAAATGGGTAAGTCTGTTATGTATTAATACAAAAAAAAAAAAAAAAAAAAAAACAAACCCAAAAAGCAAGCAAAGCACACCCACACTTATGAAGCAGTTTTCCTCCAGAGTAGCAGCTATAGCTTTTGTTTTGCTCCAGCACTTACATTGTCCTGCAATGTGGTGGATGTACTCTGATCCTGACAATTTGAAAGTTTCAGAAGCAGCACCACATAAAAGCATAACCTTTGCCTGAAACTTGAGAGGAGCTTTTATGGTTTGTTCAATTGGTTCTTGTTCCCTTAAATATCCCAGCTTTTGAGCTCAGTTAAACTGGTTGTCACCCATTTCCTGCACTTTGAAATGAAACAGTTAATTAATCCAGGTTAATAGCATTATCAGGGTCTATTACAGTACTTAAGGTAATGACACACAGCTGTACTGTGCTTGTGCCAACACCTTGTCCAACAACCAGAGTTCCAGATGTAAAGACACCTCCCAGCTGCCTAAGTGCCAGCACTTTTACTGCTGAATGCTGTTCTGCACAAACATTTGGGTTAGAAAGCACAACTTCTAAATCTTAACAGTCTTTTTATTTTTTTCAAAAATAAGAGATTCACTGAAAGATTTTTTTTTTTTTTAAAGGTGGTTAATTTTGGACAGTTTTGTTTTGTTTCTGAGGTATCAGTTGTAGTCAGTTCACTCAGAAATCCGTAATAATACAGAGACACTGAAGAGTCAGGACAATGCAGAAACAGCTGCTTGCTTACTAGCACTTACTCATTTTACACTTTAAAAATTTACTATCTTTGTCTTCTGGGTAGATTCCTATTTTGTTAATAGCATAAATATAAAATCATAAAATAACAAGTGAGAAAAGCTTTTCCAATTTCCTGTACCCATCCTAGAGAAAAAGTAAGAACACTTTTATTAGACTAAACTGCGCTGTTACGGGACACCACTGACATGCAGGAAGGTTAAATGAAGACAGACATGAACTGTGTATGAGATAACTTATTTATTCAATTCTCAACCTAATTTTGATGCTAAAAATTTATCAAAGGCACTTCAAAGAAGGTATTTAAGAAACAAATCCTTATGGTGACCATTCCAGACAAATCATCAACTTTTATCTGCCATTAGGAACACAATTACCTATAATTGCAAAGTGAAACATTCACAGGTTTTAAGTGGAGCATACTGTCCAGCAGCAATAGTCAATTCTTTTAGACTATTAATAACATTTGTGGAGCATTTTAAATACAATATAGTAAAATAAAGCAAATTACACTTCTGGAGTTCCACAGAAGATTTCTTGACAGAAAAAGACAAAACTGCCTTTCCCAGTGGTCCTGTATTGAGGAGTCTATTTTTTATCTGTGCGTGCACTATCAGCATCAGTAGCAGGTACAGCAGAGAAATAACCCACACTTTTCTGTCATACAAAGACAAAACACCGTGCTCAGATAACAAAGCATTTCTAAGAGGTCTATCAGCTACTCACTGAAATTTATACTTCTGCAAGCATAACAGAACAAATGGCAACAGCTGAAGTAAAAGTGATTTTTAATATACACTCCCACCAAAGCAAAACAAAGAAAGTGTCCTTAAAGGCAAAAGTACTGTGAAAAGAGCTTCCACAAAATGAGAGATGGTATAAACATCACCAGCTTGCAGCCTCTTAAATAACACAAATACAGACTGCAAAAATGAATTGGGAGTGAAAGAAGATTAAAACTGGTCTTTATCTGCAAACGATTAACATTCTCCTCTGCAAACAAACACTAATACTCTCCTCTGACTAAGACCAATGATCAGAAAGTAACTTCTTGCCATTCTCAATCTTTCTGAAGTGAAACTGTTTAATACAAGGTTAAAATGTTACTTTTTCACACTAGGGGATGTTCCCACGTCCACTGCCTGTTAATTTCAAGAAAATAGTTCAAAAATTTTAGATGGGCAATTTAAATCGCTATGGTGCCAATGAAAGCTTCTAGGCTTTATAAAATTAAGAAGCCTCTTTTAGAAACCAAACCACAGAGCAATAATCTGCATGGCGTAAGTAAGCCCATGTTGCTGTGTTTCAGGAAGTCTCTCCATCTGAAATACAGTCGCCTTGGGCTGCAGAAAATTCTCAAACTCAATACTTTCTCAACACACAAAGACCTGTGAGTGAAATAGCAGATTACTAATATTAGTGTAATATTGTACATGAAAATTATACTAACTGTTCATATTCCAACCTTGTCCACTGAGGCTTCTGAAAGCAGTGAGATAGAAACCAATTATTCCAGAGGCATCAGCTCATGGTTATGGCAGTACAATTCAACAGAGAACTACAGGTCTCTGTTACAATTACAGTATGTAAAACCTGATACTTTTCTAGCTTGTCTGGAAAGAAAAGAAATTCCTTGCAGTGCTGTTCTAAAGGCAAAAAAAAATCGATTCAGAGGCCTATGCACAAGGACACTTTAAAACAAAGAATGGACATTTGAAGAAAAGGCTACTTATTTCTCTGTAGGCCACACATTTATCACAAGGTAGTATGTCCTTAGCCTTACTGCCTTCAGAAAGGGGACTTGCTCCTTTACTTTTCCAGTCTCTCTGAGGTCCAGCACATTTTGTGGAAAGGAATATTCCTGCCCTGCTCTGCTAAACCCACAGGCCTCAGCTGGGCAGCAGACTAGAACTAGAACTGCTGTTGAGAAAAGGCTTCACCCTGAGCTCAGCAGTGTCTGGTTTACCTTGTTACCCCAGGAAACAACCTGTGTGGAGCTCAAACATCCTGCTTCCTCCTGTCCACCTGAGACTTAAACTGGATGAAACTGGAAAGCCAGAGACAGGATAGTCAGGACAGTAAGGAACATGAAGAGGAAATTATTTTGCTTCACAGGACAGCACAGGGCAAACATATGACACAAATCTGCAGAAAATATGCAGGATTAGTTCTGCCTATTGCGGTAGAAAATCTTCAAATCCCCATGGATGAACTGAAGAAAGCAGAAATAAAGGAACTCTACAGTAGTTCAACAGATCTACATGGGCTGAATTTACAAAGAGATTAGGTTGGGATCTTGACTTCATTTTATAACTTCCTTAAATATTACTGAATATTTTAACAGCTTGTTTGAACAATGCCATTGGAGTTATCAATTCCATATGGATTTCACAATACGATTGGTTTGTGCTGCATGTGGGATAAACATTTAGCTCACAGAAGGAAGCACCTTTCAGCATGTTAACATCCACTGTCCTCTGGACAAGCATCCCACTGACTACAGCAAACTGGAAACTTTTTCATTTCTTAAACCAATGCAGTTATAATGTTCCACTTAAGTTAATTAATGTAAAATAAAGCTCGTGTCCCTATCAGTACTTCAGAAGCAGTGCTGCTCATAAAGACCAACAGATTTAACCCTGCAGGAACTCTTTAACCAATACTTGGTAGAGGAACTCAGACTATATTCAGGCAGAGATTTATGCAGCATTTCCACACCATGAGCTGTTTCAGTAATTACTATCATGCTGCAAAGCAATGGTCAGAAAGAAAATCATGACTTTACTGTTGGACAACAGAAAGAACTCCAATCTCCACTAGAACTATCTTTGGAAAAAAAATGCAGTACTTTATGGTAACGTCATCTTCCAGGAACATCCTGAAGGACCAGCAATAGTAAATAAGGCTGTCTGCTACCACTATGTGCCCTTTTCAAAACAATGACTGGAGGTAATTAGGTTATGTCCAAATTCATCAATATGATGAAGATGAAAAATAACACAAAGATGAAGAAGCTTTTGTTCAAGTGTGGAATAAAAACACTATATGTCACACTTAAATTCCCATTCCCCATACTGCTATTCACTCAATTTGAAAAGGAGAAAACCAGAATGTTTTATATTAATTCTATAAAACATACATTTGGCCTCTGAAGAAAAACCCAGTAATTAAAACACCTATTTTGTCCCACACCAAGAAAGTGTTTCCAGTTAAAAGGCAGAGACACTTATGAAGTAGCGGAAAAAGTTAATGCACTTTGAAAGATTCCTGCATTCAGGCTTACTGACCTGAATAACTATGTACTCCAGCTTCAAAAACAGTGAAAAAAGGATCATTTAACACTTTGTACTGAAAAAGATAACAAGAAGCAGATACAGAATTATTTTTTTTTTAAGTGGAAGAAAAAAATGTTCAGAAGAGTGAAAATAAGTACTTCAACCAAATCAACTGGCTTTGGTGCAGTTTTAAAATAGGACATTTCTGTATCTGAAAATTTTAATCTCTAGTGAAAACTAAAATGGAAACAACTAATTAGAATAGTGGCTGAAACCAAGTTATTACCATGCAACTTCACTAAGATACTATTCTTCCCGCTTTATGTGGTAGGTGGGATGGAAGACAGACCCCCATTTTCAAAAACATCTACCTTATGATGAGAAATTCTAAGATGAATTTTTACATCCATTCAACCAAAAGGATAAGTTAACAAAAGGGGGGGAAAAAAAAGCCACAGGCAAATATCTAAGCAGCTTGCATCACCTCAGCAATTTAAACAACAGTAACTGTTTCAGGTTTCTCTACAGATATTCCTCCCCAAGAACTTCATATTATTTTGCACAACAGAATTTAAAACTTTGTAAGTAATTCATAGCAGTGAACTCTGTTTCTGAAACAGATAAATCTTGGGGGTGAAACTCTGCCTCTATGTTGTTAAGGCAAGGCAGATTGGAGACTCTAATTCCAGGTCTCTGCCTTACTTTTAGGGCAAGGTACACAAAGTAACTTCAAGATGTTGAAAATACTTCAGAAAGGCATCATGAAGTATTTGATTGGGCAGCATCCAATTTCAAACATTAGAACAGACTTAATGGAAAGGAAATAGAGGAGAACAGAAAAAGAAACAGAAATACGGTACGATCATCTGTGAACCTGTCCACTATGGTTTTTATACAAATTCTTCCAGATTATACCAGAGCAACCTCCAATTTCACAGCTTTAGGGCCCCAAACCTTTGTAAGCAGGGCTGCAAGATCACCCTATCCCAAGCAGTCAGAGCCAGCACCAGACTCTGCTGTCCACAGGGTGTCAAGAAGTGCTGCCAACTTGATTTTTGAAACAAGAATCGCCAGGAGTAATTTCAGTCCACAAGCTTCATGCACAAGTTTGAGGAGACTCTTACTCATTGTACTGGCTTCTTTTTGGTTTTTTCAAAGTCTAATTAGCTCTCAGAAATTTTTTCCTTTAGCTTTTGATTATCCTCCAGTGCTTCATTTTTGCTCTGCTCTTCTGGATTCTTTGACAAATCAGGATTGTACCTATATAAATAACCATATGGGCGAAGATGATAAATCAAATATTCCAAATGATACATTGTCACAGAGTCAACATAGTGGAATGAAACTGCTAGATCAGAGCAGCATCCAGGACCCTGAAACAAAAAGCAAAACAATCAGCAAGAATTGCAAAGCATGCCTTGGATTAAAGATCTGGGGAGAATACAAAGAAATACTTGATTTAATGGGAAGAAATGCACTACCATCAGTCATACATATACTTCAAAAGTTAATGTTAGGCAAGCAAAATGTACCAGACATATCTGCCAAGGCATCTTTCCAAAATAAAGCTGACTAAGTCTTTTGCTTCTGCGATCAAGCCAGTGAAAAAACTAGCTGCCCTCATTAACATCAGAGGTTTTCTGCTTTTCCATACTTAATTTTTGATGCTGGTGTTTAAACAGCACCAAGAAGCAGCAAGCAGGCTAAACGAGCTACATTTACATATGAAACAATACACACCTGTTACTTACATCAGCACTCAGACAGAATGTACAAGCAAGATGTGTGTGTACCTGCACCTGTGTGTGTTGACATACTATACAGTTTGGCAATATTGTCAGTATATAACTTCCTACTGACAGAAAGTTGTAACAAGTAATTGCAGAATGTTGTTTTAAATGTCTTGATTTCATTGACATTATTAAGAGCTGTAGGATCTTATATCCATATCTATATTTATATTAGGATCTACAATGTGTGTTAACACATTTGTCACAAATTATGTTTTACAGCTCAAATTCAGCTTTGAGACCACTCTTCTGGAGCATGGTTATGGGGTTTCTTTTTTCAGCAGCTTTGATTGCAGACTTGCTAGTACTTTGAATCCAACTGGAACTAAGATTAAATATTTAAGGACACCGAAGAGAACAATTGATATAAAACTGTCATTCTTTCAGTACTTGCTGTTTGATCAATATAGTTTGATTTTGATACCAGATGAAGTAGTCTCTACCCAAGTACAGGTATGACAGGACAGGATCACGTAGGCAATTTCCATTATGAATCAGTTACAGATGGAACTGTCCACAGCTCAGCCACCCATGCACTGCAGCCTTAGCTAAAGCTGCTGCCTCCTAACACACTAAATACAGTATCATACAGCTGGTTTAAGCTACAGAAATGCTTTAGCTGCTGAACACAAGTACAAAAATAGATTGCTGCTTTACAATGAAAAAAATCTACTGAAGAACCAAGGTCTTTTTTTCAGCTTTAGTATGTAAAATATTCCAAATCCTGTTCTTCAATTCTTCCACCTAATGCTAATTCACACACCACACGAGCACACACTTCATAAGATGCACTTGACAAAATGGATACCAGATTCCTCAGGACTTACCTCTACAGCAGGATAGTAATTGTAATTCCAGTACCAGAATGTTTTTGGTAGGTATCCTCTGATTAAATGATGTTCTGGAACGAATGGATGAAAGGTTTCTCTACCACTTGTATCCCTGGAATCTCCTGCTTCCACATTGATGATCTCCATGCATTTTCCTAGTGCCAGATCTTCAATAGAGGAACTGTGAGTGCATTTGTTCGTTTTAAATGCAGCAACAAATCTCTTCAGAGCTTCTTTGCTCAGAACATACCCTGCTCCTCCACTCATGTAGCCCTGCTTCACATAAGGCTTAAACCTTCTTCCAAAGTATATTGGTTGTTCAGGACTGTATTTTGAAAGAAGCCATCTCAAATTGTCCAATATAACATATGTGTCATCGTCTGCTTTCATAAACCAATCAGCATCATCAAAATAATTGTCATATACATATTGAAAAGCTTTAATAGTCTTCCAGTACAGTTGGTCCCTGCCTTCTTTGGTTTCTAGGCCCACAGCTGGAAAGTCTTTATTTTCCACAGAGCTCATAAAAAGTACTTTATTACAGCGTTGGGCCCAAGTGGCCTTAACATGCTTGGCTTTCTTTTCTAGATTTTGAGGTCCAGTCATTACCCAACACAGTATTTTTACCTTATGATACAGTCCTTCTGCAATATTTTTATCCTCATCTAAAAAAAGAGAAAAGTTGTAAAACCATATTAGACGTGATTACCAATCAAACAAACAGCAACCTTCCCCCTCCCCCCTCAGATACTCTATTTCTAGATGAGAAAAGACATTAGACAGAAAAGAGGCTTTTGCTTCCAAATGTACCAGTTAATGAACGCCATGATAGATTCTGGAAGGAAACAAGCAAGACTCTCAAAGATTAAAATTCTTTAAGCTATTTCAATTTCACAAGATAAAGGATAGTGTAAGAGTCATATCAAAATGGGTGTCTGTTCAGGGAAGCGTTGATTTTAGCAAACCTTGATATGTGCATAAAAACTACTTGGAGGCAACCTCATTATGGTCTTGAAAGACTAATGAAAATTTAAAACCAGAATATTTTTGTCATTCACAATGAATACAACTGAATCATCACAACACAGAACGGTCAAAAAGCAAATAAGCTCTTTAACATATATTCATGTTAACTAACAAAACCTAATGAATTTTCTAAAACAGCAAAATATGTTTTAAGCATAAAGCCAATGTAAATGAGAAATTATTTAACAGATTAAGTTATTTAGGATACTATGAAACTACTATTACTGTTGATAACATGTTTTTATTTGCAGCAGTCCAGAAGAATAAACACAGTTATCTGAGGTGTGAAACAATGTTTTTCAAGCTACCAAAGTATTCATCTCTCTCAAAGGAACATTTTAACTTGATACATACAGAAAGATTTTAACTAGTGTAAAAGAATATTTCATGGATAGTGAAATCTGCATAACTGGTACTAAAATACTCCTGCTTACATTTTATGCTGTAATAAAAATGTAAACAAAGAAAACCACTGTTCAGTAGACCTCAAGAGAAAAAAGTTATTTAAATGTAACCTGAACATGGGGAAACTGAATGAAAATGAGTCATATAAATTCTTGGCAGTGAAGAAGCAACATTTTGCAATGCATGAAAAGGGAGGACATTTGCTAATCAGCCAGGTGTAACAAAATACCTTTATGCTGTCCAGCATCTGCATTGAAATTCATTTGTCCTTGCAGCTGATTGTTGTCAGTATCTGCTAAGTGTTGACCGTGTGGATCATTGTGAAGAACATGAGGTTGGATCTTAACCCGTTCTTCTAGTACAATGCTAAACAGAAGGTAGCAGACGAAAAATCCTATTGCTGAGCCAAAAGTGAAGGTTAGGAGGTTCATCAAAGACTTAGAAGAGGCCATCTCCTGAAGGTGAGACACTGTCAAAACCAAATTAAAAATACATTAGACTTCACATGGAAATCCAATCTAAAACTAGAGGAAGAAATCAAGGACTAAATTTCTGAAAGCAGAGAACTGAGTTCCAGCTCAGTTTCAGCTCCCTTGGGATTGCACAGAAATTTAATTACAAGAGCAATGCAAATATCAGTATAAAATTGTACATCTACTGATAGTGGCTGTACATAAAAACATCTATTAATTGTATTTATACAACATTTAAACAAGAATGTATACACTGAAGTGCAGTAGCATTATAAAATAGTAATATTTGTACAATTTTTATTCTCTTCAGCCTACAAAACTGCACATCAAAATGTAATACCTAAGTCTTTTATGAAGCTAAAAGATGATGATCAGTGGCAATCTACAGGTCAAGATACAATATGGTCACAAGATGTTCTTAAAACTCCAGCCAAATGTATATTACAGGAGTTCTTAACATATGTCAATCACAAGCAGATTTCAAAGAGTTATAAACGCAAATCTAATCCCAAAGTAGGGCAGTTGTCCTTATACTTTTAGGAATTACTGAGGATTGACTTTCAGAAAAAAAAGAGTAAGACAACGTCGGAATTTCCATACAGAAACACTCCTTTTTCAAAGGAAGAGAAGAAAGTACATCAGCCTTGAAGCCTCTTCTACACTTCAAAAACTTTGCATTCCAGTAATAAAAACACCTCTTCCTATCAGCCACACCCTTGCTACTCAAAAACTAAAGGACTTGGCTGACCATTTTTATTAAATCACCTGCATAAAAGGTTTGCATCAAAAACAAGTGTGAATTTTAATATATTAAACACTTGAAAACCATTTTCAGGTTGTTGAGGGTTTTTCATCTTCAGAAAAGTTGAGCTCTTTTCTAATAACTCATGACTAAACTAAAAAAACATTGACACACTGAATTCAAGCCAGAGCCTTACAAACAAGTCAATGATGTTCCCTCCACTAGAGATCATTATAATGACAGTGGGCAGAAGCCAATTTAGTCCATGAGGGAGCCCAAAAAAGAAAATTATGGATTGCACAGAGCATCGATGGAAATCACCGATCAGAGAAGAGCTGCAGCCACCAAAACAACTCATTTAGCCTGCACCCTCTCCTCTCACTGCCTGGACAGTGTACTGGAAACAGGCTGTCCCCAAGCAAGCTGCATGAATCACTGTGCAGCAACACACACTCCAAATTCCAGCTTTCTGTCTGTTCTTCCACTCTCCTGAAGGGAAAGCAAAGGATGGAATGCATGTGTGCATGTTGTTAGGTTGGCACTTGCAGAAATCCATCAGATTTACTGTACACACGGACATCAAGACCATTTGAAAGTGAAGCAGCTCTCATATGTGGTAATGCCTTTCTTTCCATGCTGCTAGAAAAAGGAAAGAAAATTGAAAACACAACTTGAAGCACAAAATAAAAATCAAGAAAGGTACAGGGTATATAAAACTTAAATTATTATAACTGTGGTTGGTAAGCAGCTGTAGTTCCTTAATATGAACAAACATGTTATACAATTTTTTAATTTCATATTGTCTTCCCTCAATTCTGTACTACATCTTGGTGGAGACTAGTGATTGCCTTTAGACATGACATCACAAAGTAAAAAACTGACTATATTATCATCTGTGACCCAGGTCTTGAAAAAATTACTTGGTTTCCAGCTTTATTAACATTGTCTTTTACACCACTCAACTGAGAAGAAAACATGACTATTTTGATCAGGTGCTGAAAAAAAAAAAAAGAAAAAAAAAGAAAAATAAAGAAAAAAGGCAAAACTCCCAAAACCTTTATCAAAGAGCTCATGCATACAAGCAGCCTATGACAATGGAAAAGGTCTGCATTACTAAGATTATTTTTTGTTTTTGCTTTCCCCATCTATGACCACGTTCCCTCAAAATTTGCAATGCACATAGGGAGATGGTCAAAATAAAAAAAGCACCTCATTTTAGTATATTCAAAGTGGGGAAATATACAAACCCATGCATACCCACAGTGTAGCTACCACCTTCTTGATGAATTGGTCTCCACTGTTCTACTTTTCAATATTAGGTGTCTCTCTGCCATACAATTGTAGTTATCTGCTCCAACAGCTGTTGAAATTACTCTTGCTTGGAGAGAAAAAAATGAAGATAACTTGAAAATAATTGCTGCTCATTTAACTATGAAATTATATACAACTGAACTCAATAGAAAGAAATTAAATGTGCAGGAAATGCTGAAAATTTTTGAAAGTGCATTCATCACACTGGAAATCAGAAGCTGATTTGGCAGTACTTCACAAAAAAAAGAGGATTTCTCAGGGCAAGTAGTAGCTGTACTTCACATTTGATACAAAATGCCTCTAGTTACAGTTTTCAATCTAAAACAATCTGCTTATCATTCTATCAGTTTTATACCAACAGAATGGGTCACTATAAACGTGTGGGTGTATAACCACATATTTTTAAACTCTGACAGTAAACAGGAAAGAAATTTTCATTTTTTTATGATATCTTGATATTTCATATAAATTGAGTCTTTTAACTCGACAGTAAAAATAACTGAACACTACAGCATTACACTAGAACCAGAAAATGCCTAAAAGGAAGGTCAGTTGTCAGATGATAAACAGCCCCACTCCTTGCTGATATTCTTTTCTACACATGTATTTATTCAGGGGGAAGACACGAAAAACATTTAAGGCCAGACTGGATGAGGCTTTAAGCAACCTGATCTAACGAAAGGTGTCCCTGCTCATGGCAGGGGCTTGGACTATAAAAGGGGTTGGATGATTTTTAAAGGTCCCTTCTCCCTTCCAACTCAAACCATTTTGTGATGCTATGAATCTATGACATTCAGAGAAGGAAACGTCTATTCTTACTTCTTGAGTTAAAAACCACACTATGTAAAAAAACACGTACAATAAAAGGCTAGGTTTGAATTTAATTTATGCTCCACTGCTCTATCATGAAAGCTTAAATAAATACAAACATTTAGATATGCATGTAGGTAGCCCTATTCACATCAATCAAATCAACAAATATTTTCAAATTCTATCACAACATAACAGTCATTGAAGATTTGTTTCTAAATTTAAGTTTCACAAGTCAATAATTTCTACATCTTCAAGTTTACAGAAAAACTATTTTTCTTCTGTTAGGAGCTGCTGAACCTGGCAGCCCTCTGATGACAAGGCTGCTGCAACTCCATGTGCCCAGATCCAGCCATGATGAGGATGTATTCCCATAGCTGTGCGTGCAAAGATGCATACACACATGGCTGACCATACAGATCAGCAGAGATAAAAACAAATATTCATGCAGACACACACATGGCCTGCCTTATGCTGCTCCTCCCCATAGCTGCCCAGGATAAAGGTCTGCTACTGGGGAATATAAACATATGCAAATGTGGATCCCTCTGTAACTGGTCTCAGATCCTAAACCTATTCAGGAGCCAACCCCGAATCCCCAGAGCCCTGTTCCGCTGTCAAACTGATGACCCTCTGATTTCACTAGTACCTGCCCCACACTTACAGCTGCCTCAAAGCCTGGCTCCCAAGCCTCTTAATCCTCCTCACTAGCTAGCCCTGCATGATATTCACGAGCAACCACACACTGGCATCCTTGCCACAACTGCACTCACGCACTCCACTCTCCCCAGGTACGGGCACTGCAGACACACAAGCCTCTGTGCCTCACATTCCCCACTCCAGCTGCTGGGCATTTAGGCCCTTGCTCACTCCAGTCCCTCCAGCTGTTGGAACACCAGACACAGAGGCCCCTACAACTTGCTGTGCATCTCCAGCTGCTGGCACTTAGAGGTCAGTATGCACATGAGAATAGGGCACAGAGTCCTCTTGCCCAGCAAAACAGTTAGAAAGGCACCTTAATGGGGAAAGAGGACAGGCTGTGGCAATCCGGCCCAGGACACAGTCAAACAGACTGACCAGCCACTTGTTTTTAACTGACCAGGCCCTTTATCTCATCCTTTTATTTTCCTTGTTCACTTTCCTTTCCTTATCTCCTTGTTTCCTTGTTCCTTATCATGTTCCTTATCTCATCCTTTTCCTCTCCTTGTTCCTCCTCAAACCACCTCCCTTTAGTCCCTCCCAGAAGCACCCCATAATTTTGTACAGTCACAAGATGCTTTGCTCTTGCGTCCCATATGACCCATGTTTTTTAGGCAGTTGGCCCCCTCGATCAGACAGCCCTCCTGGGGACTATTCTGGCTGCATGTCACACCTGGGCAATGGGGCTGGTGGCTCCCCGGTGACAGAACTAGGGGCTGACTCCTCTGATGAGGCTGTGCCTCTGCGCATCCTGCTGATGAGCCTTTGAAAATATTAATCTAAATTACTGCTCTCACCCCACTGTTCCAATAAGGGCTTTAAGGTCACTTCCACAAGTCAATAGAAATTTAGGGAAAAAACATGCAATATGAATATATGTCAAGAGTTTGGCCCCACCGCCAAAAGAACCCCACCACTTTTAAAATTAATACTTTTACACAAACTCTGACAGACTTGGACCATGTACAGAAACACGTTAAACAAAATATCAAACAATATCCCGGTCTGAAAACAACATAATGATGAAAATACCCCAAAAAACTCCAAAACCATCAAATCTGGGAATTTGAAATTTACAGAATGCAGAACTCTAATTTTAAAGATGTTTGTCCCTCTACCATTCCATAATCACTTTAAGATTCTATTAAGCTAAACCTACATACAGAGCTAGTCCTTTCTGGCATCCTTTACTTAGGAATCAAGGGGGAAGCTCTGAGGCCCCATGATGAAATAATGTAAATATCCTTTGAGATCTGCATAATTAGCAATGAAATTGATCTCTACCACCATGTCCTTAACAGTCAAGCAACATTCCAGAAATAAAACACATCAGTAATAAAATAAAATGTAGAAAAATCGTAGTTAGCCGTGCAAACAGGCCTTCTGCTCCTTAAGTCATATTTATTGCTAGTTGCTCTGTACATTCACATGCTTCTGAAATGCAGCGATATGCACAAATGGTGCATTTGCTAGTGTTGTCTGCATCTAGGATTTCTGCGAGCTTCTGCAGTAGCCTATCGACTAAGCACAGATCGTATCTTTCCACTTTAATTATTTAATGCTGTAAGCACTTCTTTCAAAATAATTTCTGCTTGTTCTACCAGAAAATACAAACCATCAAAGCAAGGTACTTCGGCACAGGAGGCCAACAACTGCACTGAAACGAGACGTGTAACAATCCACAGTACCAGCGAGCTGGAAAGAAGATTTGGCTCCTCCTTCCTCATTCCAAAAGCTGACGCCGTCCTCCGGCAACAAGTGCCCGCGCCCAAACCACGGCTTCCCAGACCTCTCCCAAACCAGCCTCGCTACGAACGTCCGCCCAGGAAGTCCCCGCTGCGGGGGCGGGAACAGCGCTTCCCGGCTCCCCGGGCACCCTGCTCCCTCCGCTGGGCTCCGAGGGACTCGCGCTTTCCAAGGAGACCCCTGCTCTGTCGCCTCTCCTTCCCAGGCGTGCAGCCGGGCACCTGCTGTCCCCGCAGCCACGGGTGACACGCAGAGCCCCGGCAGCCTGCTCCCGCACCGTCCCCGGGAGCAGGGGGGCATCCTCGGCGCCTTCCTCCGCGTCGCCCCCGCGGGCGGGACGCTGTCCCCCCGAGGCCCGGCCCGGCCCGGCCCGGCCCGGCCCCCCTCACCTCTCGGGCCGACGGGGCCCCGGTGTGCCCTCAGCCGCGCGACGGCGCGCGGGCACCCGCCGGCGGCTCGCAGGGCAGGCCCAGGCCCCGGCCCCGGCCCCCGCCGCCCCGCGCCGCCGCCAGCCCCATCGCGGGGCCGCCCCGCGCCGCGCCGCGCACCACCCCGGGGCGGGCGCGAGAGCGGCACCGCCCCGCCCCGCCGCCGGCTCATTGGCCGGCGAGCGGCCCGGGGGCGGGGCTCTCCCGGCACGCGCCGGTTTAACCCCGTTCCCGCCGCGGTGGTGGTTCCGCCGCGTGGCAGCGCGCGCGTCCACTGCGGTCCCGGCGCGGGAGAAGCGCGGGGCCCCTGCCCTGCCCTGCCCTGCCCGCCTCGGTCACGGCAATCTGCCTTTTCCTCCCTGTCCGCCGGGAGCGCGGCCACGTCGCCGGGCCTGGCCGCGAGTAGCGCCCGCTCCCCTCGGTGTGCGAGGGCGGGAGCCCCCGGCCGAAGCCGCAGCGCGAGAGCGGTGACCGGGGACCGGCCTGTCTGCAGCGCACGGTGGCTCGGCCCGGACTTCGAGGGGTGCGGGGAATAAATGTCCTGGGGGGAAGGGGAGGGTGCGGGAGGGAGCGAGGCGCTCAAAGCGGCAGCTCCCCGGAGCTCCCCGCAGTCGGGAAGCGGAGCGGCGCTCCCGCGGGCACGGCCGGAGGAGAAATGCCCCGGGCAGCGCTGTCCACCCGCCCTTCCACCCCCCTTACCCCGCTCTCGCCCGACTGGTCCTGCCTGGAAGCGGCGGTGCCGGCGCTCAGGCAGGGCTGCGGAGCTCCGCTGCTCTCCAGCCCCTCATTTCCCTCACTTCAGCCGGTCTGGAGCCGCTGCTCTTCCAAAATACCATTAGGCAACTGCAAGGGATGTTGCTAGGATACCGAGCCCTCTGCAATCACTTCTTATCTCCCTGTGCTAACGCTGCTTACCTTTCCGGCTCTTGACGTTTATCTGTTGGTGATTTTCTTAGGGAAAAAAAAAAAACATATTAAATAAGAGGAACCGTAGATTTGGAAGGTGTTTTTCATTACAGTGTAACTGAAGTAATAGCATTTTGCAAGGTAGAGAATGGAGCTCTGCAGTTAATAGAGGGTTTGTTGGGGGGGAGGGGGGGGGGGGAGTGTCTGTGTGTGTGTTGTTTTTTTAAGTACTGGGTGCAGGTACATGCAGAGAAGAACTGGTCCATGCTGAGGGCTATTAGTGTTTCTCTAAATGGAGGACACTGCACACACTGTTCTTGATTTTCCCTCTCTTTTTCTCCATCCTTCCTCCAGCCTGTCCATGGGTTCAGTCCAAACCATAGGTTTCCTTTATCATAGCTATAGATCTGTGTATTTTCCTCCTGTCTCCCCTCTCCCCAAAACAATTATTACCTCAGGGGTGTGCCCTTTCATCTCCAAATTCATGTCTATTTTTACTTTATTTTTTTTCCTCTGGATGATGGGTGACACAGAATCACAGAACCATTTAGGTTGGAAAAGACCTCCAAGATCACTGAGTCTGACCTATGACCAAACACCACTTTGTCAATACTAAGTGTCATTTCTTGGACACCCCCAGGACAGTGACTCCATACCTCCCTGGTCAGTCCATTCCATTGTTTAACAATCCTTTCCATGATGAAATTCTTCCTGATATCAAATCTGAACCTCCCCATGTGCAACTTGATGCCACTTCCTCTTGTCCTCTTTCTGGCTGCCTAGGAGAAGAGCATGGCCTTCCCCTGGCTTCAAAGTCCTTTCAGGCAGCTGTAGGGAGTGATAAGGTCTCCCCTGAGACCTTTTGTCCTTCAGGCTAGACACCCCCAGCTCTCTCTCCTGCTCCTCATATGACTTTCTCTCCAGATGGTTCATCACCTCTGTTGCTCTTTTCTGGACATGCTCCAGGACCTCAATATCTTTCCTGAAGTGAGGGACCCACAGCTGGACCCAGCATGTGAAGCGTGGCCCTGAGTCATTCAGGAGATGCTGAATGTACCAATTTAAGAAGTTCCTATGTCCCACATTACTCCGGGTCATAGTTTCTCATTCCTGCCCCATCCCACTCTCTTCCCCCCTTTAAATAAAATTTACAAGCAACTTGGTAAATAGTATCTTCTTGAACTACTTTCATCAGAAGAAAGGGCAGGCTTCTTGTAGGGCAGAAGTTTGATTGCCATTAAAAAAATCAACAATAAAAAAGACAATTGCAAAGGCTGTAAAACAAAAACAACAACAACAAAAAAAGAGTATGTGTCTATCTTCTTGTTTCCTTTTTTTCACCCCCACCAAGTTTGGATAGAATTACTGTCCATTCCATGTCCAGTGCATGCTTTAAATTTCCAAAATAGATTAAGTGAAGTTTTCAAACTTTTTTATATTACAGATAATGCAGCATGTCTGAGTTGAATACAAGACTTCCATTTTGCCTGGTGAACTTTAAATCCTGGTCTTGCATCACAGAAGTTCTGTCAAGGACTGGGGCCTGTGTATATTACACACCCATGCAGTGCTTCACTTTTTTCATACTGACATGTTCATTGAACTGTTTCATTCTGTTAGGCTAATTTCAAAAGGAAATTTCAGAGAGAAGGTAGAATGTGCTGTAACTTAAGAAAAGCCACGTCCTGTCTATTAATATTGGTAAAATGTTTGTTTTAACAAATGTGACTGGTTTGGCTGTGTTGTAATGGCTGTATACTATTTTATGAAGATATTTACATACCACACATACAAGCAGGGGTTTTTGGGTTGTATTTTTTTTTTCCTTTTTCACTCGGGGGGATGAGTAGTCTGTCTCACAGCTCTCTAGCAGCACTATCTTACAGTCCAGGGTAAGGAAACAGGCCCCTCCAAGGGTCTGCCTTGCATGTGTAATGGCAGCAAACACTTCCACAGCTTCTGTGCAGCACTGCTTTACTCAACACACTGCCTCTGGGTGGATGGTCCAGGGAAAAGCCACTCTCTTGTTCTGAGGCAGAAGGGGGAGCAGCCTGATGCTCTGTCTTTTTTCCACGACTGCAGATCTACTTGACCACAATCCCATTCCATATAAAAGTACTACTGCTATGGGAAATTTTCAGCTGCTCAGAAAGCCCAGCAGTGTTGGGGGACACAGTCATATCACTGTAATATGGTAAGGAGATTCACACCAGTTATCTTCTGCCACATGTGCCTGGGAACAAATGAAAGGGAAATTAAAATTCTAGTATTTTAATTTAAAAAGGAATCAATCACTTTGGTCTTCATATTGGTAAATACAAAGAATGATATCTTTCCCTGTCTAGGAGGGCCAGCCATATTCAACATAAAGACTGTGTTAACCAGGGTAAAAGCAGAGCAGCAAGCCTTTAATCCCTCTGCTCATCACTAGGGAGGTCTCTGTGAGATAATTGTCTGGTCATTTCAACACTTACACCCTCTGGAGAGCACTCTGAAGTACAGACCTTCCATAAAAGCCTACTCAGAGATCAGCTCCCCCCATTTCCATGTGCAGGACTCTGGAAACACAGGTTTCTAGATAGGAAAGCTCACACAAAGTTAAGGCAGAAGGCAAAATGCAACAGCTGCTGTGAGGCTCTGAAATTTGGCAAGTCACTGACTATAGACATACCATTTAAATATGTAATTGGTATTTAATACATCTGTGGTGAAACTGATTGCCTTCTGTAGATAGCTTTCTACAAGCTAATGGCTGTTAAGGAATGATGTTTTCTTAACATTTTGTTTAACTTTAAATAGTCTTATACTGAGTCAATTTATGCCATTGCTTTCACAGGTCATTAGCAAGACCATGAAAATATGTATTATATAAGTAATTTCTATGTATTTTGTACTTTTGTGTTTTCTTTTCACTCCTATTTGATCATAAAACCAGATTAAATTGAATGCCTTACTTGTTTAATATTATTTGTAAGAGATCTCACTAACATGACCATTCAGATTTTGCAAGGCTATTATTCTCTAAAAAATCTATTATCCATTTTGTGCCCTTTTATGAACCCACAAATCGTAGTTTCAGGCACACTGGACCAGATCAAGTTTGAGAATTACACATACTGACCCTAATTTCTAGAACAGAACAAAGGCCTTTAGAAAAGTGAGTGATGGTTCAATACACCACCACACCTTTGCCCACTTGATTTGGGGCAGGACGCACTAATTTGGTGCTGGGTATCTGGGAACAGTCAGAAACAAATATAGAGCTGTAAAAGTAAATTATTTACTATGGTAAGATTACTGTGTGAGATAAAGTGTATTTTAATATAATAAAGAAGTACAAGTGTGCCACCCCACCTTCCTTTTACCATTAAGAACACCAGGTAACTGAAAGTCTGACATCCTGTTATGATACGGAACTTTACACACTGTGTTTCTTGTACATACAATAGTGGAACTGCCAGGAGTGGAATAATACACATTACTGCTCAGTGAAGTTAAAAGTACTGTCTTCCTTGAAACAATTGCACAATCTCTACACTGCTGTTCCTGCTAACCAGACCTCCTTGCAACAAATAATTGACTTAAAGCAAGCCATTTCGAACTTACAGATTAGTACCCAGTGTAGATTAGTATTCAGCATGTGCCAAAGACTCAGGTTGCACATTTCAAGTGGCAAAATAAGGAATTAATCACTAATCTTGATAAAAATGCAACATTCAAAAGAACACTCCTAAAAAGTTTGAAGTAAATGGATTTTTTTTCAGTATCAAAATAAAAAAAAAAATTAAACATCTTTGTATTTTCTTTGGAAATACCAGCCAAAATGTAATGGGCTTTAATTCTGGAGACTCTGCAAGGGAAGCACTTGTCACAATGTTTCTCTCCTGCTTACAGACCTGAGCCAAAGCCCACTTCAAAAGGCTCTGCGCTGCAGCTGTGCTTCTCTAGGTGAAACAGTGCCAGGTCCCATTCTTTCACAGAGATACTTCACAGTTTTCAGTTCAAAGTAAATTGAAAGCTGAGTTGTAGCCCATCAGAAGGAGACTTTCATATCATGAAACTGAGAAAACGACACTCATTTTCAGCACTGTGAAACACAATGGGCAGGCTTAAAGGAGCACCGACTGGTTAGGAAGCCTGCTGGGATTTCCCTGAGTGGACCCAAACCTCAGCCTTGTCCATATTGCTCTTTAGAAATAACTCTTGGCAAGCGTAACTTCATTATCTTGCCCAGAGATTTTCTCAAGGAAATACTACCTGGCAGAGACATAAGTCATGTCAATGAGTGTATTAATAATTAGCCTCCCATACTTTATTTTCTGGCCCTGATTTATTTGTAGAAATAGCCTCGTAAACCTTTAAGTACTTAAGAAAAATGTGTGTCTCTCTTTATTCTTGGGGCTGATATATTTCTGTATAGATAAGTGTTTTCCCATTTATTTTACATGTGCACAAAAAAGTTAGCCAGGACAAATGCAGATATTTTATCTGTCAAATCCTACAATAGAAATAAAAGAATATGTTCTCTCATAATACAAACTCTAGTAAGAGATATATTTCAGAACAGCTTGAGGAGCAGCCAACTCTTGCAGACAGATCCATTCATTTGCCCATCTGGTAGCTGGCAAAAACAAAGAGGTTCTGGGGGTTGCTGTCAACTAAAACAAGATTCAAAGTAATGCTGCCTATAAAGTATAATTCTTATGTAATTGTATTTCTGTGAGAGTTGACAGAACATTTTAGTTGGCTCAGGTTTCTTTTCTTTGGGAAAACAAGCTTAATAAAAATGTTGGCATTAATACTAGAAAACATATTCTTATCTGGCATCCACAGTAAGAGATGAGATATTGTTCAGTAAGAATTAGAATGCAGAACTAACTCTTCTTTGCAGTCATTCATTATTTATTTTAATCCTTTTGAATGGATACTTCATGTGAGTTCTTTTAGAACTGGTTTTCTGTGGTTTTGAATCGAGAAGACTTCTCTTCCTTCTCCTTATACATAAAAAAAGCAAAGCTATTTTTATGAAGTCTGTTGTTGGTTTCTAGCGAGGGAAGAACTGGGAGAAGAGACACTAGATTTTACTGTTTATATGATAGCAGTAACAAGAATGGAAGTTTACTTCTGTACAGGATTCAGAATCAATTCCTATTAAAAAGTGAGAGCAAGTAGCTGTAATAACTACATAACCTTTGAAGAGTTCAGTGCTGGTGATTTAATACAATTAGTAAGACATACTGTGAAGTGAACCCTATTTTAGTGTGTGCTTCTGTGAGAAAATGGGGGGAAATTGCTTTCATTATTATTTTTTTTTACTTTAACAGAAATAATTTACTTGTGTGTGTGTGTGTGGTAGTGCAGCTGTTTATTTTCCACACTGCAAAGGTTACATTGGCCAGTCTAATTATTTCACTGCAGACCTTTGCTGTATTTGTTCTACACCTCTATTTCTGGTAACAATAGTATTAGCAGGGTGATGGCTTCTCATTTTGAGGTAACAGCTCGACCTAGTGATGAGAAAGAGATCCTACAATCATAGATTTTAGAACAGTTTCTCAAGCTTTTATAAACCAAAGACCATCTAACATTCTTAAAAAAAAAATTCTTCTGCAGTGTCCAATGACTGTTATCATTCTTCCTCTATTGTTATTAACTGTACTTAGGAGAATATAATTGTGCCTTTTTAGCACAAATTGAACATTTTTTTTTGTCTTTCATAAACAAATCACAACATTACATACACTTTAAAAGACCAAAGCAGCACAATGGAGGGTGCCAAAATAACTTTATATTAAAATCATGCCCATTTATTCCAGCTGAAAAAATATATACCAATGTATTTTAAAACTCAGTCCTATATGTTCAAGTATCAATTTAGCTGTTACCATTTTATAATAGCTAACCATCTCTCCTACAGCTGAATTTAGCCATATTCTAGGTGAAAAGAAATCTTATTTGTATTAAACAAAACATCTACTGAACAGGGCAAAGTTTCACAACTGGCAAATTACAATGAAAAAGTGAACCGAGGATTGTAATTTGCAGTTAATCCTGCTGTATTGACTACAAGAGTTAGTTTAAATGCTAATTCAGCTGACACTTAATCTTTACTACTATACGAAAAAGAACCAGAATTTAAATTAGTTCTGCCATTATGGTTCTAAGAACTCCAGAGAATTATGCTGGTTTATGTTAAGGAGTCAATATCAGACAGCTAATTTTTCTATCTTGTTCTGTAAGTGGTTAAAAAAGCACATATACACATATATAGAGAGAGAGAGGGAGAGAGAGAGAGAGTTTTGTTTTTGTGGTTTGTTCCTGTCTCCCCCTCCCCAGGAAGAGAATAAATTAAACTGGATTCCTTCTCATTAGCCAAGACCACTATTGAGTTAAAGTCAGCAATGTTTCATTCCTCTGTGGCCCTGGCCCAGACAATAGAGCCATTGGTGTGCCATATACCATGCCTGCCATGTGCACTGCATGGCCAACAGCTCCTTCAACAACCCTTTCTTGTCTGTGCTAAGAAACATAGGGCATGATGGAGGGCTGGGTGTTAAAAAAAGGATGCAGCAGTGGTGAAAAATGTTTATTCTTTTGTGCAGGCAATAATATATCACCTTACTTCGTGTTCTCCCTTGCTACTGCACTAGCCATGCCTTCCCAGTACTTTACTGAAGTCCTGAATGCCTGGGCTCTAGAGGAGATTTTCTTTCAACACTCAGCAGTGCTGTGACCTCTAAGTCTGAGGTCAGAGCAAGTCTTATTTGTTTTGAAGCTTAACTTAATTAAGCAGGAAGAAAAGAGAAAGGATTAAATAAGAGAGACTACAGCAATAGGAACTCCCGGTGGGAGAGACAGCTACTTTTTATACTATGAGAAAAAAAGATTTTGTCTGGAGATAAGTAGACTCTATGTCCTTTAAATGTCTTCAAAAGGAAAAGAACAGACAAGAAAAAATGGAAAAATAAATAAATTCAAATTTATAGGAACAAAGAGTTCTGTTAGGTCGATAAGTTATTTAAAAGCCGCAAGCTTGCTGGCATGTGATACAGTCCCTTCAGGTAAAAGCCAGACTAAATAATACAACTGGGAGCTTACCTTGCTTCAAGCTATGGATCTTCAATCAGCTTTTGGATTTGACAGTTTCTCTTTTCATTTTTTTTTCTCTACTCAGGAATTAAAGTATGGTTCTGCCTGAAATCTCGAGTGCAAGCATTCAGACTTTAAGAGCACATAGTGTTACTATCTCTTGGGGAAGGAAAACCAATATAGGCAAAGGCCTTTGCTCTCTGCGTGTGCATGTCCCTGACATACAAACATGCATTTCAGATGCCAGCTGTGTTAGCAGAACACCTGTCACTGCAGCTATTTCCAGGTGAATGTACCAATATCCAACAAGCCTCTATATTTAAAAGATAGCCAGGTATGAGATATGTTGTTTATGTCAACCCATGTGACTGGGGAGGAGGAACTGATTTCCAGCTTTCCCTGAGCCCTGCCCACCACTGATCCCTCTAGGTGTAATGGGCTGCCAGTGCCACCATGGAATATGGACATTTCTATGCAGCTCCATTAGGAGGAACAACCTTCTGCTTTCAAGCCAAGTCCCTGTCCAAGAAAACATTCAGGCACTGAATAATGAGAAAATGATAGTTTGAGGCATCTGGAAACTAGGAATTGCCTATTCCTACACCTCTCTTATCACACAAGTTAGAAGAAGGAAAAGACAAGCCTTGCTATTACAATTTGGAATGTGTTCAAGATTAAGAGCAGTTGGTCCAAGCTAAAAAAAGATACTGGTTGCAAAGGGAGTCCTGAAAGTGTAGACAAGGTACATCCTTCTCCTTCCCAGTCAAAATCTTCAATTTTTCAAAACCAGAAATTGTTTCAGCATTATCTTTATTATCCTTCAAACTGTTGGTGATGAAGCATTTAAAACAGTCCATGAACTAACTAGGTGACCTGGTAGGGTGCAGAATGCCTCTTCTCTAGTAATCTCTGTGCAAAGGGCTGGTGTGAGGCTGTGCTGAGACACACAAATAGAATTTATGGTGTTTTACAGTCCTGCCCATCTTAATGACCTGGTACACGAATCCACTTGTGGCAACTTTCACCATCAGCAAAGGGTGTTGAATTCCTGCCTGAGAAACTCCAGAGAATATGCACTGGATGCTGGCAGAAAAGGGAAAGTCTTTCTCTAATATTTGAGTCTTGACATTGTTTTCCACTTCAGATCTTGTTTTCTTGCACACCTCCAGTGAGAGCAAAGGATGGGAGTAGAGAGCTGGAAGAGCCACTGTCAAAAAACCAGCTGAAATGTGTTCTCTCATGCAAAAAACCCTCTCATGAGGGCTATCTTCAGGAGATTATATCCTATAAAACCCCCTGCACCACAGGTTGTTGTTAGTCATTGCCGTGAAAGCAAAAGACCTTTACCATCTGCCTTTGTTAATCACAGCCTCCACTTCTCCCTCTCAGTTCTCTTTCTTGTCCAAACACATTTCATCAATCTCACATAACTTAGATATTTCCAGTCTTCCAAGCATGCTGGTGGCACCACATTCAACACATGCATCATCCTTAAAGGGACAAAATGAGGAGCACAAACTTAATTTATGAGCAATGCTCAGCTGAGAGCCGAGCTGACAGTGACCAGTTCAGTGAGAGACATGAAGCTGCACTAGTTCATTCTACATTGTATTCACTTACCTGTTAGCTTTGGGTTAACTGTTAACTTTGACCTTTTATTTATTAATTTACCTACTGCCTTCAGAGAAACCTCTTAGCCTTTCATCTCAGCAGATTAAAAACAAAACTAATGCAAACACTTCCTAATTAATTAATCAGAAACTTTCTTACAGGGTTTTTCAGCCATTAATAAATGGTTTTATTCTGTGGTCAAGCGGTAGTTCTCAGGTACATATCACAAAGCAGAAAGTCTCCTAGATACTAATGGCACTCAATATTTACATGCAAACCTGTTCTCTCAACCCAGCTAGAAGCAATGCAAATTTTTTTCAACAAAAATAGTAGAGAAAAGGCCAGGGACACATCAGTTTTTTCTTGTGTTTTATAACTACCAAACACTAATATTGCTAATATTAAAAGCAGTATTTCTGCCAATAGTTCCATGTATAACAGCATCCACTTCATTAAAATTTGGCATTAAACATACGAGACACAATTAAATTCAGCAGTTATCCCAAGTTTTTAAGAGTGATGGTAAAGGGTAGGATAAATTACCCAGTGCCCCCTAAGGATGCAGGCTTTAATGAGGACTTGGGAGGTTTTGCTCTACCCTGGCTGTGCCTATCCAGCCTTACCAAGCTGCTTTCTGTAAGTCACTTCTCAGTCTCCCTGCTTCAGTTTCTCCATTAAAAGATTTTTATTGTACCAAATGGTTTGCAACTATCATAAAGAACGGTATGAGATGCAGTTATGAGCCAGGAATTCAATAGTTAGGAACCATCAATGAAAGTGCCCAGACAACAATTTGAGCCTAAGCAGACCCATCCAAAAATCCCTTCTGCATGGAGAAAAGAAGTAAAGATGTAAAAAAAGGCTGCCTACAAAAGCTTCTGACAACCAAACTCCCAAAACAACCTAAGCTAGTACAAGGCTTGTCTACTATTTCTTCTAGCTTTCCAAAATGCAGAGTGACATGTAGATCTCTGGAAAAGACCTCAAGAAATAAGGTGTTCCTCACCACAACCATTTCTCTTTTGGGAGCAGTGACTCCATGTGCCATTGCACACTTATACCCTGCGCTTCCAGGCAGTGAACAGCTCTGGGAACTGCACACATGGCATATGCAGGCTGCCTGCATTCAGGTGAAGCTGTGCTGAACAGAAACATCCTACATCTATTCCTGATCAGCACTGGAGTCCATTTCTCATGCACAGGATGCTTCAACACATTTTTCTTTCTGAAGCCTAAAAATATCCTTTTAATGGCTTCTTAAATGTCCTTTTAAAATTCTACACACAGACCACACTTACTGCTGACAAACTGCATGTTCTACACACAGACCACACTTACTGCTGACAAACTGCATGACCTGAAGAACTTTATGCACAGTACTAGTTTTACAGTAACTCCACTAAAGCTGGATATGAAAGCACGCTGCATGCAAATTACTAATTGCTCTGTTGAAGTAATCGTAGAGAATTAGGGTTTATATTTAGGACTTCACATCCTAATATTCAGAGTTGAATTTCATTTACTTTAGCACTCTCAAAGACAAATAGGCAAAAATGTCCAATAACGAAGTCCAGGTAAGCACCAAAATCCTGTTTTACCTGCCATGTCTATGATTCGTGTGATAATTGATAAAAGATTTGTGTTAACCCTAGAAGTATTGTATATTGGCTTGTATAAACCAGAATACTAAGGTCTGAAGTGAAGCATGGACTCTAGATAGAGGAAAGTATATTATTAAATAATTCTGTTTTAAATCCCTGTTATGAATAATATGTTTTCTAAATAAGTTGTATCTACTACCAATTTGCAAAATCAGACTTTCCGATAGTTCAATAGATTTTGCAAAATCAGACTTCCCGTCTTCGTTTGATCAATGCTGCCTATCTACACAGACCAGACTTCCCGACTTTTGCCGGTTTTTATCTACTAAGACCAGATGGTTATCTATGAGACTGACTATCGCCCAGAGACTTCACAGGTATTTATTCGACCACCACTGCTTACCTGGCAAAATTATAATAACAAAAAACCAAAAATTATTGATTACAACGAGAGACCATACTATAAGAAGAGGCTGCAAACCCAGGTTCGACGGAGCGCGGAGTGGACGGTGACCCCTCGCGTTCCCCAGGGCTGCCTGCTCCGTCTATATCAAATAAAGCAACCTAAATTTTGTTGAACATCGAGACTTTTTGTTTCGCATTTATTCAGAACTTAATTTTGCACAGAAAAAAAAGAAATCATACATCCTCAGCAAATGCTTCCAAAGGTGTGAGCTTTGCATGCACTCGCCTCTCCCAAACCACATAAAGCAGTTTTATGGCAACGCCTTCGCTGTTTTCCCGGGACACGGCACAGGGCAGGGCTCGGAGCACGCCTGCAGGGACAGGATTTCTGACAGCTACAAAGCGCCCGCCCGAGCCCAGCGGGGCCTGCCGGCGCTCTCCGTTCCTCTCAGCGGCCCGGGAGGTGCCGAGCCGGTGGTGCCCGGCCGGCCGCAGACAGAGACGCGGCTACGGGCCCAGGCCCGACCGCCCCCCGCCCGGCCTGGCCGGCGGGCAAGGCAGGGCAGGAAGGGGTCGGACGGGGCGGCGCATGATGAAACTTTGCGGCGTGTTTCAACAGCAGCTGGCGGCGGGGGCGGAGCCGCGGCCGGCGGGGCCGCCTCCTCCATCGCTCGGCGCGGACGGTGGGTCTGTGTGTGCCGGCGGCCAGCACCGGGTAAGGCGGCGGGGCTGGGTCGGGCAGGGCCGGCCGGGGAAGCCGCCGCGGTACTCGGCGTCCTGCCGGCGGCTGGAGGGGGAGCGGTGGGCCCGGGGTGCGCGGCGGCCGCCGGAGGAAAGGGAAGGGCGGGGAAGGGCCCGAGGGGAGCGCGTGAGCGCGGAGGGAACGTGCCCCGCGTGCCCGCGGGTTACCAGGAGGACGCTCCAGATGGTGGGAAAGCCCAGCTCCATGTGCCGAGGCTGAGGTCCGCAGCGCCATCGCATGAGCGGATGGGGCAGATGTCGGAGGGGGGGCAGTGCTGTTGCAGTGCCGCGCTCCCTTTGGCACGCCTTTTGCAACCCCGCGTTCCCGCAGCTGTAGGTTTTGTGGCTTTGTGACCCTTAACCCTAATGGCCGCGTTGGGCTGATGTCTCCAGCGACATCACTTGATCTGGAGGTCCCCAGCTTCAGCGCACCTGCCCCGTTAGGGTTGGGGTTCGGAGAGCTCCAAGGCCTGTGTGCATCTCCAGAGACCCCGGGGCTGCAGCAGCGGAGTGCCGGCGGAGCGTGGCTCTGCAACAGCAGTGCTCCCTCCGCGCCTTTGCCACCGGGGCCTGCCACGCTGCTGATGGGGAGCTCCAGTCTAAATCTATGCCCCTTGGACTCGAAACAGTTCACCTTGTCCTGTCACTACTTGCTCAAGAGCCTCCCTGTTTGTTATAAACCTGCTTTGAATGTAAAGGTGACAAACTGAAAGGATATTTAATGTTTCTGCTCAGGTGATGTTACTTCAACATATCATACTCTCTAACCAGTAATGATTTGTTCTATCTGTGCTCTCTCTATATATAAAACATATACAGCCTAGCTGTATCTGAAGGTAAAACTTAAACCTCTCTTCTTGCTGGCTAAAATTTGCTTATCGTGCTTTGAGCAAGTCAGGTTTTACTTCATTGTTAGTAAAGCCTGCTGTGCTTATCAGGCCTCGTGGCAGTTAAGTGGTTGTTAGCCTACATCTGTTATCTCTGGTTTTTAGGAGTGTGGTGGCTTGACCTTGGCTGGATGTCAGGTACTCACCAAGGCACTCTATCACTCCCCACTTCAGCAGGGTGGAGTAAGGGGAAAGAAAATATCATGAAAAATAATAAACCTTATGGGTTGAGATAAAGACAGGATACTTTTAAGGAAAAGTGAGGATCGTGCACAATCAAAAGGAAAAAACCTGATATTTTATTCTCTCATTCCCATGAGCAAGCAATGTCCAGCCACTTCCTGGGAAGCAGGGCTTCAGCACATAAAGTAATTGCTCTTCCTTTATCCTCCTTTCCCTTATATTTTTTTTGTCTGGGCAGACGTCAGATATGGAATATCCCTTTGGAAAGTTTAGGTCAGCTGTCCTGGCTATGCTGCCTTCCAAGATCTTGCCTGCTCCCAGCCTTCTGGTGAGGGGGAAATGTTGGAAATGTTGGCTTGCATTGGTGCTGTGTGAGCACTGGTCAGCAATAGGCAAAACACTGCTGTGATACCAACACAAAACACAGCACTGTGAGGGTTGCTGAGGGGGAAATGAGCTCCTTCTCAGCCAGACCCAACACAAAGTGTCAGCTCTTGCTTAAAGCGTTCACGTCTCTTTCAATTGAGCAGGTTCTCCACGTGCAGGTAGAACAAGAGCCTCACGATGTGTGGTATCTGGGCCCTGTTTGGGAGCGATGAATGCCTTTCTGTGCAGTGTCTAAGTGCCATGAAGATAGCACACAGAGGTCCTGATGCATTTCGTTTCGAGAACGTCAATGGTTTCACCAATTGTTGTTTTGGTTTCCACCGCCTGGCAGTCGTGGATCAGTTGTATGGTATGCAGCCTATCCGGGTGAAGAAATTCCCATACCTGTGGTTGTGTTACAATGGAGAAATCTACAATTTCAAACAGGTATGTTGTATACATGATAAGGCAATATTTTAATTTTTTTTTTGGTTTTTTGGGTTTTTTTTTTGGTTTTTTTTTTTTTTTTTTAGTTTCAGGACTAGCAGATATTCAGAACATCTTTAAAATGTGTTGGACTAAAATATGAGAAAAAAAAGTGAAAATTAGCAAAGAACTAGTATTTAAAGGGAAGTAAATTATCTCGATGAGCTGTGAATCTGGTAGCTTATTTAGCAACATACTTGATCTTTAATACTGAAAAATTACTTTTTAATTGATGAGAAGGGCAATAAATATGCATATCTTTAGGTTTGTTCAGTTGAAAGTTAAGACACATTCTTCATTATCTCTTGGAGAGAATTCCAACCCTCTTTCTCCCCTTCTTCTCTCTTTATAATACAAATGCTTTTAGACTGTCTTGCTCTTCAGTTTCTTTGGTTCATCATTCTCTCAAGTTGGTTGAGTATTGCAATTTTATTATTGCATCTCAGTCTAGATGGGATATGTCACTTAAGATATGGTGTTGCATGCTTACATATTTATATAAAAGCAATAAGCCTTAGGGAGGTTCCAGTATGCCATGGAAGCCCTTAGGTGTCTGCATCAGAAGTCAGGTTTTTTGTGGGGTTTTTGAGAGCCACCTAAGTCTCTTAGGCACAAAACAAGCAGCAATTCTTATATAGCTCCTAAATTATAGTTCCTATATGTCCCTGATGGATGTGATGCTGCTGCTAAAAATATTTTGTCTGACTTAAGTCTGACAGCTGATTTCCTTCTCCCCCATTTTATATGCACAGGCAGAGTGAAAGGGCTAGTTTGAGGAATGGGGGAAGATTAGGCAGAAAGAAATTCTCTGCATAAGAAAAGCTGAGGAATTGTACTGACTGCATAAGTAAACCAAAGATTATTTCCAAAGTACTTTACTCTGCAGAGATGTTGCACATGTCTATGTGTTTTGTTTTTTGCACAGTGGCCTTCTAGTGCTTTTGAACACCAGGGTTATGGGTTTGCAGTTTGACATCCTCAGACAGAAGTATATCCTTGAAAACTTGCCTTAGCATGAATTGCTTAAGACTGCATTGTCAGTCTCATTGCCTAAGAGATGATCCTGGGTAAAATTTCTGCAGTGAGTTGCCCCTGGCTGGATGCCAGGCACCCACCAAAGCTTCCCTCCAACAAGCGGGCAGGGGAGAGAAAATACAACTGAAGTTTAATGAGCTGAGATAAGGACTGGGGGAGATCTCTCACCAAATACTGTCATGGGTAAAAGAGACTGAACTTGGGGAAATTTAATTGAATTTATTACCAACAAAATCAGAGCAGGGTAATGAGAAGTAAAATAAACCTAGAAAAAAGAAACCTTCCCTCTACCTGTTCCTCTTTCCTGAATTCTATCTTCTCCTCCCCAGCAAGGAAACAGGAAATGAGAGTTATAGTCAGTTTATCACATGCTATTCCTACCACTGCTGAAGGAGACTTCTTCCTCTACTCCAGTGTGGGGTCCTTCCCACAGGAGACAGTCCTCCACAAACTTCTCCAGCGTGAGTCTGTCCCACAGTTCTCCACAGACTGCTCCAGTGTGGCTCCCTCTTCCACAGGGTGCTTCCCTACAGGCACAGGCTGCTCCAGGATGGGTCCCCCATGGGATCACAAGTCCCACCAGGAGACATGTTCCAGTATTGACTCCTCTCTGCACAGGTCTGCAGGTCCCTGCCAGGAACCTGCTCCAGCAAGCGTCTCCCATGGGTTCACAGTCCCCTCTCAGGCATCCACCTGCTCCAGCATGGAGCTCCTCTAGGGGCTGTGGGTGGATCTCTGCATCCCTGTGATCCTCCATGGGCTGCAGGGACACAGTTGCCTCACCATGGTCTGCACCAGGGGCTGCAGGGGAATCCAGCTCTGGCACCTGGAGCACCTCCTGCCCTCCTTCTGCACTGACCTTGGTGTCTGGGGTGTTCCTCTCTGCGTAGTCTCACCCCACTCTTCTCTGGCTGCAATTACATCTCTACAATAACTTTTCTTTATTCTTAAATATGTTATCACAGAAGCATTACTGTCATTCCTGATTGACTTGGCCTTGGCCAGCAGTGGGTCTGTCCTGGACCTGACTTTGGCTCTGCCAGACATGGGAAAATCTTCTGGCAGCTTCTCACAGAAGCCACCCTTGTAGTCCCTCCACTGGTAAAGCCATGCAAACTCAGTACAACTTTGTACGCAAAAGTATAATTTCCTTCTTTGGCAGAAATATTTATGTAACTTTTAAACTGTGATTTTACATACAAGATTATTCTTATGAAACAATTACTAAGCAGCCAGTGTTTGCAAATGCTTATTTATGTTTTTCTTTATATTTTTTCTTAGCTGCAGAAGCAGTTTGGATTTGACTATCAGACATTAGTAGATGGTGAGGTTATTCTTCATCTATACAACAGAGGAGGAATAGAACAAACAGCATCCATGCTAGATGGTGTATTTGCATTCATCCTTCTGGACACTGCAAACAGAAAAGTGTTTCTGGCGAGAGATACCTATGGAGTCAGACCACTGTTTAAGGTGCTGACTGATGATGGATTTTTGGGTGTCTGTTCTGAGGCAAAAGGTAAAGCCAGTTGTGTTTAGTGCCTAAATAATCCTGGGTATTTCTGCTGGAGACAAACTTCTTTGTTGGGCTTTTCTTCTTAGTGTGAAGAGAAAATGAACTGTAAGTTCAGTAATATATGAACTATATTTAGTAATATGAGAAGTACACATCATTAAAATAAAACCATTCAAGATGTTTATTTGTCCTTAATATAGCTAAAACAACTTGCTTTTTTATCTAGAAGTTTTTGTGTTCTGGAGTCATAGCAATATTGAACTCAAGATGTTTTATGTTAGGCCAAAGTTAAATATAGTCTATTGACTTAGACTAGACTTATGCTACAATAAACTATATTAGACTTTGGTTTCGGTGTTATGTAGTGAACTAGGTAATTATACCACAAGAACTGCTAATTTGTAAAAGCCAGCATTCAATATGAGTGGAATAGATCAGTCTAGAACCAATGAGTTTTGAAATCACTAAATATATGTCAATTAAGCAATCACTACAGTGTTGTTTTATTGCAGACCCCTTGTTAGCTTGACTACACTTAAACACAAAATTAATTAATAATTGTCATTCACTTTCTCCTGTGCATTTTATACTGTGTCCTGGCCATAATGTAGTCAGTTAGAAAAGTGCTCTTCCTTGTGCTCACAGGGATAAATTGCTACTTGCCAATTAGTAAAACTTGCTGGTTTGCTTTCTCTGCTATCTGCCTCAGCTTGAGATGGCTCAGATCTCTGTGTACATCCTGCCAGAACCAGAATCATGCTTTGGCCAGGGCTGATGGTGACTCAAAAGAGAGTCAAAAGGATATTTTTTTAATACCAGATTTAGGATCTGGAGAAAATATTTGTATATAGTTTCAGTAGAGAGGCTGTTGCGTGAGGTGTAAGTTAACCATTTTAAGTAAAAAACTCTTACATTTTTCTTTTTTTCCCATTTAATGTGTAGGACTTATCAGCTTAAAGCATTCAACATCCTTATGTTCTAAAGTGGAACCGTTTCTTCCGGGTCATTATGAAGTGTTGGATTTAAAGCCCTCTGGCAAGGTTGCATCAGTGGAATTAGTAAAATTTCATAGCTGTAAAGATGAACCACTCCATGTTGCGTGTGATACAGTGGAAGCTCTGCCTTCAGGTAGTACAGGAAAGATTTTGCTACTTACTCTGATTTAAAAGTGAAAAGATACTAATTTTTGAATGTTGTTTTTGATTGGTTTAAAAAAGTACTATTAAAAAAAACCAAAACACAAACAACCTGTAAGAACCTGTAGGGACTTTAGAATTGTTTTTGTAAGCAGTCGTGTACAAAGATGGACTTAAGTGTACCTTGGTATCAAAGGAGATTCAAACAAATATCTTTGTTTCCTGATTAGCATCATCCAGCAAAGTCTAAGTAACACTTTTTGGACATTTCTTACGCTTCTTTTTTCTTTTCTCTGAGCAGGTTTTGATCTTGAAACGGTGAAAAGCAACATCCGTATTCTCTTTGAAAATGCTGTTAGGAAACGTTTGATGGCTCACAGAAGGATTGGTTGTCTTCTGTCAGGTAAGTAGCAAGAACCACAGCAATTCTGTACCTTCTCTCTCTTTTGCCAATCCTCTACTAGTTGAAGGAAAGTATATTGGCTGTTCTGCTGCAGTTCTGCTGTTCTGCTGGTGTGATCTGCATCTCCATTTGCTTTTTAGAACCAGGCAACAGAGAACTTCCTGGTTTAGAATGAAGTTTTCCAGTTTACACGTATCTTGAAAGCCTTACACTTTTAAAGTTTACTATGGGCTGGGATCTTGACTTATTGAGACACTGAAAATTTTAAAGTTAGGCAAATAAATATAGTATTCCTGTTGAAAATCACTTGTATTCTTAAATACATGCAATTTATGCCTAGGTTGATCTAAAAAGAAAATGTGATTATTACATTCACTTTGCACAGAAGAAAGCCTTAGCATGTTTCAGAAGCAGGAGAATTCTTACTTGCCACCTTTGCTTTAGTCTTCATCCTAAACTTCCTTAATTACCATATTGCAGGAGACCATCTGGGCCAAAATTATTTGCCACACTCTTTTGCAGATAAGGTAATAGCTTGTGGTTCAGGAAGTTGTTCACTGACTTAGCTGATCACCCTTTTGATCTGATGGTTCAGTGTTACAGAGGTACCTTACAGAGGTAAGGCTCTGTAACCATGGGTCTGACACCTTACTTCCTGTGTTTGTGTGGCACTTGGTACATGAGAGTTATGGAATGGTTTTCATGCATTCACTGAGCAACAATTACACTCATTTGTCATGAACGCTATTAAATGTGCATCTGAATGAGAGAGAACTGACCAGGAGGTACTGCTGGACCATTCATGCCGTCATAAAAAGTAGGAAGAAGGTAAATTAAACAGGAAGTTACATAGAGTTGGAAGATCTCAGTTTCAGTAAAAAATGTTTGTTTAAACCCCAAATTTCAAATATCAAATTAGAAGGCAGTCAGTAGCTCCTCAGATGCACATGCAGGAAGCAGCAAAACTAAGTGCCCATGCTGGTATAAATAATACCAGCATTTCTCGGTGCTTCACAGTTTTGAGTATGCTTGGAACATCACAGTTAGAGAATTGCTTTTGTTTCCAATCACAGAGGGAATTCTTCAATGTCACAGTGGAAACCTGGGTTTTTATTTTCCTGATTTCTGCATCCTGAGCACTATTTTCTGTGCTCTCCTCAGAATTTGCATGTAATTTTGACAGGAAATGGTCTTGTGGTTTTTTTTGCAGGATAGCATGTCCACAAAGGGGATCAGGTTGGGAATTGTTGCTAATGCACTTAGCTGGAAAAACAGATGCAGACTATGGGAAACAAAGAGAAGAGGGTTTTGCCTCATGCTTGTCAGAACTGCAGGCAGATGTGGGCAGACAGGGGCTGTGTTTTGCTCTGTACTTTGTAGGAAAGCAGCAAGTAGAACTAGCCAAGGATTAACAGAACTAGCTCAGGACAGTAAGAAGGTAGATCCTCAGAGTACATTTAGGCAGCTTGTGCATCTCTTGATTTTATTTTCTGCTTGTTCTCCAAACTGTTCAAATCCTTTCCTCTAGAAAGAAGAGGGGAAAAAAAGGAATGACTGAATAAGAGTGGAACCCTTACACTAAGCATTTTGTTCTTTTACTTAATTCTCTTCTTTTACTTACAGCAAACAAAAATCCATAATCCTGTCAGTTGACTATCAAATGTGTGGGTAAAAGGATGATAGGGAGTGGTTTTAAAATGGAGAATAAATCCCATTTTAGCAGAGTTGAGAAGGGGAATATTTTGTAGTAGTACAATATGTTCAGTATACTTTCTGGTTATCTTAAATAAGGAGTTCCACTGATGCTTCTGACACCAAAAGTACTTACAACTGTCACTGAAGATGTTCCACTAAAGTTGCCTGGTTCTTTTATTAAGCAGAGGTAAATGTGTACTTGTATGAGAAGTACCTTGTATGTAGCTTAAAAATGAAGCCCACTTATAGGATTCCAGTATCTAGACTCCTTAAGGGGGAAGCAAAACATCATTCAAACACCTAATCAGATAATTTGTTTTGTTGGCAGGGGGCTTAGATTCCAGCTTGGTTGCAGCTGTTCTTCTGAAACTGATGAAAGAAATCAACATCAATTATCCATTGCAAACCTTTGCAATTGGAATGGAAAACAGTCCTGACTTACTTGCTGCCAAAAAGGTATCTTAGAACAAACTGAACTGAAAGCAATGCTTGAGCTACTGAATGCTAAACAGTGTATATTAATGGTGCTAACTTAATTGTATGGCATTAATAATAACACTGAAAATCCATTTATTGCTATGATTTATATCAGTTTGCAGTAAATAATTTAGTGCAGTACTTGTTGCTTAATCTTACAAAAGAGGCAACTAGAACCTTACCTGTTTTCTCTTGCATTTGGAAGACTTTAATGACGGAGTCCCATTATTGTCAAAAGGATAGTGCTTTGGACTTGTCTCAGTTCTGCCTCTGGGTTTTAGGGTAGCTCTCCACGTTATAGTTCCTATACTAAGGCATTTGTATATATATTATGTATTGCAAGTTAATTATCAGTTTGTTGAATTAACAGTTTTGTACAAACTGTTTGGCATCTGGGGTACTGTGCAGACTTTCATTACTTTTGTGATGCTTTTTTTCTCAAGGGCAGATATCTGGAATATTTAGAGCCTCTCCAGATTCTGTTAACATTTTAGGCAAGCAGCTGGATGGTCTATTGCAATCATGATTGAACACTGTAATTAAGGAGACCATGTTTTCTCTGGTGAACTTACCACTGCAAGTCAAAGATCTGCTAAGTAATGTCTTTTCTTGGCTTAATGTCATAATTTTCATTGTAGTAGAAGAGAGCTGGTGCTTTCACTAAATGTGTTTGCTTTAAACACAATGTATGTCTATAAAACATTTCAGTTGGAAAGTGATGCATTATTTTGACCTTTTGCAAACAGGTGGCAGCACACCTAGGCAGTGAACATCATGAAGTAATACTTAATACTGAAGAGGGGATTCAGGCAATAGAGGAGGTTATCTTCTCATTGGAAACCTATGATATAACAACAATAAGAGCTTCTATTGGTAAGTTTTTTTTTTTTAATGGCAAGCTTTGGTTTATATCACCCAAATAAAATTTTATACAAACTTACATGGTGGTCTACTAGATCCCTCAGCTGGCACAGAGTCCGGGGACTGGGACTCCAAAGTTCTGCTACCCAGACTTATCTGTGATACCACACTGAGGCAAAAGCAGTTATTTTCAAGTCCCTTACTGCAGAAAGCAACTGTCAAGAACTGTTCTTGATGCTTTGAGATGAAACGCAATAGTTTCAAGAAGAAGAAGTGTTAGATCTGCAGTTCTAAGTTTTCTGCTCTAGTAAGTATGAACCTTGAAGAAAGGGGGATAGTTACAGGTTTTCTTAAGAACTGAATATTATGACAGCAAATCACAGTTACCCTTTCCTTGCATAATTTTGATACTTATGTGAAGTATTTATTATTGTCCTTTAGTAACACAGGTTTAGTAATACAGATTCTTATAATGTACATTTGATTCTAAGAAGTGAAGGGAGTCATCAGCAGCTTCTGACAAAGTACTGCCAGCCTGATAAGAGGGGAAAAGCCCCTAATCCAGTGGGACCTTTTGTGTAATGCAAGCCTACAGCATTTTACCCAGTTAATCTTGTGTTGTCATAAGAGTTATGAAGCCAAATAGGCAACACAGTTTTCAAAACTGAACTCTCTGGGTGAGTTCCCTCCATGAAGATGGGATTTGGCAATGTGAAGTAAAGAATGCATTTCTTTAAAAATTAAAGCATTTTACTCTAACTTTTTTTCTTTGTGATTTGCTGTTTAGTATGATAATGAACTAGATCCTTTTCTTTAGATTTGTAATACTTTTGTTATAAAAGCATCCCATTCAGAAAGATGCATTGAGTGGAAGGCATAATTCTGTTTTACAAATAGTTCTTTACAAAGAAAATTGAAAATAGGGCTTCATCCAGTTCAACTTAGAGTGGTGGAGAGTTAAACAGTAACTTTTGCTTTTCTCCAAGGCTAGAAGGTTTCTTCAGTGCTCTGCTGAGATTAATCATGCACTTAATTTCAAACTGAGTCAGAACAACTCCTTTCTATGTTCCCATGGGAATCCTCCAGTGTTCCCAGGATCACAAGTAGACACATCCTTCTGATATTTTGAGGGGCAAGTGTAAATACACAGTTTAGATGTATTTGCAGCACCTGTTTAGTGTGGCTGTTGGTGGCTTTGAGTAACAATGAGATGCTACTTTACATCAGTTTTTTTGCAATGGAAGGAAGTAGTGTAAGAGGCAAATTTCTAAAATGCTAAATTTTAAACTACTAGCTGTATATAGCCTCATGTATGTAGATGTACTCTAATTACTTTATACTTTTTTTTAAGGTATGTATCTTATCTCCAAATATATTCGGAAGAAAACAGACAGTGTGGTCATTTTTTCAGGAGAAGGATCAGATGAGCTGACACAAGGATATATATATTTCCATAAGGTAATTATGTTCACTATACAGAATGCCCTTGAGCTGCTTATTCTGCCTTTCAGCAGAACATCTGTGATATTTCAAGGTGTGATGTTTGAGAGTTGTCATAACAGTATATTTGTTGAGTTTTTCTTCTGGGTTGGCATAAAATCCAAGGGATTTAATCACCTAAAAAATAGCTTTCTTAATCTTCTGCAGTTCCTGAGACTGTTTTTTCTGTATGTAGTTTTTGCTGGGTTTGAGATTGCTTGGTGATCACTACAATTTAAATGCAGGACAGCCAGCAATGCTTCTCCCAGTGCATCTGTGTTCCCTCTGTGTGCTCCATGCTTTGTTTTTTTTCAGGCACCATCTCCTGAGGAAGCTGCAGAAGAGAGTGAGAGGCTTCTGAAGGAGCTCTACCTGTTTGATGTACTTCGTGCAGACAGAACTACTGCAGCACATGGGTAAAATGTATTCCCTTGGATGCTGAGCACTCATAATTTAAAAGCAAAAGAAGATTAGGCAGAAAAGACTGCTGAGGATTTGTATGCCAACATGAAGTTTTAGGCTTAAGGAATTTGAGGAACAGTAAAGCACACTGCCAGATTTAATCTGATCTGTGACTATAGGGCCCACTGTGTAGCCAACTGAAATATTTTTTTGTCTAGGACTGTACTGGTCTTTACAGAAACAGTGAATTAGAAATAAAAGTATTCAGAGTTAAGGAGGGAAGGAAAACTTGTATTTTACTTTGGAGGTTTAGACAAAGAGAAATCTTGAATCTGATGGTCGTCAGAATCAAAACAAGATACTGAAAAAGGTATGTGCATTAAGTAGCTGACTATTAAAGAGATATTAGGATACAATCTGTGTAACTATACCTTAAAGAATCTCCAAATTGAGTGCTGTAGAAAACAGTATTGTTCTACTAAACAGAAGCATTTTACTAAAAGAAATACATTAATTGAACTGAGAAAAATGTTGGAAAGCTGTCTATAGGTAAGAAAAAATGGTACCTTTGGCAAAGCAGACAGCTTATCTGTTGGGAAGCTTTTGTTGTATATTGATCCTCCCACAAAATTACTTGCCCAGCTTTTTACAATTTTCTTATGTTTTTATTTACTAGTCCAGGAGGCCTGCCATTTGTCTCACAATTTGTTTTGTTCTGAAAATTTTCACCACACTTTCAAGGCTGTTTAATATCACATGCTGGCTGCTTTTGTTTTCCTTTGGGTTCTGCTGCACAACACTGTTAGGTATAAAGAGCCCTTATATTAACAAATCAGAACAAAATTTAAGGAGTTCACATTTATGGAGAAAAGGAAGAAGAGCTAAGAGTGAAGAAGAAAGGATGAAACTACCATTATCAGTTAGGAACAAGAATAACTAAGGAAAGATGTGCAGTGCAGTTCTTGTCAGGATATGGAGAAACAGCCCTCAGTATTTGATTACTGAATATGCAGTATTGGGTTCATTTGTTTTTTTTATCATAATGTGGGTATTACCTGAAGTAGCTTTTTATCAGAGTAGAAACTAAAGAGACAGTGAAATTACTAGGATGCAGTACAACATCTCCTTTCACTTGTGGAGCTGGACAGCATAATGTCTCTTGAGCAGACACACCGAGAGGGGTTCTTTCTGCTGAAGGTTCAGTTAGTGTCATTTTATTTGTTGCCTTCTGTGTCTGTCCTTAGAAGCTGTGGTATGCAAAAGCAGGAAGGCTTTGTGTGTATATTTTTACCACTGGTATAGGAGAGAACTTAGGTGAATGCTGTAGGGCTCCTTTTTGTTGTTTCATGAAAACACAAACAAATGTAGATTTCAGAAATGACAGCAGAATTCCTTGCTTGGCTCTATGATACGTTTACAAATGCTGATGGAAATCCTAGTGATCACCGCTGTAGTTCTCTGAGAGAAAGAAGATTTTTTAAAATGTGCTTTTGCATGCATGTTGCAATGGTTGTTGCAGGTCCTACAGGACATTAGTCTGTAAATTCAGGGTGCTAAACTGCCCAGCATATGGCATTTTAAAACATCATAGTCTTTAATCTGTGTAAATCATACACCTAACTTTACAAATTGGTGAATTAAGTTCAGATAGTTGTAAATATGCAAGTGAAATTTCTTCCAAGTAAAAGCAGAAAACCTGGTATTTATGTGAAAGACAGGGAAAGCTTAGCTTCTGTGGAATTTGTAAGTAGATGACTTGTTGGATTAATTCAGTATCTTTCCTCTTGATTCCCCCTGCTCAGCCTTGAACTGAGAGTCCCATTTTTGGATCATCGGTTTACTTCTTATTATTTATCTCTGCCAGCAGAACTGCGAATCCCAAAGGTACATAAAAGTGGGTTGGGTCCAAGTGTAAGTTTGCAAATTCACTGATACGTGTTCTAAGCATGACCAGATTGCTGAATTGGATGGTTAAGTCCTCCACTCAAATTCAAGCAAGCTCTTAAATACTTTACTGAATTGTTGGGCTGCTGGGAACCCTTTTCTGACCAAAAACTCCTGAAAGGAAACCATTTCATAAGTGTTTAAAGCCAGACTTTTGCACTGCACTGAGACTCATGACATTGTTTTTCTGTTCTGCATACAGAATGGAATTGAAAAATACCTTTTAAGATTGTCTTTTGAAGATTCCAATTTACTTCCCAAAGAAATTCTCTGGAGACCCAAAGAAGCTTTCAGTGATGGTATAGCATCAGTAAAGAAATCCTGGTTTTCCATTCTTCAGGACTATATTGATCAACAGGTAGAATACCACTTTTTCTTTTCTCACTTAGGTGTGTTAGATATGGTTGCCAGTGGGAGGCAGCTCACATGCTTAGTTGAGAGAATAAATCTGTCCATAACAGTTAACCTGAGCTTCCTTGTGGAGGAGTAAGATAAATCTTAATCAATGTCCTTCTAGATATCTGAGTTGGTTAAAGTAATTTGTGATCCTAGTTACAAAGAAATGCTAGACCCTGCCAGAAATTACTGTATAAGGAAATGAACATCATTTAAGTGTCTGGATTGCAAATTAGATTGTGTATCAACAAACACAATGTCTGGGTTACAGGCAAAGCAGCTGCTTCAGCTGAAGGCACTTGCATGAACTTACTGTGCAGCTGAGTAACAACATAATGACTTTATAATGTACTTTGTTTGCATCATTCATTTTTCAAAGCCATCCCTAGCTAAGTCTTTTTGCTTTTTAAAGCCTCTGCTTGCATTGTTAACCAGTGAAGATGTACAGCATTTTGACTCTGTACAAGGGATAATCCTCTCTGGAGTGCAGAAGTAGTTTAATCATGGAGAGGAAGGAATAGCACCCTGTTTAGACCAGAGCTCTGTTGCATGGAAATATATATAGTCAAGCCTGTGCATGGGAGCTTGTCTGTCCTACCACCAACACTTTCTTCCCCATTTTCTTTTTCTGTTTCCTCAGGCAAGAAAGTAGTTGGGTCAGGCGACAGTGTTCTGTTGCCTATTCTGAGCCTGTACTGCTGTAGGAGCAGCAAATTTATGTAACAGACATGAAAAGTTAAACAGCATGATGGCAGCAGAAACTGCTCATTGAAATTGCCTCAACTGGTGCAACTATTTGCCCTTCCTTTCTCAGCCAACTTAGCAGCTGCAGGCGTCTTTGCCTCTGCATCCCAGGTCTTCTGTTGCTAAGAGCATGGTTATTGGTGTCAATTATAACAGCCAACTCTTCCCTAAGCTACAAAAGCAACCTAGGAAGCCACTTACATAGCAAAATTACTGCTTTAAGTTTTTGTATTTGTTTCACAGCAAAGGAAGGGTAAGAAAGAAGTGTCTGACTTTACTAACAAAGGTGGGGGTGTCCCAGAGAAGTGGGCTTCATGTGTCACACAGAGAAATACCAGCAGCATTGGAAATACACTTACATAGTCATAAAGATCAAGTGAGCCTGTGACAAACCTGTGCCTCTAGAATAGATTTGCTTTTTTTTTTTTTTTTCAAAACCGTGGATGTTTAGTGGTTGGTGAATCCTTGTGTGTGTTAAAAAGTTGAAGATATTTGCAGCTTAACTTGAGTTTTGCTTATGTCTGTAGGTTGATGACCTTTTACTGGAGAAGGCAGCAGAGAAATACCCTTTCAATCCTCCTAAAACAAAAGAAAGTTATTACTACCGCCAGATCTTTGAAAAACACTACCCAGGGCGGAGCAGCTGGCTGCCCCACTACTGGATGCCAAGATGGGTTAAAGCTACTGATCCTTCTGCACGCACATTGAAACATTACAAGTCAGCTACCCAAGAATAGACTGTTCAAATAATCCCCATATAAAAGTGATGCAAGCGTTTTGTGTGCACTCTGCTTTAAGAAAACCAAACAAATTATGCAAACATAAAGCTTAAATCGTCTGTAAGATGTACTTTGACAATGCTATTGGAAATGAAGGCTTTCTGTTGTTAGTGTACTATTAAGAACTTATGCTGCTGTACCAAAACTTTGTAATTCATGGGAAAATACTTTCTGGACAAGGGACTACTTTATTTGATGGCTCTGTTTGTTATGTAACCTTGATTGTATTAATTTTCCTTGAAGTCATTTAATATATTTTAGTGCGAGCTCTGTTTTGAGGACTTGAATCAGGCTGAGGCATGCAAACTGCTGCTGACCCTCTGAGCAAAGGGGAATTGGACTCTAGCTATCTGGTGATTTCTGTTTCTGGTTGAGGGTCTTAATCTATATTATTCTATTCTGAATGTCCTTCTACACACTCCTGAAAACCTTGGCCTAGTTTTCAAAAAGTATTTAGATATTCGTAGCTATGCAGAGATGCTTTCTAGAGTTTGCTGAGATCGTGCTGGGTGTTAACTAAATAAATGGCAATCTTCTTTGCTACTGTGAAGCCACCAGTTGGCTGTTCTGTAAATATACTAGCAGTCGAAAGATATTGTGACTGTTATCAAAGAGCAGAATGGATACGAGAAGCCAAGTTATGTCTTTGTTTCTAACTCAGACTTCAGGTTTTATAAATGTATTTATTATTCTTGAAAAAATAGTGTTAACTGGGTGATGTGTTTCAGTCTGATGGAAATTTCATGAGTAAGTATTTTAAGAAATTTTTCATTTATTGTGAGAGTTTTCCCACCTCTGTCATGAAAAGGTCGACTATGTTGCTGCTGAACTGCATGTAGCCAACTGTGTGGGTGACCCAAACCTGTTAACTATAGGTTATAGCTGGACAAAGCGTCACTGACAACAATGGGATCAGATGCCTTGCTTGGGAAAATGGGGGAAAAACTGCTTCAGAAATCACAAGAACCTCTAATACTCTGCTGAAAACACATCTGAATTTTTACCCAAGATAACTTTTTACTAACTACTTAGTCATGGGGGTTACTTTTGTGAAGGTAACTTAGGTATAAGGGTGATCAAGAAATACATGTATGTTCTGCAGATTGACTTGATTAGCATTATGCTCTTTATGAAAACAAATTTTTTTATTGTCCCTCTTGACTAGGAAACCAAAGCCATTTTTTAATTTAAAAGATAAAATATAAGCTGTTCTGATTTGAAACCTTCACAAAATGTCTGGTTGTCTTTTTATTGCTCCACCCTATTCCTGCATTTGAGTCTGTATCCCAGAAACTTTACTGAAACCTTTTGGTGGCACCACAGCACTTGTGAGCTGTCTGTAATATGCTTCTGTAGCCTTCTTTACTTAAGGGCTATATGCTTCTCTTTTTGGATTTCTTTGAAACAGTTAAGAATATTTTGAATTGAGAGAGGAGTGTAGAGTACATGGTTAGGTATTGATGTGTACAGGTAAGATTTACTACTCACTGTAAACTTTCAACTCTGTGATAAGAAAACAGTATTTGTCTGAAGTGAAAATAGGCTAAACATATTTTAAAAATAGGCTAAACACTGCTCAAATGCACTTTCTGCTGCAACATTGCAGCATTCAAGGAAATCTAGCTAATTAAAAAAAATCCTAGTATATTGGAGTTCTGTATATCAGGGCAATATTCAAAACTGATGATTTAGTTATTCTAGCTTTTTACTAATGTGCACAAGAAGAATACAATGCTTGCTGCCTTGTCAAAGGTCTTGTGAGTGTAAAATCTGTTCATTCCTTCTCCATGTATGGAATTCTATAGCCATTTTGGTTTCTATGATTCTATATTTTTTTCTTTTTTTTCCCCTTTTAAAAAAGAGAAAATTTAAGACAAAAGCATCCAACTACTCTGAATCATTTGCTAGCTGCAGCCATATTTGTAATTTGTCACAGGAGAGAACAGGATGCAGATCTAGGGTGCAATGCTGTCTTGTCTAGTTTTACTTTAGCTTTCTTCCTGCTGTTGTGGCCTCTTTTTCTCACTCTTTCTTTTGGATAAAATTAACCTGAATGGTTCTGACAGCTTGAGTGTATTGGTTTGAATATTGTGTCAGATGGGGAGGAGCAGTTTGAGTTGCTGGTCCACTTGGGGAAGGCTTAGATAAGCATTTGCTTGGCTTGCAGGACTGATGAGGTCTGAGGGAGAACCTATAGGGTTTCTTGAAAAGGGGCTAGAAATTGTAGGGTTTTTAAAATTGATTTGGAGTGGGTTTGTTAGGTTTTGTTTTAATTTGAATCGATCAAGTTACTAAATTTTGTTTTCACAGCAATCTTTCCTCCTTTTTAGGAATGAGAAATTAACAGTTCCAAAGAGAGCACTGCAGATTAGAGACCTACCAGGTGCTTAAGGTTGCCCAGTGCCACCCCTGTCCTTCATCTTTTATTTAAAAGTTATGTGCTGTTTTAGCCTCCTGTTGGTTGCTTGCGTGGAGCCTTCCTGACTGTGCCACAGCCCAGCATCCCTGACAGTGGCTCTCTAGAGAAGTTCCCCAGTACAAACCAGCATGTAAGATCCAGGGGACACTTGGTGGGACTTCAGGAACCCTTAGTCCATTGGTCAGAGGTTTTTTTTATGTGGGATAGTTTGAAATCATGTAAAATTTTTGAAACTCTGTTTAAAATCACAGTAAAGTGTAAAAGCACTACAAAATTAGTGTAAAATTAGTCTTTGGAGGGGTGGACTTATTTTTTCTGATAGAGACCTAATTTTTGGTTCCCATTAACAGAAGTTGTGGAAGGAGGATTTGGCACAAGGTAAGCCTGTGTTTGAGCTAGCCATTGAACAGTGTCTCCAAAGGAGAGAGCAGCTGAATGGTGGGAGAAGCTGCTTATTTTTGTGACAAGTTTCACTGTGTGTTCCTCAGTGCCTTTCCATGGGATAGCCAAAGCACGTGCATCACCTGCACTGTTCCTGTCACGGTTCCTCATTTTGGAACTTTGGGGCCTATTGCTTTTTATTTATGTATTTACATAGATGTTGTGGTCGACAGGCTGCAGTTAGGAAAGTCTTAGTTTTGTGTAAGCCTGTCTTTGGATGCAGTTAATGCACAGAATTGCAATTGTAATTTTATTTTTATTTAGTAATTTCAATTTACTATAATTTAGAAAAGTAATTTTAATTGTTTTGTTTGCAAAGCTTGTTCCCAGAAAGGGGTCAAAGGAGAATGAAGCAGAGAGGTGGTCCTTGCTGCTGTGCTTCTCTGTAAGTTGGTATGGGTAGTAGCTGGGGGAGGAGGGACATTAACAGCTGCTCTCTAAGACCTGTTTGTGGTATTCCACCCACCCCTCTCTGTAGTGCCACTTCCCATCTTTTTGTTGCCTGGAAACTCCTTCAACAAGAGAAAATTAGCCGGGCAACTGTTTTTTTCCAGCACTATGCTCAGGTTTGGATCTTTCAACCATCCTGTGAGCTACAACAGAAGATGTTGACTAACCCGGAGTCCACCCGACTTCGCGTTTCTCCCATGCAGGAGACTCGGGACTGATTCTGCCCCTTGTTCTGTGTCCCGGGCAGCCACGCTTTCCCCAGCATGACACAGAGAGTCTGTCAAAATTCGAATTCGGACCGGGAAGTTGCTTCCGGGATGATTTCCTAATTTTTTAAAAAATTTCTTTTCCTAGCCGGCAGATGGCAGCCGCTAGTTAGAGCGTCCGTGCAAATGAGCTCATCCCTGGGGAAGATGCTCTCCATCCTGCTCTCCTTCCTGCTCTCTTTCTGCCTTTAATACCTTCCTTCACAAACGACTGTCACTGGGATTTAAATGTGCGTGACCCTCGTGGAATTTAATAAGTACTTGATTAGAATAAGGATAAAGTCAAGCATAAAATAAAGTGCTTTCAAATTGATCTTGCTCAAAAGATGTTGTGCAGAGCTTTTCATGCTGCTGCTGCAGGTAAGGCAGTAGCTGAGAGATTAATTGTATTAGTATTGAAGGCGTTCAATACTCAAGTTAGAGGTATTACTAGTCAAACCTAGTTATATTAAAAATCAGTAATGTGAGTTGGAATAGGTATAAAATGTCAATTGTAGGAAAGATGGAAGACAATACCAGACTATGGAAGAAGCAATGTTAATTTTACCTCTGAAGGTGTTAGAGGTTTTCATTTTTCCTTTTTCCTTCATGATTAGCGCAGGGATCTTAGGAGTTCAGATAGTTGTACAAAGAGAACATTAAGATAGAATCATAGAAAAATTTGGGTTCAAAGGGACCTTAGAAATCATCTAGTTCCAACCTCCCTGCCACTGGCAGGAAAACCTTTCAGTAGACCAGATTTCTCAAAGTCCCATCCAACCTTTGAGGGATGGGACTTCCAGAACTTCTCTGGCAACCTGTTCTAGTGTCTCACATCCTCAAAAATAAAGAATTTCTTCCTTATATCTAATCTAAATCTACTGTCTTCCAGTTTAAAGGCATTCCCCTTGTTCTATCACTAAATATCCTTGTAAAACATCCCTCTCCAGCTCTCTCGTAGGCTCTCTTCGGGTACTGGAAGGTGCTCTAAGCTCTTCTCTTTTCCAGGCTGAAAAGCCCCAACACTGTCTGTCTTCCTGGAGAAGTACTCCCACCTCTGATCATCTTCATGGCATCCTCTAGACTTTCTCCAACTGCTCCATGTCCTTCCTATGCTGAGGACCCCAGAGCTGGAGGCACAGTCTGGGTGGGGTTTTGCCAGAGTAGAGTAGAGGGGCAGAATCCCCTCCACTGATCTCCTGGCCACACCTCTTTTGGTGCAGCCCAGGAAACCATCAACTTGCTGGGCTCTGAGCACACACTTCCAGCTCATGCTTGTCTACCAGCATCCCAAGCCCTTCCCTTCCCTCGGGGCTGCTCACAACCCATCCTCCACCCAGCCTGTTTTTATGCTTGGAATTGCTCCCACCCAGGTGTGAGCCTTGCCCCTGGCCTAGCTGAACTTCATGAACCATCTCTCAAGGCTGCTAGGAAGTTTTACAGCTGCACATCAGAAAGGTTTAAGTACTTGTTTTATCAACACTATTATTTTAAAAATGCATTGTGTACACCTGAGCGTCTAGACTTGAGCCCTGTCAGGAAAAAACATCCCCCAGTGACCACTGGTGGTATAATGGCAATGTGAAAACACACACAGCCTTTCACCTGCTCCAGACATGCTCTGAAGATCCCTCTCCTCTCCTCTCCTCTCCTCTCCTCTCCTCTCCTCTCCTCTCCTCTCCTCTCCTCTCCTCTCCTCTCCTCTCCTCTCCTCTCCTCTCCTCTCCTCTCCTCTCCTCTCCTCTCCTCTCCTCTCCTCTCCTCTCCTCTCCTCTCCTCTCCTCTCCCCTCCCCATGGTACAGTGTGTTTAACTGATGAATTTTCATCAAGGAGAAGATAGAGTAATTGAGTCCAAAATAATAGTACTTTAGAAAATTATAATACTAGAACTTACCTCAAACAGTCCAGGAGGAAAGTCAGATTATTCTGGTTGCAAAAGCTGCCTCCATTTTTGCTACTATAAAGGATAGGTGTAATTGTCTATATTAATAAACTGTATTACTTAACATCTCTCCCCACTGCTCTTGAAGAGTGCCTTTAACACCTGGGGCAAAATGTATATTAATACAAATTACTTTTGATTAAAACCATTATTATTATAGCACAAAAAGGAAGGGGGTGGTAGAAAGGAATGTTCTCTTTTTAAATATTTAAATACTCATTATACCAAAGTGATACAAATTACTGGCTGACTGACAACTTGCTAATAATAGCTTAAAAATGCAAATAGAGCTATTATCCCAATTGACACTAATTGTAACTCCTTTGGCAGCCTGGGAGGGCAGGACAGGAAGGTTTGATTGTTTCCTCAAGCTGCAATTGGGCTGGTAAGGAAGTGTGGGGAAGATGTGCTGTGGATAAACAGGTTTCCATGTGCAGACATCAGAATTCATTATGCTGTATTTCAAGAAACTGCTCTGAAGTGCTGTCTTGTGCCTATGTGCAGTTTTAGGGAGGTTTGTGGCACTCTGGGCAGGTCTCAGTCATGCCCACACAGTGCAGGCTTTACCCAGGCTGAGTTAGCACTGTGGGAATCCAAGCTGTAAATGCTCAAGTCTCACAAAACAGCCATGATGTCTTCTGGGTATTATGAAAATTCACTGTTTTAAAATTCGCTGGATTATATATTCTTTTAAGTGCAGTCTTATATATATACATGACTTGTAGTTATTCTATATTCTTCACTAATTCTTGTGTATCTTCTTCAAGCAAGGTTTGCTCCCAGACCATGTTGCTTGAATTTTAATGCTCTGGTACACAGAAAGACAACATGCTATTGCTGTCTGAGAGTTATAACAGTGAAAACTAAAGCATTTTTATGTGCCAAAATTGAATATCTGTGATCAGAGATGTTCTGTTACTCAGCTATATGTTTTCAATGCTAACTAGTTCATGAAAATAGAATGTTGAAGGTGTATTAACGTGTGTTGGAGTTGAGACACTCCAGTTCTGGCTGAGAAAATAAGGCATGAATTTATGCAGCTCTTTACCTGCTTCACAGAGCTCCACTCTCTCTTCCCTTCAGGTGTTGTCTGCACTGTTACAGTTGTTTGACTCAGTGATCTTAAGGGTCTTTTTCAATCTAAATGCTTCTGTGGTATGTGTGCAGGTGTATCCTTGCAGGTGTATTTCAACTATGCTGCTGAAATAAAAATGTAGGAAATTGTTTAGATAGGAAAAAGAACAGAAAAGGTACTCTTTTTCCCCCTGCAAGTATTTTCTTTGTATTTAACATTATTCTTTATAATTTCTTGAAGTTTCTCTGCACTGAAGTGGCTGGTTAGGTACATGTAATGCGTTTCATTTCTAGCTCAGCCACTACTGTTACTTCTGGCCAAGCCATCTCACCTTTCTGGGCTTCCTCCAGGCTTCTGGGAGAGCATCAAGCACCATGACAGATGAAGTGTTTTGTTGTCTAACAGTCTGTTCACATTTCATTTCTTCCATCTGCAGTAAGTGGTAACATGGTTTAATTTGGAGATGGATGTAGAAAACAAGAGGTGATGTTTTTTGCACATGCTCTGTATACCTCTCTTTAAAAGGAGTTTCTGAGCTGGTTTATCCTGATAGAAATCAGATATCTATCAGGAATGTAGCAGTGATAATTTTAATAAATATTATAAAGATTTTCACACAGCCTCTCCAGCTGACAAATGTTTCAGTCTCTATCAAAAGTATTAAAAGAATAATGCACAGAATGTCTTTTTTCCTTCCCTGAAAGATGTAGGTTCAAGGGTATTTGTTCACTTGTTAACACCTATAACAAAAATTTAAAAATCACTAATACTTCATTAACAAGTATTTTCTATAAAGGGAAGTGATCTCTTCTGAAGAGAACATGAGGACATGTGGCTGTATACTGACACAGTACAACTCCAAGGAAGGAGCCACTGTGTGCTCTTGTCCTGTTACTCTGAGATGTTTGTCAATGCAGTGTGTAACATTAGGGCTAAGGGAAATGCTTGGGCTCATCAGAAGAGCATTTGGTCATTAGTAAAGTTTGCACTGGGACTTGCTTGGTATGTCTTATGATAAAGCACTCAGCCATAATTTAGGAACAATGTTTAAGGGACAAAGTTTGAATTTAAATAATGGCTGTTGGTAGCTCTGAAGGAGCTGTTACTGGCATACTCTGAATAAACAGCATTTTAAAGACTTGCTTTTATAATTTTCAAAAAACCTCTTGATGTTTTTCTGCTCTTGATCATGATGGCTAAAGGGCTGGGTTCCTGCAAGATCCCCATGCCCAGACATTTCCAGATCCTTCCTTCTCTTTTGGTTGGGACCATGCTGAAAAATACCAGTCTCCTGGCATGAACAGAGCAAAGACTTGCTTGTGGCATCAGAATTAGGCAAGCACTGCAGAGCCTGAGCTCCCCAGGTGAAGTGAGGTAGACCCCCCTCCCAGCTCCCCACTTCATGGGCAGGGTTTGTGAGCAATGGCTCTGGCTTTGGCTTACCAGGTTAAGTTTGACTTTATCTCCAGTATGGACAACCAGTCTCCATGCAACAGCAGAGTGATGGACATGATGGATAGAGTTGCTGGCCCTCTGTGTCACTCTTGGGCAGACAGGCTTCTGAGAACTTGACTTCAACATCCCTGTCTGCGTGAAGGAGGAGTGCCTGTGTGTTACGGAGACAGTGCCTACCAGAAGAGCAGCCACACGTCACAATGCAGATGATGGATGTATTTCTGGGGTAAAAAATAACCTGAAGAGATGTTAAGCATGTTGGAGGTGGGCTGTGATGTCAAACTGCCTATAGCATCCCCAGTGGGGACAATTGTCAGCATAGGATTTACTCTCTGTGCTGATTTTCTAGAAAGACTTCTATTGCTTTATTTAAATCTTGTTTGCATTTTGCTACCAGATGCCCTTGCTGCAGTGTTACTGATTAGCTTATGCAACATGATGGATGTCAGTCTGCTGCCACCAAGAAGAGCTCAATCTGTGTCACAGATGTGGCTGGCTGTTGTGGAGACAGTGAGGGATTTAGTGAAAACCTCTCCAAAGCCTGCAGTGGAGCTGGAGAGTGGGCACTGCCCAGAAACCCAAGTCACACATGGGGCTGCAAGCAATCCTGCCCAACATATAAAAGGGTTTAAAAGCAGATGGAGCCCTAAAAGGGACATTAAAGACCACAGAAATGATTTTAAACTCTCTTTGAAGTACTCAATAATCTATAGACTATATTGCTTAAGGCTAAAGGCAGACAAAAGACATAATTCCTCTTTGTGTCTCCAGGATCCCAGCATGCCTGTGAGGGTAAATGTTGCTGTGGAGAGAGGTTGGGATTCTGTGGCAGGAGGCAACTGGACTGGATGCTGGCAGATGTGTGCAATTCATGCACCTCCATCTCTGCCCAGGACCTGCTGAGCAGGCACAGCCCCAATGTGGCAAGGCTTGGCTGATCCATCCCTGCCAGCACAGAAATGAGAGGAGGGCTCCCTTTTCCTGCCAGTGCTGAAATGTGATGAGGGGTTTTTCATGTTTGTTGGTAGAGTCAGTTGGAATATTTCAGACTATGCCATTTGGTGTGTTTGCTTTATTTCTAGCTTGGAATATATGTCTATACAAACATATAAATCAATGCCAATTTGAAACTTATTTTTCTAATTCCAAATTAGCACAAATCTGACATTATTTTGCCACCAGGAATTAAAATCAGTTGTTTGCCAAAAATACCATATTGAAACTACTCAAGACACTGACGTATAAAAGAAAACTATTTTGATGACAGAGGCTCAGCCCTTCCTTCTAGAGTAAATTGTATCAGTACAAAAAATGCATCAATAATGTCACTGACATGCTTGAGGGGATGCCACCAGAAGGACTTTTACATCTGCAAGTATGTGAATTTCACGATGTTCAGCAAGGCCAAGTGTAAGGTCCCACACCTGGGTCAGGGCAACCCCAAGAACAAATACAGGCTGTGCAGGAATGGACTGGGAGCAGCCCTGAGGGAAAGGACTTGGGGCTCTTTGTGGATGAGCAACTCAACATGACCCAGCTGGCAGCCCAGAAAGACAACAACATCCTGGGCTGCATCCAAAGCAGTGCAGGCTGCAGGGAGAGGGAGGTGATCCTGTCCTTCTGCTCTGCTTTGGTGACACCCCTCCTGCAGTGCTGCATCCAGCTCTGGGTTTCCCAGCACAGGAGGAACATGGATCTGTTGGAGCAACTACAGAGGGTAGGCATGAAGATGATCAGATATTTAAATTGAAAGAGGGTAGTCTTAGATTGGTTTTAAGGAAGGAATTCTTTACAATGAGGGTGATGAGCCTCTGCAACACATTGCCCAGAGAAATTGTGGATACCCTATTCCTGGACATGTTGAGTATCATTTTGGTTGGAGCTCTGAGCAAACTGCTCTAGTGAAAGGTGTCCCTGTCCATGGCACAGGGTTGGACCAGATGATTTCTAAAGGTGCCTTCCAACCCAAACCATTCTAAGTTTTTTCTAGAAAATTCAGTCCTAACTGTTTACCTGATGCTGTTATTTAGTACCTGTGCTGTCTTTCAAATGCTTAAAGCCTATGTATACTTGTGGGCTTTGCAATGGTTTCTTCTGCAGGGAGGTTTTTGATGTGTACAGGCAGCAGGGAGTGGATAGGGGGCTTTTTCTTTCCTTTCTGTCCCTCACAATTCAGCACACACCGACTGTGAGCTCTGTGAGCGCTGGGGTCCTCCAGGCAAGAGTAACAATATTTTTTGAAGTTTTTCTTTCTACCCTTCACCAAGCATTATTCAACATGATTTCCACTGTCCTTTTGCTGTGCTGCTAACACAGCAGTCAGCTTCTCCTGCTCACTGAGCTCAGTGGGAGCTCATACAGAAGTTTATTAGTCTGAAAATTAGCCCTGAAAAGACAAAGAGCTGCCAGAGTGCCAGTACAACCCCTGTGTCTCACCTCACTCTGGTCCCTGACACAAGTTACCTCAGTTTTCCAGCATGTAGCAACCCCCACCTTGATAGGTCTGGCTTCTACCTAGCTGAAAGTAGGATCTGTTTTAAGTATGGACAGGCTTAGGTGCTGCTTCTAACCCAGCAGGACTGAGGTACAGCACGCACCTGGCTCCTAATGGGGGTAGTTGTAATGATGTCTCAGGTAACTTTGAAAACAGAGGTGTACGAGTACATTTCCAAAATGGAAAACAACAAGCAGTGAATCCCTTTGTATTATTTATTTTTAAATTTAGCTTGTATACACTGATTTTTTATTTATTGGTATTTTTGTTCATCTGCTATGAAAGTTTGCATCATAGCATCAGAGAAGTACAGCTTGTAGCAGGGGGAAAGAAGATAGAACTTCAGATGCCTTGGCATCTGGTAAGATGGATGTTGCATTTCAGGACTATCCTTGATACATAGTAATCAGATCTTTTAATCAAAAAGATAATTATAGTCACATTTTCTTTCTTTTATGCTGCATGGATTCATGCCCACAGGTGCTTTTATTGTGAATCTGAGAGATAGAATTTATTAAGAGCTTGGCTTTCAAATAATAAACCTACAATATTGGATTAATCCCACAGCAAATTATTCCCCTTGGAGCTATGGAATACATCATGTTTTTCCATGATTTCCATCAAGTTTATAAGGGATGGCACCTTGTGTGACCTGTAGCAATTCTGGAACTCCTATCTCCAGTAACAAATCCCTCAAACATCCACCAAACACAGATGAGGAGGCTCACAGCCTCCCTGCAAAAAAGAAAATAATTTTATATTTATTTCCAGTCTCAGACCACTGTTGTTTGGATCCAAATCTCGTTCCAGACCAACATGGGAAATAACTCCATTACTATCACCAAAGGAAGTATGTTGCAAAAGCCCCAGAATAGTTTTTATTTAAAATGTTACTATCATAAAATTCCAGACTATGAAACGAAGACCTTGGATTCCCATTCAAACATTATCCATCCCCCTTTTTAAAATATATTGATACATAATCACAGAACATAAAACATGCTGCAATGATACAAATATATTTTTGATACAGAAATTACAGTACATTATAAACCATGAAAACAAATTGAGGCACTAGACTGAACATCAGTTCTGTTCTGCACTAGCTGTGAAGCTGATAGACTCGCCTTCAATGAACAAAAGAACACTTGCTTGTTTAGGAAACATAACTTTACAGGTCATATTAAACAATGTGCTTTGTTGTGAGACATCACCAGGGTTTCTGGTCCTTTCAGAACCACAACACACCTACACAACATGTCACTGCCACAATATGAAAAATAATAATTTTATTGAATGTACAACTCAAAAAAAAAAACCAAAACCTCTTCAGTTATTAAATAAATAATTCTTTCATACAGTGGTTAGTTTATATTACACTGCATTGGTCATTAGGACAAATGAAGTTTAATAAATAATGCACAGGAATATTTCATTTACGCCTCCATTCGTAATTCTGTGCTACACCTCCTTCGGAGGACCCTGCAAAACATGAAAGCAGATTGAAGCACAAGGTACAGCCTTGCATGAACACCAGCAAGCACAAAAAGTGTCAGAGACTTGCAGCCAGTTGGCACCATCCCTGAGCTGCTCTGATTTGGTTTTACCTCTCAGACTACACTGTCCTCCAGAAGGCTGAAGGTCTGAGCAGTGTTTTCCACCTCTTGTCCCTGAGCTGCTTGAAGCACCATTAACTCAGAGCCCCTTTACCTCCCAGTAATTCATCTAACTGATGGGATCTAAGCATTCAAGTCAATTTGTGGTAGAGGGTTTCTCCACAGACATATCCACCTTAATTCCTGTGCAGTCAGCTCCTTGAAACTCTCCCTGTCTGCAAGCCCTGCACACGGGGATAATTTTACTGTACACTGCAGCAGGAGCCAAGCTCCTCAGACGTACTCAGACTACCATGCTGACAAGCTGCAGGCTAAAATAGTCTTAACTAACATATTTTATGTTTAGCAGTGGTAGATCTCTCCTTCTTGCTTATTTAAAGTGAGAGTGAAATCCAGAGAGCCCTTATTGAGCAAGGCTGTCCCCAAACTAAGGACTGACACATCAGCATCCCCTTACCCTTCTTTGGCACCTGAGGCCATAAATCAGCAACATGCTCACAGCCAGAGGGACAGCATGAACTCCTGCCCATTACCAGGGAGCTCAGGGGCTTTTTGCAGAAGAAAACTACAGCATGGGGCTACAGTCCTGCCCAGTTAAGTATCTTCCAAAGGGGAGAAGTGAGGGTAGTCTTAACACTTACTATTCCTAATATTGCTTTGATTATACATTCTTTATGTCCTATCTTCTCCTCTAGTGTAGCAGAAAAAACTTCTTACCATTTCCCCATCAACGAATCAGGCACAAAAGCTCTGAATTCTAGTTTTACCTGTCAGACAGGTGTTACATAGCCCAACAGACTAAAACATCATTATTCCCTTTTGTTAGAAATACCACATAACAGTTTACTGACTATACCAGCAATTTTGAAATTAAGGCAATAAAATATTTGCATTTTCTTAAAACATTTTCTCTATTTTACATTCTCACATTAATGTAAATGTAATCCCAGTGGAAAGCAAACCCAATTTATTACTTACAGGCTATTTACTTCTGTGATAGCAGATATATTTACAGGTATTATGCGTTTAATAGCTATTGCCACTTTAGAAAATTATACATGATATGTAGCAATTTGCAAAATAATGCAGAGAGCAATATTACCAGTCGTGAAGGGAGTTTAATTGAAAATAAAAGTTACTGACAACCATAATTGCAGAATATAGATCACAGCATATATCCACATAATATGAAGGTGTCAGCTAGTAATTTAACTTTTATCATACATTTAACAAAACAGTGAGAACTATTTCAGAGACATGAAATACATATTTGGTTTTTTATTCTTAAAAATTCTTATCCTAGAGAATCAGCTGATACTTTATGGTTCACAGTGAGGGATTTCCTCAGTACAGCCCTATAGCACAGGGAAGGAAGGTAGAGCTATGAGGAGTCTCCAGTTTCCCACAGGGGTTCTGCATGCCAGGGGAGAGGAGAATTCTGCACTGTATGGATGCTATGGGAAAATAAATTCACACTATCCATTCAGAGTTTAAAATGCTTTTAGGTGAAGTCAAAAGCTGAAAAAGACTGTGAAGGTTTAACAGCCTGATCTGCTGAATGAGATGGTGTTAATGGCAAAATTCTGTTCTTTCACCTTCTACTCCAAGTATTAGGAATAAGGATCTGCAGAGAAGACATCCCTTTACCTGATGAGTAAATCTGGATTTAGACCACAAGTTAACCAACCCTTGCATTTTCAGCTTCCAGATTTTTTTTTGATATGTGAGTAAAATTTAGGCTTCTTTTCTTTTAGCTCTTTGGAGACTAGCAGAACACGCAAAGACAGGGCAGTAATGAAAGTGCTCTAGGGAATTCTACCTGAGCTTGCCTGCAGCTTTCCAGCCTGGTCATTTCAAGCGTTGAAGTGAAAAATCTTGAGTAATGAAGAGCATACTGATAATGAATTTTTTTTTTTAGAGAACTCTGGATCTACACTACATAAAAACTGCTTCTTCCATCCGCTGTGATAGAATAAAGAGACAACGGAATGAAGAGGCTGTATATCACCAAGTACCAGATTTAGTCAAATACATACCAGAATTTAAAGATCTTTTGCCCATAAGTCCAACAAAGGAGTCTGTTTTATGCCCTGAAAAAATATATTTAGGGGTGTTTTAATACATTTTTAACTAGGAAGGCTTTTAAAATAACATTGTTGCAAGGAAAGAAGACAGGGTCTGAAGCTGCTTATATCACAGACCAGTTGTTCAGATCACTCTCAGAAAACAGAGAAAAAACAGCAGTCTGACTAATCAAAGCAAACAGGATAGACCAAGGCACAGGCCAGTGAGTGGACATCTTCTCATTAGCTTAGCTAGACCTTTGGGTTTTGAGGTTTTTTTAAGTATAAAGGAAAAAAAATGGCCACTAACAGTACAAATCTTATTTCTCTCCCAGTACAATTCCTACTGATCTGAGAAAATGCACAAGAAGGCAGTGTCTTGGTATAGCCTGCATCTGTGTGATGCATCTCTTCCAGTTGTTGTTGTTTTATTTCTGTAACATGGAAGAAAATCCTCCCTCACAGATCAGGTCGAGCCCTTACTGAAGAGAGAGCCAATGGGACTCTATGTCTGTCCACGTCTGAGCTAGGCAGCCTGGCTCTATTTTCGGAATATTTATAAGTTCAGGTATTATCTTCCTGTCCCATTAGTAATTCTCAAGATACTGGAAGTGTAGAGGATAAATTACTCCAAGTTTAGACCTACAGTACATTTCAGGTTATAGTAGTAGCTATAATTTCAGATAAGGAATTAAAATGAACCATTCTTCTTTATCTAAACTGGCTTTTTAGACAGACATAGAAGTCTCTCCTTGGAAAGAATTTTGCTTGGTGAATTCATACACAAATCTAGATACTCAGACCTCACATGTATTAATTCAAGCGGAAGCAGTTTCAGAAAACTATATTTTTTTACTTTAGTCAGCAGGTAATCTGGCATGAGCTTTGTATCAGACTCTTAATTTTGTCTTGCGATACATAACCCTAGAGAAAGCATTTTGTGGCTAGTAGGACACTGGGACAGTTGCTGGCCTCTGTGGACAGAGGAGGTTTCACAGGTCCTGTGATATTTAAGATCATGTTTACTTAAATAAAAATCTTCCAGGTACTCTTTACATTGTGAGATAATTTCAGAAAATAAAACGAGCACTGTGCAGAGCAAGGTAACATCCCAGTGCTGATATAATCTCCTGCTTGGTGTTGCACAGAAGCAGAGCAAGGCACACTTATTAATGGGGGAAGATACGGCTCTTCATATGGCAGCACATCATCAAAGCAGCCCCTTCTGTGATTCTCAGACAATGCTGAGAGCACAGATGCGGTATCTCGCATGTGAGGACATGGGCACTCCCATGAAAGCATTCTTGGGGACTTGGGAATTCATTATTCTAATTTTCCAGATTTTGCCATCTTAATTGCTCCTCTCAGAGTCTGGCAGTAAGCCTGCCTTGCCAAAGAGAAAGGCTTACAAAATCCCCCCTTGGGAAATAAGAGAGAGCTGCAACATCCGCACATTAATATGGATTGAAATCTCAAAGCTTGCAGCAACTCAGACGAGATAAAGGCTCACAGTGGCACTGAAGGGAAGGTTTCAATTCTTTAACAGATCATTTATCCACCAGTGGTGTTGCCAGTCCCTTGTTGAAATCAGTCACCTTCTAAGTAATCATGTCAAATACGCTATTCTCTATTACAATATCTTCTAATGACTGTTTAAAATACTTGGGGTTTTTTTAACTTACTTTTGTGAGAGATCTGGCCATATCCTGATTGGAAGAGGAAAGGAAAGAGAAAAAAGACAAAAAGAATTGTTAGAAAAGGATTGGCATATACGTTTGATGCTACTGCAAAGCTTTGAAAAACCAAACAGAAAAGCTAACCTACACACATTCCACTTAAGAAAATTAGGGTGATGGTTTACAACTGCATTTCTTTTTGAAGAGACTAAAAAACTTGTTTCAGCTTAACCCACACAATTTAGATTACTTTTGTTCCAATTTCTTAGATCAATTCTTGGTTCAGTGAACATGTAAAAAACGTGACAAAAATTGTATACTGAACCAATTTCAATACTTTGGTGATTCAGTGGCTCATATGCTGACCTATGAATTATCATGCCTTATCATGCCTTATCCCATACCTTACTGGGATTTCCACGCTGTAACAGGTACACACGCAAGATTTTAAAGCCCTCTCTTTTCCAATCAGTGAGTTTATCTCATACAAAACTTAAAAGAATCAACCAAACGAAAAAGCCTAAACTCAAAGTACTCTCATGGCAGTCTACGAAGCAGATGTAACACATTAACCCCGAGCGATAACCGCGTAACGTTTGGGCAGGCGCTGGGGGAAGAGGCGTGCGGAGCGGCGTGCGCTGCAGCCAGCCCCGCGCCCCGCTCACCGGCATCCCGCTTGCCCATGAGGCCGAAGAACTGCTGGGGCCGGGGTCTCCGGGCCATCCTCTGCAGGAAGTGCTCCAGGGGCAGCGGCAGCTCCTCCTGCGGGGCGACAGCGGGCGGCGCTCAGTGCGGACCCCCCCATTCGGTCCCGCCCGGCACTGAGCCCCTGGCTCCGGACCCCGCGGGGCCGCCGGGGCTCACCTTCGCCTGATCACCGTCGGACCAGTCGGACCAGTAGCTGAGGTCATCGGTGGTTCCCATCTCCTCGCCCAACGCCTGCGACGAGGCCAGGAGGAGCACGGCGAAAGCCAGCGGGAGCCTCATCGCCTCCTCGACGTCCTGCGGGGGCAGAGGTTGGAGCCCTGGCAGCCGGGGGCGACACCGACACAGCTGTCCGGGCACTGCTGGGGCCAAACTGCCCCGCACGTACAGCCCAGGTACAGCGGCACCCCCGCCCCGACTGCCTCTCGCCCCTCTGGACAGACACACACCCCACACCCACGCGTGGCGCACAGCTCAGTGCGCTCTCCAGCACACACACGCACGGCCAGCGCTGCCCCTTCACACACGCACGTACGGGGGAAGACCTAAACACCCCCTCACACGTCCGTGCACATCTAGGAATCACACCTTCCCAAAGATGCACCCATCCAGGTACACAGGCGTCCGCTTACGAACTGATGCAAAGAGCTACGCACCTTAAATGCTCACACCCGTACAGGGATGTAGCTGCCCACACGCACAAACACGGAGATACACGTGCCCATTGGCGCACGCTCATCCCTTTGCACATCCAGACAGACACAAAAGGACAGTCACAAACACATGCTGGCACATCCAGAGGCGCGCGCGGGCGGACACACAAGCACGTACAGGCACCCCCTCCCCAGAGAGGCACACACATACAGACCGGGACAAAAAGGTCCACACGCATACCCCCTCACAACCACAGGACCAGCGGACCCCTCGCACACGGGCGCGGCCGGCCGGGCTCCCGCAGCGCACGCACCGTCTGCAGCGGGGAGGGCGGGCGCTGCTCTCCGAGAGCATTGGCCGGCCGCGGGAGCGCTCCCCACTTTATATACCTGGAGATGGGGAGGGCAGAGGCAGCCTCATTTGCCTAAGTGCAATTACCCTCGGTTTTATCGTCCCAGCCCCGTGACAGCCCCCGCCCCGACGAGCAGCCCCCGCCCCCCGCTCCGGCGGCGCCTCTCGGCTCTTCCCGGGGCCGGGCAGTGCGGGTCGGCCGGGCGGCTTCCCCCGCTGCCCCGCCGCTCCTCCCGCCGCAGCTCCGCGCCCTCGGGGCCGCCCCGAACCGTCCGCGGGCAGGGCGCGGCCCGGCGGCGGACGCGGGACGCGAGATGCGGGATGCGGGATGCGGGATGCGGGATGCGGGATGCGGGATGCGGGATGCGGATGTAAGGGTGCAGATGCCGCTTGTCGCCTCTGCCACTCCACCCCGCTCCCCAGGGCACGGAGAGCTGCTCTCCTCTGCGAGCGGCACCGACGGGAGGAAGAGCAGAGGGAAACGAGAAGGGAGCCCCGGCGGCCCTTCCGAGGGGCATCCTCCCGTGCCTCGGTTCCTTCCTCCTCGTCTGTCTCCCCCGTGCCGCTGCTCAGGTAGCCGCAGCCCACCGGGACTAAAAGTGAGGGATGCAGGAAGCTGAGGAGGGCACTGACCGGGTGGGTGCCGGCTTGGGGCGCCTGGCACCCCAGGTCTGGTGTGTGTGTGCACCTGCAGAGGGGCTGCAGCCGCCGGGAGCGGCCGGTCACCGCTGGGCTGGCTGCTGTAAAAGGCGAAAGTCTGTACTGGAAAGAGTACTGAGCCAGTCTCTCCAGCACGTCCCTGCCGGCATCCTTCCCCTATGACAGCTTTGTGCTGCTGCTGGCATTCGGCTCAGGTAATTCTTTAGGTTATTATCTCTTTCACTGTTATCCCATCTTATTTCTCCAAGGTCAACTGTGCATGAAGCTTCTCAGTTAACCTTAGTGTTCCCTCAGCCTGTGTGTTATAAGCCTAGAACAGGGAGTCTGGACAGAGTTTAGCAGGAATTAGCAATATTTATTTTGATAGAGAACGGGATGCTCAGGAGCTCCTTGGTACCACCACTCTACTTGCTCCAGGATGCTACCATTAAGGTTACAGTGGAAAACCTCCTGTCTAAGGATTGTTCATTGGCATATAATTGTGGATCCAAGGGAGACTCAGAAACTTCTCTAAATAAAGACGTGATTTATATCAGACTTCTGTGTTAACCAGAACTGCTCTTCAGAACTCAAAGCACTCCCCAGAACACAATCAGGCATGAGACCATTCCAGGTTCTCAGGGTGTCTACACTTTGTCTATAAGATTACACTTTAATAAGAAAGATTGTGACCCGGTGAGCTGAGGATCGCTCTGGTCAACACGGGCTGCATGAGAGTGTGGTTGAGAAAGAGTGGTTTGGAGAAGGGACTTCATTCAGCCCAAGCACTTGCAGTGAGCACCTCTGTTGAGACTTTGAGAATGGGGTGGAGAGAATGCTCCTTATTCTGACTATCAACAAGCTGGCAGAAACTACAGTGTTTATCAACTCTGGAAACCCAAACCATCAGATTTTCATGCTGCCACACTGCAGCGCTCCCTTTGATGTGTGAATTTTGAAGTCTCTTGAAGAAAAATTGTTTTCTTGTGGTTTTATTATTTTGTTTCTGTTTACTATAGTGGCAACAGGGCACTGGTCAGATATATCAAACCAGGCTTGCCAATCCTGCAAGTGTTCCTGAAGTTCATGTCTCTCAGAAAGCCTGAGAACTCCCTACTTCCCATGAAGTCAATTTCTATCACTTGGGAGTCCATGAAAAATACACATTTGAACTGAAATAGCCTATCTGTTCTAATTCTCTAATTCATAATTTTACCAAAATGGATGTAACCATAACTTGACCTATAAAATTGAAAAGATTTTAATTTTTGAGAGACCAAGAGAAGAAAAATTAAAAAAGGGTCCTTTCCAGTCTTCAGAGACTTTAATGAATTCACGTATTTCATCTCAGATTTATCTAATAGTTTGGGTGGAAGTGAAAAACTGATTAATAGATCAAACTAACTTTTCTCTTTCTCAATTTTAAAATAAATTGGCTGTTTAATCTTTCTTTGACCTGAAATAGCCAGACATTGCACTATGAACTTTTCAGAAAGTGAGCAGATTTCATGGCTAATGAGCAAAGTTGATTCCTAGGAAAATTTTCTGAGTTCATTGTTTTCATGTGAAAAGGGCATAGAAAACTCAAATAAGGAAGCAAGCTGAAGCTCCTGCCTTTGTGCTGCCCAGTCCCTACCCTAGGGATGTACTAGAGCAGGGTAAAGTGCCCTTTGTGCAAAAACAAAACCACCTGTTTCACATATTTATTCACAAGATACTCACAGTTATAAAGCTGCCTCTTTCTCAGGATGACATTAGCAGTTTTATATCTATGAGCAACCTTGTGAATAAATATGTGAGCTCAAAGGCAGGTACAAGGTGTCTGTGGTGAATATTCCTACTCCTACCCATGCTGAGGGCACAGACCCCACCCCTCTGTTACAGTTAGACCATGTGATTTCTAACAACCAGACTGAAGATTTTTGGTCATGAATCAAGAGATCATTAGATCCAAATGACCCAAATAAGGGTTGACAAATGACAAATAAGTTTCCTGTGGAAGTGATAGAGAAAGCTGCCTTCAGAGTCCTTATCCAGACATTTCCCTAATAAGGATTAGGAACTGGACTAAAGGCACTTCTTGTGGCTTGAATCTCAACACTAATGGAAAACTATTTGGGAAGCAATTGCCTGTGAAACACACCTCAGAGAATTGGTTTTTCAGTAGGCTTAATGTAATACCTCCTGTGTGATTATCCTTGCGAAATGTTTATTTGAATTTTCTGATGATGTTTTGGTTTCCAGTAAAAAAGTCTAATCATTAAATGATGTTACATTGGCTGCTATGCTGTTGCCTAGTGATTCTTATACCATTAACAAACAGATAATGTGTGATGGGAAAATAGCAAATTACATGTGCCCATGTAAGATCCTGTGCAGAATGCAGATTTGAATTTTTTGAGTATGCACAATTTCAGAGCACTTGACATGAAATGAATGCATTTATCATTGTTCTTCAGTGGTCTTGTGCTATATAATTACATACTGTATATTTAAACCTAAAGCCTAATTCTTGTGTACATTGAGATCACTTTTCATCACTTTACCAGGAACATTCAAATAACACAGACAGCCCCAAAAGAGTTATTTTGTATAACTTTAAAAATTAGGGATGAGATGCAGTCTACCTGAGCACAGTGATCCCCTCTATACATATACCATATCTCAGCTCTGATTTCGATAGTTACAAGAAAACTGGAAATGTTTCTTATCCAAAGATATGATTTTATAAACATTGCAAAGAGAGACTGTGATTGATGACCTCCTAAATTTTTCATAGGTACGTGTCTCCAGGGTAAATAGAATTATTTCGATTGCAGATGAGGACTCTTTGTAGCACAGTGATTTATTTTGCTACCATAAGACTATTTATTTGCAATGCATTCAAGTGGCATGGGAAAAATTAGCACAACTCACCATAGCACCCTATTTTCTAATTAAGTGTGGACAGACTATTGAATTAATCTTTCACCTTTCTTGTATTTTAAATCTTAAATTATAAATCTGTCATCTTCAGTTTTTCTTTTAATGAAGATTTACATTTTCAGAGCATATTCTCATACACACAAATGCATATGAGGCATATGTGGTAATTATGCATCTCTCTCTCTCTCCCTCTCTCTCTCTCTCTCTTCCCCCCTCTCCATCTATAAAGAATGAATTCTTATTCTTCTGTCTGTGAAATAAAACATTCTAGGTTCAATTATACTGTGCTTATGGGCAGGCAAGGGGGGGGAGCAGTGAGATTTGCATGCCACAGGAATGCCCTTTCCTGGGCAGGCACAGGAAGAAGCAAAACTGATCTCAGTTACTGAATCATCTGCTAAGAGCTGAAAATGCAATGTTGGTCTTTAATTCTCAGTTTGAAAAGTTAAAGTGTTTCCCCACTCTTCTTGTGCCTGTCATCTTTTATACTCCCATCATTGCTCTCCATCCCACCCATCCACTAGTATCATCACATTTTACCTAGACTGAGCTTCCTTTACCCTGCTCTGAGGCTCACTTTTGTCCACATTAAGCTAGACATGAAGTTGGGATGTGGGACCAAAAGGAAATAAATGTCAGGGTATGAAAATGCTGAATGTAAACCTACAACATGAATGTTGCAGAGAAGGTGATCCTGTCCACCTAATCTCTCTGGAGACTGCAAGGGAAGTAATTGCAGTCCTGTTGAGCTTCTTGGGCTCGAGAAAATCACATCCTCGGAGAGGAAAAAGCACTTACTTTCATCTGTTTGGAGATCTCTCAGAAACAAAGCTGTGCAAAACCATCTCTAAATCTGCAGGAACTGTGGGGGAGTTGGTGAGGAGTAGGGCCTCTAGAGGCATTTCTAGAGGTGTATTATTTCAAAACAGCCATGAGAAGAACTGGATTTGCTACCTGGAGATGCCTTGCCATATGTCTCCAAATGGTTTTCATAAGAAAATTGGAAGATACAATATTTGCTAAAACACTTCAATAGCAAATACAGGACAGTATTCCTCACACAGAGACAGTATCTGTTGCTTTTAACCATGAAACCAGTTTTTTTTTTTCCACATTTGCCACCAGCAAGATGGCCAGGGACAATCATGAAATACGGTACAAAATATTTCCAAAGCTGAGGCAGACTGTGAACGTTACTGGTCTGAGCTTGCCCTGGGAAAACCTGCAATCTCAGCTCCCCTCACAGTGCAAAGGGATCAGAGCAGCCAAGGAGCAGAGCTTGAGAGGAATTAAGTTTGTCACTCTTGCAAGAAAACTGCTGACATCACTTTGTTCTGATTCAGAGACCCTGTTTTGTCTCCTGAGAATTTACTGGTTTACAAATATATTTATAAATCAGTTGATTTGTTTAAAGCTGAACCTTCTGAGTCTGAAACTCACTCTTTAAGGGTTTTTGCTTCAGTTGTCCAAGCTTATTTGTAAACTACCTCACAGTGGCCTCTGAGGGTAAGGGAGGATTTAGACTGACTTCATCAACAGGTGAAAGCAAAACCCTGCCTTATAATCTGGGCTCAACACACCTTCTGTAAAGCTTTTCTGTAGGAAGGACAATCTTTTTTTAGAGACTGACCTCAGCCTTAGTAAATTTTGCATTTCCTTTGGATCATCAAAACCTCTTTTCAACACCAGAGTATCTTCTTCTATCTGATGCTGCCACCAGAACCCATCCTCACTGCACTGACCTCTGGCTGGCTCCTGCTGTGGACAGCAGTGGTGGAGGACAAGGGTCAGGTTGGAATGATAGCCTAGGTACTGGAAGAGCCCTGGTCTAGTGCCATGGGAATGCACAACAGCACTGCATGGTTTTCTGGGAAAGCCATGGACACACCACTGTCCTGTCCACTCTGTTCAGATCCCTGTGCAACAACAGCCCTCAGGGGCTGGGCACAGGCCTGGGTAGCTTTGCCTCCCACCACCACTTCTAGACCTTCTCCTGCAGGGATGATGAGGCATGTTTTACACAGGCTTCTTCTTCCAATTCCCCACAGCATCTCAGTGCTCATTGCAACGGCAAAAGAGGAATAGCTGCTCATGGCTGCTATGATTCCTGATTAATTGAAATGCTTTCTTAACTTGAGATCAAACACTGATGAATCATCCTCTTCTCTAAACTGTATTAGAAACTGGATAATTTATATGACTATACCTTCATTGAATATTAATAGTTTTCTCAGTAACTCAGTGCATTTGAATAACAGATTCAGAAATCAGCAGGATAAAAGGGCACAGTTTTGGCAAAATTTAAATTAATTCTAATATTACTACAACTACCAGGATTTTAGTAGTTATGTAAAACAACTTTTACAAATGCATAACACTATCTTCATTATCTGCACTTGTTGCATCTCAGTGTAATCTCTCTCCTTCCTCACATATCTTCAACGGAAGTTCATAATATCTCCAGAAGTCTTTGAAGTCCTCAAAAAAATCTCACTTATTAACTTTCTACTTTGCGTTTACGTCACAGTTTTTAGGGGACTTCATTCTAATTCCTTAATATGTATGTGAAACCCTGTGCAACAACTTGAAAAAGCACATTGGCATTATTGGAACAAACACCCAGAAATTTTGTGTTGGATGTAATGTATACGGTGATATAAACGTGAAGCAAAGAAAAAGAAGTTGCTTGAGCACAAAATTAGTGGGAGATGCAAGGAGTTCAGATGGTCAAACAAAACAGAAAAAAATAGGTAGAGAAAGGAGAAAGTAGCAAGACAATTTTGCTGCTTTGATAATCACTTGAAGTAAAAGACCTTTCTATGGCCTGGCTGTCTTGTCTTCCAATATTGAATCTTATGATTTACCCATATTTTAAAAAAACTGTCAAGTTCTAAACTCATGTGTGTGACAAGTTCATTTTAAAGTAGGCTACCTCCTGGAAAATCCTCCAGTTAGAAAGATAACAAAAAGTGCAAAATGAGTTTATAGGGATTATTTGTTGCACAAAAGGATACAGAAGTAGCTGCCTAACCAAAGAAGGGCTATTCATACTGGAATTCAAATGTGTGTCCTGAGGAGGAGGGTGACGGAATTGCTGGTGGATGCTATGGAAACTCGAGGCATTTTGTCAGATCACATGTGAGGATATTTTACCTGCTTGTCACCGTCATCCTTTCCCACTCACCCCACGCTGACTTCTGAGCAATTTTGCAACCTTGTCACGTCTGACGCAAATGCTCTAAGAAGGGCTGAGCCCCACCACTGTCAACAGGTAAGAGGAAGGGACAGCTCCTCATGGGAAGTCTTGGGGAACCACTTCCATGCCCAAGGAAATCAAAGAAGCTTTCTCTCACCCCAGAGCCCTCACTGCTTGATGCAAAGTCCTTGGTATGGTGGGATTCATACTTAGATAATTTGCATCTTTTTCTTCTAGTATTCCTTTTGATGTGCACGATGAAAGACTTGAGGGCTCTTTGCAAAGGGCTAGAGGACAGAGCATGAGCATCACAAAACCTGGGTTGGTCTAAGGAAAGAGGGCTCCCTGTTGAGTGTTTGGGCCCTGCCTGCTGTGCCTGGTGGTGCCCTGAAAGTCAGAGCTCTGTGAGAGCCCTCTTCCTCACCCTCCTTTTCATTCATTCACATCTCACCCGCCATTATGATTTTGCTCCCATTAGGATTTTTCTTCCTCTTGTTAGTGGAGACCAGTGAATGACATGTTAACCTAGAAGCACTAATGCCTTTGGGAGAGTCCTCACTTCTACTGGGCTTGCAGTCATCTGAAATGAGATACCGGTCTACCTGTGACTCTTGCTAATTGGTGTCCAATTAACAATTCAGACAGTCTTAAGAAATTAACTCTTTGCAAGTTTGACATATAAAATAAGAAGTAGTCAAATTAAGAAGGTGAGAAAATAATGTATTTTAGGAACGCCTACAAGAAAATATCACTGGATCATTACTTGGCTAGAAAAAAAACCTTTCATCCCTTCAAGGAGTGACACAGCAGATTCTGTCATTCCCAAATATATAGCTTCTTTTTGTGTACCACCAAGCCCTGTTCAGAAAAGGGCTGAATTCCTGCTCTGTGCTGAATTCCTTGTCTTTCTGCTCACTTGCAGCAATAAGAGATGGTTCTCATCTAGGTTCATACCATTCTCCATTTAAGGAAAAATTGTCATGTTTTAATTAATCAAGAGATGCATGAGGACTTATCTCAGAGTGACCATTAAGACCCATGCTGTGCCTCCATGCCATAGCCCTCACTCACGCATTGTACTGTGTGTACACAAATAGTTTTGGTATTTTTTATTGATTATAAAAGTGTACCCCGAACAGCTTCCTAGAAAGTTGATTTACCCAGGACATCCAGAACAATGAATTCATACAGAGATTATGAGCAAATTTACAGCTGTACTGGATCCCACAGAATATGCCAACTTGCAAGTTCACTTGGCTGTCTGTATCCACAGCTGCACACAGAGCTGGGGGTATTGGCTGTGCTGTGCACAGACAACACTGCCAGTCTGTGGCTATTAATGTGAAGGAGGAATGGCTATTTAGTAGAATGTACTTCAGCTGGCACAATGTTTGTCCAAATAGTGGAAGCATATCACATGCCTTGCATGTGTTCCAAATTGTGGAAGTCTTCCTGTATTTTCACAATATTATTATTATTATTATTATTATTATTATTATTACTATTATTACTATTATTACTATTATTACTATTACTATTATTAAGGATTTAAGTACATAAAAACGTAAGGACTACAGTGTTTAATTTTAGCTGCCTACTAGAGTACTTAAAGGAATGAAATTCAGGTTGAAGGTTCCTACTTCTCCTGACCAATACCAGGAACAAGCAGGTGTTTGAAAATAGAATGCAAACATCCGATCGACAGTCATACCACCTGGGGGTAGTCAGTAGAAAGTGTGGAACACTCCTATCCTCCCCATCTTCAAGTTAATAATCTAATCAGCTGTTTGTTCTTCCTTGAAAGTGAAGATCTAAACCGCTCCTCTGAAGAGCTCAAGGGAATTGCTGTGTTCTTTTAAAACAATGGGAAAGATGCCACTTATTTTAACTATTTTGGGAAGTGGATTACATATGGATCCACCATAATTGGTGTACACTCACTGCACAGTGCAATAAAGGCTATGCACATTGCTCAGTGATTTATTCTTAGCTTTGGAAAAGAAGGATGAAGGCATTGGCATCAACCTTCACGTAAAGCTCTGGAGAGTGAAAATAGACTGAAAGGAGATACTGTGGTTAGCAGAGCTGATAGATACACTGGTACTTCCACTGCAGTAGGGAAAATACATTTGCTGATAATATTAGAATGATGTAAGATTTATACCAGAAAAAGAGATGTCTACTCTAAGGCAGCATGTTGAATAAACATGCTCCAAGTGAAAGCTGGAGTGGTGGACAATTCCTCCCCATCTTAGAATGTAGATAGCTTGTGCTTATGAAATGTTCACATCTTTCTTGAGTAGTTTATCCCAAGTTTTGTGCATCAAATAATGAGAAACATGTTAAATATGTTTGGATACATTAAAGCTAAAAATATTACTCAAAGATTTGAGGTCTATTGCCTCAGGACAAATTATGTATTCTGTTTTTCATACGTTCTCAAGTATTTCATTAAACATTAGTGGTTTTCTCCACTTTTTATACTTTTTCCATGATATTTTCCTTAAGAAAAATGGAAGATGGACATTTGCTTTTTGAATTAAACTCAGAATTTTTATACTAACTTTTGAAAATAAATGTTTGTCTCTGGTTTGATTACAATTCTTTTATTAGTTGCAATTATTTTATTAACATACAGCCAAAGTCTACACACATGGTCAAGTGTCCAACATGGAAAACAAATGACAGGTGACAAAAAGCACTTTCTCTTAAAAACATTAATAAACACATTTGCCAAGGGCTAGACTAATTTCACCATCATTATTACTTTACATTAAAGGCACTTTATCTCTTTTGTACCTTTTTAGACAATATTTTTAGACCATTATTTAGGTGTGACTATCACAGGAGTAAAGCAGAGTTTAGGAGAGCGCATGTATAAATGCCACTTCAATCTCCTTGGTGTCAAAGCATGCATAGATTTATCTGGTGCCTTCTCTTCAATGGAGATGAGTCTGTGATCTTTTTCTGTAGCTATGTATCATGAAAAGAGGCTCTGATACTACAAGTAATTTTGGGTCCTTTGTGCTCCAAGGGTCTTCAAAATGCCATAGTTCTCACAAGCTCCCAAGACCTGTGGAAAAGGATGTGGGTTCTGTGGCAAACAGAACTAAAGCATGAAGGCTTTCAAGAAGCAGCCACATGAAGCCCTGTGTACGGACAGTATTTTGTGTGCCCTAGGAGAAGACTCTTACAGAAGTTTTTTTGGTTTTTTGAGAGAGGAAGATGCTGATAAAGGGTCACCAAAATGTCAAGAATCACCAATAATGAAAGCCCTTCTTGAGTCATGTGGCCAGTCCTGAGGACCAGTACTTGCACTAGATTGAAGAGTTTTGGACTTGCAAAAAGTTTTGAGAGGTGCTTCAAATTACACTGATTCCATGATCAGAAACTAGTGTCCCAGTCAGCCTGTTGGATGGAAACTTTGCTGTGGAAAATTATCCCCTTCCATGTAGTGATATACAAATGACTGAGAAGCATAAGAGTGTGTGCTCTCTGTCTATCCATGACTAAGAAGGGAAGGGCTTGCTGTCCCCAATATAATTTTGAACTTATCCTATAATTGAGAAGGGATGGACTGGATGACATCCAGAGATACATTTCAAAGTTCTTCTATATTTCTAAGTTCTTCTTATAAATTCTTTCTAAGTTCTAATTTCTAAGATACATTTCTAAGTTCTTTGGTGGGGAGGGTGATGATCAGTGCAGTGACAGGGTGGAGCTGCTTTGGGAGACATGACTTTAAATCCCTTTTTTCTTGCTATTCACCTGCAACCACTGTTCCACATGTCCCCATCGGCAAGGTGACTGCTGAGTGAAGAATGTGTTGTTTTCACCTTGGATGCCTTCCTGTCACTAGTGCAGTGTTCTCTAAAGAAGGATCTGTTGTTGTTTGGTGCTGGGGTTTCTGAGGTAGTAAGGAACTGCTTCTTGATTTTGGCTCAACACTTCAGTACATCAAGAGAGAAGCAGTCTAAAAACAACAACAACAAAAAAAGAAGCTCCTTTTAAATTAAGCTATTTTTGTTTGGGATAAATAGGAAGATGATGCATGAACACTGAACCTGAAGAGAGCTCAAGAAATACAATGCTTCCTGAGCAAAGGGAGAGGTGGTGGGCAGTGTCTGCTTTTGCACTTTAGGTTCATGACTTAAGCCACAAAATGTGCCAGCAGAGATCAGGGCTACTGTGGTATATGTACTCAGGGGAGAGGAACTATTGCTTGTCCAGGCTTCTAGCACAATCAAGAGAGGGAAATGGTTATGGAGACTATTTCTACTCACAAGGGGAAAACAGATTATTTGAGTCATTCATCATTGTCTATTATATAGTAATTTCACTGAAGCTGTAGATGGGCTGAATATAACATAATGTAGCAGTAGGGTAATATAAAAATAACAGATATATATTTTTTCCCTTCCTTTCCAAAAAGGAGCTATTATATTTATAATTGCATAGAGCAGTGGTACTTTTCTGGTTTCTTCAAGATTTATGATACAAATTTCCTGCTTTGTTCTCATGCTTTTCTGACTGGCTGTATTTTACAGCTGAGCATTTAGAATGATTTTTGCTTAAGAAACACTCCAGGGTGGGGTTTGTCCTAGTTGTCCCTACATCCCTATGACAGTAGGCATGAGCTGCCTTTCCACAGGAGCCCTGAGTTTGTGTTTTGAGTCACCTTGTGATACGTGCCAATGTGCCATGGGCCTGCCAGCAGTTACCCACAACAGGCACCTATTTGCATCTTCTGTGATTCTTCTCCCACATCCTGGTGATGAGCACTCAGGTTTTGCTGTCAGACAGAGCTGGTATATGGTTAAGTTATGTTCCTGAACACAGAAGCATGTGTGCATCCCAAACCAGTAATGGAGACATTGCCTATGTGATGTATTTTACCATAACTAAATATTATATGGATATATTTATACAGCTTTACTCCTGTCTCAATAGTGCTTCAAATATCCTAGAGATTTTCATCAAGACCATGTTACCTATGGCATTCAAACACTGGAGAGTGACTACATATTTCATTTTCAAAATAGGAGAGTTATGAATTCCCATATTCACTGAATGCTCCAATGCCTGGCCAATTTTCCCTTAGGGTTATACAATAAAATTTCCAGGCATCTAGAAATAGACGCAAGCCACAAATTATATTGAAATTAGAGTAAATAGGGATAGTGAGGATTTGATCTTGTTAGCAGTGAAATGTTTATCCTTCAGATATTCTGTCTTGTTTTGGTAGAAAGTAGTGTTTTCATGTACATTCCTATATTACATTGTTTTGTCAGAAACCACGGTTTTGATCTAGAAGACTGTGTCATGTGAAACAACCTTACCTGTAACACTCTCACTAGAGATGGTTTTACACATTATTCTGTCAAGTGCTGACAAAATCATCTTCCTGATAGCTCATACAAACAGGATAGGGTGGATGTTTTCACCAGAAAGATTTTATTTTAATAGAGTACATAAAAATGGATGAAAATAAGGAAAACTCATACACAGTTTATTGTGCTGTGGTAAGACACTATAAAATGATACAATAGAAGCACAAAATATGTTCAAGGATTTTTTCACTCAAATAATCTGTCCTGGTGGAGAAACTTAACTTACCTTGAAAGCTGCATTTGCTCTTCCTAAAACTTGTTGCTGTTTCTTCCTCTCAGTGATGAGCTGTGCACAGTGTCTAAGTTGTCAATGCCATCCAAGTGTCTCAACTGACTGTGATCACTGCTCAACATTTTAGAGCAAAGAGGGGAAAACATCACTCTCAAATAAATTTTTCAAGACCATATATCACAGTCAAGTCCAGGAGTTGTTCAAGAACAAATTATGCCATGAGAAGAGAAATGGGCAAGATGCACAAGAAAAATGGACAACTTCCATACGGGTCCCAAACCACATAGGCTGCTTAAAAATATGAAGGATATGGGAACTCATTGCAAGTGTTTGGAGAGTGTCTGTGTAGTAAAGGTGATGCACAGACATTAATCAAGCAGTCTTGGATTTATGTCACCAAATTGTATTTGAATTGAAATGGGAATGTAGAGTGGTGCTATGCTGTTCTGATTATCTACAGTGTGCCAAATGCACCCATACATAGCATAAAGTTGCTTTATCAAGGGTGGACCCAGTTTCATTTAAAGAAAATTTAAATTTGGGGTGTGGAAGGCCTTTTCTTCCTCTTCCTCCATGTCTACCATTACCAAACAATCTCCTTTGTTTAAATTATTTCCTTCGTATTAAGATTCTGCCTGTAGAATTTAATTTTCTTTGCCAGTTTTACAACAGCATTTATATTTCAAAGTAAAATGATATTCAGGATAATTAATTTATTAACTAACTCATTCTCAGATTAATTCAGGATTTCTCAGCTTTTGAATCACTAAAACAATAGGAAAAAAAGATAAATGCTTTCTTATTAAACTGGTTATAAGACTTATTTTTCAAATGTAAAATAAAAATTCTTTTATGTTAACAGGTCTGTTATCTTGCCAATGAATAAAGAATTTATTGGCTTAATATCCCTTTTTGCTCATAAAAGAACAGATCATATGAGAAATGTGATTTGGAATGAGTAATAATTTATTAGTTCATTGTAAGCTTTAGCTCAGCTTCTTAGGAAACAAGACTGGTATCATCATGAGGTCTGTGTGTTTCTGCATCAGTGTCCTTCAGCCCAGAACAAGCATTTCTCAGTGTGATAGTCACAATGGCAACCAAATATGGTAAAGAAAGATGGAAAGCTTTTCAATCCTCCTGAAAGATTTTCCTCAAATTTCAGGAAGACAGAGCACCTGTCTTAACAACATGGTTAAAATTACTGTTCTCCTATCCTATGGAGAGAAGACCACAGGATGTGGCTGTAGAAAACTAAAATAGGTAGAGCCTAAAGAAACGAAATGCATGCATTTGCCTGCTCACTAAGCAGTTTGTACACTTGTGGAGCTCCTTATTCTGTCTTTAGACACCAGAATCATCCTTATTACTACAAATAATAAAAACAGATAAGTCTTTTCCTTCTGGCTTGAAGCCTTTGAGTTCATAATGATATTTTGGGAGACTCCATGTGGGTGACAAGCAGAGGATCTGACAATTTTACAGGCTGTAAGAGCCAAGTAAGGGAGACATGATAACAGTTTTACCTAGAGAGATGGATATGGTCTGGTTTTTTACTACTGCTGCTAGCACAAGTAGGAGGCATTACAGAGCAGCCAGCAGGAGGAAGGTTTAGAAGGAGTTACATATCACAGGGGCAACTTGCAGACATGTCTTCCTGGGATGCTATAAAAAGTATTTCTTGGGTTCATTAAAAACCAGACATGCTTCACAATCAAAATGGAACAAAATATTTAAGTTTAGGGGGACAGGAAATGTTCAGAAGTGTTATTATTTCAATTTTTGTTTCTTCGCTATCCTCTCTTGTGTTTTGGGGATTGGGATTTGTACTACACAAAATGTTTTCCATTTATGCTATTTAGATTTGTTCTAAATTAATTACAGAAGTATATATTTCTTGATAATTTTACTGCCTTGCAAAGACAAACTGCTTTAGACTTATTTGTTGACACTTGTGAATTTGTGTAAGACATCTGAGGTTGTCATCCCAGAAACACTCTCTTACAAGCTGGAGGCAGGACATCCATTTTTGCTCCATCAGCTTCTTCTAACTGCTCAAACTCTCCCCCTGTTTCTCAGTGACACATTGTCCACTGTGCTCTTTTGGAGAGATAATCAGGATATACCACTTCTGCTAAAGGATACCTGTGGTGCAAGCCACTTTGAGGGAGCCTATAGCACTTATATCTCTTCTAAGACCTGCCACCAGGAGAAATGGGAATGATGGGAGGCTGAAAATAAAGCTAATTTGAGCAGTTGCACAGTTTTCACCATGTGCTGCTTGTTGCTATGTTCCTCAGATTGGTCTCAGATCCAGGGAGGGAAGTGATGTGTGACTTTGAGGATGCACCAAGAGCTGAGATTCCATAGAAATTTATAATGGAGCTTTAGCACCTTTCACTGGTAGGTAGGTAGTGGCTTCTTTTCTTTTCTTTTCTTTTCTTTTCTTTTCTTTTCTTTTCTTTTCTTTTCTTTTCTTTTCTTTTCTTTTCTTTTCTTTTCTTTTCTTTTCTTTTCTTTTCTTTTCTTTTCTTTTCTTTTCTTTTCTTTTCTTTTCTTTTTTCTTTTTCTTTTTCTTTTTCTTTTTCTTTTTCTTTTTCTTTTTCGTTTTTTCTTTTTCTTTTTCTTTTCTTTTCGTTTTTTCTTTTTCTTTTTCTTTTCGTTTTTTCTTTTTCTTTTCGTTTTTTCTTTTTTTCTTTTTTTTCTTTTCCCTTTCCCTTTCCCTTTCCCTCCCTTCCCTTCCCTGAAGAGAGTGAATATGACCCAGCCAACCAAAAATTTTCTGCCTTTGGAAAAATTAAAGATCAGTGCTCTAGGGATGCAAAGGATAAACCTCACTCTAGGAAAATGACCTTCCTCATCAGGCTGTCCTCCTTCCTTGATGGGTAAGTATCAAAGAAAGGACTCTGGGATGATGCATCTTTGCTCTAACCCAGAGTGGGTTCTGTTCAGATCTCATGTTCAGATTTTGTGGTCTGAACACAGAGCAATAATGGTGGGAACTGTCCCAGTTGATGCTTCTGGGAGACAGTTTCAGGTTAAATGAGAGATGCCAGGGCTTTTTTTTTAACATAGCACAGCAGTGATAGCCCAATTGTGACTGTGAATGCAGCTGTTTTCCATGCCTCAAGAAGCAAGAAGATACCAAACCATTTGGAGCAAACAGAGTAGTTTTCATTCATGTTTTTAAAATAAAATGTCATGCTGTATCTGAAAGCTCCAACCTGATTTTTTAAGCAATACTTGCATACATTCTATGAAGGATAGTAACTGTCCTGATAGCTAGGAAAGAGTAAATGGAGTAGTAGTTTTATTTATGGAATAAATAAAATGTACAAATGATTATAATTGCTTGAATAATGTTTATGAGAGAAGTTTGAAACACTAGGCTGAACAGCAGATTATTTTCACTTGATTGCATTTATGCATGTAAGCATAGCTGTGTGAGTACTAGCATACTTACAACTGTGGAAGGCTTATACTTCCATAGGAATACAAATATTTACCATTCATAGTCTCCATACTAAAAAAGTTTCCGTCATTCAGATGAGATGGTGAGAACATCTCTTAAGTCAGGTTTCAAACCTACTTAAATTAGGCTAACTACTTTAAGCAGTAGGAAACTCTTAAGCATACTAACTAGGTGGACTAGTCAGATAAAGCAAAACCTTCTTTTCCATCGGCAAGTAGACATTTACAAATACAACTGCTTTTGTCCTCTCTTTCTCTTATACAGAAAACAGTGCCTCCACAGAAATGAGGTGACTGCAAATAATGATTAATGGCCATAATATTTAGAGAGCTGTGTTACTCATAATCCTATTAAGCAGTAAAAATAATGGTTAAATAAAATCTAGAAGCATTTTTTTCAGCTCTTTAAAGTGAAGCTGTACAAAGAATGGTAATACCTGTTGGCCATGGCTTTACCCAGTGATATGCAGCTCCAAATGTGAGAAAGGAAAGCCTGCTTTGTGTGAAATTTTTTCCTGAAAACTATTTCTGGGCAGTAGGGAATCGAGGAAACAGGTGTGTTTGCGAGGCCTTGCTTTGGAAATTAATTTACTGGTGTGGAGATAATCCCAAATGAGCAAAGGGACAAAATGAACAAGGCTACTGATACCTGGAGAGGAAGAGCACAATAAGCCGAAAGATTGAATAGCAACTGAACCTGGATACAAAAGCAAATGAAAATTACATGGTGTTTTAGGAATGAGATCCTTTATAGTAGTATATGTAAGGACAGATGACTGTATCTTGTTTCATTTTTAGATATTAGACTAATCATGAGGTTATATCAAAGAGCAGTGCCTTGACTGTCAATTTTTTTCCTCCCATACAAATAGATACAAGCACACACCTACATGCTCACATGACTGATGGCAATATTGCTGATTACTGTGACAAATTACAAGGCACTAATACAAATTGTTAATATATGGTAGGCAATTACATCTGCATTAAAAGTATTTTAAACATATTGATGTCATTCAATTATTTAATCTATTTAATCTACAGGGTAGGTAAGTCTATATCCTATAGGCTGAAGCTAAGTTTTAGACAGTAATATCTGTAGCAAGCATAGGGATATCCATAACACTGATGAATGCTTGGGTGTTAGTCAGGATGCATTCCATGCTTTACTCTAAGACAGAAATTATTTTACAAACCAACAGGCTTTCTCTGGATTAGAAAACCCAGTTAACACAATATCAGGCAATCTAAGAAACTTTCCTCCTATGATTTAATGTCTTTTTGAGAAAGCTCAGTCTGGCTAAATTCTCACTTCTCAAACAACATCAAGATACTATTACAGCCTGGTTTCACCAGAGTCTTCATAGAAGAAACTCATAATTTCCTACTTGTCTTTAAAGACAAATCTTCAAAACCACTCATTTTCTTAACAGGTTCCAGAAAACTGCTGGATCTATTACCATTGAGCTTTGTGTCCCTGAAAGAAAGAAGGAAGAAAGTTCAGTAAAGGCTTTTTCTTGCATCTTTTTCATGCTCCTTTTCTTCTGTTAAAGTGTTACATTATTTGGACTACAGTTACAAACTCCATTTGGATTACAGTGATTTTACAAAGCCATTTCTTTTTTAATAGAAACACTCTGAAAAAAAGTTGTCATAAACTAAAAAGAGAAAGAAAGGCATGGAAAAGACATCCTTAGTGTAATTTTGTGATTGTAGGCTTTACTGGAACAGAAGTAAAGATATGAGCTATGTCAAGAAGCCCTGGACAATTATTAGAAAATGTAGTTTCATCTAATATTCATTACTGGACATCTGGAAATAATTGTGTTTACCTAACCTCCCAAATGGAAGTCCTATAAGGGAAATGAAATCTCAAAGAACTGGTTTCTCATTTCTGACAAAGGTGAGCATTTGCAGTTCCTATACTCTTTTTAATGCCTTACAATACCTCCTCTCCTAATTGAGACCTCTTCCCCAAATTCTTTTCTTCTGCTGGACTTGTGTTATTTTTTCTTCCTAAAAACAGCCAACAAATGTAACAAGTATGAAAGTGAGCATTTTCTGCCCTCTTCCAGAATCCCCTGTGCCTGTCTGTAGAAACTCAACCAAAGGAAACCAAGTTTCCTTGTAGTATTATACCATCCTGATTACCTGCTCATAATAATAACAACTCTTTTTTGAGTATTTTTCATATCTCCAGCTTCCTCATCCTGATGACTGTTTTTTCTGGAAATCATCACATGTATGTCTAACAGCACAGGAATGAGAAGTGCTTAAATATCTCATAAATGTTAACGCACACTACATAATCAGAGAGGATACTGGTGGGTTACATGTTTTTGCAGGCTGCACCCACTCTAGCACTGCACTCACCCTTCCACAAGTTGCACAGTAGGAGCTTGGCCTGATTTTTGATAGAAGTACCAGAGCAGACCAGCTGGAGAACCATCAGGGCACATCCTAGGCTTTAAAGAGGAATGAGGGTGAAAAGGATGTGCCCTCCCTTCGGCAGCCCATGTCCTCCCCTTCCCTGCAGCATTGATAGATAAATGGAAAATCTGAGCTGGGGCCAGGCACACCAGAAAACTCTGTGAAATGTTAAAGTGTTAAAGCTACTGAAACTGAAGCTTTACATGGGAAGAAGCAGGAAAAGTTAAACATGAGTGCCGTCGTCTGAACTGTTTATAGCAGAAAATACAAGATGTTCTCTGGGGCTGCCAAAGGTTCAACAGCTACATCCTCCTCTCAAAGTCCTGAAATGTAGCCCTGATGGTGGGACTCAGACAGCCTTTGGCAAACAGAGCTGTGTTCAAAACTCAGAAATGGAACCACCACCTTGCATTTTGGATGGACACGTTTGTCAAAATATGGTTTTATTGTAGCAGCAGCGGAGGCTGAGGCTGTCGCTTGAAACCCCATCAAAACACTGACTGAAAGATATATTTTTGTTTAGAAAAGAGCACAAGTCATAACCAAATAGACTATCTTCTCCACATCATTAATCTTTACAGTTTTACACCTATAACACCATTCACAGCCAAAACTACTGCTCATCAGACTTCATTAATATTCATAGATGCAAGTCAAGCAATACAACTCACAACTGCTGTCTATTCCCAACACTTCATTAATATTTACAGCTCTATAGGCAATTTAGTCAACTTACATAACTTCACAGTGATAAATCATAGTACTAAAGTTGACTTACACTGTGCCCTTTCAGGCTAAGTAGTATCTTAAAATAAGAGCTGGGATATTAATTAATGTTACTATCTGCAGTAAATTCCATTCTTATTGTATTTAGCCTTGTAATTCATCTTGTATTGAATAAAGGTTTTTCAGTGCAGCATAAAGACTCTTTGAAAAGTAAAACTGAAGCAAAATCATGTCTGTGGCTGCTATGGTAGCAATACTTTTACCAGAAGTCATTGGCATTTTTATTATGAATCCATGCATACTTAGCAGATGCTACAAACAGGATTATGCTGACATTATAAAGTAACAAATTATTTGTATGGATAACTAATATTTGATGCAAACTTTAGTGCCCTACCAAAGGTCATCCCATGCATTTTTCTTTAACAGTTAGATATTTAGTCTAAACTGGTTCACAGAATCCCTCTGTACTCAGTGGGGATAACCCAACACCTCTGGAGGGCAATTCATGCCCTCTGCCCAAACACTTTTTTACTCTCTTGTCAAAAGCTAAAGAATCCATTTCCCAACTGCATAAGGAAGCTGTAAGAATGATTGTGGGATGTGGAATACAGATTTGGGAACAACCATAATTCGTGTGAGGGCAAAATGAGTTTTCTTATCTATATTTGCATATAGGTATTTTTGATATTCTAAAAGTGGTTCACAATTGTCTTACATGCAGATCAATGTGGCAAAAAGCAGAGGTTTTTTAACAGTTCCAGACTAATAAAGTGAGTAATAGAACTCTATTTCAAATTTACAGCCTGTACATTGTATTCAGAAAATTTGGTCTGTGGGCAGGCAGTCTTAGGTCATCCAAAAATTTCACAAAATCACAGAATCTGTTAGGTTGGAAAAGACCTCTGGGATCACTGAGTCCAACTTGTGAATGAACAAGGAGATGCCCTTGTCAACCAGACCACAGCACTGAGTGCCACGTCCAGGCTTTCCTTAAATACCTCCAGGGAATTGGGCAGAAATACCTGCCCAACCACCTCCTTGGGCAGCACATGCCAGTACCTAACACATTTTCTGTGAATAAAGTCTTCCTAATACCTACCCCAAACCTCCCCAGTGCATCTCCCACTGGTTGCATGGGAGAAGAGACTGACCCTCATCCAGCTACATCCTTCTTTCAGGCAGGTATAGAGAGTGATCAGGTCACCCTGAGCCTCCTTTTGTCCAGTCTAAACAACCCCAGCTTCCTCAGCCATTCCTCATAGAGTTTGTGCTCCAGACTCTTCACCAGCTTCATTGTTTTTCTCTGGACTCGCTCCATATCCTCCTTGGACTGAGGACCTCCATGTCCTTCTTGATTTGACAGGCCCAGAACTGAACACAGTACCAGAGGTGTGGCCTCTCCAGTGCAAAGAGAAGGGGAAGAATCACTTCCCTAGTCTTGCTGGCCACACTATTTCTGATACAGAAAAGTGATATTTCAAATAATTAAAAAATATTTCTCGCACTTTGAAAAACCTGTAACTTCATATATTCTTTTCCTCACCTTTTCACCCTTTGAAAGACATATGCATAACTCCAAAAAAAAACTTTATGCAGTTTCAAAATACTTTAAAACAAGCCATGGAGCATCAAAGAAACCTAGCAGAAAAAAAATATGCCAGAGAAATCGTCATTGTTGGCAGCAGCTCAGCAGAGGTTGAAGATGCTGTTAAAGGAGAAAAATGCAGCTGATGGACCAATCATGTCCCTTGCCTTGCAGGAAGACAAAGATTTGCAGTGCAGCTGGTTCCTTTTACTTCCTACAATGTTCATCTCTTAGCCATGCCCACTCCCAAGATCTGCCCAAGTGGCATCTGATAAAAGCTGTCAAATCCTGTAGTAGCATAATGATGTTTAAGTTACCAGGCACTTTATGGTGCTGATGTATTAGTATGCAATAATTAGCTAATGGTACAGAAGCTACTAGTGTTCATCCTTTATACACTTGATGCTTTCAAACTCAACATATAGCAGAATCCATTCTCCCACCCTTCCTACCTCTTGGGTGTAGAAAAGGATTTCCTTTTCTAAAAAAGGGAGATTTGGGGTATTAGCTGATCTTACACTAGAACAGCTATTGTTCCAAGTGCCTGAGATATTGTTCCAAGAATGACTGAGATAGAGCAGAAAAATGACAGTAAAGCTTTAAATGCAAGTAACAATCAGGGCCTCTCAGCTCAGGGCTGCTCTCTACTCACTTGTCTAGAAGGGCTCTGTGGGGTCTGACCTAAGACTCAGTGTTGTGGGAGTGCTCCAGCATCCATCTGTGTGGGTAGTGCATCCCTACCCATTCCATAGATACACAGATGTATGAAAACACTCTTGTAAACCTCAAGTGAATGTTCTGAATTATGTGGCTTTGCTCCATAAATTAACATTTACATTCAAAGGAGCTCTAACCATCTGCTGAGGCAACTTTCATCTCTCTCTGAGGTGCTACTTGGCCTGAGAATCTGTCCCCAGCTCTCTTTTGAGTTTTTTTAGCTTTTTTCATTTATACTTGGCAAGAGTCTTGAAGGGTGGTGGGGCATATTCTGAGGGTGGAGTAAAAGTGAGGAGAAAGGAGTATTTTTCCTCAATAGATTATTTGAAGACTCTTCCAAGCCAAATACCAGCAGATACAAATGTCAATGCAATTAGAAAATGTATAGAGGAATCAGTGGAGAAAAATAAATATTTCTGGCTACACCTGCCAAATGTCTCTGCCCATAGGCAGCAAGCAGCACCAGAGAAAAACAGGAAGAATTACTGAAGAATAATTCTAATCTGAAAGCAAACAAATTGCATATAAATAAAAGTCACATTGCTTGATATGACAAGAGGAAGGGTCTGGGTTGTAATAATCAATTCCAGCTCTTCTGAGTGCTGAGAGAATTGTCTCTGTTAAACAGGCATCAGGCACACACCAGTTTTGTGTTCTTAGATTCCACCTCACATCCCTACTTAGTGCACTGTGTTCTCTTTCTTGCCTTGTCCAGGATGGGCACAATGTGGAGAGAAAGAAGTGGGAACAAAGCTTTGGTGTTGTGCTGCAGCTGTGGAGCAAGTCTTGGAATGGGAGACCCATGCTCCAAAACCCCTTTTGAATGCCCTGATTCTCAGTCTGAGCTTCGTGTTGCATTTCCTCTGTCCATCATGCAAAGTTACATGCTCAGTGCAGGTTGTGACAGGGGAGCAGAAGTTTGAGAGGTGTCACTGGCATAATGGCTCTGAAGCCTGAGCACAACCCTCCCAAGGAGGCCAGCATCTCCTACAGAGTTGCTCCATTTTGCCTTTCAGCTTACATCATAAATGCATCTCATGTAAGGTTTTGCAAATCACCTATGAGAAAGCAAAGTAAGAGTCTCTGTGAGTTTAGGGCTGAAGATGAGAGTGGCTGAGGATGTACTGTCAACCAGGAAAGCACAGAACTGTATTAGGGTATCAGCCTGTCACCATTCTCTGTGGCCAGAGAACTGGACATCCTTGGAGTGCTGCTCCTCCTACTCCAAGTACTGTGGCACATAGCTCAAAGTTTGGGAAGGTGAGCAGGAAACTGCTCATAATAAATAATTTTGAAGTATTTAATGAGCTAGAGAGAGGTTTCCTTGGAGGATGATTTATGCTCTGCCATCTCTGCTGTTGACTTCCAAATGGTGTCTTAATTGCTTTTCTCCTACTTGGCCCTCAATTAAAGCCTCTCTTTGCTTTTGCCTCCATTTTCAGTACATCACTTAATTTTCCTTATTTACTTTTTAATTATGATCTGGCACTTTTTGCCTCCTGTAAACTCATTGCATTATAAGCTCTGTTCTTCACAACTGTTTCTTGGGAGCAGGAAAATGAAATTTGTTTGCTCCAGAAAATATTATTTTGACTCCTTGTTTTGTTTCCTCTCTGCTAATGAAGCCAATGTGGTTTAAATAACTGGCTACATAAAATTATTTTCTGGGATCAGATTCCCAATCTTCTGTCATTTTTGGCAAGGCAGATACAGTAAAATTAATTCTCATCTGCTAACAATATTTTTCTGCAGGATAAATCAGTATCTGCAACAATAATTTGTAGGATTTAAGCAGTAGCAGTAGTATTTTTTAGTTCATCATAGATTTACAAGTTTTCCAGTTTCTTTTCTGCTGATGTCCCCTTGGCTATGCGCAGCAGATGTACATGTACCCCTAGAATGAAAAAGTGAGATAAACATGTAATATATTTTTGCTCACTGAGCAACCAACCATGTAGAAAAAAAAGAGTAATGCCCTCATTAGCATGGCTTTTAAATACATGCAATTTATTAATGTCCTCATAGGTCTGAATAGTTTATTTGCCATGATTTTTTCAAGTCACACTCTATTTCTATCTGTTATCCATATCATCAATTTGGGAATAGGTATAGGTGAATGTGATACCTATTGCCTCTTTTCCAATTATGTTTAAAATATCATCACAGAAAGAATACTAGATTTTGTGTTTCCAAGGGGCAGAGCCTAGCCCACCACTGCGAATGGGTTGCTCCAGAGCAATTCCCTCTCCTCCTTCCATACTAAAAACCCTATCTCTAGTCTCTCTGCCTCACTAAGTGGGTCTGCTTCTCATTCCTTCATCAGGGAGGAATGTGTTTCAGTAGCCTGGAGTGTGGTCTTGTGCCCCACCTGAAGGTGTAGGGAAGCACACCCAATCACTCTCCTCGGGCATTACATTCTTCAGCAGACAGTTGATCACAACAGAGAAATGGAGAGCCACCTCCCAGGAGACCAGCTAAGTACTGAATAACCCTATATTTAAATGTCTGTGTTGACAGTACACTCCCTCCTCACCAGCTGCTGACACTACTGAAGTCCAAGACCATGCTCAGCTCGAAGAGTAAACAGGAAGATTTTAGTTCTATGGAAATGAAGGAAAATATTCTTACTCTGTCATTCAAAGTGTTGATAGCATCTCACAGGATAAGGCATATCAGGAACATGACCTATAAATTATTTAACCTTAGTGCAAACCACCAGTCTCATGGCTCTAAAAGTAGAGGCAGTTATTTGTGTTCAGCCACACAATGAAAATCATTAACTTTTATTAACATATTTTTAGCAAATTAATTTATTAACAAAATTTTGGATTCTTTGTTGTACTTGATGTATTTTTAGGACTGAACCCAAGTAATTTCAGTCCTTATAATCCATTTTACACTTTGGTCTTACCAGTTGCTTAATACCTCTCAAAATCTCCAGGATATATTTGTGTGATTACTAAGGTGCAGGTTTGTGGTATAGTTTCATTTGGCAGTAATGGAAGAGTAAAAAAAAAAAAATGCACTAATAGCTTTATGAATATTTATGGTAAAGTCATGTAGCTACTATTGGCAACATATTATTCTATTTTGTGACTGCTTTAATGACTTAGTACTTTATTCATGCAAGCAGTTGAAACTCCTGGGTGTTTCACAAATATTTGCATGGATACCTCCCTGCCCTCCAGAACCATAATTAGACCCAGGTCCCACTCTAGGTTTGTCTCTAAAAAAGACATCCATTTGGAGAGTAGAGATACACAACTGGGATATGTCACTACCATGTTCTACTTAAAAGAACTTAAATATGAAGTAGCAAGTACTATGCAAAAAGCCTGCTGTTTAGAACTTGGTGAAACACCTGAAATCAGGCCCAGTTCACAAAAAAAAAAAAAAAAAAAAACCCAAAAAAACAAAAAACCAGAAGGAGGAATACAGCAATTCTTCAAGTTATTTCTTTGGAAAGAAAAATTTAATCAAGCTGTGTCCTGATGAGCATGCAAGTCATTCACACACTGCCTGACAACTGGTTTAACTCCAAAGAATGTGCCAGACACACTCTGTTGAATCCCATTGCATCCCCAAGTCTTGTCACAGTCATTTCAATCAGACCAGCACCACTTTGCTTAGAATTTTCACATGCACATTGAAGTGTGATTATGGGGGTAATAGAAAGAGTTTTGAAAGCTACAATAAAAGTGTTCACTAAGCTGATCTCCAGCTTTAATGAGTGTGTTAGGATGTCTGCTGGAATTGGTGATTTTCAGAGTTTGAGACTATAAATGGGTTTCACTGTAATAAAAATGCTCTCTGCTAAGATATGCTGAATCAGGAATAATTGATTATAAAAATGCAGAAAGAGTAATTTAGAAAATCCAGTCCATTTGAGAATATCTGTTGCCTGCCAACAGTGTGCATTGAGAAAAAGAACCAAAAAAAGGTAAGTTTCTTAGCAAGATTTCCAGCCAAAGTGCTGATTTCTCATTCAAACCTATGACGTTGGCAAGTGCAATAAAACTCTTCCAGTAGATGGATGGTATATTTACCCTTCCTTAGAGAATCACAATGTAATGCTAGTTACCATGTTTCAAAGAAAAATATAATTCCCCGATCTACAGAATCCTGTGAATTATCTTCTTTTGCAACTTTATATAGTTCTTTAGGTCTGTCTTCTGTGTTTGATAGTCAACTATGATTTTAGTCAGCTTCCTGTTGCAATACATTAGAAGGAATTTTTGGATCATTGTATTGCTTCAGAGCAGATAAAATTACTTTGGTTTACGGAATGCTGTATATGAGTCATCTGATTAAATAGATTATCAACTGAGAAAATAAATAAAATAGAATAAAATATATCCTTAGACTGAGCCATGTATTACTGTTCTTTACTCTTACTGAAACATAGCACAAAGGCAAAATAAAAGCTCAAGGATTTGGAAGAAAAAGTACAGCCAACAAGTGAAAAAAAGTCTTTGCCCAACAGAGCTAATAATCTTGGCCTTATTTTCCAACGCCATGTCCCAAACTGGGATATAAACCTCATCTTTCTCTGAACATACACCTCAACAAAGCAAAATCACTGTCCTGGGATCATGTATCTCTCTGGCCTACACTTGGAGGCTCAGAACTCTCCTTAGAGGCACCTCAAGCAACTCCATGCGTCTGTACCCTGCCCTCTGGGTCTGGCCCCATGTCCTGAGCTGGAAAACTGGCAGGATCCTGGCAGTGGATGTTGTACTGGGACAACTGCCTCTCCTGGATTTAGTGAACATTAGTAGCTGATACTCTCTGTAGCTGCCTGTGTTGACCTTTTCCTAAAACACTTTCTATTCTACCAGCATTAGACCATTGCTTGAGATCTGCTGATGCTGACAGAGACAGACCCATGGGCTTACACAGAAAATTCCTGTCTTTCTGTAGCTTTATAAAATGAAAAGGGAGTTTTGTCCATTGTAAAAACAGAGGGAGATAGTAAGAGGACAGACAAGAAGTACTCTTTGAACAGAAGAGCTTGTCAGCTTCATGATGAATATGTTTTAACTCTGAGAGCAGGTTTGCAGCATGGACTTAAAGTTTTCCTTCAGTTTTCATTCACCACCCTAGTCCCTAACATTAACACTGGTGCATATTTTCTAGGGACTAACTTCAGACAATCCTATGACTTGCTATATAAAGCAAAATATGGCAAATATTTCCAAACTCATGCCTATAAGTACTGTGAGCATAAAGAAACTAATTCTGAATGAGTCTCCCTCTCAAGATTAAGAGCAGATCCTCATCAGTAAAAATCTCTGGATGGGCCCTAAAATGACTCATCAATCATGAACTAGTGTCTTTGTGGGTAGAAATTGTCTTCAGATCTAATTTGGCTTACTCCTTTCAGAGATGCAGGCCTGCAATGACAAGAACAGTGGTTGCATTTCAGAAAACAACTGGAGGTAAGGGAAGCTGGCCCTAGGAAGGTTTTAGGAACTAAAACAAGAAAATGGACTGCTTGTGGACTCAGCATGTGCATCAAACACAGCAACCATCCCAACTAAAACATCTTCCCTAAAGTAGTCTTTCTTCTGGACTCCCTGGCTCCTTCATTAGGTGGGCAATTTAGAGCTACTTTCAAGAAATTTCAGTATTAGGTGAGAAAATGTTATTTGTAACTTGTTTCTGGCTGAAGAATAAAAGATTGCCATGACAGAATACAGAGAAAGAGTGTCAAAGTACCAGCTGCAACAGAAGTCCTGCAGTCCCTGGAGAGGGGGGACCTTGGGGATGTGGTGGAGATAAAACTGCAGTTACTCTGGTAAAGTCTGTGTCAGGAAAAGGAGTGGATGTCAGCTAAAGTATTATTAATAAACCTTGTTTTATTAAAGTAACTAGAGTGAAGGCAGAAACTTGCTTCTCCTTTGGTATGAGTCCATCCTGATCAGAACAGGGTAGCATGAGTGTCCATACAGCACAGCAACTGCTGCTAGCTGGTTCAGGGCAGACACTCTTATCTGGAACATTTACCCTGTTTCTAAATCCACTGCCTAAAGAAGAGTTCCCAACAACCTTGCAAGATCTTGCTGGGTCGCTACAGAGCAGCTTTTTGGGCAGATGGCCTTGGTGTCTGGCTGCCCAGAGTTACAGACCACACACCTCCTTTGGCGGTGTTTGCCTTTGGATGGCTGGCAATCAATTTTCTGAGCTATCAGGAGAAGTTTGTCTTAAAATATGAAGAATAAGCATTCAACCAAGCCTTCTTTCTGAGACTGGTGTCTTACGGAGTTTTGCCACTTTCCTCATGACCCTCTGAGACCACAGAAAGCTTTGGCATGGCCTTGCTCATGATACAGTTCAGGGAAGATCTGAGGGAACCACCCAGGAGCAGAGTGCAGCTTCCACCTCAGAAAGTGCTGATAGTGGGCATGAGGAGGTCTGCACCCACCCATGGAGGCTACCATTATCAGTCCACAGTAGTGCTGTCTTAGCTGTCCAGTTAAAGGTGAGTAAGTGTGAAGTATCCTAGAAGTCTCCAGTCCCTTTGTCAGTATTCTGCTCAGGGGCTTGGGCTAATCCTGTCGCAAATAACTTTGATCCTTGGGGCACTAAAAACACGGGAAGAAGACTAACGTGGTTGACTTGCTCGCTGTTGTTTACAAGAAGAAACAAGTATCTTCACGGTATGCTTTCCATTCCACTTCAATGTCTTCCCATCCTCTTTTAAGGATACACAGAGCTCTCAGTATTACTGTAATCGCTACACTCGGTGCTATAAAAACTGTTCAGAAAAAAGATATATCCAGTAAATACAGGCATGAGGAAGCTTTTGCTGTATACTTGTCCACTAGGGAAGAAAAAGTAGTGTTTGGAGGATTGCAGCAAGTTAATCTCAGAGTGGTTTTTAAAAGTGTTTTTTCCCTTATATTATGAAAAGTGGTTTCACAAGATGGGAGGTCAGAATAGACTCTTGTCTTACACTGCAGTAGCTGAGGACTTTGTTTACTCATTTTGGAGGCGATATTACTAAATTGAGGCAAAATTGTTTTGTTTTTTATCTTTTGAAAGGCAATTCTTTGCACTTTTGCCATCAAAACAATATGGTGCCAAGAAAGATAGCTCCTCTAAACATAAGCTGCTACTGATCTGCTTGACAAAGAAAGCAGAAACACCAAGATTTCTGAGAAAAAAATTTACATTTTAATGTTGTGAACTCATACACAAATGAAATTAATTTTTGCAAAACAAATCAAGTTGGTCAACTGAAATTTTCAAAGGCTTTGGTTTTTAAATTTAAGTGGCCCACATTTTAGACCAGGGGAACTACTTCCACTACTTCAGTGCTAGAATATACTCATATGATAAAATTTGTTAAACTAATCTTTAGAAACAAAAACAGGGAACAGCTTTAATTTTGTCAATTCACCTTTGCAGAATTGTCACCTTGACTGGAACATTCACTTCAGCTGTCTGAAAAAAAAGATATTTGAATTTAGTCTAAATGTATAAATTTGATCAACTAGTTCCATTAAACAACAAACTGAATTGAAAGTATGTGGATTACAGCTGTACTTGAGACAGAGAATTAAAAAGTAATTTCTCAAGACAAATGGGCTTGAGTAAGTGCTTCCTTCAAAGAATCATTTTAAGCATATCTGGAGAGTTGTTTTTTTTCGCATTATATCTCTGTTCTGAAAGGACTGTGCACTAAATAGCATGTCTTCAGCACTGTGCAATGAAGTGCTGTCGTTTGCTGAATAGTAGAGAACCAGCAATGCTTCTTTTGTTCACTTTAAAGTAAAAAGCTTAAAGAAGTGTTTAAATAGTTTGAAAGACAGAAGTCTGCCGTACTGCAAAATGTTGAACATGTTCCTCTACAGTAAAGAGTTGTAAAACTTGTATTAATATGGGCTTTAATAATGTTTTCACTGATTAATATGGTAATATGCAAGTAGCTCACCCACCTTTAGTAATACACTTAGGGGCTTTGTGCAATGAACAACCAGATGGAAATAGTTTTAAGAGTGCAGCAGTAAGAAGTTATAATTTAGCTATGGGGTCTGCAATTACAATGTCTTGATTGTTTATTCTGTCACTATGCTTGGTTTTCTTCAGGCAAGTGAAGTGCCCTGTGTTCATTTTTCATTTTTTGCTGTTGATATACGGGTCTAGATCCTCAAAGAAACTTCACTGATGACCTCATTTTAGGCACCTCAATAAGAGCATCAGTGTGCATCCCACTGAGCCAAGCTTGGGTACCTTCTTATCTCCACTAGAGATGTGGAGATCCAGATCTCCAAGGGAATGAATCTGATTCTCAATAGCTAAGCAACAGCTAAAGTGAAAAAGCACCAGAAGAGTTTCAGTGTGCAGTGGAGCACAGTGCTTGGTGATGTTGTTTTCAGGCTTATCTAGAAACAGAGGCCAGACAAAGTTAAAAGAATAAAACTGAGTGTATTTAATGAAGGGCCTTCAGGTACATTAATGGCAGATTAAGCCTCCCCAAGAGGCTACACCCAAAATGGATGATGATCATGAGTTTTTCAGGCAGATATAAGTTTGGTTCATTTACATGTCAGGGATGAATCCTCCAATTGCAACTTCGGGTAATGAAGTCATATATGCCCATTTTGCTCATCCCCAATTCACTTTTGTTTATACTTTTTGGGGCCTGAGGCAGTAGGGTTGAATTTCAGGCCTAGAGGGATTGTTTTGTCTGACCAAATGTGAAGAGAGTTGACTAACACTCTATATGGAGTTTAGAATTATACACTAATACACTAGATTTGAAAAATAGAAAAGCTAAAATCCTAAGGTATCATAGGCACCTCTTTGTGAAGACAGGATGATGTGGGGTCCCAGCAGCTCAGGGGTTCATGAGATACCTCTGTACCACTCTAAGTGAGATGCCTTCTAAGTCTTACAGACATCTCATGGACATTCCTCATGAGGTAGCTGAGATGACTCCCTGCTCAAGGTCCTGGCTTCGCATTGTCACAAACCTGTGCCTGCTGAGCAGAGCAAGGCGAGTACAAGGCACTTCAGCCACAGCTGTGACTTCTCTAGGAAGATGGAAGCCAGGTCCTATGTAAGGAGAGTTTATGTTCCATGTTGGAGCCAGTCCTTTGTCTAGAATAATTTTCTAGAGTCATTTTAGTTGTCACAGCTTACCACTTTTTGAGATATTTCCAGAGGCAATGATCTTAATAAACATTTTTTAATCTATGAAAGACCTTCACTGCACAGATCTTATTTAGAGAAGTCAGTCACTGCAGAGAGATATTTAGTTTGTATCAAGTATGCTCTTTAGGTATGCTATAATGAGCAGTTTATTTCCCTCTCAAATACACTTGCAAACATAATGGTCACTGGCATACCCAATATATGTCATGAAAGTCCCCTAAAATGAAGAGAGTGTATTACATGCTGGGAAAAAGTAGGAATCTCTTTGCTTTATTCATAATACCAGATACTACTGTGTTGAACAATGACTATTTTAAATAATTATTGTAGTTTATTACTAGTAAGGAATGGTTTAATATATTTTAATATGTGGTTTTAAAACTAATTGATATGATGTGTAAAATCTTTTGGATGGAAAAGTGTATCTTGTAGTAAGAGAGAAAGTGCTGAATATTATGCCAGGATGTTACGGTATTGTCTATTGCAGACTGAGAGTGTGGATGTTGAGCACTGGGCTGTGCAGTTACAGAATGTAAGCAAGGTAAAACCTACTTCAGTATGAAAAGCCATTCACATCTAATTCCTAAACTTATGCTGAAGGACTACTTGAAAACACTCTCAGAGAGGATGATTTGTCTTTGACAGACCTGAAGGCACTGAACCTTACTGGTATGCCACCAGTAATGGACCATTCTCAGGGAAGCCAGTGATATTTGGGTAAGAGGCTGTCCAGGGCAGGGCAGTGAGGTCACTACCCTGTGGTTCATGGGAAGCACAACAGTGGGAATGCAAAGGAGGACAACATCCCAGATAGCAAGTTGCCTCTGCAGGTGGGACTGTCTGTGACACTGGATGCAGAAATGAGGGCAGGATTAAGTTTCCCTGGGGATGTAGGGTGGTTTACATTTTCATCTCCAAAGACTTTTTCCCTGTAAAATTCACTTAAATACAGATAGGACTTCTCCCTAATGTAAAGTCTTAGACGTCATCTTCAAAACATGACATCACTTCTGCAAAGTTTTAAGATGAGAATAACTGAGATGGATGGGAGTCTCAATAAACTGATACTGTGCAGGGATACCTGCATGTATCTGTTCTGCATCAGGGTGGTGGTGATCAGTGGTGCAAGATTCTTTCTGGGTATTACTGGAAAAGGTTCAGCTAACAAGGCTGTAATAAAATAGCTGTTTTAATTAAGTAGAATAAAAGGAGGAATATAGGTAACGAGCAAATACAACCCTTCAGATACCGGGGATCCTTTTTTTGTGCAGCAGAGGACAGACCCTAGCTGCTTTTTCCCATGGCACACTGTGCAGATCACATCCACAGAGCTGTTCCTCCTTTCTCCTACACAATGGAACCTTTTATTGTTTGTAACAAACAAAACCTTCTCCTGACAGGTGTCTTTCATAACAGCCACCAGAGTAGAGCAAAGGCCAGCACTGGATGTTCCAGCAAAATGTCATCTGTGTATGCTGGCTAACATCTGGGCTCCTCAAACTCTAAGTACAAGGTTCAACAGAGCTGATATGACTTTCCCAAGGTCACAGTATCACAATTTCCACCAGAGGAGCACTTAAACAAAAAGAAAAAAAAATCAATAACTTTTAATGCAATTGAACATTGTATTCATATATAGTATGTCATAGGAAAAACCCTCAATTTATGTCAGACAGGTTCCTCTAAGAGATAGGTGAGAAGGATCCCAGATCTTAAACCTACAGCATGACAAGGGATTGGTCGGAGCTCATGTGGTGGTTTTGCAGGATTCGGATTTTTCAGTAGATTGGATAACTTCATAAACTAAATAATCTATCTAAACTTCTTATGATGCCTCTGATCATTCATCAGTCTGTGCTCAACTTCAACAACACGAAAACTGTGAAATTTACCCAAATAAATATTCCTTGAAACACCAGTAGAGTAACCTGAGCAAGTCCTTCCACTCTTGAAAATGTCTGAGTGATTTCAATGTGCTACAAGAGTGGAGATTGTCAAGCTTTATGCACACTTAAAAGCAGAAGAAAACAGCAATAAGAGATGAGTTTGTGTCTTTCCTGGTGAAGATGCAGAGTTACTACTAGAAGATATTTTCACCATGTAAAGAGCTGGAAGCTGAGATGAGATTCCAGTGAGTGTGCTGAGGTAGAACTGAGTGAGGGTCCGTGTCTGACATGAGCAATAAACCCCATGTATTTGTATGGGAGTACATAGTCTTTAGCTATAATATGGCATCTATTTAACTTGCAGATAGTGTTTTGTGAAAAGACCTTGGAGCACATGCCTATTCTCTTTTCAATACCACCAGGACAAACCCATCTTCAGCAATTTCCTCTCGTGTTATGTGAATCAGAGCATGACACTGAGTGGCCTCTACTTAGGTATTAAAAGAACAAAAACATTTCCTCCTTTATCAAAGGGTAAAGACAATCCAGCAATTAAAGCTTTTTTCTTCAAAAAGCCAACTGTTACTTGAAGAATTTTGGGTAATAAAATACCTTTAATTAAACCTGCAGTCTTCCATTTGGCAGGCTTCTTTTGAGGTGTAAATGACACTCTTCCACCCAACGTGGTGTTGCTGATGCATTCATCACCTGAGACAGTGGTCAACTTCCAACTTCCTTGCAGTTGCCACTGCAATTTTCCCAGCTGGGCATCAGCTTCAGATTGAACAGGGGTATTTTACAGCAGAATATTGACAAAGCTGGCAGAGTCTGTCAACAATCTTATATAAAAATCAAGCTCAGATCCCAAATCAAATAGTAGAAACAGGTATTATGTTTTAATGTGCCAAAAGATGCCCCTGAGACATATGTATGCAAGTGAAAGTGGAGAGAGGAAGCAGGAACGACTATATGGAAGCCCATAAGTGTTTCAGTTTTGCAAAATGGGATTCCTAATTTTTGCATGCTCAATGTTATTTTCAAACACTTGTGAAGGGGGAGTCTGTCAAATATGAGAAGAATTGATGGGTCTGAGGAAATTGGTTTTCTAAACAAGATTGGAACAAAACAAAAAGAAATTAAAAGGAATCAACTTTCCTTTTCCTGTCTCCTTCTATCTTTCCAGCATATGAAGCACAGCAATTCAGCATTTTAAAAATTTTCTGCTCAGACTAGATTTCCTGTGTCAGATTCCTTATGGCCCTGCCCTGAAAGTAGCCTTTCTTTAAGAGAAGACATTTTTACCCACAAGGTCTCTGCCACCATGAAAAGCTTTAGTGCAGGAATAGTTTTTGAACCCCCTAAATTCTCTTAGATAGGATAACACATTCCTGGGAACACCACAGGGTTTGGAAATCCTGCTACATGCAGGACAGCAAGAAAATATATGCCCTGAACTTGATAGCACAGCATTGCCAGATTGCTGAGGGAGATGATTGTCCTGTTGTGCTCTGCACTGGTGTGGTCTCACCTTGAGTAACGTGTGCACTTCTGGGCGACACAATATAAGGAAGATATTAAACTATTGGAGAGTGTCCAAAGGAGAGCTAGGAAAATAGTGAAGGGTCTGGAAGGGAAGCCATTGAGGAGTGGCTGACATCGCCTGAGGTCACCGAGCTCATTGCAGTTACAACTTCCTCGGGAGGGGAAGAGGACGGGCAGACACTGATCACTTTTGTCACTGTGTGGTAGAACCAGAGGGAATGGCATGAAGACATTTAGGCTGGATATTAGGAAAAGTTTCTTCACTCAGAGGGTGTTTGGGCACTAGAATAGCCTCTCCAGGGAAGTGGTCATAGCACCAAGCCTGACGGAGCACAAGAAGAATTTGGACAATGTTCTCAGGTGTGACTCTTGGGGCTGTACTGTGCAGGGCCGGAGCTGGACTTGATTGCTGTGGGTCCCTTCCAACCCAGAGTACCCTATGATTCTGCAATTCTGTATTATATGTTATTAGTTTTTTTTCTTCCATCCCTAGAGTCCCTGCTGAAGCAATCAGCATCAGCCACTTGCTGGAAATGGATGACTTTCTGTAGTTTGCAGGTGCATCCCTATGATTTCTATGCTGCTATTTATTCTTGAGTGCCTGTTGGGAATTCCTGAATGCCCAGGGGGCTGGGCTGAAAGGAAGACAGAATTAGGTGAAAATCATGATCTCTCTGTCCTCCTTAACAATGTGAAATGAGGTCAATGCAGCAATATTTCACTGCTATTTCAAACCAGCCAGCAAATTCTCTATCGCTTTTATTGGTAATTGTCCAAATTTATGATAAACTGGCATTATGGAAGAGACCAGCACAATAAATACATGTTGGATTGCTGAAGACATGAGCATCAGTTTGGTGGCCTGGGGCAGTGCTTCTGGCTGCTCCATGGGTTGCTGTAGAGGCTTTTCCCCAGCTTCTAGAGATGAGCAAAATATGGGGCCTGGGTTCAGCAGCTGCTAGGAAAGTGCCCTCTCTTTCTCCTAGTATTTGGTGTAGGCAGCAGGCCTTTGGTATCAAGGTGGTTGTCCTGTGTTGGACACAGACTCTTTCAGGGGCCTCCAAAGGACCCACCTCGGGCCAAACCTGAGTGTACCATCAAGGCTAGTGGTACCTCTTGAAAAAACATTTTTAAGAAATGGCAAAACACCAGATCTCAGAGAGAAGTGAAGAAAAAATAAAATAAAAAAAAGAGTGAAAACCAGTCCTGCAAACATAACAGCAGCAGAAGCAGGAGGTGCTGTAGGCACTGGAGCAGAGCCCCCTGGAACCTATAGAGAGGGCCATGGGGGAGCAGGTGTGTTCTGAAAGACTGCAAACCACAGAGACTCAGACTTCTCCCAGGGGAGGGAGCAGCAGAGAGGAACTGTTATGGTAACTGATAAGTGATCCCCCCATCTTCATTCTAAACCATAAATTTTATTATCCTATTTTCTGCCCATGTCCAGTTAAGGAGAAGTGATAGCAGCTAGGTGGCATCTAGTATCAACCCACCACATTCCTCTATCAGGAACATTTTTTGTACCCTTTAAATCTACCAGACATATAGGGCTGATATGGGGGGGGTGGGGGGGGGGGGGAGGGAGAAGGAAAAAAGAGAGATAATTTAGAAATAACTTAAAATGCAAGGGTAACCTATTGCTTCCATACGGACTCCACTCCATTTTGGATAAAATACATGGACAGAGTACTGTGAGTAAAGACAATGCATTGCATTGTCAAAGCAGGCGGTTTGGGGTTTGTAAAGGCCCCCTCACCCCCGGTCAAGATGAAAACACCTCATTCTGGCAGGTTTTTGGAGGTGAATGGATTCTTCAGCACTTGCCACCCCTTTCACTTTGCTCATTTTGATCTTTGCCAGGAAGCAGTGTTATGAAACATCCCACCTGCCCAGCATGCTAAGGATGGAACATGGTCTTTAGTTTGTCTGAACTTGTTAAATATCTGCTAGAAGTCTCTAAAGCAGAAATGTCTGTTCTCTGAAGCCTGTAAATGGAAAGGAACCTTTCTCTATGTGAGAAAGAACAAAAGGGTTCTTTCAAAAGGCCTATTTTTCTTCCTAGTAAATACTGAATTAAGGGATGTTTTCTTTAACGTAACCTTTAGCTCCAGTGTGCAGCGATACTTTTACTCAGCTGGCAGCTTTTAAAGTTTTTGGCTATGCTTTATAAAAGGCAGGGATGTACTTGCACAGGTGGTGGGAAACTGGCATCAACCTCTCTCTGGACAAAACAAAAAGGTTTGTGCTCCGGAATTACATAGTGCTACAGTTTAAGAAGGATGACCATCACATCATTGTTGGAAAATCATGAGGGGGAATTAAAAAACAAATAAAAAATTGTGGCTATTGCTTCTTGATTTGAAATGCCAATATCTCCCTATTTAAGGCTTTGGATGGGCCTGTTACTGAGCAGCCAGAGATGCCTCAGCAAAATTATAGACTAAAAACAGGCTGAACACAAAAACTCATATTAAAAATTTGCTGTACACCCTCAAGTCTTCAATGAGGAAGTGAGCTGTAGGGTTAGACTGGAAATAAATGGAGGACCATTCAAGCAGTCTTCTGACTTTGGAAAAACTGTGGCTCTTTCATTGTCTTGACACCTCTGCGATTTCATCAGATTTTTGGATAAATATTCAGCAGTATTTTAGTACTTTCTTGCATGGGCTTATTCATCTTGGCCTAATGTCTAACACCTTATTTCTTAATTAATTTAATCTAGTTTTTCCAGATAGCAATAACAAAGTATCCTGGGCTGAGAAAAGAAGCTGTAATTAAATAACCTGCTGGCGTCATGGAGTGTCATGAAAAGTGGAAAACTACAATTAGATTATAACCATTGTCTCTCAATGCAATCTGGAATTGATGGCTGTTTCCATATGCAATTGATGTCTATTTTTATTTAGAAACCTTGGGCCAGGCCCATGGTAATTATAAACTGGTTTTTCCTTACAGACTTCAAAGGATACAATAGATCAAATTGGCTGAAGAACTGGCTACTCAGATTTTGGTCATTTATTCTGGGAACAGTGATGAAGTATAAACCCCTTGAAGAGAACAGCCAAGCAGTATTGGCAGAAAGATACATGGCTTTGCAAAAACACCTTTGTCTGGCTTATTATTGAGTTTCCTGTACCTTGTGAACTTTGTGCCTATTTGTGCCTGCTTGTATCTCTGGTCCTGATACACAAAACTCCCTTTCATTGTTAACATTGAGCCTTTGTCTAAAGATTTTGAAAAAGATGAAATGATGGTTGGTCTCTTCCTCCAAGCTGCAATCCCTAGGCAGTCTCCATTTTATTTTCCTTCTGTTTCACTTCAGTGTGTGATGCTTACAAATATGCTAAACTGAGTTGATATAAATTCAATGTCATATTCATCAGGAACAAAATGAGGAAAATCACTTTCAAGCATAGGTTGAGAGGCAGTGAACATTCACTGCTCTTATCAGAACTCAGTGAGAAGAGTAAATGCTCAGGACCTTTGAAATTCTGATATTTTTGTCCTTTGATAGCGTAGTTCTTTAAGGACATTATGCAATTGATCAGATTTTGTTTCAAACAAGACAGAACTCACAGCCAGAATCTATAACTTTAGAGGCACAACACCCTAGTTTATATTCAACACATTAACAGGTTTTACAGGAAAATGCAAATTACACTTTTTCAGCCTCAAGTAAATACACTGGATTTCTTTAAAATCACCATATTTTTCTTTCCTTAGTATCTCTTTCAGCAACAAAGAAAGCCAATGGGAAAAAGATTATGGGTTGCATCAACAAGTGCATCACCAGAAGAAAAAAAGGAATTACTATCCCCCTCCACTTGGCACTTGTCAGCCCACACCTGGAACACTGTTCAGGTTTGGTCCTCATGCAAAAAAAGATGTGAACAGGCTGGAGAGGGTGCAGAGAGGGGTCACAAAGATAAACAAAGGACCAGGAAGCCTCTTGGTTGAAAATGGCTGAGAGAGCTGGGTGTGTTCAGCCTGGAGAAAACAGGGCTCGGTGGAGACCTTGTCACTAGGTTCCAGTATTTCAAGGGTGGCTACAAAGAAGTTGGAGACTCCCTTTTTATAAGGAGTCACATGGAAAATATGAGGGTTAATTGTACAAGGTATTCCTGGGAAAATTCCAGTTGGAGACAAGAGGAAAATTTTTAATGATGAGAACCACCAGACACTGGAATAATCTCCCCAGAAAAGTGGTGGATTCCCCAGCATTAGCCAGCTGTAAGATCCAGCTGGACAGGGTGTTGGGCTATCTTGTCTAGGCTGTGCTCTTGCTAAGAAAGGTTGGGCAAAATGATTCTTGAGGTTCCCTTCCAACCTGGTGCTTCATGATTCTGTGAAGTTCTTGAATATTTTCCTTATTTATCACTTCTGCCTGGCCATGGTCCATAATTTCTCCCCATTGGCCATGCTCTGCCAGGTTATCAGTACACAGTACCTGGCTGTTTTTCAGTCAGGTACACAAGACCTGGGGGGAAAAGGAGTCAGCAGCCAAAGACAACAAAAAGGCTGAGAAGATTCCTAACCTCTTCCACTGCCCTTTAGCACACAGCTTCCCTACAGCAGAACATCCTATTATTCTGCTTCATAAAGCAAAAGCAGATTATTTTCCCTAGTGTAATATTCTCTCATTTGAAAATATGCTTAAGGCAAGGCTGAATATTCATATAATGAAGAATTTAATTCTATTAATGAGGTGGCTTAACTGAATTTATTTTTGTTTGGGAATGTTCAATATTTTGAAATGACTGTCATTTCTAAACATATTGAATCTTATATTTGAAAAAATGGAAAAAGAAGACAAACTGAAGGAAAATATTTTACCTTACTTACCTATACAACCTTTTCCTCAAATATTTTTACATGCCATTTTGTTCTGCTTTAGAGTGAAAACAAGCATCAAACTAGTGAAATTTCCTATAAAATTGAAATTCTAGTTGCCACCTTGCTTAACTATTTCCCTATCTCAAAATGCTAAATAAAGTCTTTGAAATTCCCAGGGACACTAAAGTGAAACAATTGTGGTTAGAGCAGGCTCCTCTCCCTTACTAGTTCTCTTACACAGTTAATCCAGATTTCCAAATGAGAGGAAAGCAAGCAAACAGCATCTTGTACTGTTATTGGCACTTAATTGATGAAGGAATAGTGCATCCCTCTCCATGAAGATCTGTGTAGTGCTGGCAGAGAGAAGGATCATTTCAGGGGCAATATGTGCTAGACAGATGTTTCTATTATATATCTTTTCTCCTGATGACAGAAACTATAAATGTTATGAAATGTCCCCCCAGGTAATTTTGCTGAAAGAAGTTTGTTCATACAAACAGCACATATATCAGAAAAGTAATAAATGAAGGGCACAGAGTATTAAACTGGGTTATCTTATTGGAATTATGAGGTGTTTGTAACAGGATCTAAACATAAGCCTTAGTCACTGATGGAACTACCAGCAGAAACACCACCATGTAAAGCCCTTTTAGCAATTTTTATAATACAGATAACAAGAAAATGAACTTTAAATGTTAATTTCGAGTCAAATAAGCTATTATACAACTGGCTATATAGCTTTAATGACACTTATTAATTTTCCAGACTTGTTACAGCAACTGACCCTTGGTGAAGCAAAACTGAGCTCAACAAAGTCAGTGCTGGTAAACACAGATGTACTGAAGTCATAGAAACTTCTCACTGAATGCCAGGTACATCAACTTTTTTGTGGCTTCAGAATGATTGGTTAAGACAACTTCGAACCACAGAACAGAATTCACTTAATTTTTACGTTGCTTTGTATCATGATCATAATTTGTTTAAATTACATACTTCAGATTAAAGGCATAAAGGTGAAAGAAGATTCTTTCTTCAATATTGATGGGCTTGGTTTACTTTATACCCTTTCATATTTTTAAATAATCTGCAATTTGAAGTAGTGGTTTTATGTGGGGGAAAGTGATTTCTGAATCTTACTGTCAGATCAAAACTAAAATAGGTCATCGATTACCAAAGGATAAAACAAACACATAAAAGCAAGCAAGCAACTCCTCATAGAATTGATTTAGTGATATTTTTGCCTAGGATTTGTACATTCTTCATAGCTCAACAGGGTTGGTCTGAAAAAAGGCAGCCTAACTCTGTCTTAACCGCAAATCCTCACTTACCACTTGTTATGTTTATTCTATGACTAACAGAGATAAGAAAAACAGGATAATTACCAGAGACCATAATTCTACCAGCAAGCTGGAACATGCTTCATTACACCACAACACAATCATAACTTTGCACTGAAGTAGCTGTGATAGTGCCTGTAATGAATAGAGTTAAATTGTCATTTATTATGTTAGACAGTCAGATTGGTCACAGTTTGCAATGTGGCAGTTTAGAGGAAATATATAATAATCTCAGGTCATTTGTTATATGCACAAAAGTAAGAGTGATTGGTTTTGCACCAGGGACAGCTGAAATCTGTGTAGTCACTTAGCCCTTAGGCTAGAGCAGGGCTGAGACATTGTCTCCTGATTTTAAGGGTTGCTGTAGGTCCAGAGAGGCTCTGAGGCCCTGTGCTCTGGGCTCCATGGCTTTCCCACTGGGAGCATGGGGTGACTGTGTGTTTCCAGGGACTTTTGCCTCTGGGAACCTGCTGGGTCTGGGTGCTTATCAAGCCCATTGCTGGACTAAGCTGGAACTTTGTTGCAGTGTGAGCAGTTTTAATAGTGAATAGTCTTTCTTCTCTTTAATTTCTTTTCTAGATTTAGGATGTGCTAAACCAGGAATACACTGAGGGTAACAAGGCTAAGATTAATACAGTTTGCACTGTAGGGTCAATAGGGATGATGTGACTGGATTTGGTGAGAGGATCACTTATTTTACTAAAGTAAGCCTCTCAGAATCCAGGATAGTGATCCTTCATCTCTATTCCTTTCCAGGGAGACTACACTTAGAGCACTGGGTCCAGTTCAGGGCTCCCCAGGGTGAGAAAGACATTGCCACACTGGAGCGAGTACAGTGAAGGGCACCAGGATTGGTAGGGACTACTTCACTTGAGGGGTAGGGAGAGGTGGGGAAGCTCCTGTTGGAGATTAGACAGCTACAGAGGCTGAACTGGGCAGTACCACAGACCTTTTGGCCCCAGTGCAGTAAAAGCCAAGGGGGACAGAAACTCAAGACAAGAACAGAAGTGAAGACATTATGTCTGGTCACTCTGACCCTCTGAGAGCGACTGCTTTGACAAGGGAAAATGCAACAAGGCCTTTGCCGGTGAAAGAGATAACAAAAGACATTACAAGTGTAAAAAAAATAATCAGAAGATTGTGTTTCTAAAGGGGACCTGGACAAATGGATGTGAAAAAACAAAATATACAAATGTAGTAGCCTATAAATATGGGTAAACTGTGTAATAAACTGGCTTTGCTTTGCCAGCATATGCAGAATCTGTGTCTATCAATCCTCACAAGCTCCCAGCCATTAAAGGAGGTATTGATGATGGGAGTTCACTGCTCTCTTCAGCTGCCCACTTGGAAGAGACACAGAGGCAGAGACTCTTCCCAGAGATGCACATGACAGAACAAGGAGTGGGTTATACGAGCTATGACATGCGAAATTTGTAAAGTAGTAGCAAAGACACCCCTAACCATGGGGCTCAATTCTAGGTGTAATAAGGAAATAAGGAATGAGCATATATTCCATTTAGTGTCCTATGTGGAAAATAGACCACAATGATGAGAATATGGTATATAGTGCCCAGTTCTAGTGTAAATGTCAACTTTCTGGCTTTTCTTCCTCTCATGACAATGCTTTGGAAACCATGCCAATGTATTAGCAATTGAAATAGTGTTAATGTTGCAAAAGGGGGTTTATTGAAAGCTACTCACAGGCATCCCAGCTGTGGTGTCTCTGCCAAATGTATAGCTTGTTGGTAAAGTAAAATACACTCTGGATAATGGGAACCAACTTGTCAAGCAAGATATTCTCTGCCTGTGGAAACATGGATCTGAGCTGGGGTGTCTCTCCTTTACTTCCAGAGCAACACACAGGAGCAGAGGAGATACAGGGTGAGAAGTGAAGGCCTAAGAAACTGTGGGAGGACACAAGGATTCTATCAACACCACCAAGACTGCGAAGGATGTTGGGGAACAGGTGTTCATATAAAATCCATGCTGCAGGATCTACCTTCAGCCCAGTAAATCACAACTGCAAGCATATAAGTCCAGTTCAGAGTGCACATCTGATAGAGAGGCGCTGATCTACACTCATCTTAGTGTGCTGAGTTTCCACTCATCTCGAGGAAGTGGGTAGATCTGCCCTTGGGACACAGCTGGAAACAAAGAGACTTTGATTTCTTTCTCTAAATGCTGTATAGGGTGAAGCAGCATGGGTCACTTGGCAGAAGTGGGCTGGTTACCAGCCCCATGTAGAGCTTCTCTGACAACTTCTGCTGACCAAAGGAAAGAGGAATCATCTTCCCTCCATAGAACTCTTCCATTTGGCAGTCCTGATTGTTGGGAAAGATACCAATAGCATTACCCTTTTTTCTAGCCTTTCATGCTTAATTATTAAAATGTCTTGAGCCACACTGAATAATTAATACAGACTTTGTTTATGTCATGAGGGAGAGAAGATGTTGCCTTGAAATGATGATGTATAACTTCCAAAAAGCAGGGACTGGTTAAGGAGGACATTTCTGAGCCTGGTCAGTTACACAAGAGGCAGATGGTATTTCTGCTCTTACTTGTGTTTGTACCTGATTGAAGCAAGACTAGAAGGAAAAGGTAAAAGCAATGGCAAAGTCTTTCTCTCATCCTAATAAAAAACAGCCTCAAGTGACCCTTCATGGTGAAGGAAGAGAGGAGTTATGAAACAGATTTTTTTCATTTTCACTACTTTCAAAACACTTTCAATTTTTGAAGGAAGCATAGTATTGACAGTAGTATATATTTGACTCTGTGGAGACAGAAGTCATTCTGATATACCAGCCCTATGTGCTCTTGAACACTCAGTTTTGCTACCCCAGTTACAGCAAAGAAGAGGAAAAGCAGTTACAGCAGGAGGAGGAAACAATCCAGTGAGTTTTGCCAAGCCAGAGGTCAGGCAGTGTGGGCTTCCTCAGAAATAAACCAATGGTGCTGGAAAAGTTTTCCTGTAAAGTCTCTCTCATGCTCCAGAAAATACCCTCATCAAGCCACACTTGACATGCCTGTCCTCTCCTCTTCCCCCTCCTGGTCTTTCAGCCACCACTTGCTGCTTCCACACCCCTTGGACCATTTGCTGTGTTCACCATTATACCTGAGACCTTGGAATGGCTCCTGCTGCCCCAGTGATGGACAAGCACCCTGTGATCCTTGCTTGCAGCAGAATAATTGACTGGGAAATGGGTCTTGTCTAGCAGCCAGTCGGAGTAAAAAACCCTCTCTCATATTTTTTGGAGAATAGACTGGTTCGTCCTGGCAGTGGGAAATAATGCACCAGTAAGAGTGGGAAAACCCATTGTCTTGGGAAGGGTCAGGAGGAGCTCAGAGTCTCTCAGTAAGTCTGCAATGCATAGGGTGATCTGGACAGACAGCTCCAGAGCATTAGTGACATCATTTATGCAGTGGATAGGCAAGCAGGATCAGAAGGTACCCGACAGAGACCTCTAGAACACTGGTGGGAAGTAAACCAGGGTGTCATCTGCAGTTCTGGCAGTAAGAACCCCTATGGAGAGAGCTGGAAACGGGTATCAAACCAGCATCAACCACGGTGGCCTGGGCCAGCTGTGAAACAGTCTCTGTGTGATCCTCTGCCCCTCTGAAAGCTTTGTCTGTACCTATTTTCTGGCAAAAAACCACAGCAAGTGGCCAGCATTACGAAGATTTTTTTGGGAACGACTCAAACTGAGGCAGCCTTTGATGCATGGAGAGAGACAAAGAACTGCATTTGCCTCAGCACTACAGGTCCTAGTTGCTGATTCCTTGCACCTGTCCAGCTCATTCTCCACAATCCTTCCAAGGCAATTTTTGCAGAGGAAGGGAACTGACATTTCCCTGGCACTTCTGTTTGCCAGGGAATATCTACAAGCTATCCTCCAGCTCTGCAGGGTAAGGTAACTGTCAACAGTCAAAGCAAAATATTAAATATCAAGTGATACTGGAGTGAATAAAATGAAATTCTGGATGAACTAATTTGAAGGATGCCACAAAGAGACCTCATATATGGTGGGAAGGTGTTTGCTGGACAATGGCACTGCTGAGGAGCACCTCACAAAATCATAAACCTGCATCTGGAGCAACAGCAGTGGAAAAGGCACATACCCTGAGTGAGCATCATTATCATGGGTTGCACCATGAGGGAGATATTTCCTCCCATTCACCGCTGATGAGATTGCACTTAATTGCCTTCTGGCTGAGCAGAGGATTCAGGAACAGGATACTCCAATGCTGAGAGGTTTGGGAAATCAATCAACTTAACACTGACAAGGCCAAATCCTCATCCAGGCAACACTTTCATTGATTTAACTGGGATGTTTTGCTTGAAAAAGGTTTTTAGCATGCAGGAGAGACAGCCTACTGGAGCTAGGGGACACCCCTGGGATTCATGGGGACTTTACAAAGATGAGGAAAGAAGCTCCCAGAATTTCTTTTTCTGGTCAGAAATACAAAAATAATGATACCTTTCTCCATCAAGCAAAATGTTTGTCAGCAGCTGCTGGTCTGAAACCTGACTTCAAAGCCACAGGCATTGGTAAAAGCCCTTTTCCTACCTGTCTGTCTGTAGGGCCATTAGGTTTGCAGCTAAAAGCTGATGGATGCACCAGCCAAGATTAGTCAATTTGTCATGCAGAGTGAAAATTCTTCCTGTTGTAGAAGCTTTTTTTAGCCCATTTTGCCTTTGGGAAGCAGTCCAGGCTTGGGTCTTATTTTTTGAAAGAGAATTTCACTGAAAATTTGAAAAAGTGGTTCTGTGGTGTTTAGGAGCTGGGCAAATGCTCCTTGATCCTTGAAAAATATTTTCTGCAGGCTTCTTCTGCCTCAGGAGGCTTCTGATTTGAGAGCTAAATCCTTTGCCGTGGCTGGGGAGCGAGAGGAGGTGTATTTACAGGAGGAGGCTAATGCTGTGCTCTGTGTTTCTGTACACAGTGTTTGTGCACACAGCAGATGCCTGCCCTCGCCCTGCCAGCTGCTGAGCTGGGATGTGCTCATGGCTGTGAGCTCTCACCAGCTGTGCCCTCCCGTGTTGGAAGGGGCTCACCAGGGTGAGGGGCCAAAGTACAGCCTTTGAGAAAGTGTGGAAGTTCAGGACTGATGTGTGAGAAGAAAAATAGGCCCGGTTAAGACTTTATTTTTAATTGAAATCTGAGGAAACTGAATAGAATGGGAATACTAGTGAGGTCTGTACATAGAACACAACAACATCCTGTTCTAAGCTGAAGCTTTTAATCTTCAACAAAGCTGTTTTTTTCTCAGCAGATGTGAGAGTTGCACTCAGAGCAGCCTCCACGTGCTGAATTCACATGGCACGTGGATGCTCTGAGTGCAGTACTGAGCTGCACTGCTGAGAGCAGGATGCTCTCATCCTGCTAGCACTCAGCCTGAGTAACAGCCTCACATCACATTTTTAATGTTATGACATAGTTAAACCTTTCCTAAACTGTGGGCCATAGGTCAGCTGGTACTAACACAGTAAGTTGGATGGCATCTACCTCACCTCCATCCTGCTTTCAGGGACAGACTTGAAGGTAAGGGATTCTTTTGGCTGATGAGAAGTATTAATTAATAGATGAGACTAGATGAGTATTAATAGCTGAGACTGGCCCACTGTAAGAGGCACAAGGTAATACAATCTTGTGACCTTTGCTAATTTCCCCAGTACATCAATTGTGCTTGTAAACTGTATATGCTAGCAGTCACGGAGAGAGAGCTTTCAGCAGTGATGTCTTTTATCTGCATTTTTTTCTCCCTGCATTAGGTAGGTTATGTCAGGGGGGAGGAAAGCATCCTTTGGCTATATCAGAGTGTTGTTCCAAACTCAGCTTTGGAAGTTACACTGAAAAAGCAAATCTATAAATCCTCAGCACAGAGTGAGCACCTTAGAAGGGAATTTGGCTGTGAGCTCCTGTTACAGGAACATCTCACTACAACTGGCAGTAAGAGTTTAGAAGGTAATAAAGAGTTTAGAAGCAGTAAATTAGAGAGTACTTTGTGGGGGGTTTTTTACAGCTGTGTTTGGGGAAGGACCAGAAAGAGGGGAAGAATATCTACTGTATGATGACACAGACATAAAAAAAAAAAAAAACAGAAACAAAACTAAAAAAACCCAAGGTACTATTGCCAAAATGTTTTCTGTGGTCATATGAGTAAGATCAGTGCACATGACTTAAATAATAGAGCACAAGATCACTCTTTCCCTCCCTCCACATTTTCTTTGGTTACATTTATTTCAATTACCAAATTATTCTCAAGAGAGAAATAATTAGAATTAAAGTCCTAGTGCATCAAACAGTGGATGTTGACCAGGGCAGACATGGCAGTTTAGGTCTATAAGCCCTTTTTTAGGGGCCAGCCATGCAAATTTTCCCTAAGTGGTGCAGTCTTTGCTGAGGCATCTTACAATGTCTGGTGAGCCTCTCCAGTGTGAAGGAAAATCCTGTAAGCCTTTTGATTTCTCTGGCTTATAAAGGAGAATGTACACTGACCTGCTTGAACTGGGTAGATAAGAAAATATAAAATGTGAAAATGCTTTTTTTCTTATAATTCACAGATATACTGCAGTGCTTGTGACCAGGTGTCTGAAATGCACTCACAGAATATCTATTCAGTGCAATGTTATCTGGCAAAGGAAGTGGACTCTACCAAAGCAGAGTCTAACCCCTGCAGTGCCATATTTTGGCAAAGAAAATGTTCTTACTTTGGGCTTAGAGATGATGGTTTAGTCAAGTAAGATCTGTTCCTTTATTTATTATTGTTCTGTGGATCATAACAAGGGACATACTCTCAGTGTTTTAAACTATCCGCAGAATGTCATAGCAATGCTCTACTTTGTACATATTAATAGATTAAAACTGAATTGCCACAAAAAAAAAGAAGAAAAAACCACAAAGAAACAGCAGCCTTGTTTTCATAGAATAATTATTCTCAATTATATATAACATTCTGCCTAAACATATCCTCAAAGGGGAGAAGTTATAAGAGATCTTTCCTTTTCCACTTTAACACTAGTCAGTCCTAATGTGGAATGAAATTCTGCAGAACCCTGCAATTTCCCTAAAAGCTCTCTGACTGAAAGTGCATCTCATACTGATGTCTTCATGCTTTCTTCGTGTGCTTGGCACAGCAAGCAGACACAGAAAAGACATGAGAGGTTTTTCCCTGGCTCTTTGCTTAATAATTTAAACAGATAGACCAGCTACTGTATTTTATTCAAAGCTTGAGGTAATTTATACTATCATGAGTATGAAAATATAATATGTTGGAATTTTTTGCTGACACAAAACACTCCATCAGGCTGTGGTTGGGGCTGCTGTAGAGCTAAGACTTTTTCACAGTCAAAAACTATTACTGTCTCTGTCACCAGGAGCCTCTAGGCCAGCAAAGTCACAGGCCAAGCTAAGTCAGCCTTCTTTTCATCTGACTTTGTAAACAGATTTTAATTATTATAATTAAAAGGCTGTCAAGAAGCACTTCATAGACACAATATTTACAGCATTTATACATCCAGTGATGGGTACTTGAAGTGAAAGAGAAAAAATATTCCCACATTTTAATAATAGTAGCAGAAGTTCAAGTCACTCCATCTGGGGAGTCGTCTTGTAAAAATGCCATCAGAAGAACTTGACTTTAACCTGTTTGAACCTTCCCAGCTTCTATTCTCCTGCTTTTCTGAAGATCCTCGTGTTTGCAGGCAGCGTTGTCCCTGCCTACTTCAGCAACAGATACAGGCACTTTCTTCCAAATGCCTGTGCATCTGCTTCTCCCTGCAGGAAGAAGCCTTAGGAAAAAAAAAAATATTTAATATTGTGAAAGGAAATAATTCCATTCCTCTTACTGTGTGATTATAGTTAGCAATTTTATTATTAGCTGATGTCTCTTTGGAGGTTTTTGTGCCATGTTTTGCAGCACGTCCGGGGTGGGTATGAAACACTCCCTTAAGCAACTACTCTCTTGCTCTATTATGAATGCGTACAGCCATAAAACATGTCCTAAGGCTCCCAAATTTCTCTTTTCATGCTCCATTCAATGATTTTTTGTTCAAACAGATAAAGGGAAACTTTCTCCCTGAACCAAACTTGAGCACGTAAGCCCAAGTATTTCACAGGATTTAAGGAGAGATGCTTTGCTCCTCCTCTTCTCTCCCAAGGCTGTTTCTCACACCTCGTTTTTGGTACAGACAGTAACATTGTGTGGCTGCTGCAGCAGGCTGCTTGCCAGCAGGTGCAACACACCCAGGACAGACCTGCTGGGCAAACAAGTTGTTCTGCTGGGACTCCAGTGGACAAGGTTTCTCACCATTCAGTGCTAACTGACTGGAGCTGGGATTTAATTTTGTACAGTGGACATATGGGAGGCAGGACAGCATCTGCCTTATTGCTTCTGTTCTCTGTCAGCCAGGCAGCTACAGCTTTAATTAAAAAACAAACAAACAAAAAAAGCCGCAGCTGAACATTTTGAGGTCCTCATTATCTTTCTTAAGTTGGTCTCCACAGTTTTCCAATTGGAATGTGGGATTTGCTCCCATTGTTTTTTAATGAGAGAAGCTCAAACAAGAAGGCATCCACTTTTCCTAACACCATTTATATGAACTGCAGAGCAAGCAGTAGTGGCTATGAAGTGCCCTTCACGAGATGAAGTCCCTGCTTGGTCCTCAAGCAAGAATAAGGACAGTAGCAAATACTGTATTGGATAAACACAGACCAAGAGTGCAGCTGGCTTCAGGCATTATTCTTAGAAAATAATAGATGAAAAGCTGAATGAAGTGGTTTTTCTCTCCCACTGATGAAAGAAAGGGTGTGTGGCAGGAGGAGTAGTAAGTCATGCTGCTGCTTTTGTCACCACAGGACATTTCTCAGAAGCAGACATTCACTCTGGGAGAAACAGCCCTGGAATCCAGTCATGTCATGACCACCAGACTGGGATCCTTCCCAGGCAGGCAGCACAGATATCTTCATCCCTCCAATTACAACTCTCTGGTGTGATGCAGCTTCTGCTGCTTATCCTGGAAGGGTTGCACAGCAATTTGGAGAATTCAAGCTGAAGTACTTTTCAGTATGGCCTCTATTTTAAGTTACTAAATACCTTCCAGACTTCCTTGCTTTATGTGAGCATAGTGAGGCCTCAGAACCCAGCTGAGTGGTGCAGTCAAGACCTGGGAATGGTGTTACCCACAAATCACCCAAGCCTTCTAAAATATTCTCTCAAGTTTTACACTGTTCATTGGGAAGAGAAAGTCATAGACTCCTAGAATGGTTTGGATTTGGAAGGGACCTTAAGGATCATCTAGTTCCAACCCACTTTCCACATGCAGGGTCTGCTTCCACTAGACCAGATTGCTCAAAGTAATCTTGCTATAGGTCTTTCTGCTACCTTGATAGTCAGTCATCACTAAATTTTCATTTCTTCAATTTCAGCCCATTTAATCTGGACATAACCTGAAGTGATGTGACTTCTGAATGAGAAATTAACAAATTTCTGTCGGAACAAAATTTTAAAAATTCTTCTTAAAAATAATTTTAAAAAATCAATTAGAAGGATTTGGCAGTAGTTTATGTATTAATGCACATGAATTATGTATTTTAATACATTGCACTTACATTGAAAATTTATTCATCTTCATTGAACCTATAGATAAAATGAGGAGCCCATATTTTACCCTTTCATTTTAAAGCAGCTCAACAAGAAGCATCTGATGCAATACAGGCTGATACTGCTCAGAGGTCTTCTGGTATCTATGGTACCAATGAATTGATACAAATTAGTTTTATACAAATGTACAAATGCAACTAGCATTATTGAAACTACCTTATTAAGTGAAAAGAGGGAACAAAGGCAAATATAAGGAAAAAACCTTTTTAAGTAGTCTTCACATGTTCAAAAATTCCTTTTGAAAAAATATTCTTAAGACAATAATTTGCAGTTAAAAAGAAATAAGAAATCCAGGTCCCACATGATGAAATATCACTGACTTTCCACTCTGGCAACATAAGTCAAATAAAACTAATAAATCTGCCATGTAGTAATTTATTTCAAATGCAGTTTATGGTAAGCTGAATGTGAACAAGGAAAAATGTAGGGTAGAATATCGTTGGGAGGGAGAAAAAAGATTTACTGTCCTCTTAACCAATGGACTTAAAAAATTTCATTGATTAAATTGTTGTCTTTGCACCTTAGAAAATGAAAGTGAGAGGAGATGAATAATCTTGGTGTCATGTCCTAGTGACACACTGAATTTTGTAGGTCTAGAGGCCCATGAAGTTGTCCAGGTGCTTATTCAAATCTTATTTCGAAAGTCAAATTTCACAAGTCTGAAAGACTAATTTGGAAATTTTGCAATTCCTTACAAGACTCCTAGTGGTTTCAGTTTGTAGTTAGCATGGTATAAGAGCTGTAATTAAAGATTCTCTACCAGTAACTGTTTTGCCCCCTGATCCTATGAGTACAGGTCACACATATGCATACATCTTCAGTCATTTTCAGTCTTAGCTCTTGATGAAAACCTATTACAGAGTTTGTGGCTTGAATTGGATCCTGGTTTTAATTTTAAGGAAACTAACCAACCCTGTTGATCTTGGTAGGGATAGTGATGCTGCTGCAGAGCACTATCCTCCTCTGCCACACACTCTCGGAGCCACTTTGTGCTACTGGATCTACCTACATAGGACAAACACAGACCACTGCCTTCCCAGCAGCTGTTGCTACCAAGAAAGATGGGATCCATCTCATACAACCGCATTTTTCTGAAACTGATTAGTGTATGATAGAGCCACCTGGTCTTTCTCTCTAACATGTTATGGAGGAGCAATACCTCCTAGGGAGACTAGGTCAGTTCTGCTGCTGTCACTATAGAAGTGGTACCTGTTTTCCTCTGTTGATGACAGTAGTGCCCAGATTCCTGGCTCAGACTGAATTCCTAGTCTTTGGTCAAGTGTTGTTAGGGAAGATGACCCTATTTGGGCTTATCCATACAGCCAGAGTTCCTATTTTCTCCTCCCATCTCACTTAAGGTGAAGCAGGAACCAAATTGCCATCTGATGCTCTCAGGCTACATTACCTCCATGTGAGCCATGCAAGGATTTACCCATGTGTTTATTGCACCTTAAACATCAGGAAGCAAGGCTTACTGGCACTCACTGAGAAATCAACCTCAGGAAATTGCTCCGTGCTCAAAAATGGGCACTGCCTGCACATCCCCACCCAGGTCATCCACAAATGTATTTAAACTGCAGACATCTGAAGTGTGTCTGTTTAGAAAGAAAAGCCAGTAATCTTAGTACAACACAGCACGTCACTGAAGAACGACATACTCCTGGTGCTCATTAAACTCAAGGTAAGGAATCAACTGTTTTTTCTGTACTGACTTCTGAAGAAAAATGAGACAATGATCTGAGGCCATTTAGCTTCTTTTTCCCTCTCTTTTTTTTTTGTTTGTTTGTTTTGTAAGAACTAACTACATCCCATTTTGGCATTTTTTCCCCATTTGCAAGAGCAAAAAATGTAATTCAAAAGTACACATTAATGTCACTATTTTACTGGCTAAGAATTAAAGTGTGAAAAAAATTAACCCCTTTAGATGTTAGGTAAGGGTTCAATGAATACACAGATCTTCTGGAGATGTATAATGACTGAGAAGTGTCTCAGTCAATAATAAGCTTTTGCACCCTGTGTACTTTTGTTAGAACTTTTGCTTTGCATACTTGATTGGGTTACATCTCTGTCAGTGTCATAGCTTTTAAAATTGCTTTTGCAGGCTCAAAAGGAGTACATTTAGTTCCACACTGAACAGGTTTAAAATGCTTCAACACCTCATGCCACTGTGGGATGAGGATGAAACTTTGAAGATGAAACCAGCTGAGAAATTGTTCTGTTTTCCAGGGTGGTACATAGCATTACAGCCAAATTTGAAATTCCACTTAGGTTTCAAAAACAGCAAAAAAGGAAGAAAACTAGCAGAAAAACAGAGATTAGCAAAAGAGTTCAGTTGCTCAGCTCTTTTTGAAAATCCCAGGAAGCCTCCATCTCTTTTTCTCAAGGTGACAAAACAGCCTTAAAAATTTGAGACTTCTAATCCAGATGCAGAGATGTTTGATCTTGAAACTAAAATATCTTAATGCACGAAGAATTAATTTATTTGATTTACGTAACTTTTTCTTAATAACAATATGGTAATTGATCAAATTAGGTTGGAAATTACCAGCAGATTCTATTCAACAGAGTGGTTGATCTTAGGAAGAGTGATAATTAACAGTGAGTGCAAAGAATGAGTTCCATTGGCTTGTGAGAAGAATTACATGTCAGGCTTCCCTGGTAGACCCAGTTCCCATCAGCAAGAAGGACCTTTGCAGCCAATGGTCTCTAGTAGTATTTTTTCCTTTTCTACAACTCACAATAGAAAAAGAATTCCAATAATTACAATTGGAGAAATGCAGAAAGTAGCATACATAATTAAGTTCCTCTTAATCCCCAAGCTTCTCCAAATCATTGCTAAAAACCTTTCTATCTGAGCTGGACCACTTGAAGAACATAAAGTGCTGTAGGATGGATGAATAACTTTGCTGATTTATGTCCTAGTGCTGAACTGTTTCTGATTTTGTGGCTCTCCAGAGTTCACCTTCTTTTCCCACTTCAAGGAGACAGAGAGGGCCATCTGGGGAAGCAGCTCTCATAGCTGGAAGCTGGGCAGCAGGGGCCAGGGCTGTTCCTGTCACCCCACAAAGTCTTGCTGTCTGTGTCCCTCTGACTGCCCCTCAGAGAGAAGTGTCTGATAGTTTGCTCCTGATTAATACCAGAAAAGCAGTGTAAAGCTTGAGCACACCTTTTCCCGAATGACCTGTACTTCAGCTTTTCTCATTAGAAAAACTGCCAAATCACTCCATGTCAGACTGTGATTCAAGAAAACATGGCCTAAAGTCAGAAGTGACAATAAGATGGCAACGAAGAGAATTAAAAGGCAACAGTTCCTGTGCTTCCTCTGCCCCTAACTCATCAGGCAGCTGGCTGCATCACTGCTGATGGTCTGTCAAGAGGATGTCGTTCTTTCAATAAATCCAACATTTACATGTTTCTAAATATTAGTGTTTCCTATCCTCCCAGAGTAATGTTCCACACAAAACATAAACCATGTTTCTGAGCTATTATTTTTAGGCAGTTTCATTAAAGTGTATCATATGTAGACTTTTAGCTCTCTAAGCCACAGATTAACTTTGTGCATAGATGCACACTTAAAATATATGTTGTATATTTTATTACCTCACTATCAGCTGCAAACCTTCATGGTCAATGACTATAGAAAGTAAATTACAATTCATTACTGAAAGTATTTTTAATTGATGCCAGAGAATGTGTCTTAAGAACACCTATATGATTTAAGAGCTTGAACATTTAAATTTTTCTTTTAACATTTGAGCTAAAATTTGATACTCTTCCTTAGAATCCATCCTTTTCCATCTCACCTTCCTTTAATTCTCACAACCTCCCACTTCCTTTGTCCCATGTGCATTTTTTTTGACCTGGGAGTTTAAAAGAAATTTATAGACACACAAACATTCATGTTCATGTTTGCAACATTACATCTCAGAAGCGTTCCAGACAAAGGGCTCCAATGTGCACACCTCTCTCCCTGAGGAGGGGAGATGAAAGCCAGGACATTACAGAAGTTATGCAAGTTCCTTGAAAGTACCCTAAAATATTGCAGTGATGAACACAGTGAAAGAACTTATATAAAGAGGAAAGGAAATTATTCCTGGGAAATTTATGCCAGAATTATTTGAAGGGATATTCACAGAGACAATATACAAGTAAGTATAAACCAGAAAGGAGACCTTTTGAAATGAGCCACTTTTGCTATGTAGTAAATGTCAGGTGGAGGAGTAAGAGAGGTTTCAATCCAATTAATCATGGGTTGCCCTGATCTTTTGCCTTCTGTATCCTGCTGAAGTAGAGACATATATTCTGCAATAGGGATGTGGCTATCTGGTTTTCTGAGTCTCATGGAAATTTTCTCTATTTAGCCAGTTGCTGCGTTCTTTGATGGTTTTCAAAGAAGCACAACTAATAAAACCAGCTTTTCAAAGCATGCAATCAAAAGCTGCCAAAGAGAAGGTGCATGAAACCTACACAAGGGGATCCGACTAACAAGTGAAATTCAGTGTTTATAATAAAACATTTATGAATAATAATGTAACTACAGTGTTTTGGGAAAGGGTAACAAAGTGAGTAATAATACAGTAATTTTACCTTGCATTTCTGCAAAGAGGGACACTCAGGAGAGCAGGACAAAGTGGTAGAAGTTTCTGAATACAAGTGAGAATAGCCAACACAATAGAATTACAACCATCTATTAGCAATTACATGTGCTGTGGCTTTGCTGCTGTTTTCATGGTCAACACTATTTGTATTGAGCACAGTATACTTAATACAGCACTCCTAAGAATAGAAATCCTTTTTTAAAAAAGTTACCAATTTTTCCCCCTGCTGTTTCCATCACAGAAGATTCTGGTAGTTGCTTGCAATTATAAAGATACAATTACTATTGAAAGTGTTGATATGCCATTAACTGTTAACCACTATTATGAAAAAACCCAAAAGGTTCATGTGCATGTAATTTCATATAATTATACTGCTTTCTCAATCACTTCTAATGTATCCACAGTTTTCATCATTGCTAGCAAATCAACATCTATTCCAGATCTTTCATAATTCCCATTTGAATCCAGTAAGAATCAAAGCAGAAATAATGTTTTCATTAGTTATTGATGCTGAAGAGAATTCAATGTGCTGCAGCATGGGAAGCCTGTCTAAACCAGAAAGAGGTAAGGGAGCAAATTCAAGAGAGTTTGCACAGTGGGGACCTGTTCTGAGCACAGGAAGAAGCAATGGAGATGGGAAAGGATATGGCATGGGGGGAATTTGAGATAAAGCCTGTGAGAAGCCATGGCCAGATCGGCAGGGACTGAAAGGAAAGCAGTTGGCTTAGTTTATTATGTTGGATTTCTCTTTGCTTGCCCGAGCGTGTTTCATAAGACTCTTATGTTTCATGCTGAACTACACCTCTAAATCCTGAATTTGCTCCACAGAGTGGTTTAAAGATTGCCCACTTATTTTCTGGTAGGAAATAACAGACTAACAGGCCAAGACACTGCTGGCAAGAAGATGAATAGGTTCTTTCCCCGACTCAGAGATCATAAGAGCATTCTTTCCACAATTTGGTCCTGATTACTTGAAACAACATTCAAACAGAATCAAACACATTGGCAAAGAAGCAATGCAACCATCAGAGCAGCAAAGAGTTAATTCCTATTCACGACAAAATTCCCTTGCAGCCTGCTCTCCCTCATGGATCCCTCACCCTGACCCCTGGCACCTTTGCACAGGCAGGATGCACAGAGCAGCTTTACACAGCGCTGTCAGCAAAGTGTGGCTGAACAATGCTCTCTATAGTTTGGGGCTTTAAAACTGAACCATGTTTTTTTGCCTGTATGCCAGGATCACACGGAGGTAAGGTGCTGTCCAAAGCAGGTTTTCAGACTGGCTGTTCTCTAGTCACCCGATGTGTCGTTTGTGAGCTGTACGAATAAGACATTTCCCTGCCTGCTTTCATGTAGTGATATACGTGGTACAGATACTTTGAGTCTGTCAATACATTTGTCTTCCATGAGTTCCCTGTCACCCTGCCCTTGTGACAGTCTTGTGACACTAGGGGGTGGACAAAGAGCTCTGGATGCAACACAGAGGTGAAGGGTGGGCTACTTCAACCATGTCCCAGCACATGCGGCCAAAGAGAAGATGGAGATTATTTCCTTCTCTTCCCCATCAATTGTCCCTGTTTCTCTTTCTGTTGTCAGGTTTCTTCAACTCTAGGGATTCCTGTAAAACACAACCAAAATGCATACACAATATTTGCTCAGGAAGGTCTGCAGAAAATGACCAGGTTTCCGGAGTAATACACATACTTCCAGGAGAGATGGAGCACGCAGTAAATAGTAATTGGTATCATATCCACACACACTCAGTAATCTGGGGAGCTCAATTAAATTACTGTGCTGTATTAAGAAAAGTATGTGATCACACAGTTAATGACATAGAACATGTACAGGGAGAGGAGAAAATATACAGTCACATTTTCAGTGTCTGGCTTTTCCTACCTTCTGAATGATTAATGATATTTAGGATGGCTTAATATGTCATTTTTGTCTTGAAATTCACAGGTTGTTTTTGCTCTTGAAAAGAGAGACTTGCCTGCTGCCCCAAGCAGAAAGCACTGGAGTCAGTTTCGTGATTAAATGCAACACACAGGTTTTGAAATATATCTATAGGTTCACTTTACAAAGTACAGAAGTTAGGAATGGATGCTTGAGATGAAAATTTTCAGACCTTTGTCCTTTGTCCATCATTGTAAGCTCTGCAAACAGCTCAGCCAAGTTACAGGTGATAAGCAGTAAAACCTGTTGATAAGCTCTTTATTCTCCAAAGCTCTGCTCTGTCCAGGAAAAGCATATATTGATCAGGAGAAGAATGATATTTACTATACCAAAGATGGATTTGAAATGGCTGTGGTGGTTGGGATAATATTTGTAATTGCTCTGGTAGTACAGGTGCTGCATGTCACTGCAGATGCCATGTCAAAAATTCAGCATGGTACAACAACCTTACATAGTGTGGCAGGTTTTTGTTCTAAGCCACTGTAAACACAATTGTTGTAGGACGATAACATGAACTACCTCAAGGGAGTATGTTTACACCTATATTAATATCTGTGGAAATACCTGATCCATTCTAGTGCCTAAATTTTTTACATATGCTGATCATTTAATCAAAGTTGGAGGAAAGTTAGTAACAGACCTTTTCCAACTCAATTCCTGTCTGAAAAATCAGTACCCCACTAAAATGCAAATTACTCCCTTTCATCTCTGAGTCACAATATGATAATTTAATTTGATTTGGTATGGAATATGACTCACTGCTCTTGAAATCATTGGGATTGACGTTAGATTGAAAATGTGAACGGGCAAAATGTAAGGTTATCTCCTGGAATAATATAGCAAAGAAGCTCAGGTTCTGAAGGGGGAGCTAGACACCACTGTGATTTAAAATGTGACTTCTGTTAGTTGCAGCAGATACATGTGTCCAGTGGGGAAAAGGCTGGCTCACAGAAAGAAAGGTAGATGTTGTACCAGGTAAAAGTTGTTGTCATGATTGCCCATATCCAGGGAGTGTTATCATGCTTTGGGGAATCACCTAGCCAGGAAACAGACTGTGTTGCCAAGTAAAATGGGATAGAAGACACTTAGAGCAATCATTGTAATTGGGTCGTTGGCAGCTGTTAACAAAAAAAAAACCAAAAAAAACAAAAAAAAAACCCAAACAAACAAAAGAAGAAAAAAAAGAGAAATAGCTTTCTCATAACAAAAGGATCTCTTAGGAAAATATTGAATGTGATTCTGTTGCAGCATTCACATGTCATTCAGCAGCATTAATGAGGGATGGAAATTGATATTGATGTTAGCTACCACCCATGTGCAGGTGCAGAATTCTCTTGGCCAAGATGAAGATGTTTGAATTGTTTTTGAGCAAGAGCTGGCACAAAAAAATGCACAGAAATGAAACTGTTATAATGACACAGACATGCAAATGTGGGGACTTGGACTAGGGAACATCTATTGATCTCTGATCACTGAAGAGTGATGAATAATGTCAAAGGTCTGTCCAGGAATACAAATGAAATTTGCTTAAGCTTCAGGGGAAAAAGCAAGAGGACAAAGAGGATGAGGCAAACTTGAAAATGCAAGTAGAATTACTACTTATTTCCACTAAAACCGACAAGTTTAATTAATCAATTTTTATATATGAAAACTCAGAGCCTTTTAGGTATTTCATGGTTTGGCTTTAAGGTGGATTCTGCATGCCATTCAGCCAGGACTGTCCCAGGTTAAGCTAATCCCTACAGTGATTTATACAATTCCCCATAGATCTAGTCCTACAGAGAAAGTTCATCTCTCATCACATCCAATCTCATTATTTGGGGTGAAGTGGGATCTCATCCTTGGGACTTCCATGGATTTTGGCAGATGATTCAGCTTAAGAATACAAGTTGATATCTGCTACAGTAGTGTTTGCCCTTTTGGACAGGAGTTTCTGTGGTGTTGTGAAAGGATGATCACAGTATGCCTCTCTTTTTGCAGCAGACCATGCCAGGAACAACTCTTAGCAAGCTATAAACAAACTAAGAAAATATGCCTTCCTGGCAGACATACACATGGAAATGATTTTATGCATTTGGACATTTTCAGAAACAAGCAGAATATAATTAGAAATTAACGTGAAGATGAAAGAGATGAGCAAGGCTTTTGGTCAACCTGGATACAGCTAGACATGATGGCAAAAGGAAGGAACTGGAAGATGAGAAGGTAAATGAGAAAGTCAAGTGTTAAACATGTTTTGATGAAGGGGGGGGGGAGGCTCATCCAGCCTCACTTCCCTGCCACAGAAAAGTTGTTGTTCCTTGTTAAGATTTCAGCTCTAGTTATTGGTGCTGACTGTTGGACTATGGGCTGGCAGCATCTCAGTCACACAGTTTTTTTGCATAATATCTCCATCTTCCTTACAATGCACTGACAAACCAAATTCCAGCTTTAAATCCTGTAAGATTATCATGTTTTGTTTGGTTTTGCAATGTATGTTATTAAAAATCAACGGAATTAATGTATTTTTAAAAAAACCCACTTATTTAGTCATGCCAGAAAGCAGAAAAGGTTTTTAGCTGATAGTTTAAAAAAAAACAAACAATGAAACATGGCAAGTGTCATCCCACTATTTGATCTTTCAGGATACTTACAAAACAAATAAAAATAGTGATTTAGAATGAATTGACTTAATGTAGTCTTACTCAGTGTTGTTTTTACTGTGCTGTTCTGAAATCACTGGCAGCTGAAAAAAGAGACATACAATGAACTAAAATGTCACAACGTAATGTGTCAATAACATCTTCCCAGTAAAATGAATCATTTCAAATGTCTTTGAAACAAAGTGGATTGACTCCTGTACACTGCTCAAACTTGTTGTTTCCCAACATGATCCGATGCTATCTGCCGGTGCAGGAGCAGACTATGGTTGTTTTACACATTATTTGGAACTTTTATCTTGCTGGGGTTTTTTTGTTTGGTTGATTGTTGTTCAGAAATGCACCGTAGATGCCCAGCAATGGTTTGTTTCATGAAGATTATGTCTAGATGAGTGGAAGCCATTGAATTACTACTCTGTTGTCTCCTAGCTGGGTCCCTCAGGTCTGGTTTGTGTATTAAGGCACACATCCACATGCACTCAGCAGAAAAAGCCATTCTAGAGGTTGCTTTCCTCATTAATAAAGAGGCAAAAAAATTCTAATAGATCTCCTCTCCTTCTTTGTATATTCTCCAGCAAATCAATCTGGATTTCATTCAGAAGATGTGGGGGATCTGTTTTAGTTAAATTAGTTAAATTCTATTCATTGTAAAACAGCATAATGGTACACAGTTAAACAAAAGCTAATCAGTAGAAAAAACAATATGTGTTATACTGACTAGGTGATTTCTATTCTGTAGATATATCACTGAATTAGTTTCAATTCGTGAAGTGCCTGTGCTGAAAATGCCTAACATGGTCATTATTCTTCTGAAGGAAGAAAACTCATGCATACAATGACTGAAATACATTTTATTAAAATAAGGATGTGATTGCTTTGAAAATGTGATTGTAAGTCATTAGGTGAATGTGAAATACTATTCTCAGCAGATACATCTGAAGTAAGGTGACAAAAACCTTTGTTTCCTGCCTCTTGCTTCATAACATTCCTATGGTTTGATGAGGCCAGGAAATCTTAGTTCCTCCTGAAGTGCTTGGTGCTTTGAATCCAGCAGAGACTTTTTTATCATTCCTTTCCTATGCTGTGTAATGGACATTTCTGAGAACTGAGGGTGTGGTTAGAAAATAAACAGCAACAAATTCTCCTTCTCTCATTTTTTATGAAACCAAGCTCTTGGAATAAGGAATAGCCTGGATAGCAAAGTCCTATCAGCAGTGTGGAATGGAATACTCACATTTTAAAATGACATCTTCTTACAACTTGATAACATAGAATTTGCAGCTGTTTAGACTACTCCTTATCCTATATATCCTTCTTACCCAAGAAAGAAAAATGTCCAGAAGATTCAGATGATTGGTGTCCAAGAGTTATCTGCCACAGGTTTGCAACAGTATATGATAGGAGAAATAATTTGTATTTAAATAAGCATGCCCTATTTTTCTTGACCAGGAAGGTAATTCCTGTACCCAGCATTTCATTTACATTTGGCAGAGAATAGCTGTTATCATGCTCTAAAACTACTATCATTCACTGCAATTAGTTCCTGCTTTGGTTAAGGATAATTTTGCATATGAAAAAGCAGTAAGGTGCATATCTTGTTTTTCAGAAATTTATTTCCTTTTCTATAATAGCATATGTTATGAATTTTCAATTTACAGTCTAATACTTCTCCTTTGAGACATTTATAATGATTGTTTATTGCCACAAACAGAAAAGTACAGGCACAAAATTGTTATGTTGAAGTGCAAATTGACTCTTGGAGACATGAATCCATTGAACAGAAGAGCATTATATTAAATAAAGTAGGATTGGTCCCAAACTATATTAGAAATATTCTCTATAAATGAGCCAGAAAAATAACCCAGTAGGTGAGTGGGAAATAACCACATTTTCTTATTCTGTATTGCAAATAATTAATTTCATTTAAATATGCATGTATAAAGCTACTTACACCAGAAAAAAAGATACAACTTGTATTTGAACAAGCAGTGAATCACTAACGTTCAAAGTTGTGTTACAGCCCAAAGCAGAGAAATATGGGAAATGTAAAGAAAGGGATGCTTTCTCTGAGTCAGGTAGCCCCATGACATATAAATTGATTTGATGAAACAAGGGCTGTTGCCTTTCATAGAGTTACAGAATCTATTAGGTTGGAAAAGATCTCTGAGGTCACTGAGTCCAATCTATGACTGAACACCCCCTTGTCAACCAGGCCATGGCACTGAGTGCCACATCCAGGCTTTCCTTAAACACCTCCAGGGGTGGTGATTCCACCCCCACCCTGAGCAGCCCATTCCAATGCCTGATCACCCCCTCTGTGGATAAATTCCTGCCAATGTCCAACCTAAACCTCTCCTAGTGCAGCTTAAGACTGTGTTCTCTCATCCTGTTGATAGTTATCTGGGAAAAGGGATTGACCCCCCCACCTGGCTCCAGCCTTGTTTCTGGGAGTTGTAGAGTGATAAGGTCTCCCTTAAACATCCCTTTCTTCCAGCTAAAAAACTCCAGCTTGCTCAGCCATACCTCATAGAGCTTGTGCTCCAGACTCTTCACCACCTTCATTGCCCTTCTCTGGACTCCTCAAAGGGATATCCTTAAGTCCACCTCAGTATTCTTTCCCATCTGCATTTCTTCTCCTTCACCCTGAGCAATGACCACTGTCTGTTTGCTTCTCTGTCCAGATCATTGCCCCATATCACCCCTTGCCCATGGCTCAAAGATCCCTCTGTAGTACTTGAAAAGACTATATTTTCCTCTTTTAGATTTCTCCTCAAGCCTCACATCTCATAAATAATACTTGGGGATGAAGGGATACTGCCAATAACTGGATTATCAACAATTATTGCCTCCTAACATTTTAGCATTATGTCAGGTTCAACATGTTCAACATCACTTTCTATTTCACTCTGAAACACTTTGCTCATAGCATACAGTGCAAAGACCACAGAGCTTGTGCCATTTATAAACACAGTCACAGGATTCACAATTTTCTTTCCCAGTACATAGAGAGCCTGCAATGAATCACATACAACCCCACTGAAAGAAAAATTAACAAGGCAGTCACAGACAGTAGATGACCAAAACATTGTTGAGTTTCTATAAATAATACATTGCAGAGGTGAATTAATTAAGTTCATGGGAAAAGTTTTAGTACCATCATACATTGTTTTCTCTCTGTTTTGAAAACTGCCCTCTGGATCTGAAAAGGGACAGAGGAATGGCATCTGTTTGGCTATCCAGGTGTTGACATTCTTTTGTGTTTATAAAGGCTTATTCTCTCTGATTCTGTGCTTTCATGTGATCACAGTTAGCATTTCTCCACATCCAGAGGAATCCTCCTGGGGATTAGCTAATGAAAAGTGCTGTAATTCAAGAAATGCATCCTTTGGCTGCTATTATTTGCTTTTCTATGGCAGCCAAACAAATATTGATATTTGGGGGCCTCATCTACCAACAGAAATTTCTTTCATTGGAGTCTTATATGGATGCGAATTAAGAGTGCATATAATCCACTCACAGTCAAAACCCAGTTTTTTGTTGTCAAAGAGTTTTTCTATTTACAGGGTTTTTTTTCAGTTGAAGATCATTCTTTACCATGGCCTTATGCTTCTCCTGATTTGCAGAACCATTGAGAATTAGATTAGTTGAGACATAGTGCAAACCTGATTCTATCTTGTATTTATGCTAACAAACCAGACAGGCTTTTTTGCCCACAGGGAGATGTCTGGGGGGAAATGGGGAAAACAGAACTCTTCCTAACATAATGCAAAGATGTATTATTTCTAAAAAACATTTAAACAAACAACTAACAAAACCCACCAGAAACCTCAGCCAGTATCCCAAACATCCTGTAGGTTTGCTGCTGCATCAGAGCTCCTGTAGCTAGCACAGTGTGCTGATCTGCAAGGACACAGCTCTGCCTTGCTCTGACCCAGGGCTTGCTGCTATCCACAGAGCACCAGTCCCACCTCAAAGCCATCCAACCATGCACAAGGCTAAAGACACACAGGTGACATTTAGAGTGGTAAACACCTACAAGGTCACAGACATAGACATTTGTGTTGATGGATTTTTGCTGAAAAATACCTGAAATAGATTTGGATAGAACAGCTAATCATCTTCAAGATGAGAATCCCATTAATTAAGGTGGTCATATAAGCACTTTGGTACCATTTTTTGAACGTTCATTTTCTGTGCAATCTACATTCAGATTGAGATTGTAAAACTCACAGTAGCTACAGGTAGTGTGCTGTCATAACAAGAGAATTACAAGGAGGTCTTCCTTGTTGAGAACTTCCCTGGAAACAAAAGAAACTCAGATCTTGGGGAAACTTTCAAAACCAGCTAAATGAATCCTGCAAAATACACAGCTCAAAGGACATTTGTCATGTTAAGCATTTAAGTAGCACATTGATTTTCTTTACAATTTATTTAATATTCTGAATATGTCAGATCTGGATTTCATCTGCATTTGAAAGATACTTAATATGATCAGAATAATATTGAGATGAATTAATTAATCTCATCCTGCATTAGGAAAGCTATTTCATAGCTTCAGATATTAAGTCTGTAACAGTGATAACTTCCAATTACTTGCTCTCAATGACATTTTCTTGTTCACATACCTTTACATAGAGAAATTTCCTGTAGTCTTTTTACAATTACCTGATCTACCTAACAAAGTTGGACAATGATGTCTAATACTACAGTATATGAAAATTACTCAGTCAAGACAATGCCAATGGATTTTTGAAGCTGATAATATTTGTTATGTCTCTTCAGTTTGAGGCAATGATTTCTGGTATCTTTGATTCCTGAAAATAGTAGGGGATATTGTTCTCACCTCTAGTGTGATCAGGTGGGAGAGGCTGAGCAGGAGCCCAGAACCAAGTCAGTGCTGGATGCATTCGCAAAGCTGGATTCATCAGAGACCCCAGCTGCAGATGGGGTAGGAAAAGGTTCTTCACCCAGAGGATGGTTGGGCACTGGAACAGGCTCCCCAGGGAAGTGGTGACAGCACCAAGCTTGAGTTCCAGATGTGTTTGGACTACACTGTCAGACACATGGTGTGACTCTTGGGGTGTCCTGTGCAGGGCCAGGAGTTGGTCTTGATGATCCTGATGGGTTCCTTCCAATTCAGTATAATACATGATTTTGTGATTCTTCCTAGGATAAGGCAGTCCTGATGGCACTTCAATTACATCTATCCCCAGAGGTAACACTGCAGAAAACCTCAGGGATCATTTTCAGATAGATACTCATGATAAGTGAAACTCATGACATTCAGGGGTGTTTCTGTGCTTCCTAGGGACTACTTAATAATATATATATATATACACATATATGTATATATGTATATATGTATATATGTATATATGTATATATACATATATATATATATATATATGTATATATGTATATATGTATATATACGCTGTATTTTGCATTCCTTACATTTTTACATGGAAGAAATCAGCTGAATGTGCTATTGACAATTAGTTGTTGTTTTCCTGTTAACTCTTCTCTTTAGCTGCAGAATAATAATGAAACCAAAACAATTTTGTGAGTAATGCAAGAATTAAATTTTTCACAATACCTCTGTATCACAGCCCATAGAGAGTTGAGGTGTGCTCAAATGCAGGAATCTCTTCCACTGAGATTCTCATCTACTTTGATTCACGAAGCTCAGGGAGAGGACTTCTGCCTGATCCCAACTTTAGTTGCCTTAGCTTAAATACAAGATGAACACATCCAAATGTTACAAAGTAAAGCTTCAGTTTCACAGTTAATATCTCAATTGACACATTTAGAAAATAATAATAAGCTCAAAGAATAGAAAGAACTTATTTATGAAATAAAATTACTTATGATTATTTATAAAAGTTTATCTCCTTAAAAGCATTATTGAAAAGAACTCTATTTTGAGGTAGCTACCTACTCTTTATTGAACTAAAAAATGAGTGATTGTTTCTCATGGCAGGAGGCTTGAACTAGATGACCTTTACAGGTTCCTTCTAACCCAAACTAGTCTATGATTCTATGATTAGGCACTTATAAATCTTTTAATAAATTTATTTTCAGTCATTTAATAAAATATCTGAAAATTGTAATCATTTTACAAAATTATTTGTTCCACAACACAAGTGCAGAGCTAGATTGATATTGATAGATTGATACTATTTGCTTCATTTCTCACTGAATTTGCATTCCAAACCCCCAGGATATTGCTATTCATAGCAATCTACGTTGCAGTAATCCTTAAGAGAAAAAGAACTGAACAGCAGTGTGTTAGATGTGTCCACACGTGCAGCTTCATATAAAAAGTTCACCATGAAGACAAGTGATTAAACAAAAGGGTGACTTAGTTACACAATCTTGGTTGGTAGACAACAGAAGGTATAAATGGAAAAGGACTTACCCCTAAAAGATATGGCAGAACCAAGAACTGAATTCACATTACTTGAATGCAACTGAAACACACTGAAATTTTACTCCTAAAAGAAAAGAGTTGTGTTTAATCTCTTGTGCTTTCTAGTGAGCATGGAAAGCAAGGCCATCCTAAGGGCTTTTAAGTAAATACAATTACACCATGGGAGGAAAAGTGAGATGTTACTATCTCTTGCAAATGCATGGTACTGGATTTGAGAAACAAAATATTTAGCAGTACTGAAAATGAATGATGGACAACATTGTTGTCCAACAACATGATGGAATGATGCACAACACCAGAATCAAGCATCTAGTATATTGACATAATTTTTACTTCTAACTGTGTCTGCTGGAGTCTGATTTATTTCAGTCAACCCTTATTCCCTGGTAGAAATTTTTGATATAGTATATTACAGCCATCGATCAGTATCTGAGTAAATGAATGAAGGGCTTTCATTACCTTCAAACCCAGATTGAATTGCTGCAGCCATAATGGGAAGACAATATTTCACCTTGCTTTGAGGAACCCCCATCCTGCTTCCAACCCCTGATACTTATTGTTCAGCATGTTCAGTTGGAGAGGAAGATTTATGTCCCTGGTTTCCCAGCAGCAGTCAGGAGCAAAGGCAGAGGATTAACTGAATGTGGGACAGGTGTGGCATTAATTTATCTCTGAATTGAATGTGCACTTCAAATATTGGCTGCTAGGGAAGGAAGGGAGGAAGGGAGGAAAGGAGGAAGGGAGGAAAGGAGGAAGGGAGGAAGGGAGGAAGGAAGGAAGGAAGGAAGGAAGGAAGGAAGGAAGGAAGGAAGGAAGGAAGGAAGGAAGGAAGGAAGGAAGGAAGGAAGGAAGGAAGGAAGGAAGGAAGGAAGGAAGGAAGATTTTCAAAATTGAGCAGTCTGAACCCAAGTGGTGTTACTCCTTGTCCCTATTAGCTATGCTACATCACTGAAAATACAAGCCATTAGGTTGGGCCTGTCAGGTCCACCTTTGTCATTATATTGCCAAGGATATCTGTGCTAGATTTTTACCAGCTTCTGGCCTGTTATTATTTGGAGGGAGAAGAAGAAACAAGGTAGACTCCAGAACTGCTTTGCGAAGAGGATTCATTGATGGTGTCCCAGTGGTTGGCTGGTGGCAGTGGCTGCAATTCTTGTGCCCTCTGGAGAGATCTGAGTCTCTTCTCTCTCAAATTGCAGCACACACTAGCACTGCTTTGCTTCCTGTTTTTCTCATCTTTTCTCTTTCCATGTCTCTAGCTTCATTACTGAGAAGAAATAATCTACCAGAGCTAATAAAGTAATTTTGCAACACAAGCACTGGTGAACCTAAAGGAAAAGGAATATTACTGCTCCCTTTGAAACTGTACAAGCAGTGCTAATGGAGACCAACAGCCATAGCAGCCATTCACTCTTTGCTACTTCACCAGAGAGAAATATGGTCCTGACTTTAATTTTGTTAATGGAAGATTAAGAAACTGTATTTCCACCAGCCTGACAATCCCTGTTTGACTTTTTGTGTGTCATAACACTGACTTTAGTAAGTCCCTTGGAACTATGCACAGAGGTATTTTGAAACTATTGTAAAGCCAGACTTAAATTAGCTTAATACTCTGCAGAGCTGTACAGTGCTAAATCAAGCTGCTACAGGAGAGGTGTGCCTTTTTTAGTTTGATTTTTGCACAGTAAGTCTCAGCAGAGGTGTGGTGTTTCAGAGCAGAAGCTGTTGGAAAGTCTCATGCAGCATTGCCAGAGCTCTGCTTGATCTGCAGCAGAGCAGCATGGCAGCTCCAGATCCTCTGACTGGCTCTGCCCATCTCCAGATAGAGAGTTTAGGCTCTGTTCCAGGTAAAACCCTAGCCCCAATCCTACAAGGTTGGTTGGGATTGCATGGGAGAAGTCTGTTTCTGGTCTCCTTTTACAAGAGATTGTTTCTGGAAACCTTCAGTTTTCTCCCACTGTCCCTCTTGGCTGCGTGTGACTGGTCAAGGGCTGCTCATACACCCAGTCCCAAGTGCAGCAGTCCTAGAAGGGACAGGGCTCCCTGCCATGGAGGAGGCACAGGATGAGCATCTTTGCAAGCTCATTGATCTCCTTTCTCCTGCTCCGGGAGAAAGCCACAACCAACACAGGCACCTGTGCAGACTTCCCAGTGCAACTGAAACCTCTAAACCCCTTACATGTTCTGAAAATCCTATGGAAGGCTGAACAGCTCTCATCTAGTGGCACAGCTGGGGTAATTTCTCCAGTGTCCTTGACCTCTGTTTCTCATGGCAATGCTGTCATCAGTGCAAAAATATACAACTCTTTTGAGCAGCATGAGATATTTCCTAAAGGTACTAACTAGCTAAGGCAGCCGATTTTCCTGGCTATAGCTGGAAGTCAATGTATCTAGGGGAAAGCACAGCACTTAATCACCCACTTTGGAGGAAAATTTAGAGTGTGAAACTCTTGCCAAATTGGATCAATTATTTTATTGACTGAAATAAGTAATTATGAAGCTTTCTTGGCATACAATTAGCTCTTTCTGTTTCCTTTTCCAAGCATTGGGAACCTTTTAGGAGAAACAGCAACCAAGATAAAATGATTAAAGAGAAAATGATCCAAAGATCTCGTGGTAATTTTTATACTTTCATGTTATCTTTGCTGTAAGAAACATGGCAGGTTCCACATTTTAATTCTGAGGAATCAAAATGAATGCTTTTAAGAATTGCCTTTTATGCTAAGTGAAAGTAAGAGCAATGACTGACTGTAACAAGGGTAAAGCATCTTCCCAATGTCAGAGACAGATTGGGGGTTAGAAGATGACCCTTAGCTGCTTTTTCTGATGGTCTTTGTTCTGCAATAATCAGATTTAGAAAAACTTCTCTAAGGCAGTTGAAAGTAATTCCACTATATGCAAGACATGTCAGAGAACAAAAGTAGTGAGATTTTATGGACAGCCAAAGAAAGGAGTAATACTTCAGAAAAATTAAAATGGCTCCTTCCTATCATCCTTCAGCAGCAGAAGATAGAGTAACGAGGGATTTGGCTTGCAATTCTTCCTAGTTTTTTACAATTTTAGGAGACACTGTGGGTGTACTACATTACACAACCTCCATTAACCTTCACAGCATTATAAATTTAGGTTATGATGGGCCTAGACAGGGAGTGGGAAACAGAGGACAGAACTCACTAATGAGGATCCTTTATCTTTGGAAAGTCTTTGTTTTGTTCTTCTAAGAAGAAGGCAGCCTGTCCAGGAACTGCATCCCTCTTTTCCATGGAACAGGCCAGTGCACAAGCTGTTTGCTCTCTCCACATGCAGCCTCCTGTCCCATAACACTGCAGAGCTGTGCCATGGATGAAGGGAGGCCAGGATCTGCAGGGGACAGCAGAGTGGGCAGCAGCTCTGCCTAAAGCGTCTGATGCCACCCATTCTCAGTCATTGCAATAGGTGATGCCCCAGCCTGCGTGATTTGACAACCTGTTTCTTACTCTATTCTGCACTTATTTGTAGATTAAATCCATCAAGAGACAATCACGCCTATTTGAACAAAAAATAATGGTATGTGAGGATCTGGCCACTGCAAATCCAGGGAGATCCTTGGTTTCATCATCATCATCCATGTTGCTTCTTACTGGCTCATTGAGGCAGAAGCTAGAGCAGGGGTTGAGGGTGGTGAAAGTCAGGAGCACTGGAACTGCAATAAGACAAATCACTCATATAGCTCAAAATACATGAAACTCCATGAAAGATTACAGAAATCATTTGCTTTCAGTGTCTTAAATACACAATTGTTAATGCATGCAGTAAAATTCCCTACGGGATATCTAAATGATGTCAAGAATTATATGCAAAGCAACCAATTACTTGCACATTTAATCCATGCAATAAAATGAATATTGCTTTAAGACTGGAATTACATAGGAGATATTAATGCTTTATATTATTTTCATCATGTTTACAAAATTATATTAAACAAATTTTCCAAAAGCACTAACAACTTCTCTGTACAGTGAAGATTTGTAATGTACTAAATATTTTGAATTATTTTACATTCAGAAAGCAGAATAGGTTTGAAAAATGGGTATTTAGTTATGTTTCAACAGTGTTGCTGGTGTGATGGTAGTTACTCATGGGAATAGTCCTGCTTAGTTTGATAGGATTGGTCATATGAACATGGTTACTAGTCAGTGTCTAAAAGGGAAGAACCCAGGTCCATCATGCTTTGGCAAGGACACAGCAGCTCCTCAGTGTCTCAAGGAAGAACTCAAGCAAATCTTTTTATTTGGGCTGACATGTATCAAGACCATCTAGCCTCTATACTATCACCTCAAGCACAATGAGGTAATAAAAAGGATGGTAGCACTGACTTTTGGACCACCTAATAAAAACCATCTGGCTGTTAGTTGAAAAAAAATGTAGAAAGTGTGTCCATAGTCATCTTTGGTAAATCAATCTGTGCTTTATCCTTAAATATCTATGACCATATCCCTTCACAAAGAATGTACATCAGCCTGTGCTGCCTTCTTGGGAGTGGAAGAAAGAGTAACAAAACTTCTGTTTTTGAAGGAATGATGTGGAAAGACAGAAAAATCTGTTCTTCTCTACATGAATGTTTCTGAAACACAAAGGTATATGCTGCAGAGCAGCTTTGTATTATCTTCTTTTGCTAGCTTTCAGTTTTCCCTCAATTTCAAACAGAGCAGAAGGGATATCCCTGTGACAAAGAAACTGTGCTCCAGAATAGATTAGTTGAACTCAAGATCAGCTGAGCTGATCTTCATCAGCCAGTCTGATTTCATCTGGATGCAAAGGTCTTTTGGCCTTGCTTCAGTAGCATTGTATCGGAGTTGGAGGGAGCAGCTCAAAACATAAATCCTTTGCATTCCCCTGGCTCAGAGATGTTGCTGGCTCCTCTTGGAGGGAGGGTCCCTGCTTTCTGCTCTCTGACAGAGTCACTCTGCTGGGGGAGGTTCACTTGATATCTCCTTATGTGGACACGTTGTCAGGTCAAATATGAGAGATGCACAGAACAGACCCCAGCTGAGCCCTGCATGGCACTGCTGTTGGTACTTCAGGGCAGGGTGACCACAGGACTGCAGAACAGCCCAGGCAGACTCCCAGGAATTATTAGCCAGAAAATTAAACACCAAAGTGCTTTCTTTTATCTGTGTGTGCATCTTCTATACAAAAGCATTACAGCATGGATGGAGGGTGATGATCCAACAACAACCTGTGAGCTCTCCGTTTTCAAACCATTTACCAATTGTCAGCTCACTGATCAATTATCCAGTACAACAAGAATTGCAGGGCACAAACATTACAGGATGATGGATTGGGATTTTGCCTGTCTTTGGGTTTGCCTTCTGCTGCACAGAGGTGGGGCAAATCATCAATGATCTTGCATGGACAAGAAGTGATTTCTCATAGTCCAGAGAATTCAAATTGAACAGTGGCTCCATTTAATGAGCCAGTCTGGCCTTCTAACTATTGAATAGCAATAGCCTGTGCTAAGAACTGGAGAAAGAAAAATAAATAGGAAGAAAAATCAATTTTGAGCAATTGCATCTGTCAAGATACTGTGGCTCTCTCTCATTTTTAGTTTTATCATTACACAAACGATGTTTGTTCCAGTCTCTCCCTCTCCAGGCTGGGCTGCCTTCTTTTGTGGATTTAGATGCTCAAAGCAAGAAAAGTAATCCCTAGATGGCCAGAAGCACTGTTCAGGCTGGAGTTTCCAGAGAGGACAGAGGTAAATGCAAATGCAGAGGTAAGTGCAAACAGAAAGAGATGTTTCAGAAGAGATCCATACTGATACAGAGATACATGCAGAGACCTCTGAAGCATCCAGGGCCAAAGTGTTAGTGGGAGATGCAGAGAGACAAGTTTGTCAGCCACAGCATCATGGGCTCAGCTAAAGCCACCCAAACACAGCACTGTTTTATGTCTAGCCAGAAGGATAGCTGTCCTTCCTAGAGCCCTGTTCTGCTCCTGACAGCCTGTATCTAAGACTGTTTGAAGTAGGGGCTGAACAGTTATAGGCAAACAAGGTTTGATTCAAGAATGGCTGGTTTCTTTAATTCTAAAGATAAATGTTTTGGTTGGGAAATGAGGAACAGAGTTGAGTGTTGTGCCTAAAGGTTCAGAATTTAAAAGGGCTTCTATACCAAGGTGTGCCCTCACAATTCTAACACCTACCCTTCAGCCACCAGAATTTCAGCCACATAACCTAACCACAGACATAACCCTTTCTTTATTAATCAAAATCTTTCTCCCACTCAACTTTTCTACCAGATATAACCAAAATCTGCTGGTTCCCATGGTGGCTGACATAGCCTGCCTAGTATGCCCAACTCAGCTAGGAAGAGAGAGGATTTTACACCGTGCTTCTCAGGTTGCCCCAGGCATCTGTTTCAGGTGTTTGGAATGGGAGTGGAACAAGTCATTGCAGAACTTCCTAAGTGCTGAGACTCAGCCAATATGTGCACAGAGCAAACTAACCTAGTGAGGGAAACCAGTAATATAACTGCACTGTAGTTTGTGCTGGGTCTGCCTGGGATGGATTAACCTTCACAGCTGCCCTTACAGTGCTGTGGATCAGATCTCTGCCCAAAGGAGTGTTGGTGTCATACCAGTGTCCTGGCTATTGCTAAGCAGTGCTTGCAAAGAGAATTTCTGTTTCTGACTCTGCCCCCCAGTAAGTGGGCTGAGGTTGGGCAGGCAGTAGGGAAAAAACACACACCCACAACAGTGGATCTCAGGTGGCCAAAATTATATTCCAAACCATGTAAGGGATATAGGATACCCTATAACATCATGGGCAGCAGCAAAACTGAGGTTTTGTCTTTCCAAAGAAGATATTGCTCAGAGACCAAGGGGGCTGTTTGCTTATGGGAGGTGGTGAGTGATTGCCTTTGCATCACTTGATTGTTTTTCTCTCTTTCCTTCACTTTAAGTTGTCCTCATCTTGACCTATGAGTTTTTCTTGCCTTACCTTTCTGTTTCTCCCTTATCCCACTAAAGAAACGAGTGATCAGCTTAAGCTTAACTATTGGCTGAGGTCCATGCACCTGACTTTATAGAAGTCATTGCCTTTCTGGACCTGTGAGGTGGCTCCAGTGGAGTTTTCTGGAGGTTTTACTGGGTTTTCTTGTAATAATTTGAGCAGTGAGTCAGCTACTTATGCTGCAAGTTAGATGAGAACAGTAAATAGTTTTAAGCAGGTACTTTTATTGGTAAACACAGAAGCTTGTCTAAAGTGTTGCCATTCATGAGGGGTGCTTCTCATGGGTTTTTTGTCTTTGAATATCTTTATATTGTTTCAGAAAATTAAAGATGAGATGTGAACTAAAAAACAGCAGTACAGATCTGTTGCAATGTTAGGAAAACATAGTTGTGGAATAGACTCCCCCATCTGAGGAACTAGATTTAAAACTTTGGCTTAAGATTTGAACAAAGAATTGCATTTTCCCATTTCTTGCCCTCAAAGAGAAAATTTAAACTCAATCTTTATCATTTGTTCATTGATTACAAAACATTTAATGATGCTGTATATATTCTGCTTTAAAAGAGAGTGTTTCAATTAAACACAACACACATAAGAAAAAGAAAATATTTCTGTTAGTGAACTTAGTACCATCTGGTCACAATTCTGTGTAACATATATTCTAGAATGACCCTATCTTGAGTGGGGAGGTTGGACCAGATTACTCACTATGGCTCCTTCCAACCCTAACCATCCTATGACTCTGTGACCTTTCTAAAGAGGCTTGAGGCTCCTGAACTTTCCTATGTGATGAGTTCTTGAGTTCGTGTTTATTTCTCAATATAGAAGATGTATTTCTGTGCTTGAGCTTGGCTTCTGTGAGCAGGTCTGAGTGGGCTGGCAGGTGATGGAGCTGCTGCTGACCCAGCCTACCCTGGTGCAGAGGTGGCTGAATTCCAGCCATGGTCCCGGGGCTCGGAGGCGTTGGGGAGCACCTCCTCAAGGGCCCCATCAGAAATACAGCACTGATCTCTAGGAACCTCAGCTGTGTGCTCCCAACTGAAGAGACTGAAATTTGTTCATCATGGGGCAGTGCAAAGCAGAAGTGAAAATGCAGCTTGAGCTGCTACATTCACCATGAGCTGGCCTGCACCACTGCTCTCCCTGCCTTTCTGGGGTAGTTCAGGATGTCATATCCCACCTCTCCATGTAGGCTGTGGTAGGATCTTTCCACCCTCTTCCCTTCTCAATACCAAGGGGCAGCATTTAGCCATGCTTCTACCTGCACAGTAGGTGTAGCTTTAAAACAGACACTGCCAATCTGGGCTTGTGAACAAGGGGCAATATCAGCCCTGCTGTGTAACTCCAGCAGTGTCACTGCTGTCCAGACCATTAACCAAAGGAGTGTGTGTCTGCCTCTGCCCTGCAGAAACATGGTAGGTGTAGTCAGGGTGTAATAGAGAGGGCAGGGAAGTGTTCTGTTTTCCCAGATCTCCCTGTGTCAGATGACACGGGACTTGTGATGGACAAGATTTAGGAGGGAGAAGAAGGATGGCAGTCTTTTGTCATTAGGAAATCCCCAGGAAATCTATGCTTGACAGCCCACATTATTTCCCAAAAAGACACATCTCTGACACAAATTTGTTGTACTAAGCAAAAAATTAGAAGACCCAGTCTGCTTTTATCCAAAGACAAGCAAATTTGATTTTGTAGATAAACTTGTAATTATAGCACAGCTGGTGCGGAAATTATTTGGTTTAATTTCTCATTTGTGTATGACTGTGATTTAATTACTGCAATCCCTGTTATGAGTTCCTTTAAACTTTTAATTATTATAGGGCATCAAGGATGTAATTGATTACCTTTTGACAGAAAAATGCTTTCCACAGAGCAGGAATCCATCAGCTGAAATTAGGGCATTAATCAGTCTATTCCCCAATACAACACATATGAATAAGAATGACCAGAGCTAAATTGAATTAACAAGAGATCAGGAGATCACAGTCTGTCACCAATAGTTTGGGTCCAAAATAATAATTTAGGCTTATCTCTGTGAAAACACATGTGATTTGAATGAAGTTTTTTTCCTGCAAAACAAGTTTTCAGTATGAACACGTTTGCCACATGCCTGGGTCTGTGATGGACACATGACATCAGCAAAATTAATGACATCTGCGTTTCAAATTACAGAATCACAAGGGGTTTTTCTGTGATTAGGCTGAATGTGAAGCATTCTTCTTCCTATATAAGATAGGCAAAACATACAGGAATCTAGAAGGGAGATATTAGAGAGCCCAAAGCAAAGGAATGCAAGGTGAGTACCACCTCACTTTCATGCCCTGGAAGCAGACAGGTTGATTGTCTCAAGCTGAGATGACTTGTGGATAGCTTTGGTCAACATCAAACTTTTGCATCTGTAGTTCATTAAAATTTAGAGGTAATCCTTATGTTTCTGTTTTAAGTGTTACGCATTCTTCTGCGGAGCATTTGAAGTAGATGTTTGAGTCAATAGGCAGAGAGCACTGCATAATCCCTTCTTTCAAAAAGTTTGGATAGTTTTGACGTCATGCACAGAAACTTGTCTCCACAACCATTGTGTACCTACAGAATGTTTTTCTCTGTATAATTCTTCCTGTTTGTTGGTTGGAATGACAGTTTCACTTTTGCTTCTCTGTAACCACGACAGGCATATCTAAGTTCAGATCTCCTAAAGTCCTTATCCAGGGTCCCTGTAAGACTGGTGTGGAAACAACAGCTGGAGGCCACAGGGAGGAGTAAAGGTGGATTTTGAGGCTGAGGAAGAATATTAAACATGAGTTTTACATTTCTGCATTGCTCCTGGCTCTGCACGGAGTCTGCAGATCTCCTGCCCATTACATTTCTCAGTGGACTGGGGCCATTGATTTCTTCTGAGAGACATATCTGACTTGCTGCAGATGAACAGATTAAACTACACTTTAGAAACTCTTATATCAACAGTTCTAGAAGGCAGATCTTCAAATGTATAAAAATGCCAGTTCTTTGGAAGGAAAGGAACTGGACATATCCACTGATAGATGTAATGTAAGAAAAAAGTGACTGAACTTAAAATTTTATAACTTTATCAGAAAGCACCTTAAATGCATTAAAGTTTGACCAATTTTAAAATTGCAGTGATCCAACAATATAATGTAATTTGTTTATTTTTATGGTCAACACCTGGGCATACATCACCAGGGCTCCCTGTGCAAGTCAGTCTGCCTTGATCACACACATACCTGGATGATTTGCAGAATCCTCTGTTGAAAATTTTTTTGGCTGTTTCTGCATTTTCCCCACACATTTTGAGAGAACAAGCACTGCTATAACAAGTTATGCCACCATTACTTAATGCAGAGTGTATCATAGGATCACTGAATAGCTGAGGTTGGAAAAGACCTCTAAGATCATTAAATCTAATTGTTAACCATTAAACCATGTCCCTAAATGTCACATCTACACATCTTTTAAATACCTCCACGGATGATGACTCAACTCTCCTGAGCAGCCTGTTCCAGTGCTTGACAACCCTTTCACTGAAGACATTTTTCCTAATATCCAATATAAAACAGGGATGACAGCCATTTCTTCTGGTCCTAGTGCTTGTTACTTGGGAGGTGTTCTGCTCAGTTCTATGAAATAGAGAGACTTGAAGCATATGATTTATGTACTTTCTTGTGCATGTGCACACACATGCAAAATTATTAGATGTTTCAGTCAAATATTTATGAGATTAAAAAACTATACATCAGATACCTAAAGTATCAACTGATGGATGTATCTATGACTCTTAATGAAATCAAACATTAATTAAGCCTACTGGAAGGCTACAGCCTATCTTTGGACAAGAGTGTTATTTATTTTGAGTGCTGGAATTAATTTCACAAGGTTGCTTAATGGTGTTGTCAAAACAAATACATTTTGCAGAAGAAAAGAGCTGGCAAAACAGGAAGTGACTGAAGAGAAATATATAGTCATAAATGATTTTTCTATTTTGTATTTTCTCTTTTCTATTCATTTTTATATAATTAATTAATTAGAATCCCTGCAATTATTGTGCTCCTAAAGATCTGTTGCCTCTTTGCTAAGCTGTACAATGTATTGAGTTTATTATAAAATTAATGCTGCTATGATTTCCTGAATGTCTATCAGACCTCTTTGATATGATGTATCTTATAGCTAACATATGGTCCCATTTCACTGTTAAAAACTAAAAGAACTCACACACATGAAAAGAAAAACAAACAGAGCAAAAGAGTTTGAAAAATATGAATGTAATTTAGATTCCTTCTAAGTGCAGCCTTCTTTAAGGGCATAAATACTTAAATCTGAATTTTCCAAAGTGACAAATTATTTCAGATACCTTATTGTGGATACCTTTTATGTCAACACTAGTCTATGAACATACAGCAAATCCTTTTCAAAAGAGTAGTATTTTTTTGCAGCTATTATAACTTGAAGTTTGAAGTGGATCAGGAATTTTCTATATTGCATCTTGTAATGGATTTGAACATCTATGATTTTTTTCTCAATACTTCCTCTCATTGACATCTGGTGGGAAATTCAAGTTCTCAGCAGTTTAGATGTCTGTCACTGCTTAAAATTTGCAAGTTCCAGACAAATTTGATTAATTTATTGTTGTTTCCCTGATGGTGACAGCAGGCATTCTAGGCATCAGAAACAAGAATGAAACCAAAAGATAATAACTGTAGATCCCATTTCTGCACTCTGGCTAGGCTCAGCTTGGAGGATATGCAAAAAGGGTTCCTGGACTTGTAACTTTATTTTTTTCTATGAAGTCTTCATTCTCTAGGACTTGGTTCTGCAAATATTGAGCCCTCTGAAACAACTACTCATGACTGGAGAGATGAATGCCTGAAGACCACGTATTTCAGTGTGTCATTGCTCTAGATGTGCCTTGGGTTCCACTGAGGAGAGTGTCACCACAGGAACTTTGTCTCTCCCATGAGATGTGCTGCAGAGCACAGCCACCTACAGCTGATGGCAGCTGTGTGTAGTGGAGGGAGCTTTCTCACCCTGCCTGCATCATTCCCACCTGCTGTGTCACACGGTGGGGACCCAGCTTCTAGAAGGAGCAGAAGGCTGGGTGGGGCTATCAGAGCTTCTCAGAGATATCTCACATGAAAGATTTCAAAACAAACCAACAATCCTGTTATTCTATATGCTTGAAGTGACTCCTTGTCTTTCAGTAAAACCTGTGAAAAAAAACCCCATAAGATTCTGTGTCCTATTGAAAAAAAAAATCCATTTAGAGCATTCCCCAATGATAGCCTCTATGGCTTCATCACAAAACCCCACAATGAGTCAAATCACATCTTCCTCAAAACGATGCTCTCTGTATTTCCATCAAGAAAATACAGTCAGAGGAGGACTCTGCTGCCTTCCCCAGCAGTGGCAGAATGAATGGTCCCTGCTAAGATTATTTTGACAGGAAATTTCATTGCTAAAAAGCTTTAAAAAGTGATGTTAAAAAGTTATGACAATGAAGACTACTAAGATCTGTAGAAAAACTGATGTTCCTGCAAACCAGATCCAATTAGATGGACATCTCAATGCACTGATCACATCTGCTGTGCACAGGTAGAGCATCACAGCCCAGCAAATTCACTGTTCACAGACCTACCTGTCCCCACCTCCTGTCATGGAGGGACCTGCAGGAAAATATCAGAAGTGCCCAAAAGAGCCCCAGTCATTGGAGTCTCGTGATGGTGAACCCTGGACAAGGAAGCTGAGCAGAGTTCATGCTGAGCCCTGCCTGGGGCCACCACCACAGCACTGTGCTGGCACCAGTGCTCCAGGAAGGCAAATTAATCAAATAACCCTGAAAACTATCAAGAAACAAAAAATTTCCTCACAGTTCTGGAGGATGACCCCCAGAGAAAGAAGAGAAATACCTGTAACCATGGATGCTTAAAGGAATAAAAATTGATACTAATACACAAAATTATTCTCTAGCTGTTACTTATCTGTCTAACCACTCTGTCTCCTACTCAGTTGTATCGTGTTACACACAGTATTTCTACCTGTAGTAAAATGCATTTTTAAGGAAAAAGAGAACAGTTAGTGTGCCTCAATTTTTGCCTAGAATATATGATCAGATTTTTTTCTGTCATGAAGTGAGAACTGCAGATTGAGACTTGGAATGAATAAGGCACAAAAGTTAACAGAATCATAATTTGTTAACATGAAAAATATATTCCTGTAATAATAGTTTTTAGTATAGAAGAAAGACAGCAAAAGCATTACAATAACATTTAGGGCTTATTCTGAGTCCAGAAAAATAATCTATCATAAGCTCAGTTTTCAACACGAGGCCTTTCCAGATATAACATATTATGTACTTTGCCAGATCAAATCTTATTATACCAAGACGTTAGAAAGAAGAAACAAACATGCAACTTTTATTCAAATCAAAATTTTGAATTTTTCTTTCCTGTTATACCCCTTAAAACTTATTTGTAACACATAATTAAGAAAAAGATTGGAATTTCTATAAGCACAGAGATTAGTGTGGCCTGCTTGGGTATAGAAAGGAAATTAAATGCATTATCAAAAGCTGCAATTAAAATACACAGAAGTTTATGTTTAAAGGTGAAGACAGAATATTAAAAATATTAAGAAACAGAACCTGTTTGTCATGTTGTACAATTGACTGAACTAAGTAGAACATAACATTGAAAATTCTCTCTCTGTCTTAATGCTATATGATTTTTCTATAATTTAGTACAATTTTTATATTTTGCAGTGTGAGGTTTTCTTAAGAAAAATTGTAATGATTTGAACTGTAAGTCAGAATTAATTTTCCTTTTTTTCTATACAAATTCTGCAATGCTGCAAACAAAATTCCTCTGCTTCTTGTCTTCCCTCTTTCCTTTAGTACAGCATAGCACAATTTTTTTTTTTTTAATAATTTCAGGATATTTTCTCCTGATAGGACTAACAAGTGAGAGCAGCCCTCAGAGACCCTCCAGGCTGGGGATGGAAGAGAGCAACTTCTGCAGGGGAGATGGGGCTCTTTAGTGAGCAGGCTTTCTCAAGAGCTTTGGCTTTTGTTTCCTTTGGTTTTCTATTCTGCGGGAAAGAAAATCATTAATCTATGAATGAAACCTTAAGGTGCTCTGAGATTGGTTAAAAGTTATGTTTTTCTAGCAGTAAAAATAGAAAATCCATCTGTTGAACTGCTCTTTGATGTGACAGAGCTCCAGATAAGGGACCCCCAAATTATTATAATTTCATTTGACATTTCAAACACTGACATGCATAAAGTAAATATTTTCCTTCAGGTGAGAGTGCTTTTAAGAAAATAATGAAGAAAAAATTCAGTTAAAAACCAGTCAGTTCAAGTGAATACCAAATATTATTTATAATAGAATAAGTAATCAGAAGGGAAACATTCTCTATGTACACATAGCTCTTTTGAGTATAAGGAAATTCAAATTAAGAAGCAGAACTGAAAATGATGCAGTATCTTTTAAGATAAATCAAAATGTTAAGGAATGAATAGTGATCTCCCTGTAGCTCTCCCTGGAAAATTATGGTGTCCATGCATGCTTCTGCAAAACAGTTTAAGGAAAATAAGCATTGTTACTGTTAGTTCATTGCAGCATCCCCTGTTTAAGAAACATGTTAATAAATAGCATAGAAATAAGAAAGAAACCAAAAATCTCAAGACTTAAAAGGGTCTCATTTGCAGTTTCTATAGCATGGCTAAATAAAGCTTTTTCTCACTGTTTCAAAACAGTCAACAAAAATGTAGGAGCTGACAGCTAGGAGCAAAAGTGAGACTAAATGCAATTTTTATTAGCGAGGGTAGCTCACCTCTGCAGTGACCTCCCAGGAGAGTAGCAGTCTCCTGGAAATTTCTTTAGTCAAAATGAGATTATTTTTTTCTGAAAATCATGCTGCAGTTTACATTAGGCTTTACTCAGAATGTCTTAAGGCTTTTTAATGTCAGAAACCCTATCCAGTAGTTAGCAGATTTCAGATGCCATGTGCTGGCTAAAGTTGTTACAGAAATAGAGGCAAAAGCTGAGGCACACTTAGTGTTTTTACGCTTACTGAGTTTGGGACCTGGCTTCCTTCAGCCCAGGATCTTGGAGAAGTTGTGGGCTGGAATTAGGATCAAAAAATAGTCTTTGCTTATTTATGATTAGATTATGACTTTTATTGGCATCCTTGATGAAAAGGTTTGCTGGTCCAGGTACTGCATCACACAGAAAGCTGCATCTGCCTCAAAGGCAGAGGATGATGTCCCATATCTTAGACAAGCACAGCATCTGGTGGCACATGTGTGGGATGCAGAGGATCAGACATTGTCTGGGAGCACCTAGCACTAGGCAGAGACATTGCAAGGGCTATAACTACACTAGAGGGTCTGTGGAGTGTGTCAGAGTGGCTTAGGACTGACTGTTCTCTTCTCTGAGCCAGCTCCAGGATGTGGATTGAGTTTTCTGGGGCAACAACGTCATGAACCAGGAGCACTGTCCTGTCAGCTCATCAGGACAGTGGCCTTGGCTCTGTCCTGGAAGCACAGTACTGAAGACTCCACTACTTACTGAGCCTGCAGATGCTGGAAGAGTTGGATCTTTGACTCAGCATCTAAGGGGGCATCTTTCACTGTTTATGACCTGGTTTGTGTAATGACTTCAATGAGAAAGTCAGTTATTTCATTAGTAGGCACAATCAAACCTTTAACCTAAGCCCTCTCCTTCCCAGGGATATTTCCCTCTACCATGTAAGGGTTGTATAAGTTCCTAAACATATTTTCTGGCACATTTTCAGCCAGCAGTATTGTTTTGCACATGGGTGGATGGAATGATGGATTTCCCTTAAATAATGGGCCTCCTGTTCATCGACCAGCATGATGGTTTATGTGTCATTCCCCTGAGAGCTCTGAGATGAGGTGACAGCCTACCATCCATGCAGCAAGAGCTTGGGCTCTCTTCAGTGATTATGTTGTCCTTACTACTAACTTTACCTACTGCCCATGACCTACACTTAGAGGGACTTTTCCACTTGTTCTGATGTTGAAGTCTGGCTGAGTATGCCCGAGGCTGATAGTTCTATAGCTGAGAGGATGTAAGATAAACCCCTTGACCAGTGCCAGAATTCCAGCACTTTCTGCAACCCCATGCAGCCTTCACAGGTTGGAGAGAGATGTGTGTCTCTGAAGGAATGACAGAGCAGCTCAGCTGAGCACCAGGCAAAGGGCAGCTGTGTTTCCAGAAGTCCTAGTCCTGGAGTGAGAATACAGACTGCTCCTTGAGCATTGCTTACACAGGTTTGGCCGGACTGTGTGCCAAAACAGTGGTGTCGGTCATTGCACATCTTCAAAGTGATGTCCTGTGTTCAGGTTCTGCTGTAGTACTTAATTGCAGGTATATCTGGATGTTCAGTGTCAGAAAACAAACTCTTCTGTTCCCATAAAGTGCCAGTGAAAGTGTTTGTCCCCAGTATAGGAGAAAAGGTGCTCAGCAGTTCAAATTAAATATACCAAAAACTATTTATCCTGTTCATAGCTGTAGAGCAGATTGATATTTTAAGCAACACAAATAGCATTTCAGTTTGGATCTGAAAATACATATAAGATAGCTTTGAATGGTGTTGAATAAACAGAACATTTTTTTCATTATTTCTGAATAATTTGCCTGTTTACACGTAAAATAAGTGGAACTTATTTCACTGGATTTTTATAATGTAGAAAGTCAATCACCATGAAAGCAAATGTTCCCCTGTTCTCCCACTGCTATATTGATACATTGTGAAGGAAACATCGTTGACAGAATGGGTTTATGAATCTTTCAAAAATATTTTTAATGCTAATAGACATCTTATAAAAGAGTAACAACAGAATTGGCAAGTGAGTAAATAATTGAACGTGAACAAAAGCCATCAAAATCAACCTTTCTTTGGACTTTAATGATATCAATTATTCCTCAAATACTTTGACATTGATACATCACTTAAGAAAATCCAGGGTAATGAAGAGGGTCTGAGTGATTTCTGAAGCTACAGCTCTGCTTCTAAAACATGGGACAACTCTGCATGGAGATGGTTTCTCCAAGCAAATAGGGAGCCTTAAGCTTCTCTAAATGAAGTCCTTAAGGAGTGTTCATAGGGAGCAGAGAGTAGTGGAACTTCTTGGGATATTCCTGGTAGTGTTTTCCTTCAGAAGATGCCACCTCTTCAGATATGAGATGTTTCACATGAAAAGGGTTCATTTTGCTGAAGTTTTGCTGTAACCACAATGTCTGTTGAGTGTGGAGGGGCCCGGGCAGCTTTTCTGGCTGGTGCAGGGGCACCCTGCAACACTGATCCCAGAGCCAAGGATCCCATGCAGCTGGGAGGGTTGGGGTGACTGGCTGCATGGATAAGAGACAGGTTTTATCAGATATTTCTACTCTGAATCAATGCTTACTTCAAAAGCTAGTAAGACTCTGGAAAATTTATCTGCTTGCTTGAATAGGTACTATTTTTCCCATTGGTAGTTTGCGTCAATCAGGGTACATATGAGGTGATAATTATCTCCTTATGGAAGAAGGACACATACCATGTTTTTAGCATGCTTTAACATGTTTTTATATCTGGGGTTACATGAAGTTGAGCAGGTGAAAGAGCAAATCATTTATGCCTTACTCCAAAAGTCATTTCCATACAAAATCTATTTTCTAAGTAGGAAATAAAAAGTTATATTTTGTGTCCTTTTTTTCCCTGTGTGGCTAAAACATGAAAAATTGATTTATCATACTTTCTTAGGCACTTACTAAAAGAGCCACTGATGGCTTCTGACAAAACTGTGCTGATTTAGCCCTACTTAGGAATGTCCACCCATGAGCTTTTCACCTGGCCATAATCCCACCACCCTCAGGTAAGTTCACATACACCAGCCACCACTATCTGTGACCACAGCACCCCAGTCATGTCCCACAGGGCTGCCTTTCTTCCCTGGCTGTCAGTGCTTCTCCTGGAGGGAAGGTCTTCACCTGGCAAACAGCATCCTTAGTTGTCCTCAGTTCCTTCCTCCCTCTCCCCTCTTCCCCTACAGCTGAACCTGTAAATTCTCCAGTAACCTGTAATTCTCCAGTAAATTCAGTCATTACCAGTGTTTGGTAACTTCCTTGCCTGCTGGGTTTTTGGACATCTTCCACAAAGGCACAAATATATTTAAGAGCATCTACCCACAAAGCTGTCAACACGTTCAGTACAAATGCACCTCACTTTCTCAGCTCTGGATGGTACTTTCCAGCCCAACAATGTTCAGACTGTGTGACACTGCCTGTTACTCCAGCTTTCTAAATTATTCTCCCTGACAGACATTTTTCAAGAGTTTTTTTTTTTGTGTGTCAGCATTCACCAGTGATAAGCTGTTGTAAATATTTCACACTATTTAAAGCTTGCAGGCAGTTTTCTTTTTATTTTCAGCATTTCCATCCTGTGCTGGTTGCATGAGATACTTAAAAGAAGATTGAAGAATTTCCACTTAACCTCTGAGCATGGATTTTAATTTGTGTCAGGTCAGATTCTGGATTTAAATTAATCTATCCGTTTCCTTTCTTTCCTTCTTCTCTTAGGTTTTCTCTCGTCTTCATTTCCATGGGACAGTCTAATTTTTGAAAAAGATGTTCTGTTGCTTTTCCCATCTATGCTCAGTACATTTCCAGAGTTATCACAAAAACACATAGAAGGATAAGAAAACAGAAAAATCCACTCAGATCTCCCTTGTTCTTTCTAATGTGTGTCAAAATATCTTAAATTGTCTCAATCCATCTTGGAGAACAGGTCAGAATGTTGCATTTTTAAAATGTAGTGCTTATGAGATAGGGGTTTTTATAAAATAAGTTTTCTATTAATATTTCTCATCTTTCAATAAAAAAAAATAGAAGCACAAGGAGAGTTGTTCTGAAAAGTCAGGTTGTGGTCTCCTCCCCGTCCTCACACAACTCTTGCTGCTGCTAACAGAGAGCAGGAGTGAGAGAGTGGTCTTGGATGCTCCAAGGTCTGCACTGGCACTGCCATTTGCTCTCTACCCCCAGACCTGCCCCTCCATTCCCCAGACTGGGTAGGGAGCCAGAGGCAGCAAGAGGCATCAAGGTATCAAGAGTTGTTGGGGTTCTCCTGGGAGCTCTCCCCTACCTGCCATGGAGTCTGATCAGGAGTTAGACTTTGATGATCCTTGTGGGTCCCTTCCAACTCAGAATGTTCCGTAATCCTGCACACCTTTGCCTAGATAGAAAGGTAAAAGCAACTGAGTTTAAAACCAACAAGTGGTTTTGGGGAAAAAAAGAAAATCCAGACAAGATGAATTGTTTCAGTAAGCAGCTTTGGAAAACAAGATTTTGATAAATTGTTTCCCCTATTCACCATTATTTTATTCCTCCTAGCTGGTTTAGCCATTTACTTGCCAGTTTCTCCCTGCCAAAGCCAAGTCTGCTCCCAGCTGTGAGTTTGTACTCTTAAAATACTGCTTAAAAGCCACTTACATTCTCTAAATAAAAGAAAGGGGGACAGAGTGTTAACTGAGCATGAGAAGAGTCTGTGGATCCAAATAGATAATGCTGAAGCAAAAGTAAATATCAGCACCAACAGAGTGAGCAGAGGATGAGGTGTTACACATCCTCCATCGATTGCAGTGGTGCTGCTGGTGGAATGGCTTAGCAGCAGGAATCTGTCCCACAGACTCTGCTGCTGCAGGAATCCACAGCACTGTGTGGGAATATCTACTGCACAGGATGGATATATGACACCTGTGCAACCTGAGTGGAAACACTGCTTTGGTCTACCAAATAGCTTCACTGCTGAGACACTGACAGTCTGTGAGTTTCAGCTGCATAAATAATACCTTTATGAGCTTCAAAGGCCAGGGGAAGAAGTCTGTATTTCTGCTTGGCACAAATGGCAGTTAGAACAAAGCAGGAAATCTCTTTGTAATTCTGTCGGTGACATTATCTCCTGCATAAAGTTGCATTCAAATTAGCTGGTGTGGAGGAACAGCATGGGTGTAGATAAGGAAATCCATTAATCTTATGTTTTTCCCTGTTGTGCTGGTTTTGGCTGGGGTAGAGTTACCTTTCTTCACAGTGGCTGGGAATGGGTCTGTGTTTTGGATTTGTGCTGGACACAGTGATGATAATACTGGGATGATTTTGTTCTTGCTGAGCAGGGCTTGCATGGAGACGAGGCCTTTTGTGCTTTTCACACTGCCATGCTGGCAAAGGGAATGGGGCTGCCTGGGAGATTGGGAGGAGGCACAGACTGGACAGGTGACCCCAGCTGACCAAAGGGATATTCCAGACCCTATGACATCATGCAGTGTATATAAATATAAGTGGGGGGGTAAAAGGAAGAAGTAGGGCACTTTTGGAGTGGTGGCATTTCTCTTCCCAAGTAACTGCTACGTGTGATGGGAGCCTGCTCTCCTGGAGATGGATGAACTCTTGTCTACCAATCAAAACCAATTAATTCCTTGATTTTCCTTGTTTGAGTGGGTTTTGCTTTCCATATTAATCTCTTTATCTCAACTCACAAGTTTTACAGCTTTTACCCTTCCAATTCTCTCATGATCCTGCTGGTGGGGGTTACAGCATGACATCTGTTCTTCTTGCAGGACCCCTAAATGCTGCCCAGCTCAGGAAGACAGGGAATTTAATTGTGGCCTTGTGAAAGAAAATTAAAGAGATGTCAGCATGATGACTGTGTCTGCTGAAACATGTAGGTACAATTAATGTTTGGGCTGTTTAAAGATGTGAAGTGTGCGTGGATCACTTTATTGCTGGAGCAAACCCAGGTCACTCAAAGGGAATAAATATTTGTTTTGTTCTATAGTAAGTGTCTCGATTTAAGAACTATTTGTCCACTTGATCTGGGGTGGGATTTCTTTGGCAATTATCTTTTCAGTTGCACTGGGTCTAACAAAGCTCTGTCCCACTGCCCATGGGATCCAACTCTCAAGAGCTGGATCCTCCAGTAGGATCTTCACCAAGTTGAAACTGATGATATTGAATCTACCAGCTTTAACCCTTTCTGAGCTCTCTGCGAAGACCCAAATAAATGTCTCATCCCAGGCCTGAATGAGGTACTCAGCTCTTGATGAAGGCAGTAACCTCTGTACAAGAATTAAGCACTAATTTTTTTGGGGGGGAGAAGTCCCTGAGATGGTAGGAGCAGATGACAGTCACATACAGTGATGGTAATGATGACATTGACGCATTTGGCAGCAGACAGGCCAGGCCAGGAGGTGGGATAACTCCAAGGATCATGGTTTTATTACATTTTACACTTTGATTACTATACAGCAATTTGGCTTCCTGTTGTCATCCTTTCTTGATGTATTTTCTTAAGTGCTGTCTTTGTGTCTCTTAAATGTCAGGAGTGCAACTTTCTGCCATGGTCAGTATGATATCCAGTGGGGTTGACAGTCTGCTTTTCTTCAAAGAATTTATGATCCTCTGCTGTCAACCCTGCAAAAGGTCTTTTTGGGCTGCAAATTAGAGTGGCTCAGTTGACCTCCAGCATCCTTTCCAGCCCAAAGTATTCCATTAATTTGTGAAGGAGACATTTAGCTCCCAACCAAGCAGGTGAGAGGTGGATATGCACTTGAGTGGCTGAAAGGCCATAGACTCTCTCAGGAAAGTGTGATGGATGATTAAATGAATCATTATGAGTGTGTGGGCTCTGCCTTCCAGTGGGTGAGATCTGTTTCGCTCCAGCTTTGTCTCACATTATAAAGCAGGAAAAAAGTACTCCTCTGGAACTTTTTATTTATATTTCACAATAAAAGCTGTGACAGCTGGAATAAAGCCATTCATGGATTTATTCTTTTCAAAAGTACAGACTCAAATTCACAGACAAGTAGAAACTGTGGTAAAAGAAATAGAAGATTGGGACTTGCAAGGAAAACAAGTGATAAATCACAGCGGAGTGGGAAGATGGTGGGCAGGTGGCATGGCTCTCCCACTAACCATAATTTTTCAGGATTCAGAAGACTAGATGGTCCTCGTAACAGGTCGCTATACCTGGACAATTAATTTCTAAAGGCTGATAGAGCACTTGCCTGTGTTTCTGGTGTCAAGGAAGGGTTGAAGTGCTCATGAGATGTGGCTTTAAGCAAGACCTCTTGTCTGCTTGTACTTTCAGAGCCTATGTCCGTCTGTCTTTCTTTCACTGTGAGCTTTGTCTTGGCCACAGAGAGGAAATGGTCACAGAGGCCTTTAAGATACCAAAGAAAGTCTGAAGAAGAAAAGATGTTGTTAAAGATCAAACGTGCTGGAAATGCTAGGGAGGAAGGAACTGAATCACAGTGGAAGAAGGGGCATGTGTCGTATCTGTTTTAAAGTACTTTTTCAATAAGAGAAAGGCAACAGGTTAAGAGCCAGGCATAAGGCTTGTGAGCTCTCTTCTCTCTTGTGCTATTCTATTGGTGTGTGTCAGACCATAATAATATGGATATTAGGATGTTGTACAATGGGCAAAATTTATTGGTGGCATAGGCAATAAAGATAAATGAGGGCAAGGAGAATGTCACCTGGAGATTAGCTCCCTTGCTACTCCTGGCATTGTACATCTTTCCAGATTCACTTTTTAATTCTTCAATGCTGAAAATGTTTGATTTTTTTTCACTTACTGGAAGTTAAACTTCCTACATAATGTTAACATGTTAAAAAATTAGAACTTTATCAAAGATGTTATAAGAAAAGCCTTTTTTCTTATGTAATTTGTTGTTTCAACATTTAAGCACATTAGTTTCAGCTGAATGCTGTGATGTAACTGTGAAGTTGTAGCAAATAATTATGTCACGAAACTGCTCAAAGGATTGTCAGTCTTTCTCTCTACCCCAATTCCTACATGTCAGAAAATCCCTCTGTCTTTGCCTCACATTCTGCTGGGAATTTCCCCAGCAGCCTCTTCTGGGAATGGTGCCAGCCTAGCTGGATGTCAGCTGGGATGGCACACACCCTGGAGCACAGCAGAGGTGGTGTGCTGGCTGATCTGCACAGGCGTTGAACATTTCTGCCATTACACACTTACACAGAGGCACTGTGTGACAAGATTCCCACCAGCCGGTCTGCAGATGAACAATCTGATTACTGACAAAAGGTCATTAGTCCCCCAGCAAGAGGCTGTCTTAATGAGTAGTTAAAGGGGGATTGCAAACTTTGCGGCACTCAGGAAGGGGAAGCCTATGCTGCCATCCTGACATTGTGCATTGCAGGGTCTTGATGATTCCCAAACCCCATCCAGCATCATGGCCTCACAAAGCAGCTCATCTCATCTCATCTCATCCCTGCTTTGTGATCTAAGACAGAATTCAGAGGTGAATGTCTCAGCTCCAGGCAAGGAAAGGCAGTGACTCAGCAAGGGGACCAGACTACCTCCACTACAGTTCATTATGTGATTGGGAATCCAGAACAAGGGAGAACATTATTTCATCTAATGGCTATCAGTGTTTTGCTTGTCCATAGGCTATTTCTGCCCTGAATGCCAAAAGCATTGGGGCTTTTTGTTTGTTTCATTATTAAGCACTAGTAAAAGATGCAGCTTCTCCTGAGCCTGTGCAGGGTGCCTGAAAAAATGAGATGGCTTTGAGAAATGAAAACCCAAATGCAGTGGAGATGTATGTTTATAACAGATTATTTCATTAATCATAGCAGAGCCCTTACATGCACCAAAGCTAGGCTTGATTTATTAACTTCCATTGTTATTGATGAAATACTTTAATTTTTTTCCTAATTTCACATACACTTATTAATTCTTAAATCAAATATACATTACAACTGAAAATGCATGTTCTGAGACCAATTAAACTAAAGTACAGTGTGTATTTCTCATTCTGGCAAACAAAACCAGCAAGACCTTTGTGAATGTTCTTCCTTGTAGGAGTCTGTGTTTCACTGTTTGTCTACTGTAATGAATATTTTGACACTGCTTTTTGAGATGCTTGGGTGTAATTACTTGCTTATCTGGATGAACATGGTTGATTTTAAAAAATATTTCTACTTGGTGGGGTTTTTTCCTTTAAGAAGAAGAAAAATCTGAAAACTGTAAGTCAGCTATTTCTTCCGCATTTAGACTTTCCATCTTTCTCTTTGGAATAATTTGAAAAAAATGAAGGAGCTGTTTAATTTAAAAATCAAATATGAAACCAAGGAGCCCAACTGATTTTCCTAAGCATTTTTTCCTTGTTTTTTTATTAAAACTTTGCATTTTTAATGTTATTTTAATGAAATTAACCATATTGATCCAGTCTTAAAAATCAGATGTCATCCAAGAAAATAAGTATTTTCCCAAGTCCTTTACTAAAATATGGACATCGTAGATATTCAAAACATTAACTACAAAATACTTTTTCTATCTCACACAGCATTCTCAAACCTAGAAATGCCACACTATCATAAGAAAGTTCCTAATTAATGGTGATGTTTCATTCAGGTTTGATTGCAAATTACAATTTCATTGCAACCAGGGAGTACATTCTGATAATATTTCCGGATCCATTTTGATGACTCAAGAGGTCTGGATAAGATTTGAGTGAAACAGTTGGTCTTCTAAATGCTTCTTGTGTTCATCCCATTATTATTTAAAAATCACTTTATATGGAGTAGATTGAATTGGCCAAATGTCCAGATATGCTTCATTGCTGTTGTTATAGGTATTGTTATTATTAACATTATTAATAATAATAAAATAATAATATGAGAGCTATCAATAGTAATGATGGCATCCACAAGGCAACTATACAAATATTATGGCTTGTTTTGCAGTCTCCTCCTGACTATCTTCCTGCTAGAAAACTTGGCTTGAAATAAAAAACCCTGAGGTATCTAACTTAGATAAAATAGTAATAGAAACAAAGTAAATTACTTATCACAGCAAAGTAAAGAAAAAGAATGTACCAGCTTGCTAAATTATATGGTAAATTTTTAATAATTGGGATTTTTCAATTAAGATTTTTTTTTTCCTCTACACAATATTCTTTGGAACAGAACTTTAAACTGACTGACTAAAAATCTAGATTTATTTCTGGAAATACCTTCTGCAGAAAGCTAATAATTTTTTGTTTTGCGCAAACAGGTTGAATTTTTCAAAAATTCTGTCCAGGAACATAAAGAAGTTGAACATTCTAAAAAAATTACAGGTTTTGTTTAAAATAACAGACAATTTTATGCCTTTAGATTCTATATTTTAGTTCAGGACATAGATCAAAGTTGGAAATTTTTTTTTTTGTCCTTTCGAAGGAAGGACTTAATTTAGGCTTCACTACTGTTTGTTTAGCCCTTCATTTCACTGCAGTACATTTCTTTTCTTAGGAAGGGAAATATTCCAAATCATGGAATCTTTATGAAATTAATGACCAGATTTCCAAGCAGCTCTACTTTGGGACTTGCAGTACAACTTTTTATACCACAAATCACACTAAATAATCTGTACAGAGAAAATCCGACAATGTACCTGTAGACATTTTGCACAGTCAAGGTGAAAGAGTTGCTGATCTGTGATTAAAGGGCTTTCACATATACTTTAAATTAGGCAACAGCTTAAGTATAAAGTTTCATAAATGAATATTTGATAACTTGTCCATGAATTGTTCAGCTGCTGCTTATAATCAGCATCAGAGATTTAAGAAAGTAACTGGCACAGTGTTTTCATTTATATCAGATTTGCTCTTTTTGATATATTCCCAAGAGAAACATCAAGGAACTTTCATAAAGACTAACATTTAACAACATTAATTGCAAAGAGTATGTTAATTAAGTTTTTTTTGACAGAAGCTATCTCCAAATAGTGCAAATTTTAAGAGCAGCTACCGTCAGTGGAGCAAGTCCTGTTGGTCTCCATTTAACAAATATTCACTACTGAAGTGGTTTCGTATCCTTGGTAATTTCCAGCTACATAAACAAGTCCTGCAGAAATATTAATCATGCTCATGTTGGTGTAAAATGTGTGCTTTTTAACTTCTTTAATGATTAAAGCATAGGTCCAGACTTATGATCTTTACTCAACAGTAATTGCAAAACTGTGCTTTAACTTGTTAAATTATCAGAATTAACCAAGTCCACAGAGAGGAATCACGTTACTTTCCTGAGTTTAATCATTCCAGGGAAAGTTCTGACGCTTGTAGTAAGACAGAGGTAGAAGAGCCAAAAAGTATTTGCTTAATCTTTATAGTACTTGTCTTGTAAATGACAACAGTGCACAGGGTGCTGCCTGCACGCTGACAGCTCTTTGTAACTCGAAGCCATTGAAGGCAATGACGCAGTTATTCAATTATTACAATTTCTGTAGAAAGAGGAGAAGCTTTGCAGTATGCAAAACACCCTAGTTCTTTCTTGAGCATTCCATATCTATCTGAGACTTTAAAAAAATCAGGAGTGGGGGCTATTCTTGTCTTGACAGCTGAGGTGCTTTACAATGCACCCTCTGAGGATGTATGAGGTCTGTAAAAAAGATTGTAGTAACCCCTGCCTGCTGGCTATGAACCAGTCAGACTCAGATCACCTGCAGGCATGTTTGCAAATTTTCACTTTTTTCCCAGTGGTGAGAAATAAAGTTTACATAAATATAATGAGAAAGTATTTTATTACTGCTCTCATACTTAGATTCACATACACAGATAAAATTTGGCAAAGAAAATAAATAAACAAAAAAAAAAAGGAAAAAACAAAGAGAAGTAAGTTTGGCATGTGTTTCGAGCCAAGAATTTGTTCAGAATGAAGATGATAGCTGAAGTGTAGAGCAACATTAGAGTAGAATAGAATGGAAGTCAAGTAGAGGATGAGTACACTTTCCTTTTCTTCAGGTGTAAACTTTTCCTTTTCTTCTCCTTTTCTTCTTTCCCTTTTTTCTGCAGGTACAGTTCCACTGTGGGACTACTGTGAGAAGGATCTGTGTTCTGTGAATAAAAACCTCCAGCAGCTTTAATTGGCTTTTACAGGAGACAGCTCTTACAAGTAGTCAGAGGCACCATACAAAGAGGGAAAGACTGTTTCCACAATGAAAACACTGTGGTCCAAGGATGTAACAATGAATTTTCCTCCACTTCAAAAATACCCCATGTACTAGAAATCTGCTAAGATAGTGGAATGACTTTTTACGCTGTCCTAAGAAGGAGAAACCTAGTCAGGATGACCTTCCCTGTCTTAGTCTTAGTGTTTTCATTAAATATCATAAAAAGAAATATAAAAGGCCATGTCTCTCACTCTCAATCACCATCTGCAGAGTACTTGCATCTCCCAGATTTAATTCCTGGTGGGTGGACTGGAGTTCTTTCAATTCATCAATTCCTGGGGAGCTTTACAGAGAAGTTCCTTCTCTATCTGAATGTGGATGGTAGGATCAGAACAAATGCAAAGTTTATTACTATGTTTTATATTAACACTTGTAATTAATGAGCAGAATACTCATGCACAAATGTCTCTGTAGATGTACATATAATGTATAAGTGAATTAAAGAACATAATTTATCTTCGGTTTGCCTTTCTCCTCTCATCTGGAATACCTGACTGTCTGTAATAGTGATAAATTAAAATGCTCTGAATACTACATGGTATAAGAACCAGTAGTGATCTATCCTAATTCTCTTCTGGCTGCTAAAAATCTAATTTTAAATGAATACTTCTCCCTTAACACTTTGAAGTAACTGCAATTATGTCTATTTGGGCCAGACTACATTTAGCCCCTGAAATTCAATAAACTCCGTTGGCACAAGAAACTAACACCCAGAATCCTATGAATCTAGAGGCATAGATTTTTCAACTTGGACTCTTAAATCAAAGTGTTTGACTGCAATTCACTCTGCAGGACTAATCTCATTTACTTTAGTTTTATGAAGATGTTCTTTTGTTTAGAGCCAAATCAAACCTAACAGGTCAGATGGTGGACATTGTGTTGCAATTCCAATACCTGGACAGCAACAGGATTAAATATCCTGAGGCACAGAAGGAAGGATAACAATCAGTGACAGAGTAGCCAGAGGCAGGGGATAGAGCATTTTCATGTCAGATAGCCAATAAATTCCACAGTCGTGTCCATCTTCTATATCTTTTCAGAGAACATAAGAATGATAGTCTTAGTGCTTTCCAACCCAGGGGGAAAAAATAGCTCCCATGTATTCCCACCCATCCTTCAACCACAGCTTAGGGGCCATATTCTCAGTCAATACAGGTTCAAAATTTCTACTAGCACTGAAGCTGGACCCACCATGGAAAGCTGAGAACTCTCTCTATTGTTCACCTGTAACTGCACTTTATCTTTCTCTTCACTTTATAACAGGGCTTACCATTTTATTTCTTGGCCTCTGATCAAACACTAGCTAATTACCAAAGAAGCATGGAATTTGAATGATTTGCAGATAGCATCTCACAAGAGAACAAAAAGCTGCATTTTGAAAAGATAAGAAAATAAAGATATTTCAACAGGAAGTCAAACAGCAGGATTCCAACACTGAGTGCTAAAAGAGCCCCAGATCATCATACTGGAATGTGTCTTAGGCTTCATGAGAAGTGGTAACTTCAGCTTGGAGAATATGATCGGCTCTGTTCCACTGAACACAGGAGACACCTGATCTCAGTTACTAGCCTTATCCAAAAGAACAAATACATCTCTAGATCAATTCAGGAGTGTGAGACAGGAAGCATTTCACACAGAGTTTTGTTCTATTTTCTGTCTTTTATCTCCCTTTTCCGAAGACATATCATCAGGAGAAAGCATGTTGGAACTGCACATGTGAAATGCCAGTCTTGCCTTTAAAAACTAGTTCCAGGATCTCAGCTGCTTCCCAGAATTAGCACACTCACATGAGGAACCGACCTTATCTTCGGATGTCTGGTTTCTGGCTTGTAAAAAGAAAAGCTGGGAAGAGAAAACTATATTTCTTCCTACTTTTTTTCCCATGTTCACCTCTAATTTCAGGGATTGATTTATACCTTTTATTTTTTATTTTTTTTAATAAGAACAGTAACTGTAAAGAAGTACCAAGCCAAACTACGTGGTTCTCACAGACCACAGGAACAGAAGGTTTTCAGGTTGCCACCAGCTGCCCCTGGACACCTGATTTTTCTGGGAGGGTGTTTTACTAACACCAGCACAGCAGTCCAAGGGGCACTAGCAGTTCTCCTTTCCATCTACCACTTTTTGACAAATATGTCAGCTCTACATTTTTAAGGTATTTAAAGCTGTGCAGGCTTTATGTTTCAGCCTGTTGAAACATTTCCATTTCTTCAGTCACAGGTCTGAAGTACCCTCTGTTCTGAACTGCAGTGGCCAGCTTCAGTGTGGCCTTGTATCCTGTTTATTCCCAAGTCAAGTGTTTGCGTACCAGGTTGATGTCTACCCTCCCAGCTTTGCCCCCTTCTCTTGCACCTCAGCCTTGTTGGGCTGACCTGTGGAGTTGCCAGCTTTCCTAGAGCCCAGCCACAACAGTGCAAGTCAGCTTGAAGTCAGAAACACAGCTCATCTTGAGTCAGTTTGGAGGACTAGAGCAGCACCACACACTGCATTTCTTTAGGAAATGAGCTGGTATCTGGGAAGAAGGAACCCAGTGAGATTTCCCCATGTGGTCTGTCTTAGAGACCCCATGGGAGCCTGCCTGTCTCAGCAATCGCTGAAACTGGTTTACAAAATGTCAGTGCTACATCAAGGGCATCACTAATGTTACATAGTTTGGATTTCAGTCTATTTTCAGATGCTTGAACCCTTTTCTGACTGCATATGAGGATGTTTTGATTGGGCATGATGTCCCCAGGCAAGCCACCAAATGCACGACTCTGTGTAAACAACACTGTAGAGTTTTTTTGATCAGAGGTCTTCCCTTGGTAAGTCTGAGCTTTAACATTCACTGCCCTCCTGAGTTGTGGAGCAAATATGTGCATCTCCTGATGGGCAATTCCTCTGGAAAGGATGGCTACAATTTAGAGCAGTTGGTTTCATAAGCAATTACTCTGCTTGAAAGACAATCATAGTAAGACACAATTTATGTATGCTGTAATAAAGATAAGAATTTCTCAAACACACATAACTTTTAACTTTATATGCAGGCTAATTATTCTTATAGAAACACAAGATTGCTCCTCAGGCTCCAGAGAGCAGTTTAATCAAAAGTGCTAAAATATAAAGAAAAGTTTTTTTGCAAAAAAGACAGAAGTTATTATCAAGGCATTAGTGCCCCTGTTTATCACCAAGGCTGAATAAGCAGTGTTTTGTGGCACAATTCTTCACTGGCAAGAGTGTCCCTGTGTTTCAATTCAGAGGAGACTCAAAAGTGCTATTCCTGAACATAATCAGGAATCGATTCTCCCTGACACCACCAAGCAATTACAGTACCATTAGGTTCCATTAAGGTGGAGACACTGCCAAATATAGACTCAGCAATTAAAACACTAAATGAAAGTTTGTGATCTCCATACTTTCCTATCTTTTGTGTGTCAAAAAAAGCTTGTCAAATCAAATAAGAACTGAGAATTTTGACTGAAACTTGTGGGAATCAAAAGTTCCCAAACTTTACCTATATCAGAGCAAAGATATAGGCCCTGAATGAAATGAAAAAGTCACACTGACCTGCATTGTTCTTCACTTGAAAAGATTTCTGGAAGTCACCTGTTAATTTATTTTAACATGATCCACAGTTGTTGTTTTTAAATTATACAGCAAGTAAAAGGTGTACCGTTTCGCTTCACCTTCATTTTTACACGTTGAAACTCTACAAAGAATGATTTTCCCAGAGGGAGAAAAAGTCCCCAAGTAATCAGTGATCAGTATAATGAAATTCAGTCTGGGAAATACAATAACTACCAGGAAAAATGCCTGAAAGCAATTTAGGAAACATCTAAAATCACAGGGGGCATTGTACGGTCAGATTCTGAAGTTAATGGAGAGATTCTTAAACCCCAACAAATTATATCTGAAACTTACTTCTGTCTGATGGTGTCTTTTGCTGAACAGCCATGCTTCTGCTCCATACAGAGTGCATTCAGAAAGACAGCACACCATGGCACAAATGGTGCTGTGTGACTCCCCCCATCCTAGCCCAGCTGGTGCTGTATGCCTGCTTCCACCCATGCCATGCTATTACAAAAATGCATCAGCCAGCTGGTTCCCATTGCACCGAAATACTCTCTAAGAAGCTGCTCTGAACAGCAAAACAACAACAACAACAAAAACCAGCTTTATTATTTTCAGACCACAAATGCAAGCAGAACATGATGTACGATTACCTTCTCCCACAGCTCCATCTGATTTTCATATTGAAAAGAAAGAGCACTTCCATGATTTGATCTCCCATGTGCAAGGGGAGCTATTTTCAATTCAAGGCTGCTCAAGTCAGTGCCCTCCATGCCCTGGGATGGGAAAAGACCTTGCTCTTGACCACCCTTGAGGGCTGCCTTCATCTCAGATTAGAAGGGGGCTTCATCAAAGAAGGTCATTGCACTATCATGGGCAGTGTCATGTGCTGCTTTTCTCAAAGCCACCCACCACTATGGGGTCCTTGGCCTTTTCCCAGATAGGGTGAAGGTCAGCTCCCCATGGGTTCTCCATACTTTAGATTGGCATTGCAGGCTGAAAAAAACCCCTGAGTTTTCTTTTGTGTTCTCTGTGCTTTCCCTGTTTCAATTTTTAAAAACTTAATCCTTGTAATTGTTCTGTTCTGCTTCTGCTGCAGCAAATATATATTTCTGGACTGCAGCTCTGGGAGAGATTCAACCCAGCAGGTTAGTATTACCTAATATCATTGGATACATCTCAAAGGAGCTAAAGTAGAGTTACTGCTACCAGGGGTAGAGCCTGCATCTTCCTGTTCACTTTAATTTGACTTCAAGAGAAGCCAAACTACTTCCAGCAGCCTGCACCAGACAACTGCATATTCTTGGTTTATATGCACATTTCTATGTGTTCCAGCTTTACCAGAAGCCAGGGGCAAGGGGAAGGGAAGACATCTGTGCTCACTTGAGAAAATTATCTAGAACCTCTCCTCTCCTGAGCGTCTGGAAAAGCTTGCTGTGTACCCAAGGGGTTCTGCCATTCTGACACACCAGAACTTATCCAGCTACTTGCTGAAGTGTGTCCAAATGCCTGAACTTCCACAATCCACATTTAATAAGCACAACACTGCTTTTTCCCATGCTGCCACTGTCAGGGGATGGCACAGGCAGCAGCAGGTTAACAGTGACAGCAATTGGCACTGAGTGCACCTGGGTTACAGCAGAAGGTGTAGTGTGACAACAGAGGATAGTAAGGTTGGTTTGGTTTTAGTAGGCAAATGCAGGCTAGCTAATGGCCCCTTCCTAATGAAAGTGCTCTGCTTTTGAGCCAAATCACTAATCTCAATCCATTATTCTTATCAGTCTGTAGATGCTGGAAACAATAGACTTCTTTCTATTTTTTATTAAGAATGACAACAGAACCGTGGAAATTACCTAAATGGCCTGTTCATCTGATAATTTTATTTCAGGCACTGAAAAAAAATGGCACCAGAAACTTCTCAGATACAGAAATATTTTCTGTGACACACTAAAAAAATGTATATGACCTGCATTAATGGAATTAAACTTAGACAAGATAAACATTCAAATTGTCCTTGAATTACAGTTTCCTTCAAGAGCACTACACTTGCTGAATGCCAAGGACCTTTCAAGCTTAGATGCAGTACAGTTAAAACACTTTCCTACCTTTCCTGCCTAAGCTACACTGCCATTTTCCTTCACTGCACTTCAAGACTGAAAAATTTAAAATAGACTGAAACAGCCAAAAACCCCATGCTGAGAATAGTTTTTGTAACTCTCTCATTCCTCCCTCATCTCTCCTAATCCTGACAGGCATGCTACCTTGACTCCTTGTTGTGCAATTGACATATTATATCTTCAAGAATTTATCAAACCCATTTGCCCTGCCAAACAGATGGGTAGGATTTGCATATGTTGCACTGGAAATAGAAAGAGGCTAAGTACAAATTTATTAATATATTTGAATGGTTCTTGCAGGTGTAGAATGAGAAAAACATAGAATAAAATAAAAAGCATTCAAAGATGAAATGTTATGGTTAAAAACTCAGAGAAATTATCTTAAATGCACTGGGTATAAAAATATTAATAATACTTGAACTATATCTAGTTTCAAACTAGAGATGTCAAATATTAATTTCAAGCTTGAATAAATGCAACATTTAAATATTCATGTTTAAATATTGAAAACATTTCTTTATCCACTCTTTACATGGATATAATCTGAGAATGTGGATTTAACCATTAATTTAATGGCTTTATTAAGATGACAACAGAATACCTTAATTGCAGAGAATATTTATTTCCATACTCAGTAGTGAACAACAATCTGCCCAGCAAGCAATTTATGCAAATTGACTTTAATTAGAACTCTTTTTTGCTTTACTAAAAATATAGAATCAGATACTTTATATCTTACAGTGCTGACTGTTTGATTTCTTGTAGTTCTTTAGTGGTTTTAGTCAAAATTTAAATTAAAACATCTATTTAGGACACCCACTTTCCTGTTTGAAAAGTTGATTTCTTGTTTCTGAGTGTGATGCAAATAATTTTGGGAGAGGGAAATAAACAGACTGTTTATATTCAGTAACAGATTGTGTGCATCTGGCTGTCCACCAGTGATAATTGAAATTCAGAAGAAATGAAACTCTCAGACTCCCATTCTAATCACATCTTCTCATTGAATTCTGAGATGGTTACATATTTCACTTGAAGGAAGAGCAGTAAATATGGAAATTTGGGATCAGGGACTAGGAAAAAGTGTAATAAAAACGGTAGGAGATATCTGTAATTGTTGTATGATATGATGAGGTTTATTTCCTCTTCATCTGCTGTGTACTAAAGGCATTTAAAAATTGAGTCACTCTTATGAGGTTTTACAAATACTCTGAAGTTTGACATTTAGTTCATCTCACAGGTCTCTGAAATATTATTCTTAACACAGGTATAATTTTTCTAGAGATGTATAGATCAAAGCATGAGGAGAGGATTATAGAATCATTTAGGTTGGAAAAGACCCTTAGGATCATCAAGTTCAACCATAAACCTAACACTGTCATAGATACTGAGAAAACCTCTACCCTGGAGACCAGCAGATGGTGGCCAGAGAATCTGCAAGAAAATGGGCAGAACCCTTTGTCTCGCTGTTGCCTGAAATAAAAACACCAAACTTTCCAGATGGTATTAAGAGTAATAATACAAAAAGCAACACTTTAATGAAAGCTTTCAGGTGCACTGTATAGCTCTGTGCACACATAAAACAGGATTTCTACAATTTTTAGGTTCATTCAATAGGCAATCAGTTGCCCCAGTAACCCACCCTTAGGTCAGACCCTTGCAGTTAGTCCAGGGATCTCCTTGCCCTGTTTCTTGTTATGTCTCAAGTTCTGGTGGAAAACCAGATGTCATTTTCAAAACTCCATTCTTGAAAATGAGACTAAACAGAATTTCAAGAATGTGTTATGAAGGGTTAGCCTATTGTTCTAAAATGTGAGAAAAAGGGCAGGAAAAGTACTAGAAACTATATAACTACTAGACTAGCAGTCTACAAAACTATGAGTATATGAAATACACGTATAAAAAAAAATCCTTAAGCATCACCATGACTGACAATAATTGGAAAAAGTAGGGCCTGCATAAATTGTAAAGACATAGTATGAGTGAGGTATAAAAAAAAATATCATTAGGCCCTTTCCCATTTTAATATTTTTTGTTGACTCTTTCAGCCTTTGGAATGTACTTCCTATATTAAATGTATTAGAGGACATTTTATTGCCCATGACTCCTCAAAAATGTCTTTTAAGAGCATAAACTTGTCTGCATGTTCTGGCACAGGAGGCATTTTTGAGACTGCATTGCTCAGAGGGAAGGCCCTGACTTGAAAATGGTATTACAAAGGGGGTCAAAGATACAGCTACTCCTATGGCTGTGATCTCAAACGAGAGGGGGTGTTGTTGTTTCCATGTGATACCTCATTGAAAATGGCGTAAAATATATTATTTCCCTTTCTTGCCTAGCAGCAGGTGTGTGCAGCAGTCAACATTTTAAAATGTATTCCCCCAAGCGTCCCCATGCCTACAAGGTAGGTGTGAGATTTTTCTCTGCTACAGGATAGGTGGTTGATGCAATTTGTCATGCAAGGTCTCTTTATAGTGAAGGCAGAAATGGGCATGTTGAGAGCCAAGTCCTCCCACCTGGATCATTAAATTAGATTAGATTAGATTAGATTAGATTAGATTAGATTAGGTTAGATTAGGTTAGACACTGCACATATAAATTGTTAAAGTTAGGGGAAATTTTCCTACGTGTAAAAAATGGCCTTATTTTTGAAACTCCTCTCAAGAGTGGAGATTGTAATTTACTATAGCATCTCAATGTGGGTATAGGTTTCTAACTTTTGAGCCCAATATTCAGAAATGTTGGCAAAGCCACACTTGAATAAAATACATCATGTGACAGGCATGAACTTCAAAGTTTTTAACTCAAGAGCGTGATGAGGTTCCTTTGGGTTGATGATATGAATTGACAGTACTACTGGAAAAGATTAGGCAGGGGGCTGCCTGTATCGACAAGCCACACGTGATCCTTTGCTGAAGCCTCTTGCAGGCAGTTTGAAGACTATTCAAAACCAGGATAAGTCATTTACTCCAATTTTAGCTAGAGTGGTCGGCGTAGGTTGTTGCATATTTAGCACAAAAGCAGCTTCTTCAAAACAACACCACGCTGGCTAGACACAAGGAGTCGTGACTTGGGCATGCTCCATCTTGTGGGATAAAGTCACTTGGTGGGAAGCACATGGCCGTCTTAAAATCATATGAATCCTTACAAAACCAAGCAGAATACCAGCCACTAAGCAGTCACATCATTCACTATGTTTGTACTGGGCTCTTATTACCCTATCCTGAGGACTCAAAAAGCCTCTGTGCTTTCCAGTAAGAGTACAAACAACCAGAAGCCACCAAGAGACTCAGATGACCTTTTGTAACTCATGGTTCTCTCAGCTACTACTGACTATTTTGTCTCTTTTTTTCACTACCTTCATTGGTAGGCAAAAAATAAAAAAGTAACAAAAAAAATAAAAAAGAAGAAAAAGTGATAATGTTCTCATATGAATCATCCTTCCCACTAAACTGTCTCCTTGAGTGGCAGTTGAGTTTGTTAGTCATCCATCGTTTCAAAATTGTGGGTGGCAATTATCCAGCATTTCCTCTAGGTGTCAAGTCACATGGATAATCCCCTGGGGTATGTCATTACACCCACTGGAACTGCTGAGGTTTTGATGTCCCCATCCTTCCAGAGAAGAGGGTATGTGTTTTCCTTCCAGGCTGCAACTGCAAAGTTTTGCTGTGTTTCTGCAGATTTTACTCACAGGAGTCTGCTACCTTCACAATCTGTTACAGCCGCTGTCTAGTAAGTCCAAGCTGGTAACTCCATCAATGGCTTTCTTCTTCAAAGATGAGGGAAAAACATGTGTCTTGAATGGAAATGGAGCTGCTCAGCCATACACACATAAACAGAAATGAAATAACAGAAAACTAAGGTGACAAACGAGATTCGCATTTGTCATTTTAGTTCATGAAAACGGCTACTTTGGTTTTAACCTCAGAAATCTCTCAAACACAGCTAGCTCAGCATTTTTGTCTCTGCAGAGAGAAAGGTGAGAACAGAAGGGTCTCAGTGTGGATTTAGGAAGGACACTTTAGAGGGAAATGCAGCCTAGGTGAATAGCCAGTGATAAAGCCACAGGGCAGCAGCCCTTTCTGGGGAACAGAGTGGTGTCTCCAGAGGGATCAAGGTCAGGCACCCCTGTTGGGTTTTGGTCTGCATTGTTGTACATGGGACTTGACAAGCCTAGCCTCACATTCAGGGACAAAAATCAGGCACAGTAGATGCTTCTGTCTGAGATGGTCTGATTTAATGTGATTTTATCTCCTTGCTGTTGGACATCCCAGTGCTCTTGGGTTTGGAGGTGTTTTGCACCTACCCCCTCCTTGACTGGGCCCTCCAGATTGTAAGGGGCTGTCGTGAAGCTCTAATCAAGCCTGCCTGAATTATTTCACCTGTCTAACCAAATCTTGTTTAGACAGGTAGTTCACACTTTTTTGAATCATCATACTTTCCACCTCTGTAAAGACAGCTCAAAACCTGAGCCTTAGTATGTGTATATAATTGCCACAAAGAACCAAAAACCAAATATCTGAGCAATGTGTTCAGATTGCTGTAAGCCCTTCAGGTCTCACAGGAGTCTTCCTCCCACTGCAGTTGGTAGGGTTGGAATCACTTTTTCATTATATTAATGGAAATCTGCAGCAAACTCATCAGTTCTAATTCCTCTGACTGCCATGTCAGAGCAGCAGGTACATATTTGTGGGGTTAGTTCTGGCATATTTTGTCTATAGAAATAAGGAATTTCAAGAGCTAGTTACTTCTTAATAGTATTGTGCATGTGAAATTCTGTAATGATAATATATAATGATTGGCCATTGTTTTTGTTGTCTACATGAGGATAATTTTTATTCCAATTCAGTCAATATGGGTTTTAGGAGATGCATTCAAATAGACACAAAGTGAAAAACTGCCATGCCGTATTACATCAGGCTGACTACTTGAGAAGCAGCACCAAATCACTGGTCCACGCTGCATAAGAGCCTGGATGAATGTCAGCCAAAGGTAGCCAGATGTGTCTGCTAGACAAAGCTTAATATGGTTTAGATGCAAAAAAATTCTGTGGTAACAATGACAAGCAACTATATGACCATTATTTGTCCTTATTTCCTCTTATTTTCATCCTTATTTCCCCTTATTTGTAAAGAAATTCTTGCTAATACAACTCAGCGTAGTACTTGTTGCTACAGTGAAGTTCCAATTCAATGAGAGTCTTCAAGACATTAGGTACTTTTCAGAATAAATCCATACAATAATGAAAACAAAAGATGGAGCAAAAAATGCCAAATGTTTTGATGAGTCATCCTCCGTCTGATTTTGAATTAAATTTTGTCATATGAACTGAAAATTATAATTCCATAGTGAATATTATTTAAATAAGTTATTTTTATTGTAAAAACAGAAGGAGGAATCTAAAAAAAAGTGGAACACAAAACCCAAAAAACTCAAAAGAGGACTGGTATAAAGAAGAATAGAGAATTGAAAATGAAGAATAGAGAACTGAAACAAGCAAAAGAGAGGAAACAGAAGACAAAACCATAATAAGTCACAAGAAAGAGTGCATTGACATTCATATTGATTTCATATGGCTAAGAAAGAATGCCAGCTCAGCAGTCACTGGGTTACTCACTCTCTTGCTGCTGTTAAGCGTGCTCTGTTTCCCAGAGGTGATGGTTTCATCCACCATGCTTAGCTAAATTGTGGGACCTCCAGCCACGGGAGGGGTAAATGCTGGCTGGCATGAAGTGGCAACCAAAAAAGTTAGTTGAAGAGAAATCTGGGGACTTCTCTTAAATACAAAGCAGGAATTTGCTGTGCTGTTAGAAACTGGTATTCTGGAAAAGCAGAAATATTTCAGTATACAGAAGAACGGAGAAATTTTTATGTTATTGTACTGCAACATCTGCACATCCTTTTTGGCTGATGTTCAGCTCTGAGTTAACTAAACCTTCATTCTATTATCATAGGTACTCTTTAGAATCATGGTATCAGAGAATAATAAAATATGCTGCATTGGAAGGGACCCACAAGGACCATGAATTACAACTCCTGACCCTGCACAGGTCCAAGAGTCACCCCATGTGCCTGAGAGCATTGTCCAAATGCTTCTTGAACTCTGTCAGGCTTGGTGCTGTGACCACTTCCCTGGGGAACCTGTTCCAGATAAGCCCTGTCCCTGTGGTGAAAAACCTTTTCCTGATATCCAGCCTAAATCTACCCTATTTCAGCCTGATGCCATTTCCTCAAATCGTGTCGCTGGTCACCACAGAGAAGAGATCACTGTCTGCCCCTCTGCTCACCTCATGAGGAAGTTGTGGACTGTGATGAGGTTTCCCCTCAGTCTCTTCCAGACTGAACTAATCAACTGACTTCAGCTGCTTCTCCTTAGTCTTCCCCTCCATGTTTGGCAAAGTTTGGACAACATGCCGTGTACCTAGGGGAAATTAAGTTTGAGATCTCTTGACTTTTCTTGCTGATCCAGGTCATTGTAAACTTTATCAACGTCATCCTAAGAAGTTTCAGTCGAAGCAGTGCTGGCTGCAGAAGATTTCTCAGACCTATACCTAGTGGAGGTTTGAGTTTCTCCAAGGTTGGAGATCTTCACCCAACCTTATTACAGGAAAAAATGAGGAGGGTTTAGGTGTAAATGGAATTCCCAGTACTTCAGTGCATACCCTTTGCTTCTTGGCCTGTCACTAGGCACCACAGCTCCATCTTCCTTGGACACTTTAATGAATATTTATAATCACTGTTAAGATCCCTCTGAGCCATCTCTTCTGCAGGCTGAGCAGTCCCAGCTGTGTGAGCCTCTCCTCACAGGACAGAAGCACCAGTCCCTTGGCTCTTCACTGGGATCAGTCCTGCTTGTTGTAAGGAGCCTGGCCAACAGTTATCTAGAAGGGGATTTGCCAAAAACAAAAATGAAAACAAAACAAAACAAACAAACAAACAAAAACCCACAAAAAGCAAAACAAAATAACTCCAATGTTTGCTCAAACAATGGGTCTTGAGGAGCCCTTATAGGCTACCAGAGAAGGAGGCCAAGTAAATGTTTTATTGAGTAATCTACATACCACTCTGATTGCAGAGGATTTTGACTCTAATAATCACTTTAATTCTAGAATTTGATTTTGTTACTAGGGAAGAGTTGGATCATGGTGGGAAACCTGCCTGAACAATCTCTCACAATGTGGAATTACCTGTATTTTAGTAGCTGATATCTTAGGCAAAGAACATGTTTCACTATTAGACCAGAAAAAGGAAACACATGGAACATCATGGTGTTTTTACTTGATTAACAAATAGGATGCTAATGATTGACTATGAACCTTGGAGATGAAGTTTATGTAAAAGTAAGGAAATCAAATGCAACTAATATGTTAAAAAAACTCAGGTCTTTTAATGTGAAACTATATTTAAGATGCTTGATTTTTGGATTTGTCTCTGTGTCCACAGTAGTTCTTTGTTTTTCCTCTGAATTTGGCCCAATCCCTCTCTGCTTTTTTTATCACAACACATATTAAAATCCATCCCAATGAATGCCACTGGAGAATGAATGGGCATAGATGTAAAACTTCTGTTTATAAAGACAAAAAAATTGGAACAGTTGGCAAACAATTGTCTTTCTTTCCCTCTTTTATACTTTTTTTCATTTTTTTCCCATTCTCTTTTACCTCCTTTAAAAAAAAAAAAAGAGGAAAAATTGCTCTTGGACTACAAATAATAAAGAAGCAAAGCAAATTTCCCAGTCTATGTATCTTGCACACTTTGAGAGTTATGAGTATTGGATGTGTATTTCTCTTATGAAGTCCTAAGGGATTTTGCTAGTGAGAAATATGACCTCCTTCATCAAGAGATAAAAAAGTCCTCCCTGAGACAGCATTAGTCTCTAAAAATTCTGTTCATTTACCTAGTTTTCATTTTCCTAAAGGACAGCAGAGGTTGCATTGCATGGACAAAAGCTGAATACATTTTTCAGTCACGCAATGTCTGCCTTTAAATTGGGGAACCTTTGACCTTGGGTATTTCTGCCAAGATTGATTTTTCATATTGGTCTGGCTAAAATGAATCATGGCCAAAAAAGTATTAAGCATTCTCATTTTGACTTTTTTTGTCTACAGCATTTGTCTTGCATTGCATCATTAAACCATAAGTTGTTCCTGCACTTTTTACAGTGCTATTTTCTTGCTTTCCTTTTCTTCTGTTTCTTGTTTTTTTTCTCCTGAAGATTTTAAGCAAAAGAGAATTTGGGATCATGTAGATTTGGACAGTTTAGAAATCAAATGCAACAATCAGAAATGGGCTTTACAAGCTGATTTAAGGTACTAAAATTAATTACTTTTAATGTACCTATATTTTAAAAAATTATGCAATACTAGCACTATTGAGATTCAAAATAAAATACCGAATGTCAAAAAAATTAAGGATGTTAAAAATCGACTGACTCCCTGTTGAAGATACTCTTTGAAAATAAGATGTCAGTCTTAAAAATATTTGAAATAATCAAAAAATCTTCAGAGTTTAAAAAATTATTATTATGAAGACATTTGACCAAGAAGTGGGCACAGGAAACCTGAAGAGTGAATTCTCACATTGGAGTGAAGATATTTGTGGGGGCAGCAGTTCATGCACATACTAAGATACAAGAAAAAAACTCAAACGTAACCAAATCAGTAACTGTTATTCAGTTCTCTATTGCTAAGTAATCATTATGTTTGTAATTTTGTTCATGTTCGTGGATATTGTTCACAGTGACTGGGGAAAGCTTAAGTTGTAATAAGCTGTTCATGATGTTCATATTATTCAAGACACTTTAGCATTTAGAAATGACAGGTTAAGGCATAATAGATGAAGAAATAATCAATCCCATTTCCTTGAAACCAAGAGCAAAACATGGACATGAGGCAAAATGCAGCTACAGCTACCACAAAAGCAGTGGACAGCTCTAATTGCCATGGAAGGCACCAATATCTGCACAGGAAATACTGATGTTCTGTGTTCTTCATGAATATGAAAAATTCCTAATCCAGGACAACCTCCATGGGAAAGAAGAAAGCAACTCTTCATGTATTCAGAAAGAGCTCCTCCCAAACACCAACAATGACAGACAGAGAAGGAAACACAAAGATGACTGAAAATGCACTAATGAGCATAAAAGACCCACATGGGAGAAAACTGGATGTATTTGCCCAGTCATATTTGCCATAAAATCTCTAAATACAGTCCTGTGTTGGCAGAGTAGTTTGGAAAACACAGGAGAGAATAAATATGTCAGTAATGAACTTGGCTCATGCTTTATTTTTCTTTTAACATTCATTTACATGTTTTGTCAAACCCATTCTCAAAGATGTGATTGGACATTTTGTGAGCAAACTTCCTTTGACAGAAGAGTTAACAAAGTAAGTTGATTTTCAATGATAAAATAGGCTTCAAGGGACACAGATATCTATTTTGTAGTAGGTACAAAATATATGGGGAAGTAAACTATAGGCTTTATTGTTTTAGTGTTGCAGCTATGATGCTCATTACATCACTAAAACTAGCTAATGAATAGCTGTAAGCATTAGAGTCAATGCAGGAAGGTGAAAGACCTGCTTCAGAATGCTCTTTATAAGCCTGCCTGGACAAATAAAAAAATAAATAAATCATGTAACTATTACTGTAATTTCATACCAGAACTTAGAGGAATGACAATAAAAAACATAAAAATTATTTGGGCTGATACCATTAAAAAACTCTGACTTATTTGCTTTTACCATCAGGATGCTGTTCACTGTCCCCAGCTGAGCAGTACATCCCCACTGAGGCATCTCCCAAGAATAGCACCTGGTTTTCCCCAACAGGGACATGGAGAAAATGCCTACCTGCAGCAGTGTAGCTCTGCCAGGTGTGAAAGGATGGCAGGGCTTGCCTACTTCCATGGCATCACCTGTCACAAATGAGACCAGCTGGATCTCAGCAGGCTGCTATCAACATTGCAGCAGGGCTGGTCCTGCTGCTCTCACTGTATGGTGCAGAGGAGGCCTAGAAGATCCTGCAAAACGCAGCAGCTTCACACCTTTGTCTGGATATTGGTTGAAGTCTGAATAATGTTCTTTTCAGTATGCTTTCCTACTAGTGCCAGACATGTGCTACTTCACGTGCCTAGAGGTATTGGCACGTGTTACCTCAACTAAGACCTCCAAGGATAGTCTTTTCATAAGTCTTTTCATTCCTTCTTTGGTTTAGTCCCTGTGCAATGCTGAACTTGTTTCAGCCCATGAATACATATCCCTGGTATTATCAAGCAATGTTGAACTTCAAAGAGATGCAAACATGAGAAAGTAAAAGCCTGCAAAGTCTATTTATTTAAGAGGTTTCCAGTTTGACTTAGGCAACGGAATTAAGGGCAGAACCATTTTACAAGTTTTAGTTGGGGCATGGAGTATGAATGAAGACAACTTGCCTCCTTACGTGAGTTTTGCATCTGTGTAATCTTGGTTACAAGAAGAAACCTTTATGCAGTTAAATAAGAATTAAGAATTGCCTGCTCTATGCATTAGTAAAAATTGATACTTCAGATATATATGGGGGTGGTTCTTTGCAGATGTGCCTGCGCTAGTGACAAGCACAAAGTCTGGACCCAGTACACCAAGCTGAAGGAACATGTTTGTGAGCACAGAGATAAACAGCCACACAGTATATTGTTTCTTGTGCCTTCCTAGGAGAGACCAGTTTTGACACGAGTACTAGAATGCCACACAACCCGTGGTCTTTCAAAAGCAGCTAGTGGGTGACTGGTCAGAAATAAGCCTGAAAAATTTAATTGAATCCTGTGTAATCTGGCAGCCAGTAACACTGAGAATTACATCAAAATAATACTGCATAACCCTAAATGCCATGAGCTGTCTTTTATATCAACTAGAAATTGAGAAGCATTTTGTTTGATGGTCTTGGCATGGTGAGCAGTGAGAACATTCCTTGAAAGATAAAATTAAGTCTAGTCTAATACCTAATGCTGTCAGGGACCTGATTACTTAAAAACTAGGACTTAAAAGAAGATAAACTCTTTCTTTCATTTAGCAGCCAAAGCTCAAGTGTGGGAGCTCAGTGTGGGAGTTCTGCCCAGCAGGCTGTCCAAAAATCACTGGTTCCTTGAACTTCTGTCACCTTGGTAGGTGCCTAAATCCCCCACATGCACAGTGACAGGGGATCTGCAAATGACCCTGTGGCACTTGTCCCACATGGTAGGTGAGGCTGCACCCCGAGGGCAGGGGCTGGTGCTGAGCACAGCTGCTTGGGGTGATCTGACCTTCACGGGCACTGGCACCGCTGCTTCTGCCAGCCAGGAGCCTCAGCACCCATTTGTCACTGAGGGAAAGGCTGTCCTCTCTTCCTTTTTCACAAACCAGTGTATTTTCACAAACCAGTTCACATCCCACTATGCATGGGATTAATTACCCTTCCTTCTCCACCGATCATTCAGACACCCCAGACCATAGTAAAATACTAATTGCAGGTAACGCTAAAGTGTTTTACTGTGCAAACACAGTAAAAATAATATGGACAGATATTGGAAAAATTAAACATTATGATATCTGACAGTAGCAAAAGTAAATAGAAAGATATGTTCAAGGGCTTTTTCTGAGCAGCCATCCTGTACTGATGTTTTAATCCATCCATTTAAGAATTGTTTTGAGCATAATACAAATTGCAAAAACAGTCTCTCTCAAAAGAGCCAATATTCTTTAGAAAGTTTGTAAAAACTGTATCCGTGTGAGACAGACTGGAAGTCAGGAAGCAGTTCTGATCAACTTATTTCTAAGACCATACTGGCATCATCACATTTCCTGCTCAAGGAGCAGACAAAAACTGTCCTGAACTATCCTCATGAGTTGTGAATTATGGATGTATCTCTGTGAACCCTTGAGTTTCTGTCTGAAAGTTAAATAAAGCAGAAGAATATACTTTTTTCTCTTTTCTTTAGTAATTGGATCCTCTGCACAGATCCTTCTATCTATTCTTTTTACATGGCTTTTGTTTCCCTACACGGCTATGCAGACATATAGCCTTGAGGCTTTTCTGCATTTCCCCTTTTAATACTTTAAAGAATGTGTGTATGATCTTCCTAGATATTGACACTTTTTATTTTCTGAGTAATCAGAGGTGTTTATGCTTCATGAATGTTTGTACTGCTTTTTCCATGCAAATACATCTTTTCACCAGGAAAATTCTGTGTCTATTTCAGGCACCTGATATTCCTGCATTGCCTTTCACCAAAGGTCAGTCACTGGATCCAAGTGCTTCAAATCCTTTTAGGCAGCTTTTCAGACATGCTTCAGAAATAGTATCTAGATATATCCACAATACGAACATCACCTTGTAAGAATAATAATTCATTTTTAGTGAACAATTGAAGTGGAACTGTACAATTCCACTGCAGAAGAATGTCTGTTTCAGCACACTTATAAGGGTTTTGAGAGCATCTTTTAATAATGCCATGTTCTGGAATGATGGCAATTTCCCTAGAAAATTGTCCACAGATTCCTCAGTTTCAGTTATTTTAGGGGTAAGAACATCTACCATATTGACATCCGTTCCCATCAGTCTGGATGCTCTTTTCAAAGGGATGAGGCTGCATTATTCCTTAGAGCATCTCTGCCCTCTGTGGCCTTACCCTCAGCAACAGCCCTGCCCTCTGACTCTGCAAGGCTCCTGCTTTGCATGCACGCTTACAAGGCTGTGTGCTTTGAGCTCTAGTTAATGTTTAATTAAACAGAAAGGCCCAAAGTATTAATAATAAACTAAGTCCATGGCAAGCAGAGGAAGAAACATCTGCCAGAAACTTTATCCCTTTGTGTCTTCTAGCAATTCTTATTGTCCCTGCTGTTTTCCCACGCTATCTAACATTCCTAACGAGGAGCACACTTCCCCCACTCTCTTCCCATGTCTCCCAGACAGTCCTTGCTTGATTTTATCTGCCTTCCACAGAAGCGTGCCAGGGGATGTTCCTGCCTCATGCCCCTGCTCTTACTGGAGGTCACTCCATTTGGGCTCTTACAGCTGAGCTGTTGTTCTGCACAGCCACAGGTAACCACCACTGCACATCTCCACATCATTTTTACACAGGGTGATTTGTCCTCAGGCCCCAGAAATGATCCCCCATACACAGAGAAATGCTTCCACCTGACATTCTCCTGCCTTCATCTTTATTTTCTCTATTCGCTACAGGTCAGCTCTGCAGGCAGAAATCTCTGCCAGAGTCTGCATGTGTTTACACTAGACGTAATCACCCCAGTCATCAGGACAAGACACAAGGTCTTCAGATTCCCAGGGCCAAAGGGCTTGTACATCTTTGCAGTGATGGTAATGGTGAAGAAGAGAACTTTTCTTTCTCAGTAAGACAAAGCTGGAAACATCACAGCAGTTGGACAAATACCTTGTAGAAGGAACAAAAAATATAAACACACAGATATGAGAGGAAGTAAAGGACAAGTAACTCACACAGATTCACCCAACAGGCCATGGAAATGTCCATAATTAATTTTCAGCAGTATGTGTTCTCAGTTCTTTGGCCTTCTGAAACACTTCTGGAAAGAAACCCAAACTTTTTTGGCTTTCAAACTGTAGTATTAAATAGCCCAAAATAATTAAAATTCCTACTGCTGTATAACTTTGACAACTCATTTGGGGTGGGTTGCATGCATTATGCACTAGATGTGAGCCACTCTGACCTTCCACGGGGCTCCTCTGCAGCCAGCTGTGCCCAGTTCTCGTACAGCATCTGCTGAGATCCAGGCCAGCTGCCAGGCTGCCCTTCCTGCCTCCTGCTCTCCTACCCCCTCACCCACTGCCTATGCTAAGCCTCTCCATCCCTCTCCTGAGCTCTGATGTTTGGCTAAGCAGTTCCAATTTGATTTTCCATCCTTCGTCTGGTTTACTTCCCCTAGAAGAAAAGGACGGAGGAAGAAATCTCTGCTCAAGCTCTGCCTTTGGCATTGCTTCCCTCCTGCCTCTGAAACTTGTGTCACCATCTGATTACAGGGCAGATCCTGAGCTCTACTGAGTAGATAGTAAGATCTCCATGTGCATCACACACCCACACTCACACACCCTCTCCTTTTCCACAGTCTCTGATGGACAATGTTTTTGTCCTAAGGTAAGAGCATTAGTGGGTATTGCAGTGGGATGAGCTGCCTGAATGCTCACATAATTGACACATTCCAGAAATGGGGGAGCTGAAATGCTCATGATTGACCTCTGAGCCCACCAGTATGCACAAGGCTATAAACTACTGCTGGAGACTGGGCCAACTGGGCAGACTGCTCTCAGGAAGTTGCAGGGTGCATCCAGCTTGAAGACAAGGAACACTCACTTTTGAACAGTTGAGTAAAAGTGTGAAGATCCAGTCCAACATGGGAGATAAAATCCTAAAGTAGATACATAGGTGCTTTGCAGTGGTGAATTCTGCAAGGCTGAAGGCTGTCAACCCGTACACTTCTCACCAAACCTGCCTACATTATAACCTTTTTGGCATAGACTGTAGACCAAATCTGAGGCCAAGGGGACCTAGCCACACCTAGACTTTTCTAAGAAGTTAGGAAAGCAAGGGGATCTCACTGAAGCTTGCTCACCTAACAGGAGGGATCATCACCTGATTATAATATAATCTATTGTAATATGTAACAGAGTTTTGATCTAGATACCACACTGACAATATTTAGATACTGTATTTGCAATAAATCTAAACATAATCATACATATGATCGCTGTGTCCTACTTCTCAAGCATGGCCAAGAACCTTCTTTTGATGACATTGCCACACAATGTTGCCTGTCTAGACACCTGAAGGATACCTGGGGAACTGATGCATATAAAATCCAGAATGCTATCATTTGAGAGGAATCTCTGGAGAACACCCAGTCCTACCTTCTGCCCAAAACCTTCTGCCCTTCTGCCATATTTAAAGTCAAATCAGATTGTTCAGGGCAGTGTCCAGGCAAGGTACATCCAAGTACGTGCCTGCTCAGATGTGTCTCTGGGCACCTGCTCCAGAGAGTGACCACCCTTATAGTGATTTTTTATTTTTCCTACTGGAAGAATGCTTTCCTAACAAGAACTACCCTTGCTGCAGCTTAGATCTACTGTTCCTTGTTCTGTCACATGCACTTCTGGAAAGAGACTGGTCCCTCTTCTGTGTCCTCCCCAAGAGGGCAGATGAAGAGGGCAGTGAGCTCCCATCACTGACAGCTCTTACAAAGGTTGGGAGCTTCCCTACCTCTCCTTACCCTTCATGTACTGCAACCCCTCCCCTATCCTGGTGTCCTCCACTTGACTCCCTCCTGTGTGGCAATGTCTTTCTCTTACTGGGTATCCCTAAACTGCATCCAGTGCTCCAAGTATGGTCTCACTGGGTGGAAGAGGGAGGAAGATCCACTTTCCTGCACCTACCGACCACACTTTTGCCAAGACACCCCAGTGTGTAGTTGGCTTCCCTGCTGCCAGGCACAAAGCTTCCCTGGGGCAGCTTGCTCACTGGTCTGCTGAGAACACTCTCCATCCCCTCATCCAAATCTCCAATAAATATCATAAACCATTGCAGCCCTGGTACCTCTCCCTGAAGGATGCCACTAGTGACTGATCTGTCTGCTGGACTTCCTGTGGCTGAACACCATCCTTTGAGAGTGGCAGTCCTAGCAATTTTCCACCTAATTGTTCATCCACTTATCCAGGTCTTATTTCACCAGCTTGGCCTTGGTCATATTATGAAAAACTATGTCAAGAATGTTGTAGAGGTCAAGACAAACAACATCCACTACTCAGCTGTCAACCAGAGCCAACAAGGCAATTAGATTGGTCAGAGGTGATATGTCTTTGGTAAATCAATGCTTGATGTCTGAATTCTCTTTTTGTCTGTCCTGTGCCTGGACTCACCTCTCAAGGGCCTGAGGTGAATCTGACTGGTCTGTAGGTCCCTTTTAGGTCCTACTTGAAAAAGGATGTAACATTTGCCCTCTCCTTATCATCAGAAGCTTCCCTGACGGTCATGACCTTTCAAAGACAGTAGAGAAATGTTTCAGAGCAACATTGATCAGCATTTTTTGGATGATGCCCTGCATGTCTAATTTGCTTTAGTGGTCCTTAACTTAATTATCTTCTACTGAGGGCAATGCTTCTCTCCCCTAGGCTCTGCTACTCATGTAGATTGACTGACAAGAAATGTATTTTCTTCTGCTGCAGGTAATCAAAATTATTTTAGTTGAAACTTCAATTATTTTAGAAAATTGTGGGGTTTATATCCAGTCCTTGATGGTTTTGCACTTTTTGCATCTTTTTGATGCAGCCATTGCATCAACAAAAAGTGTCACATAGCTATAATTATTAAAACGTTTTGCTCCCATCCAGTGACTTAATATCAGGGAAATTTACATGAATTAATGGATAAGTATGTCTGATTCAGGTGATAAACAAATGACCAAATTGCACCAGATGTGTGGAAAGTTTCAGCATCTTGTCTTAAAATAATAATTTTAGATCATCTCTAGGCCTCCTGGAAACTTAGAACTTTCTATGTCTTCCCATGAATGCTTGATTAGAGGACTGTGTTACTCAAATATCAGGTCTTAAAAATACTCATTGTTTACTAAATAAGAAGAGCTGGACTGCCTATGGAAATTTAAATTTTCAATGCAGCAGATGCTAACAGCAGACCAGAATTAATCCAGTTGCATCTGTAGTTTCATGTGCACAACAGAGAGCACAAGTTGGTCACTTTATTAGGAATTTATAAGAATGTACTTATAATACATTTTGATTAGTAGGAGTTTGTTGATGCCAAAGCTTGAATAGACAAGACTGAGACCTGATATTTCTTTACAAAAGTGTTTTGGAGTAAGAGAAAACCATGTTAATGTATTGGGCAGATAACGTTGTTGGAAATATTGATGAAGAGATTAGTGCTTGTAAAGGGTTTTGAAGTCCAGAAACCAAGAAGAAGCTGAAACCGTATATGCCCACAGCCTGTACAAGATCATGCTGAATAACAGCTCCTGTGTACTTGCTAACAATATTTTCTGAATTATTTTTAATAGCTTGCATGCTTATTCATATGTGCAGAAAATGCAATATATAAATTGGAATTTCTTCCAGACATTTCAAGATGCCTGAGCACAAACTGGCAAAGACAATCTTTCACCCAGAACAATGATGAATGATATCTTCTCTTGTCTCATTAGCTTTGACATAGGGAAAGGAGTGCTTTACATTTGAGCTTGCCCTTTTCATACAACTCTGGTCAGAAGAGAAAGACCTTTTCTAACACTGTGTAAAATAAAATTACTTTAGAGGAAGAGGCATCATCTGACTGCCAGCCAGGGATTTTGAGGGAGAGATTTGTCCTTTGTACAGTATGAAATTGAAATGAACACCTAAACTTAGACTCCTGAACTAACATCTAGTTGAAAGTGACCTGGATTTCAGACCTGCAGAATGTGAACATTTTGAAAAGAAAATAATGGGAGCTGCAGGAAATATGACCTTTCTGGTTTGTGGAAGTTTCAAAATTATTTAGAAGTTGAATAATAGTTCATAACTCTTAATAGCTTAATGAAGCAACTATGCACTCTATCTTTAAGGAATCCAATTTAGAGATTTTAGCTTGAATTGCAAATGCTCTTGCTAAGCCAGGTCCCAGAGAAATTGTGTTGTCTGGAGAGACAGACTCCATGTCCGGTGCAAGAGAAAATGGATGTATCACCATGCGCCGAAGCAGCTTTGATTCACTGTAGGGTGAGCCTTCTTTATAGTTTGTCAGAGGTTTTTCTGGGAGGCACAGAGCTTTGTTTCACAACTCTTCTTGCCTCCTTGGAGCACAAACACCAAGTTTTGAAGAAAACCTGTGTCTTGTGCATGAATGAACACAGAAGAAGAGGTAGTGAGAGACACACCTTGTTAATCCTCTTTGACAGCAGGATTTGCAAGATTTTATCAGGGAGAGGAAGTTCTCTGTGATGTTTGGGAGACAGCCCCAGATGGCAACGTGGCCCGTCAAACTGACAGTAACCAACACACACCTTGTGAGGACTTGTCTGGAACATAACACCAAGACCTGTTCCTAATGCAGGCTACCCTGCATGGCCTTGGCCAGGTCACTGCCATTAATGCTTGTGAAACTGATGTATAAATACATGCTTTTTACTGCTTTGGGTTATCCTTTCCAGCCAACAATATCTTTGGCTTCCTAGGTTCTCAAGTCAAGGAGGTCTATGTGTCTCAAAACAACAAAAACATATAAGAAAAGGGGGAAAAAATACCCAAACCAACAATCTCAAAATAAAATTAAAATCATAAAGAAACAAACAAATAAATAATTTTGATGCCCCTAAAATTGTTGCTTAGGAACAAACCAAGTTATCCCACCACATGCTACTTCAGTATGAACAAACAAACAAACAAACAAAAAAAAGAGCTTAAAGCCAAGTCTTTATTTGCATTTTCCTCTGCCACTTGCAAGATTTCCAAATGCTGCGCATACCAGGGGGAAATGGTTTGTCGAATAACCCTTCTTCAGGCAGCATTCCTCTAGTGGACATGAACAATGGAAAGTTTATAAACTCTGTCCTGTGCAGTTTTTTATTTATACATTTCTTAGAGCCAAAATGCCCAAACAACCTGAAAACACATTGTGTTTGCTCAGAGTTGTATTCAAATGTTCAGTCTCCTGCCCTGTCATTCATGAGCAGAGCATGTTTCAGAGTCTAACATCCTGCAGGACCTGCTCCAAATGGCTTAAATACAACAGCTATAAATAAAATAAGGGGGAGCTGTGAAAAAGAGGTACAGGCAGAATGGTGTCATTGAAGGAATGGAGTAGCCTATCAGAGAAGCACAACATGAAAAGCAGGTTGAGCAAGTTATTAAGCAGGAAAGCATCTTATTAATCCCATTCCATGTCCTTGAATGCTGTTTAGAGATCTGCTTCTTCTGGTAAAGTCATCAGTGTACCAGGACTGAAGATTAGGAGATGCTCAGATTCACTCAAAGATGAAATAGAATAAGCATTTCCATTTTTACATGGAAATAGTAACAGCATACAAAATTGTTGTAACAACAGTATCTGTATATCTGTTTCAACAGACGTCCACAAACCTAGAAATAGATCTGATTCTATGCCAATCTTTATGGTGTATCATCACTAGGGGGTTTCAGTCTGTTGGCACTATGTTAAAATTTCCTGGATTTCAGTGTAACTGGGAAGATGTATCCTAGTCACACTGTTTTATGGGCTGCTCCCAATTCGTTCACCTTAGGGATATGGTGGAGTCCCAGTAAGGTTTATTAGACCAGGAGTTGAATTTGATGGTCCTTGAGATCCCTTCCAACTCAGCATATTCTGTGATTCTGCAATTTTGTGATTTTTCTTATTTTTCTAATACAGCTCCCAGCCCATAAGAAAGAGAGGGAAGGCATTAGCACAGCTTTCATTATGTTCTTCATTGTTTTTTCTCCAACTTTCTCCTTGACCATTTGTCCCCTTTCTGGTACGTGTCTGGTGATCAGCCTATAGCTCAGACCAAGGTCAAAAGAAGAGTCACTGCTCAGAACTCTTGCCTTTCAAATCTTGCTCTGGAGCTCATTTCTGAAGGGATAGCTGCAGGATAGCAGGCTGCATCAGTCCTGAAGTGCCTGTCTGTCCTTTGAGATGTGCAACTGCAAATATAATTCTCAATGTTCCTTAAGTGTTTCAGTGAGAACACTGAAGTAGCACACACCTAGTTACTAAAGCTTCAGGGTTTGTTACTATTTTTATCACTGCTGACACAAATATTTTCCAGTGAAAAATAGCTGAATACTGAATACTGAGCGAACACTGAATTTGTATGAACCTCAGGTAACCCTGAAAAAACAAAACCACTTTAAATAGCCAGGTAGAGATCTACTGATCTCACTGGCTGGGAGAAGCCAAGTCTGTTTCAATATTTTATGATTTGAAAGGCATTTTCATAATGGGTCTTCTAAAAACACACTACAATTAACAGATTTACAGACTGAGTGTGCATTTGCCACTCGGTTAAGTCACAAGATGATGGAGATAAATGTTCAAATTAAATGCAGAAGAAGTGAGAATTGTAATATGACTGCGATTTCAGCACTGTAAGAAGAAATTTACAGATGACATAGTGTTGTGGTTTGACCCTGGCTGGATGCCAGGCACCCACAAAAGCTACTTGCTCACTCTTCTGCTGCAACTGGACAGAGGAGAGAAAATTTAACACATGGTTCATGAGTTGAGATGAGGACCAGAAGAAACCTCATTAAATACCATCAAGGTATTTAAACAGGCTCAACTTAGAGACATAAAGTGAACTTATTACTAACAAAATCAGAGCAGGATAATGAGAAGTAAAATAAGCCCTTACAAACACCTTCCCCCCACCCCTCCCTCCTTCCAGCTCTACTCTCCAGCAGTGCAAGGAGACAGGGAATGGGGGTTGTGGTCAGTTCAGCACTCTTGGCTTTTTCCACTGCTCAGGGAGAGGAGTCATTCCCCTGCTGCACTGTGGGGTTCATCCCATGGGACACAGTTCTCCGTGAACCTCTGCAAATGTGAGCTCATCTCATGAGCAACAGCTCCTTGTGATGAGTCCATCCCATGGGGAACAGTCCTCCCCAAAGTGCTGCAGTGTGAGTCCATCCCATGGGGAACAGTCCTCCCCAAAGTGCTGCAGTGTGAGTCCATCCCATGGGGAACAGTCCTCCCCAAAGTGCTGCAGTGTGAGTCCATCCCATGGGGAACAGTCCTCCCCAAACTGTGGGTCACACCTCCATGGGGTGCAGTCCTCCAAGGACAGGCTGCTCCAGCCTGGGAGCAGGACCCCTCTCCATGGGTATCCCACAGGATCACAGTCTCCCCTCAAACACCCACCCACTCTGGTGTGGGCTCCTTCTCCATGGGCTGGGGGTGGATCTCTGCATCTCCATGGCCCTCCATGGGCTGGGGGTGGATCTCTGCATCCCCATGGCTCTCCATGGGCTGGGGGTGGATCTCTGCATCCCCATGGCCCTCCATGGGCTGGGGGTGGATCTCTGCATCCCCATGGCTCTCCATGGGCTGGGGGTGGATCTCTGCATCCCCATGGCTCTCCATGGGCTGTGGGACACAGCTGCCTCACCATGGGCTGCACCAGGGGATGCAGAGGACTCTCAGGTCTGGCTGCAGGAGCACCTCCTGCCCTCCTGCACTGACCTTCTGTGATGTGTCTCATCCTGAGATTCACACTTTGGTACTACCTAGGGAAGTAATGCCACCGCTCCACTAAATAAAAAGTTGTTGAACAGATTGACAAGTCTTTGACAAAATGTCAAAATTAATTGCTTCACATCAGGGAAGGTCTTAGAAATACTGAAAGTTCCTACTATCACTTAAGTATAAGCAAGATAACAGGCACTTATGACGTGGAACACTTCATAGCCTTTTAAGAGGATTTTCCCCTATGAGAAAGAAAAAGGCCCAAAAATTACAGCTGAGAGAACAAATGTTCTTCAAAAATTATCTGCTCTTTTTTCTTCATGTGTATAGCCTATATTATTTCAACTATAATGTCCCTGATACCGAGTTACCACCTTCCTGCATATTGGGACCGAGCAGGACCCACTTGCCAGTGAACTGCACAGTAAAAGGTGATTGAGCTGTTACAAGCTGTGGCCTCTGACCAAAGGAAAGAGCTCTTCCATGTTGTGAAAACTAGTTTTCTTTTTCTTTTTCTTTTTCTTTTTCTTTTTCTTTTTCTTTTTCTTTTTCTTTTTCTTTTTCTTTTTCTTTTTCTTTTTCTTTTTCTTTTTCTTTTTTCTTTTTCCTTTTTCTTTGTTTTTTTTTTTTTTTTAACAAAACATGTGCTTTCGTTACTCAATATTAGTTAAGAAGATAGCTGCTACAAAATGTTTTACGGACATATCCTGCACTTCCCTTTTGGGAAGGGGATGTGTACATAGATTAAGTGAGCCAGCAACCACCCTTCCACAGTTTTCTGTAAAGTTAATTTAGTTTGAAAACTAAGCTTTGTTTTCTGAAAAAATCAGACTTTTTTCCTACTTATGACATCTAATGTAGTGATGTTTTGATTATGAAAGGAAACAGGACAGAAGTAGAAGAGAAAATAGGAGCACCTTGACCCACTGGGAGTTAGGTTTTATTTTTCTGCTAGGATAAACAACAGATACATTACTGTGGCGTTGCTAACAGCTGGCACAATCCAAACCATTCTCTGTGTTCTGTATACTCAGTGCCTGCCAAACAAAAAGGAATCTATTCTGCAAACAGCCCTGAGAAAAGTCAGCACCAGGTAACACCTTCTCCTAATAGGACAAAATGTGCTGGTTTCAGAAATACACAGTAAAAAGGACCCCCAAGACACCAGCAAAAATCAGAATTATATTTGGATCCCCTTTCCCATTTTCAGAACTCTTTTTTTATGGATTTATACTGCAGAAATCTGATGTTCTCTGGATAATGACTGTTTTTTTCAGGACGTGTATACTTGTATTTTGTCATGGGCTGTGACTGCTGCTGTGCTTTTACTGATAGAAGAGCTTCAATTGCTTTGAAAACCAGGCCTCTGGCCCCCATCTGAACACACTCACTTCTTCACTTCTGTCTCAGCATTTACACATCCCTAGCATAAAAAAACACAAGGACAACAGCTCCAAATAGATTATTCTAGCCCTGCATTTGTTTCTATGTACATAAGAGAGATACACATAGATATTTATGTGCATATATAACCAGAGGTTTTTTTGGGCTCCCACTTTTTAATGCTTCAGGTTCACGTGCTATATTAATAGTAAAATAAATTTAACATGAAAGCCAAGAACAACTTTTAAAAAAATATTTTTCTGTCTTTTTTTTTCTGACTGATGAAAATAGATATACAGAAAACAGATATAGGTGCATATACCCAGATAATAGATACACTATATATGAGGACATGGCCATTGTTGATATGGTCTCAGCATGAACAGGAACAGCAATATAAAGCTGTTGAGGTTGTATTTTTTCAAAGGATTAGTGGTGAAAAGCAGCCTGACATTTGCTCTGAGATCTAGATTGAAAAGGACAGTGGTGCCTGAACAAAAGAATCAACCTGCCAACACTGATGCTTGCCAGGAGATTTGGGGATGTTCCAAGGGGAGTCATCCTAATGGTACCCATGAGTGCAACTTCTCTGTCTGGTTAGAAATTCCTAACCAATCTGAGGAGAAAAATTCTTTTTTTTTTTTTTTTTGGGTGCTAATCAGTTTTTGTATAACCCAAAAAAACCTCAAATATGCTATAGGCACACTAATCAAGTAACCTTAATGAGCAGGATGAAATAATTGTACTGTGTTTTAGGGTGAAATAAGACACTATTCCTGTGATCAGTCAGAAGGAATAACAGGAAGAAAAACAGATAAGGAGGGACCAGTCACTGCCTTTGGTAATGGGCACAGGCCACCAGTCAAATAAGATGAGTTCTTATTAACTACAACCACGAGAACATATTTTGCTGTTTTATCTTTTCCTACCTCTGCAAATCTATGCTGACAACTGACCACAAATCTCACCTGACAAGCAAACCATGAGCTGTGTGCTCATGTCTGCGTGATGCTGCCTTCCTCAGGGAGACAAAGTCCATTCATTTCCAAGTGCCCCACTGTGGTGTCTGTATTACCCTGGATTTGTGTCACGCCTGTGAGCCTTGGCAAAGGGCAGAGGAGACAGGGGCTCCCAGGGGAGCAGCAGCAAGGTCAGTGCTGACACTCAGCAGAGCAAGGGCTCACCCTGCATCACCCCTGAGCACCATGGGGGATGCACATTGCTATATCCCCCTCAGTGGCGCTGATTAAAAGGGCAGGTTTCATGTAATCGTGATCTGTTCACAGTTTTGTGCTTGTCATTCAGGTCAGGGGTTCTAATTAAAAAATTAAGGAAGAATAAACCTACCACTTTCCAGAACAAAACTGCTCTTCTAATGCTCATTAGGCTCATTTGTGCAGCAAAACATCCCCAGGGGACAATTCTGCCCTTATAAAATAAACATTTTCCACGCGTGTGATTAAGGACCCTCATAAAATATGTAGTCAAGGCATTTCTGCTCCATGTATGCCTGGCTTCCTGGCATGAAAGTGCCTGCAGTGGATTGAATGCAAAGGTGGAAAGAGAAGAGCGTGAGATAATAAAAAAAAAATCTATGGATTAAAGACAGAGATTGGCAGGGAACACGACAACCAATTACGCTTCTATTAGTATGTATTTCCACTGGGAACCAGGTTCTGAGAAGGATACAGGTTGTTCTCTTCAATTTGTAAGTCAGAGGAGAGCAAATCTCAGCAGACCTTTACTTAAAATTTCTCTGTCTTTTGACTCTCTACAGAAATCAGAATAGAAGCAGTTTATTGTCTTTCTGAGTTTCTCCCCACAAGCACTGCCTCTTCTGCAAGTTCTGAGGAATTTTCCCTAGAGCAAAACTGCCTCAGTACACATCACATTTCTCAGTTTTGGAATGCCTTCTCCTGCCCTGGTCTGTGGGTTGCATTTTGTGGGAGAACAAAGACAAAGCAGTCAGGAGTCAGCCTGCTGGCACTTTAGAAAAATCAATGCCACCTGTCAACAGAACTGTCTTGGATTAACAGCAGGAATATCAGAGAGCAGCTCACAGCTTCACCAAGACTAAAGTGCTGCTTCTTCAGGACTGCAGGGAAGAACTGTCCTGTTTTATCATACTGAACTTCTAATTACTCATACCCTCCTTTACAGAACTATGGCACACCAACTTATCAGACAATTACCTTTATTAGGAGATCAAATGTGATGAATCTACATTGTCTTTCAAAGAATTTGGGGTTTTTTTCTGCATTTTTGCTGTGTGTGTAATGTGAAACTGAAACAACAGGGTGATATTAAATAATAGATACATCATATTTAGGCTGCATGAATAATTTATTTTTATGTCTTGTAAGAGGCAGCTTCCTCCCTATCTCTATAATGCATGTCTAGATTCAAGAAACAGTTTGTTCAACCTCAAAGCAATTTTTTTTTTAATTTTAAGGTGGAATTTTCAAATTAATTTTCTTAACTAAGGGGAAAAAAATCAAACAGCCTTATTTGACAATGATGAAATAAATATTCTGACTTCTGTAAGATTTCTGCTCATATTTTAATGTACAATTTCATATGAATTCAGAAACACATTTAAAATTTAAGTAGCTCTGAAATTGAAATTTTTACTGACTTTTGAAGAAGATGTTTTTCCAAAACACTGCTCTCACTTCAACGCTGCTGTTTGTCCCTTTGTGAGCCACAGCACACCTGATATAAAAGTCCTGGCCAAACCAGTATTTTATCTTATGGTACAACATACATTTGTTTCAAACAGTGCCAAAGACTACGTGTCCCACCACAGAGTGCTCTCTCTAATAGGCTTGAACAGCCAGGTTCCATTACCTTTTACAGTAAAAGAAAATGCATTTTTTTGCCTTATAATCTGTACCAATTTTTATTATTAACTACAGGGGAATGTTATACCATCCATTGCAAAATATATCACCAGCATAGAGATGGTGCCTTCCTTTATGAAAGATGCATGTTTTTTTGTTAATCAAAAAGTTCTAAAACAACAGCAAGGTTGCAGAGTGATAATGCCACTTACCAGAATCCCAGCTGAGACATTCGCCAAATAAACTTTTTCTTTTCCACTGATTGCTTCCTTAAGCACAAAGTAAACAACTTTTTTTTTCTTTTTAACATAATTCAAAACACTTTGCCTACCTTTTCCTACCTTTAGTTTGTTCTTTCTTTTGAGATGACACAACATAAGAAATACCAACTGAATTTGCAGTTTAACCTATCTGAATTTCTATTTTTGGTTAATAGAGTGCCCAATCAAAACAAACAGTCATCCTGTTCTATCAGAAAGGATTGTCTGTGGTCTCTTTCCTATTTATTTTTTATTTTTTTTATAAACTGAAACATGCATGACCACTTTTCCATATCTCCTTTCTAATGCTCATGTAGGAGGGGCTGATACAATGGCCCACTCAAGGCAACTTGGGCCAGGCTTTCTACTCTGGCTTCTGAAACATCCCTAGAAAGACTCTTTGGAGCAATTGTTTAGATCCATTCCATAAGATCTACCCCAACAGAACTTTAACATTGCAGTTGTACAGCAAGTCACACAGACAATACCTGCTACAGATGCTGAAGTAACTTAGAGCCAGACCCATTTGGACACATCATGATAAAACTTTTAGTTACCTGAGCACGAGACTCTTTCTGCTAACTCTGCTGCCATCAGCTCTGCTGTGTACTGCTCATGGTAGAGTGGAAAAGATGCTGATATTCAAAGATATATATATATATATAGATATATATATATATATATATATATATATATATATGTACTGAAAGCATTTATGCAGTGCGTGGGTTTCTAAGTGCTTCTAGAACCTGATACTCCTCTGTCAGTTTTTGCTTCACAAAAGCCCTTTAAAGTCCTTTAATAAGTAATTAAAATATATTTTAGTAACTATTGAATGTTTTAGAGGATGAGTTTGCTTTTGATCAAGCTGACACAAAATGCAGTGCTCCTGTATGGCAGGCATTTCACCCTCTCACTTTTATTAGCTTCTGTCCTACTGTTGATTAGAGCAGAAGGAGTTCAATATTCCAGTTCACAAAAACAATAAAGCTGTCTGAGTAAGTGTCTTGGTTTGAAAGACAGGTGTTTTCCAAGGAAAGCAGAAGCTTCCCCTTGGACTGAAAAAAAAAAAAATGTGATTCTTCCGCTTATTATAATTTTGGAATTAAGAGAGCTCTCAGGCAAAGATATGGGGGTAGGAATAACAGTTCTTTACTAGTATATCTAACACGACAAACAAGAACAACAACAGCTATGAAATTACCCACAAACAGAACAGTAACTCAGTCCCAGTGTTTTTTGGCTGCAGGCACCTTTTCCCTGAGCTGCAGTTCCCGGTGCTGGGGGCGGGCGGCTCCCGCAGAGCCGCAGGAGGGCTGGGGGTGATGGCAGCGCTGTCCCAGGGGGAGAGAGAGATGGAGAGACAGCCCTCCGCTCACGGTGTGGGTCCCGATGCTCAGCAGAGTGCTGGATGGTGGCGGGTTACAGTGAGAAGGGAGCAGGGCAGGGTCCGATAGTGGTTTCCCGATGCTGGGATGGGACACAGGCAGCGATCGTCCTTCTCGTCCGAACTCCGCGGGGGAAATGGGCCGAGGCCCAGCCTTCCGCTTCCTCTTCTGGCTGTTTGAATCTCACGGGGCTTGCTTCTTCCCTCCTGTCCCCTCCCCCTTGTCACCAGGGCCCAGTCAACAGGTATCTTAGCATGACAATGGGGAAAATTCCACAGAGGGAAAAAAAAAGAAAGAACTAACCCTAAACATTATCCACCCCGAATTTTCCCCTACCATCATGCCAAATCAAATTAAAAATCTTCAAATTATAGACATCCATACAGTTACAGATACAGGCACAGTATTGTAGGTAGTTCACCCTAAAACAAGGTCTCCTTGGGGTATGCATCTGGTCTTTCCATCCCTTTGCATGATCCACCAGGTACCCCCTGGCCCTTGAGCAGAAACCACCCCCCGAATTGGATTGTCTTTGCTGGAGGCAGGGTTCACCCAAACAGTTTTTCCTAGCATACCTCTCATATGCACCACTGGAACCTTGTCCCCATCTGGTGTTCTCAAGGGCTCAGACTGGGCAGGGCCTGCTCGATTAGTGGAACCTCGGGTGTTCACTAACCATGTGGCCTTTGGTAGATTAATCTCCCAGTTTTTGAAAGTCCCCCCACCCAGTGCCTTCAAGGTGGTTTTAAGCAGCCCATTGCACCGTTCCACTTTCCCAGCCGCTGGTGCATAAGGAATGTGGTACACCCACTCGATGCCGTGTTCTCTGACCCAGGTGCTTATGAGGCTGTTCTTGAAATGAGTCCCCTTGTCTGACTCAATTCTCTCAGGGGTACCATGTCTCCAAAGGACTTGTTTTTTCCAGGCCCAGGATGGTGTTGCGGGCAGTGGCGTGAGGCACAGGGTAGGTCTCCAACCATCCAGTGGTGGCTTCCACCATGGTCAGCACGTAGCGCTTGCCTTGGCGTGTCTGAGGCAGTGTGATGTAGTCAATCTGCCAGGCCTCCCCATACTTATATTTGGACCACCGCCCCCCATACCAGAGGGGCTTCACTCGCTTGGCTTGCTTGATGGCAGCACACGTCTCACAGTCATGGATAACCTGGGAAATACTGTCCATGGTGAGATCCACCCCTCGGTCTCGTGCCCACTTATAGGTAGCATCTCTGCCTTGGTGACCTGAGGCATCGTGGGCCCATCGAGCCAGAAACAACTCTCCCTTGTGTTGCCAGTCTAAGTCTATCTGTGACACCTCTATCCTTGCAGCCTGATCTACTTGCTCATTGTGTTGGTGCTCCTCATTAGCCTGACTCTTGGGGTGATGGGCATCTACATGACGGACCTTTACGGGTAGCTTCTCTACCCGACTGGCAATGTCTTTCCACTCATCAGCAGCCCAGATTGGTTTTCCCCTACGTTGCCAGTTAGCTTTTTTCCATCTTTCCAGCCAGCCCACAGAGCATTGGCTACCACCCATGAATCAGTGTAAAGGTAAAGCTTTGGCCACTTCTCTCTTTCAGCAATGTCCAGGGCCAGCTGAACGGCTTTGAGTTCAGCAAGTTGACTTGATCCACCTTCTCCTTCAGTAGCTTGTGCAACCTGTCGTGTGGGGCTCCATACGGCTGCTTTCCACTTCCGGTTCATCCCCACGATGCGACAGGAACCGTCGGTGAAAAGAGCATAGGGAGTTTCATCTGCTGGCAGTTGGTTGTATGGCGGGGCTTCATCAGCCCGGGTCACTTGTTCTTGCTCCTCTTCATCGGCAAGACCAAAATTTTCACCTTCTGGCCAGTTTGTAATTATTTCCAAAATCCCAGGGCGATTTGGGTTTCCGATACGGGCGCGCTGTGTGATGAGGGCAATCCACTTGCTCCATGTGGCATCGGTGGCATGGTGGGTAGAGGGGACCTTCCCTTTAAACATCCACCCCAGCACTGGTAGTCGGGGTGCCAGGAGGAGCTGTGCTTCTGTGCCAATCACCTCTGAGGCAGCTTGAACTCCTTCATAAGCAGCCAAGATCTCCTTCTCTGTTGGGGTGTAGTTGGCTTCAGACCCTCTGTAACTTCGGCTCCAGAATCCCAGAGGTCAGCCTCAGGTCTCACCAGGTACCTTCTGCCAAAGGCTCCAGGACAAGCCCTTGTTCCCGGCTGCAGAGTAGAGCACATTCTTCACCTCTGGTCCCGTCCTGACTGGGCCGAGGGCTACAGCATGAGCGATCTCCTGCTTGATCTGGGCAAAGGCTTGCTGCTGCTCAGGGCCCCAGTGGAATTTGTTCTTCTTCCGGGTGACCAGGTAGAGAGGGCTGACGATCTGGCTGTACTCAGGAATGTGCATTCTCCAAAAGCCTATGGCACCTAGGAAAGCTTGTGTTTCCTTCTTGTTGGTTGGTGGAGACATCGCAGTGATCTTATTGATGACCTCAGTGGGGATTTGGCGCCGCCCGTCTTGCCACTTTACTCCCAGGAACTGGATCTCTCGGGCAGGACCTTTGACTTTGCTCCTCTTGATGGCAAAACCGGCTCCCAGCAGAATCTGGATGATCTTCTCTCCTTTCTCAAATACTTCCATTGCCGTGTTCCCCCACACAATGATGTCATCAATGTATTGCAGATGTTCTGGAGCTTCACCCTTTTCCAGTGCAGCCTGGATCAGTCCATGGCAGATGGTGGGGCTGTGTTTCCACCCCTGGGGCAGTCGGTTCCAGGTGTACTGCACGCCCCTCCAGGTGAAAGCAAACTGAGGCCTGCACTCTGCTGCCAGAGGAATGGAGAAAAATGCATTGGCAATGTCAATGGTGGCGTATCACTTTGCTGCCTTGGACTCCAGCTCGTACTGGAGTTCCAGCATGTCCGGCACGGCAGCGCTCAGCGGTGGAGTCACTTCATTCAATGCACGATAGTCCACAGTCAATCTCCATTCTCCATCAGACTTGCGCACAGGCCAGATGGGGCTGTTGAAGGGTGAGTGGGTTCTGCTGACCACCCCTTGGCCCTCCAGCTCACAGATCATCTTGTGGATGGGGATCACGGCATCTCGATTTGTCCTGTACTGCCGGTGGTGCACTGTGGAGGTGGCAATTGGCACTTGCTGCTCCTTCACCTTCAGGAGTCCCACTACAGATGGGTTCTCTGACAGTCCAAGCAAGGTGTTCAATTGCTTAATGTTTTCTGCCTCTACAGCAGCTATTCCAAAAGCCCACCTGAATCCCTTTGGGTCTTTGTAATAGCCATTCCTGAGGAAGTCTATGCCTAGAATACACAGTGCCTCTGGGCCAGTCACAATTGGATGCTTCTGCCACTCCTTCCCAGTCAGGCTCACCTCAGCCTCCAGCAAAGTCAATTCCTGTGATCCCCCTGTCACCCCAGCAATAGAAACAGGTTCTTCCCCCACATGTTCTGATGGTATTAGGGTGACCTGTGAACCAGTGTCAACTAATGCCCTATGTTTTTGTGGCTCTGATGTGCCAGACCATCGGATCCACACCGTCCAAAAGACCCGGTTTTCCCGTGTCTCTCCCTGGCTAGAGGCAGGGCCCCTCTAGCACTGGTTATTATTTCCTTCCTGGGCATACATGTTGGAGGTTCCCTCAAGGGGATCTGACAAATCATCTTCCCTTTTGTAGTACCCTACATCTTGGTTATGGGAAGTTGAGGCTACCTTCACTTTAGTGGAGCTTCCTTGGTTAGTGTTTCCCTCCCTGAGTTGACGCACCTGTGCTGCCAGGGCAGAAGTGGGTTTCCCATCCCACCTCCTCATGTCTTCCCCATGATCACGCAAAAAAAACCACAGGTCAGCTCGTGGGGTGTACCCTCTATCCCTAGCTGGGGGGCGCTGGGCTCTAACTCTGGCATCTGTGACTCACATTGGTGCTGTACTGACCTTCTTCATCTCCTCCCTCATCTCTCTCATCTCCTCTTTGAGTTCCCTAATCACAGCAGAGACCTGAGCCTGCATTGGGCCATTCATTATACTCTCAAAATTTCTGAGCTTATCGGCAACAGAACCCACTGTCTCGTGGTTGGTGTCAGCATTAATGGCTGCAATGAATGTGGTGTATTGAGATGGCCCCAGGTGTGCCAGATTCCACAACATCTGCCCTGTGCACCTGACCTTGTCGGGGTCATTGTCATGTTGTCCACCCCTCCCAAAGAGTATCTCCAGTACTGCCACTTCTCTCAGCTGTTGGATCCCCTCCTCAGCGGTCTTCCAGCGCATTCTATGGTGGTGCTCCTGCATTCTCTCTCTATGGACAAACCTCTCTCTTACACTCATTAAAAGCCGCTCCCAGAGGGAAAGGGGGCCTGGTTCCCTTACGAATATGTGATCCACACCTGAGTCCTGGGTCAGGGGTCCCAAATTCCTTGCCTCAGTACCATCCAGTTGCACACCTGTACCCATAAGGTCCCAGACCCGCAGTAACCACGTTGTAAAAGCCTCACGGCCCCTTCGTACAACATCTTTACGCAGATTACGGAGACTCTCGTATGACAGGGACTCTGTGACGATCTCAACCTCTGGCTCCCCTGCTGGTTGTGAGGGCCCTGCTTTCTGATCCTTATTATCCAGGTACTTTGTTTTCACCTTAGACTTTCTAGTTTCCACAGGGGCAACTACTGCTGGCTGTGAGTGCCCTTGCAGTTCAGCTGGAACCTGGAGAGATGTAACATCTGTGGGTTCCACTGCTGCACCATCAGGTTCTCCCTCTTTAAGGCAGGGGGAGAGTTTCTCAAGAGCTGGGGAAAGGTACTCCTTCAGCATTTGGCCCATCTCCTTCACTAGAAACCCCACCCACTCTGGATGGTTCCTTTCTGAGGTGAGCTCTGGGGCAGAATCAGGCTCAGGGGCAACATCCTTAACCTCTGGGGCAGAATCCTTAGTCTCTGGGGCAGGGCCAGGCTCTGGGGCAGGGCCAGGCTCTGGGGCAGGATCCCTATTTCTTATGGGACGTATCAGGGTTGTCATCCAAGTCAATCTCCCCTCATCTCGGAATGTTAAATAGAACAGGTTTACAAGGCCTATTAGCAATGTCAGCCACTGTATGATATCATTACTGCTTAGAAGAGATTTGAACCCCTCAAAAGCTGGTGGAGCAGACCCAAAAAACTGTGTAAGGGGTTGGGACAAAATTTTCCCTGGTGTCATATCCTCACAGTATGTACCATTATTAAAGTAGCCCCAAAAACATACAGTTAGAGTGTGATAGCTCTGAATCCATGTGCCCACCTTCCAGAGGAAGTTAAAAATCCATGAATGTCTCACGTTATCAGCCCACAAAAGGAACTGGGTAATAGTTACAGCAGCCTGAGTTATAGGACCCATGTTCAAGTAAGGGATTGCAAATGGGAGAGATAGAGCTGTGGCCACATGGAGCCCAAACCACGGTAAGCTGGACAACATGATGCCACCTAACACAAAACTGAGGTAACTCAAGAACTGTTATTCCTTTTTCACCCTTTTCTCTCAATGCCCTCGGGCCCCACGTTGGGTGGCCAAAATCTGTCTTGGTTTGAAAGACAGGTGTTTGCCAAGGAAAGCAGAAGCTTCCCCTTGGACTGAAAAAAAAAAAAAGTGATTCTTCCGCTTATTATAATTTTGGAATTAAGAGAGCTCTCAGGCAAAGATATGGGGGTAGGAATAACAGTTCTTTACTAGTATATCTAACAAGACAAACAAGAACAACAACAGCTATGAAATTACCCACAAACAGAACAGTAACTCAGTCCCAGTGTTTTTTGGCTGCAGGCACCTTTTCCCTGAGCTGCAGTTCCCGGTGCTGGGGGCGGGCGGCTCCCGCAGAGCCGCAGGAGGGCTGGGGGTGATGGCAGCGCTGTCCCAGGGGGAGAGAGAGATGGAGAGAGAGCTCTCTGCTCACGGTGTCGGTCCCGATGCTCAGCAGAGTGCTGGATGGTGGTAGTTCACAGCGAGAAGACAGCCGGGCAGGGTCCGATGGTGGTTTCCCGACGCTGGGATGGCGGAGATGGAGGAGAGGCAGCGATCGTCCTTCTCGTCCGAACTCCACGGGGGAAATGGGCCGAGGCCCAGCCTTCCGCTTCCTCTTCTGGCTGTTTGAATCTCACGGGGCTTGCTTCTTCCCTCCCGTCCCCTCCCCCTTGTCACCAGGGCCCAGTCAACAGGTATCTTAGCATGACAATGGGGAAAATTCCACAGAGGGAAAAAAAAAGAAAGAACTAACCCTCAACAGTAAGAAAGAGATGAAGAGGAGAAATCAGGACCATAGGACTAAAACACACCTGCTGTAGCTGAACTAATATTGAGGAAAGCTTGAACATATTCTTTAGTTCTTTCCTGTTGTGAATGTTACAGCTCTCATGTTGCATTGGCTTGTCTTTCTTTAGTTTCTCATTTCAGAATTCCTGTGATGCCAAGCAATGCCTGCAGGATTTGGCTCTTTGCTGGAGGAAAAAATCCAAAATTATGAGACATGAAAAATACCTGTGTAAATGTGTTGGTTCCCTGATAGGGACAATGTTATGGTTTAAATAATTTCTATTCATCTAGTCCCTTGGGCTTCATTCATGTATGCAACTTTCACATGCATGGACTAAAATTAACAGAGAACATGAGATAATGTAATATCTCATATCTACATTCTTCTTCTGTACAGATGCAGTTTTGCCAACCCACCAAATGGAGTCCTTCATGATGCCTGTCTTCTAGATAGATGGAACTGTTAGAATATCACGACTTTAAAATTGCTTGATTATTAGATTCAAGTAATGTTGCCAGTGCTCAGAGATCTTATTCAAACAGAGGAAAACAGCATACAGATGCTAATGTCCTGCCTTCCTCAAGCTTTTGCTGTAAGGAAGCCATCTCATTTGTTTACCTATGAAGGTTTAATCAATATTAGATTTGAAAAGCAAGATGAATATTAATAACAGGTAAGGAACAGAATACCATCCATGCAGCAGCTGCTTTGTGAAGCTTGCTGCTGTGGGATGACCTCATTTCACCTTCCTAATCCTAATTCTCAGAAGTGCTTTTGCTCACAGTCAGACTTACAAGCCAAAGCCAAAGTGATGTGATGTGGTTTAAAGCTGGGGTGCTCCCTGACATCCCAGCCTCTCCTTGGCTTGTATTGCCAAAACCCAAGTAGTTGTGTGGGCTTGCACAGACTCAGAGATCTGTGTAATGCTGAAGAAACTCCTAAGAGGACTCTTTAAAGAGGAACCCCATGGATAAGCCAAGTCCCAGCCCCTGAGAGCCTAGCCAAGCACACTGGAAAGGATGCACCACTGAGTAGCAAGACAAAGTATTCTCCTTTGGGCTCATGAGCTGGGGACAACTTCCCTGCATCCCAACAAGGACGGAGAAGAGAGTCCTACCATGGTTTGTCTGTCCATGGGTCTCTAGGCTTCTCCCTCCACAGCTCTGCAGGTCCCTGCAAAGAGCCTGCTCCAGCATGGGATACCTGGATATCTGCTCCAACATGGATTCCATGGGCTGCAGGGGTGCAGCTGCCTCACCATGGTCTTTACCACAGGATGCAGGGGAATCTCAGCTCCAGTACCTGGAGCACCTCCTGCCCTCCTTCTCCCCTGACCTTGGTGTCAACAGGGCTGTTCCTCTCATGTGTTATCACCCCACTCTTCTCTGACCACAGTTACATCTGTGCAATGACTTTTTTCTTTCTTAAATATGTTGTCACCAGTCATTACTACCGTCACTGATGGGCTTGGCTTTGGTCAGCAGCAGGTCCATCTTGGAGCTTCCAGGGATTGGTTCTGTTGGACATGGGGGAAGCTTCTGAAAGTTCTCACAGAAGCCACCGCTGCAGCCCCCTCACTACAAGAACCTTGCCACACAAACCCAATACACTTAGATTCAGAGCTCCTAAAGTTCCAGAAGCTTCATCTCAGTTTGCAGCAGAGGAATGGCTATCTTTAGCTAGTGCCTGGAAAAACTTTAGAAATGCAGCACCTTTTTTGAATTCACAAATTTTGGAAATGTGGGCTGGGATGGTGGGGTGCAGGAGGGGGTAATAAAATTAAAAGAGAGAAGATTTTATGAAACAACTAAGCTGTTTGATGCTCCGTAGTAAAAGACATTGACATATTGGAGAAAGTCACAGAGTGTGCTGAGTTGGAAGAGCCCCATTCATTGAGTCCAGCTCCTGGCCCTACACAGGACACACCAAGGATCACACCATGTGCCTGAGAGTTATGGTCACCCAAACAATCAGAGTCCTGGGACTCACATAAACACTGAGAGATCTGAGTCTGCTTTAAAAGGGAATTCTAAATAGAGAATTTGCTGTTCTTTTCAGCTGTTTAAGGGGAAAATCATACAGAAGATTAATTCGTTTTGCTCTCAGACCTGCACAGTAAAAGAGGAAACAAGCTCAAAGTGAAGAAAGGGAAAAGCCAACTTCATTCAAGAAAAAGGTTTCACCACAACAGTGGTCAAGAACAGAAACAGGTATCCGGAAGTTGTGGAATCTTCATCTTTGGAAGCATCCAAGGACAGACTGATCACCCTGACCCCAATCTTGCTAGGAGCATGGGCTTGAAGAGAATAGCATCCCATCCAAACTACATGATTCTGTGATTCTAAACAAATAATAATAAAAGGTTTGCTTTTTTGCCTAATGTATCCTCATACCCAACAAAATATCTCTAAAATATGAAAACAACATTAGGTAAATTAACCTTCTCCAGTTTCTCTACTGCTTATTCAACAACAACAGACCTATTAGATGCTATTTTTCTTTGGAAGACCATGAATCAGCGTCCTTGAAAATAACCTGTACATTTTGTCAACAAACCTTAGTCCATCTGGTTTATGCTAGATACTCTCACTTTATTAAATTAAAGTTTGGATATGCTATCTATCCAACAACAGAGAAAAACATTGCTGTAGACAATTGGTCCAGTCTGATCTCTCTCTGCTGTGTAAGGGCAGGATCTTCACTGAAGTCAAATGAATTTATGCTGGCATAATAGTGGTTCCTGGGGGAGTAGAACAGATCTTGGCTGCCCACATCTGTTTGACAATAGAAGAGAGCAGTTCAGCAAAAGCTAATGGGTTTATAGTGCTTACTTCTGTAGTCCCTAGGAAGGCAGAATACTTCTTCAATTAAAAATTTCATGCCTGGCTACATTGGGTCAACAGCACAAAATCACCTCTGGCAGAACAAAGACCTGTTCACCAGGTGCTGGTGGGAATTGCTGTCATGTATGGGCAAAGCATTCAGTGTGTTTGGTGTAGGGTTATAGCAGCAAGCAAAGGCTCAGGAAACACTCTAGAATTCATCTATCTTAATTTTATTTTTGTTTTTATGTCTCTGCTATCTGAAGCTGAATTAGCTCTACTGCTATCTGAGCTGATGGAAATGTTGAAGAACAACACCTGCAACCACCACATTGATCTTTGAGGAGGCCAGACAGAATGAAAACTGTGGGGGCTTGTTCCCTTTTATGGATGAAGTTTAATAAATACTCTGCTTGCAGCCTACTGATGAATTGCTCTGCTTAAGATGAGGAGAAGGATTGCTAGTGTTTTGTTCCGGGAGCCAGGAACACAAGATATGTAAGAACACCAGAATGTGACATACTTGTGGATTGGTTTGTGTTTTCTGCAAACATTACGTCTGGTCTTAGTCTGCACACTACTTATAGCCATCACACTAGAATCAATGAAAGCAAAGACAATTCAAGGAGATTAAAAGAAAATTCTGTTAAATAAGAGCTGAAGCAGTTCTCTTCCAAGGTGATACAGACAAAAAAGTTTAAGAAGGGAGCATTGGTAGTACATATGCAATCTCAAGAAAGCAGTAGAAAATGCTTTTATTGTTGCAAATAAAAGAACTTTACAATTTATTAAGATTTCCAAACCTCAGTTTTAAGGCCTTCTATCAATTTATGTTCCAGCAATGCACTGCTTTAAAACTTCTGAAAGTCTTCATAAGGAAAACATGAATAATGAACTCAGAAAATACAGATGCAAATAGCCGATCTGAAGATTTATAAAAGCTTATTTGGAAGAGGGCTACAGAAGATTGCCTCCATGAAAATTAGCCTTAGAAAAAACATCTGCATTTCTTAAACTAAATCAGCTGAAGTTTTGTGTGCCTTTAAGAAAATAATCTAAGCTCAGTCTTTTTAGGGTATATGCTTTTTCAAGCATATTGAGACTAATTTAAATTACAGAAGGTCCTCTCTGGTTGAGCAACAGCTTTCAATCTGAATATCACTTTTGGTACAATAGACTTTTATACAATTCAAGGTGGGCTTTTGTAACATCCAAAACTAGATGAAGTCATTACTGGGTGCTGCACATTGAATCATTACAGTATATAGAAAATATACATAAATGTACATAAATATATGTTTTTTTTCTACTTCTGCAGAAGTTCTGGAACTATCTTTGTTTAAACTGAGTTTTCTATTATTGCCTCACATCACACCTGATATTTTTTCTGAGTGTGTGCTCCTTCAACTTTCAGTCTCAGAACAGAGAGGGAGGCAAATGAAAGGTGTCAGGCCCATGTAAGTCTGCCTTGATTTTGCCCCATATCCCACAAGAGGCTGGTTTCAGGACAAGAGAAAGGGTAGGATGGGCTTTAGATCCCCTTCTGTATTCCAGATGTTAATATTTTGAGTGGGTACACACAGGAGGCATGACTTGTATTCCTTTGTCAATGGCACATCCCTCCCTCACACCATCCCAAGGCAGCTGGAGCTGGCAGGACATGTGGCAGGGACACTGCCTTTGCTGCTGGTGGTCTGCTTGTTGCTATGCTCTTCAGATGAAATCACCCACTTAAATTTTGCTTTTATTTACACATGAACAGTAGCTAAGTTATTCAAGTTCTAGCAAGCCTTGCTCAAAACAATCCAGCTAAAAGTAAAAGATGAACAGCAGCATTTGCATTTTAGGAAAACAATAGCACCTTTGAAGTAATTCTTGAGTGCTGTAACAATGCACAGGAAAGTGCAGGAGCAATTAAAGTAGGGATCGATTTGAGATTGAGTAATGCAACAGCGTGTGCTGCTGACAGTGCCAGAGAGCCAGGGAGAACTCAGAAATTATCATGTGTTCTGTCTCCATAAAAAAGAACCAAGACAGCCCTTATTTCCAATAATAAAAGGAAATTTACTGACATCAAGAGCTAATATGGGATTAGTGACCAACATACGACCAATTACCAAGGAAAGTTCCTCTCCATACCAATAGAGGTAGCAGGTGGAAACCTGCCTTTGACGTTATCCAGAGCCCTCCAGAGCCCTCACTGTAGCAGTCTGGTATTAGCCATCAGAATCTTAGCTGACCATTTCATCTAAAAGGCCACAAGGTTTTTACAGGCAGAAGGATGGCAGAAATTGCAATGAAAACTATATGAGCATTGCTGACAGCTGGTTTGCCCCTCTGAGAATTGAGACAACTTCTCCTGGGGGATATGGCTAGCGACTGTACATGGCAAGGATATTCCTTCTCTCACCCCAAAAAAATATCTGCTCAGGTTCACCAGAGCTAAGCAGCTTCAGTCAACAGAAGTTATGCCATATGAAGTGTGGCATTGCAATTTAAAGTAGACATAGTGCCTAGCCAAATGGGAGCCAATTGCAGCTGTATGGCATTGTGTACCTGGGTGTCAGGTGCTCTGCACCTCACAGAGGGCTCCTGAGGACACTGAGAGGCTGCAGCAGCGAATGCAGTAGCTTTGCTTTCCTGCATCCTAACCTGTTGTCCCTGACTGCCAGCACCTGTTCTGACACAGACCCCAGAGGAAGCTGATCTCCATCCTGTGGCGCAGCAGGAAAAGGCACAGCCAGCAGCAGTGGGAAAGCCCTGCAGCTGCATCCACAGGGTGCTGTGCTCTGCTGTGCATCCCCTGACTCCCAGCACAGCCCAGTCACTTGAGCTCATGGTTATCAGTGTCTGTGTTGGACCTCAGGCCTGGAGCCCAAAGTTTCTTCGATCAGCTATCCTCAGTTTTCTAAAAGGCAAAGATGGCCTCTGAGCTTGCACCAGACCAGAAAAAGTTTCGGCTTCATAGTAGGTTTTATTCTTCCCAAGCTATGCAGTCCTGGGATTTGAGAGGAGCTGATGTTTTCCATTCAGCTGATATATTGTATTAGCCTGCTCTATGAATGCCATTATAATTAGACACAAACCTACACAACTGATAAAATAAGATGCTAATTGTTGTATTTATTCCCCTGTGAAGGCACACTCTGGCACTATTAATTGTACTTAGTCACAATCTGTTCATCATCTAATTGTTTTCCACAGAGCTGAAGAGAACCAAATATTTACCCACATGAATGTATTAATATCCACTCATGAATCATTACTGCTCTACAACTATTTCTTTTTAAAGCCAAGAAAAAATGCAGAAAATGAGACTTACAAGAAAGAACAGAGTTTGGGTGTCAGGGCTTTCTGGGGACCAGAGCTATGGGGCCTCTCTGGAAGTCCAGGGCTCATCCCACCACCCTGTCCAGGACAGGGACAGCCCCATTCCTGGGCATCACCGTGGGTACTGTGGCCATGGGGGAAGGGGCTCATGCCCTGCCATGCGGGCACAACTGCAGCTGTCGGGACCTCTCAGCCTCTGCGTCCAAGAAATTCTCTGAGGATGTAATCCTGGCCTCAGCTGGCAGCTGTTCCAGACCTTGTTTTGCCTTGTCTGTGCTCTCAGGGTGATACTTCTGCTGCGTTTAACTTTAAGGCAGATTAATCTTTTAACTGCTGCAGCGACACCTTCTCTAAACCCAGCGTGAATTAAACGCATGAGCAGGCACTGCACTGATCAACCAGTAGGAATAATTGACTTTCCCAGCATGTCATGGAAGAAATGTACCAAAAATACTTCTCTGATAATATACCAGGTATTTTCAAACTCTAAAGAGAGAGTCCTCAAGTCCCCCAGAGAACTACCTTTGGTGCAAAGGTGTGAGGTGGGCTGTTGGCTCACATTAACTCTTGCTTTTTTCCAGATAGATTCACCCCTTTAAAATGTACATTTGCTGTGATCATAGATGTGGTGAATTGTTCGATCATCTTGTAGGGAGAAAAATGTTAGACTTTTCTTTAAGTGGGAAGGGACATTTTCCTTTTAACACATTGTAAAATACGTAAAAACATTATGTGCTTGGTAAAGCTCTATTTTGCAAATAGAGTCAATTTCATGATAAGAATTACAGGGGATTTTATAACTTTTATGTTGAAAATAATGCAAACTCTCTCACTGCCTGAACAGCAGCCAGATTTAAAGAGAGAAAATTGGTAAAATAGGTAACTGTAGTACAAAGTGAGTCTTATCAAAGCACACACAGGAACTGTGGTTCCACTGCACATTTTATAAGAGAATATAAATGTCCTCTGTGATCTTAAATTTGGTAATTTGAGGCCTCCCCTTTCCCTTTGGAAGTTATGCAGCTCTGAAAGCTCTAGAATATATAGCATGGATAGATATGTAAATATTCTTTTGCAGAAAACATCTTCCCCTTTGTTCTGGTGTTTGAAAGCCAAATTTACAGATTCAAATGTACCTAGCAATATTTTTTCTATAAGTCAAAGTGAAATTTATCTTGTTAAATTACTTAAAATACAAAGTACTAGAAAGTTGGATGTGCATATGTGACAAGTCCAGTGGATGTAGTACTTTGCTTGGGAAGCTTGAATATATGAAGTAGTTTTAAGTCTGATGAAACTCTGATACTCACTTATCATGACTGCTTCTCCAGAATCAGATTAAATCCAGAGCACAAATTTATGTTTGTAAAGATTGTGTACCTCATTAACTACATCCTCCCTGAGACACTATCTCAAAGTAAAACCAAATATAATGAAATACTGTTTTCTTTTACCACTGTCTGTGGCTTGCTGTATAGGATGTCTGGATAGAACTGCTATGTTTGATGACAAGGATGTATCACCAAAATAAAATCTCCTGAAAGTAAAAGTTCAACGTAACAATAAAAATCTCAAAAACAGATATCCGTAGTAATACTGATTTCTAGAAACACTTAGAGTCATAGATCTCAGCCCCTCATCTTTGGGGAAGGGCCATCAGAAGATGCCTGTCCCACTTCAATCCCATTGCTATGCCATCCCTATACCCTATCCCATGCTCAGAGTAGAGATAACTGATTTATACTAGTTGCCCTACTTGGATGACAGTCAGGCAACAGGAATCCCAATCTGACATTTCCACAACCACCTTGTATCCCCATCTCCCCTTCTTCACTCTCTAGATAATCATAATGCAGAATGTTGTGAATGAGGTACAATTGTTTAAGTTATAAATGATGCTGTATTACTTTCTGGAAAAAAGCTTTTTCCCCAATTCCTTAGAATTACAAACGAAAGGTAAGGCAAAAATTCTCTCTTCCTCTAGGAGTAAAAATAACAACCCACTGTAAACTCTCTCAAAAACTCTTCTTAAACAATTTTTTTTGCAGTCCACACTCCAAGGATCCTACATTGTGTCTATTTATATATGAGGAAATCTACATGACAGGGGAAAAAAAAGAAGATTCTGGAATAGACATTGTAATTTGAAATGAGTATTGTGATCATACTGGGCATTATATTGGACCTTCTTTTCTATCTCTATTTTCTCACTCTTTGTTGTCAGCATTTATATCTACAGTAACTCCTACAAGTAAGTATTTTGTGTCACTTTGTTGGGGCTGTTACCTGAAAATACAAAACTGTCCATGAATTTTGCTGAAAGCACATCTACTTAAGCAAAGGATTTATCCCACACCATTTTCTTAAGCTTTTGTGAATAAAAAAGATATGAATGAATTGCAAACCTATGCATTCTGAAGGTTTCCTAGAACTAGTTGATAGGGAGCACAGAACAGGAGCATAACAAATTCTTCTCCCCATTCTTGAAGTTTTGGTTGTTGCCAAACATTTTATTAAAGGTCAAGCCCATAAGCAGTTTCAGCTCTGCATTTTGTTATGTGAGCTATCTTCCTAAAGTGCTGAAGATGCAGCTTTTTTTGCATTTGGCAGAGTACTCCTGTTCAGTCCCTTCCTCTCTGTCTACTGGGATGTAGATGTGCATCTTCCCTCAAGGTGCTCCTCTGTGGCTGCAGGAGAAATGAGGTCCTCAACTTAGTGTTTGCCTTTGTGAGAATATCTCAGTGGTGACTAAAGCAATACATGGAATCAAATTCCATACATGATGCCATGCCTGGAGAACCTTTCCCCTGCCCTGACTCAAAGTGATGCTGTCTCAGGCCATTCTTTGGCCTCTCAGTGAGGGCATTCACTGCAGCACTGGGTGATCAGGAGTCCTTTGCTTTACCCAGGTAAGGATCTTAACCAGGAGTCACTGCTTTTCAGCCATTGTCTTACGTGGAGAAAGGCTTTCCCAACCCATCTTTCTCCTGAGTTTGGTCCATATGATGAAGTATAACATATTTTATCATGTATCACTGAGATGCCTGTTCTATCAGTGCTGTGTATTTCACCCTGAATTTTTAGATTGTTTCTCTCATTGAACTCATTCATACAAAGGTTGAACACATCTCCTGCTGTCATGCCATTAGTGTTACTGTTTTACTTCTTCTCTCTGCTGCTCTATTACCTTGCAAGGTAATAATTATAGAGATTTCTTCTTCTGTAAGTCCCAATCTAGAAGGGTTTTCTTACTGAAGACAGTCCTGTTTTCATGGAGAATATTGTGCCTCACCAGAATAAAAGTTTCACTGTCCCAGACTGAGGAGAAAATGAAATGTATGAAAACCTGCTTCAGAATTTGTTCAGACCTCTAAGTTTGCAGTGCAAGTCCCACAGAGAGTAAATCAGTGTGTTTCTTTTATTTATTTTAAATGCAGTTGAATTTTCTGCTTTGAAAAATATTTTTAAATAAATCTTCTGAAAAACTCGAGCTGGAGCTTGGTCAGTGTCTAATGATCTGGAAAATTGCTCATTCAGAACCAATTGCTCTGTGCACACTGGTGAAGCAGATGCTTGGCAAGGCTGCTGAAAGAGAGGCAAGATGCCAATTCATAGCAGAGAGAAAGGCTCCCCAAGTGCATCTTTGACTTCTTTGGAGTAAAATACATCTTATTGTCAAACTTTCCAAGACATGCAGATGGGCTCACAGATCTCCCAGGTTACTCCATTATGCAGATATTCAACCTATATAAGCACACTGGATTGAAGGGACTACTTTTTATTTCTTATTCTTAAAAATTCTACAGACATGTTTTTTTCCCACTCACTTAAGTAGTTTTGTCTAATTTTACTTTCACTGAATTTGCTCACATAGACCTGACATCTCAGGAAAGGGTGTGTGGAAAAGATACACATTTTTGGAACTCATACTAGAGAAATCTGAACTTGATCTGAAGCCAGCATGGGGGGAGAAGAAGGAGGTGAAAGCAGGTTCATACAGATGACTGAGATTCAGGATATGATGGTTTTGCTCTGTTTAACCACAAATGGAAGTACTCTGACTTGAAGTACTATTCCTCATCATCTTTATCCCCTTTTATGCATGATATTAATTCTATTAAGCATTCTATATGAGAATAAGCAACAAAAAGATTGTTTCAGAAATTGGAGCAATACTTACCCATTAATCACCTGCTATCAGAATAAAAGTAAGTTAGGGCATCAGAGTTGGGAGAACCCTTCCAGCAAGAACCAAATCTCCACATTAATAACCACAGTCACACTCAAGCAATGCAGCCAAGGATGGGCTGCAAACCATTCCTATTCAGATGTAAATGCATGTTTTACATGAAGCAGGTATTTTAATCACACTTAATTAGGTCAGTTTTTCTCTGAATGAGATCTTGCAGTTAGAAAATGGCATTAGCAAGTGATTAATATCCATTATTGATGGATATCTTATTGGATGGAAGCTTATGATATCAGTTTAAGTATGTGCAATTAATCCTGGTATATAGCAGTGCCCTGTCCATGTCTGCAAATCTTAGCTGGAGTCACTTAAAAGTTAGCTACCTATTTAATACTAAGATAAAATTGTTTCTCATAATGGCATAACCCACCATTTCCCATGGAAAACTTGAGTGGAAGAAGCCAGGTGCAAAAATATCAAAATTTTTTTTGTAACTAATACCACAATATTTCAAAGATTTCTTTATTAAAGTATTTTTTCATGTTGTCTTTAAGTTGTTTCTACTGTCTGACAGTAGAAAACAAAACAGTCTTGTGAAGTTTCAAAATGCATCAGATTAAAAGGATGTGTTCCATTTTTGGTAGCTGCATTTGTTTAGAAAATGGATAAAGAAATTCTTCTAATATCACTTCTTTACTCAAGAGTAACATCTCATATAAGTTTTATTATTTATTCCTTCAGACTTCTTTAAATATAGAGCATGGCTTGTATCCTGCTTGCAGATTACTTACTACAACATGATTAGTGAGAAATGCAATCACCTTTAAAAAAAAATTTATAGATACATACCATTTTTGGAGGATAATCTCAGGTTCCTCAAAACAGAACTGCCCAGAGAGGATCCCCTTATAAACTGACTTGACTTTGGTTACTGACTTAAAGCAAGTAGAAAAATGTAGTGAGAATTATCTAAATGCACCTTTGGGACATGGGCATGAATGGCCACATTGCAAGGGCTTTGGTATTTTTTTGGACTCTTATGTTACTAAAAAAATTAAAAATAACAAACCAAACCAAACAACCCAAACCCAAAAAAGAAAAAGAAAAACAAAAAGAAAAAGAAAAAACAAAAACAAAAACAAACAAAGCAAAAAGGAATGCAAAATTTTAGCAAAAATTGAGTTAGGTTGTCTACATATTGCTAAAGTAGTTGATATTTAAGACTGTAGGTAAGTGACACATCTCTCTAGATCACAGCAAGGCAGTTCTCAAGCCTCTGTGTTCTAGTGTTGGATGCCTGGCTTTTCACACCAAATTTCCCAGGATCATTATATGGCTGCAATTGCTACAAGTAATTTTCTAAGTGGCATAAGTTTTTCATTCTTAGACCAGTTACACATTTTCTGAAACAACTGTTCTGTAAAACTCTCTTGTAGAGTCATTTAATCAGTGGCAGACAAGGTCCCTCGAGATCAGGCTTTGCTATGAGCAAGGTCCACTGTGTACATTTATCTTTCAGCCTTATTCTAAGATACTTATTTTGGAGTAACCATACCCCTTTTCTCCAGAGCCAGGTACACCACAGTAGCTCTCACCTCACTGCCCCTGCATTGGCCTGAATGCTCAGTAGGCTTCTCCCTTTCACCCAGCTATACCCTCAGCTCTAAAACACAGTGTGGCAAGCCTGTAGCCTTGGTGTGTCAGGTCAAGGAGAAGAAGAGAAGCACACCAGCAGCGTCACAAGGACTCTGATGACACCAGGTGTGAGTCGCTTGCTCCTGCTTTCTGCCAGACTACCAGGAGAGAGACCTGTGCCTGGAACCTGAGTTGCACACCCCTCTCAGGACCTCTACAGTCACTAGTTATGACAATAAAGACAGTGCAAAATTCTCCCCTCGCAGAGGACATGCTTGGGCACTCCTACATATACCCAAGCTATATTAATCCATGGAACTCTGTGTTTTGTAGGATTCCCACCGTGAGCTGGCTGAGCCACAAAAGCAGTGATGTGGTGAGCTTGGGGATGGGGCTCCTTCTCTCTATCCAAGGTTCCCTCCAAGCTCTGGGTGCTTGACCGGCACTCCCAGCAGCTTCTCCAGTACACCTTCGGTCCTGGGACATGGCTGAAGTCCCTCAGCACCTCTCTGTGCAAGCTAATCTTCAAGGCTGAATTTACACAGGGTAATTTAAAGATGAAAGAATAAAGGAGAGGATGACAGGTATTTCAGCTTTTTTTTCCCAAATTCTTTCTCAGATTTACAGCTGGTTTAGAGATGACATATGCTGATGGATATTGAAGAACTATAGTAACCACAAATGTGACACCTACTAACAGATTTCCAGAATTTCTGAGGCATAGGCCGACATTCATAGTATTATGACAGTCAGCATCCTTCAGAGCTGCTCTTGAACCAAGCATGAGTCAACACAGTTGTTTCAGCCATGAAAAACTGGAATATTTGTAAGAAACTGATTAACATGTACACTCATCTGTGAAATTCATGTGAAATTTGGGGAGGAAAGTAGTCAATAATTCCACATTTTTATACATCTCAGTGTCCTAGCGACACCAGGTTCCCCATGGAGCAAGTCAGTCCAAGCAAGCTGACAGATATGGGTACACAGTGGCCTAAAGCAGCAATGAGAACACTTCCCAAAAGAAATGAAATTGCAGTGAATCACTATGATGAATAGCCTGGGGCAACAGCTCATCCTGTGAAGGACCATTTAAAAAATGTTTTTCTTTTCTGTCAATGAAATATTATCCCATCAGAAAGCACTGATGAATGAGTTATGCTGGACCCATCTCCGTAGCAAGATGAATCTGCCTATTCCCAGGGAATGCAACATGAGGCTTAGTGAGCCCATCCATGAACCAGAACACTCTGCAGCACTTTGGTGCAGGCAAGGATACAAAACAGCAGTTTTTGGCATGGCAAGGCTTGAGAAGAGCTGAGCCAGCAGCTCCCTCTGCAGTGTCCTCCAACACTCATCGGGTGCAACAAAAACTTGCTCATATATGATAAAACAAGGGGAGCTTGGGGCTGCAAAACAAAGCAAAGGGCTGTAAACCTGCTTCTAAGTGAGCCAATCATTACAAAATCAGTTATCTTGTTTTTCAAGAGCATAACAAGGTTTCACAATGGAAATTAGGTCAGATCTGTGTTCCTCATCTTAAACAGAGGTTAGCAGAGACCTATTCAGAACATATGTGCCATTGTCATACATTTAATGAGTAAAGCAGATTTGAAAAAAATGAGATTGAAATAGGGAAAACACCATGCCTTTAAAGGCTCAGGAATATTTCATAAAGATCACGTGCCACTAAACTCACAGCAAGGAAACAGGATTAAATATAACCCATTCATGCCCACACTTATGGAGAACCTCTTCTAGCTAAATTGAGCCAGACTGGATCCTGTAAATCTATAATAGTTTGAGGCAGTCATTCTCATCTCTCTGACAAACTCAGCTTTCAAAACAAATCTGAGGAAATTGCTAAGAACTGGGGAAGGTTGAGGTCTGCATCTGTCTCAGGACAGCAATATTGGACAAGTCCTTGCCACTAACACCTGCTTCCCACCTAACTCTGTGATTAACAGTCAGACACTACTGACTTTGGGTACAATTTCAAAGCACAAGGTCCTCTTCTGTTTCTTTTGTAACTTAACAAAATGTTAGCACTTCTTTCATGTTAGCTGCATTTCCCAGCAAACTTCTAATATTCATTCACTTCTCATGACAGCCCACAGTTAGGTGTTTCTGGGTGTCTCAGCCAGGACTCCTGAGCTAAGAAGTAAGTAATGTTTTCCATGTCTGGAAAGACTGACATTTGGAGATCTTAGCATCCTTCTCACTGAAGCTTTGGCAGAGGAGAAGGAGGTAAGACACCTGCCCACTCTTCCAGCACCTTCTGTCCTTTGAATCCTGACAGCACAGCAGCTTCTACAGTGGCATCCCTAAAATTCACTGGATGGGGCAGAAAATATCCAGCCTGTCTTTTCTAGTGATGCAGCAGAATTTTTAGATCCATTTGAAAATTGCTATTTTCTTTCTTTTCAGAGACAAAATGACTCAGGTTTACAGTGGTAGTTAATAACACATCCATAATAACCTCATAAAAATTTCATTTTTTATTTCATTTGCTAGCAAAGGGATTTGGATGTAAATTTGAACTCTGAGAGGGTTAGGATTACTAGGGATATATAAAATGTATATGCAGGTGAGCTGCTCTTGCAGCACTACCTGCAAGAAGCTGGTATCAAACATTTCAAATATTTTCAAATTTTTATGCTAAGAAGAGCCTTCATCGTATGTTTTACCAAGAGGTGATGACAAAGTTTCTTCCCTAACAAAACAGGCTTGGGACCCCAGGCATCCTGCAGTGAAGGATTTCACCTGGACAGGTGAGCAAGGCTCAGTACTCCAGCCCAGCTTCTGGGGAAGCCGTGCCAACAACAAAGAGCTGTGAAAATGAGTGTTGGCAAGGTCAGAGGCATTTGCAACATCTCTATGATTAATGCAAACCATGCTTGTAAAAGCACATGGAAAACTCTGACCTGCATTAATCACATTAAGAAGGGGAATTATTTTGCCTGTCACTGTGATTAAGCTGTGTCAGAAGGAAACTTTTTCCATATTGGCAGTTACTAGTATTTACTGAAATTCTTTAAGGCATTATTTAACTAAACTTCATTTCACTGTGAGTAAAGCCTTCTCTCTTGGTCTTTTCACCCAACTGCCTTCATCATATCAATAAAGGGGCTTTTGTCCCCATTTGTTGTAGGGCTTGGGGTTTTTTCTAGTTACAGAATTTTTAGTGACTTTTTGATTAAACTGAATACTGAGCCTTTCTAGTTTCTGGATTGTTTCACTTTGCTGTAGAAACATGAAGTAAAAATAGTATGCAAGGAATTTTTCACAGTATCTGTGCTCCTCCTGCCTACTCAGGAGGACTACAGAGCTCTCCAGGATATAAGAATTCTCTTTCACTCAGACAAAAAACATCACATAAGATCTGGTTCCATGTAGAAATGACAAACATTTTTCTGGAAAAAATTAAAAAAAAAAAAAAAAAGAGACACATTAGATAGTTTTTAGACAAGCCAGAATAAATTAACATTTGCAGCATCAGCAGGAGTTTGAATCTGGGTCTGCTGCATTTCCACATTCAGTCCACTCCCTCCCTCTCTCTGACTCACCACAATTAAAGCAAGAGATTCTATCTCAAGGGATGTCCTTCTGTAGGGATCTTCATCTTCAGCCAATCTACATTTTGTGATGGAAAAACGCTTCATACATCATACCTTCAGTCAATTGTAATATTTCCAGGAAACATTTTTTTTTTAATCCAAAACTACTCCAGATAGTGGAGACTTTACATCCAAAGATTCTCTTTAATTTACTTTTTTAAATTTCAGCACTGATCCATTAACTTATCAGGGATAATGGAGAGCATGTTGCTTCTTGTGTAACAGTGCTAATGTATTGCATTTATCAGATTTGGTAATTTTCTATTTACAGGAAGCCAACATTTACCAGTCATTAGTCTTTATCCTTTTCATCCTTTGCAGCAAGGAGTGATCTGTATTTTCTCCAGTGGAGCCACTGAGATTTGTAAGCCATACAGCCTTGAATCTGATATTATTCACAATGGGACCACTCTCTCAAATTAACTTATTGCAGAGAAATGTAAATCAATTATGTTTACAGCTCTCAACAAACAGAATTAAAATGTTCCACCAGTCTGCCTCGAATTCCTAATCATTTTTGTGATTAACCCAGTGTCTGGGATTTGCAAGAGAGTAGGAGATGAATTGGTTTCTCTTCATTAGCTGACACAGTTCAGTTATTCCTGAGGTGTCTTAAAAAAACAAGGAGCCAAGCAAATTCCCCTTAAATAGTTATCCACCAAGAAATGGATAACACCCACTGCCATTCCTCAGGACCACTGTGTAGCATATATGCAAGTCAGAAGGTCTTGTTCTTGAGATGGCAAATGAAGTAAATTCAATCCCAGGCCAAGAATGAGCACACAACCAACCTGGCAAGGCCAGCCTGCTCCTAAGCTCTGAGTGAAGGCAAGAGAATTGGGTGCATGAAGAACAGAAATGCAGTTTTTGAAAATAATGAGCAGCATCCAAAAATGTGAAGCTCAAAGTGCCACCCATCTCCCCACCACCACATTTTAATACTGCTCTCTGCAGTAGCCATCTCCCATCTATTCCATTTCATTTGGACCAGTACAATAAGAAGGTTTTCATGATCCCTGGGATCTTTCTGCTTTTGCAATCACATTAAAAGCTAATCCCTAAGTGTATGTTTGATTGTCTCCTGGCTCTGAAGAGTCTTTTGGGGCAGGAGAGGTCTGCCTTACAGCACCCTAAAGATCCTGCTCCCTGATGGAAACCGTCGGGGGTTGCATCCAAGCTCCCCATCCCACTCCTGGGGAGAGCAGGGATGTCCTGGGGGACACCTTGTTGCTGTCTACAACTACTCAAATATAGGCTGTAGTGAGGTGGAGGTCAATCAGTTCTCTCAAGTAACAAGCAACAGGATGAAAGGAAATTACATCAGGCTCTGCCAAGTGAGGTTTAGATGAGATATTATGAAAAATTTCTTCATGGAAATTGTTAAGTACTGGGAACAGCCTGACCAGGTGGAGTCACCATCCCTGTGGGTATTTAAAGGATATACAGAAGTGGTACTTACAGACATGGTCTTTAAGGTCTTTTCCAACCTAATCTCTTCTATGACTCTATGATTCCATTTCTGAAGGACACGTGTATTTCAGGTATGCCCAAAAAATACCAGGGCTGGAGCATTTTACCTTTTTGTACAGTAAGACACCATCATTATAATCACTTTTATCTTCCCAGCACACATGTGAAGCAGGAACTGCCCCATCAGACAGATGGGAGACTCTGGCAGTCTGGGCATCTGACAGCTGTCTAGGTAACCTTCCATAGAAGTGCATTAATTCAGGTGAATCCAGTGTGCTCATACTGCCCAAGAGCCCAGACAGCTTTCCTGAGATACAATGGCTGGGTCAGCTCTGCATGAGACATAGCCTGAGCTGCCAGGCCGACTCACACCACCTCATGAGGAATTTGGCCAGCTGGGAGGGAAGGAGCAGCCTTCACCCAGAGAAGAGATGAGCCTCCACAGCTGCAGGAGCCCAGCTTCTCCTGTGCTCCAGATGTGCAGGCTCCCATGGGACAGGCACTGCAAGCCCCTGCACCAAAGCACAGTTGCAAACAGCAGGAGCACTGCACTTACAAAGAGCTTGCTGTGCTCAGCAGGCTTCATCCATCTCCGAATTTCAACAGCCCAGATCCTTCACATCCATATGTAAATCTCTGCTCAGTCTAGACTGACAAAATACACACCTTACACAAAAGCCTGCACTGATTTCTACAAATCCAGCATTTAGTGGCTTGACACACTGATGAAATATCACATTTTTTATTCCAACCTTATAATCAGAAAGTCAGAATTACAGTAAATGGAATCTTTTCTATCCTCTGTTTTAAAAGGTCTAATTATTTTATTATTCAATGTATGTACATGCAGATAAGTAATAATTATTCTGAGTATTATCCTGCATAATAGAGCCAGTTAATGCTCAGAGATAATAGCACAGAGACAGCTCATTATACCAATTTGTACAAAAATAACACGATTATTTTCTTCTTCTGAACAAACTTGTTCTGGTGTGATAAGAGCAAGTTTCAATCACTTCTTTATTTGCTGAAAGATTAAACGCTACACAGCCAGTAAAGTGATTATTATTTTAATGATGAATCATCATGTGCAATGAGGAATTAGCTATCCAAAGGATTTGAAAACAAATTCGTATAAGGCTACATTAAATTAGGATGTTTCTGAAATGATTGCGTGTCTGTTTCTAAATTGCCTTCTTACCAGAAATATCACTTAGGAGTTCACCCTGTTAACAGCTGAGAAAACTCAGATGAGCATGGAGAGGCAGAAGTGGTGATGTTTCCCAGTCTGCAAGTTTGAGATGCAGAAAAGCAGTTCAGCCATTGAGTGTTTGGTTTCACCAAGGCTTAACTTACACTCCGAAGCCGGACAACAGCAACACAGAAGGTGGCTTTCCTGCAAAAAGACAGCTTTGCTCCCTGATAACCCAGTGGCCTGGATTGTTGTGGTCTGTGGTGGATCTAGCAGCCTGCTGTCCTCAAAGTGGGTATGGAAGTCCTGTGACAAAGTATGTGCTTTATTTTTCCAGCCCTTTTTTCCTTCATCACCACTGATCCAAGCCCACTTCATTCACCACTTCTTTATCTATTCCCTTACCCCACTTTTACCCTGAAATAAAAAACTTTGGAGAAAAAAAAAGCAGAAAATATAAAACAAAAGAAACCAATGCTTGCCACTCTTGGCTTCTGTCTCTCTTACTCCAGCATCTCCCCCAAAGTCACCTGGGCCCCAGAGCTGTGTCCTGGGAGCAGGGCATGGCAGGGCTGAGCAAGCAAGAAGGAGACTGACCTGCCATCATCCCCTTTTCTTGTGGGATGGGGCTGCCAGGGCCAGAGATTCTGGTGAGACAAGCTACTTTCAAAAAGGAAAATAAGGAAGGGCAATGGAAGAACTAGAATAAAGTCTCCATGGAAAAGGAAGACTTTAATTTAAAGTTTTTCTGTCTCGCATCCCTTGGAGTCTATCCAGCAGTGGAAAAAGAAAATCACCACTATATTGAACACAGTTTCATAACTCACTTCTACTTTTAATGAAAACTCCTTCGTGGTAGGTTTTATTCTGCACCAACATTTATGTATGTGCTCAGGGAATGGGAAGTTTCCCCTTAACCAAATGAAATACTGTTCCTGCCCCTAGACAGACATTATGGATCATTGCAATTTCTATCTTGCAGCAGAGCACCTGAGACTGTGAATTTGTCTGCAACTTTGGGGTTTTTTTACACCAACTACATGAGGGTGAGCAATGAGCAATGCTGCTCCTCAGCCACAACCTGTGCTGCTCTGACTGGAAACTCAGGCTGGTTCTCAGGCCAAAATGCTGACAAATCTCCTTCTCTAACACAAGCAGCAGGAGCCTGGCTCCATGGACACAGGTGAACCTTGCCACCTTCTCCCCTGTATCTGGGGCTTACTAGAGGAATGGTGCTTGCTCTTGTTCTCAATTCCAGTTAGTCAATGACTCTGCCAGCTGCAGATCTGATTTCTACAATGCTGATGGATTTATTTTCTGTGGATTAGAATGGGCATTTTTATCATCTGAATTGCATGAGCCAGCAATAAAATTCACCAGAATATAGTACCTCTAAAACTATTTCATGGAAATATGCCTAGTACTATAAACTGTTCCATACCCTGCTCCCAAGCACCATGGAAGCATGGTGCACCCCAAAGGCCTAGGAAGGCCTGTGGTCCAAAGTCTAGGAGGAGCTGCCTGTCCCATCTGTTGGGAAGAAAAGAAACTAAGTCTTGCACTAGCATGCCAAATCTCCATGCAACTCTGAATTTTCGCAGCATGCAATCTGGGCAGAATATCAGAAAGAGTAGAAAAAAACCCTTCGTATTTATGGCAGAGACTGAGTCTAGCAACCAGCCACATTCCTGGGACTTGGGAAGCCTTCTCCATGCTGAATGAGGCTGCCTGGGGATGGCACAGGGCAGGGCAGTGGTACATGCAGCAGAGGTTAAGAGAACAGCTTTATCAAGAGCTTCTTCACACCCTCCACAACCTCTTACTTCTGCTTCTCCCCACCCCTCACCACGCCCTCCAGAGGTGACCTCTGTGGCTGTACCCTCTCCCCCTGCTGAGCAGATGTGCTTTTTATGCAGCAGATGTTGTTGCACACTTGGTACTTGGCACAGGAAGTAAGAATCATTTCTTAAAAATAAATAAATAAATAAATAAAACAAGCAGCCTATTTAGGGGCTTATTGCCAATGTTTACTTAAAAGTTCATTTGTTTTATTTAAAGACATGGCATTTTAAGGCCATGTCCTTTAAAATGTTGGTGTTGCAGGTGCTATGCAGTGACCTGAAGCTAAAAACCACACATCTAAGCAGCCTGTCCACACCAAAGTATCTCAGTAATTTCTGGAAAGGCTCACTCTCAGTCCACGACAGATGGTACAAAGGTTTCCTCCTAATTCTCTCTGTGGTAAGTTAAAATTAATTCAGAAAATCCACACAGATCCATTGGAGTGACGACAGAAGCCCGTGCTCATTTGCACAGAGGAGACCTCTTGCAGAGGCCAGTGCAGTGGCTCCTGAGCTTCCAGAAGCTTCTGATGTTTCAGTAAAATAGCATTGATTTAAAAAATCTTAGCCAAGTTTGCATACCTCAAGCATATTATCTTACCTGCAAAGAGGAAGAGCTAAGAAGTCTTTCTTTCCAAGCCAGGCTTTCCATTTTCTCAGGTGAAAAGCAAAGAGTTCTGGTTAAGAAATGCCTCCTCAGGACTGGAAAAAACACAGTAAGAACAAACACAGCTGGGACCAGATTTGGTTTGATGCAATTTTCAGTTTCTTCCATTCTCTTTCCCCACAAGGTAAGGTAAAGGTTAGCTGTGGGCACACCACCACAGTCCAGAGATGCTTTGCTGGTGTGTTACACAGGGAAGAAGTGAACCCTTTGCAGCCCAAAACTCAGGCTGCTGAGAGCAATGGGCAACATAATGTCAGGATTTCCCTCAGAGATTTGCTGAGCTGTGTCAGAAGTGCCCATCCTCACCACGCAGAGAATGGAGGGGCCAGCCCTGAGTCCCCTGAAACTGGTCACACTGCCTGGGGACGAGGCAGGAGTGGGGACTGTGGGGACCCCCTTTCCATAGGAGGACATTCCCTGGCTCCCACCAGCACAAATACTCCTTTACACCCCAGAGGATGTGACACCCAGTGTTACCTGACTTAGAGGGTAGCCAAATGAAAGACAGAGTGTGGTTTAACCTAATCATGGCTGTATATCATGCCTCACATTTCTGAAACACCCATGCTACAGCAAGCTGTTAAGGATTGCAGCTATTAGAAAACAACAATTTAATCCCACAGGTAGCACTGATATTTCATATTTATTGCTCTCCCCAGCTATCTTTGTGCAGGGAAAAAAAATTGTTCTTATAAATGACTATTCCATCACTAATTACACAGTGATCATTTAGTTATAATAGAAGGGGTTATTAATTAATAAAATTATTAATTTTCTATACCTTTTTTTGTTGTTTTGTGGAGTATAGCCCAGGCATTTTCAAATTTCTGAAGTCTTAGTTACTTACAGGAACTTTTTATACTGGTGTTAAGAGCCTTTGCAATCAGTTTTTGTATTTATTCCCAAACTTGAAAAGAAATAACTCTAATTTTTAACTTGTCAAGTAGTTCTTATGGTAATAAAGAAATTAATTAAACTGAGCAAAAGAAAGAACAGAATCACAGAATCATTGAGGTTGGAAAAGACCTCCAAGATCATCAAGTCCAACCTGGCAAGAACTGTCTTCAAGCTAGCATCAGTGTCTTAACTTGCACATAGCATTTGAAGACACAGTTGGGTTAAAACAATCCCCCAGATCCCTTTCCAATTCTCTAGATGTTTTCTCAGGAGCTAATTTACTCTTCCTTTGAGGCTGATTTTTACACAAGCTTTTAAATTTATCCAGCTTTTAAGATGAGCGGAATCATATTTTGGCCTGTAATCTTGCTAAAAATTGATTTTGAAATAACTATACACATTGTAGGATGTCAATAACATTGAAATAGCTTTTAAAGCGTTGTCTCTAGCTCCACAGACCCCTGATGCTTTAAGTTTTAGCTTTCATATTCTCCAGATTCTGTACTGCATTAATATGTAACTCTGAACTTCATATAAAGTGTTAGCAAGTTCTCGTCACAGTTTAGTTGGACAAAACAATCTTTTTCCAGCCTGAGAAGCAAGGACACTGTTGAAGTGTCAGGCTCAAGAAGTATAAACAATAGTGAATAGAGGAGAGCAGTCTGGGAGGATAGGACTTCAAAATCTGAAGATGTAACCAATTTACCCAAATATGTCAATGGACCAAAACTTATAAAAGTGTGAAAACTCGTGACACCTCATCCATTTTGGGTCCATCCTGGGTGTAGCCATGGCCAGGTTCTTGTACTGCCCAAGGTGTATCCTTTGAAGGCCTTTTAATAAATCCCTGCTTTATTCCTTTAACACTGTCTAGCCTCTGTTCTCTAGGTAGCCTCTCAGGCATCACCACCTTAGCATTCAGGTCGATACTCCTTGCTTATTTTGTCTTACTGTATAGATTTTGGTGAGCTTTTGGTTTGATATCCTGTACAATTCGCACAACAGTTCAACATTAGGGATCAAACTAGTAAATTCCTGCAATATGTCTCCTGCCATCTCATTTTTGGGTTCTTTTTTACACTGAAAGCCATTATCCAGTCTTTTGGTAACTGTCAGACAGCACAGAAATCTGCACACCCTCTGCCTGGCTGCTCTTAATTAGAGGCAATACAGATGTTTAGGAACAGCCAGGAGAAACACTTCTTGCTCTGGGAGCCAGCTGCAGCTTTGCAGAGCTGAACAGTGAAAAAAGAAGAGAAAATGGAGAAGCTAATTCCACCTGATTTACTTGTCCTGCAGCATTTCCACTTGTTGCATCGCTGTTTCAGGACTGACACATGCATCACTGTGGAAAAGCATGTGGATTCAGTTAAATCCTGAGTCACAACAACCAGAAGAGTCTGCTGATGGATCTGAGTGGTCAGGGATGGGGCCATATGGCCATCTTCTTTGCTCCTTCCACACAGGATTTCAATGCTCATAAACAAAAATTCTCCACAATGCTCTGGAACCTGTCTGATCAGTGTTGGGGATGACTTCTCTCTCCACTCCAGGGCTTAAATCCTGCGACATCAAAATACCTTTAGTCTGGCAGAGTCCCACTTTTTTGTATGGATATGTTGGGGGGGTTAAGGGGGGTTTAAGTCCTATTACTCCTAAGAGTGTCATTTTTTGAAATTTCAGAGCTGCTTTCAAATGCTGGAAATTATTTATTTACTGGAGCAATCTGATCAGACACACTTCATGCTTTGATCTGCAATAAAGCCTGGTACAGACTTCATGTGCCATCATCATACCCTTCCTGATCATGTACTCAAGGAACAGGTACATGTTTGCTTCTTACTACACTGCCATACAGTCACTACAGCAGATTTTCCTTCAGCTGATGGACTAGCAAGGGAAGACCACAACCATAGCCATTTAGGAAGAGGTAAAGTCCCAGAATCCATATCCCTGTTGTTGAAATATGCATATTACAGATATAATGTGCGTAGGTCTTATTGTTAAAAGTGTAATATTGCTCTCTTAGCATCTGACCATGAGCAGGCTGCATGAACTATGGGGCTGGAGCAGTGGCTCTGGATAGGGAACACTGGATCCTCCAAAGAATATGCAAGCAGTGGCCGTTCTTATGTTCACTGTGGTCCTAGTCCCTTTTCTAACTTCCTCCTACTTCCTATTCTGTAGAAAGAGACTGCCTTGACACACAAACACTTTTTTCTCTTTATTCCTGTAATCTTTGTTTTTCTTTGCAACACTGCTGAGAGATTATTCAAATTGTAATCTCACGTCCCAGAGGTTTTTTCTGTGATATTTTCATGTTCCTTTTCTTTTTTCTTTTTTTTTTCTTTTTCTCTCTTTCTTTTTTTTTTTGCCCAAGATCAAGGAGAGGGAAAACAGAACAAGTCATTGCTGCATAAACTCTAGTCTCCATAGCAACAATGAAAAATGTTTCCTTTCCTCAGTTTTACAATTCCACTCCTATAGTCTCACCTGAGACTTGGGAGAGTGGCAAGAAGTTATAGTATTTTCTAACTTGCTTGTTCATTGCAGTTTTGAGAATGGGCTACTGGGGTGAGTAGCATGGGCCAAATTAGACCCAAAAACATTCCTGAGATCTGGGGTGTGAGCAGGGTCTTGGGAAAGGCAGGTAGGAAGTGCTGGAATTACTTCTGTAGGACTTGTATGCAGTAAAGCACACTGCTGTAACATGAACTGCCTATGACAAAGGAAGAAACGGAGAAGGGAAAATGTTAACACTAAGCAGTGCCAGTCTTCCTCTGACCATGCCATCACTATGGGATCAGGAAGGCAACACTGTACTAAATCCCTAGAAAATACGGGGCTGCATTGCTATATTTGCACCAAAATCAAAGTAATTGTCCCAGGTTACTGCCACGAACCTGCCACAGCTATGCAGAGAGCGTGAGGCATGCAGGCAATGCCGCACTCCTGAGCACAGGGGAGCTCACAGACATGACCGCTCTCTCCTGCAGTGGACAAGCTGAGTTTTCTGGGACAAACTGTGAATTTTGAGCCTGAGGAAGACTGGACCCCACAGACTGAGTCAGTGTCTGGCTCCAAGACCTTGACTGGGGCTTTGGAGCTCTGTGTGACGGAGCAGCGCTCAGCAGTGGCTCTCCAGAGGAAAGTACCTTCAAGTAACAAGGAATGTTTCGAAGACTTACGTTTCAACAAAGCCAGTTCTTCCTAAATCCTTTCTTCCCTGGCTGCCAGTCGCCCGGGCAGGGGCTGCCAGCAGAGCAGCAGGGAGGGGCTGCAGATGTGCAGCCATGTGTGCCATGCTCCTGTCCACACCACAGCAACGTGTCTGTCACACATCATTAGGCACCCAAGTCGTTTGTGGAGAAGGTGTCGATTCCTTCTCTCTCTGAGTCTGAGCTAAGCTCCCCCATATGAAATCATCAACCAGCAGCATGACTGGCCAACTTTGCTGGCCATTCTGTCTGGTGACCAGTGAGAGGACCTAAGGGATTGTCATAAAACTGTGCCAGAGGAGATTTAGGTTGGTATTAGGAAAAGGTTCTTCATCCAGAGGGTGGTTGGGCACTGGATCAGGCTCCCAAGGGAATTGGTCACAGCATCAAGCCTGACAGAGTTCAAGGAGTGTTTAGACAGCACTGTTGGGCACATGGTGTGATTTTTGGGGCTTTTCTGTATGAGGCCAGGAGTTGGACTTTGATGGTCCTTGTGAGTCGCTGAGGTTATTCTGTGATTCTGTGCCTAGATAGACAAAAGCAGGCTGAAATACAGATGCATCTGAACAAACCTTATTGCACTTTAAAATACACTTAATTTCTTTTCCAAGATGATCTTTCAATTGACAATCTTAATTTGGAATAGCTGAACTGGACAGGAATGGTGTAATTTAACTCAGAAGTAAAAAAAAACAAAAGCAGAGTAGTTCAATTTCATCATTTGTAAAGAAAACCCACAAATGAGTTTTCTTTTTTTACTGTATCTGAGGGTATGTTCTGGGAGCACTGTACAATATCATCTAAGGTGATACTTAAGACAGGTCCATTTTCCCACTACCCAGTGGTGCTCACATTATAAATTGAATAGAATGGAGTTCTCAAATCAGTTTTAACTGAGTATTTGATTAATTTGACTAGAGATTTGTTTTCAGCTTTGAAAATTTCTTTTAATTTACTGGATTATAATCAAAGGTGACTTAACTGATAACAGCGTGGTATTTTTTACCATTTACTCAAGCAGTCTGCTCTGGCAAACTTTCTGTGCTACAGATTCTGTACATTATTCCACCACAGTAAAGCTAAGTGAAATCCTACCTTTGATGCCACTCCAACAGGGAACTTCTATCTTAGATTCCTCTGCATATTTTATTTGTTTTGCTGTTAGTCTCATAGTATAAACACTTATCAGGGTTTCAGATTCTGTACTTGTGTTTTCTCCAGTCAAAACCAGAAACAGGAACCTTTGGGGGAAAATCTGGTAAATAAGTTCATTTGCTTAACACAAATTTCACTTCAAACCTCAAGGAATGTAACTGGCATAAACCAGAAGGCTCGTCAGTAAGTTGTCTTACAAGTGGTGATGTATCAACAAACTACTTATTGAGGGCTTTACAGTGGTAATAAGTACTGATGATCCTCAGTATTTAGAACAAGTTGACAAATATTCAATAACTAGAGGTCATTTTATTAAACAAGGAATTCTTCCTTGTTTATACTTCAACTATCTTTGAAATGGTTACAGAGCAGATTAAATACTGAACTCCCCAGACACACATATCAGTTGTGCGGGATCATATATTCTGTAAATGAGCTTGTTGAAACACCTGATTATTTCCTCATAACACACTGCTACAAGTAGCAAAACCATTCAGTTCTTACGCGCTGAATTTATGCACTGACTTACAGCATTCAACTTCAATGAACAAAGAATACTTTGTATGTACATATGTAAAGGTTGCATCTAAATAAAATTTGGTTCTCTGATCTATATGTACCCTACCTGGTAGACAGATCACTGGAAAAGCTGGAAGGACTCAGCATTGTCAAGGCTGTTCCCAGAGCAGAGCTCTGGCCACTGAAACTGCCAAAAATGTTCTTACCAAAGCCAGTGGTTTTGTAGCAGATGCATGACCTCCATGAACAAGAACAGATCATTTAGAAGTGCAAATGTTATCACTTCTAACACCATTTAATTTGTATCAGTCTTTGCAGCCAACTTCCTGATGTGGCTCAATTGGGAAGACCCCTCTGTACACCATTGTCTTAGGTTACAATGTAAGATGTAACCAAAAGTACACATTCTATTGCCATCTTCATAAGCTTAAAATAGGCGTTATCTTTTCCATGACTCATCCCTGATAACTCCCTCTGGGGGGACTATCTCTGCTAATGAGACATCAGTGTCTCCCAGCCTGACTCATAAAATTACATCATCCCATTGGGAGATGCCCCACCCAGGGGGAGGAACTAGACATTCCTACCTGGATATAAGCTGAGCCTTGGAACACCAAGGAGGCAGTACCACTGGATTCCCAGGGAACAAAAGCTTTATACCCACTCAAGAGAGAAAGACCAGATTGTTCTACAGGATCACAGTTTTGACAAAACCCCATCCATCACTCCAACAAGATTGCAGCCACCACTTAATCAGTGTTACCACCACCCTAACTTGTAGAGGAGACTAATCCCTCTGCAGACAGCCCTGTGAGGGCCCCCTGGAACTTCCTTTGAGATAAGAAAAACTACTTGCTTAGAATGACTCATGTTAGAAAAAAATGTAAGCTCTTCTTCTTATCTTTTTTAAAATATTATTGATTAGGTTTGGTTCTTTATAATTGCTTGTCCCAAACAAAGAAAGATAATGTAGTTGGCCAAAATGTGTTAACCCTATTTTCCATTGGTTTACTTGTGATCCCCCCCAAACCCTATAAAATTACATGTGTGATCCTCCATCTTTGGATTTGTAGCCTGACCCCTTCAAGGACAATAATAAAGCCTGTGGAAAAAGTCTGAGCTGCTCTCCCCATCTTTTTATGCCAGCTGGAAACTGCCGGTTTTTGTGAGAAACCATGAAGCTAAGTACCTGAAAGGCCAGTGCTCACAAACCTTGGAAGTTCCCACTGCCCAACAACAACAACAGGGCAGGGGACACAAGAAAAAGTTACGCTGACTGACACGGTGTCAGGTTGTATTCTGTCAGTTTAAGCCAGTGTTTCTGTACTATTGCCTTTATTTTAATTTTCCTATTAAATTCTAGTTCTGCCTTGCAATCTCCCACTGGTTTGTTTTCAAACTGGCACAACCACTGCCCACCAAGCCTGATCCAGCACCAGGACAGAGCAGTAGGAGGTGGGTCAGGCAGTCCTGTTTATCAAACAAGCCCAGCAGCACCTGTGCTGCTGCATCTATGCCCTCCTGCATCTACACCATCCAGCAGGAAGGATTTACCTTGAAACTCTTTCCAAGAGGTCTGAAAAATCAACAGTTAAGCGGGATAGCACATAGAAATTTATTCTGCCTAGAATGTGAGCTGTTTTTCACAGTGATTCAGCTTTCCCACTACATCAAAAGTACGTTGGTCCTCCATGATCCCACTTGGGTATATCAGTCTGCTGAAGATTCAGCCTTCCCTCTGCTATTAGTTTAGCTATAGAAAGTAGAAAATAATGTACATTATGACAGGCAGGGAAAGGCATGTTTCCTTCATTAATAGTCCAGTATTTTTACCTAGAAGCCAATGAAAATTTGGCCACTGACTCATCCATATATTGTCAGTGTCTCACAAACACGTATTCAAGAAGAAATAGAATGTCCACAAATAATTCAAAAACATTAAAGTCCAAATAGCTAAGGAATAAAATTTCTTCAAAAATCCTACCTTCAAGATGTTACATTATTGATTTACTTTTATGGAATAAATATGTCCTAATAGTTCTTGCCAGGCAGCCAGTTAAAAAAAGCATAAACCCACATCATAGGAGGACTGCTCCCAGCAGGCAGTTTGGATATGTCCACCCTGCTTTGGAGCATAAGAGTTTAGCAGCATGGAAATGGGCTATTCCACTGCATGATGCCATTCATTTAGCTGAAAAGCCTGGGGTCATTTAGAGGGGATACAACAACTGTTTGTGTAGGAAAATGTGAGGGGATGTCAAGGGGAGTGAGGAAGCATTTTTGAGGGGATTGCTGAGGTAACTGAAGGGATCCCAGCAGGCAATTTCTCTGGGAAATCTGAGGCCCTTGGGGAGCACAGCCAGGGCTCTCCAGGGGAAGTAGGGAGGGCTCAGCACTCAGGACTCTGTGTCCTCCTTCCCTGGCAGCAGCCAGTGAGGAAGGCAGGAGAGGCTTCGTGTGGGATGAGGCTGGAGAGAGTGAGCAGAGGAGTAGCTTCAGGCTGGAGAGGGGCAGGAGAAAGGCAAAATGACCTCCCTGGGGCCACAAGGGCAACAGAATGGACACTTGGATGACCAATGGAGGTGAGGAGTGGATCTGAGTTCATCTACAGGGAAATAAGTAGGGGATATTTTGGAGGGAAAACCTGAGGTGAACTCATCACTGACCTTGGCACAAGTTGTGTTTGCACAAAGTGGGACCAGAGGTGAAGGTCGATCCAAAGCCAACTGTGCTTGACCTCTGAATTCCAGGATAGTCTGTTAGCACATGAAGCTAGGAACTGTTGGGAAAAATAAAGCAGCACTGCCATTCTGGACCTCTGCATGATATTCACCCAGAACTTGCCTTTCAAGGACTAAAATGGAACAAAAGATATAAAAGAAATGTAATTCCAAGAGCGAAAATAGTCCACAATAAAAAGTCCACGTGGGCCTGGATGCTGATCCCTATTGCTGGTCCATGACAGCATCTGACAGCTCAGATTTCAAACTGTTTGATTTAACAGGCAACTGGTTTGCTCCTTCTCATGAGTAGGATCACTGGATCACTCGACATTTTCCATCTAGGCAAAGAGTTAGGACAGAGCGTGGTACTGCAGTCATCCCGAGCTGGTGCCCTGCTCCTCACTGCTGCTGGCTGACTGGGGCAGGGGTCGGGGGGTGTTCCTGTCAAGCCCAGCAGTCCTGCTTTTTCTTGCTGACTTTTCAGTTTTCAGAGGACGAGGGATTTTTGAGTGCTGGTGTCTGCTGTCTTGTTCCCCAGCACCACCTTGGTGATGCAATCCTGGAAGCTCCCAGTGGCCGTCCAGGAAAGCCTTTGCTGGTATTGCCAGATATCACTGCCGAAGACAAACTTTGTGCTGAACAGTTTCACGTGGCAAATGCAGAAGAAAGCCTGGTTCTTTTTGCTGATGACACCTGTATAGGTGTTCCTTTCTTGTCCTGTATGTTCTCCCTCCTGAAAATTTGATGGCATACTGCAAAGCATGACAATCAACACTGAAAATCTTTATTTCTGTGCAAATGTTAAATGGCTGAAACAAATAACAAACATGCCATCCCTAGAATTAAAAAAAAAATGAAATTATTGGTGCATTAAATTAAAAAGCTGCTCCATGGGCTTAGATCTAGATTTGGCTTCAATCTGTATTGAAGTAATGTGTAGAAATGCATCTCCTCTTTTCACTGTGAGAACAGTCAGGCATAGAAACAGGTTGTGCAGAGAGAAGCTAAGCAGTCCCCATCCTGGGAGGTTTTCAGACCAGGCTGGATACACCCCTGAGCAACATGGCCTAATATAGTACCTAATCCTGCAGTGACTGGACTAAAAACTACCTGAGGTCACTTCTAACACAAATAATTGTATTCTGACAAAGTATTGTGATAGAACTACTCCTAGTAAGAATCTACGAACATTTCTGTTTGAAGGTTCACCATCACTTACTTCCTTAGACAAAATACCCTCAACTGGTATCCGATAATTTACAAGCAAGATTGCATTTGAAACAAAACTTTGTTGGAGCTAAGTTAGACTGTGATACTATCAAGTGTTGAGAGCCTGAAGAATGATTCAGCAAGAATGATTCACCTTAAAAATAAGAAAACAGACTGAAAAGTGTGGAAAACTTTATACCTGGATATCAAGCATATTTTTCGTACACGTTTTACATTAAATATACTGTAAGAATGACAAAGATCTAATTTTTGATGAACCATCAAGTGTATCTTTACACTGGGAGCAAGAACTTCAATAGGCAAATGTGCTGCTCCTGCCTCCTAATCATTTTTGAATTCCTCATGGACTGAACACAGAGCATTGAGGGCTTCCACTGTCACTGTGAGCTTTCCAATTACTTCACTGGCATCTTGTGAATCAAAAACTAGAAAGGAAACATCTGAAAACAGCATTAGCTATTTAACTTAAGATATCACTTTTGTTTTGATAATTTTCCTTAGTGTTTTTATACAGATTAAAGGACAACTAGCTGTCCTGGTTTACAATACAAGATATATATTCTATTACCATCTGAGAAGGGTGATCATCCTTATCTCTGTGGGAAATGTCTTCTGTTGATGGGCCATAACTGATAAGGGTGATCATCCTTATCTCTGTGGGAAGTATCTTCTGTTAATGGGCCATTGAGTCCTACTGTATAACTGATAAGATTACATCATCCCATTGGGAGATGCTCCAGCCAGGAGGACCAGCCAAGCCTTTCCTACCTAGATAAAAACTGAGGTTTAGAACGCCAAAGGCAGCCTTTTTCCACTGGATTCCAGAGGAAGAACCAGGCTTTTCCCACATCATCGCTGGACCCTTTGGAGGAAAACTGTACCAACACCCTGACTGACAGGGTATCAGGTTGTATTCTGACTGTGTCAGTGGATTTATTTTTTATTATTGCATGTATTTTGTTTTTCCTTTTTCTCTTCCCTATTAAAAATTGTATTACTGACTTGAAGTCTCACTGGCTTTGCTTTTCAAACCAGTACACTAGCACATGAAAATAAAGGAGAAATAAAGAAAGAAATAATCTTGCAGTTCATGTCCTCAGGCTACTGGAAATTATCCACTCTTAGCACTAGAATATACATCAATAAAAGTATTGGTGTTGAAATTCATTCAAAAAGGAAACTATCTGTATAAAAATTTTCTATATAAAATAATTATTTTTCAGAATATGGAAATAAAGATGTTCCAAATTCTATTAAAGTTGTATCTACATACACAGGAATGGTTTTAAATAAAAAAATACATAAATTAATGTGTTTTCTACACTGTGTATGATGGATGGGTCCAAACGAGCCTCAACAAATCACTTAGCGAACTGTCAACTTCAAGAGTAGACTTCAGGGGACTGTATCTTTTTTACTTAAAAGAAGAGCAGAGCAGTTGTAGTTAATTATATCAGAAGATAACACTAATTATATTTTCTCACTTTTTATACTATATTTTTTCTATATTTTTATACTATAATATATATAATATACATGTTAGATGTTTTGACTATAGTATTTTTCAACCATCTTCTTGCTTAGCCATTTGCCTAATTGCTTCAAATTTCACATAAACCACTTTCACACAATCAGCAATGAAAGGAACAAAATATGAAAAATATATGTGGTTTCAATCCTCAAAAAGAATAAAGGAATTTTAGTATCTAACTAAAGAATGACTTCATCTTCATGCAGTAGTGTTCTATGAGCTTCCCTGTGTCTAGGTTTATTATTTTTCCTTAAACCAATATCCAACTCGGAGAATGTGTATAACACTATCTAGGAATTCTGTTTATTGTGCCCTTATATTTTATTGACATCTGTGTCCAGATCTGATGAACTGATCCTTTTACAATGACTTAATCCGAGAAAATATACAGATATATTCTTCTGCCATGATCTGACATACTTTAACATAAAATTAATTAAAATTCTCTGAAACATCTTAATTTTCAGAAAATATGCACGTTTATATGTTATGGATGCAATAAAATCTCCAAAAAACTGTACAGCATATGCAGGAAAGGGGAGAAGCGCAGAAAGGAAAAAAAGTATTTCTAGCCATTATTATAACTTTCATAGATATAATTAACATAAAGGGAAAATTAATTCAAGTGTCTGACAATTAGGGGAAGAAATGCTCCTCACAATACTGAAGTAGTTGTCATTACATGGTAGCTATTAGCTTACAGTAACTAGCAATAAAATCCAGTCCTTCTGGTTCTAATAATTCTCTCAGACGATGATTAGGAATTTAAGAGTTCTGTGAAAAGTGACTTTCAAAAATTATGTTTACATAACTAATCAATCTTATCAAATAGGAATTATGGCAGTTGGAGATATGGTCATAAATTCCAGAACAAAAATCAATTTTCCAGAGAGAGATTACAAAATACATTTTTGGAGGAGCTTTTGTACTTGGAGAGAAATTACTGGTGGAGAAAAGCTTAAGTTGCTCAGCCACAGCAGGAATTGCATCAAATCTGTATATTATTTTTCCCGAGTATGGGAATTTCATTCTTAGGATTTTCCTTATCACGTTCCTGTAACTGAGTATTTTAGCAACAGCATGGATGCAAATCATGCCTGATTATGGGCATGGATAAGAAAGCCTATTTCTTTCCCTCATTACTCAGCTCCCCATTGCTCAAGGTAAGAGATGTATGTAAGAGATTAATGCTTCTGTTCCGAAAAAAAGCTCACTGCTGTTATTTTAACTTATTTTTACCTCAGGTTTGTAAAATATTTAGTATAGTTATCTAAGTATTTATAGTGGAAATTGCAGCACACAGACCAGGTATAGTTTTACTGTGTTAAGGAATCCATCCAGTGCAGGTGGCTCGGGAGCAGCCGCAGGTTGGGCACTGGTGGAGCCCAGCCCAAGGCATGAGGCTGTGAACTACCACCCTTAGCACAAGAAAGGGCCCAGAGACCTGTGGCCCAGACAGGACAGGGACACTCAGAGACACAGCAGGAGCCAGTAACTCCCAGGCAGTAACTCACCTGGCTGCAACTTTGGGTACAGCCAGGTGAGGGACACTTGGGGACACAGCAGGAGCTGATAACCCCTAGACCGTCCTGTGAGGGTACGAAAGCCCAGGAGTTCCTTTGTTCAGGGTCCCTTCTCTGTGGCTCCAACTTGAAATGTTATTGTCTTATTTAATTACTGCACCAAAAATTAAATTAATTTAAGAATCGGGACCTCTAAGACTCAGGGTGGGCAACCTGGGCTGGAGGAAATATGAGGAGAAAAGGGTGTAAAATGCAACCGTCCAGGAGCTCCCTGGGGGCTCCCAAAAACCACCTGGGATACCTCAAAACCACCCAGGATCCCCCTGGTTCACTATAGACATCTCCACTGCCTCCCCAGTTTGGCCCAGTTCAGCCTCACACTGCTCCAACTACAATCCCAGTATGGTCCAGTAGAGGTGCAGTATAACCTCAGCATGGTTTCACTGTCTGTCCTGCACGAGTCCAGTATGATCCCTGGGATGACTCAAGCCCCCCAGGACTCACCTGGGCACCCTCCCCCACCCCTGGCACAGCTCCAGGACCCCTCCCCGACACCAACGTTGCCTCTGGGACCACTCCCCCCTCTCCTTTTTTAGGGGGGGGTGGGGTGAATGCTGCAATTTATTCTGGAATTGCCCAAATCTGGGAGAATTCATAGAAAATCCACTGACCCCTACCCCCACCCCTCCAAATTTTTTTTAATCTCCCCCAGTGTCCCCCCCCCCCCCCCCCGATCCATCCCTCTTCACTCGACTGCTCCTCCTCCTCCAATCCATCATTCCACGCTTGATTGCTCTTCCCTTGTTCGATGATTCTGCACTTGACTGCTCTTCCCCTGGTCCTATGATTCTGCACTCGACTGGTCTTCCCTTGTCCAAGGATTCTGCAATTGCTTGCTCTTCCCTGGTTCGATGATTCTGCACTTGACTGGTCTTCCCTGGATTGATAATTTGGTGATCGATTGCTCATGCCTGGATCGATCGATTAGTTTGGCTATCGATGGTTCAGCGATTGATTGCTCATGCCTAGGTCAAAATATTCAGCGATCGATTGCTCACGCCTAGATCAATCGATGGTTTGGCGATAGATTGTTCACGCCTAGATTGATCGATGATTTGGCAATCGATTGCTCTTCCCTGGTTCGATGCTAGGCCCAATTTGTCCCAGTTCGCCCAGTTCGGGACACCCAGTCCGATACTGGGAGGGGGCGTGGTTAGAGCAGAGGGCGTGGCTGGGACCCATGCTCATGGTGTCACTGTGGGCGTGGCCAGGGAGCCCTGGCCCCGCCTCTGCCGTGTGAAGCAGCAGGTGCTGTGACGTCATTTCCGGGAGAGTGGTCAACATGGCGCTGTTCGAGCAGACACGGGCGAATTGGGGAAGCTGTTGCGGGGCATCGACCGGTGCGGGGAGTACCGGGAGGGCACTGGGGAGCACCTGGAGAGGATTGGGGGGCTCACTGGGGGATCCCTGGTGTGTCACAGACCCCCCCTCTCACCTGCACTGGTACAACCCCGAGAACCTGGTGACCCTGGAGCGCTGCTGCAGGCCAAGGAAAACACCTATGACCTGGAGGCCAGCCTGGCCGTGTTGAAGCTGTGAGGGCTCCGGGGGGCTCGGAGGAGCGCGTTTGGGGATCCCCGAGCCCCCCAGCCCCCTCACCTGGGCTCACTTCTGCAGGAATCAGTTCAAGCCTGCCTTCTTCCAGACTGGGGTGACGGCGCAGGTCCTGCTCAGGGCGCTCACCAACCTCCCTTACACCAACCTCACCCTCTGCAAGTGCATGATTGACCAGGCCCACGAATTCTGGGGGTGGAAATTCCATGAGGAACCCTGGGATTGCATGGGGAACCCCACCAGTTCCAGCTCTGGATCTCTTGGTTCCACCCCGGAAGCTCAGCCCTCTTCAGAGGTTGATGAAGCAACATCTTCCTGAATTTAGGGATTTGGGGGGGGGCTGGATTTGGGGGTGAAACACCTGGAAACCTGCCTGATTCCATAGGGACCCCCCTTTTCCATGCCAGTTCCACCTCAGAGAGATCAAATCTGGTATTTCTTGTCTCAAAATCTCCCCCAAAACCTGGATTTGGGGGACCTGGGAGAGGAAGATTTTGGGGTCCAGCGGAGGGGGCACCTCTACTCTCCCTTTTTTTTTCCTAAATTTTCCCATGACCTCCTCAAAACGCAGCAAGAGGAACGATCTATCCAGCAGATCCTGTACCTGGGAGAGCTGCTGGAGACCTGCCAGTTGCAGTCCTTTTGGGTGAATTCACCCAAAATACAAAGGGAGGGTTCCGCAAAACCTGGGGGGGTGGGGGTGGTCCTAGAGACAAAGGAGGAGCCATAAATGTGGGGGGGACCCCCTTGGAATTCTGGCAGCAAGCGCTGGATGAGAACATGGAGCTGCTGGAGGGGATCACCGGCTTTGAGGACTCCATCAAGAAATGTGTGGGGGATTTGGGGGGTCCTGGGGAGGTTTGGGGGTGTCCTGGGGGGCTCAAGGGGGGGCTGGGGTGGTCCTGAAAGGATCTGGGGGGGCTTGGAAGGAATCTTGAGAGGGTTTGGGGAGATTTTGGGGGTACTGAGTTTTCTTTAAGGGTTTCTGAAGGAAGCTGGGGGTGGTTCAGGGGGGATTTGAGGATCCTTAAAGGAGTTTTGGGAGTACAAGGGGGTCTTGGGGGGGAATTCGGGGCATCCTGGAGAAGATTTGTGGGATTCTGGGGAGGTACCAGGGAAATCCAGGGGTGTTTTGGGGGTTCTAGGCAGTTTTGGGAGGGTCAGTGACCCTTCAGGTCTTTTCAGTGTTACCTGCCAGTCTCTTAGTCTTCTTTCAATCACTGTCCCAAGAAAAATTACTTTTTAAAATAGAGACACTCCTATGAATGATACTTATAAATCCAAACACATTTATTTTTTGAGACAACAGAAAGTTCAGATACATGACAAAGTGAGATTAGGAAAGTATTAAAGTATTAATCAGTGTAATATATGAAGATACTGCTGTTTCTTTCTTGTCTTCCAGTGCAGAAAATTAAATGTTGGCCAGAGAACTAAAGAATGCTGAAACAATGTGAAAAGGAGGCACATGAAGTCCTTAGGACGGCCTTTTCCCCCTACATTGTTACACCCTTCAGCTGATATAAATTGATTCATTTCCCTAGTGAATCCAAAAATATCTAGGAATCCATTGGCATATTAACAGTGACATTAAAACAACTTGCATCAGAAGACAGAAGTGACATAGTACAGCCCACAAACATTCCATGAAGTATCTCTTAATTTTATAAACATTCCATGAAGTATCTCTTAATTTTATAATCAAAACTACTGCCTAAGCGATGCCTTTTTTCTACCAGTAAAGCCCTCTCTCATAAACTAGTCTCCATATGGCTTTGTCTTAAAGGAACAGAAAGGATTAATGGAAGTTCAGTTTCCAAGTCAACCTTGCTTTCAGTCTTTTGTTTTTTCATCACTAAAATTTAGAATAAAATAGCAATTGTTACCTGGACAGATCCAGATGCTATGCTGAACCTGGAAAATTTAAATCAGATTTTATCTCCAAGAAGAGTTACCATACAGTCACTTCAGCACTTCTGTGAATATGTTTGCAGCTTATTCCTGGCTAGTGGAAACATAAATTTCCTTTACTAAAAGTCTGAAAGTTTGCCAGTTGCAATGTCAGCCTTATCCCAAGATGAAAATACAGTGTTTTCATGAAAGCTCTGCTCTTTCAGTGAACTTTGGTGGCAGTAGCACACAGGTAACTAGCACCCCATGCTACAGATTCGCAAGTCATCAAATGTCCCCTTAGCAAATGACTCGAAAAATAAAAAAAAAATCCTGTCCTTGTAAACAAGAATTAGTGTTAGCAGTCTTACAGCTTAAAATACCGTAAGATAAAGCCCAGAGTGTGTGTTAGTAATTAGCCAGCCTGAAGGCTGAATGGGCAGACACCCATTCTCAGAAACCGTGCTCTGGCATGGACTCTACTGCAAGGAAACAAAACCAGGTCAGTGAGACAAGCTGTGCAACGTTTTCCCTGTGCTAGATTAGCACCTATCACTCCACAATACTTGCATTTATTAACCTTCAACTTGCTTCCAACTACTGGAAGTGGATCTATGTAATCCCAGTAATGTTCATAAGACCAGAAATATTCAGAGCTCTGAGTTTGTCCTGTTAGCCATGTCAGTGGTGCCTTTTAAGCCAACTCAGAACTCCAACCCACTGCTTTGCTTCATTGTACTTCAGTACCCTCAGAAGGAGAATTGCACAACTGATGCCTCCCCCAATCACGCTGGAGTCTCACAGCTCAAGGACTGCCTTGGGACTGAAAACATCTGGTGGCAATGAGTATTAATGTATGGCAGAGATGTAAGAGCAGCCCTAAAAATGCAATCCTCTCTTCTTGTCGGACACGTTGCTCCTCAGCGTGTTTTAAACTGAGATAGGTGTCCCGTACCCTAGGGACAGGGTGGACAAGTGCCAGCTGGGTCACAAACCCTTTTCTCAGAGCAGCACGCTGTTCCTGGGCGCTCCTGAGCACAGCTGGGCTGAAAAGCGCTCCTGAATGTATCTAGATGGGAAGGGGCCACAGCAAGAGTGGCTAAAGGCACTTGGCCTGTTGAGCCTGGAGGAGGCTGGGGTCAGAGCTCACCTGGGCTGCAGCTCCTCCCGAGGGGCAGCTCCAGGCTCTGCTCCCTGTGGGAGACAGGGATAGGACCCAGGGAACGGCTGGAGCTGTGTCTGGAGGGGTTTATGTTGGATACCAGGGAAAGGTTCTTCCCCCAGAGTCTGCTGGGCACTCTCCAGGCTCCTCAGGGAACGGGCACAGCCCCACAGAGCTCCAGGAGCGTTTGGACAGCGCTGCCAGGGCTGCCCAGGGTGGGATTATTGGGGTGTCTGTGCAGGGCCAGGGGTTGGACTGGATGGCCCCTGTGGGGCTCAGCCAGCTCAGGACATCCACATATGCTCTTTGTGTTGTCAAATGCTTTGTGTAACCAAGTACCTTTCCCTGGTTACTGTGCAGGTAGATCATATATTCAGAGCTCTGGAGATAAGACTGAGCACTACTGAGCGGTGTGTGGCTGCTGCGCACAGGCAGGTCTGACAGGAAATGAATGCTGAAATGCAGAATGGCCAAGGAATCCTCTGGGGCCTGTGGGGATGTTGCAAGGATGTGAAAGGGCTGCAGACTGTGGGTGACCTGTGCTGTGGGGGAGCAGTGCTGACCCAGGCTGTGTCCCAGCCAAGGAGTTCTTATGTCCCTAGAGGGGGCACCGCAGGGGTTTTTTTTTTTAATAAGGACTTCTGATCAGTCAGTCTGTAGATTCATGGTTTAATGTAAACATTTATTTAAAATTTTGTCTCTGAAAGCAAAGCATTTGTCTCCTAAATTCCCTGCCATTCAGTATCTACTGAACTGGGTGTGCATTTTCCTAAGCTAATAAAAATCCTGCCTGTGATTCTGTAATTTCCAAGGGAGCAGCATGAAATCACTTTTCTTTTTCTTGTCTCTATAGCTTTAGCTTGACTTGTGCTCAAAGACAGGAATGACTCGATAGCTATATGTGGTGAATTGTTATTTTGGTGAGGTTTTTTTGCAAGTCCAGGGCTAAAATATGGTGTAAGAAAAGGCTTTTTTGGTAGCATTAGAAAAATGCTTTTCCATGAGGTGTGGAAGGTCAGTTGTTTTACAATTTCAAGGGGAGTAAACCAAACCAGGCTGATGGCAACACTCCTTTCAGGAAGGCTTGGTATATATTTGAGCAATTAATTCAGTAGGGGGTTTTTGTGTTAATGCTGCTATTTAGGTTGTGTTTGGTTTTCTGTGCATTTGGCTCATTGTCAGTGTTTCTCATACAGTAAGTGTTCCACATAGTGTTTTTCACTAAAAGCAAGCAAGTGTGGTATAAAGCAAGAATATTCTCAAAAAGTGGTTTTGTTTTAGGTTTGGTGGGGGGTTTTGGGTGGGTTTTTTTTGTTTGGTTTTCTTTTTGGGGGACGTGTTTTCTTGGTTGGTTTTTTTGTTTTGTTTTTCCCAACACTATTTAACTTCACTGTATTTAACTTTTAAACTGTGAGTGTTACTGTTTTCTCCAAAAATTTGGAATTAATTTCCCCATTCTGCCACACTGGTAGGCACTGTTTCTCTTAGAAAAGCTTCAAAGCTTCTACCCTCCACCTTCACTGCCCTGTTTTGAAGTTCTGCTCCAGTTTAGCCTGTAGTGATGGGTCTTGCATCCTTTTCTGTTCAGGTAACTAAAACATTTTGTTATTGATGTACCTGCAGCCTACAATCCCATCAAAGAATTGGGAAGAGAGGTAAAGGAGAAAGAGGCTGCTCCCCAAATTGCTCCTCACTCCATTAGGATCCAGGAGCGCAGCTCTGGCAAACAGCATGTTGTCACAAATTGAGACAGATGGAAATGTGCTTCCTTGTCAAAGCTGTTATTTCCCAAGAGCAAAGAAATTTTGTTGTCTTGAACGTGCTGTGGGTAACAGACAGACAAAGGTCCAGAAATAGAACAAAACTGATAATATAAAACTAGGTTTAGAAGATGAAATTAAAGCTGTCTTTTGCACAGAAAGGGGTGTGTTTTTCTTAACAGATAACCCTCCCTTATTTTTCAGTTCCAGCAGTATATGTTACAAGAAGCACACATTGCCTTACTGAAGACTTAATGTATTAGCAATATATTGCTAATGTTTGCCATACAGTATTATTAACAGAATAATTTCTGTGAATGAGTCATTTACAAATTCTGGTCTGTACAAAATACTGCATAAAACGGGATCTGAAGTTTTTAAAGAACCTTTGAATTCAAAGTACAACACAACTCACTCATGAAAGGTTTATAAAAAATTTAGATCCTAACAATAATCTGAATTTTAAAAATGCAGAATTTTCTGCATAAGAGTGATTCAAAGTTAATTTAATAACGACCTATATGTTTTATTTTTAAATGCATTTCACAATAAAACCCAAGAAGAAAACCAACTTCCAATATCACCAGCAGTATGGTTTTCTAATACTGTTCATTTCTTTCCATCAAAACAAACCCACTCTAATACCATGCCTTTGTCTACTGAATCCTCACTAGAAAACAAATGCAAATAGCATCTTTTCCATTAAGGAAGAGGATCATAGACAAATCGAAAGATGTTCTGCCCTACAGGTGCCAAGATTACAAAGCAAGAAACCCCAAAACTAACAACTCCATATTTTAAAAATGTCAATTTACTTTTCCCAAATTCTTTCAGTCTTCAACATCCATTAGCAGGGGGAAAAAAGGAGAGAAAAATAATGCAATTAACATAAAAGTGTTGAGATTATTCCAGTTTTCCATTTATTCTTGCACAGAAAGCCAAACACATCCATTTCGGACAAGTTTTAGCATCAGCAGTGTCCATTATCTCACAGAAATCACATTCAAATACAGCTGAAAAAAGCAGTTTCAAAATGCTTCCATATGCATTAAAGTAATTTTTTAATCCTTTAGGTTTTATATTCTGAGTCTTTAGAAATGGTAATTTTTTTATTAGGTTTGGTAGCCTCGTCCATCAGTTCCTTCAGCTGCCCAATCTGTTCATCACGGAAGTCATTAAGTTTTTCTTCTGTGAGCTGAATTCCATATACAGCCTTTTCTCTCAAGTTTTGTTTGTCCTCATTAATTTGTTGCTGGATCAGTGCTGCATAGTTCTAATGAGAAAGAAATATAAAGGTCACAAAACTGACAAAAAATAAGATATTTTATTGTAATAACATACTCATACACAATCTCCTACAGTCTACTGAGTGACAACAAATGACTAAAACAATTTTCACTTTTTATAAGAAAGGAAACTTATTAAAGCATTTCTAGTATCTACAGTCAACTTTATGTAGCTAATTTAAAATGCATATACATACAGATTAATGCCCTATCTACTACTGCTGAAAACAAAATTTAATTATACATCTAATGTATGTATTAAAATAATCTTTCCTATGTAGCAGAATATTAATAGGATACACTTTGTAAACTCTCACATCCAGAAAAGCATTATTCCAAATTTTCAGCTAAAAGAAACCTCAGCATTGCATACTGAATTGTTAATCCAATTAGCAAAGTAGCTAGAGCCACTGTTTCAGCTGTACGTCCAATAATGCCAAAGAAGCAGGCAAGAAGAAAAATATCCATGAGCCCATGATATATTTCAAAATTATACCATTTACTAAAATAAATACATTGTTAATGAACCATGACAAGCCTCACTGAAGTCAGCAGGATCTTACTAGTCCTGTTGCAAAGCTTAATTCATGGCTACTTAAAGAAAACAGATAGCTAAAACAAACTGGGGCAAACAAAAGTAGATTTTTATTCGTACAGACTCTTGACTCAAACTGATTCTTCAAGGCTCTTCCCAACATTGCCTCTTCTGCTTTTAAATTAAATAGGCATTCAGAAACAGTGACACCACAGTAAATTCACAGTAAACCTACACCTCAGTGCTATTACCTCATGATAGAGCTGGTGTAGGGTTTAAAAGAAATTAAACAGGTTGTTCCCTAACGATTGAACAGTCACATGGTAATAAGACAAAAAATTGTAATGGGTTAATTCTTCAACTTTGCAATTTACAGAATTTTTTATCAAGGCAGATGGACAAATGTGATCTCTGAAGCTACCCAGCAGACCAGTAACATGCTGACAGTTATACATCAACCATTCCACCTCATTCTATTTTATTCTGTCTTCAAATTTCTTCACAGAACAATCCAGTCAGCCCTAACCCTGGACTAGGAAAAAAACAAACAAACAAAAAAACAAAAACAAACCCAAAAACTAACAAACCCACATAACAAAACGCCAAAACAACAACCAAAAAACCCACACAAACAAAAAAACCCCCACACCACTTTCATTATACCAAATAACAACATTCATAGCATATAATTCAGAAACAATACTGAAAGCAAGCAATGCAAAACTCTTCACATCAAGAGATCTGACTGAACATACAAACCCCAAGAACCCCTCCGTGCAGCATCCTACCAGTGCAGGTCCCACAGTGGGAGGAAAGTCCTCCCCACTGCTAGTATCAACAACCTGGGAGCAGCCTGTAGCTATTGCTGCAGGCATGAGCTCTGGTACCTAGAAACAAGTCCATTTAAAAATCAGTTACAGTTTTACAAACTGTTGACGGTTTTCCAAAAATATCAAATTAATTACGGGTAAATAGCCTGCAATTTTTTATTTTTTTTTTAAATCTAACATCACAGCATCTCCTCTCATAGCACATCAGCATTACAGAGCCCAGACCTTGGAAGTGGTGCTCCTCACAAAGCAGAAACACCCACTCTCACAGGTGTCCTGCACCCAGACACGTGGGCATGGACTGCACACCCCCTATTGCTTACACCAGCTGTTCTGCTTCACAGCACTCCAGCGGGCTCCCATCTCGACATTACTGCTGGCTCTTCTTCCCCATGCACCTTCTAGCTCAACAAATGTTTTTGTACATACCAGAAAACCTCAGTGGTTGGAGTTTCACATTGATCTGCAATGTGACCAGAAATTCAAAACTGGACAGTGGAAACATGCTGGGCACTGGTTGGCTTCTGACAGAAAATGGAGCTTTCTCACTTCATTTTACCAAAAGTCAGTGATGCATCAAAGAAAATATGTTTAAGCCTTTATAGAAGTGCAGAAAATAACATTAATTATATGGCATATCTCTTTTTTTCTGCCTGTGTTACCAGATGAGGAACAAATAAAGCCTAGGATATTTAACTGTTTAACACATTACTGTTCCCTCAGAAACCAATACTATTACGTGATCAGTGATTTGTGCAAAGGTACTACATGATTTGATGACACATAGTAATTTAAGATTCAGCTTCTATATAGAAAATGTGCCATTTTCCTATCAGCACGTGAATTTACGTACTGAACTCCAAAGTTTTGTAACAGGTTTAAAAGCATAATGAAAAAATAAAATGGGGAGAAGCTACCATTTGTTCTTTCAATAATATAACTTTCATTATAAAACACAATGATCACACTCCTTCTCAGGTAATAAGGAGCAGTATGTTCATGGTTGGTCTAGTTTTCATTAGAACTTAATAAATATAGCATTTAAATATTTTCCAGTGTCATCTTCCTTACCAGCAGAACTGAAACAAACTCTTGCTTAGCTTCCTCAAACAAGGAAAATTACTTCACTTCTGCCTTTCATTTTATGCTATATTTAACTGCATCTTCCAAATATAAAAAAACTCATTTGTCATCAATCATGACACAAATCCTAAGCAGATTTTGCAAGGGCATCTTATTTCAATGATGGATCACACTGTGCTCACAAAGAGAGATGGGAGACAAAATGGAACACAAGTAATGCTGCACCCTCACAGAGCCAGGCTCAACATACACAGGGGTGGCAGAGGGACATAGGAGCTCTCTTCCCTCGCTGTTTTTTAGGTTGGTTGGTTGTTTCTTTGGAAATAGTTCTTACTGCAACGATCCTCTGCCTGTACCAGCTGTAAACTTTCTGGGCTTTTACATGAAAAAAGCAAGCAAAACCCAAACCACCAGCTGAATGGCAAAAGCCTTTCCCCCTTGTATAGGACTGCCACCAGAAACACAGAGGATCAGAATCAAGTTCAAGTTACAATCACCTCTCCTGACCATTTACCATCAAAAGGTGGCTGATTTATTCCGTATTAAATCCCAGCCTGCTGTTCATCCATATCACAGACACCCTTCTTACCTTAAAGGAGGCCCAAGATAACAGTCCAAAGTGCAGACTGGCCATGTCACTGCATTGCCATCAGTGTGTGCAATCACACAGAGACCCCGAAATCTTCTGTATTGCCAGTGCAGAGGCAGATCCCTCACCTGAAAGGTGTGATGCACTCCTCAAAGGCGATGCTGAACCCAAGCATCAGGCTCTCTTAAAATCCTGCCTGAGTAAATGGTTGAATCTCTAAATGATTTATATAAAAAAACAGAAGGTGTTTGCTATAATCAATAACCTTAGGGGTTTTTTTTGTTTAAATTCACTAGATGAAGCAAATACAGAGTTCTCCTCTGCTCTCTGACTAACAGGCATTCACAGAATGCACAAATCCATTTAAAAGATAAGGGAATGGGTGACATCTGAGGCTTAAAATACCACACGCTACAGAAAGAGCATCAGCCTTGTTTTCCAAGTTGAGAAAGGATCAAACAGAAAAATAAAAGCAAAAATCATACATCCAAAAAGCCCCACTTCCTGACTGCCAGATAATATAGACTCCTACCAGGTCTAGTCCATGCTGACACACATTTATCTCATATGCTAACACAAAGTGCTGATAGGCATTTACAATTTAATCATAAAATTAAATTGGTTAGGAGCCCATTTGCTCATTTTCACTGGAAAGAACAAATATCATTTTTATTTTCTCTGTCATCCTCCTAAACATATACAATGCTGCATTTTAAACAATTGCTCCAAAAATCTCAGTAAGATATGTCTCTTCACAGTAACTACCTGTACAATTCACTTTATAGTCAGATTTTCTCTTTGAAAAAGGTCTAAAATTTTTATCTCCTTTAAGCAGTTGAAATATAAAAATATTCATCCATTCCAAAAAGACGATCTCCAATTGCTGCCAAATTAATGACAGCACTGATAAAAAACATTACAGTGGCCAGATCAGAAAACACTAAGATGTGTTAAATAGGGCACAGTCAGGCACTAGAAAAATGAAATCAGTTTATTTTAAATTTATTCTTTTCAGGATGACATTAAAAAAAAATAGCATGCCCTAGCAGGCCACTGTCATGGCTCCCTGGAAGTTAATTAAGTTAATTTCAAATTGCAGCATTTCAAGTGTTTCTGCTGCTACTCAGAGCAAAATCAAACACATGCTGCTAAGGGTGGCAGCATGAAGAAACAGCTGTGAACGAGCAGCACAGCAAGGAGCACCCTGTCCTTGTTATTGTGCAGAGATATGTTGAATTAATTATTTCATATTCATTCAGATAGAATTCTGCAAAGTATTTACTATTTTTTACTGTAGAATTGTTTTGATGTTAAACTGAGAATCAGAAAAAGGTACAGTATTACAGAAGTGATTTTTAAATGGGCACTACACTCCATGAAATTCCAGAGTATCTTCATACATTTCACTTGGAGCCAGAAGTATAGTTAGAAGTGCACTAATAAACCCAGAAAAATTCTACTACATTTAAGCTCAGCTACATACACAACTACAGAGGACATTTTCATGCACTCACATACACATTAACTTATAACAATCTATGTATTTCACCAGATAAGACCATTTAAAATAGCCCTAAACATTTTGAAAATTGCATAAAATACAATTACTGCTAAATTAATTAACTGATGTTAAAAAACACCTATGTAAAGTCCCACATCCTCTAACAGGAGTAATGAATGATCGATTTCAAAATGTGAATTTCAAATCACTTTTGGTTTTGTAAAGGTCACACCATTAACAGGTAAAAAAAAAATCAATATACTACAAAGAGTTCTGTGTAAGCCTTCCCCCTGCTATTGAAATACCTATCAAATGGTATTTGAATGATATCAAGTAATGACATGTGGCAGCATTGGAAGAGTTTCTTAAGTGAATAATTGGAACAGTAACTGCTAGGAAAAGGGCAACAGAATGAAGAATTAAGACTTTTACTCTGAGGTACCTAGCACAGCAGAGGACCTCTGGAGAATAAAGATGACCAGCTCCTACTGCAAGTCTTGACAGAAGGTGAAAAAGCAACTTTCTCTTGTGGCATTTGAATCACATCAACATCCAGAATATACATATATAAGCAAGAAAGAAATACATAAGCATATACAAGAAAGAAATAGCAAGAAGCTATTATAATTCATGAGAAGCTCTGGAACAAGTTGTGTGAAGTGCAGCTTGGATAAGCTATTTAGTATTTCACTCCATTACTAGATGGAAAAACTTGCAGAGATCATTTCAAGCCAAGTTGTGCACTTGCAGTGGGACAGCCTACACCTAAATATCATGTGCCTAAATGAAGCTAGAGAAGTAGCTTGTCTTTGTGCTGGGCACTGGAGAGAGAAACTTCTGTCTTAAACGTGATGTGATGACTGGATACACTGTCCTCCAGAGATGTGGGTCTCATCACTGAGAAAGCTACTACATGTCTCTGCATCTCTGGCTGTAGATGACTGTCTAATCAACTTCCATGCTTATGGGAAAACGAAAATGTTCATTACTTATTTTGTTTTGTGGAGTTTTTTAATTACAAAAGGCAACAAAAATACCATTTCTCCTTGAATGACTCTACAATATGTCCCCTGGTGTTTGTTTTATCTTTTCCTAATGCTGCTGATAATCAGTCTTGGCAACATTCTGAAGTGGAACACACGAGTGAAAAGAAACTGTACTTCCTCTTTATCTTTAGAACTAACTTTGAATTATGCATAATTTCATTTCTGGGGATGAAAGACCATGTCACCACTTCCAATTACAATGCACAGAGGTAAAAGAGATTATTCCAGAACAACATCTCTGTATCATAAAGAATAGGAGCAAGAAAACAAAGTTTACTAAAAGTTCATCTGAAAGGAAAAGCTATGAGAACTTTATCAATATCAGGTTTACCCAGGATATTCAAGAAGGATGCTAGCATGTGACTATCCACCAATTTCAGGGAACTGATCATATTAACACAGTGATGCACATACTGTAACTATACAGAATTGTTACCATAAGGGGTTTCATTTGTTTTTTGGTTTTTTTTTCAGTTGCTTGCTTGTTTGCAGTTTGGGAGCAAAGAATGAAAAACCGTTCAGCTAAAATGGAGCCAGGGAATTTAATTATGTAATACTTAGCAATCAGCATGAAGAATTATTACCTGATCAGGAAGGTATAAAATGGACTGCTTTTTCTGAACACAGTTAACTAATATTGTTAAACTGGAAGAAATTACATTTATTTAGAGGAACGTGAAAAAAGCTTAAGGACTAACTCAGCTTTTTTTGCAGCTTAGATAACATGCTATTTTAATGTCCTTTTTTAATGTAATATTTATGAGATCATAATTTGAGGTGAAAGTGGGATGTTTATGGCCTGGCCATTGAAGTAAACATATATAAATGCTATGGCATCCAAAATGGAACCCAGCACCATTAGAGTACATCAGAGTGACTACTGTCATTTGTGGAAAAACATGGCTGTGACTATTTCTTTCTTTCTGGGTACAGAATACTTACACCACTATTGTACACTGGGGCCAAAATACAGGTCATTAAAAGTTTTTTGCATCATCTGGTAACAACCATAGTCTTTTAAGTCTTTAAGATTCTCTCCACTTAGGTCAATAAGCTTCATCTCAGGCCATACATTGAAAGCCTGATCTTATTCTAGAGAATAAGGAAGTAAAAAATTGGGAATACTCGAACATTTAAGCAAAAATTAAATGGCCAATTAAATTCTGGAAAGGAAGATCAATCTGAAATGTGGGTGCAGCACATGAAATGAAGCAGGAGGAAGAGATGGGAGGTAGAATGAAAGAAATGGTCATGTAACTGGGTTCCAGTGGACAAAAAAGACTTTGCCATGGTTCTCTATCCTTGGACAGATTGTATCATCCAAAGTGTGAGTTTCACTGGAAAAAAACCCAGTTATTTTACGAGAGACTTAAAAAAATATTCTTCTTTGATGTACATATCTGCATCTGAAAGCCTTTTAAGTTGGTATTGGAGACAAAAATACTTGAAGGAGAACTATATTAAAACCTCTATGAGAAAACTTATTAAACTTAACAATTTAACAATAAAACATGGACAATTATTCAGTCCAGTCCTTCATCTATAAAAATTAGGATAAAAACACACTGTTGCTAACACCAAACTATGAGACTGCTGACAAATAAGGACAAATAAACTACAGACCAGAAAAATTAAATTTCAAGAATATTATTTCATATTTTCATACAAATCCCAAAAAAAAGTCCAGCAATTTGAAAGATGGTTGTTTCTTGATTAGTTCCTATTTACTTTGACATTTTATGTCATGCATGGCAGCTCTCTGGCTAATAAAAAACCAATTTTTTTTCAGGTAAATGTTACTTTATAATCTCACAGAATACTCAAGGATTTATCACATGCTTTTAATTTAAAATAAGGCAAGGGAAAACACTGGAAGTCATAGCATCAGTTTGGTTTTAGGAATTTCACTTCTAATGCATCAGTTATACTGTAATATTTCTATTTAAACATTAAGCTAGGAAATCTTGGCAAAGTGTTTCATTGCAGATGATTCCCAGACAAATATCAACATTAAGTACAGGCATTTTACCTAAATAAAACCCCACTAAAGACTGTTTTAGCAACATAAGCACACAACTATAATTAAAGCTCACAATGCAAACATCACTTACAGACTTCTGTTTCAATTCTTTAAATAGTGGACAAGCATCTTAAATCATCAGTTATCTATTTCAGAAGTATTACTTCTAGATTTTCAAGGAAGATGATGATTTCATATCTAGATATTCACAAAAGGAAAATAAAGCCTGTTTCCAAGACAACCACATTAGTTGCCAGACTCCTAGATACTAAGAACATGCAAAAGAAGATGCAAAAGATGATATATCCCAGATGATAACATTTCAAAGACTTCCATGCATGTTCTTCTACTCAATTTATACCTAATGATGCATTTAAAGTGTACATATATATACAAAAGAGATTTGGTACTCTTATTTTTCCATTGCATGCATTTCTACATGCTCATTACAAACAAAACCTTAAAGTAATACAGTAACGAAGAAAACCTCAAGTAAAAACAAAAAATTTATCCACTAATAGGCATCTTGTATTGATTTCCAAGACACCACAAATAACCCTTCTCTGACAGCATGCTGTATTTTTTACTTTAATGGACCTGTAGAAGAAATACATGCTTGAAAGAATTAAGTAAAAAGTCATGGGCAATATTCAACAAACATACAAGAAGGTCATTAGTGTAGAAGTCAGATTCACTCCTTAGGACAAAGAGACAGAAACTTCCCCAGTTTTAAATGAACATAGTCAATGTTACCAGTTCCAATACAATACATGGGATACTAATTTAGCAAACCAAATTTGGCATCAGAAAACACTGAATCAGAGGCTGCTTTCTTTGGCCAGTATTACCATGGTTCCTCCAGTAACAGGGGACAGAGGCAAGTTCTACCTCAGTGCTTGTGGAGGCATTTAAAACAAACAAGGAGTCATGGAAGTTTATGTATCTGCTTCAACAAGACACAAACATTTTGAGGTGTTCTCTCCACAGAGCACTGCTTAGGAGACCGGCCATCAATAAAAGAAAGCCTACACACAGGTAGACTCATGATTGAAAAAAATGGAAAAAAATACTGCCAGTGGGAAGCACAGGTGAATTCTTATAAGGATGTTACTTATCTAAGTATGACATTTAGTCTGGAACTTCTGTAGGTCCTAGTCAGTCAAAATAAATCAGTGTATTTGGCCACAATCATTTGGTTGCAATTCAGTCCTTCTTACTTTTAAACAGCAGCAATAAGACATCTCTGTGAAAAGAAATGCAAATTGATGTAACTGACATTTTCCCTATGACAACAAACAACCCACTGGTTTATATTTGTAAATTCACTCTGTGGAAAGAAAGCCTGTCACTGCAATTAACATCTACTTCACAGTACTTAATAAAAGGCAAAAAAAGTTAACTTATTACTCTCTGTGCCAGACTCAGTGCAAATTTTTAAAGCTCTTGTTGCTGCAGCAAAATATGTTAAATGGCATTCAAGTTTTAGACCAGAAAAATGCTTTGCATACACATACACCTACCTCTGTCAAATGAAATTAGCAACATACGTTGTTTTAAAAGTCTTCCATATCCTCTATGCAATATAATAAATCATGGCATTTCTTTCATCTTTAGCGTTATTGCTCCCAAAATTGCAACATCAAGTTCCTTAATATACCTAGCCAGAGAAGTCCTCTGGTGCAACTGCAGACAAAGACACTCAGAGAAACTGAAAGTCCCCGTTCTAAACCTGGGCTTATTCTTTCAACAGTTTCTTAAGGTAAAAAAAAAAACTCTAAAGCCTACCAATCCATGTATCTTACCAAGAGTTTTTAACTTGCAGATTTTTATATAGTTTCTGAGCTACTTGAGAACTAGCCACAGAAGTTAACTGAAGAAAACAAATGTGTCATCAGTATGGTCAAGAGCTGCTAAAAGGGAGCATGAATCTTTATTGACTACATGAGAACCCTCCAAGCTGAGAAACCAAAAAACTTCTGTAATCATCTGCAAGTCACTATCCGTTTATCCAACAGCTCTGACATTTAAGAGCATTTTTATAGTGTCTGTCACAATACAGCAAGTGACAACCACATTGTCACAGAATACTGGAGAGATTAAGCAGAAAATGAAAAAGGAAAATTCAGTCATCTGCTAAACAAGTTTTGAAATCTAATAAAGTACTGTAGAGACAGTTAATCTGAAAGTACTTCTGAAAAAAATACATATATTCTGTACTGCTCTTGGGGAGATCAAATACACTCAAGCCTCAACATGTTCTCCTGTAATCTCTACACAACAAATACTTTAAAAGCAACTCACCTATATCTTGTTCTATTTTTTTCTTTCTTTTTTCCTGCTGTTGCTGGAGGTTTTCCAGCTATTAAAGCGGGCTTGCTTTCAATTAGCAAATGAGAGGAAACACAGGATAGGGGGGAAATAAAGGGATGGAAATCAATATGTCAAATAGCTTAGAGCTGTATGTACTTCATTTTTAAGTGAACACACTTGTTAACAAAGCTCTAAGGTTTCACAGAAAAAAAACGGACTGCCTACATATTCCTAAAAATTCCCACCCACCTAGAACCTCTCCTTTTTCTCTGTGCAAAAACAGGCTGTTGGCCCCAAGCAAACAGGTATGTGTTGAACTAGAATAGAAGTTCATTACCTCAATACTTCAAAAAGCATGTGATGAAAATTGACCAGAGCCATGAAAATATCAGGGGAACCTTTCAGAAATGGGGCTGTACCACATTAAGTTTGGTCAGGTGAGCTCAGCTCTGTGCTCTGGCACCCTCACAGGTGCTTCTACAGCCAAGTGCCATGGTCTTCACTTAGAAGTAAAGAAAGCATTAACATTTGGAGCAGAAGGAGCCTGCCTGTGGCAAAGACAGCACAAATGGGAAGTGTCACATACTAGTTCTACTTGTATGTCCAAAACTCCCATGATAAACTACCTCTGCTCTAAGTGGTACCATTTAATCATTTTGGTATGGTGCGCCCACATCTGCTCAGCTGCTCTCTGCACACTAATACAATGATACTCCTATCATTAGCCTCAATGTCAAACCACTGCACTGTTTGCTTATACTCAATTAAGAACCAAGTTCTTTTTCTACTGTATATGATCAGGAGGTTTTAAATTGACTATATAGTAAGTTTAGAAAAATCTCAGCCTGCCATCCACTGATGATGTAATAAATAGTTCCTACCAGTCAGAGAATACTAAAGCTATTCAAGAGGTCTCATTTGTGTTTCAAGACTTCTACACTAAGGAATTATCTCAGCTTGTATTTGCACGGCTTTAAAATTACTCTTATTTAAAACAATGCAATGCTATTTGAGCAATAGAAACTTGAATTATTTTGGAGTTGTTTCTACATTTAATGGATTTTGCTTGCTAGCCAATATGAACATGAAAAAGGAAGTCTTGTATACATCTGCCCAAAAGCACAGCAGGACCTCATGGATCACACTGAATGGCAATTCATGGGGTATTTGTGTGCAGGAGTTTATTTTAGTCTTAAGGGGGGGGGGGGGGGGGGGAGGATGAATATTAGCATGGTTTGCTGTCCTGAAGAATATTTCATGTACCTTAGGAAAAAAGTAATTTGTGAAGGCACCAATTGAGAGGGGAGCCTAGACCAGTCCCACTACATCTGTTCAGTGATGCAGGGGAAGGCCCTCCCCCTCACTTCTATCATGAGATGCAGCAGGTGAGCACAGCACGCCTTGCTGCAGGTCTCAGATCTGAGCATTGGCCATGCACAGGAAGGCATTGGATTACAAGGGTTCCTCTGCCATCCCAGCATGAGCATCATTTCTATCACAGAAGACATAGATAAACTGAAATAAACACTTCTTCCAAAGCCCACTTATGGGCTGCCGTGAAATGTCCCTATGGGCTAGACACTGAAAGTTCCCCATGGACCTCTGACTCACAGGCACATGCACTACATAAAGTCAGCCTGAAGTCCACCTGCTGCTATAGTGAAGGACTAACCTTGACTAGGGACTGCTGCCCTAGAAAGCTGGAACAAAATGTAACATCTCTGCGTCAAAGCATAACATTTTAACCTGAATTTTTAATGTCTCAATAGACAAAAAACACTGAAACAAGACTATACAGCATTATGGAAAAGTGATGGGATCATCTTCACTGAACTCTTTGCTAGATCCACTACAGCAGTGAATTTACAAGTAACAGCTTTGCAAAACATCTTCCTTTACAGAACCCAGCTTGGTAATGATTTATTTAATCAGGTAGGTATAGAATTTCCCTGGAAAAGTTCCACCACAGCTCCTGTTAAAATTAGACCTATTTGAAATGTTTTTCAGAATCTATTGTCCCTCAACAATGCTCCTAACAAGCTATCTAATCACAAATGAAAACAAAAAAGTTCCATTACTCAGGAAAAAGTTGGCAGGTAACTTGGTATGTACTCAGTGATAGGTGCATCACTGTACCAAAAGCTTTAATCAACAAATGGGATATGTTAAATAGTACAAGGGATCATGAGAATTTCATCACATGCAACAGTATTAAACATCTGAAGATGAAGCAAAAAAAGACAAAGCCAAATAAAACAAATTCAAAGTACTCATTCACACTGCAATTAAATCCACTGCACACTGCTCTATGCTTTCTGCTAGACTCCTAAATAAATTCAAGTGAAACTGTTACATATCAATTGAATGCCATGAAAAAGTGGAACTGATTCTTTTAGATACCATGGCATTGATTTTCAAAAGAAAAATATGCACAAACTCGTATACTTCATTTATTCTTATACTTGTTACCATGCGTTAGAAGTGTATATTTGTGCAAGTACACAAACAATCAATCAAAAATAATACAATAAAAATTAATAATTATGTAGACAGTGTTCACATCAGTATAATTCAAGTTTCCAAGCTCTTGCTAATTACCGTGAAAGTTGTTCCACCACAGTTATATTCCAAACTGTCTAGCACATTAATCCTCATTTCAACAACATATGCAATTTATATGGCTGACTTGTGTCTTATAAAAACAGATAAACTAAACTAAAGCATACTAAACAGATTGTTGAAGCATAAACACTGCTAACATCACACCTACATAGTGACATTTGTATATATACTTAACTAATTCTTAAGCAAAACCCAATACAGTATGATTTTAAATTGCTCAGGTTATATTACTCTTGCATTGAAAGGATACCAAAGGATACCAATGTGTGTCAGTGATCATGCACCTTCAGAGTGCTGAGTCAGCACTTGTACTTCAGTACCATTCAGCTGTCCATACCACTTAGGTTACAACTGACTTTTAGAATTTTAGTTAGTTTTGCTTGAACATAAGAAACTCTGGGAACCTTCTCAGCTAACATTTGAAAATTTTACATTAAGTCAAATCTTTTCTACATATTCTCTACATCAAAACCCAGAAGGGTTTGTCTAAAGGACTGGATGAGGCCACAAGCAACCTGATATAAAATGGTCCTTCCAGTCAAGGTCTTCCAGGCAACCTCTGCTTCATTGCTCCATTCATTAAAAACCCAAGATTAGTCCAAGTTATATTTTAATGCCTACCCCAAGTTAGAAATATTTAGAATACAAATCACAGGTTATTGTTAACATCTGACATTATGTTTTGAGGACTATCAGATTTTTTTCAAATGTTTCAGTACTGAAGATATACTGTATCAAGCAGTTTTCCTCTTACCCCAAGGGAATTGTTTCAAAATAACTAAATCAACTACAAAGCTCACTGAGACAGACAAGTTCACATACTTAAAAGATCAGTAATAAAATACTGTCATTATTCAGTAATCAGCTGATTTATTCAAACTCTTTTAGTATACAAGCTTTTACTAACACAAGCTAGTTTCCATCCTATTCTTTCATAACCAACACAAAACTTTATTAGCAGCTATTTTTCAGAAAAGAAACAGACTGTATTTATAACTTTCCTCACTATACCAAAGTCAGTGAAGCTTTACTTGTACAACATGCAAGTGAAAATAAGAACAAAACTTCCTTTCCACTAGAAACACAATACACACTATGCGACAGCACTCAAATCTGATAAAAATTTACTAGCAGTACATCTTAACAGTTCACCAAAATAGGCTCAGTGACAGCATAATTAGAAACACTAATACACAAATTGGCATTACCCAAAGGTTTATTTTCTGCCTGCTTGCCCTTGAGGTATTGTGTAAGATGACAGTAGCTCTAGTTTTTCCAGGGAACTCTGGAGATCCTCTATACCCATCATCACACAAACAAGTTAACAGGGCTTCTTCATGCAGCTTTTCCTTCACCCATACAACACCCTCTCAGAGGCACCACACAAAACAATCTTCCCAAACTCAGTCTCATCTCTGTGGCCCATGAGAATGTAAACCTGGCCCATGACCTTTCAGAAGCAGACCAGTAAAAGGGAATGATGAAAAAGTGTGTGCTTACTTGTCTCATCAACACAAAGCACAACTATCAACAGCAGCTGGACTGTGTTCTCCAGAGGCCTCTGAAATACCAGTGAACACCCCCTTCAAATTGAATCAGAAATGATTTTTTTTAAATGTTAATATTCAAATATTTTACAGATCTAGGATGCAGAGTAACAAGACACATGTCTGGCAATCCCTCCTGGTTAGAAAGACAGTAAAGGTGCCTTTTTTCACTTGCTTTTCCTTCCAGGAACATACTTTTCACCTCCCCAGAGCTGAATATTCACAAATGCTACTGTGCAGACACAGTGCCCAGCTTTGTCACACAATTTCATTGTGGCCTAGAGAGTCTCCTCTCGTTTGACCAGACCAGCAGCAGAAGAGCACTAGAGAGCTCAGATCTTGTTTCTCAGCTTAATCTCCACACAGATTTCAGATCTGTCAGCTCTTGATTTGGAGGAAGGTAGATAAATCCAACAGTTGTTGAAAATCTGCTAATGTGTGACAGAGATAACTCAGAGCAAAAGCAGCACTTGCACTTGGCAGCAGAGGAATCATAGCTCTGTCTGCAGTAACAACTTACAGCAGTGCCAGGGAATGCTTTGAGAAGGTATCAGAACTCAGCCACACACCCTGGGGCTTGGCCCCACAGTCCTGGCACAGGCTTTGATCAAGGATAACCATCTTTATGTGAAACAACTCCAAGTTCATCCAGTGAGACAGCACAAATCAGGGACTGCTCCCAGCAGGCAGTTTGGATATGGCCACCCTGCTTTGGAGCATAAAGTTTAACAGCATGGAAATGGGCTATTCCACTGCCAGCTGCAAAGCAGCCCAAGCACATCAGTTCAACAGGACAGACCACCTTTACCTCGACAATGCTACAGCCAAACAGCCCCCAGCATACTCTGCAAGAGGTGTATTCCTATTCCTAAGCCAAAAGCTTATTTAATACACTGCCTGCTTTTGCCTTAGTATCTCCTCTGTGGTGTGTAGTTTTTGTACTGGGATAACTTTTTCCAAAACCCCATCACTGTGAAGGGTCTGAAAGCTCTGCATGGCACAGTAAAACATTTGAAATGTTGTCAAGCAGAATTAATACAAAGGTTTGCTTGCATGCAAACAGGAAATGTTTAAGCTCTCCAACTGCAAAATTCCAACTCTTTTCTCTTAACTAAACACTGATACATGAATGGCTTTACCTTCATACTTCAGTAAAAGAGCTGAAAGGAACTTCAACTACACCCACAGCTACTGTCCACTGAGGAAACTGTCCAGCACGCTTGCAATTTCAGAAGAACCCACTGAAATCACCCTCTGATTTCAATATGCTTTGCTTCGAGTCAAAGACATTAAACACTATTTGAAGTAGATGGTGCCAAACCTCTGAAATACACCATGCATGTGTACTGCACAGCTATAAATATATGGATACAGAAAAAAAAAATCCCAAAAGGTTGGAAACAGTTAACATCTAGAAAATTAAGTCTGCAAAACACTTAAGCTTGTTAACACTGGATAACTGATACTAACTAATGCTCCAGAAAACATCCTTAGGAGAAACAAGTTTGTTGTAATGTCAAATGAAGTCAGAAACAGTCTTTCCTGAAAGTGATGGGAATAAAACAAAATGCAGAATATACAATTTCCAAGGAAGAGCTGATGAATCCCAAACTACAGAACACAAACTGGAAGTTAAAGGAGAACTTTCCCAGGAAACATGCAGGAATGCTATAAAACTGGCACTGATGGCTTTTTTCACAGTTAATTCTCCAGAGCTCAAATGGCATCCCCAGATCTGCACAGGCTTCCCACCAGCCATAAGAAAGTGGTACACATTATTTTTAAAGTTGAGGAGGTGAAATGTATGTATGTGTGTGTATATATATATACCTATGCACACATATATACCACATCTTCTCTCACTAGGAGTCTAAAACTAAACCCTTTAGAAGGAAACAACACACACAGGTGGTTCTGTGTGAAAAATCAAAAACTTGTTAATCAGGAGTATTTCCATTACTGACAGACAGATGGAAGGAGTCTAGGCTGGAATGGTGATATCCATCATCTCAATCCAGGGTCTGGTGGTTCAACCATATTTACCAATTATCAAAACAGTCTTCTACTGCAGATGTCTACAGAGGCCAAGCCAGGCCTTGCCCATATCCAAAACACCAGCTGTTGAAAAGATGTCTGTGGAAGTTTAGAGATAGCAGTATGTCATTACTCATGTCCCAGGACACATAATCACAGGACAATGTCTTTTCAAAATTTAGAAATGACAAACAGAATATTCTTACCAGGATTTCCTTGTCTATTTTCACTGCACAGCTTCTTAGTTCCTTCTTACACTTAAAACTGGGTCACCTATTTTTCCATATGCTGAAAGGTTTTACAAGGACTTAGCCTTGCAAGCCATCAAGACTTCAGCTTCCAAGGCTTTCTCATTTTATCTTTTCAGTAATTCCAACACAGACACTTTTGCACCTTCTGTAATGCAGCTCCCTGAGTCCTAAAGGATTTCTGGGTCATCCTCTATTCAACTAAAATACTCTGAAGAACAAAGGCATCTTACTCCACACAGTACCATTTTTGCAGCCCTGCAGTTTAATGCATCAGCAGGAAACAAACCTTTGAACAGCTCCATTGTAAAATATAAATATTTAATTGTTTATAGCAAAGGTTGTTCTTATTGAGGAAAACAAAGACAATCCTAGGCAAACTGCCATCAGTGTTTCTAAAAGCAAGGGTCTACCACAACTATTTTCTTCTATTTGGTTAAGTCTGGGAAACTGGTCTGCTGCTGAGGAGTGGCATCTGCTGGCAGACAAGCACTCCACAAAAATCATATTCACCAGTAAAACAAATAATATTTTTTTAAAAAAAATACAAATCAGAGCTCACATTATTCACAAAGCAATTCTCACTTTCTTCTTGATTGATAGGATGATGATGTTTTACTCAACAGTGTAAGTCCTTTCAGTTACACTGAATTGCCCATGAACCAGAACACTGCTAGTGCTACCAATGAGATTTCTTTTCACTTCTCCATCAGCAGCTGAACTCAAGAACAAAAGACATGTCTGCTATTTAATTAAAACCCTTCACATCATGAATCTCTTAAATAAATTCTTAAAATGACTCACTGTAATGGATGTTAAATAGCTCACCAAGGTACTTCACTGTGAAAAACAAACTGAATTTAAAAGACCCAGAAAACAACTGAAAATCATGATTTGCTGAACACCTTAAAATTAATTCTAAGCATAAAATCAAGTTTCAACTATTGCAAATAAAGTACATACACAGAACAAGTAATTGAACATGAACCAAAATATTCTTCATTTTAGAGCAGTCTACTTGTACCACAGCCAAAAGATGACCTGCACCTTCTACAAGGTTTTATTATTGGAACTGTGGCAAACTGTAACTTTTTGGCTTAAAATATCATGGTGGATGACTGACACATGCTGCATTTATTTTGAAAGGGGCAGAATAAAACAGAAAAAGATCCAGTTTAAATGTTTCACTGGCATCCAGGAATAAGAGCAGGAATAAATAATATTTTATACTATATTTTCATTTTTAAAGAAAACTTCCTACTCTAAACAGTACTATGCAATACCAACGTATTTTGTAACAGCAACTGAAATGTGACATTGCTAACAATAAAGTTTTTCATTTGGTGAACAGAACATTTGCATTTGGGTTATTACTATACACTTCCAAAAATACAATTGGTTTAAAACTCAATAGATCCTTTAAAAAATAAACAAAACCAACTTTTTTTAAAGAGTTTTGTATCTACATAACTGAGGCTCCATCTGCTCTGGGCATACTCTCCTGGGGACCACCATGGCTGATCTGAATTTTGTAATCACAGAATATGCCAAGTTGGAAGGGACCCACAAGGATCAGTCCAACTCCTGGCCCTGCCCAGCACCATCCACAAAAGTCACACCCTGTGCCCAAGAGTACTGTTTACCAATACAAATCCAAACCAGAAAGCACATTATGACAATATTATGACTAAACCAGGTAGAAATCCCAGTAAAGTTTTCTAATAGAAAAGCCTTCGCAAAAGCTGCAACAGTAAGTTAGCAATTCTCAGTATATATTTCAATAAATAATTTAGCAATAATTGAATGTGGAGGAATTCCAGTTTATATTAGAAAATTCAGCAGCCTCTTTTTCTAGCATAGGAACAAGGCTTCTCTAGCTAAGTATTTGCTGCCATCATGTGTACACTTCAAAAACTGCAAACATATGAACAATACTTTTCCTTCATCAGGTCAAAAATCAGCCATGAAAATACATATAAGGGCATTACAGACTTCAGTCAGGTGATGAAGTTTCATGGATTGCTAATGTAATATGAATTCTTAACCTCAATACAGACTGCCTATTATAATCCAAATTCTACTACAAAGACCACATGCTTTCACTATGCAGCCAGAAGAAGCAAGAAACTGATTACAAGTAAATGGTGTTTGATGGCCCACAAAAAAATAAACCAGTTCCTCTCACTTATTCCATGCAAATATCAGTACTTCCAACACCACCCAAAACCTTCAGCTATGACATCTCCAAAGAAGCAACAGTGATAGGGACTTAAACCCTTCCACCACATTTCTTCTGGTCTAGGGAAAGGAAGGGAAAGGAAGGGAAAGGAAGGGAAAGGAAGGGAAAGGAAGGGAAGTTGCAAGGCAAGGCAAGGCAAGTTGCAAGGCAAGGCAAGGGAAGTGGCAAGAGAAAAAGGAAGAAAAAAGGAAAGAAAAAAGGAAAGAAAAAAGGAAAGAAAAAAAAAGGAAAGAAAAAAAAGAAAGAAAAAAGGAAAGAAAAAAGGAAAGAAAAAAGGAAAAGAAGAAAATAAAATAAAAAAAGAAAAATTAAATTTAAAAAAAAAGAAAAAAAAAGAATGTTGCAGTGACGTAATGTGCATTTCCTCCAAATTACGGAATAGAATAGTTCAACAAGAAGGAAAAAAATACTATAAAGTTACAAAACTAGTTTATCAAGTTTACACCATTCAGTAATTCCCACAGAGAAAGGGAAGATCCATCTACACTTTGTCTGTTGTTAGCCAGTCTTGAAATATGGGTGCAAGGTCAATCAAGAAAGTATTTTACACATTTACCTAGTTAGTGCAATGAGGAAAAAAGTGCATCATGCTCTCTTTCATCTTAGACTTCTCTGTCTCTAATATCACTGAAACAATAAAAAAAACACAATAACAGGACTCAAATCCCCAACATATCAAAAAGCCTAAAATTCAACACTCAGTAACTCTGCTTCTAGTAGGACTTCTAACTTGTAATTAGAAATGCCTCATTACTACACATCACTTCTGGAAACTACTTTTAAAAGCTAGAAGTCCAAACATTTTATGATACTATGATGAAATACATTTTCTAAATTATAACCTACAAAAATACAGTTTGAAATTAGCAGCTTTGAAACACAGAAACAAAATATATTTCAGGAGAAATTTTCTGCTTGATGGATTCCCAGGAGAGAGCTGCACAAAAAGCAGGATATCTCTAAGAGGACGTATGGTTGTAAGTACAGTCAGCTTCAGCCTCCCAAACAGCCAAAGCTCTCAGCATTACAAAAGACAGCTAAATGAATGGTGATAAAGATGCCACTAAATACAAGATTATGAGGTCAAAACCTGAGGTTCAACTACTTGCAAAAAAGAATATTCAATTAAATTACTTTAATATCAGCGAACTGTGAAAAAAAAACCCTTTCATTCTTCAGTGGGTACACATCAATATGTCTTAAGTGTAGCTCTATATATAAAAAATCTGGGGCTTTAATATCCCCCAACATTCACAACTCTATTTGTGCAACCTCACATTATGCTGGAAGAAGAAAAAAAATTAAACAGTTTCTAAACAATTACTCTGATGTGCTCCAGATGCCATTTTAACTTGCAGAAAATATAAATTTTCTGTTTACACAGGGCTGAAAGGCACATCTATACAGTACATGCAATTACAGCACTCATAATATTATTGCAGTAATTACAAAATATGGTACTTGACAGCACTTGTAGAAAGTTGGCAGTGTTTACAGTGTTGATAGTGGAAATGCACTGACAAGGCAGTAAAACCTACCATGCTTACAAAACACTACATGCTGACAATATTCACACAAGTACCAAATAAATGCTAGAAGGAAGGTGTCAATAAAATACAAACAAGCAGAAATCCTTGTAACTTTGCAAGTGCAATTTATACTCAGTTTGACCCACTACATTGTCTTAAAATGCAACAAAGTTGAGACCTCGACACCTTGTGCTCAAGAGCAGAATGAGTTAAACTACATGAACAATGCACTTGAATTGTTGAAGACTGTACAGCAAGAGCTGTGAGCAAAAGCTATAAGAAAGAACTGTACAAAGTGAGAAAGATACATAAAGAAGGAGCTGCAGAAACTGTGTCCTCCTCCCAAAGAACAGAACTGCCTGCTGTGATAAGTAATCGCACAAAAGAAAAAATATACATCATGGCCTGCTATGTACTAAATTGCATGTACACTAAACAGTTGGAAATGGTTATGCAGAAGCTAGAACAATATAAATATCTCAATATAATGTTTGTCATTAAACGTCCTTGCAGCATCACACTGCTTGGCCTGTCTTCCAATTGCTGTTAACCTTCATCTGAAAACCTAACCTGGTAAGGTTTTCTAAATTCTACTGCAAAATATTTTAAATACTAAAAAAAGGGCTATAACACTGGGGCAAAAGAATCAGAATACCTATCCATTCCCGTTTCCTTTTTTTTTTGTTTTGTTTACACGTAAGAGAAAGCAAGAAATCTGACAACACTCACACACATACAACTTGAAGAAAACCTTTTAAGACACCCATTTGCTTTCAGTAACCTGTGTCAAGTTAAACTTTTTGAAATTGCTGTCAAGGAATACTGAAAAAGAAGAATCAGCCTAATTCACAGCAAATAAGATAAACTTACATTCAAAGAGTATTTGGATATCTGAATGCACAAAATAACAGACTGCTGGTCACTGCAGTTCTAACTTTAAAAAAATCTGCAGGTCCTGAGAATAATGTGCTATACATATGTAATTTATATATAATAAAGAGTTTTGATTCCCTAAGTTTCACACATATACACAAGTACAGTGGCATGTTAGGAACAAGGCTATGCACATGCTGTCTCATATGCCTTGGACAGAATTTCATACCACCACTAGATGGAAACCTGAATTACCTTTTAAACTGACAATTCTGTAAATGCTCCATTACTGGCTCTCCTCCTACCATCTGGCTGTTTTCTTATTTAGAGCTCTATTCTCACACTGGCCATCATTAACCTGTACTCACTAAGAGAGTACAGTACAGGTCTCTGCTTGTGGAGCAGACATTCACAAAACTTCTACAGAATCTTCAATCCTGAGAGCATTAACACTGAGAAATATGCCCTGCCAGTGCTAGTCAATGTAAGGAATAAACTGTTGACACTCATTAGAGATGCATCCCACTTCTACACCAATTCAAACTTCTCATTCTAAGTCACACCTAATAAAAGTGCTATACTCTGCCAAGAAATTTCAGCTCAGGGATTCAATTCATGCTACTTTTTTAATATCAAATGCAAGCTATGAAACCATCTGAAATTTATAAACCAATTTACACATCATGTATTTATACTTGCAATGTACCTGAAGTGACTGGCACATGCAAGTGACTGCTGGATGTCACCCCTATGACTTGGATGATTTCCTGCTGTGTCAAAACAGTTGTAAATAAAAACTTCAACTAGCAGATAAGCAGTTATTAAAACAGTCATCTGACTAGCTACATGCTATCCTAGATATGATAGCATATAAATAATTGGTATGGTAACACGACAGAAGCACTGAGAATACTGATGCCAATATTTATAAAATTTTGAATTCAGGAAATACAGTAAAGGTCTAAAACCAGTATATACACAGGGAAAAAAAAATCAACCCAGCAAGAAATCACTGGCCTCAGAAGTGGCCAGGTAAACCTGAACAAGAACAATGATGTTTTCCAGGTGAGAAGTAACAAATTCCCCTTCCTGCAACAGGTGTGCATCATGCACAAGGCAGTTGGTATCCACCAGGTTATCCCAAATCTCACCACTTCAGAATGAACCCAGACTGCGTGGATTCTCTATGGAAGAGAAACAGACACCAGCTCCTACTTCTAAACCCAAATCTAAAAGAGCATTGAAAGGATGGAAGTGATAGCATAATATGAAAAAGATGTTCTTTGCAGGAAACTTCACAACAGGGATTCACAACAAAAGGTCAACCTTTGCAATTGCACATAAATACTAATTCAGGACACTCACCAAATCATGGGTGCACCCAGGCAAAATTTCATCAGAGGTAGACTTCAAATCCTACAAGCAAGCAGGCCACCAGGAAGGCCAGGTCAGAGCAGCATCCTGATTTTCTGTGGCTATTCATGCCCAAATCCCACATGCACTTCAGTTTATCAGCCACAACTCCCTGGCTCTCAGAAAAGTGCAAAATTCTTTCCTACCTTTTGAGAAATAGAAAAGAAAATAGAGTAAATTTACTCCAATTTAGTTCTTAAAAATTAATAACTAGTGAACACCCTAAGTGGGGAATAAGAAGTGGGACTCAGTAGGAATTTACTCTTAATAAGAAAGTTTTCATTCAGATAGTCATAAAAATCTCTAAAAGCAAATACCAATGTATCCAGTAATGTTAAAATGAAATACTACTCTAAAATCCTATTTCACAACTTTAATAAAAGTAATAAAATAGAAAAAAAAAAACCTAAAGGCATATTTTACTTCCAAAAAAATGTATTTCTTTGTCAGGCAAAGAAAACACCTCTTATATAATGTACTTCACTGAAACTGAGAGCACAGTTCAGAATGCCAGCAGCTGTTTTATACTTATACTACCTACATTATTTGCTGAAAGACAGCACAAAGGGCAACCCACACATCCCATTCCCATTTCAGTCTGACTCCAGTACTGGCCACAATTTCCTCTCCCACCCTCTGACTACTTGCTCTTCAAATTCACCATTCGACATTTCAAACATTTCACATATTTTTGAGTGCAAGCAGTTTAAAAATAAATCAAGAAAGGGAGGGAAGATCATACTCGCCCAGAAAATTAAGAAGCAAAAATTCTAAATGTGTATCCACTCGTGAGTAGAAAAAGACATATCAGAACAACTATATTCTCTGAGATATGACTGCATCCCACAATCATCCCAGCAAATACTGCAAATGACGCAGGCAACTGAAAATAAATCTGATGAATGACAATTATTTGTATTGCATCTGATTCAAAAAATTAGTCATTCCTGAGAGGCTACATGACAGTTCATTTGAAAGCTTGTAAAAAGGTTTTCAGGGTCAAGAGTGGCCAAAGAATTTCAAAGGCAATTTATTCAATCTATTAGATTGAGAAAATGTTGTGTAATTCTGCAGAATGATTCTGCTTGTCTTAAAGACAGTCCAGGCCCTCTCATCTACAGGGTCAGGCTTTTTAAAAAAGAGAAGTACAAAATGGTAATTTTCAAAACTAATGCTTAAATGTCAAACAAATTGTTACTGAAATTATTTAGCTGAATATTGTACCTACTGCAATCTGAAATAATCGATACTATCTCAATATTACTTATCTTATGTAAGCATTCTCATCAGCTATCATGATTCAGAAGACTGCTGAACTAATTGACTTATCATACCTGTCAACATTAATTCAATAGCATTCCAAGGTAATAATCAGTATCAATCTAATTATATCAGCAGTCTCTTGTAAATGAGTACCAATTATTTTAATTAAAATATTAAATATTTAGAAAATAGATAGGAACATATATTAATAATTTATATGCTTAATTTGAATCTACCTGAACAAGCATAATTCCTGAACAACAAATCTTACTTTCTTTGTATCCCCCTTTAATATTTTCCGGCAGGTTTTCAGACACAAACTAGCAATCCAATACCAATGACAGGAAAACCACAATACTTATATTCTTCTACTTTTATATTAACATATATGGACTTGCCATCTATTATTGGTTGTACCCACTTAAAAACTCTTCCAAGAATATTTAATGGATAGTTTCCCTATTTTATAAATGCAAACAGGTCAGCTTAGGCTCCCTACAAAACTCCATTAGCCATCTACATGGTTGGCTCTAACCTCAAATCCCTCAATTCCTGCACATTCTAAACAAGATGAGATCCCTTCTCATCTCTTTTACAGGAAAACAACCTGAACTACTCACATACTACAGCAATAGCATTTCAGAGCTTTTTACCTCTTTTTTCCCCTTTTATTTTCAAAGCTGACCTTAGAAATCTCCCTACAGGTTTTCCACCATGTTTCACAAGAAATAAAGGAAATCTGCGCCATTTGTGAGATACAATCACAGAATCATTCAAACTGGAAAAGACCTCTAACATCATGGAGTCCAATCTTTGATCAAACACAACTTGTCAACTAAAACACGGCACTAAGTCACTAAGGAACATCCAGTCAGCTCCTGAACACTTCCAGGGATAGTGACTGCACCACCTCCCTGGGCAGTCTGTTCTTAACAACCATTTTTGTGAAGAAATTCCTTCTGATGTCCAACCTGAACTTTCCCGTGGCACAGCCTGAGGCTTTCACCCTGTCACGAGCTGCCTGGGACAAGAGGCTGACTCCCACCTGGCTAAACCTCAATTAATTTGCCCAGTTCCCCTGAATCAATATAATTTAAATGGCAAGGAGGGCAGGTGCATTATTTGAGGCAACCATAATGTGACTGAAATGCCAATCCTGTTTTCTAAACGTTTAGCTAATATGTATCAAATTGGAGGACACAAAGACTATGAACTAGTATATTCAAGCACACCCAGAAGGTCTGACTACCCAAAGAGAGCCTGAAGATTTTTACCAATAGTCAAGTAGTTTCATGTTAAAATAAGACATCCTTGGAAATTTTCATTCAAAAAGCATTTCGGATGACTTATTAAGATTACACTTCATATTAAAATCCTCATTCAAAGTCAAGAAACATCACTGCAATCAAAAAATTCATAATCTTTACCCTCTGATGAATATACATAAAGATATATTAATTTAACATAAATTAAGAATACGAATCTTCTGCAGCATGAGATATCATGCCACTCTCTACCAGATGTCCTGCCCTACATGCAAGAGGAGGCATGAGGAAAGAACATTTCCAGATGGAAGCTGAATATTAACAGAACTAAGTGCTCACAGCAAGTATATGCTCAGTATATGCTTAGCCTAACAAGCATACAGCAAATTGGGAAGAAAAACCATGAAAATGCAACACACCAAAATACTGTTATCAGAGCTGTAAGTACTCATTTCTCCCAAAAAAATAAAGAAACTTAACAGAAATTTTAAACAAGCAGTTTGTATTAATGCTGTAGTGATTTGTTTAGGTGAATCTTTAGTTTGTTTTTTTGTTTTGTTTAATAAAATTAGAAGCAAGAAGTACAGTTATGTTCATATACACAAAGCAGCAGCATTACCTCAGCTTCACTCGTGGCTAACTGTGTGAATCCTAGGCAAGAACCAGGCACTTCACAGCTATGCTGGCATGTCCTGCAAGAACTGTCCTGGAGCTTCCAGCCTTTTTCTGGTCATAAGACTGCCCTGCTGCCCAGCAAGGGTGCAAAGGATAAAACACAAGAGAAACAAGTGGTGCACAATACAACTGCTCACCACCTGCTGACTGATGCCCTGCCCATGCCTGAGCAGTGATCAACCCTTCATGGCCAACTTCTCCCAGTTTATATACTGAACATACTACAGATTGTACAGCATGGAATATCCACTTGTCCCATTTGGGTCAGCTGTCCTGGCCATTCTCCCTCCCAGCTTCTTGTGCATAACCTCACTGGCAGAGCATGGGCATCTGAAAAATACTTGATTTAGAGTAAGCACACCTAGGAACAGCTAAACCAGTGCATTACCAACATTATTCTCATACTAAATCCAAAACACAGCACTGAACAAGCTACTACAAAGAAAATTAACTCTATCTTAGCCAAAACCAAGCCAGAGGACTGACTCCAACATGAATTAATTAGCATGAAAGTCTGATTTAAATCCCACACTTGAAATAGATTATTATTTGGGTGAGAAAAAGACCCCAGAACAAAACAAAAATTAAAGATGAGAAGAGACACGTTATCTACGTGCTAATATCTCCCAGTATCTTTCTAGAAGACAGACATATTTGCAAAGTTCTTTATACTCACACACTCAAAACAGTTATTAAATTAAGTTTCCTTTCCTTGAACATATCATAGCTAATAGCACTAAATGTCAGGTTTCAAAATCCAACTTCTGTTACTTGTAGTCTAATTTTTGTCACCATTTTCTCTATAATCTACTTTTAAAACATTTCAAAACTGAGAAATATTTTCACTATTTGTTTACTTCACTTCAATAATGTCTAAAGATATTTCAATGCAAACATTTCAATGTAAACATTTCCTTCCTTTTCTAAAACTATTTTAAAGAAGATTTTCGCACTGAAAATAGTAACCTGTAACTTGTCTCTTTAGCTCATGTTAAAATTGAAAGCAGTGATGCGGAAACATTTCAGCAATATCAACTAAACGGCAATTGAGAATTACAATAGCATCAGGCATTTGAGAGGTAGATACAAATTTCTGTGATTTGAGGATCTATCAGTTGGCAAGAGGCAATTAAAATACACTTATTCCTTTCCTCTGTAGAGAATACCAGGCAGTCTTCTGCCTGCTTATTCCTGATACCCCAGCCCAAGTTACTTTAACCCACAAGATTTCAGCTACTGCAGGTAGAAAGGCCAGGGCAGTTCTCCCCCACTACCCTTCTACTGGTAAACTGGGAGGCAATGGATGCTACCTTTGCTAAACACTGCAAAGCAGCACAGAAATTCCATCCACAGAAAGAAAAATTGTTTTGAGATTCAAATGTACTACCAAGCCAGTAATTCAAGAAGCATGAAAATTAATTGGAAGCTTCTCTATACATCTGCCTCTTGCAGCTGCGTTCACGTGTTAACTGAAGCTTCTCCTATGTGAAGTGTCTGTACATTTGCCTGCCATATGGACTTCTTGGGGAACCTATTAATATGATGATATCTACTGGGGTCCAGGCATGTGGGGAAAGCACTTTACGGGTCTCCTTTCTCTGCTGCTTGTGAAACTTGTTACAACCTCATCACTTGGGAGTGATCTGCTTTTTTCCCCTTGGTGAAACCAGGCATGAGGTTCAGGGGAAGGGATGTTAAGCAGAGAAGCAATGTTCACATAAGACTTGTTTCCTTAGGAAATACTGAGAAGGTGTTAATCAGAAATGAAATGCAAGTTCACAGGGAAGCTATTTACACCTATGGACTTAACTAATTATAATTATACGATCGGTTATGTATGTAGTTATAAGTATTTATGCAGACTTCTATAATGCATTATTATAAATCATACAGATAATTTTGCGTATAGTCTTATCTACATATTTATACATAACTAATTATATAACTGATGTCACTCTTACATATACCTGTGCGTGCACAAGTATAATCCCGCACATTCGAGGAAAGGCAATGACAGCCATAACTCAACCTGCCTAGAGACATGGAGTTACAAGGCATTCTGCAGCTCTGTAAGGAGCACGCCCGAGAAGAGAGAATCAGGCGGGCTGGAAGAGCCCTCTGACATCACCGAGTCCGAGCTCTGAACAGCTGCGACCGCCCGGCGCAAGGCCCCTGACCTTGCCGGGGCCTGCCCTGCGCCCCGCCGCTCCCGGCCGCGTCCCTGCCCCGCGGGGCAGCCGGCACTTGCCTCCCATTCCCGCAGGAAGCGCTGGGCCTCGGCGGGCCCGGCCGCCCTGTGCCTCCGGAACTCCTCCTTGACGTAGCGGTCGCCCAGGTCGCGCAGGGCGGGCGGCAGCGCACGGTGCAGCTGCAGGATGCGGCGGTACAGACGGCGCGCTCCGCCCGCCATGGCGGCGGCCCTGGGGCGGGCCGGGGGACCGAGGGGCCGGGCCAGGGGACAGAGGGGCCGGGCCGAGGGACAGAGGGGCCGGGCCGAGGGACAGAGGGGCCGGGCCGAGGGACAGAGGGGCCGGGCCAGGGGACAGAGGGGCCGGGCCGAGGGACAGAGGGGCCGGGCCGGGGGACAGAGGGGCCGGGCCGGGGGACAGAGGGGCCGGGCCCAGGGACAGAGGGGCCGGGCCGAGAGACAGAGGGGCCGGGCCGTGGGACAGAGGGGCCGGGCCGGGGGACAGAGGGGCCGGGCCGTGGGACAGAGGGGCCGGGCCGGGGGACAGAGGGGCCGGGCCGTGGGACAGAGGGGCCGGGCCGGGGGACAGAGGGGCCGGGCCGTGGGACAGAGGGGCCGGGCCGGGGGACAGAGGGGCCGGGCCGAGAGACAGAGGGGCCGGGCCGGGGGACAGAGGGGCCGGGCCGGGAGACAGAGGGGCCAGGCCTGCTCCGTGGCCGCCGGGCCGGGCTGCGCTCGGTGCTCCGTGTTGGGCGGCGCCGCCCGCACACTTGGAGCCTGTGCCTGACAAGTGGCGTTTACAGTGATAGTGAGCAATGTGGTTGCTAATAGTGCTTGTGAAAATGCGTGGAGGATGTTGTTTCACAAACTCGGGTCCGAGTGTCAGAGATCACGATTATATAGATATAGATTATAGATATAGATAGATATAGATTAGTTAGATATAGATTAGATATAGATATAGATATAGATATAGATATAGATATAGATATAGATATAGATATAGATATAGATATAGATATAGATGATATAGATATATACAGAAAGAAAACAGTTCATTTTTGGCTCCAGGTTCGCCACCAGAAGAAAGAAATGTGCACTTTATGCCAGAGTAGAATGTGGCCACGAAGCCCAAGCTTCATACGCTTAACATTGATTTACTTGCATTTTCACTGTGAGACGAGAGGAGTCATAGCAATAAACCTTATGGCCTCCGTGGGGCTGCTTGGGACTTTGTGCCACCACGTTGTCACTACCGAGCTCCTGCTTGCTCCCTGTTACAGCTCAAATTCCAACTCCCTAGCTTTCCATAAAGCTTTTTCAGCAGCTTAACATCACATCCAACTCACCCATGTGGAAAAACCTTCAAATGTCAACAGTCATAGGTATTATGGAAAAAGCAGAGTCAGGCAGTGGCAGCAGTGGCAAAAGTCCCGCCTCATTATGGGTAAGTGTTAAGCTCCTTCCAGCCAGTGAAATTACTCATTATTCAAAACAGAAAGGAAACATTTCCATAGGGCTGAGAAGCATTAAGCTTTACTAAAGTACTAGGAAATTACATTCAAATGTAGTGCCTTATCGAAAGGCCAAGTCATATGAGAGCAACAGAGTAAAGAGCAAAGTACAGGCTGACTACTGACTACTATTTCTTCATTTTCATTTATTGTCCTGAGCACTTCTTTGATGGAAAACGGAAGTTCCCAGTAACACAAAGTTACTGAAATTAAGGCAGGTGCTTATAGGTTCACTATTCTCAATGACAGTCTCCTGTCCTTTCCAGCCAGTGATGCTGTCGGAGAGAGCAGTGGGGCCCTGGCAGAGGTGGCCTGATCCTCAAATTGATTGATCTTGCTATATTTTCAAACTGTATTTTCTGCAGACATTTATTTGAGGACGGATTTCTAGACCTAATATATTATGTCTACCATAAGTCTTTCAATATGTTCACAGTTTAAAAGGATTGAAGTTAGAAAACTGGTTTGCTTTATCACTTATTTGCAGTGATGCAATTCCTCTGAATCGTGTTAGGGTGCTTTCATTTAGAGAATTTATTTAAATATTTTATTGTATCTTGACCACCTCATACTCATGTTGCACATTGAGAGTTTTCTCCTTGCTACATCCATCCTGTGTGGTTTTTAGGAGTCCTCTTCCTTCCATGTCCTGCTTAAGCCCTCTGCTGGGCACTCACTTTGCCACTCAGATACTCACCAGGCTCAAATACCAACTTAGGCAGATCTGTCATCTTCAATATTTCTTACATCTTGTCTTTCTGCCCACAGAGACCAAAAGCCATTTTTGCCCATCCTGTGGGGCAGGCAGTTCCTGCACAGGAGGATTCCTGCAGCATCTCTGCATCTCCAGGCTGCTTCAGCTGCAGCTCTTGAGCCTTGTCCTTGCACCTTCCCTAGGTGCTGCTAGAGGAATGAGGATTTACCAGTGAATTCCCCATGGAGCAGAAGACAGAGTTGTAAGCTCATCAAGCTGCTGATAGCAGTCTAAATTGTCAGTCTTTGTCTATTAACAATTTTTATGTGCCTGAGTCCTTGAAGGTTTCTGTACTATCAGGCAATGTGGACAGGCAACAGAGGCAATTGGTATAGGCAGAAAAGGACTCATCATCAGAACTCATTAAGATATGATACGATATCACAGGTATTATTTCCATATAATGACTTCTTAGTCATCAGTACTCAAAATATCTGTGCCACACTTTGAATCCAGACACAATTTTAGTTAACGCACAAGAGTGCAACTCCTTTGTTTGCCTCTTGTTGATTCCTGCCTCTGCTTCCAGGCAGCACTGCTTCTGGGCAGGGGCATCTGTCCAGCTGCTCCTGGTGCTCCACAGCCTGTGAGCACTTCTTAACTTACGTCAAAGAAAGAGGCATCTCAGGAGAGTGGGTCGTCCCACTCCTTTTTGGGCAGGTGGAGGCAATTAATCACTACTTCCTTACAAGTGTCGATAGAAGGATGCACTGTGGTACATGTGCTTTAGACAACCCTCAATGGATTATTCTGTATCTGACTGGGCTTTAGAGCATTAGCTCAGTGTTTGCTGTGCTGGAATTGATGTGGATCCTACAAAGATCCCAGAATGTCTTTGTGGCATACTGCACCATAGTGCCTTTGGATCTGGAGAGGCAGTGTCAGCTCTGCAATAGGTCAGCACAAAGGTAAGTGGAGTGGCTTAGCCAATATATTAAATCTCTATTTGCATGGCTAGTAACTGTGTGAGTAGCATCTCAGCCTTTTCCCAAGGATATACAAGAAATCTGTGGTAAAGCATGGGTGCAAAGTGGTTTTTCAGCCATACTTCTGAACTTTTGACTCTGTGAATCTGCCAGAGTGGTAATGCTGTTTGCTACAGTCCTAATTCCAAAGAAATTCTGTAGAAAGGCTGGAGGAGCACCTTCATGTTTATTTTTTTCTTTTATCAGTAATTGGTTGACTAAAGAAGATGAAGTTGAAGTATTTATTGAACTGATATAATTGCTGTAATTTTTTTAATAATTAAGAGCATCCTGAGAGAAGTTCTTTTTGTGAATCAAAATAAATTATTAAATATAGAATGCAACGATGTGGTATTTCTTTCCAGAACTGTTAGTAGTCCTGATGAAGCTAAATCATATTGTCATATTTAAAATATACCCCACAGAATAATCTGCATTCTTTTCTCTAAACTGCGGGTAAATATTAAAATACAGTCTAATTTCCTGTTATTATAAAAAAGTATAGCCCTGTCCCTGTTTCCTTTTTTTGCATTGTGCAGATCACAATAAAATTGCATCTCTCACTTCAGGATTATGATTTTTTAATAAACTCTCTAAGTATTCGAATAGATTCAAGACAGGGGTGTTGTTGTTGTTGTTGTTGTTGTTGTTTTGTTTGTTTGTTTGTTTTTGGAATGCTATTCCAGACCTAGGCAGATTCAAAAACAAAGCCAAAGATCTATTCTGTTATGACCGCACAAGTTGTCCACTAAACATTTCTGTGGCATCTTCCAATGTGCCTCATAAACTAAAAAGACACAGAATTATCCCTGCTCTGTAGGAAACAGAAAATTAATACTTCCATAAATTACTTAGAAAAAGCCATGGATACTTAGAGATTCTGAGGATGCTTCTACCTTCGTTGAAGCAGAGTAGAGTTTTGTCCTTGATTCAACAGAAGCAAAATCAGTCTGAGCATAGGACTGCCTGCTTCAAAACCCACCCAAAAGCTGGACATGCAACCTACTTGGATGCTGCTAAAAATGGACCAGGTCTTTTCCCAGGGCTTGAGGAAATGCAGCTGATGAAGATACCAGTTGTGTTTGCTGTTGACTTCAGAGGCAACTGCACATCTGTATCTGGCCCAGATACAGTTCTTCATGCAGCCTGTGCTTGGTATGCTCCAGGCTGGTCAGCAGAGCATGGCAGTGAGAGCAGGACAGATTATTTTCTTCTAAAAGCTCAATTTCAGTGAGGAAAAAAGATACCATAATAAATGTTATTTGGTGCAACTCATCGGGATGCCCTCAGGTACTCACACATGCATCTGATAGTAGGATGAAAACAAATAGAACGTATTTCTGATGAAATAAATATAGCACATGACTATTTTGGAAGGGAGAGGCAGTCAGCTGTTTTTGGACTATAGTCAATTACATGCTTGGCACGCTGGTAGCTTTTGGACATTAAAAGGAAGTTCTGCTTTGGTTCTGCTTAGGCTTGAGCTGCTCATTCATTGCAGGATTTCTTGTACTTTCACCTGAAGCACATGATCTGTATCATCCAAAACAAATTTTTGACAGTTCCTGAGGAAGCTCTGCTTGCCTCCTGCAGACATGAAAGATGCCAAGTGTGTTAAAATATTCAAAGAACTGAGCTACCAAACTCTATCAAGTTTCTGCTTGAATATGTGTGAGCAGACCTTTGCAGCAAGCCAAGTGTAGGCAACATCAGCCCAGAGGAATGCCAGGCTTGCACGTGGGCCCTCCTGCTCAACATCTCCCCTCCTTCATCTCCTCTCCCTAGTCCAGTACTAGATTTCAAAGCACACATGCAGCAGCATGTCTCAGGGAAGTGTTGTGAAAGAAAAGGAGAAGATTGTGATTAAACTTGTGAGGGTTTTCTTTAATCTCGTTTCAGGAGCATCTAGTATTCAGTGGAAATTTTCTAAAAGAGTTCTACTCAGTGAACTGGTCCAAAATTAAAATTTTGGGTAGAATGATTAAAGAGCATCAAAACTCAATGTAATGGCAGGCAAGATGGTTTGAGAGGAAAAATCCTACACCTTCTTTTATAGATGGTGCCAGTTCTGACTGTGAATTAGAAATCTTTTTAATCCTTAAATATTATTATTTTTGACATTCAAAGAAAGCACCCAAAAAGTTGCCTATATTACAAAACATTTCTTCTATTTTTTAAAATTCAAAGAGACTTTTAAAATGTCCTTTATTTGGAATTTCTGTGTGTCTTCTTTTTTGAACAATCTTTTTGGTAAATACAGTACTAGTTCACTTGGTTAATCTGCCACATGTGCTGTTCTGTTTAACTGCATTCAAATTCTGTAAAAGATGCAATATTCTACTCTTAATTCACATAGTAAGTGAATTAAGAGCAGAATGTTGATGCTGAAATAAATACAGTTTGAAAGCACACATTTTGTTATTTCAAATAGAATATGAAGTGTGCACCATTCATAGGTAAGGCTTTGTTTTCCTGTTCTACTTAGTAAATCATTGTAAAACTTAAGGCCATGTGAAGATGCTTCCATAAATCCATTCAAATTCCTTCCAGAATAACACAAAATGAGCACGGAAATGTTTATGTTGATGCTTTTAATGGGGGGGGGGGGGGGGGGGGGGAACAGAACAAGTGAGTAGATGATCAAAATTTAAAAATTAATATTTTGAAAAGCTGCAGAAAAGACTGCATATATGTGACTGCAAAAGCACTGCATAAGTGAGCCCCTTCTAAGCTGTGGTGTCCATGGGTACTGGGAGCTCCAGATGATATGCTTCCCTGGAGCCTAAACACAGAGAATAAAGCTAACTAGGCTACATCACTTCCAAACTTTTAGCCTAACTTCACATTAACCCAAGAAGAATTTGAAGTGCAATGTAAACATGTTTAAATGAAGTTAGAAGAAAGCTTGTTGTCCCATCTCCTGTTTTCATTAAATATGTTTTATATGAAAAGAATATCCGACAAATGCAAGCTATGAGGCTTCTCTGGCAGCATTGCAGCTCTAAGTAAACACACTGTAGTATTTTGTTTGCTTTTCTCCCTAAGTTTTTTAAGTTTCCTCTGCTCTCTGTGTGGCTGCTCCAGTTTTGACATTAGTACTGAGCCAAGGGGGACTGGGAAGAAGATCGTGCTTTTGCTTTCTCCTTCCCTCCACCAAGGAATCACAGATCTACTGGAAATCCCTTCTTGCTATTTTAAGATATATAGATAGCAGACTAGATGTCACAAATAAAGCATGAGCCCTGTGGCTCTTACTGGTCTGGGAGCCCATACTTTCCCACTGGGAAAGAAACTAATCCATTGACTGCACTGACCATAGGAGGTGCAGCTGCGAGTATCCAGTCAGTGCTGCACACTTGAGAGCAGAGAGCAGGGCAAATCCACAAAATTCGAAGCTAAACATAAATGTTGACAGACTTTGAGAGTGTTTGGATTTCTCCTTTTACCATGCTCAGGTAAATGGTTTTCAGGTTCAAGGCTTTGCTATTACGTTGTTATTGTTTCACAAATCCAGGTCATTGTCTGCTGTTTAAAATGAAGCATACATAATCCAACATAATTCATTATTTTGGCATAAACAATCTGCTATCAGCAAAGCACATGTTCCATTTCAGATCTCTAGCACTCTAAAAGCCCTCTGAATGCATCCAGCCTGTCCAGGGCAGTTTAACGTGCAGGCCAAGTTCTGGAATACTTAAATGACCTCACGTTAAAGCACTTGGCATCATCTTTGATGTGCAGCCTTGGATAGGCATCTCTTGTCTCTATCCAGTTTCTGATGTTGTAATCAATCAGGAAAACAAATCCAACATGAAACTGTGTAGCTCTGAAACTGTTTGTGCTCTTTTGTTGTGTTCCCTGCCCTGAAACTCAGCCCCACACTGCAGACTGGGGGTGTACCTGGATGGCTACTCATCCAAAGCTTATTATTCACTGGATCTGGTAACATTTGTAATTACATTTCTTGATAGTCAGGATTTTCCTATGTGGTTTCTTGATACAACATCTTGTGTTAATGGTTGGGATTCAGGATGGAACTATAGGACACCACATGAAAAAAAAATGCTTTTAAATAAATACTCAAGGTTCCTTAAACCCTTTTTATCCAACATCACTATCACTGTTAATCAGTTCCTCCCTCCACCCCCTCCCCAAACCACCTGAAGGCAGGATCAGTGGTGATCAAAAGACATGTAGCATTTCTTAGTATTGAAATTATCACCTCTCTGAGATATGGTTTTTAATAATGAGTTTATTGCTGTTGCTTTGTGAATTATGGCTTTTCACTTCTCCTAAACCAAACCAAAATAAAAGTCATTTGTAAGGTACCACAGGAATAATTTTTAGACTGAAAAACAAGTTAGTGATCACAAACTGCTTGCTGCTTTGTGGAAGTGGCATTTGGTGTTTTACTTCTTTGAGATTTGTTTTTAAACTGAGATGTTGAAAGATAACTTGTTCTTATGTGTTATGGAGCTGTAGCAGCTGCAGGTGTTACAGAAAGCACAGACTTAATGTAGGGGGAAAAATTTCACCAGTAGGCAGTAGGATGGTCATAATCTCTTGAAAGGAAAAAAGTTGGAGACTTGTCACTGATGTGATATAGCAATTACAGAGTGTCCTAGCATTGTTTATTCTCCAATTTTGTTTTCCCACCATATATAAGTTACAAATCTTTTATATTCATTAGTAGGGTATAAAGATAATGTACATTTAAAAATCCTTGACAATGAATCTTGAAAGCAAATTTTAATAGTGCAGCAATAAGCTTCTGGAGCTTATGGTGAAAAACAACATTCTGTAGGACAGATAATTTTTCTGTGAGCTCTAAAATTCAAGTAATTGCTGTATCATCTTGAATAATTGGAGAATCCCATGCAGATCTAGGGTATAGTGTTTATTTCAAATATCAGGCTGTGATATCAAAAGATGTACTTGAGGGGATCAGTACTTCAGAAATTCTTCAAAAGGGCAAGAATTGTACCCCTTTTTTTGTTCAGCTTCATATATCAAAACTGTTCTCTTCACAGGTTCCAGAGGGTTTTGCTGGGACTCATTCACTATCTTCCTGCACTCTGCTTTCAAAGTTATGCCCTGGGAGCAAAACTTCTCATTTAAGACCTGGATTTCAAAGTGTTCTGAAATCCACAGGCATCTCCAACATGTTTTGAAAATTGTTGCACCTCACCAGAGCCGGAGGCATCATTAGCCATGCAGATCTGAAGTCAGTTGGTCTAACAGGTCTTCAGATAATACCCCTGCTTTTCAACCTTCCCAGGAGATCTGCATTTTATATGCTTGGAAATCCACTGGGATATCATGATTGTCTTGAAAACCTAGTCGTGACAATAACTGGAACATTTCACAGTGTAAATTTGGAGTAATTCTTCCCTCCCTGTGGTACTGCTTAGCAATTCTTGATTCTTGATTTTTATTTTTTTTGTAAACAAGTCAGAGAAATCTAAGGGGATGAAACCCATTAAATATGTGTCTATTGCAGACTGATCCTAAGCTTAATTCTCCACCAACTGAACTGACTATTGAAATTGGATAAACAACCAGCTGAGAAATATTTAACACTACTGATGGTTTAGAAAAAGTAAAACGAAATCAAAAATTACTTTTCTGATACTAAAACAGGAATCATTTCTCTTGCTGTCAGTAAATACTTTCAGTTCCTTCTCAAGTATTGTCTGATACATGTGCTGCTGTACAAGCAAAGGAATAGATATGCCACAGATATGCCATATGAGTAGTATGTGCTACATGTGCATATACCTGTTTTTATATAAATGTATATACATTACAGTATATAGCAATATATATATAATATATATATAAGTATATAAATGTATATACTTACACCCACATGCCTCTCCAAACTCACGTATGTATGTCCATGGACATGAATACACACACACACACAAGTGCACACAGAGCTGCTTTGTTACTGTAATATTCTGAAATAACATATCAAAACCATTTTTTCTGGTTTACTTTGTAATCAGATTTTTAAGGCTTTTAATGTGGTGCCTCTTTTTTCCCTTTCTGATAACTCTTCCCAGTATTTCCCACAGAATAAACTGTGTCCTGTGCATGTGTACTTGACACTTACCGATTTCTTTGCACACTGTCTATCAAAATGTGCCTCCAGATATACTGAGATTGTCTGAGAGTACCACATCACCATTCAACATGTGGGAAACTTGAGAAACTGGGTCATCATGCCAACCTAGCCTTCAGTAAGACAGTGTCAGAGATGGTACAACTTAAGACTTTCCTGTGTCTCAATTCAGGGCTTCAGCCAATATCTGGTATTGTCTCAGAGGTTTGGACAACTTCGTATTATTCCACACTGTATCAATGTGTCAGTTTTTATTTAAAACTTTTTTGGACAATACAACATTGTCATCATTAGATGCATTACCCATACAAATCAATCTAAAGTCTATGAGGATTTTAGTAAATGCTTTTTCTACATCCTGTAGAGGCTCTCTCAACAACAGGGATGTGCAGCTATTGAGATCTGAAGCCTTAACCCTAAAATGAACTGAAAGGTGTTCCCACAGCAAAGGTGGAAATGCCCTAGCAGCAAAAGACATGAAAGATACTGATTGTCTCTAGCTGACATTCAGTAAGACAAATATATCTTAAGGCAAGATTAAAACATTCATTAAAGAGTGAAAATAAAACATCATTACAAAAAAATGAGGTTTCCCTCTTACTCTTTAGTAGTTACAAAACATTCTTCTGGTTTTTTAATTGCTCCTTGCAAAGGCTCTGTACTGAGTAATTTAGTTTCTGAAAGTAACAACATCATCCTAGCCTTCTTATTGGCATTTACTCCTATGCCACCCACATTGAGCTCCAAATCCGGATCCAAGGATTGCTGAGCTGTGAAGACTGTATTTGTGTAATTCTGCCAGCAACCACCCATATAACCTCAGAAGAATCAAAGAGAACTAAAGATATGCTGAAACATTCAAAAGTCATATGAACACCGACTACCAGGAGATGCTCACAAGCCTAAGGATATTACATCCTGTTCCATTTTCTGGTTGGCCATTTCAAGGTAGAGAAGGATGGGAAGTGGTTAAAGGCAACTCTTTGTATTTGGTCATTTAGTAAAATGGAAGGTTTTTATTCTATCCATCTCATCTCCAGATGGTGGTAAACCAAATCTCCCCATTGTGCCATACTGCAGGACCAGAGAAAGGCAGTTGAGTGTTACCACAGAATGAAAAAATAATGTATATTAAAGGAGATGAGGACTAAAAACTGCTAAGAATTACTAGCATAGTTGCATTGTTTAGCCATTCCACGGTTGGGTTATTCACCATTTAGTAATCATCCCTTCCTCACTGGGTGTCTCCTTGCTGAAGAAAATGAAGAGATTTACCAAGGACCAATAAAGGATCAAGGCAAGATGTGATTAGCTTCAACATCAGCATCCTCACCTGCCTTTCTTTGCTTCACCCCTCACCCAGTGTGTTCCTGTATCCAGTTTTGCATGTTCTAGAGGAGTTTTTGTCTTTAGGCTTGACAGATGAGGCTCTAAGGCTGGAAACAATGTTCTTCACATCTAGAGTATGGATTAAGTATCCTAAGGATGGCATAGGCTCTGTACTCCCAAAAAAGCAAGATCTTCCGGGATGTCTCAAAGTGAGTACACAAAATGAATAATGCAGCTCACTCCTGAAGTGTATCCAGATGGAGACTGCAGTTCTGTGCATGCGAAGTTCTTTGGTTCATCTCTACATATGTATATGGAGTAGGTACATGTTTATACATCCACATATGCAAACAGATCTCTGTATTGGAGACAGGAATGCAGAAAATCATGTAAAAGGCTCCCCTTTACTTTGTTTAATTAGAAATAGCAGTGATCTGGCACACCTGAGGACAAATGTTCTTCCAACTGTGTTTTTAACCAGGGTGCTTAACTCTCCCACCTTTACTTTCTGAGATTTCATAAATATTTTTCAAGTGTTTAACTCTTTAATTTCTCACTCTTCCAAATTAAACAAAATTAGTTGATTCATTTCAAGTTTAAGTAATTAATTTCTCATAATTTTTACTCCCTAATTCCCATGCATGAGCATAAGACTGCATTGTCTGGGATGATTGGCTGAGTGGAAGATGTTTATTTGTAATAAGGATTCAAGAAAATCCCCTGTATCCACTGGAAATTATAAACATAGAAAGTTCTCCACTTTTTCTCCACAAAGTGTCTGGTTTGTTAAAAGAATAGTATTTAAAGTTGCTATCTTTAAGTCCCAGTCTGACATCACAGTATCCCCTTAAACAAATAACCTAGGCAGTGCAATTCTTTTTGGAGGGGGAGTAAAGGTTACTAGTGAATATCTTCTTAGCTGGTCAAGACCGTCAGCAGATTTTTGGGTTTGGAAGGAAAAAAAAACAAAGCTCACCTTTTATTATCTAAACAAATATTTTCAAATATTTCTATGCAAGTACATTCATAGAAAATGTAAATAAAAATAATATTATGGAAGACAATAACTAGGGGGACTCCACAGAGTGATTATTACCCAGAATTATTGTGGAATGCACCCATGGACACAAGGTGTACCCATCTGCCAGCATAAAAGGCAGAGGGTTTATATCAGAACTGAACAGGGACACGCCTATTGCACTGGCTGTTTTCAGGCTGCATCCTAGTTACTGCAGTGTGAAAACCACTAAGATACATGACCACTTGCAAAAATCATGGATGGTGTGGTAACATAGGGCAGCAGCCCAGAAATCTACACTGTTAGGTATGTTTATGTTTATGTGTCTATGTTTAACATGACAATTCACATCCCATACGAGCTCTGTTTATAAAAGTTACACATATCAGAAAAATATGAAAGACATTTCCTTGTTCTTGCTGTTTTGGTTTTTGGGGTTTTTTTTGGTTTTTTTTTTTTTTTTTTTCTCAATAGAATGTAGCCTTTCAGAACTGAAATCCAGGAAGAAATATGCAAACAAGAAACTTCACAGATATGCATATTCCTGTTTTGTCCTGCATCCTGAATGCTGCCAGTCAGGAATCAAATGCCAATTCTGATGCTCTGAAATTATTTGAGGAGGGACATACAATCCCTTGGTTGTCCCATTACTATGCCATATGCAGAAGGAATCATCTGCTGTATATGGTCTGGTAAGAACTTCCTGCAATATTTTGATGGTTACACATTTATCACAGATTTCTCTTTTATTACTATGAAGAGGACCATTTTTAGATCTTTGTAATCACAGACTGAACAAGTAACACCTTACTATTTTTTGCTTGTTTGTGTTATGCCATCTCCCTTCTCCCCTTTTCTTCCTTGCAACTGCACTGTGAAAGGCCCATTGTTGAGCTGTAGGGTTGTGACATTAGGGTCAAATCCCTTTGGTCACATTCCCTCATCTCCTCTGTAAGGGATGAAATCTAAGTGAGGAGTGACATGGAAAATTGTACAGAGCTTTGGAGCGCTCACTTACATTATACAAGATGCTGCTCCAGTTCAATCACATTCTTGACTCCTGCTAAATCCAATGTGAAATGGTACTAAAGTCTCCATGGATTACAGTGACCACATTTAATGCATTGCTCATATTTGCTGCTTTTACTTCCATACACAATAGTCTTTAATTTTGGGCAGCCCCACTTTTCACCACTTAGAAGCCTGTACAACCATGGACAGGATCTAGTCTATGCTGTATTCCTTGGTTCTGGATTGATTTGCTTCCATGAATGGAAGCCAAAGCCTTCTTTTCCGCACAGTTCCTCTTCTGGATGCTGCATTGATATACCAGCTGTATAACATTTCCAACCCAGTGCCTCTCACTGAGTAAATTGCACAGCTTATCCATTTTAGAAAGCAACCATGATGATTTTCAGAGATGCTGGTTCTGCTGAACTACATCATCTTGTTAAGGCAACACAACTAAAAATTATAGGAGCAGAGTTGATGGAAGACAAAGGATTTCAAAATTATACACATTTTGAACATAAGAAGTGTGAGCTAGTAGGAAATTTATTCTCATTGCTATTGTTAGCATTCACAGTTTCAGAAACAGACAAGTTTTGATTGCCTCCTTTATTTATTTTTAATAATACTAATTGCAAGAGAAATACCATACTGCTGGAGCACCATACCTTTGGGGCTGATTAAGTATAGTCTCTGCACAAGACTTACAGAGACTGCATCATGTTAAGAGAAAAAAAGGCACTAATATCAGTGCCATGCAGAACTGTGTCATTTTAGGGTATCAGAAAGTCCTGCTTACATGTATCCTTTTTTTTTAAGAGGAGAGTAGGCATTTGTGCATTGTGGATCTTGCTTTTGAATTTTAGCTGGCTACACCCAGTGTAAGTTGCTTTAACTTTTTTTAACTCTGACAGCCACCACTGAGGACAACAGAGAAACGTTGCACCATCAGAGGATTTGTTTTGTTTGTTTGTTTGTTTGTTTGTTTTTCAACTAATAGTAAACAGGTGGTAAATAAATAAAATAACTTACATTTTCTGGTTTTCAGTCTCTATTGTATTTCTTGAGATATCTACAGGTGTTGTTCTGATTTGCCACCCTGCCTATCAGAAGAATGTCATCCCCTTTCCTTGCAGAGTAGACTCTGAGCTGTTTTGCTCCAGCAGACACTCTGACAGCTATCTTCATCGGCCAGTAGATGTCATTGTGTTTCCACCGCAAAAGCACATCAAACATATTCATCTGGCTGCAAATGCCTGTCTGGTCCTGCAAACAATACTGTTGAGTATTTAGGGTTTTCTCTACCCTGCAGCAAAATATTTGTTAAAAATGCTTAGCCAGAAAAGAGTGAAAATTAAGTTCCAAGCATTTGATAGCTGTGACTAACTAGCCAGAATACCCTTGGCTTCAGCTAATGTAGTGCCAGTGGTGTTATATAAACACAGCTTACTCAATAGGACACAAATCATTGTTAATAAACTATTACAAAACATGCCAACAGAAGAAGATAGAAATAATGTCTCATGGATTAGCCAGCTTCTTTAGGCAACCAGCTCATTCTGCTGTGAGGTCATCTGTTCAATACTCTGACAGGATTGATAATTTATATTTCAGAACTTTTTAGACCTTCAGAGTGTAATGAAAAGAGGCTGTTGTCTGTTATTTTTCAGTTATTTTATTCTGGACTATGTTCACAGGTTCCAAATTTGCATGATATAATATTTGTGATGTAATTAGAAAGTTCCATTTGAAGTCAAAACTTGGAAGCAATAGAGAAAGAAACACTTGGCAGTAGTACAAGAGGTAGGGTTTTCCAAAAAGCCTGACATATTTTTTATCAGTAAAAACTCAAGAGAAATCATTTAACCATCATCTTGCAACATCCATGCTGGAAACAGCATGGAGGGCCAAATTCCCTGCTGGGAGCAACCAGTGAGGCCCTGCTGGCTCTAACAACACAGGAGACCCTTGACAGATTCAGCAGAGATCTGGCATTTCTGCAGTTTGTTTTGAGTCCCAGGGGCCAGTGTGAAACTGAGTGAAGTCAATGGAAATCTTTTGCTTGTTGGCAATAGGCTGTGGATGAAGCCATGAATCAGGTTTTCTGCAGGCTGGCGCAGCACATCTGTCTTGGGGTGAGGCAGGTGAAAGGCATAGGCTTGGATTTGAAAGGACAAACTTCATTTCACAAGTCTCTGCTCAGACTTCACTAGCTCAGGAATAACCTGAGATGGCACAAAAGAAACTCTCTTCCTCCCTTAGAATGGCTCATCCTCTTGCTTGCTCGTGCAAACACCTAAAACTCTTCCTGGACTAGGAGACTTTTGCACAGGTATGTGACAACTGGTTTGGGTTGAGAGGGGCCTTTACAGATCATCACATCCAACCCCGTGCCATAGGCAGGGACATCTTTCACTAAATCAGGTTGCTCAAATCCCCATCCAGCTTGACCTTGAATACTTCCAAAGGTGGACAGAGTGGCTGGACAGTGCCCAGGCAGAAAGAGACCTGGGGGTACTGGTTGACAGCCAACTGAACGTGAGCCAGCAGTGTGCCCTGGGGGCCAAGAAAGTCAACATCATCCTGGCCTGTATCAGGAATGGTGTGGCCAGCAGGAGCAGGGAGGTCATTATTCCCCTGTACTTGGCACTGGTGAGGCCACACCTTGAGTGCTGTGCCCAGTTCTTTCCCCTCAGTTTAGGAAGGATGTTGAGATGCTGGAGCATGTCCAGAGGAGGCAACAAGGCTGGTGAGAGGTTTGGAACACATGCCCTGTGAGGAATGGCTGAGGGAGATGGAAAAAAGGAGTCTCAGGGGGGACCTTATCATTTTCTACAACTTCCTGAAAGGTGGTTGTAGCCAGATTGGGGTCAGTCTCTTCTCCCAGACAACCAGTGACAGAATGAGAAGACACAGTCTTAAACTGCACTGGGGGAAGTTTAGGTTAGACATCAGGAAGAAAGTCTTCACTGAAAAGAGCGATTGGGCACTGGAATCATCTGATGAGGGAGGTGGTGGAGTTACCATCCCTGGACGTGTTTATAAAAAGACTGGACACGGCACTCAGTGCCATGGCTGTGCTGATGACTTGATGTTGGTTATAGGTTGGACTCGATGATCTCAAAGGTCTTTTCCAACCTAGTTCATTCTATGATTCCATCATTCTGACACTTATGTTTGGATATGAGGTGTATGGTATACATACAGAGGTCCTGTAAATGAGGACCCCTTGGACTGTCCAGACCACCAAACGCTTGCACTTGGATGAACAGACAGAAGTCCACAGGTACTACAGCAGTGTTCTCTGGGCTGTACAGTGACAGAACATGTTTAAGGATCACAGCAGCCTCACCTGCTGTCTTACACATAAATTCACCTGCACTTAGAGCTATCCATGGTTCAGAGCTAGTCTTTATTAATGTTCCAAAGTAGTCTCTTGCAAATAAAAAAAAAAAAAAAAAAAAGTTGTGACAAAACATCAGCTTAATGGGTCAGGCTACAGGTGGCATACCCATTTCATACACACCACTCCACATTCATGTCATACATGCTATGGCTGCTCATTTTCCAAAGCACATGAAGGAAACTTTGTACTACTCAACTGAGAGCAGTGTCAGGCTGCTCAGCTCCCAGTGCTGTGCCTCCAGACTTTCACATTTACCTGGGATTTCTCATTCGAATAAGATCATTTAGAACTGCCTCCGGTAATTTTTTTGATCTACATCAGCTGATCCATAAATATCAAATAAAAAATATGCAGCACTGTCTTAAATAGTTGTATTCCCAGCTCACTACTTCCTTGTCTGATTCCATTCAGTCCTGTTCTCTATCCCATGCAGACAAGCCTTGCTGCAATGTTTATCTGAGAACTTAGCTGACTAAAAACATACCATAAGTTTTTCTTCTTTCAGGTGCACATTTTTTCCATACAACCGGCTATGTCATTGCAGTGTGAAGGTGTAAAGGAGAAGAAAAATGCAAAGGATCAAATATAAAGGAGTTTAAAATACATCTCTGTTTTTCTACCTGCCTGAGGATATCCTCACAGAAGTGAGACAGTGGTGAGATGAATGTGGGATCCCAAATTGCTGACTTTAATCTGGACTCCAATAAGTGTCTTCTGTCTCATTTTTCCATCTAAAACATTCTTTTTATGTTTCCATTCTTTTTATGCTATTGTCTCATTTTACCTTAGGAAAAACATTATCAAGGTTGTTAAGGCACTTACATACTACAGAAACTAGAAAATTCCCACTCCTGCAAAAGACCACGAAGAAATGACTGATTCTACATGTACCAAATGCATTAGTTAAGAAGAGCACTAATTTAAAAATGACAGTAAAAATACCTATCTCACTTCCTAAGCATGTCTTGGATGTCCTCACCAACACAAATGTTCCAATTTATTAAAAAAAAAATAGTTGTTAATGATGTAATTAGAGCCTGTGTTAGAACACACTTCCAGAAGGGAGATGAATGAAGACTTTCTGACTATCATACATTTTGATAAATCTAAGTTTTGCTGTATTTGGTTCTGCTGCTATTTAAATATTCTATAACTTTCCATGTAATTGTGGATGGGTTTGCATATCTTTTCATGCTTGCAGAAAATCCAAGTCTGGGAACACTCAGGTGCAGGTGGAGGTTTTGCAGCAGGGTTCAGGTGTTAAGGAAACTACCCAGTCTGGCCATTCATTCTGAGACCCTCTGCCAGCCTCTTTCCCAAGCCCAGAGACTGGGACTGCTGGGACCGAAGGTCCTTCACAGAAGGCAGCTCCAGTGTGCCAACAGGAGCCCTGCTTGACTCACTCCACACTCCACTCACACAGTCAGACCAGCTTGCCTTATGGGTTCGGCTCTAGTTTTCCCACAGCAGTCTCAGATGTCTAGTTCCATTTATTCACAGCACAGTAACACAGAAACTGCCAGAGCTGGCATGTCTGAGGAGGACCCTCAACAAAGGAGTCTTCACCCATCTGCATCTACTTTGTTATCCGAAAGATCAGCAGTTCCTGGCTGCTGAAGAGTCTCTCAGTGTCCATTCCCCTTGGCAGGGCTGCCCCCCATCTTGAGGCTTTTGTTATCCCAAAGGTTGGCAGTCCTTTTGTCTGGGGCTCCCACCCAGAGCTCAATCTGCATTTTAATCTGCATCGTTCTGCATCTTGCAAGCCCAGCTACCTGGGTGAGAGGTGTTTGTTTCTCAACTCAGGGAACCAGTGACACCGGCCATGGCACCCAGGGAGATGCCTGATCCTGGGGTGGCTGCACTGACAGCCTACATGGATGTCACTTCAAGAGCACCTCTGCCACCATGGATTCTCTCTAATCACAGAGGCTTCAAAAATGAATCTGGCTTAGACTTGTAACTTGGGATTCTTTTGGGTGCAGCCATGAATCTTTAGGAGGAAGCACTAAGAGACATAAGAAGAGATGTGTTGGAGGTTAGTGGTTCTTCCTTTTTATGTTTTCTGTCATGGATTTTTTCTCCAGTTTCTTTTTTTTCCCCCAATCTCTTTGGATAGAACTAGACCCTCCTAAGTTTGGGGTTTTTTTTTAAATTAAAGCAGTGATGCAAATTCACAGAATCATAGAAACATAGGATGGTTTTGGTTGGAAGGGACCTTAAAGATTGCCTTGTTCCAACTGCCCTGCCAAGGGCAGAAACACCTTTCACTTCTCCAGCCTCCCTCTACACCATGGTCCCAACAAAATCCCATCCCATCTTGAGAGCTGGTCTAACACTGACAGGCCAAACCCCTTTTGGTTCCTCCTGCTGTCTGTGGTGGGAATTGAGACACCTGAGCACCCTTCTGCCCAGCTCAGGCATCTGACTTCCAAGGAACTAAATGATGAACTGGCTCCTGAGTCCTGGTGGGTGCTGTGCCCACTTTTGCTAGCCGTAACAGCAGTCTGTGAACCCACCAGACTCTGTATCCTCCAATTTCAGGGTAGTTTTACCCATAACTTAAATCTCTTGACCATTTGTAAAAGACAGAAGATATAAAATTTTACAATAGCTGAAAATTTAAGCAAGAAAACCTGTTTGTATTCATGCATAATAACTAAACTTCAGTGAAGTTATTTGTAATCATGTTAATAACCTATTTATTCTAACTGTTCTTAGTATAGCTTCATCACAAAAGCCTCTTGGTATGCTCAGAGTGTGAAGTCAGTTGAGATGCTATAATAATGTCAAAAGGAAATGCTGTCAGTGCAAATCCATAAAATAACATAACGGTGTCAGAAATTAAAGGGAATAGTATCAGAGTGTGTTCCAGCACCACTCAAAATTTTGTTAGAGGAAAGTGTGCCACAACTGGGGGACAATGTTTGTTATGACAGAAATGCTTAAGAAGCTGAAAAGGGAAACCATGTCTGCCAGCCACATCACTTTTCAATCCAGCAGATTTGTGAAGAAGTTGTGCTAATTTCCTCTATAAATATCCCAGTGAGCAGAACAGTGCTTTGTGTTGCAGAAAGTGATTTTTAACTAATTGCAACTCCAGGTTTCTTCTGAAAGGGAATAGAAAGGTTCATTGCATTGTTTGTGTAAGTAAGCAGTCATTTTTCTTTTGAAAGAAAAAGAAAAAAAAAATGTTTCTTATCTGGTTATCCTCCTTAAGGAAACTCACATCCCATGACTCAAATACCATCCTATAAAAGGACTCTCTAGGCATCGCAGGCAGGACAAATCTATCCCTATATCTATTTTTTCTGCTTTTAATGGTTACAAGTGCCTAGAAATTCACAAACCCTTTGAGGAAGGATCAGTGTTTTGCAGCTGTTCACCTCCTTACCCTGTAACATCATGCTCATCATGCAATAAAACCTGAGACAGAAGAAGAATGAGGGATGCAGAGGCGGTTTCCAAGTTGGTCAAGTTCAGCAACTGTCTGGGCATTGGTTTGCTCATGGGACGTGGTGGGTGGTTGCCTTTGCTTAGCTTGCTGTTTTTTCCTTTTTTCTTCACCAATGAAACTGCCTTTATATCACCTTGGGAGTTCTCTTGCTCTTTTTGCTCTTCCTGTTTCTTCTGGGTGAGGGAAGTGAGTGAGCAGCAGTATGGGTACTGAGATGCTGGACAAGGCCAGCCCATCTGGGATGTGAACTGACTGAGTTAAACACACACCTCCCAAGTATAAGGAATAGCTTTCATTTACCCTATTAAGTTTGTGACACAGACTTTGCTAAGCTCTCTCATAACAAAAACTATTTCTAAACACTTATCCAAGTCCTATTTAAAGCCAGGTGCAGTGGAGGATGTAGTAAGGGGTGAAAAAACATACTGCAATAGCAAGCAGCCAGCTCCATCTGCTGCAACACAGACAGAAAACTTCATCTGGTGGTTCTTATCCAATGGCTAAACTAGAGCCTTTGACAATAAGCTGAGAATTTGCAGAAGCTGGGCGCTGACCTAACTTGGCTTCAGGAGAAGGTCATGGTTAAACTCCCCTGGCACCAGTGGGAGCAGCCTAGCTCCAAAACACTTTTGACATTGTTTGCTGATGGTAATGAATTTGCCATGACATTTGCTTAGACTATGGTGTCTGAGGTTTAATTATCTTCATTATTAAGAAGAGTTGTATTACTTCTGGAGTACTTTGACTTCGGATTCTCCTGAGACCATGCTGCACTTGTCAGTGTGACTGTGTGTCCACAGGGGGCACTCATGCCAGAGGATGGATTCAACTAAGAGTTTGAAGAGTCAAACATTAAACTCATGGACTACATGCACACAGAACAAAACCGCCTTTATTTGGTGGTTTTTGGTGGTTGTCCTTGATTATATGCCCTTACAGTGCTAAATATTCAGATTGTATTATAGGTGATCTGGAAAGTGCTCCTGACAGGTTGTATTAGCATACATTAGCATCCACCTTTATCCTAAACACTTGAGTGTGACCATATTCTTGGTAGAAGTTCAGAGCTTCATCCACACAGCTGTCCCATAATGTCTCTCCTAGGAGAAAGTGATCCTACCTTGAGAAACATCTAATCCTTCTTCACGTCAGCAATGGAAACTGAAGGTACTGGCCTAGACTTGAAACCTGGATTTTATGTGGCTAAAATATAGCAAGCTGCAAAGACCATGTTAATGAAGGTCACTGACCAGATTATGCCCAAAGTTCACAGGCATAACCTTCCAACCAGACAAAGGAGATTGCCTAAAATTTCAGCTGCTGAGAACTTTTAGAATCCCAAAATCACGGAATCATAGAATCATACAATCATACAAACATAGAATCATAGAATCGTACAATCGTAGAATGGTTTGGGTTGGAAGTACATTAAAGATCATTTAGTTGCAATCCCCCTGCCGTGGGCAGGGACACCTTTCACTAGACCAGGTTGCTCAAAGCTGCCTCCAGCCTGGCCTTGAACACTTCCATGGATGAGGCAGCCACCGCTTCTCTGGACAACCTGTTCCAGTGTCTCACCACTCTCACAGTGAAGAATTCCTTCCACATATCTAACCTAAATGTCCCTTCTTTCAGTTTTTCATTGCTCCTTGTCCTGTCACTACAGTTCCTGACAAGGAGTCCCTCTCTGGCTTCCCTGCAGGGCCCCTTCAGATGCTGGAAGGTTGCTATGAGGTCTCTGCTCAATCTTCTCTTCTCCAGGCTGAACAGCCCCAACTTTCTCAGCCTCTCTTCAAGGGGAAGGGGCTCCAGTCCCCTTATCAACTTCCTGACCCTCTTTTTTTAAGTGCCCGCCTGCTCTCAGGGCTTACACTTCATTGGCCAGTGCTTGATTTAAACAACAAAGTAGGTTCTGATCACTTTTTTTTAGCCAAAGTTGTTTTTTAACAAAAACTGTAAATTTGATTAGTCACTAGATTTCTGAGGTTTTTATCTTCAGCAGTCCATACTGAGGGAAAAGAAAAAAAAAAAAAAAGACAAAATAGTATGGAAATATGTATGTAAAATAGTATGGAAGCCTGAAAAGTCCATGTTGATATTTTACAACACATTTTCACTCTGTGATTACAAAATTTCTTTTGTTTCCTTTATACAAAACAAAAGAACTGAAAGAAACACTCAAAGTTAAAATAAAATATATCATTTCAGTCTGGAAAAATATATGTTTTACATGACCTGAAAATTCTGTCAGAATTTCTGATTCTTACAACATTTGGAATAATTATTGAGTGAAAATTCAAATTAAGTTTTTAAAAGATCCATAAAACTTTCCAGTGAAATAAAATCCTACCTAAAAATATTTGAATTTTTTGAGGAGTAGTTGCATCACATCAGCACTAAAATTGTCTGAACTTTTTGAAAACTGGTTACATCATATTAGCAGTGGCTGAAAATCAGAAAGCAGTATTGATAATTTCAAGGGAAAGACACTTTTCTGCATTGAATGTGCAACTTATTTCTTCTAGAGAAATGGTGGTAAAAAAAATTTCAATTTAATTTCTCAACAGACATTCAAGCAGACTAAAACTGTCCAGGAAATCTCTGAAGATGCTGCTGATTTCAACTAAAAAACATTTTCCAGGTATTTTCAATTTTGACAAAATATTTTCATTTTACTAGGAATAGTTCTTTAGGCTGTCATTTATGTAAAATATGCTCCCCAAAGTAGTAAAGAAAGTGGAAATCATTATTCACATTGTGGTAAAATGGGGATCTGCTTTAAAATTTTTCAATTAAAATTTGAATTTCTTCAAGAAAGTTTGAACGCTCTTTTTCTTTGGCCTGTATGAACAGAATTTTCACTCAAAGAAATTCTCCAACATCTTATGTACATTCATGTATTTTTAAAGTATATCTATTGCTGTGTCAAATGTGTCTCACTGGAAAAAGCTATTGACTTTTCCATTCTATTTCTTTAATTTTCCACTACTCTTGGGTGTTGGAATAATCCAGGTAGGTGCTCTGTGTGCTTCTGATTACGCTATGTTGCACAGCAGGGAAACCTCTTATCTTAGACTGGTTGCCTAGTTAAGGAAAAAAAAAAACATTTAAGGTTGTAAACACAGCTGTGGAAGAAATATTTTCTATTTCCTTGCTGTTTGTTTTAATGTACTAAAAAGACATAATTACAGAAGTTTGCAAAAATGCCAAAGTGTAAAACACAATAGTAGTTTGGTCTATGTGTTTCTATTATATATCTATATGTCTTCAGATGTAGCTTTAAACAGTCCAAGAAAATCTTTAGAAATGTCTTCTCTAGTTTGCACTCTGATTTGCCCTCATAAATAAAGTACAGAATTTTCAGGAAAAAAAGATGTTAAAGTAATCTCATAGCTACAGTAGTATTAAGAAGTGTTCAGATCTTGTTCTTGCCATTTTACATCCCAGCTTGAAGATCTGTGTTTCCATTGTTTCCTTTTTGACTCTGTGCAAACACTTAAAAGATAGGAAATTTGCAAATTTGTGAAAAAAAAAGAAAAAAAGAATAGAGGTTTTGTAAATCTAACCACTGCAACTTCATTTGAAGAAAATGAAATCTGAACTCTGAAAGAGGACAATGCCTTGGGTTTTTTCAGCTTGCAAAGAAGTAGAGTAATGCAATCCCTTTTATTTCCTATTTAAATAAAAGCTGAAGCGTTTTCATCTGTGGCGTGTAAAGTCTGCTTTGCAAAGAATAAATTCAGAGCACACACATTGTAAGTATTTGCCAAGAGCACTGGGTTTATATTGGTTGAGTAAACAGCACTATAATATTACAATTATAAAAACAAAATGTGCAGAAAAATGTGATTCTCACTCTTTTGTTAGCACTCTATTAGTTCCTGAAGTCCCAGTGAGAAAAGATTAAATGTGAAGTCCTCAGTAAAGAGCTCTGCTCCATTCAAGCTGCAACACCACCAAATACTTCACCGAAAAAAGAACTAGATTTGACAGAGATCCTTAGTCCAAATCCTGTGCATGGACACCTGAAGCCATCTCCCCTGAAATCCTATGTAAAATAACACTAATTACATCCTGGTCACTTCATTCTATGGAAGATTTGACCTTTTATATCACAGTGTGAGAGCAAACAAAGGACTGCATAAAGTTCTTTTGACTGTGGCTGGAAAGACTCACACTGGCACCAGTGTGCATTTGGATGACACTACCATCTCTTTCACTCCACCCACAACTATTATTTCATTGCCCAGAATTGTTGCAATATGACTGCTTCTCTTCATAATCTCTGCATTTTATCTAGCTTCTTTTCCAAAGCCAGAGAGGATAATTGTCATCTTTTGTATAACATAGCAGAAAGGCTGAGGACAGGCTTAAGGGAATGGCTTTCTCAGTCTATCCACACCTTATCTAGACTGCAAGTTCACTGAGGCAGAGAGCCATGGCAAGCATGACAAGGCTTTCTCAACTGCCTAAATTCAGTAACAAGTGCCAGAGGAAGAAAAGATTTTATGTCCGACCCATCACAGTGGAGTTCTCCAGAAAAATGGGATGGAGAAACGACAGCTGAGAGCCAAGCGCGAGTGTGCAATGAATAGGGTAAGGCAGAATCTGCAGCTCCGTGGCTCCAGGTATTGAATCAGGAAAGTGGGCACACAAAACTTCTGTCTACTCCCACTGAAGCCAGTGGAGACCCTTTCTATTGGTTTAGTAGGACACAGATCACAGTAGTGGTTTGTGTCAGGTAGGTTCCCCATGGAGATCGGGAGAAAAGGAAGATGTAGCCATGCACAGCTTGTTGTAAAGAGCTGTAGGGTTAACTCTGTCCTTTCGAGTGATGAAAAGTCCCAAAGCCAGGCATCATCACGCACATGCCATTTCTAATACAGAATAATTCTGAAATCAGGGTGATGCAATCTTGTTTGGCAGCATGTGAGGAAAAGGTGGCAATTTTAATGAACTGACAAAAATATTTGAAGGCCAGAAGGGAACACAGCAATCATTTGCTCTGGTTTCCTGTACACCATAAGCAGTACAACCTTGTTTGGTCATGTCTCCATCATTCTTTTTTCTTCTGCTTGATCCAAAGATCTCATTTGGAAAAGGAGGCATCTTCATGAAAAAGTATGATGAGTCATGCAGTCCTTTTGGACTTCTTTTCAAAAATTAATTTATGCTTTTTGAAAGAAGAAAAGAAAATTGTAAAACATATCTTATTTCTAATCCAAATGTATTTTCACTTAAATATCTTAAATGAAAATTCTTTTCTTTCTGTAGGTATCCACCCAGGGGATACTTTTCCTCAAAATATGTGCCTGCATATTCAAAGTCTGTCTCTGAAGATAACCACCTTATTTCTCATTCGCAAACCAAGGCATTTTCTTAATAATAAAAGAACTAGCAGGCTTGCAGAAGCACAAATTATACAGCCCCAAGAGCTATTTTTCAGTCACCGACTAAAGAACATTGTGATGAAGAAATCTTAACTGAAGAAGAAAATAACCTCCATTTTTCCAATAAATTAAGATCTTCACAGGAATGTAAAATGAATCTTAAAGCAGAGTATCTTGATGTTTCTTGCAGCAGGCCCTCTTACAGGGACAAAGATGTAATTCAAAGATGTGATGCAAAGATGAAAAAATGAATACCAGAAAAAGAAAAGTATTTTCCTCTATGCTTATAAATATGGTGGTGACCTTACAGAGCCCCTTGAAGAGACAGCACTGACAACGCAGCCAGTGACATCCAACTTCCCTGCAGGGCTGCTCGCAGCTGCAGACTGGATTGTGAAAGATGAAAGAGAAGAAGGTTCCCCTGTACTGCATAGGGAACTTTTAGGAGACCAAGTTTGAATTATGGTAGTGTACATTTCAGTGGAGGACATAAAACCTAAGGCAGGAGATGAGATTAAATATAACAATGTAGCCCTGAAATCACATGGGGAAAGCCAATAGTATATTTACTTTAGAAACAGTATTAAAAAGGCAAAGTTATAACTGAAGAACTGAAAATAACATGGGGTTCATGACAGAGATGCATGCTATTAAGTAATTTTGTAGATATATTTTACTGCTAGCTATTCTACTGTTAGTGGGCACACATTGATAAACTTAATAGGTAAGGCCAGGCAGACCATGTAAGGAATAACTAATAGGGACAGAACCATACGGCAAGACATGTGCATTTGCCATTTTAATCTTCAACCTGCAAGGTGTCCTTGTCTCTTGTTCAGTGTCCCTTCTCATATTCACCACTCCTGCCGTTTAATTGCTGCTGTTAATTTCTTCATGGATTTGTGTATGGTTTAACACTATCTGACTCAAGCTGACTGCACAGGCATTAGCTAAGCGGGAGTTTTCAAGATTTTTTTCCTAAGGCTGCCATCATCTGCAAATCCTTCAAGGTCTAAATTATAAAAGTTTGGCTGACCTCTGTAGGAAAACAAGGTATTAGATCATTATAAAAAGAGCAAAAGGAAAATCACAAGCTTAATTCCTGAGATTTGTAAGTTAAAATCCACAAGGGCCCAGAGGCAGGCTTTCCTGAGCCCCTCATCCAGCAGCCCTGCCCTGCCCGCTGAAAGCACACCAAAGGGCCTGAAGAGCTGTGCCTCGAATTCTTTGAGCGGTCATCTTTTAACAGCGATGTCAGAGGTCTAGGAAAGCATTCCTGTGGCATTGGGATGCAAAGGGATTTATCTCACATCTGAAGTCCTGCGGAGAGGCAGCAGCCCTGCTCCTATCTGAGGGGCCGACAAGTGAGTTACAGCTGAAGGAGATGTGACAGGCGAGAGAGAATAAGCAGAGCGAATGCCTGTGCTGGAGATGAATCAACCCTCTTCCTCGAGGAGCAACTGCCTTTGGCTACCCAGAGCTAAAAGCTACAGCAATAAATTTTAAGGCCTGAAAAGATCATTACAGTCATCCAGCCCAGCTGCCCACTCATCCAGGATGCTGAATTTCCTGAAGTCGTTCATGCCTGCCCCTCCTGTGGCCACAGCTGAGGTCCATTCCTCCTCTGCTCTTGGTTGGAGGCCCTTCCCGGTATGTCACTGCCATCACCGTCTGCCCTGCCAGATGTCTCCAGTGCCTTCCCTGTGGCACCGCTGCTGGGCAGCAAGAGCAGCTAGAGCAAATATTTTCCCTGTAGTGTTTCTGGCAAGGAGAGATTTTACATTCAGCTCTCCAGTGCTGCTGGCTCACGCCCTGCATCAGAGCAGCAGCTCCAGCAGCAGCTGTGCCCATGTGGCTCCAGATCCATGCTCAAACATCTGTTATGGAAACTTTGGGCAACTGCACAGGGAACCACGCTTCTGCAGCTGTGAGTGCTGACCCAAACTGCAGATCTGGAGGGGGCTCCATCTGGTTTGTGTCTTGGCTTTCTTCAAAACCACTGGGCCTCACATCAGTTGAAGCACCTACAGTTATTGGAATAACAACATCCAGCTACCTGAGGGGCAAGCAGGTAGATAAACAACTCCATTGCGAGAAGTTGGGTTTTCTGATGATGGTTCTGTACTGGCCTCCATGACCAGGCTTCTATGAAAGAGGCCAGTGTTACATTGCAATGGAAGCATATGGGCTAGAAATGGGAAAAAAACCTAGGGCAGACTTTTCCTGAAACATCCTGCCCAGCCCAGAGCACATCTCCATATTTGTTGAGATGGGTCACATCCATGTTGAGCACATGAATGGAAGAGTAATGTCATCTCCCCATCTGCTCCATGAGCTCATGTGGACAGAGCTCCAAAAGGTAAAGGAATGGTCGAGTTTGTTGAATATTTCCCTTTCTGGAGGAGCAGGTCATGACTCAACTGGGATTGCAAGGCAATGCCCTGCCATGGGAAGGTTGTGATGCATCAAGAAACAGCTTAGCAACCCTTCAGCAATCCTGGAAGGCATTCCCTTAGAAAGGAGGGAAGGCGGGATGCAGGCAGGAGCCTTGCATCTCCAGGAATCTCATAACATCATCTTGTCTCCTACATTTGGCTCAGCCTGCCACAGCTGACCTTAACAAGGAGCCCTAACTCCCTTCTTCACTGACACTGGTGCAATCTGGGGTAAATAGGTGCAAGTGTATGCTTCTCCTGTTACTTCCTTGGCAACTGAAAGAGACAGTCACAGGTTACCCTAAAAATCAAATTCTAATTCTCAACACTGTATGTCATGGTTTTTATGTGCTATGCAATTTACAGGCTGGACAAGTGAGGCCAGCAGAGCCTAGTCTGTGGCCAAACCTGGCAGTGAATCCATCAGCCATGGAAATGCCAAAGTGGCATGTTCACTTCATTAACTGGAGGCCCAGTGTTCCTTGGGCATGCACAAGAAACTGGAAGAGAAAAGGCTGTTCCAGGGGTGGGAAACAACCCTTTTGGATGGAGGGCTAAAACAATGCCTGCACCAGTGCTTGAGGGACCACAAAGGCTTTGATCCCAAGTTCACATTTGCATCCTTCCACCAACACAAATGGCGACCTTCACAGGAACACAAACATCCTTGTCTTTAGGAGTGACTTAAGTTCCCGAAAGCAGAGCATGTTGTGCCTAGGTGGAGACATGCCCATTTTCCTCTCCCTGAACCAGCTGTACCCAAAGCCAAAAGCTCTTCAGAAAGCTACTGAAATGTGAGCAAAAAAGTCTTAGATGCTTCCCTGAGTTTTCTGCCAGGTTTATTTCTCCTTCCCCGCTTGCAACTGCTGTTTTCAAAATCCTTTCCTGCATTTCTCCCTTCCTCAAGGTCTTGTAAGCATCCTTCTGGGCAGTTAATTAGCCTCTTTGCTGGATCCTGGATAGCTTTTGCCCATACTGAAAATTACAAGATTTTTTACTTTGCAACAGATTTTTTTTTTTTGCCTTAGGTGAGAATACAAGGAGTTTCAGACCCTTTGCCTCTTCATCCTGAAAACACTCCCCTAGGTAAAGAAGTCCTAAGCTTAAAATGAGGAAAGTCCTCAGTTGTTGAAACTGTTGAATGGCAATCACCATTTTCTGATGCTGTAAAACAAGGAGTTAATCCGTGTTTCCACTGCGGAGGGCTGTTTGGGGCTTTTTTTTTAAGGAAAGGAAAAAATTTCCTTTCATTCTTTGCCAGCAATTTCCATGCAAATAAAGTTTCCCAGCAAAAACTCGGTGCCCAAGAGAGTGAATATTTTATCCAGAAAGTGAAAGATTTTCTGCGAACAATTGCAAGATTTTATCCAAAAGTCTGAGAGGCTCATCCGAAATATTTCTCTCGTTGGCTGGAAACAAAGCGCGGCAGAGGGAGCGGGGACGGAGAGAGCCCTGTGCGAACGCGGGCGGAGGGTCCAGCCGGTGGGGACAATCCCGACCAGGAGCGGGGCAGGGCGGGGCGGCCGGCGGGCACCGGCCGGGACACAGCGCCCGGCCCCGCCGTGGGGCTCGGTCGGGGCCCCAGCGCCGCCCCCGCCGCAGCTCCCAGGCGCGGGCGGGAACAATCGCCGCGTTGTCCCGCCGCGGCCGCCGGCCCGGCGGCTCCCGCGCCCCGGTCCCCGTGCCCTGAGGGGACAGCGCTGGCGGGGCCGCCCGGCTCCGCGCCCGCCGCCGCCGCTCAGTCTGGCCCCGGCGGGGGCGGCGGCGGCGGCGGGGCGGGAGGGGCGGAGGCGCGCAGGTAGCGCGGCGGCGCTGCGGCCTCGCGGCCACGGCGGGGCGCTCTTGCCACGGGCACGGCTCGGCTCGGCTCGGCTCGGCTCGGCTCGGCTCGGCTCGGCTCGGCTCGGCTCGGCTCGGCTCGGCTCGGCGGCTGCCGGGGGCGCACGGACACAGCGCCCACCTCCCCCGAGGGACTGCGGGGCTCGGGCCCGAACGGGCCGCGGGGGCCCCGGGCAGCCGCTCGGGCGACGCGGCGGGCATGTGCCGGTAAACAATGACCATATTGTGAAATGGAAAACAGACTCCGGCTCCCTCCGAACAGCCCGCTCCCACCGGATGTGTTTAATAAAAACCGCTGGGGGAAAACAGCAGAAAGACAAGAAAATCGGGTTCGGGCTGGGAAGGGACGGGGGGCAGGAAACCCGCAAACAGGCGGATTTGTGTGCCCTCAGCCCGGTAATCCTCTCACGGACTGCAACGTCGGCGGATGCCTTCAGAAAAAAAAAATCAGCTTGGAGGATTTGCGGTTGGATCTGTTGGGCTTCTGCCTTTTTTTTCTTCTTAATATCGAAGGTTTTTTTGTTCTGTCCCCTGCCCTGCTACTGAATAAAACAAGAGGAAACTTTCCCTGCTGCAGAGATGCAGATTTCCCCGGTGAGCTGTACAAGCACCCTGTCGGGACGCCTTGGCCGGGACCCGTCGCGGTTCCAGGGCTGCCGAGGCTGAGTGCGAGACCGGAGCCCAGCTCCTCTCCCGTTCTCTCCCCTAAAACGGCTCTTTCCTGCCCGAACGTGTTGAAGTGCAGTGCCCTGGAATTTATGACACAAATGGGCTTTCCTCCCCCTCTCCCCCTCTTCGTCTGTTTAAAACCTCTACCCTCCCTTCCAACTGGACGCAGACTGGGAGCTTTAATAAACTTACTCTCCCCTTCCCTAGTCGTAAACATATAGCCCTCTCCGGTTCCCCTCTTTGCAGAAAAAAAATAGAGGGGGAGACAGATATTTCCAATGGATTTAAGTAAGTGATTCATGTAATGAAATGCTTAGGGATTTGTTTAATGTGATTTTATATGAGCTGTGGACATTTCCAAAGCAAACAATAAGTTCAAGTACAACATGCACGGTTGTGTTACAAGTGTTACTCAGCTGGCTGGGAGATCCTCGGTGAGCAAACAGGCTAAATCTGGAGAGTAAACAACTTCAGAAAAATCTACAACTCCAGGTCACTGAAAACAGCCTTTTATTTGTTTTCCTTAGTGTCTAGTAAAATTTGATCCTTCTCTCTCTCTCTCTCTTTTTCTTTTTTTTTTTTTTTTTTTTTTTTTTTTTTTGTGCAACACTGCTGTAAAATCAGCAGGGACGAGCATCACCAACCCGTGGCTTGCCCCGACCCAGACATAGAGAGAGCCTGGGACATAGCCTGGGACCTGGGTGCGTAGATGGGTGAGAGAAAACGGGTGCAGGCGAAGGAAGGTGCTTGCTGCTGGCCGGAGTGCTGTGGGCAGGATGTCCCCGCACAGCGCCAGTCACTTCTATGGAGTTGTCACCCGGAAAACGGGCACTTGAGGCAGCCTCCGAGTGGAGAAGTCCCACGACGGCCTCGCAGTGGTCCTGCCCACGCGTGAGGGTGATTTGATCTCCCTCTTGTGAGGGGCTTCTGACCCCGGGTCGGAGGCGGACCAGCCGGTGAGCATCGTCCCGGGGGGATGAGGAGCGCACGCTGGTGGGGCCGAGCGGTCACAAGCGCACCTGGAGGGGAGCCAGAGCTGGCGAGAGAGTCGGGGGCTCTCTAGCCACGGGCATCCTGCCACGGGCAGGTCGCCTTGCGCGAAATCCGCGGGGTGGGTGCCCCTAGGCCGTATGGTGCCACTAGCAGCTCCCCCACTCCCCCACGGCAGAGCATTATGCCGGGAGACTCCCGCTGTCTGCGGGCCGCGCTAGGGTCTTGGAAATGCAGGAAGTGAGGTAACTAAAATTCGAGGTACTATGGGGTAATAGGGTTTGCTGTATTTAGCGCGGAGGTCCCGGACGTTTCCCCGGGGAAGGAGGACGGTCCGAGGGAAACAGCACGGTCAGACGTTAATGATTATTGTCACCAGATCAGAAATCGACTTGGGAACCAGGAGCGCCCAGTGCCGTGTTCCCAAGCCATCAGAGTAGCCAAGGGGGACCGGACAGCAAATCCGAGCGGCGTGGCTGCAGTCCTCCCCCAGGGCGCTGCGGGTGGAGGTGCGGGGGCATCGGGCTGGCCGAGCCCCCTCTCCGGCTGCAGGGGTGGGGGCAGCCGGAAACCTCCCAATCGCGACGCTCCGACTCGGAGATTGCTGTTGGTATTCACTTTAAAAAGAGGTTTAATGGGACTTTTTCCTTCTTTTTTTCCCCCCTCTTTTTTTTTTTTTCTTTTCTTTTCTTTTATTTTTTTTTCAGCCGAAGCTTTGTTGTGCTAAACTAGTTGGACGAGTTAGGGTGTCGCTGCTCCCGATTGCTCTGGCCAATGGAACCCGATCCACCCTGCTGTGCGTAAGAGCGCAATTAAGGATTTAACCAAGCCTATGCTGCGCCCCAGCCAGCAGTCTGCCGGAGACAGACACCGCGCCGCAGCCTCCTCCCCCAGACATGTCTGCTTAGACCCGAGCAGCCCCGCCGCCAGCCCCAGCCCGCCGCCGGCTCCGAGCTATGACAGGAGTATTTGACAGAAGGGTCCCCAACATCAGATCCGGCGACTTCCAAGCTCCTTTTCAGACGGCTGCAGCCATGCACCACCCGTCCCAGGAATCTCCCACTTTACCCGAGTCCTCCGCTACGGATTCCGACTACTACAGCCCGGCGGGGGGAGCCCCGCACGGCTACTGCTCGCCTACCTCGGCTTCCTACGGCAAAGCGCTCAACCCTTACCAGTATCAGTACCACGGCATGAATGGATCTGCCGGGAACTATCCTGCCAAAGCCTATGCAGACTACAGCTACGCCAGCCCCTACCACCAGTACAGCGGGGCTTACAACCGCGTCCAGAGCTCCGCCAGCCAGCCAGGTGAGGGCCAGGGGCCGGGGTTGTGCGGGAAGCTACCGCGGTTTTAGGGGGGACTGGGGGAGCGCGCCCCGGCAGATCCCTGACCCACGGGCCACGGGGATGCGGCTTTCCCTGAACCAGAAGGGGAACAAAAATTAAATATATAAATAAATAAGAAAAAGAAAAAAAAAGTTGGGAGGTGGGAAAAAGTGGAGAACTGGTTTACTGGTCTACTTCTTTTGACCAGCCCGCATGATCTAAACTACAAATCGTAGGACTAGTGCTTTAGCGCTTCTGTCAGCTGCCCCGGGCCCCCCACGGCTAACTCCCTCCTCCTTCCCTCCGCAGGAAGAGGGAGAAAATAGCCGAGCTTTGTTGCGTGTCTCAAACTTAGGTTCGCGGTGTTGAAGAAAGTTTCCTTCCCCGTGTGCTGGAGGGGCGGGGGAGGAGACTGGGAGGGGGAGACCAGACGTGGCGGGGCTGCGAGCCGGGAGGGTTTTTCACCAAGAAAGCACTAAAAAGTGCTTTACTTCTTTGTAACTTGATGTAGGGAGGAAAGAAAAAAAAAAAAAAGAAAAAAGAAAGAAAAAAAGGGAAAAACGGGTCAGGGAGAAAAAAAAAAAACAATCCCGTGGTAAAGCCAAGAGGCTGGGGCTTGGCTGGATCGAGTGCGGTCGCGGCGGCGCTTGGGGACACGCCGGCGGCGGCGGGGGACGGCGAGGGCGTGCAGAGGAAGTGGTCGATGCCTTGGGTCCGACTCCGCTCCGGACAGAGCCCTTCCCAGCAGGGCCCCAACCATCCTCCCAACGCCCGCGGTGGCCGCGCATGCCCTGCGCTCCCGCCGGCGCAGCGCTGCGCGCCCGGCAGGATGCCCGGGGCGGGAGTGGGAGGCGGAGGGCCGGGGGTGGCCGCGGCCGGCGTGGAGGGAGCGGGCTCTCCCCGCCCGTCTCACCGCGGGGAGCCGGCGGAGGCTGCGCGGGGCCGCCGCCCGGCTGCGGGAGCCCCGGGGGGAGCCGCAGGGGCCCGTCGGGCCGGCGCCGCTGCCCGGCCCGGCCCGGCCCGCGGGCGGGATGCCGCCCCGGAGGCGCAGGAGCGGAGCCTGTCCCCAACTTAACGTCTGCGTCTCTCTCCCCGCTCTTGCGCCCGTGCAGAGAAGGAGGTGGCGGAACCCGAGGTGCGAATGGTGAACGGCAAACCAAAGAAAGTGCGCAAACCCCGGACTATTTATTCCAGCTTTCAGCTGGCAGCGTTGCAGAGGAGGTTTCAGAAGACCCAGTACCTCGCCCTGCCCGAGCGGGCCGAGCTGGCAGCCTCCTTGGGACTCACACAAACACAGGTACCGCGAGCAGCTCGGCTCGGCCCGGCCCGGCCCGGCCCGGTGGGTCCAGAACCGGGCCGGGCTCACCCGGAGCGGCGGGAAGGGCCGGATCGGTCCCCGCGGAGGGGCGGGAGGGTGGCGGGGCGCCGCAGCCGCGAAACACCGGCTTGCCAGGCGGGCATTAATGGTGTCGCTTTGCTTCCCCACTCCATCTTTCTTCCCTTCTTCTCTCCTCCCGCCCCGCTCCCAGGTGAAAATCTGGTTTCAGAATAAAAGATCCAAGATCAAGAAGATCATGAAAAACGGGGAGATGCCTCCGGAGCACAGCCCCAGCTCCAGCGACCCAATGGCCTGCAACTCTCCACAGTCACCTGCGGTTTGGGAATCTCAGGGCTCGTCCCGCTCCCTCAGCCACCATGCCCACGCACACGCTCACCCTCCAAACTCCAACCCGTCCCCGGCATCCAGCTACCTGGAGAGCTCCACTTCCTGGTACCCTGCTACCAACTCCATCAACTCCCACCTCCAGCCCCACGGCTCCTTACAGCACCCGTTAGCTCTGGCCTCTGGGACGATTTATTAGAGCCTGACCCTTATTATTTTATTATTTTTTTGTTGTTGTTCCTTGGACTCCTGTGTTTTACTGTTAAGGAATAATAACGAAAGGAATGCATATGGGGAATTTTTTAAAGGGAAAAGAAACAATCAAAAAGATTAAAATGTGTAAAGCTTGTGCATGTAACTTATTGCATTTCAAAGGAAACCCTTTTTTATACATTACGGACATTTTTTGGCTCAGCTGTGGACACTATCATTGGTGCCTTGAAATCTATGACCTCAACTTTTCCAGAGACTTTTTTCAATGTTATTTTAACCCTGTAAATAATTGTAGATAGAGGAATTAAACTGTATATTCTGAATAAAATAAAATTATTTCGACCAAGAGAAACGTTTCCAAATTACCCCTTCTTCTATTAGTAAGAGGAAAAAAAATATAACACTAATTTGCTTGCAGAAAGAAAGTGAGGAAAGAGTTCACATTCTGTTCCAGTGCCGTGCAGTGCCACCACAGTCCGGGCGCGCTGGCAGGATCTGGCCCTCGCAGGTACCCACGGGCTATCCGAGGGGCGGCGGTGCTCTCTCCCTGCCGGGAAAGGGGCTCTGGCAAGACCGCGTACGTCTTATTGCTTTAAGCTGAAGGGAAAACTGCCCATCCTGATGCGAGAAAGCGAATCTCTCGCCTTAAGCCGCCCTGAATCCATTCCTGAGAGTAATTAGCGTCGAGAGCTGCACACTCCACAGCCCATCAGTCGCCCGTGTGCTCTCGGCTAATTATACAAATTACGTTTCCGTCAAAGGGAGACACTAAATATGAGAAAAGAATAAAATGAGGGCCCCGCTCCCCTCGCTCCTGCTAAAAGCCTGCGGCGGCTTCGACTGAAGGAGGAACGTTTCAGAGGTACTTTTATTGTTTTTGTTTTATTTCTACACGATTTAGGGGGAAAACCCTTGCATCAGAGCAGTCGTTAGCGCTGCCCAGTGCTGAAGGCACGGCTTGGGCGAGATGGCCCGAGCGCTGCCCACTAGCGCGGACCACTCGCACGGAGCGTGGGCTCTCTTCCAGTAGAAGTCCTGGCCCTCGGGGCCCCCGCGGCGGCGCACGTTCCCACGGGGACCCCCATCCTAGGGGGCAGTGGCAATTCACGGCAGTGAGGGGGACGGCGACAGCAGCGAATGTACCAAAGGCGTCGCTGGAAGAATCGCCGAGATGAAATCCCTCTGGCAACTGAGTCTGGCGGGGAGAGTGCTGGAAGGGGGGGAGGCGAGGCCTGAAAAGGCACGCTCCTGCCCTGGGGCGCACTTACCTATCTCCAGTCTTACTCCCTGCTGCCCTCCCCCTCCTTTTTTCTCTTTCCTCTCCCGCCTGCCATGTTTTGTGCGTGTGCGTGAGTGTGGTGCGCGTAGTTTTCTCCCCAAAGAAAGAAGCCCGGGTTTGCTGTTTTGTAACAGGTTTGGGGGTTGGTAAATGTCTTGCAGTACAATAGACCAGTTTGTTCGGTTGTGCTCCCTGCACGCCGGGGAGGGTGCGGGGGTGCCGGAGGCAAGCGGCGGGGGCCGCCGTCGGCTGCCCACCCCTGCCCGCTGCCGGAGAGCGGCCGCGGTGCCCCGCCGCTCCCCATCTCTTCCACCGTTCTGGTGACTGTCTCCTGCTCATTTAACTCGCAAGGTTTCAGAGACTTTCCGCGACTCTGGAGCTGACGAAAAACCCGGCTCCATCTCTTCTGCTATCTTCCATCCTGTGGAAAATTTTTTTCTTTTAAACTCGACCCTTTCATTTTCTTCCGCTCTTTTCCCCATTTCTCTTTAGACAAGCATTTAACCTGCAGTAAGAGATTCTTCCCTCCCGGAGGTCACTTCCCTTTGCAGAAAGGTTTGGACACAAGAGGTGGAAGTCAATTTCCCAGGTGGGTCCACCCACCCCTTTCTTTGAGGAGCTGCCGCGGGGCTGTTGGGTTACGGTAACCTGCCGTGGCCGGGACCGACCGGGCGGACAGCGCAGGAACAACTCCGGGAAGGCGGAATGCCGGCAAGCAGCATGTCGGGCAGAGATGGGAATTCACACTGCGGCCGCTGGACTAGGCATCGCTCGCCTCTCCAAGCCAGCCGAGTCAGCTAGGCTGGGTTTCCATGCCGGTCCCTCACCCTGCTTAATTTCTCCACCTCCCAGAGAGGGTTGATGTCGGGCAGGTCGGGAAAAGCCTGGCATCCCTCCCCTAGAGAGGATAAGAAATGCCCTCGCCGGGGCTCCCCGTGGCGTAGACCCTGCCTCGATGAACACTCAGAGTCTACGGCCGCCCGCCCCTCCGGGAGAGCCCCGGGCCCAGGGGGATGCTCCTGTCCTCTGTGTCCCCGCGCACACAGGCAAGGGAGGCACACCCCGGCGCCTCTTCCCGCCTGGGTGCACCCTGTGGGCGCCGGCGGCGGCCGGAGGGAGCCTAGCTCGGCCAGGCCTCCCCCCTTGCTTTCCCGGGAAAAGGATGGCATGAACTGTCCTTTGTCTGATGCTGGGTTTGGGCTCGGCTGATTGCTGGCTCGGGGCTTTCCCCGCCCCTCCCCCTCTTCCCCCCCCTTCTGTTTTCCTGGCGGCCACTTCCATGTGGAGCCGGAGCAGTTCGGGGAGCCGAAAGGAGCCACATTCCTGTGGGTGCCGAGCGGCTCCAGGGCTCAGCCACAGGGCCTTACACACACACACACACACACACACACACACACACACACACACACGCACAGAGCAGTCTGAAGCCCCCCGCTTCTCCAGATCGAGAGCTACGGACACTGCCTGCACCCCTGGGGCTCTCACACCCACAGCACATCCACCCCGGGCTGCGCTGGCCCCCGGTTGGGACGCACACCTACATCCCCCACATCCAGACACACACAGTGCCCGCCACCCCCACCTACGGCCGCGGGAGGAGCATCTTCCCGCTTCCGCCAGAGCCCCCCGTCCCTTCCCGAGCATCTGCCCGCACCGCCCGCGGGCAGAGTGTCCAGCCGGGAAGTGCTGCCTCCTCGCCAGGCGCCTCGGTTTCCCTCCCTCTCCTTCCCGGGGAAAGAAGAAAACATCCCCTCCAACCTGTCACCGCGGCAGGGCAGCCCGCTTGTCAGGCGTTCCTGTCGCCCTCTTACTCCTCTCGCTCTGCCCCGTGCATTCTCTCCCCCGCGGCCGCGCTTCCTGCGCCGGCCTCCGCGCTCTGCCCGCTCCACCGCCGGCAGCGCTGTGTCCCCAGAGTGCATCCCACATGTGGCATCAATTAAAGATTTCTGCCACGCAATTCTGCGACTGACAGACTTTAGGTGTTTCGGTTGTGGATTACGGAAAGGAGATCTATCGCTTCAGGAAAATCGGGGCGGGGGGGGGGTTGGGGGGTGGGAACCCCCTCTTCTTGCTTTCAGTCATTTAAGTGATTGCTTGCAGTAACTCAATAACCTGTTTTGTAGGTCAGGTAAGAGCCGTGAAAATAGGAAACGCGAAGTTTACATTAAGCCTCTATTTCTCTCTTCTTTTAGGGAGAATTTGTGTCGCATCAGTTAAATAGTTCTCTTTGTTCTGTGACGAGTCTATTTATATGCGATTCAGGGAGGATAAACAATAGTTTATCTGCCTGGAATACAGACCTGATAAATCCCGCCACGCACCCACTCCCCGGCTGTCTGTGAGAACACCTTCCACTGACACGACCTTCAAGGCCGCGGGTAAAGCTCACGGCTCCCTTACCTCCTCACTCACTTTCAGGTGAGGGCCCAGAACGCCGGCCCCGGCCAGAACCCGCGGCACATGGAGCATTTGGCGAGGCGGAGCTGTGGGGTGGCTTCTCACTCCTCTCCCACTGCCGCCTGCCCCTCGGCACTCCCGAGGAGTCTGTCTAAACCTCAGCCTGAGTTGTGCAGGACGGCTCAGCCGGCCTCTCCGGGCCGGATCCTGACCCGGCTTCGTGCTCTGCAGCGGCATCGTCTGCCTGGTTGCGGAGCTGGCCCTCCCATTCCAGGAGATCTTTACGGTCTCCCCGACATGCACCGTAGAGCGCGTTTTGTAGGGCTTTCGCTTCGCGCTATCCACTGAGGTTTCTTTCATTCTCCCGGTTTTTACTAATTCACACGGAGAAAAGGGCACAGAGTAAGACTGCGAGCCGTCAGGAGCGGCTGCGGTCGGGAGAGGCCAGCAAAGGCCGGGGCGGCAGCTCTCCTGCCCACGGGGCCGGCCCCGGGCGCTGCATCTTCTCATCTGGACCCTGCGGAGACTACCAGGAGACTAACCGGTCGGGCGGCAACCGCGCTTTGATGATTTAGGTCATTAAAAAATGAAGCGGGTTTGTGTATTTCGTGTCCAGGGTTAATAAAAGTTAATCAGGAGTCGAAAGCCAACTAGCCCAGTGAGTTAACCTCGCTAGCTGCAGGTAGTCCTGTTAGCAGGCTCTTTTGATTAATTAATTACAATCGAGTCGGTTCTGTGATAATTTCCCTAAGGACCCCTGAGGACCGGTCCCGCGGGTGCGCGGGAGCACAAGAGGCCCCCGGTTCCACAGCCAGCCGCGGAGAGTGCCCGACGCTGGCATCCCGCTCCCCGCGCTCTCCTCCGCCCGGTTCCGAAGCTCCCGAGGCTTCTTGCCCGAAAGTGACGTTCAGTCACCTGAGGGGAGGCACAAGACAATGGCGAGCCCTCTTTTGGGGATGGGTGGGGAGCTCGGGGATGCTTCGGGTGCTGGGGAGAGGCTGCCGGGAAGAGCCGAGCCGAGAGGAGGACTGATGCAAGGCGGGAGCCGAACCAGCAGTCCCTCACTGCACATCAGGCTCGCAGTCGTTGAGATTTGGACACGTAACGCTACAGACCACTGATTTGCTATTTTCTTAATTCCCGCTCTTCTCATTCCCTATGATTCAAACAGTCTTTTGTCCTTCAGAGTTTGATTTGATCGCTACTGTTCACATTTCACTTTTGTATTTTTCCCTCCCTATACCATTACTCATTGAGTGCCCCGTGAAATTACAATCGTACATTTTCAACTCAGCAACCCATTTGCAGTGCAAAAATAGGGTCTAAATAATGGCTGAATTAGCCCTACTGGACAGTTTCAGATGTAACACTCTGTAATAATTATATTGCAGGCTGGATTAGGATGCTATTATCATAATCTGGACGTTTACAATTATCTGTAATTTGCAAAGATGCGCCAGGTCTTGATTACAGCAGGTTTTTTTTATCAAGCTAACCATCACTAAACAGTGACAGTAATAACAGCTAATTTTGCTGGCAATATAAGAGGTGCTGGGGTGTGCAAACAATTTCACACCTGGATGTGCTCACTCAACCAAGAATATAGAGAAAGAGCTTCTGCCCTGAGACTCAGAAAAATATTCTCCACTGCTTCTGTTCAGTACAGATTTCTAGAACCCGATCCTTGCTTAGCAGATTTTCAGAGGGGTAAGTTTTGGGGCTCGCTTGGGTTTGGGGTCGGTTTGTGACGGCTCCGCGGCTTGCCCGTCGAGGCACGCCCCGTCTTTGCTCCCCCACATTCGCGGTCATTGTCGCGCAGGTGGTTTTACCTCCCCGGGCCGGACCCCGACAGAGAAGCGCCCCCTTTCCCCCGGTGCTGCCGGGGGCGGCGCGGGGCGGGGATGCGGCGGGAGCCCCGACGGGCTGCCGGAGGGGCGGCGCGGGAGTCGGCGTCCAGCGGAGAAACCTCGCGAGCCCCGGGCCAGCCCCGTCCGCCCGTGCCCGCGGCGGGGCTGCGGCAGCGCCCCTTTCCGCAGCTCTCCGCGGCCCCGGGGCGGTGGAGCCCGGCGGCGGGCGGGCGGTGGCGGAGCCGGCGCAGGCAGCCCGGCGGCGGCAGGTTTGGCGCTGGCGTGGGTAGCTGCCGCTGCTCCATCCATAGATGACGCTGTTTCACGAGAGTCTCCCGGGGCGGCTGCCGCGCGAGTGGGATCCGCTGCTGCCATTCGCTCCCACCCCGCTCCCGGCAAGGCCTACCTTTCCCACCTTCTCCCACGCTACTAAGCTAACGGGGCTTTTATTATTGTTGTTATCGTTTATTCGTTCTCTTGCCTGCTTGTTGTCTGGGCTTTTCCTGAGCCTGTTCGAGGAACGACTCGCGGCGGAGGAGGGCATGACACATCCAGAGGCTTTCCGCAGCGGCGCCCACGCGCGGCGTGCAGGGGAGGACGAGCCCCCCGCAAGCCCACGAGAGGCAGCGAGCCCCCGCTCCCCCGCCCCCCGGGCCGCCAGCTCGGGGACGGACTGAGAGCCGCCGTCCCCGCTGCGCGTATGCAGCGAAAGGGTTAACTCGCCTGCCGGGCCGTGGGGGCCGGGACCCGCCGGGCCGGGCTCGGCTGGGCCGGGCTCGGCTGGGCCGGGCTCCCCGGGCTGCGGGACTCGCTCACCAGGGCATCCGCCTCCCTTCTGCGAAGCGAGGGAGAGCCCGCACAGGGGCCGGCATAGGGGGGTGTACAGCGGGGTTTTCTGAAGGATGCACACAATGCTGTTGGTTTAAATGTATGGTAGCTTTCTCTCCAGTGCCATTTGAATAATTCAGTGAGCCCCACTACCAGCTGTACTTCTGAAGCCTCTTCCATTCTTTTCAGCATTATAATTTTGGTTAATTTTCAATTTTAGGCCCTACGTCTCTGCAATTTGTGTATGAATAACAGAATAATTTTCCTCTTTTGTTTCGCCTTTCCTGTTCCTGAATCTAAATAAAGATGGCTTTTTAGTATTAAAAGTGGAAGAAAATTACAGGTAATTATCTTTGACGGTAAAAACGCTGTAATCAGCGGGCTACATGAAAAATTACTCTAATTATGGCTGCATTTAAGAGAATGGAAAAAAACCTTCTTGTGGATAAAAACCTTAAATTGTCCCCAATGTCTGCTTCAAATTGGATGGCACTGCAGCTGGAGGCTTTGTTCAGAATTGATCCTGGGGAGCTCTGAACCCAAAGTTTCACAGTGGGAAGGGGAAAAAAGAAAAGAAAACATTTTTCCTAATGTAACAATACGAATGGTAGAAAATGACAAGACTGATCGGTTTTAAAGCACTCTGAAGACTGACTGAGCGTGGAAGTTGCTCAAAAAAAAACAAAAACAAACCAAAAAACACCCCCCAAAAAACTGGTATATTGGTAAGTAGTCTTTGCTTTGTGTCTAATTATAGTGACTGTCCTTTTGCACGACTGTATGTAGCTGTCATTATATGGAGCACTCTGAGGATCTCTATTGACTTCTGATAAATGGCTCAGTGGTTTCAAGGTTCATAATTTGAAGGATGCCCAGGTCTGTAGCCATTAATTCTCGCAGTATGGGGCACCCAGCTTGGATGAGGAAAAGGCTTTTCATTGTCAGTAGTTGCTGTGCTTTCCACAAGCCGGTGCGGCTGAAGCTGGCTGGACAGTGTGTTGTGTGCCTGGGCACCTCTCAGGGCTTTGCAAAACATTCCTCAGCTTGCATTGTCTGCTCTTTAAAACAAAGGAGGGCGCCTCCTTTCTTAATAATTTGGAGTCTTCAACCTTTGGGAAGAAAGACAGGGCTCTGAGCTTTGCCTCGGCGAGAAAGCTCAGCTCAGATAAGCAGCGGAGCAGTAAAATCGCAGCAGAAATGGCCGGGTGATTAGGAATTTCGTCTAGGCGTATCTTTGTGGACTCGATACCTCCCGTCTTTAAGTCGTAGCCTTAAAACCAACTAAACCATTAGATACCCCACCCCACTTCATCTTTTCTTTCTTTGCTCGCAGGTATATGCTTTGGTAGGGGTGTCTGTGCACTCAGGCAAGCTGGGCACAGGGATCCCTCTGCCCGGACTGATCTGGGGGGCAAGTCGGGGCAGGTGGGGATCCGCTAAGGTAAAGAGAAATAGGAGCCAGGCGGGCGTTTTGTGGCTTTTACTCTATATATGAAAGAAGACAAAAACATACAAAGTATATGTACAACTAAATTTCAACAATATATACAGAAAGGTTGCTCGGGGAAAGGTCCCTCTCGCTCAGTGGTTGAGACTGCCGCCGGGCAGCGCTGAACCTTCCTTCCCCAGCCCGCGGCGGCGGGTCTGGCCGCGAATCCCTCGCTCTGACTTTACTGCTCGTCTCCGGGAGACTGTCCGGCTGTGTGCGGGTGCGGGTCTGTGCGGATGAGGGGGCTCTTCGAGTGAGAGACGGTGGTTTCTTCTGAGCCGCAGCCCATTACATTTTGAGAAAGCATGCAGATTTTGCTTCGTGGTAATGTTCTGATCTTACAGTATATTTGCATTTTTCAACCAGTTCTCTTTTTTTCCCCCAATCCTAATTTTTTTTTAAAATCACTTCTTCTGTCTTTTAATCCTTTCCCCAGTCCGGATTTGGTGAATAAAAATGAAGGAGCTTTGACTAGTATCTCTTTCATCATGTAATGTCTTTAGCTCATTAAACAAGTAAAAACGGCTGCCATGGTAGATTCAGGTTCTTGTGGGCAAAGTCTGTAAAAAGTTTGTTTTGACGTATACTCCACAGAGAAAGAGGCTGGTGCCTTGGAGTCCAAAGGAAAATATCCTAAAGAGAAGTGTCTTCTGTGCGCCAGAATGAAAATTGTGTCTTTCTGTTCAAGATCAATCGCTGAGGTTACTTTAAAAAAAAAAAAAGCCACTCTGTCTCTTTGCCGCATCTACAAGTTCACACAGAGCCTGTTAGCTGGCACGACTTGGCAAAGCAGGGGAACTTCTTGCCATGTCGAGACGAGGCGTTCTTGGGAGATTATTTCTCTTGGACAATTCACATCATTTGTGGTCTCTGCATTGTGTCTTGATGTGGAGAAGAATACCAGTGAGAATAGCCAGGCATGTAGCTGTTTGGAGGCATATTGACTCCCTTGGCAGAGGCTGAAACGTCCCAGACTGGAGGCAGAGCTGGAGAGCGAGGGGAGAGGGCAGCGGAGCCGGGCAGAGGGTCGCTTTCGTGGGGGTTACTGCCCTGCTTCAGCAGCTTCTTGAATTTGGAGCGCTTGTTCTGAAACCAGATCTTCACCTGTAAACCGAAACGCATTAGATATTAGGCTGCCGTCAGCGCTCGGGGCACAGCAGGGAAGACCCCGGGGGCTGGGGTTCTAACCTGGAGAAAGTCTTGAGGGCACACGCCAGTCGGGTGTGGAGCTGGGGATGGGGAGAGGGGAAGGAGGGGTAGCTGCGGCTGCTCTCGGGCTTTGGATGCTGCCGGAGAGAACAGGGAAGGCAGAGCAGAGCTGAAAAGCGAGAGGGATGCAGCTTTTAACCTGGGACGTTGTTTTCCCTGAGCAGGCCAGATTGTTATGGCTGAAACAGACCACAGGCTCTGAGGTCTCCTGTTTTAGCGCCTCATTCAGAATTTTGGAGGTCATTTGATCATTCGGGCAAACTGTTGTCAAACATGGGCAATCATATGATTTTGTGCCAGGAGACAAGAGCCAATAGACAAAGGGCATCTTACAAAGAAATCTCGCTTCTGAAATCCGCACGATCAGTTCAAGCAGTCCACGCTGTTGTGGCGGGGGAGGAGGCAGGAATGGAACCAGGATTGCGTCTTTATATCAAGATGTATTATTAAAGAAAGAATAATTTTATTTTCTCTGTGAGTAATAGTATATCAGCATTGCTTTGGGTCTCATCTTTCTCCTAACACAGCAGAACTCCCAAAGAGGGAGCCTGCACTCGATACAGTGTGCAAGGATCAGACCCACTGGCAGATCAGAATTATTATAGAAATTACACAGAGGTAAAACATGCATACAAAATGTATTTTTTAAAATCAAACAAAGAAAACACATCCCCCACGCGTATTTGACCTCTCAAACTCTGCAATGTTAGGGGATAAGCAGGACTTCTCCTCTAGCTGCAAGATCAGGATCGGGCCCCTAAAAAAAAATCTATGCATGCGAGAGAAGAAGAGAGAGAACAGTGAGACAGAGCATGCATGCTGAGGACACTAAAATCCCATTTGCAAAACCATCAGGCCCGTTCCCATCATTAATGTTTTCTGAGTATTTAAAAATCGCTGTCTGGAAGAAAACTGTTACTAATGGCGTTGATAAAATCCTAAAGTTATTTGTTAAGATCATAGATTCACATGATAACATTTTGCCCGAATTGATCCCATCTATCCATGCACTTCTCCACAAACCCCAGCCTGATAAGCCTGTAATGCCTCATAAGTCTTTCAAGCTTAAATTAGCAGAATGGCACAGCTACTTCCAACCACACTTAACTATGGCTTAACCTGCCATAATTTTGTACACGGCTGTCTTTGATCTCCAGATCTATTATCACCTTCCGTACATTTTGCCCAAGGCTAACCACTGCATTTGCGTTAGTCATCCAGGGTAAATTAACTATTGATTTAACAGGTATTTCCTAACGCGTTCCTGCTTCCCCTCTACCTATATACGTTGCTACGAGGCAGCTTTGCTTTTAGCTGTACCTCAGGCCCAGTGATTCCTTGCCTTTGTTTCGTTCTCCTTTTCACAGCTGGGCAATTGCATCTCGGTGGTGGAATTATCCGAAAATACAGGCAATTTTAAAACGTTATGTGTGGCATCAAAAGGGAGCGCTTGCTCGCAGACGGCTGAGGAAAGGGCGCTCTCAGCTCTTTCTGCGGTTGCCCGATCTCTGTCGCACATTGGGTGAGTCCTAGCACAGAGAGATGGGAACCGTGTGCGTTACCTTTTCTACCGTTCCCGACAGAGGCCAAAATGTTTAGGGAGCATCATACTTTGCTTGGCCTTTGTTGCTCGAGCAGGATTTCAGTGATTTGGGATTCCCAGTAATTACCTGTGTCTGGGTAAGTCCTAATGAAGCTGCCAGTTCAGCTCTCTCTGGAAGTGCCAGGTACTGAGTCTGCTGAAAGCGATGATTTAAAGCCTGGAGTTGTAGACTAGAGTAAATGGTTCGAGGCTTCCGAATCTTTTTCCCTTTTCCATTAAATCTGATTTCACCGTTTTCAATCACTGTGGTTTTTTGCTGATCTGCAAGCAAAACAACACAGCTGAAACATCGCCCTCCTTAGCTATTAAACGCGGGTATTTTAGCTGCCACGGCTCCTAAAAACGCCAGAGCCTGTCCCGACGCCTGTTCAACCCCACGGCGTAGGCACAGGCTGCATCTCCTTACAGGCACGCGTGGCACAGGCTGCTGCTTGGGAGCTACCGGGAGAAAAAAACAGATGTCCGGGCATAGTGGGCACGCTCTCCTTCTTCCCAGGAAGAAAAAAATAAAAATATTTTTTAAAATTTAAAGTGCAGCCCTGGCTTTGCGAAAGTATGCCTTGTTCCAGGGCCATCCAGGTTTTACTCGGCTAATTGACTTCGCGTCGCCAGTTTGGTGGTCAGTGAATCACCAGTCCGAGACTTTTAACAATGCTTTCTCCCCCCCGCCCCCCCCCCCCCCGCCCCCCTCCCGTGCCCCTCTGGATGGATATGTACGTCTTCCTGCAGAAAAAGAAATACATAAATCAGACGGCCCCCGAGCGGAATGCGACCCGCTCGCCTGGAAACTTTCACTCCTCAGGTGTTAGCAGGAATTTTGCCTAAAGCCGGTCCCGCCGTAACAAAGGAGCGCCGAGTGCAGCCCCCGGCCGCCGGCCGCGGGGCGAACGGGGAAGGCGCCGGTGCGCAGCTCCGCGGTACCGCCGGCAGCCGCCGCTGGCGCGGAGGGAGCGCGGCGGCCCCGCTGCCGGTCCCGCAGCAGTAGGCCCGCGGAGGGGCCGCGGAAACAGGCAAACCCCCGCCCGGGGTGCCCTCCTGGGGTCCCCGCCTGGGGTCCCCGCCGTCCCGCGCACCCAGGGCTGGCGCCTGCCTCGGCGGGAGCGGGGGGCACGGCGCGGGTCGTTATGCAGGTGCCCGGAGGAGGGGGGGGGGGGGGGGGGGGGGGGGGCCGGGAAGAGGCCCGGGGATGGAGGGAGCGGGGGGAGAATCTGGCAGCGGGTTCGGGAAGCGGTGCCGGCTCACCTGCATCGTCCGCCCGCGTCTGGCTGGCCGCGCTGCTGTTGTGGTAGGACTGGAGGTAAGGGCTGTGCTGAGAGTGGCTCACGTAGGGGTAGGCGGCCAGCGAGCGGTGGTTGTAGGAGCCGGCGCTGCCGGAGTAGGGCGAGCTGTGGTGGTGATGCTGGTGGTGCGGGTGCGAGCCGGCGGCGGAGTGCAGGCAGTGCAGCGGGTAGTGGGCTCCGGCCATTGCCGGCGAGCTCTGCTGGGAGTGGGGCGGCGGCGGCGGCTGCGGCGGCGGCGGCTGCTGTTGCCCGAACTCCATGAAGGCGGATTTGGAGGAGTCTTGCGCGTCCAGCCCGTCAGCCATCGTAGTCATGGTCATCATCAAAGTTTGGGAGGGAGAGCGCGGTGCTCCCCGGCTCGCCCCCCGCGCTCTGCCTCCTCTCTGCCCAGCCACCGCCGCTCCCCTTACCCGCCGCGGCACCGCTGGAGAGGCGGCGGTGATTTAATTTAATTTCTTTTCTTTTTTTTTTTTTTCTTTTCCGCCTTTTTTTTTTTCCTTCCCCCCCTCCTCTCCAAGGAGCCGTTGTGCGAGGGGCCTCGTTCACTGAGGGAGGGGAGGAAGGGGAGGGCGGTGTGCGGGGTGTGTGAAGGGGGAGGGCGGGCTACTCCCGCCGCTTTTTTTTGCGCCGCTCTTTTCCTTCATCCCCCCGGCGCGTGGGGTGGGTGTTGTTTTTTTTTTCTTTTCTTTTTCTTTTTTTCCTTTCCTTGTTGGGGGGGGGGGGGGTTGGGGTTGTGGAGGGTGGGGGCAGTTGAAGGTGGGAGCCGGGAAAGTTGGGGCTCCGGCGCTCCGACTTGAAGGGCAGGGACGCGCACGACTCGAATGGTTCGTCTCCGGAGGGCAGCGCCTCCCTCATTGGTCACTCGGCCCCGTGACGTCATAGCCGGCAGCGCGCGCGCTGCCCGCTCCCGCCCCCCTTGCCCCCCCCCCCCCCGCCCCCCCCACACCCGCGCGCGTTGCGCGCCCCGCGCGCGGGTGGGGAACAGGGATCGTCTGTCCCCATCCCCCCTGCATCCCCTTCCCCCCAAACCACGCATTCCCCCACCGCACGACCCCCTCCACCCCCCACCCCACCACCCCACCATCCCCCCCCCCCCACCCCCGACTCCTTGCGCGGTATTTTCGCTGCGGCGAAGCGACGCGCAGCGCATTTTTCCCCGCTGAACGCAGCAGCAGCAGCTCCCGTAATGGCTTTCAAATATATGCAAATGGCTACGTGCGGTTGGCGGTTTTGGCAAAAAGCTTGATTAGGATATAAACGACCCGAGGAAAAAAAAAAAGTGCCTGCGCCCTAAATTTGTCTTTAGATTACAATTCCAGTTGATTTTATTTTATTGTCAACATTGTTAATGATAAAAATAGAGTCGTTTTACAGTTATTTTTACTTTCTGGAAGGAGGCAATTAGACTTCTAATCAGGAATACACAAAAATCTCCCATGATTAACTGCAGTACTTTGTTCAAATTGCTGCTATAAAATTCAGAACAATTTGCCTGTAATGATTATGGACTGGGTTTATTTTGGGAGGTGGAATAAAAGTGGATATAGCATAAATTATCCTCTAATTATACACCAGTGTCGCCTCAATTATCCTCTTATCAAAATGGTTGTCTAACTGCCGCATTTAGTTTCAATTCTCTCCTTTTTTCTATAAAAAGAACTTCATACCTTGTTATTATTAATCCATTTATTATTTGCAAGGGGATTTATATCCGAACATCCAGGTGGTATTACCACTTCTCTTTCAAAGATGGACTAGGGAAAGACATTAAGTTTGATCCAGCACGGCGGAGGATTTCTCTCTCTCTCCTCTCTCCTCTCTCCTCTCTCTCCCCCCTCTCTCTCACCCCCTCTCTCTCTTTTTTTCCCCCCTTTCCCTCGCTTAAATCTCCTCGCGTCCAGCTAAGCATGAACTCCAGAGACAGACCCCATCGGAGAGGACTGAGGTAGGAAGGACCCTGCGGAACTCGCTAAGCCTAGAGAAATCCGAAAGTTGCTCTAGATGGGGAAAGGTGCTGGAGGCTTCGGGCTTTGAAAACCAACACCGACACCAGCCGCCGCTGCTTCCAAAAGCTCGCGCAGCCCAGAGATGTCCCCAGACCGATCCCAGGTCTTGACACTGCCTCTCACTGCGGCATTCCCTGAGGATTGGTTTTCAGATTCTGCAGATGTTTATTTTTTATTATTATTATTATTTAACGCGTCGCTTGTGGAAATACTTAGAGGGGTTTAATTTTTCTTTCTGGGATTTTTTTTTTCTCTTTTTCATTTCTTCCTTTATTTTGGAGTTGTGCTTCCCCACAGCCCGATCATTAGCTCTGGGAAGCCTAAGGATGCGAGCCCCCTTTTCGCATACCGTTGCGGGGGGGGAAGGAGGAGGAGGGGGAAGGAGGATGCGAAGGGATGCTCTATCGGTGGAAGGGCATAACCCGTGGTCTCTCGGCACCTGTAGTTCATATGGCTTATTTCGGGGGGGGGGGGGGGGGGGGTGTGGGGGTTTGGGGGAGGGATGTCTTTTTTCCTGTGTGGCTGGGATGTTCTGAACCCCTTTAGCCACCCTCTCATCGTTGTTTCACTTCTTGAACCCTCGGAGTCGGTTCAGTAACTCTGAATGCAGTTGTAAGTGTCTTGCCTTGTTCTCCGGCTTTTAACAAGGGTTCCACTTTAACACGCGAAAAGGTAACCCGATCCAGGCGTTTACAAATCTACAATGAATAAAAATATAGAGAAAAGGGGAAGAGAAAGGAAAGAATTCCTACTGAGACTCTTTATTCATAGGTGTAGGTAATGTACTCAACAGGAACAGGTACATTTGGCAGTTTTATTGCTTTATACCCTCCAGCTCGCTGCTAACATCACGAAGGCGTTTTTATCGCAGGTGTACATACTAGCATTTTCTCCAGCAGCAAGAGCATGCATAACAAAAGATGTCAGAAAATAGGCTGGGGAGTGTTTGCAACACGTTGCTTTCTTGTTTCGAAATAATTCCTGCAGCATAATGGTTGCTAACCCCGGAATGGGGGAAAGTTGGGCAGAAGAGGAGACCGCTTTGAAATAATACCTCTATGCCGCCTCGGCGAAGGGAATAAGGCGTCTGAGTCAGACAAAAAAAGAGAAGACAGGGAGAATCTGCAGGAACTGCTTCCTGCGATGGGCAGCAGAAGGAGTTGCATATGCATCTCTCGTTCAGCCTAGCTGACGGACGAGATGCGGTGAGGCGAGCGGGACAAGCAGCGGCTCCGGATGTGGTCCGGGGGGAGCGGCGGCGCCGCGGGGATGCGGAGCCCCCGCCAGCCGTCAGTGGGCGCCGGCCGGGGGGAAGAGCTGGAAACCCCGGCGCTGCTCTTCCCCCGCGGTGCTCAGACCTCCTCGTTTGTCGTCAAGACAGTTGACTCCGTCCAAACTCACACCGATAATTTTCCCCAATTTAATTAGGCCCACCAGGGGTCGCGGGGAGGGGGGGGCTATGGGGGGCCTGGGGAGAGTGGGGTGGCGAGCAATAGGGGCCCGAGCCGTGTCCTGGTAGAAGCAGCAACTGCAGGGATATGTATTTTCTGAGGTTCAGGCATATCCTTGGCCCTTGCTCTGGGGGGGGATGCCAGGGCACCTGGGAGGTCCCTGCCTGCTGGGGAGATTGTGCTGCTGGGCACCAGTCCTCCCTGACTCCCATTTGCGCGCAGCCGAGCTCTGTCATCGGCCTCTTTCTGGAGAAATTACACCTGAATCAATTGCTCTGGACGCACCAGAACGGTGTAGTGCTCATTTCCCAGGGTGGGTGACTCGTGAAAAGGGGGTGGGGACGGGCACCCCACACCTTCTAGTCCCCTCGCCCTGAAATCCCCCCGAAAGGGAACAGGCAGAAGTCGCGAGTGAGAGGCGGGAGCCCACGAGGGCAGATGCCTTGCCTCAACTGAGCTTCCCGGGAGCTGCGCGGGACAGGACGGGTCAGGAGCCTGGCTGGATGGGGCAACGTGCGAGTTAGGGGGAGGCTGGGGACTGTCCTGAGGCGAGAGCCCCTGGACGGCCTCCTGTGAGCACACGTCCATCTCTGGGAAAAAGCAGCAGGAATTAATAGCATGGGACCCCCCTTCCTGTCTTCCCCTCTCTTTCCGCGGCCAAGCCCGAGCTCCCGGAGGTCTGCGTTGCAGCCCTGGTCGGGGGCGATGGGGATATGCCCTGTGCGCTGCTCTGTACTCTGTTCCAGACCGCGAGTATCACCGAGCCCCGCCTGCGCATCCCTGGCCTGCCTTCTCTCCTCACTGCCCGGTGTAATATTCCCAGGGAATGCTCTCCAAAAGTCACACTCGCTCGTCTGGAGAGCAAGGAGGCCTATGTATCCCGAGAGTGATTATGGCTAGTATCTCGCCATGCCTGGGCTGGCTGAGAGCCCCGGGGCAACGCTACGCTCCCTTCCTTTTCCCCCGCCGTCCTGCCCTGCTCTGCTGAATGGCGGAGAGCGTGGCACCACGCACCGGGCTCCCTGTGCCCCAGGACTGGGTGACTTCGTGCGACAGGTCTTCGGTGTCACCTTAAACTGCTTCGCTTTAATGATGTTTGTGGATAACACTTTCAAAGGGCCAAAGCGTGTTTGCGTGGTTTGAGGTCACATTTGTGAGTAGAAAGATGTCACACAACAGACACAACAGTTAGAAGGCGCTGACAAAAAACAGGAAACGGGGTTCTATTTTTAGGGTGTAATAGGAAGTTAATGTAAGCGGTCAGAAGCTTCCTATATGCCTCCGAGCACCTTCTGTTCCATTCATTCATTCATCCATTCATTCATGCGTTCAACAATAACAACAAGGGAAAACAAACATTCCCGTTCTGTTTCTCATCCCATCATTCCCGGGAAGTCCTGCTGAGGTATTTGCAAGGGTGGGCTCTGCAAGCGGAGTCCCTTTTTCGGGTGGTTTATCTTGTTTTTTGGTTCACTGGGGGGGGGGGGGGGGGTGCGATAGCTGACGGCGTTCCTCAGTCGAGGCTCCTCCAGAAGGAGCCTACAGCGTCTGAGGGCTGCGCTCTGGCATTATATACCCCCTCTTCCCAATTCGCACCAGAGTCCGGGAGAGTGCTTTCTGTCTCACACCGGTCAGAGTAGCTGGGAAGGTCCGAGAGAAACTTATTTCAGGAATTACGTTGGTTCGTGTGTTTTTGCACGAGAAGCCCATGTACTCGTGCGAAGTAGATCTTGCAATAGGACTTTTTTTTTAAGTGGCGGAGAAATGCTGGGAGGAGGTGGGGGGGGTGTAGAGGGGGGTGGGGTGGGCTGGGGAGACGGGAGGGAGGGGAAAGACAAAGATTAGATTACTAAGGGCTCTTCTGGGGTTTTTTTAGCAACAGTACGGAATCGACAAAGCATTCGAAAGGTGCTCGGGAGAGAGTGGAGGTCTCCGGCAAAATAGTATGTGGAAAATCTTGAGAGAAGCGGAAAGCCAGAAAATATTCCCGCTGGCAGCGATCCGCTCCAGATGCGTTTTTGCGGAGAGACTCCCTCCGCGAATGCACGGGACTTTCCCCGCTGGAGCGCGGCTGTGGCCGCCGCCAAACGCGCGCTCCCGCCCCGCGCGGCCGGCGTTCCGCGGGTGTCCGCGGCAGCACGACCCTGATGTACGAAGCTGCTGCCCGGTACGGCTCGGCAGCCGCTGTCCTGCCCTGTCAGTGTAGCTTTGCCCACTTTATTTACAGTTCCCAGAAGCTCAGCAAAATATCTCTCCTTGCATCTGCCGATGACATTTTTTTCCCCGGTCTCTCAAGCCTGTTTACCCCAAAACACACGTTCTCCTCTCCTTCTGTTAGTATGTCATATTGCTATCGCCTTAATAGCAGCTGAGTGGTGAGGAAAGGGACCCGCAGAAGGAGGTCACCTCCTCAATCTGGAAGCGAGCCATTTTAAGGAGAGACTGAGGAATTTGAGCGCTGCCAGCGCGAGAGCAAGAGCGGAGAGGAGGCTCCTTTGGATTTCAACCCACCAACATTATAACAGACAGGCAGGCGTCAATGGCTTTCCATACCGCGAGTGTGAAGGAAGTGGCAGGGAAGCGGAGGGGGGGTAAACCCCAGCCCAGCCTTGCAGATGGATCACACACGCCGCTTTCTATATCGTAACCTGGGTCAAAATAATAGGAGTCAGAAGGGGAAAGATCCAGAGAGAACCAGCCACTGTCTCTTGTACAGATTTGTAGCGAAGCCTTGGCTGTGATTAAAACCTTACAGATAGATTCATTCAATGTGCGGCTCCGTAGAGAGTCGCAGATTGGGGTTTTTTGTTTGGTTAATGTTTTGTTGTGTTGTTGTCGTTGGTTGTTGTCCCTGATGGGGGGTATGTGTATGTGGGGGGTGTATACCTACTTTAAAATGCAATTAGGTTTCAAGCGAGTGGCGGCTCCGTTGGAGGACGGAACCCCCGCGGAGGCCCTGGCCGCCCGCCTCTCCGCGCACCTGGTCAGGTGTGCACCCGCACCGCCTTCAGTGAAATCCCACGGATAGGTCTCTCCCCCTCTGCCCATACGGCGAGCCTGGTCTCGGCATACGTGATCCTCGTGAAGAGACTGAGAGGGTGGCTGTGCCTCCTTCGCCCCTCCGCTGGGACCCTTACATGGCAGCGGCGTGGGGGGATCTTCTCCGAGGGTCAGGGGACCTCCCCGAACGCAGCCGCAGGTTTGCAGACCGCCGCCTGTGAGGCTTTCACTTGGCAGGCGTCCCCGCCTGCCCGGGCGCTGCTACAGCAGATGTTTGTTTTAGCGGGGACTTAAGTTGTTTTGAGTTTTTTTTTTTTTTAGAGTGAAAGAAAAGAAAAACAACAATTAAATAAAAAACCTTTATCTGGCAGAACAAGATTAAATGCAATAAAAAATAAAAACAAAGCAAAACAAAACAACCCAACCCACCTCTGCTCTTAAGTGCCCATCTTGGAAGGGCTCAGAGGAGAATGGAAACTCGGGGCTCTTTTAAGACATCAGAGAGGCTACAATTTATCCTGCGGTAGCGGCCAGTCACACCCCGGAGCCAAGAGCCGCGCCGAGCCCTCCCGAGCCCAGACACGTCGGGTTCAGCCCCGGCTTCCCATGGCCACTCGGGTGCTGAGCCGGTGACACCAGCGGGGAACGTGTCACGCCGGCTGCGCTCTGGAAGTCTCGGATTCCGGCGAGAGAAAGCAGAGGCTTTAATTACGGCAAACGAGCGCGGTGTCCTCTCTCTTCAGTCTCTTTGCCTTCGTTTATTTTTAGTACACTTCAAATGTCTACACATTTCCCTTGTTGAGATCACTGCAATTATTTACTCTGCCTTTAGGGATGCATTTACCCAAGCAATGAATGGAAATGTAGTAAACACTGCGCAAAGTCAATGCAGTTATTGAGGTTTATTTATTAGGAAAAGAAGTAAATATCTCGGCTTTACTTGTTTCTTCGGGCAGACTCGTTATCTAGAGTAGATTGCAAGGAGAGTTCTTCACTTATTCCCGTGTAATGAGCTTGCTTTATACGTTTATCTCGCATCTGCATCTAGCCTCTTTTATGAGGGTCTCAGCGGACTATAAAAACAAATCTAAAAGTTAATTTAGAAGGATAATCCGGAGGGATGCGTTATCTGATCTCTCTGTAGAAACGTAGCTAGGTAAGGTCCCGTAACTGAAGGCGTAAAGAGATACATACAAACAGAGCATCGCCTCCAGCAACCTGAATTCCGCCCGCATCCACCGTCCGGAGCGGGAAAGCTCTTGACACTGAGCGCGGTTTCACTGGCAGAGTGAAACTGCTTTGCCGGACTGACTGGTCCTAGTTTGACCACGGTGTTATCCTACACACCGCAAGAATTATTATTATATTTTGCGAGTTGAGATCGTCACCTTTCTCCACCTGTTTGCCCTGACCCCTCTTCCCTCGACCATCCCTCTCGCGGAATAAACGCAGGAGGAAGGGGCGCTGGGGGACGTGGGCGGTAAGAGCACATTAAATATCTGCGGCGTGAGGCGCGGGAAGTATTCCGGGTTTCTGACAGCTGGATCTGAAACAAATCAGATCTGGATTAACTTGCCTGTTTTGTGAATTGTCTGCATTTGAGCAAGCAGCCCTCGCCCACTCCGCTTCTGGCAGGTTTTGTTACACGTGCCTCTATAAATATATTATCCCAACCCTCTTTCCTCGTTGGAGATCTCTGTTCAACAAAACAGAAAACAGAACGAGGAGAAGCGATTTTCTTTTTTAAATGAAGACATTTATAAGTAACCTAATTTTGTATCGTGGAAGTAAATTTCATGCTAGGATATATTTCGCGCAACATGTAATCTTTTACAGCCGGAAGACATTTAATTAAAGCCATATTCGGAGAAGTACGGCTTCAAAGCAGTCATACGACCACATACCTCATTCATATTCAGGATCCGTCCACGAATTCACATTGTTCTAACGTGGGACATCGCCTCTACAGCAGAACTCTGCAAGGCCTGGGCAGCATGAGAGATAACACAAAGGAGGGCAGGCACGGGCGCGCTTTACCAGGCGGAGAGGTGTTTGTTTAACCCAAACACCACCGCTTTCTGCTTTTGAGCTCTCTACATTCGGTCGGAGGAGCTCCCAGCAATTCATATACACTAGCTAGGGGCTGGGAGGAGAGGGAAAAGTCCACGGAGGATGAGCCGGGGTTAAGCATCCCGAGTTGGGTGCTCCCACTTCGTTTCCACACGCTGCTGCCCACTTCATGTCGCCTTGGGAAATACGCACGTAGGGACAAGGTTTGATCACACACTTTGCCATCCCCCTAGAATAAGGCCGGGGATCTTGTGGCAGCCCCATTTCCTAGCATTTTGGGCTGTTCGGGAAGCGGTCACGCAGACTCACCCTACACACCTACGGGGGATGGCGCCCTGCTGCACTGCTCACGGGCATCTGTGAACTTTTTATCGCGCTCATACCGTTTGAACGACAAACACACTTTATGTTCAAGTTTTTGCCCCATCTTCTGCTCGACTGTAGAGTTACTCAGATGAAGATCAGGGACCCTCGAAGAAATGGGGGTGCAGGAAGGGGATAACCCAGGCCCCAGGTGAGAGCGGGGTTCAGCTCGACATCCCACGATCTGCGGGGCTCAGGTGCCGTCTGTCCCTGTCCTTCCGGCTCCGTCCATGGGACACTAGCTCTTTCGTTGAAAGCACTGGTAAAACTGCCCTGAATTCGGCGAGAGCCGAATCGCCCCCCACCCCCTTGCACAGTTTCTCTCTGGTCACTTTTGCCTGCCTAAGCGGCTGCTTGGTGCCTCCCGCCTTTCCCTTGCCATCCCCGGGGCCGCTGGTGGGAAAGGTTGGTGGTACTCGAGAAGCCAAGGCACTTGTGCGCTCCGGGGTCTTGCCAGCAAACCCTTTTGTTTTCTTTTCGAAAGGGATGGCAAAATACTTCCAATGAAGCGGGGAAAAGCGAAGCGAAATAAACCCACTTTTTTTTCCCCCTAAATAAATCATCTCCCTATCCAACCCGAAGCAAAATAAACGCGCAGCAAATCGAGTCGCCCTCCGCGGCTGCCCTGCCTCGAGTTGGGGCTGCTTCGTTTCAAAGGGGATAAAATTCAGCGGCGAAATCAAATCAGAAAGGTTCTGGTTAGTTTCCTTGTAGTGGTAATTAAAAATATTAATTGGTTGTGTCGACAGCTTAAAAAGACAGGTGTTGCTAAAAAAGCGTCATTAATCTTCCAGTCATTACCAAGCGGCGATGGGTACCGGACTGGGAGAAGGAGCCGATTGTTTATGAAGGTCTTGCAAGGTTTAAGAATGGAGATTATAATAATACTACTGCTAATCGGACGACTTTCTCCATTCCTTTGAAAAATGAAAATAAATCAAATGGCCTGCCTGCAGCCCTCAGTTAGAGCAGGGCAGGAAGTCTTTCATGGACTTCGACCCGTTTAAGATATTTTAACGTTAATTTTCGGTGCATATATATATACGGTTAAAAGTAGGGACAATTATTCATTATTTCTGTCTTTTTTTTTTTTTTTTTTGTCAGGTGACCTGTGGCCCGTGAATAAAGTAAGTTTTGCACAAGTTTTCGGTACACCAATCTAAACTTCAAAGGCTCTGACTAGCTGCTTCGCCCATAGGGAAAAGTAAGAGCGGCGTTGCAGCCTAGGTGTGTAAGAGTGAGGAAAGGAGTAAACCCGAGCCCTAGGCATGAGATCCGACCCAGCTTTTCAAATGGGTGGGTTGGGGAGTTGTTTGTTGGTTCGTTTGCGGTTTTGGGTTGCTCGGGCACGCCCGGAGACCACACAGCCGCGGGTGGCCGGACCGAGCAGACTTCCCCGAGGGGAGAAGAGCTACGGGTGCGGCGGGGGAGCGGCGCGCCCTTGTCCCTGTGCACACGGAGAGGGCACCGGCGGCCTCCGGGGAGCCCAGAGCCGCCCTTCGAAGGCGACGCCCGGGGGCTCCCCAGAGAGAAACCCGCCCCCTGTTGTCTCCAAGAGACTCGGGCCGGGCTCCCCTCCCTCTGCTCGGGGCAGCGTGGCCGGGCCGAGAGCCGGGGCTCCGGGCCGGGCTCCCCCGGGCGCTCGGCGCGGCCTCCCCTCACCGCCGCTCCCGCCGCACGTGATGCGGAGCGGAGCATGCGCGCGGCGCCAGCCCCGACGGCCCCGACGGGCGCGCCCGAGGACGGCCCGAGCCCCCGGTTCCGCCGGGCCCCGGCCAGCAGCCTGCCCGCCGAGGCCTCCCGTCCCCACACCGAGGAAAGCTGCGAGGCGGCCGACGGGTCGTTTTAAATCCTCCCGATGGGGTTGTCCTCCCAGCTTGCGCGGCCTCGCCCCTGCCCTTCTCTCCCAGCCCGGCTCGGCCTCCGGAGCTCGGGCCGCGCCGGTTCTGTTCCGCCGGCCCCTTCCTCTCCCTGGCCTGTGGCACCTCACTGAACGCAGTGAGTTTCTGTCCGCACCGCCCCTGCTCTGCTCCCTGGGTAGGGCCGGCGGGGGGATCCGACCGCAGCTCCGTACCGGGTAAACGCCCCCCACGCTCCTGCCCAAAATAATCTCCGAACGCCTCCGAGCCTCTCGCACGGGGGTGTTCCTGCAGCTGAGTTTGATATCGAGGGTCCTTTCGCATGCGAACGGCGCTGGCTCCCGGCAGGAACTCACCAGCGTTTGCGGGGAGCTGCGGGGGGCGAGGGCCGGGGCCGAGCGGCGGCTCCCGCACCTCGGTTTGTGCACCGAGGGAGCCCCGCTGCCCCAGCCGAACACCCCGCTCCCTCAGCAGCCTTCCTGACGGGCTCCGAGCCGGCCCTGGGGCCGAGCCCCCGTGGAAACGCAAAGACAGCACACAGCCTCTTCCTACTTCGGATCGGTAATGACTTTCCCCCCTCACTTGTTCTAAAACAACAAAACACAGACTTACCTGAAGTGGTTTTTATTTTCACAACAAGGGATATTCCCTGCATTGCACACATACACACAACGCATGCACACGCACACACACACACCCGCACACCCGCACACACACACACACATATTAACCAATAGAAAAGCCAGATATGAGGGTTTGATGCTCTGCTGTGACATGAATAATTGTTGCATCGTGTAACTTCCTACATCTTGGTTTTAATTTGCAGTGAACCAAACAAAGATATTTGCAATTTTTAAATAAGCACTCTATGTAATAAATGGGAACATTGTGCATGAATGCTGTTTCTTCCCCTTTTCTTTAGAAGACATTATTAGCTCTGACAGCATGCAGCTCAGGTTTGGAGGAGAGGATTTTGTAAAGGGATGATAGACAGGAAGGGCAGCAATCATGGGCTTCTTGGGCTAAAGCTTTTTTTCTTTTTTATCAGAATGTTCTGTTCGATGCCATTTATCCTTGATGATAGAAAATTGCTCTGTTGCCAGGACGCTGCTGCTGAAATAGAGGGCAGGAGCCACATTTCCATTTTGCAGCTTGAAAGCTATTCAAATGAATTTGCAGAAAGGGGAGAAAATCTAGAGATAAACAAATGAGAATAAATCGAGTTCTCCTTTCCTCTCTTTTCTTTCTCTTTTTTTTTTTTTTTGAGGTGTGTATGTGTGTACGTGTGAGTGACTTATTCATTTTCTACATAAGGATTTTAGTTCATCAGTGTTTGCAGCACCTGGGAAGTGCTCCAAATCAGGGAATACTTATTTTGCTGCTGTTCTACTACTGAACATATAAACATATTAGAGAAATTTACGTGTGTGTGCGATATGCAGGCACCTACGATTTCCTTACATGTGTGTATATACAGCTAGACCCAGAAATGCAGTGCTGGATACCAAAGACATGTAACACCACCTTACAGTAAATGTGATTTCTCCCAACATTTATTTGTTGATTCTGATGAAATACCTCGTAGTTTTAAAACAATTAAAATCTATGCTTAAGTTATAGCACTGTCCTTCCAGCATAGCTAATTGTGTGGGAAATCTTCATTTTCCCTCCTAGTCCATTTAGATATTTCCGGAGTCCCAAGGAGAAGTAATAACGCATCTGGCTATAATCCAGCACGCAGCCCAAGGGCTAATATTTAATCATTATTTTTAAATTAAGCACTGAATAAAATAAAGCCAGAAACATTATTTATAAATTGGAATGAATATAATGACAAGTAATTATGCTCTTCCTTCGCTGGTGATTCAAGGCTCAGCTGAGCTCCTCAGTTCAAATCCAAATAAATGAAATGTGTGAAGCCTGTTAAACACTTCCATTTCATTTACTTGTTCGTCTGTAGGCTGCTGATGTGTCAGGCTGGAAATACTGGCCATACCTTGACTGGGGCTGTAGAAACTCTCAGAGGTCTGAGAGCCCGATTACCACAAAATAACTTTAAATGAATTCCAACTTCACTTCTCTGAGTAAAAGCCGGTGCTAGTGAGTCATGGGGTTGAGAAGATTATGCAGACTTCTCTTAAGCATAGGATTTTAAACGAGCATAATATGTTTGATGACATACTATATTTGATCACCTTGTTTTTTTTCACTATGTCACTTCAACAGAGTTTCACCTCCTATTAATCTATAATTAGCACGTTGGCTTCAAGCATGATATATTTCAAAGCGGCATCTTGTTAGATGTGGGTTCCCTTCTGCAAGGAAGAAAATTCTGGAAGTAGAAAAGAAACAAACAGGACTGAAAAAGAGGATTGATTTATTGGCCTTGGCCAACAGCTTTTCCATAAGTGTCCAAGCAGTCAGGCATGTGACTTCACTATTGATTTTTAAATATCCCTTCAGCTGAGAAGTTCAGCGCGCAAATAATAATAAACTCTAATCACAGCTGCTATTAGATTAGGCTAAACACGGGGATCGGAGGGACCGGCCGTGCCCAGCGCTTCCCGTGCCCCCCGTGCCGCGGGGGCGATGCCAGGGGCTCTGCGACCCGTCCGCGGCAGCGCCGGCGGCGGGGGAGCCCCTCGGGCTGCATGCTCCGGCCCGCTCCTGCCGAAGCCCGTTCCGGGGAAAGACGGCACCTCAGGGAGCCAGCAGCGAGCGGAGCGGGACCCTAGGGGCATCCCCGGCCTCCCTTCCCCGCGTCCCTCGCCGGCAGCCGGGGGCGGCCGGGCTGCTGGGGCCGGGCGGGAGCGGCGCACCTGGGGGGACTTCCCGGGCCCCGCGGGGCTGGCGCCGGGCAGGCGGCGGAGCCCGCCACGCCGGGAACGTGCCGCAGCCCCGCCCGCGGCCCCGGCCCGGCCCGGCCCGGCCCGGCCCGGCCCGGCGCCTGTGGCTGCGGCTGCTCCGGTGTCAGCGGCCCGCCCGCTCACCGCGGCCCCCCGAGTTCTGGCATGCGGGTGCAGGCGGCGGGCAAGGGCACGAGTCCCGCCCTGGAGCCTGGCGGGCCGTCCCGGCAGATCCCGGGTTGCCCCGCCAGCGAAACGAGTGCTTTGCGGGGGAGATCCATCGGCGGGGGCCGGGCTCCCCCTGCCAGGTGCCTCACTGTCAGTAGAAAGGGATAAATTATAATTCGAGGGACGAGATTAAAGCCGGCCTGGCCTGGTCTCCTGCTATTATCTGGGAGATGAGAGCCTCTGTCTGGGCTTCCTCCTGCTGCCCTTAATGTGGGGACTTGACTTGGGCTCAAGGAAGTCAATGCTTGCACATTGAAGTGATTGTGGGTGTCAACCCAAATATCTGTAATACCCACTGCAGTTCAGAGGGTGCCAGTGCATTTTCAGACAGCAGGTGATTAGTTGTAACGATTATTTGTAGGTCTTTTATTTAGGGAAACTTCAGGCCTACATGAGTCCATACTTGCTTAGTGACTGTTTTTGAGTACTCAAAAAGCAAAGATGACTAGAGCTGGGTGTGAAGTTTCAAAGGCACAAGGTTGAACAAAGGCATATGTGGACAAGAGATGACAAAAGCCATGGAACTGCCAGCAAATGCTAGAACCACCAAAAGAAACCCCCAAAACAAACAACACCCCCCCAAAAAAACACACCCCCCCAAAAAACCCCTAAACTGAAACAAAACAACCAACCAACCAACCAAACAAACAAAAAACACAGTAAAACAAAAAAGCCACCAAAAGCCAAAACAAACCACCAAAACCCCACCAAAACCCGCCACAACTTTTCCAGCCGTGTACTTGTAATGTGAACCATATTGTCACAGAAAACAAAACGGATCATATACTAGTGAACAACCTTGACTGCAGCCTGCCCCTTTTCACTGTAATTTCCTTGGTGGTGTGCAGCAGGCCATGTTGCTGCAGGCCCAGCCTGCTACCTCCATTTCTCCTCACATGTCTCTGTAGGGGCTTACAGGCAATGGAGAAGGACATGCTGACATGGCAGCAGGGCATTTCACAGCCTCCTGTGCCCTGGGCAGAGCTGGGTCTCTCCATTACTAGCCGTACAGAGCTGGTAATTCTCTTTTGTCACAGCTGTCCAACACAGTGCCTAACACTGCACTTTGCTCCTCTAAGTGGTCAGGCTTACACTGTCTTTTTCTTGTGGAAAAAATGTATGTGGCCATGTGATTAAAGCATGTCTAATCATGAGTTCATCTAAGGAACTGAATGTGGGTTGCACATGTAACCTCATGTCTGGCACTTTCTACCTTTGAGTGACTAACTTCACAACCTTATTGTTCTTTTGGCTTCAATGTATAGGTGTGAGAAAGATCTTTGTGTTAACCAAAGCAATACCAAGAAGCCTGACATTTTTTTATAAAGTTGGCTTTTTGTTGTTTTGTTTTTGTTTGGCTTTTTTTAAATGAAGTTTGTCTAAAGTTTGGTTTTATGCCCTGAAAGCAGAAGTTTGTTTTCCCTTTGAATTCTAGCACAGTACCTAAAAAAACTCTTCAATTTGGGTTCAAACACAGCCACAGTTTCATGAGAATGGCTTTAACTCACAGCCCAGTTATCACTTGATCTCTGGCTCCTTCTCTTCCCCAAAAGAGAATTAGAATGCCACTTTTCTGATTACACTAATTTAAGAGATTAGGTTTAGGAAAATTAAAGGGATAAACATTTGAATATGCATCTGTCTCCTTATTGCCACTTTCAAATGGCTAGGCCTTAATGGTGCATTCCATCAGTAAACCATTAACTTCAGTTTAAAACCATAAAGATTTTGCTATATAAGAATCTTTTTAACAGATTTACATTGTTAATTAAGGGCTTAGGAATGCATGAAATCTTCAGTTTACAGATCCACAAGCTTTGTGAGACTTCTGTCACTGAGAAAACCACAGACCTGATTTGGTTCTCCAAAGTAACACTGGCTTGAGCAAACTAGATTTTAATTTCTCAAAAAGTTCTTTTGCATTTTCAAATGCTGAATAGTTCTACATTTATGCTGGTCAGATTCAATACCATTATACTAGTTAATTCCAGCTCCTTCTAGACTTCTTTGCATCTTCCTTGGGGAATCCTCTTCTCCAAGCAGCAGAAGTGCTTAGGGGATCAAGTCTTAGCCAGGTGTGGCATCAGAGTAAGGACAGGGCATATACATTCAAACTTCTGAACTTGAAGAATATTCCAGATACATCAAATATACAGGTTTCTTTTAAATTTCTGTTGAAGCAGATTCAGAAGGCTACCTTGGCAGAGGTCTGTTGTATGAATTTGCTACTGTTACACAAATGGTAAATTTCTGGGCTGTAAATGTACCTGCTCTGTACTGAGTGATTCCAGAGAAGTCTCTAAGGTGCTTTAATGGCCCTCCCCATCACCTAACTTTCCAAACATATCTCTGTGGTAATCAGCTACCTCTGAACACTGATGTTTGATACATCAAGTCATGTATCTCTCAGATGAACCTCAAGAAAGGTCAGACAACAAAAAAAAAAAAATAGCAGTTTTATTTGAAAGCATCCATGACAATATTTTAGCCAGATTGGCTGCTTCCAGACATTCCAAGATCACACACATGTTTCTTAAACATTTAAAAACCAGAGTTAAGGAAAATTAACCTGGAGTTTGTAATGAAAACTTTTTTTTCCCTCTCTGAGTTACTCAGTAAACTATGTAATTTTTCATAGGCTGCTAGTGAAGAACTGCCCCAAACCACCACATAAAAAAACCCTTAACCAATGTTTATAACATTTTAGTAATATTTCATATAAAAAAGAAGTATGCCTCTGGTTATATTTTGCAGTGGTTGGTTGTGACACTGAACAGTTACTGTACCAGCTACACAAAAGTGAGGGCTCCTTATGAGGTTAAAAACCTGAAGATTTTTATAGTCTAATGAAGACAGTAGGAAAACCTTATGTTGTCTGTATGGGTATTTTCACAAGCTTTCAGATGACTGAGCAGTCCCTACCTCACTGCTGAATATTCCCACCCCTTAGGGAAGACAGATTTGCTCACCATCCATAGTGTCCTTTTTGTGTTGCAAATGTGAAGGGAAGTGTGAGCTGGCTTTGCTTAAGCCAAGTACTGTTGACTACTGGAGGATGAATTGCATCTGTTCATTCTACCAATATTATAAATTAGATACAAATTGTAATAATTATGCTTAATTGCTTCTTAATTACTGATTAAAAGAAACGTTTTTATGATTCTTTATTACAATCCCATGAATTTTTTTCCCAAGGATGTTTAATCACCCAGACATTCTGAAGAACAGCCACAAATCATATTTTAGTGGCAGGATTAGAAAGACGGTGTTGCGTACACCATTTTGAATATGAGCATTTGCATATGACCTAAACTTCAATACAGTTGGAACATTTTTGTCCAAGCATTGCCAAAAAAAATTGTGCAGCTTTTCAGTACAAAGATATTTCAGATATCCAGAGCATGCTAGGACACTAAAATAGCAATGGATCCCCCCCCTCAGTATCATAGCCCTTTGTTAAGCAGATGAGCTTGCAGGCAGCAATGAGGGAAAAGAACTTTCAAGATATACCTGGGATTTTTGCTCTTAACAGTAAAGTCCTCAGTTCAGTGAATCAAGAGGAAGAGGGGGAGGATATTTTTTTTTTGTTTGGTTGTAGAGTAGGGAAAACAGATGGTGATTTGTCTGCTTGAATCCAAAGAGCCAGGTGAATAATTAATCAAGATAATTGGCCAAAGAGCCAAGTCTAGATAATTGGCCAAAGAGCAACAACAAAATTGACTCTACATTTACAGCTTTGAGAGAAGAGCTCATGGATATAGAAATAATTTTGACTATTCAACAAATGCTGGTTTGGGCCCCATTCTTCTATATATATGAATTGACTATCTTTTTTAAAGTCAGCACAGACATGCTACTAACAACTGCTGATATCAGACTCTATGTACTTACAATCTGAAAAAAATCCTATTTTGTAGCTAAGAAGTCTATTTAAAATAATTTTCCAAGCATTAGAGAGACCAACTGCTACTAGTGGTTTAGAGTGTTGGATTAATTATGCCCATTGCACTTCACAATATAAAGCACTTATGATTACTACATGGATTGTTTTTCTGGGGGAGGGGAGGGTCTTGACAGTTGGAAAGAAAAAAATCTTCACTTATTTTCTTTTGTCTTTGCTTGTTATGGAGCCCACTGAATTCATTGGGAGTGTTTCCATTTGTTTGTGTGGGCTTCTGTCAGGTCCTGTATATGCTACTGTGAACTGGAGGGGGAAAAGGAGTATACTTAAAGAGAAGAGAACCAATAGGGCAGGGGCTAAACAGAGGTGAAGAATAGAGCTCTTTGTCTATTAATTAGGGTTTACATGCCTTGTGGAAAGCAGCATTCCTCCAGCTCTGGGTCCCTCTGCCCCACTATTTCATGTTTACATCTCCCGTGCTAGTTGCTCTTCAGATCAATATAGTGCTCATGTATTATGCACTGAGTAGCACTAACCATAACACTCCACTGCTCTGGTGCCTAGGAAGGGAAGGCGTTGAATTGAATAAGCTTTTCTAGGGTCAAAAATGCTTTTTGTTTCTGCAGATGATGCCCACTCTTCCTGAAACATATTGTCCAGCTCTACATGCACACATACCACAAGAACTTTTCTCTGAGTTACTCAACAACGTCTAATCACTTGTTGCCTCCGGAGAAACAAGACCTGGTGAAACTGTGGAGCTCTCCTGATGAAGTCTTGCCAACAGCTGAAAGTGGAAGGGCTCACTGGACAGTGCTAGTTCCTTCCCATGTCCATATTCTCTTGGTAACACCCACCAGAAGACAGTGACAATTGGTTGCAATTAGAGAGGAAAAGTGCCATTGTATTTGACACTAGGCTGGACTCTGGGGATGTTCTGTTGCTGGGTGTGTCTCAAACTGCTGGGTGACCTCGGGTAAGACATTTGGGACTTAGACTTATGATCAGTTTATAACAATTTAACAAGCTATTGTGTCTCAGTTGAACAGCAGTGACTGTCCTTGTGTGCACTTTCACCCAGAGCAAATGGGCTGATGTGACCCAAAGTGTAGCTGTATGAACAAATTAAATCAGTGCAACCAGCTCTGCTGCCATGAGATTGTATCCCTGAGAAGTCAAGTAATCTGGTTTAAAATTCATGAGGTTTTTGTTTTGTTTTACTCTTTTGTTCTTGTTTTTTTTTTTTTCTGGATTGTTTTTAATCTTCACCAGTTCCCCAGTGCATATATATATTCCTCATATATATTCCTCACTGGAGGCATATAGCTTTTTGGTAGCAATGTTTGGCATATAGTGTCAGTGCTGATTTAAAATGTAGCGAAACAGGTCCGGTTACTTTGCCATTACCGCGGAGTAAAAGGATGTGCATGGAGTGAGCAGATCAATTGGTGTTTGAAGATATTTCAGTGTCGTTGTGAGTCTGACGTCTTACAGCCCAATCAGCAAAGCACCTAAATGTCTCCATGAATCACAGTAATATATTCCTCACGTAGAAAGGGAGGAGGTTTTACCTCTCTTTTCTTTCTCTGTCCAGACTGTAAATTGCATAGTAGAAATGTTCACACTTCATGTTAGTACAGAGTCCAACGTAGTTATGGACTGTTCTTATCAGGGGTCTGCATACAAGTACAAATAAATCACAAGAGTAACAGAGGGAGAGGTGTGCTCACCTGTCAGTGGAATATAGCAGAAGGCAACAATCAGCCTCTGAATTCATAGGCTTTGGTGTCTGCCAATTAGCACTAACCTCAGAGTAGCAATAAAGGTATATCCTGAGCCTCCTTTCACTAGGCAATTTCCCTCAGTAAGATATTTAATTATTATCTGAAGTGCTTTATTTATTAAGTAATTATTTTGGTAGAGAAACATTATCTTAATAGTACAGTAACATGTGAATTATCATTTTACATCACACACACAGACACATACACAGACACACACACTTCCCATTATTGGGCCAGTATTTTACAGCAGTTTTGTCTTTTGTTTGTCAGGCAAAATAATGTGCATTTGTGTGAGTTAAGGATGACATAGGACCTACTTAAGAGCACTGAAGAAGGATACGATAAAAAATGAGCTTACAGAGCAGGACAGGTATCTGCTACCAAAAAAGAGGAACCTGCTCCTCAGGAGCTGCAAGGTTATGCCTCAGAGAATAAGAAAGATGAAGTCACTGGGTTGTGAAAATAAACCACTTCTTGCAGAAAAGGCTGTACATAAATTTTATTGTATCAAGTTAATTTCATGTCTGTAAGTCTGCTGAATTGATATGTACTAGTTCCAGAGAAATTGTTCTTTGTTCTTGGTTTCTTGGTTTGCACTCAAAAGCAGAGTATTTACAGTTTGTTCTTAGGTGCTAAGTAATGACGATGATGTGTTGGTTCTTATAATTATGATCACATTGTACTATGAGAGTAAATACTAAAGTTTAAAAGAATGTGCAAGGAGAGGGATCTGGATGGGTCACAGTCAAGCTGTCTCGCAAGTCCTCTAACAGGGGTTCACACCAACATATTCCAGGTCTCTGAGATGGTTTCTCTTCTAATGTAGTAGCTGCTAGCTAGCAATTAAATTTCTGTCTATAGAAAATGAGTCCAGCTGGCTTTGCTTCCTCTGCCTTGAGAAATTCTTCAAAGTTCTAGGTTCCCACAGCAAGGCTTCCATGGCTTCAAAGGCATAATTTGGCACATGCCCACTGGGCATGCGTTTGTCAAAGTACACACACAAAATTTCACTGTTGAAGATCTGTGCCCCAGGGAAGCTTCCACTCTGAGGTGAAATTACTTCTTTCCAAATGCCATACTTGAACTATGAAAGGATACACCCTTTAACATAATAATAGTGACTTCCAAATGCAAAGGCATAGCCTCTGATTTACAGCAAGCATACCCACCGCAGATTAGCTCTTGAGATATCTGAAGGCAAAGTATTATAGCAAGAGCTATTTATCCTAGATTCTGCCTCATTACAAATCATCTTTGTACATTACACTGAAGGAATAATAAAACAACTGCCTATTATCCCTTACAGAGTGGCAGACAGATCAAAACGCTCTCATCTCTTACTAGTCCTCATTCAGACAACTGTGGCTCTGAAGTCTAACCTGAACAAGCCACACCTTTTTGAGACAACACAAGTGCTCTTGTTCCTTCCCACCACATGCAACTTTTTAATGTGGGAAGAATACTGAATGACAAGTAGCGCTCCTCTGTGTGAGGTTTGTTCCTCATACCCACCCAAGGAGCCTGTCTAATGGCTCTCTTCTCTGAGAGCTCTTGTTGGATCTCCTATTCTCATGACTTTGCTCCATTTGACAGTGGACAGTTTTTTGACACACCGAAGAAAGGTTACACAAGTAATCATAGATGCCCTTGAGGAAGATTTTGAAGTATATAATGGCCCAGTACACAAAAACTTGTGTAGGCCTTGTCTGTTGCTGTCCCAAAGTAGTGTGTCCAGACTGACCAGCTGCCTAGGTTCCCACTTCAGTCAATGGAAAAAGACATCCTGTACTACTTTTCAGGGATATCTAACTTTAATTTCTCTGTTAGGTTATGTGATAAGTTTCTAGAAGTGACCATCTACCTCCATAGCTAAAAAGAAGGCATAGAGACTGCTTTATCCTTGATGCCAAATTCTTAGCTAAATCTAAGGAGATATCATCCAAGTGGATGAAACAATGCCTAGAGGGAAAGATGTGTAAAAATTTCAAATGTGACTGGATGTTTGCTGTTCTAAAAATTTTGTTCTTTGCCTAATTTGTGAAGGAACAGAATAGCTTCCAATCAGACCAATTTTGTTTCTCAGTTACAGCTGTGGAATTGCAGTATGGTTTTGGTGTTAGAGATCCAAACTAACTGTTCTTTAGGACAGAGCAGGTACACTTCAGATTACTGCAGATGTAATTTCTGTGCTCATCTCTCTAACCGATTTTCATCTCCTCTGATGGCTTCAGCAGGAAGGATGGTGCAGGCAGGGCTGAAAACAGCAAAATGGTAGACGCCTCTCTGCCATTTTATATACCATTTGGTGCATAACATCTGGTCTCATTGATTATTTCAGGGGAAGAAGTGGATGGGACCTTAAGCACCTAATTAGTGCTTAGCTGTCTAAGCCAGCTTTGAGGCTGAAGCACCTATGCAGTGATCTTGGAGGGACTCAGTTCTCACAGAGGAACACTGCCCTGGATCTTGTTTCCCACTTTTGTCTCACTGAACCTGAACCTCTCAGCCTGCAGAGCAAGAGCATCTTCTCAGTCTAGTTTGTGAGGGTTTGTTTAAGATTTGGGGCAGTTTTTTTTTACTTAAAAATGGAGTGCCAGTGCTTCTATCTGTTAAAACATTTTGTATTTGCAATAATTTCTGTACAAATGACTTTTGATTAACTACAAGAGGATTAATTCATTATAACATACTTAGCTTTCTCAGGACACCATAGGTTTGTCTGTAGTCTTTCTTTTAGTCTGCTTTGTTATCTATAATGTTTATTCCTTTGACACAGATGGGCACACATCAGAGCTTGTTCTGGTTAGGAAGCTAAACCATTAATGGAGTCAGGCCCTTTCTTGGCTTCAGTTCCACCTATTTACAAAGAACATGCCAGCTTCCCTTTCTCAGCCTGCAGATGCAATCAAACCACCAGTGTCTTTGCTTACAGCATCACATTTTTTTTGTGTTCAGTATCCCTAGCAAGTTCTCCCTTTAGGCTTTTTGCCCAGATAATTTCCTTTTAGCTGCTGTGTTTAGAGCTTATTTCTCTTTCTGTTTCTGCTACCTTGTTTTCCTGTACATGCATATACGCAAATACACCCTTACCCAAAGCAATAACCATCAGTACCATCTGCCTACATTATTCAAGATTTAGGGTGTACTTTTGCCTTGTCTCAGAAACCTGAATTACCTCATCAAAGAACTACTTGGCTCTGTTATCGCAGATGAAGGGTGATGGTTACTTCCATCAGCTTCAATGCCTCTTCTCCCAGTCTCGAACAATAGTACATCAAGTTCACCCTGTCTTTGCCCTTACAGGATTTTCTACTTGCTTATCTTTCATTTATCTCTGTATTGCTTTATTTGGCACTAAAATACAGAATGGACGTGCTGGGACTAAATTCTCCTCTCACTGACAGTTCTACTATCTTCTATCTCTACAGATAATAGATAGTGGAAATACTTTTGATGTACATCCATAAATGAAAGAAGAGATAGAGCTTTATTTTATTCCTTTCTTTTGTCAGGTTCTGCTAGGGTTTTTGTTTGTTTGTTTGTTCTCTTTTTTATTTATCTGATACTTCAGGGTTTTTTTTAGCTGGCTTTTAAAGAGAGCTTGTAACTTTGAGCAACACTAAGAGATAAGACTATCTGTGGACTGCAAGGAAATTACATCTAAATTAAGAGAATAGAGGTTAAAGCCAGTTTTTTGTCTATCAAACAACCGTTTCTGGAATTAGGAAAATAATGCTCTTACAGTTAGGAAGCTATTAGTTGTTAAAGCTTTTAGATGTTCCCCTTGTCAAACAACATCTGATGACCAAAAGCCATGCTGACAGGGATTCACTTATGTCATAGGCTTTTTTTGGAGAGAAATACAAAGAAACATATGGGTCATTATGACCCTCCCCTTCATTACCACTGTGGAAATGCAGGTTTTTTACAACAGAATAACATCTCTGTGATACCTTGGTTGTCAAAAACCACAATTATAGTAATTGTTTATGCATTAGGGAAACCTCATCCTAAATCTGGCACCATATGGGGGTGAAAAGAGCAGCTGCTGACATTTCAGGATAATCATTATGATGTAGATGCAGATATGACTCAGCATGATGAGCCTGACAAGAAGAACAGGGAAAAAAGCAAAGCAGCATAGGCAAGTTTCAAATGTCCTTTCAAAGCACCAGCCCAAATGCACTTCTAAGGGGAGAGGCTTTCAACATGCATCAAGTGGGACAGCTCCTTAGGAACTCCACATGGAAATCCTGAGCAGGGCTCCAGGCCCACATAGCCAAAAGGGTTGTTGATATTTATGTATGTTGTAATCCAAGGGAGAAAATAATTGTTAACTGCCCAGAAAGAGTTTTGGAACATTGTTTTTTTCCCCCTTATTTTTGTGAACAATGAAACCATGCCAAGCAAAACTATGCAAACAGCCCCACCTCCCTGTTTTCAACCCCTCTCTGAAGCACTAGCTCATCACTTTTCAGTCACTTTGGAGTTCAACTTGATTCCCTTTTAGCAGAAAATAACAAAGATACTTGGCTTCTTCTATGCAGCCCCACTGATATCATTCAGTGTCCCTGAATTCTTTCACCAGGCCACTACCTTCTCTACATTCAATTCATCTATTCTCTTGCTATGATGCCTGCAGAAAGTTGATGGCCTTCTGAATGTTTTACTTCCTGGGTCTTTTAAGCCATTCTGTTCTTGGTGTGTTATTTCCCAAGGCAGGGATGCTCTTTCTCTGCATGCATCTGAAATATGAATGTCATGGATGAAACGTTGTGACAGAAGAGTGCCACACACAACTTCAAGACAATGCTAGACTGTTGCTATGTATATCCAAAGCCTTTTTCTGGTACATTAGATCCAGCAACAAACAGTAGTTGTGTTTACTCCATAAATAGGTAGTCCATGTTCCTTGTGTCAATCTCTTTTTGGTTTGGAAGATTATGTCATTTTAAAGGAAGAAATATATGCTCTAACTTCTAACTCAGTGAGAGACATATCCATCAGAAAATTAAAATGCTAGTCCTTTCTTCAGAAAATGATTGTTTTGGTAACGGATGAGGAGTTCAAGTGGTGCCTGTAAGAAGGCTGAAATTCACTCATACTTTTGTCACAGGGCTTTTCACAACACCTGTTCATCATGTGGTGGGGATATGCCTGACTAAGGATGGATGTAATTCCCGGTCTGTAATGGTGCAGAGGCCAGAGTGCCTTGGACAAAAGCAATGCTAAGACCAAGCTTCTGCCCACTTTTTTGTAAATTTAACAGCTTGCAATTCATCTTTTCCCTCTGACTGAAGGCCTCGGTAAAGGACAGGACAACAAAAAAACAGCTATTTGTTGGATAAGTTATTCTGGCCTTTAGAAGCTGGCCTGGAGGCTATAGGTTGGTGATTTATCCTTTATTCCAAAAATCTACAAGAAAACAAAAACCAACCAGGCAAACCAAACCCCCCAAACATGAAGAAACCCAAACAGATAAAAAACCTCATACAAAACCAGAAAGTCATATATAGAGTCAATGGAATTATAATCTGAGCCTCCCCAGCTGATTTGTAGGTAGATGCTAACTTTTTCAAAACATTACAGGGAATTTAGATTTTTTACCACCTGTCCTGTACAGCTTTAAAAGAAAGTCTCTGCTGTTTTGGTTATTTCTGGAGATTCTTCTACAGCTCAGATATTCTGTTTGCTTCTAGTATTATCTAAATTATCAGATACACATTAGCGGCATGATTCTCCAAATTTCTGCCATGCCATTTTGAAAAGATACTGCGTACCAACTAATAAATATATTTCAATATTTTTTTCTGCCTACTTTTGGATGTGTAGGAGGGAAATGAAGCTAAAGAGTCTATGACCTGCTCTCTTACAGTAGACAACTGAATATTTATGTGTTTATAATGGATACATGTTTAAGGTTCAGCATTGCTATCTGTACCTATTATTACTGATGTGTTAACATCATTATTAGTTTGCACTGTGGTAGACATCCCCCTAAAGATCAAAGTCCCTTTGTATTATGCTCTTCATGAAGAAAATGAGAGGCCCTGCTCCCATGCTTATCACCTCTGCTCATGCTTCAACTGAACAAATGTTATACTTGTAAAGTAGCTTCTGAGTGTATAGTCTTGAACATCAGGGGTGGAAAACACATACTAGGTCAACTACCTCTGTCATACTGTTCTCCCAGTTCTTCAGAGAATATGATTGTGACTACATCTTTACAGATACATGGCTACATCTGGTTTAGTACAATTTGCCTTGTTTATATACTGTATTCATCGTTCTATCAATGGCTCTTTAATGATTTGGTCAGTTTGTCTGATGTATTCTTGCACAACACTGAGATCTTGTCTCTATAAAGTCCAAGTATCACGTGAGTTGATTTTTTTTTTTTTTTTGAGCATTCCCTGGGGTTCAGGACAAGGAATATGGTTGTCTGATTAGTGTTGAAGGTTTAGAGGTGTATGAATATGGAGAGTTCTCATGTTTGGTGTACTCCACTGAGCAGGTATTTCGCTGTTCTTTTGGGAACCTGCTCTCCCACGGTGCTAACAGTTTTAGTGCATAATTGCAGCAAATGTAATTTTCCTTGCAGGGAAGAAATATGTGATTCTAATTTAACATGGACCATGTAGATAGTTCTTCTCTTTTTATTATTGGAAACCAAATATATTTCCTTTTCTTTAAAATTACATCCATTGTGAATTCAAATGACTGTTGCTTAGTGGGAAGGCCATTTAGAAAAAGCTGTGCCTTACCTGTAAAACTGTAACTCAGGACAGAAACATTTATGACTGAGGTGTCAAGTATGACTGCGGAGTTGTGTTGTCTGCTCATGAGTTTTGTCGCTTTATATTTTTCTTTTGTATTAGTGTGATCTGGTATAAAGAATGGGGAAAATTGCAACATGTTGGTTAAAATCCCAATATATTTATATCACCGGCAGGACCTTGCATTGTGGCTGGATAACATACTTTGTCCGACCAGTGAACCTGACATGAATAACTCATAAGGTTTTTGCTCACCCTCAGCAACATCTTCTAAACAGTTGCAATATCTCAACTAAAGCTTCATTCTCAACAAGCTGTTGACTCTATATCCTACAGTGGGAGAGCTGTGTTTATGGCAGCCCTGGTTAGAAAAGACAGCTGCTTTTCCAGCTGTGATGTTGAAATCCTGATTTAGATGCCAAAGTAGAAAAAGTTGTTTTTTAAAAACAACAATGGTAGCAAAAACTGTCCTTCTAACAAATGTATGGTATTATTCCTCAATTCATTTTTAAGACATTTTGTTTCACTTCCCACTTAACAGTATACAGAAGGAAACAATAAAACTTGCATCACAGATCTGAAGAGTAGCTCTTGGGCTGGTCTAGAGGAAAATAAGGAGCATGAGGCTGAGCCAAGAACATGTGCGGAGACTTGGCACCATGAAAATACTCCAAATTCCTCCTCCTATCCCTTCTGCTTTTTGTATGCCCATTCTAGGCAGTGTGACAATGTGTTTTCTTACTGGGTACATCGCTGCTGGAGACAGGATGTCCTCTGGGGCTCCTCCAATAGGAGGATGATTTGTTGGTTTAGCAATCATTAACTCATCCTTATTTTTTTTAACGCAAATTAAAGCTGGCAGCAGAGTAACCTCATGCTGCTCAGTGGCAGCTCCTTGGCAGCTCTGTATTCAACTAGGTTAGATCCCCTATGCCAACCAAGTCATGGACTTCAGAAATTGTTTTGAGTGCTTCAGCTGGCTTGCAATCAGACGTCTTCCCAGATCTGTACTGGCAGGTAACTGAAAGGCCTCTCAGAAAACATCTAGGGTTTTCATTAAAACCACAAATGCATGTATTAGCAAAGTTATTTACAACTGGAAGGAAGGAGATGGACACCATGTACAAGTATCTAATTATCTAGTAAAAGAAAAATTTTAGGTTACCAAGCAGTTAGAATTAGGGTATTTAGGTACGTGTGAATAATTTTGGGTCAGGTTGAGGTCAGCAGTCTCCACTGATTTCTAAGGCATCGATGGGAAGGTATCTGTAACATTCAAAAGGCTGCTGACAACATCAATCAAAACCTATTATGTGACATGTTATTTACTTGGAGATCTGCTGTATTAAGATGCCATGTGGTTGGAATCAGATAATTTTAATTGTTATCACATGTAATTGTCAGCCACATAATTGTGTCTTACCGATCTTTAACAGTGTTTGTTTTTCAGACTTCTTTCCTGAGGCCTGAGCTCTTAGTGGATTATTTCAGTGGTCTTTTTAATATCAAAAGAAAAACTAAAGTTTTCAGAGACCGGACATCACAGTGATCCTACATCTAAACAATGGACTGTCTGATGTTAAACCAACATTGTAATCCAAACTTCCCAAAAATTTCAGAGCTCATTATAAAATGCTCTTTAGCTGTAAAAGCAGCAATGGAGCTTTTTGTTCTAACCATGCAAAAGCAAACAGACAGATTCTGCTTTTACTCACATTGTTTTGAATGGATTTACTCTCTCTTTTCACTAATGTCACTGGCCTAGTGAATTTCTGCAAGATATAATGTTACAAAGTGGAAGAAGAAAGGATACTAACAGCTATCAATTGTTATTTGATAGAAGCACAAGGTAGCTGAAGATATATTATGATCCTAATTATTTTAAAAATAATACTGGGGCACACATGTATTTCAAATAATATATGGTGGCAGTATTTTCCTGATTAATCTATTAAGATTTGTGCAACTGAGATTAATTCAATTTCTTCACTGTATTTTACCTCAGGTTTGTTGCTAAAAAATAAGGGCTGCTCACTCCAGCAGCTTGCAATGTTGCAAGACAAGTTGTATTTTACACTGTAATAAACTTTCTAAACTGTACTAAAATAAACATAAAATTGATACATTTTTATTTCATAATATCTCTCAAGATGAAACAATTATAATCCACCTCTTAAGAAGGCAGTTCTTATTAAGCAATTTTCTTAATGAGCCATACCACAGGTAGATGAGAAAATGTTGGTCTGGTAAATTTGCATATATTCATACTCATAAAATATGATAAATTTGCTTATATATTTTTACACTGTCTCCACTATGTCTTCTTATGTTAAAAGAAATCTAGTTTTGGCTAAAGCATATATTCCTCTTGGCCTTAAGAGCTCATAAAATATCTGGTAATTTTTTTTCCAGCTTATAATCACCTATATTCTTAGAAAGGTGCCTTACTTTTAGTCTGTCTTGCTTAAATTTCCAGCCCTTGGTGCTCCTGTTAGAGGGAAGAGTTCTTTTTGGTATTTCCCTGATGTCAATCTGTCCTGTGACCAACTAACATCTTCCCATCTTCCTCCTGATCAAATCAACATGGAATTCTTTATTTTATAGTTTGATTTTTGTTTACTGTAAGGAGTTCTTCTTTGAATAACTTGGTGGTTCTTTCCTAAACCATTCCTGGTTTCTGTTGGCTGCCCAGTTTTCATCATTGTATACCATCCTGCCAAACTCATGTCATTAAGAGATTGTATTTAAGGATATGTTTACAAGGCCATTGGTGAAGTTATTAAAGAGCATGAAGCCTTGTACAGAACTCAAAGGAGCACTGGGAACATCTATTCAACTGTAAATTCCATCTGATGCCTCTTTTTTGGAGATCTGTCAGACAGTTTTGAATCCATTTGATATGTGTTCTATTGCTATTATTAAATACTGGAATCATAATAGTGTGTCAGTTCCTGTGGATATGAATCTAAACCTTCCTTTCTCCTTGTTCCTTCTGCACTACTGTACTACCAGAGTGCCTTCCACATAGAATAACTACCACTAAAGGAATCCCATTGAAGACACTTGATAGACTTGACATGGCACTTTCTCTGCATCAGGATTTAACAGTAAATACTTTATTTGGCTATTAAGCACTTTTTTTTTTACTGTTTGAATAACTACTTAACTAAACTGATAGCGGTGAAGAATTTGAAGGTGTAAATGCTTAACTGCAAATATCCATTGTAAGTTACCTTCCAGTCTTCACTTTGATTTGTGCTGAATATTATAGTACGTATCCAGAAAGCAGAAGGAGAAAAGCCATTAATGACACGCACACAAAGACAGTATTACATTTGAAACTGTGACTCGGAAATTCAAAGCAAGATGATTTTAGTGTCTCATGCTAAAAGCTGATCCATTGTAAGTGCTAAAACAAGCATATGCACTATTGAAATCAGGAATCTGTGTTGTTGGTATTCTTCAAGTCACATAATTGAATAAGACGTGCGCAACCAATTTAGCTATAATGCAATGACAGAGAAATTAGCTTCTACAAGCTCTGACTATTCAGTATGTTTAATGTACCTAGGGCCCCAAAATATATGTATTTATTACCAAATCCTGTGGATAAACAGAAGTAAATCTCCCTGAGTAAACCTGCTGCTAACAGTATTCTGTGGTTGGCATTCAAGTTAAATTGTTTTCAATGCAACTACTGTGGAGCATTTGTACCTAAAGTCTGAAAGACATTAAATATGAGACTAAGTAATGTCCTATAATTAATATACATTAATAATAACAGCATGTATAACATAAACGTGCCTAAGCAAGTAGTATAACTGTGCAAAAGGAGCTGAGAGGAGTTAGATGCTCATAAGGCAAAGGTCTGTGTTTCTCCATGACCTTGCCATGGCCATTACAGGTTTTCTGACCTCTGGCTTCTGCAGAGGTAAGGAATCATTATGGTATCTCTGAGTGCAGCTCTTCATTTGCATCAGATTTGATTGTTGTGGTTTGAGTTTCTTTCAACCTGTGTGTCTCTGGTACCTCCTCTCTAGTTAATCATCTGAAGAAGACACTTGACTTCATCAAAAATGCCAGGTTAAACCAGGACAAAGTCTACAAAAAAATTGTGGTTTAGTTTAGAAGGAATTCTAGCTGGGGACAACAATCTTCATTCTGCCTAAAAAGAAGTTATTTTTTCACTAGAGCAACCTTAAAAGTGAACATCAGACAGATTAAGCAACTCCTGAATTCTAGAGGGAATTAATGGTTTTCCGCTTTAAAAATGCACAGAGATATTGTTGCAATAATCTGGAGTATTGACTGCACATCCGAGGATGGCTCTTGATAATTTTCTTCCAGATCACCATTATAAAAGGGGATTCCTAAAACAGAAATGTCTCCATCTCCCTCAAGCAGTAATTAAAACATCCAGCAATCCAAACAAGCAGTTGGCTGAATTCAGTGTTCACATACATGTGCCATTTCCCGTTTGCAATCAATGAGTAACTTCTGCATACACCCCAGGGCAAAGTTTGGCTCATCATAGTAGCACTTTAACATTAATTTAGGATGATTAATGATCAAGTCAGTAGCCATGTAGTATTTGTGACTTCTATCCTAACACTGCTTAACTTTATATTATTTTTTTAATTTACAGCTGCCATGGAAAATGACCAGAAATCTACTATCTGAGAAAACCCATCCATCATCTTCAGGCAATCTTCCAATCTGTTAACTTAGCTGCTACTAATAAGTGTCTCAGTCCAGGAAAAGCAATTATTACAATGTTTCACAGAACAGCTTCCAGATAACATATGATGTAAACTGCTCTTGGGCAACAATTCTTCTAAGAAAACAAGGAAACTAGCTTTTTTTTTTTTTTGTCTTCAGCAAGCAACTTTACCAATGCAAGGGTGATAAAAACAGAGGTAAAGAGGAAGAGCTGTTGGAAATGGGTTTATACCATAGCTACTGCACCCAGTTATACCTCCCAAAGACTTGAATCACAATGCTTTATAAAGCCCTTTTTATGGGTTGGATCAGTGTGCAGACTCTTCCAGTAAGGCTGAGAGATCTTACATGTGACTGAGATATGGTCACAAATGTGTTGCATCACATAAAGCCAAACCAGCCAACCTGGTTGGACTGCAAATTCACATCCCGAGAGTGATATCCCATTACAATCTAACATACATAACCAGCAATGCAGAACAAGCCAAGCTCCGTGTGTCGGCATCTCTATTTTGATTCTTCCTATTTTGACGCCCTTCATGAACATGCAGCACCATAGGGGGCTGCTGCCTGCAGTCAGTGCCCTGCTCAGTGCTCACACCTGGCAGTCACCTGCATTTCTCTGTCCTCAGTCTCCACAGCACATGGGAAAGGCTGCTCTGTCAGGGGGAGGTGCCACTGGAGGCATTGCCATGACTGTGGTGGAGACATGGAGGACTCTCCAAGGTTATCATGGACCATTATTAGGTGGCATAGATGGATATCCTGATGGAGGATGAACCTGCCTGAGCTTTCAGTGTGGAGAACTTCCTATTAGAAAAGGAGAAACCAAAGCAGGAGAGTGCCAAAAGAGCAGTACATGGTTTATCTATGACTACCTTCACTGTAGCCTGATTTCTGTAATGAGGCACCTCTGTCAAGGGATTGAGGAGGAAATGTTGATAATTCCCCTGTGACAAAAAACATATATTGGCAAAGTCTGCTTTAAGATCCTAGAGCCGATACATTTAGGAACACTCGCATCATATGGTGGCATCTCACTGAAACTCTCTGGTTAGTTTTGGGGTCTGGTTAATATCACACATCTTTTTGGAAAGTTTCTCATGACTAATACCTGGCTGTTCCTCACATGTCCTTGTAAGCAGATGTTACCTTGTGACTAACATTCTGTTTGCCCTTGCTAGACTCCTTGATCTTGAAGGCTAGTAACATTTATCATTATTCCATTTAGAATGATTCCATGACTCCTGACACCCATCTACCTCACCTGACTGAATGACTTGTCTTTTAAATTCCACTTCTCTAGTATATTATAGATTCTCTTGACATGTTTAGATTTCTGGTTGCAGACTTACTTTCTGATCCCCTAAGAATTACATGCTAAAAGGAAAGCATGATCTGTATTCCTTGCAAAAATTTCAGATTAGTGTGCTAGATCTTTCTATGCAATATGTAATCCAAACCTAGATACCTATTTACTTTCTGAGCAAAGGTTTGGTTTTGACTACCATCATTAAGCTGTTTGCCTTTAATTGTCGAAGACTGATAGGTGCCAGCAAACAATTTGATTTTGATGTCTAACAAGAGGGTAAGATACATGCTGAAAGGTCAACAGTTGGTGTTTGGGAGTTTTTGGGGAGTTCTTGGCCCCTTGGAACACCCTACCAGTAAGTGCCTGGAAAGGCTGATTTTGCCATAAGGCATGCAAGTTGATCAGAGTTTGGTTATAGGAACGTCTACATTCTTCGTGCAGTTAATAGGTGGTTTAAAGTATTCACCAATTTAGTTGTGTCCTTTGTTCTCCTAGGCAGTAGTTCTATGTAGTGGGATTGAAAGTGTTAAAATTACTTTCCCTAGGATAGGACATACTGAGAACTTCTGCCTTGTCTTTTTTTTATTTTTTTTTCCTTCATGTGAACAGTTTTTGGGCATCAATAATACAAAAATATTATCATGTTAAAATATGATCATGAAATTGTGACCAGGAAGCATTTAATGGTACCTTCTTGATTCCTGACAGCATTATGCTGTCTGTAATGAAGAGAAAGGTAAAAATAAAAATGACATTTCCAATTTGGAGATACTCTGTAACATTAACAGGGAGTCCAACAATTTCAAGGACAGAATTCTTATATGCCTAGTGAACTGAAAAAAGTGCTACTTCTTTCTGTATATTATAGAAGAAGATTCTTTTAAAAAATGTAAATTAAGTTATCAAATCTAAACTCATTCTTTGCCATCAGTTTGAAACCAGAAATTGTCACTTCTTTCCTAGAGACATCCATTTTCATTGAGAGTGACTCTGGCCTTTCTGGTGTTACTCTGTTGTGTTATTTCTCAGCAATGTGCTCAGCCTCTACAGTACAAACCATTAATAAATATATTTTTTCATGCAGATATTCATCTTCTAGAATAAGACAGTCTTGTTCCCTAAATCTTTTAGACTTATCACTCAGTTTATATGCACAACAGGTCTTTGACAGTTCTGTATTTCTTCCTAAAGCAGAAAGTCAAGAGGAAATAAAAATGAATTCTTATGCCTGAGTGTTTGAAAATTACTCTGGTCTAGATGTCACTAAGGCACAAATGTCACAGTGCATATTTAAAAAGAAATCACCAGATGCAGAATACGACATTCCAGACACCCCAGATTGTATTCCAATTCATATGAGCCTTTTGTCTGAGTAATTTACTCTCCTGAGGGTTAAGAGAAATGGGGTGACAATTTTCCAGTTTTGTACTTTGCAACTTATTGAGGTCCCCAAATTCATATTTCCTTACTCTCTTCTTTTGTACTCACTGCGTTTGTCAGAACACGTGTGAATGAAAATAGATCTGAAATCTGCGTTGCTTTTGGGGCTCGGTTCAAACAGGATTAGCAGCCATAGAAGGCTCTCACCAAAGGTTTCCATGATTTCCTGTTACATCATTAATGAAAACCTTTTGGACATTTTGGTCTTCTGCCTTTCATATGAAAAGAAATAATGATCCTGCATTTGAAAAACATTTTGATTTTGCCAGGGATGTAGACATTACTCACTGTTATACCTCTTTACAAGGAGTAAGAAATAAAATGCCATTTAACAGAAAGACCATGCTTTATTGTATTTACAACAATGGAAACTGGAATATAACATTTTAAAAATCAAGCCACAGATTAAGTTTTGATTGCAGCATTTCATATACTGAAAATAAGAATAAGAAAGCAATTAAGTATTCATAGTCATGCTCTCACACAAACACCTTCCATGGTGAGCCTGTTTATGCAACTGAGTATGCCATACAATTGCTTTTATTACCTTCTTATAAAACAGCCTGTATAAAACACTTTTTTTTGATTGTTTCTTTGTGTATTGTTGAGCGTGTTTGCATTCTAAAGGGCTTTGCCTCATTAAAGCAATTACCATAAACTTGCTGTAGTTTGTTTTCTTTTTTCCTTTCTCCCTCTGAGCACTAGAAATATCCATAAAGAGCTTTTGCCCAACCAGGATGTTCTGTGTCTCCCAAGGCTAGCAATGGGAAGCTTCATTCTGAGGACAAAAAAAAAAAAAAAATCTGCAGAGATTTTCTTAAGATGGAGCATCAAAACAGCAGTGAGCCTGGGTAGGAAGGGGGTGAATGGGATTGAGCTCTGCCAGGTCTAGCAGGGCTGCTGACCTCTCTTTTTGACACAAGCACAAGAAGACTGGAGACTTTCAAATAGCAGTTTTGCCATGTGAGGGGAGGAAATAAAGGAAAGGTGGATGGGTTTGTTGTAAGGTAAAATTTTGATTGATTCTCTTATGGGTTTTGTTGTTTTCAAGGGGGCAGGGCCATTGTTCACCCGCCCCTGATAGTATCTATCATCTGCATGAAGTTAGTCAGACAGGAAGGGACCTCCAGTTTCTCCCTTAATACCTCAGCTACAACTACTCAGTTGGTGAGATGTAAGACATGTATAACTCCTGTCAAGGATTTTAGCAATTTGTTTCCTACCAGTGGTGAGGGATGAAGAAAGAGAACTCTATAGAGTTGCACCTGGGTGAGCATAAATACAAGTTGACCAAAAACATGATGAAAACAAAGGCAGAGCTTATGCTATGGAAAGGCTGATGAAATAGTCTAGAAATAATTTTCCTTGAATCAGCTTAACAAAAAATGCTTAGAAAAACCAAGAGTCAAGGGTAGAGGAACCTGCTGAGTATCTACAGGTAAAGGTGACAGGGGACACAGATGGCTGGAAGGTCTTTGAAGGAAAATTTTCAAATCAGAAAACACTGATTTGTCAAACTCAGAACTTTCAAAGGGAAGATGGTTATAAGTTCAACGAGTTTCTGGTCCAAGTAAAAGAATTTCACTTGCTGTCTCAGGACAGCCAAAACTCTCTGGATATTCAGATTCAAAACAGCAGACCACATGTAGGACCATAATCTCTTTAAGAGGACCCAGGGACATGGAAGTCAGCACCTCACAGTCTGGGTGGGTTCTGGGCTGCAGTCTGCTTCAAAATGACAGCTTCTCCTGTTGGAGATGCTCCAATTTGCATAGATGCCAAGGATTTCATTAGGCAAGAGAGTGAAAAAGCCTGAGTTGGCAGTCCAGGAATTACGTTACCATGCTGAAAGGAGCAGATGGAAGTCCAGGTCTCTTCCCAGGCTGACATGTCATTACTTGTGTATAGTGAAACTGCTTCAGCCAGGGAAATGAGCAAAAGCATCCCGCCCTCTTCCAGCACGCTGAGCTCATCCTGGACTACTGCAGATTTTATTGTGTTTTTTTCTTTATAGAAATATTTTTTACCCAGTTCTTCAATGGCTTGAGTGAGAGTCTTAATCTCTGGCTCTTGACTGCTCAGAGCAGGAGTTATTTGAAAGGACTTAGTAGCATCCTGAAGTAGAACAGCAGCGAGATCATCTTGAAGTTGTGAGATCTTACACTCTTCAGGGAAACTATTTTTCTTACCTAGCTCTAATAAAGGACAGTTCAATGAAAAATAAAAAAGATTTTAAGATAGGAAAGTATATAGCACTATACTACTCAATAAAGGAGCCCTTTATTTTCAGGAGTACACAGAAGTAACTAGCATAAGTCTCTTGATATCTATAGAAATTCTAAACAGAGGTGCAGGGAGAAAAATAAGGCAGGGCTGCAGTGTGCTCAGGGACAGCCCCAGGGGAGGAAAGCCATGATAGTTACTGCTGTCAAACAATATGCAGTTCCATATCCATACAGATTCCTCCTTTCAGATTGCAAACTGAGGCAGTTGGAGATGCTAGGGCTTATTTTTCACCATTCCATAGTCTCTTCAGTCCTTCACTTCTACATAAAGGAGTTATAAAGGCTCAGTGGTGCAAGCAGCTGCCTGACCACACCGGCTCTTCTGTTCACCGTGGTGCTGTGATGAAATACATGAGAGATAAAACCGATGAGCCTTGATAGGAAGCCAGTAGGGAACAACCTGTATATGAATGCAAGAAAATTAATTTAATCCTGCTTTCCTTAACTGGAATATTAGTATACCACATGGTCTTGGATCACCCCAAACATCAGTCTAACTCTGCTTGCCTATCCCAGTGGTGATTGCAAAGGGTTAGTCCAGAAATCTATAATCTCTCTCCTTTCCTGGTGAGTAGTTGCTGGTGCTGTTGCCTGTAATCTCTGAGTGGTGCTGGACACCTACTTTTCAGCATCTAATTCCAGATCTCTATTCCTTGAATAAATGCAAACCAGAAACTCATGAATAGCTCCTTTCCTTATGATCCTATAACTTTTTATACAACAGAATTCCCTCCAAGTACCCATGCCAGTTCTGAGTGTTCCTTAACATTTTTCTTTATTGTGGTTATATTACTCCAATGAAAATTGTTCAAAACATCTGCATTGTTATCAGAGATGCTATGATTTACATGTAAGCAAAAATGTGTCCTGCAGCTTTAAAAGGACTAATGCCAGCCTCACCTCTTCTTATCTTGACACCATCGCACTGCTTCACTACATCTAACTCTTAAGAAGTGGCTTGTGTTTATTTGTTGGTTGTCTCAATGATTTTGGAAGCTGCCAGTGACTTTCCTAATTCAATAATGCTGCTACTACAGCATTAATCATTCATCATATCCTGAAAGCAAAAGTGGAGTGATTTAAGAACAAAAGGATTTAAAGAAAAATAAACACATGATCCACTGTGGCTGCTTTGGGGAAAGTAGCAATATATGCATGGCAAAGGCAGTAATGAATAGCATCTGCTTTATCTGTGGAAGAGCAAACAGTGTAGACATTGATCATTTCTCAAAAAGAGTGGCTTTGACCAAAAACATGGAGGAAAGCCATCCAGAAGCTATTTTGTGCAAATGAAGTGCAGATTTGTGTATATGAGTCGATACACCATTTGCTGTTTCCTTTCATTAAAACCACAACATTAGCACTGGAAAATTATTATAATGGTTACAGTCAAAGCCACTGTAATGCTCAATTCTCAGAGAACTCAGCGAGTGAAGGGGAGGAAAAAAATCCTTCCGATCCCAAAGAAGTGTGCTTTAATGTAGTGAAGCTCTAGTGGAAGTGGCTCGGGTATCTTATCTTTTCATGCTCTTACCAGCTTATTGTGTAACTCATTCATTGCATTCTCAGGGCCGTGAAACTGTGCAGTGGGATTTCTCAAAGCACCCTCTTACCACCTCAGTTTCCTCATTGCATTGAAACCAAATCCTGCTTCTTTCAGGATGATCTGCAGTGGGCCAAAGTAATTAATGATGTACCTTGTCTGTCTTTCTCTTGAGAGTTATTTTAGCTCCCTGGCTCCTACAGGCAGATTTCTGCAAACCTCCCAGCAGCTACACTGCCCTGGAGTCTGACCAGAGCCCTTGTTCCATGCTCCTATCTGTAGACAAGCACAAGGCATGTCAATTGTACAAATCAATACTAGAGGGAATGTCTTTGTTTACATTCTGACATATTCATACATGAAGGGCTTCTGCACAGGCATAAGCATTTGCCATGGCTGTGCATGATTCAGTGCCTGTGAGGGGATCTCTCTGGTGAGATGCTCACAGGAGGAGGGATGTAGGGTAATACCCCATGACAGTGATACCCAGGCTTAGAGCAGCTGACTAAGCTGCTCTTCTTTCTTCCCTATTTATTGTTGCCTTGTTGTTCACTTTTGTGCAATGAGAAGCTTCTCCCAAGATTGCACAAGCTTTCTGTTTTGGGCCACAAATTTCCTCTCAACAAAACTAGGAGCAAACCCTCTGCTTGCCGCCATGGCAAAGGACCTGGAGCCCAGGCTCCACTGTGCCTACAGCTGTCCAGTGAAATCCTCCTCAAATTGCCCTTACAAGCCATTCCTTTCCCTGCAAGTGCTCCGAACCAGATCCTGCTTGCCTCTCAAAAACAATGCAAACCCCTTACCTAAGCCAGCATAATCCTTGTTATCTGGAGCAGCAACTGTAGTACAGTATCTCCTCATAACAGGGGACTTTTCACACACACACAAACCTTTCATGATACTTTGAAAGCTGAAGTGTCAGAAGATTATTAGCCAGTTTACTAGTCAAATTATCCACCTCTTCCATCATAAGATGACTGTAATGGCAAAAGGGCAAGTGAAATTTTTTGGCATCACTTTTAGACCTAAGTTGGGTGAATGGCTGGTCCCATGAGCTGACTCCCTTCTTGCCTCCTGTAAATGTGCAGCCCTGTGCCTGAGCATAGCTGGGGTTTGGCACACTAATGCTCTACCTCTGCATTGCTGGGAGAGGCCACTGAAAATATACAATCCCCAGACGGGAGCGATTTAGTGAAATTAAAAACAGACAAGGGGCATTGAAACAAGGAGGTGTCAAATGTTCCCCCTGCCCCACCAAGATTTTGATGTGGCTGCTATGTATACCTGTCTGTCTCCTCTTCACCGCTGTCTAAGTTTGAAAGTTAAAATGCACTGAAGGAGTGGAATTAGAGCAAAGTAACACACCCCCTCACAGAGACACACATGCGCTTTTAATTGTGTGTTATTACCAGTTAATTTCAGCTTGTCCAGAGGCAGGAAGAAAACAGCCTATATTGGGGCTTGGGCCTCCAGAAGTATTGTAAAACATAACATCCAAAGGCCTTCCTTGACTCCATTGCTTCCTCCAGCCCACAAAGAATGTATTAATTCACATTATTTGATTTTTCCAGATGCCTCTGCTTTCCCACAGTAGTGTAGTGTATTTTTTATTTTTTTTGGTTAAAAAATGTACTTTAATGTATGAGTGAGTGATAATGGTGCTGCCTTTTGGCAAAGAACAAGCAAGAGGAAAATTAAGAAGTCAAGATAGCTTTTTACAGTCCCAAGTAGTTGCATGTCTCAAACAGAGTAAGAATGTTTTATTTGAATATATCACAAACTTGAAGGCTTCAAGGGAATCACAGCATTGCTTAGGCTTACAGGAATTGAAAGGGGAGCTAAGAAAGATTTTTATTACATAAAGTTTTCAAAAGTTATCTATTCTTCGTGTCCTCTTTTGTAGTAGTAGTAGTAATGATACAGAATGTGAAACAAAGGTGTCACTGAAGCAAGGCAATAAATTAAGAGCAAATGACTACCATGGAGTATAAATCTACCACTGCCAAGTAGATTTGCATTTCCTTATTACTGGTGGGAATAGGAAAAATTCTGGGAGATAGAAGACATAATATTTAAAGCATTAGGATTATACTTAGACTACTAGTATTTAAAAATACAGGGATAATTTGGGATTTGTGAGCCAGTGGGAATCTTATCTGCACCCATTAAATTCATCGAATGGCAAGTAAAAATAAAATAGTAATAAATGTAAGTGAGCAGGAATATGTGAGTTTGGTGCAGATTTTGGGAAATCTCACTTTGCCTCCCTAATCTCTCTGAATCTTTGCTATTGTCCACAGAAAGGTGGACAGAGGTGAACCATAAATCCCTTTCTCTAGACTTCCACTAACCTCTAAAAAAACACAAACATAAATCTAAGGAAAAAAACCCCACAGCATCATGCAAGTTAAGCTGAATATTTCTATCAATCAAAACCATCTGGAACATAGGAAGCAAAGTACTCTTTATAGCTAGTGAATAAAAATTACTCACATAAAGATTAAATGGTCATCTTTTGCCAAAGTAAGAGGCAAATTACCATTGAGATGCTCCATTTATTAGGATCAATGTCATTACTTACTATACTGTTATTACTATATTGCTATTACTACCATGTTTACTATACAGTTGGGCAGTGTGATGAAAAACATTAGGACATAGCTTAATTTTTTTTTTGCTGTGTGAAAAGAGCATTTGGAAGAGGTCCATGTAGTTGGAAATGGATCAGTAATTTAATAAATTGAATAAACAGCAATAAAATGGCAGCTAAAATTCAGTGTTGATAAAATATTTATATAGCCAAAAAGGAAAAAAAAGCACCCACCTTTTTTCAAAGACTTCTCAAGCACTGATTTAGAGGGGAATCCTAGTTGGCAGTTCATTGAGATACTCTATTAATATGAATCTATGGGTTAAAACTTTTGATGGGATTTAATGGGATGGATAAGGAGCAGAAGAGCAGAATGCTGTTACATAAATCACTACCACCACTTCCTCTAGCACTGCTAGGTGGGACTGGCTGCTCTGTCTGTAGAGAGAGTGCCTTGGAAATGAACTCAGAAATTACTCTGACTCATTGGTAGAGAAATTGGAAAGCTGGGATTGGTTTCTCTTTGAAATTGAGAGAAAAAGAAAGGGACATGATAAAAGTAGAGAAAATAATCAGTGTTCCCTGTAACACATAGCAAAAAGCGGACACTTGATGAAAATAAAAAGTGGCTAACTCCAGACCACTAGCAGGCAAGTTTCCTGCTTCCTGAGGGCTCACAAGGACTCTGGCTGTGCCAAAGGATACCAGAATTCAACAACAGGAACTCAACAAATTCTGAAGAAACACTGAGATTCTTTTTGGGCAATGATGTTATCTGCAGTTGCAACAATTAATGCCAAGAAAAATAATATTAGAGAAAAATATAGGAACTCATAGTTGAAGCCAGCACTCATCGTTTTAGGGATTATTTTTCAATCTTCATTGGACTGTTGTCAGGGCAGGTATTCTGAGTTCTATCAGGTATGGGATAGCGAGGAGATGCATCAGGTTGGTCTTAAAAAGAAATTTTCATATTATTGTCCTGTCTAAACTATAAAGATGCATTTTTTCAGGCCATCTGATAGCAATTATCAGTTTTTACAGCAATGGCTTTCCTCCTGTACTTCGTAGTTCATTTTTATAAAGAAGTAAATAAATAGGGTTTTCCAGATGGAATTTTGAGCATGATTTCTCTCTGATGAGCTGCTGACAAATACATATGCATATTTTTAATTACTATCCTCATTTTAAAATCAGACTGGTTCATTAAATGATGGAAAATGGCTCAGGAAAGATAGGCAAAGCATTAAGACTGCTGCTTCTGGAAAATGGTTCGGGAATATCAGGCAGTGCTTTAAACCCTCTGCTTCTGTTCCCTAACTTTTTGCAACACACAGGATCTGGGATCCAGACAGATAGGACACTTGGTATCTTTTCTTTTCTTCAAATACTCCGCATTTAAAATACTACTCCAGTGGTTTTTGACAACTGCTTAGGGCAATTTTGCTTAGCCTAGCGGAATGTCCTGGAAACTACTGGCAATGATTTAGCTCCCAAAATTGGAACACATTTAGCAGAGACAGAAAGCCTATGAACAAATAATGGACAAATGCCAGAGTAAATAAATGTGGTTCATGAGCTGTGGTCAGAAATGTCTCTCTTTCAGTATGCAGTGCAAATCTTTTGCCAACATTTACCATAAAGTTATTACACAAAGCAGTTTTTCCTCTCAGTAAGACAAACTCAATGAAAGACTGCTTCTAGTCTAGTAGCCTACCATTAGGCTGTGATAGCCTGTCATGCCATGAGGAAACCTGTGTGCAGTTGGTTTGCTTCAAGCTGCGCTTTTGATTTTGTTACTCAGGCTTCTCTACAAAAAGAGAGAGGCAGCAGGAGAGAGTCTCCCCACAGTTCAGCACTCCTTTAGAAGACCGTGAAGAACCATAAGGCAAATTTTAGGTGTCTTGTCTCCCAAGCCCACCTCTTGGCCTGGCTGCACAAGTCCTCCGAAAGCGCTTTCTTACAGTGTCATTATGGAGAGAGGCATTGCAGGCATCACCACCAAGCAGCAGCATCACCTTCCTTTTCAAATGGCCCATCAATAGCTCCAAGAGAGGAAAGGGCAGGCATAAATCATATTGCTGGTTCTCCTTCCTGAAACTCCTTCACCATGTGTTGTAGGATGATTTCAGGTATTTGCATTATCAATAAGTGATGGTTTCTGGAAGTGGTTCTAAGTGGACAGAGCTTCTGCTCTCCATGTCTTTGGAGGAACTGACTGATGTCATCTTCAAAATGCTACAGAAGAAACCTAGAATTGGCAGAGCCTTGCTGTAGCCATAGGAACCCTGATTCCACAGCTAAACAGCCAGAGGTGGCTGGGTTTGGCTTCTCTCCCACCAAAAAGCCCTTCCCAGCTACCAACCTCCCATGCAAGAAGAGAAGAAAAAAAGTTTGGTGGAAGGGCTTGCCTCACACTCAGGCAGTTTGGGGTTGACCCAGCACCAGGGTAAAATAGATAAGGGAACCAAAATGACATTGTTCTGCTCTGCATAATTTTCCTTGTATTAATCACCGAAAATGCAGAAACAGAGACTAAATTAATTTTGTGTGTTGCTTATGTTAAGGCTCAGTTGAGTGTGTCAGCCCAGGCATGGTGTCATATGGAATGCTTTTCAGCTCCATCCCTTGGCGTGTGAGTGAGAAAGCATCTGGGTGAAGAACCATAATTTGAATTTTTGTTCAAAGTCTTGCCCTGTCTCTCATACATGAAGATATATAACCATGTACTGTAACCAATATTTAGAGTAGCATGTGGGTCAGACCAGAACAGGAATCCCAACTGAACTAGTTAAATAGAAATCCTAACTGAAATAGTTAATGGGAATCTTGTCATTTATAACTTTATGAAATCCTTAATATATATATTTTTTAGCAGTTTTCTGGATTTTCACCACTGGAAGGATCCAGGCAAACAAAGCTATGTTATTTTGATAACGCCAGATAGAGGCCAAACCGAAGCTACAGGAAAAACTGTCCTGCTTTTAAAATGTGGAGTGTTTCCATGTATGAAAACATCTAAACCCACCCAAGCATTCTCTAACAGGGGGTGGATGAATTTGCTCTACTCTAACCCCATTCCTTTAATGAACATGCATCATTCTGTGCTGTGCCCGGCAGATGTAATAATAGCAATGTCTGGTGAGCTTCTGCAAGGAGCCCTGCAATGAAAGCACCTTCCCCTCCCGCCAAGTTAAAAGAGAACAGGCTGACATGTATTGGAAATGCACGGGCAATATAATGATAGCAAATTGCTTTGAAAAGAAAAAGGTTCCGCAGCACACATGTCATTTCAATCCCCAGCTCGGAGGCAGTGCTTCAGTTCCATCCTTTGTGTCTCCCTCCAGACCTACCCCCTCCCTCACCCCTGCCTTTGGGGAGAGCACTCCCCTCACTGTGGATCAAAAGCAGCATCTTCACTACAAAGGAGGAGGGAGCTCACGAGTCTGTACTGCACCCCCCCACCCCCTGAAAGTGGAGGCTTTGAGGCTTTGTTACCCTCTTCATCGCTCTTTTAAAAGCGTGTTGGAAAAAATCATTCCTTTTGGTCCCTCCTGATGAATTCCTCTGACTGGGACATTCCTGCTAGTGCCTGTTTCCCTGTTCAGCCCTGTCCGGGCTGTGCCATGAGGCTTTTGTCACAACAATGGCTCTTCTGAGATGGTGACAGAACATCATCTAACACCCAGGAAAATGGGGCTTAGCCATTATTTCTAGAATATATTTAAGCCCTTTGGGAGGTTGCTATTGAAAAGACCAGGGATGCTGACTATCTTTTTTTTTTATTCTGATGTCTAACAAAATATGAAAGTTGTCTGCTAGCCTGAGAAGGAGCTTCAGTTTCAATATGTTGAGTGGGCTGCCACTGTGGGTCCAGAGCTGTCAGGAATGAAAGGGAGATCATATTACCCCCTAATTTATCCCTTTGGACACCTTTCTCATCCCCCTCTATTTCCTTGACCCTTGGGTTGTGTTTGTGCAATTCCAAATGCATTTTACAAAGTGCTGTTTTTATTTTCGTTCAAAACTTTTCAGCTTTTTCAGCTGTGTGAAAAAATCCCAATTGCGAAATGGTGTAAATCACACTCATCCACCTTTCTGATGTGCAATGCAGACAGAGTATCTGGACATTGTCAGGGCATTGTAGCACATATCCCAGGGTGACTTTGTTATAAGAAAGGAGTTTAATTTTTTCCTCTTTTGTAACCTTGTGAAATTTCCACATTAAAAAGCAATCACATCTTTCAAACCGGCAATGATTGTGTTTGGCATCATGGCTGCAAACCCCCAGTGTGCAGGGCTGAGCTTGTTTTCACTAAAATGAAATCAGCTTTCAAAAATAAATGATCTGCAGCAACATTATATTCCCCAAATCTTATAATCCTATTAACAGAACTGATTTTTTTCCTTTATCCCCCCTTTTTAAATTTTTCCTTTTTCCCCCATTGCCATCAGACTGACAAGATTGGCCCTGTTTCAAGGGGTGCAAACAGAAAGTCAGTTGAGGATGTAGCCAAGACATGCACTGCAAGCCGAGGACCAGCCCTGCCAGGGCCTGTGGTTAGAAGCTCTTAACGACTATTGTAAGCCCTTAAATATAATCATCTGTATTTCACCTCCACCTAACGTCCTTCATGTGTAGCATGTTTATCTGTTCACACAGTCTTTCAAGAGACTCAACAAACAGCCCTGTTTGCAGAAGGGAGAGGGGAACGGGTTGTCTTGGCTCTCCCAATGAATGAGGCTTCTATCAAAAATGACACAGCGGTGCCAATGTGGTGAAGGGAAATGTCTCCAAATTAGCCTGGGCAAAAATCTCTTCGCCAGAAGTGGAAATTACGTGGTAATATCAAAAGGCAACTTTACTTATATATAATTCCATGTTTCTCTGCAAGTATTTTTTTTGGAAGAAAGTCAGAAGGACTTGTGCTGCTTTTGCTGGTCCTGCAACCCTTGCCCTTCCCATGGTGGGGACCGGGGCCCCCTCCTCTCTCAGAAGCAGTGCACCTTGGAGTCACTCTCTTGTCTTAAACCCTGAGTAAAAAGGTGCAATAATTGGCCCAGGAGGTAGAAATCCTTGTGGACATGGCAGAAGTTTTATATTCCTTTTGGGATCTGGAAGGAACGCACAGAAAGTGCTGAGACCATACAGAAGAAGCATGGGAGGGTCCCTATCTCCCTGCAATTCTGTGACAATGTTTGTTTGGGGGCTTCACTTGTTGAAAAATTGGGTTCCCCCTGAAAATCCCATGTTTCTGAGGGGTTACAGCTCCCAAGGGCATGGTGGGTCAGCAGCTACTGTAGGCTGCCAAGTGCTAGGGTGCAAAATTTGTAATGAATAGGTGTCAGACCCCTCCAGCTGCTCTTGAGGTGCCTGGCATAGCCTGGAGAGAAACCTGGGATGCAAGGGATCACCAAAGCTCAGACACCCCTGGCCCTCCCAGACACCTTTTACTGCAATGAAAAATTTTATATTTCCGAGCGGGAAATATAAATATTGCTTTTGTTTTGTAACATTTTCCTTTTATTAGTTCATCAGGTCAGCAGTGGTTTCCTTAGGCTGTGGATCTGAAGCTGGCAGGGCCCTGCAGCTGCAGGAACGTGGATCTGGGCACAGTAGTCTCTGTCAAAAGCTGCAGTTGCGATAGCAGCTGCCACCTCCCTCACAGCCACTGCTCCCTCCCTTGTTTACTAAGTGGCTTTGCAACAGCTTTATGTGAAATTAAAACCATAAAGTAAAAACATTAGATTATGAAGCAAACAGGCACATTCCTCTCTGTTAAAACATGGCACCTGCTTCTCCTCTCCTTGCCTCTTTGCTAACACTGCTAGCTGAAACCCATTTTTGACAAACCCTGTGATTAATAAATCACATCAGGTCAGATCTGCTGCCACTGAAAGCCAGGAGAGATGTGCTGCTGATGATGTTGGGAGCCCCTCAATCAGTATTGCAGTCCCAGTTCTTTAAAAGAGCAGTGCTGAGATCCCTGCAGTAATAAACTTGGTTTAAAAATCAGGAGATTTTTAGGTCTAGGAAACAGGGACTTTATTTTATCTGAGTTTTGATTTTTAAGCCTCTAGAAGATTACATGGCTGAGCTTTGCTGTGTAACCAAGAAGATTTGAGGCTTCCAAAAGTAAACAAAGGAAAGATGATATTCTGCCAGATCACTTCTGCCAGGAGTGGGATTTCTGCAGGGCAAAATATTCCAAGATTTGTGACAAAATCTCCAGAGCTACAGCATAAGTAGGCCCAGAGACCAGTCAAAACATTCACATGTACCTGCAAAACTAAAATTGCTGTTTAAGCAGGTAATTTCAGGACCAGACTCAAAAATTTATGCAGTGTCTTCCACTGTTCTAGTTTTAATAACTGCACATTCCATGCAAATTGCTATTGGGATGTTGTTAGTCTTCAGATAACAAATCAGCATACCTGCTGAAGACACAGCCAGACTGCATCTGCTCACTGTATTCATTAACTGCTCCTCAGCTGTAGGATCAGATACTGAAATTAGTTACATGAATAAGGTAGAGATTTGCCTGCAGTTTCTCCAGTGCACTCTGCTTAGGCATGGCTTCTTTTCTAACTGAATCTTTTATTAAAATACAAAGTTAGGTTTGACAAGCATTCACAGGCATCTTAAGAAATCTGCTGTGGATTTGCCTGAATTCCACCTACAGACACCCTGGTAAAATCACAGAGTAGATTTGTTTGGAAATTGCATCTAGATAGTGTCTGTTGCATGGTTTCTTTTGTTTTTACAAAAGAAATTATTCAAAAGGATGTCTAGTTTCACGCACTGAAAGAGTTCTTAATTTCAGTAGTATCATTACAAACACCTAACACTGTGTATAAAATAGAGCAGATCCCTCCTCTGTCATTGCTCTCATTTTTGGGGGATTCAGACTGTCTGAAATCTGAATCTGCTAAATTGCCTCGCTTCCCTGTCTCCCAGAGCACCCCCTTCATGTTAATGCTGGAGCAGGCAGAGTGAGTACAGACTGCTGTGTGCAGAATTAAGCATTTGGATAAATATCCTGCTGAACTGGAATCTTTCTGGGAAGGGCTGGATGTGAGAACTGAAGTGCGATGTTGAGGTTGTACAATCTTTATCTTTTCAGAGCTCTCTGCCGTCTAAGAATTGGAATTGTTGTAATAACAAACAAATGCATGCAGGCAATGATTTGGGAAGAAATCAAGGTGAGATTTGGACAGGAGCAAGGGAAACTGGGATGCATGAGTCTCACTTTTTATTTGGGATTGAGTAAACTCATATCCTTAAGCAGATGTGATAACGTGAATGTATATGCTAATTCCTAACTATCAAGATTTTACCATAAACAATGGTAGAAAAAAGTAGTGGAGTAATTATGAAAAATATACTGACATTTTCCTTTTAAGAAATTTCAACTTTTTTTTTTTTCCTGAAGAAACAATTTTCTAAGGCAATTTACTCAGACAATAATAGAAGTGTATTTATGTAGCTGAAAAGATTAGTAACTCTCCTGAGAGAAAACAAGAGATTCCTTCTCCCCATTGGGAAGCTACCACAACTTGCAGCTGCAGAGCAAAACAGTAAAATCAGCTGGAGCTTGTGCCAAGAGGAGCTGCCCTGTGCCCCTGCTCACTGCACTGTCCTTTTCTGGCAGCCCCTCTGCGAACCTTGGCTGCCATGTGTATGAGCTACAAGTCTAATGGCTGGTGTTTGCACTGCAGAAGTGTTCAGTCAGCACAGCATAAACTTACAAAGTGCTCTCCAAACAGGCAGAGGGCTCGATGAAGTTTCCTCTCCAGTTGTTCCAAAGTCCCAGCCAAAAATCTCAGTGGGATTTCCCGGAGGAATTGCAGATCAAGCGCAGCAGAGCTGCAGCCAAACACCAAGGCTGGGGGTTTTGTGTATTTGCTGCTTTCTTCCTTGGACTCCTGGGTCAGACCCCTCTGGTGGGTTAGCTGAGACTGTCACTAACCCTGCTTGGGCTCTCTCACCTTAGCCTGTGCCACTATCTCCTTTCCTCTGTTATTTCTCACTGCAGTCTCACCATCTTTCATTGTTTGAAAGGGAACCTCTAAAGGGTATTTTTTAAGGCTCAGTGCCTAGAGCCACTTAATTGCATGATAATCTCAGCTTTTGTTTAACAAGAAATGTGCTAAGCCCTCATGATGGTGGGGAGAAGATCTTACATTTGAATCTTTGGGGATTGCAGAAGGCAAATAAAAGTGTCTAATATATATATGTGTTTTTAGTTTCACGGTTTGGAGGTAGGAAAGTAGCATTTTACAGTATCACAAGTTTGGCAATAGTATACTTGGTTTCCAACAGGACCGACTTTTTTGTCTTGGCCCTTGTTTATTTCTGCAGCCTGATGTGCTTGTGGCTTGGCAAACAAGTCTCTCTGGACCATTGTAATACTTTATTGGTGCATATATAACTATTGGGACAGCAGCTGTAAACCAGAAGTGAATTCTTATTTTCTTTTTGTTTCATACTCTGGCATGGTAGATATTACAGCCTCGGTATTTTCTGAAAGGGCAACAAAAAGTCTTACATTTCCTGGTATGAAAATTACGGGTACAGGAAACAAACACCTCCAATCAGTGGCCTTTTAACCTAATGGCCCTTTCTAGGGCGGGTGACTTTAGTACCTTTCTGTGCTTAAAAGGCCATATATTTCTTTCTGATTCTTACTCTAAAAGCAGGGGTCATGTTAGGCCAAATATGACTGTCCTCAGCTAGATTTTATCTGTTTTCAGTGGTAGGTGAACAAGCTTCCAAGAACTCTGTCTGGAGGGCTCAGTACCTTTCTGCAGCTTTCCAACTTATGGAGCTGTGGTTTTCTATTATTTCCTCCTGTTTCCGACACACGATAGTGCTTTTAGATGATAACAAAAGTCAGTTCTTCACCACCCGCACATGCAAAATGCCAAAGAACAGGCATAGGTACTGAGGGGGGAGGATTCTGTGCTTCACATGGGCTCCATGCTCAAGAATTACATTAGGACTTCAGAGAGTTTTACATGTCATGTTTCCACCCTGTATCCAAAAGAGACGGTTGCCTTGTTTGTTCTTGTTGTTGGTTCTGGTTTTGTAGATGTCAAGGTGTTAGTACGGAGCAGCTTGCTGGAATACAAAGTCTTTCTTATGTTTTGTCCCATCACATAAATTGTTGTACTTCAGAGAACCCTTAGGTATTGAGACAGGCTAAGATGGGATTATGAAGTGTTCAAATGATGTAGGGGTGATTGTGCTGCAATAGCCAAGACAGGTGCCTGTTATAATTTGCCATAGATACTTGGGGGAGGTCAGTAATGGCCAAACTTCATCAGCTACTGACACATAAACATGTCTCCACATGAAAAGAAAAATCCAAGACAACAAAAAGTAATACTGTATAAAATGGTAGATATCTTCTGATGAAAACATGACAGACCCAGCTAGAGAGAGGACTGAGTTCTTATCTAGAGGTGATGGGGATTCTTCAGTAGTCCTTATGCTTGCACACTCTGCTAATTACTAGCCTTTGTCCTCTTCCTGAGGGAGCTTTTAAGGTTGTTGGCCAGGCTGAAAGCAAGCGGAAGAGTTCATCATGTTAAAATCTATAAACTGTCACCAGGGGACCAGGGATGAAAGTTGTAATGGATATACTCTAAAGCTGTTGTCACCCATTATTTGAATTATATTACTATGGCAATAAGCACGTAAAGAATTGGAGGACAAGTCTTAGGAGAAGCAGTGCAAGTGCAGCAATGAGCTGACCTGAGCTGGTTTTAGTGCCCAATGACACATGCTAACAAAATACCACCTCTCCTATCCTAAGTGACCCCCATGAAAGATGGAACCCATAGTCATGAACAAAATTAACTCAATAGACATTTGTGGACACTTTATGGGAGTGTTAAAAACATATATTACAGGGATGGTCCATAGACTAAGGGAATGATATCTGTGTATTCCATTAAAGGATGGGAAGGGGGGTGGTTGGTTAGTGAGGATGTATTGGAAGGTGTGGGATCGTGATGTAAATAGTACGGAATAAGGGATGCAGAATGTTCTGGTTTTGGCTGAAATATTTTTCTTCATAGTAGCTAGTACAGGGCTGTGTTTTGGATTTGTGCTGGAAAACAGTGTTGATAAATCAAGGATGTTTTAACTATTTCTGAACAGGACTTACACAGAGTTGAGACCTTTTCTGCTTCTCATCCCACAGCACCAGCAAGCGGGCTGTGGGCGCATAAGGAGTTGGGACGAGACATGGCCAGGACAGCTGACCCAAGGGAGGGATATCCCTTAACATATGGTGTCATGCCCAGCATATAAAACTGGGGGAAAGAAGACGGAAGAGAGGCATGTTTGGAATGACAGTGTTTTCCCAAGTCATCATTACGCGTGGTAGAGTCCTGCTTTCCTGGGGATAGCTGAACACCTGCCTGCCCACAGGGAGCACTGAATGAATTCCTTGCTTTGCTCTGCTTGCATGTGCAGCTTTACTCATCAAACTATCTTTATCTCAACCCATGAGTTTTCTCATTCTTACCCTTCTGATCCTGTTCCCCATGCCATTGAGGGATGAAGTGAGGGGGAGAGAGTGAGCAGCTGTGTAGGGCTTAGTTGCTGTTAAACCACAACACACTCCTTCACTAAGTTGGCAGTGTTCTGTTCTCTACAGTTTTCTTGCACTTTATTCTTTCCTGAGCATGTAGTGCTGCAGAGACACAGCTCTGGTGGTTGAACAGCAGCCACAGGGGAAACGTAGGATATCTGTGATGGTGACACTGGTCTCTAAGGGAGGTGTGATATATGGAGACAAACTCCTTTCCTGACAGAATGGTGGGAGGAAAGTAGACCCCAGTGTTGCTGGAAAACATTCTGAGAAATCTCTGTAAGTGGTTTCTTGGCCTCAGTGTGGGCTTTCCCCCCCTCTTAAACGTACAATTTTACCTTTAAACTGTGAATTACTTTGTTCAGGAATTTCTACCTTATGCCTTAAACATTGATGGCACTTAATAAATAAAGTGCTGCCTCTCTTCTCTTCTGCTCCCCACTTTTTTCTTCTTTTTTATTTTTCTTCTTTTCTTGTTGATCATTTGCTCTCAGTTCAGCTGCAGAACTCATATCCCTTCACTCCAGGTAATCTCTGATGGCCTCTCAATCTTCCTCTGTAATAACTTTTCCCTTTCAGTTCTTCATTTTCAGTGAAAAAAATCTATGTGGAAAGTGACACGACAAAAGCAGGCCAACTGGAAGCAAGGTATAGCTGAAAAGGCATGGGATCAGCTGTCTTGCTTTTGTTCAGTGCTTATTTATTAAAAGGGTCTGTATTTAAAACATAGAAGAAGCTTCTGCAGGACACATCACCTCCTGCACCAGATAATCTAAGGGTGCTGAAACTGTAGTTGATAAAGCTGGTTTAAATTTCATACCAAGTATTCTCAATTTTTAAGTTGTTCATTAATTTTAGATGGCACTTCTCTTCATTTAACATTTACCTGCTTGTCATTTGTTACTACTTCATTAAGAAATTAACTGAGATCTGACACTGAGTATATAAGGAGGTCTCTGTCCCAAAGAGCTTCTACTCTAGATACACAAGACAGCACCAGCTGGGAAAGGAAACAGAAATAAATAGATGCAGGAATTTGTCCTTATGACAAATGGCAGCACAGTAGAAGTGATATGATGAGAAACTGAGTCTCTTAGCTCCTAAGTCAATGCCCTTCTCACTGGGCTGCAGTAATAACAGCAATGAGTCCTGCTAACAAGGAGGTAATTTTGGTATTCATAGCAAGATTAACCAACACACCATGTCCAGTAGAGACAACTCAGAATTCATATACACAAAGGGCACATTTGTTACAAATTCACTGAATCCTTTTAACCTTTTTCCATTTATGTCTGAATATTAGCACTTGGAAATAAGCAGAACTAGGGCTTAACAAGCTTGGAGAGTTAGATTATGGATGTTACTGTGCTCCTTCAATTTCATTAAATGGCATGCAAGGTAATTATCTGTCATTGAGTTTCCCCTTGTCAGTGACAAACCAAAGGTGCTCAATTATTGCTGCAAAATCTAAGAGGAAAAAAGAAGAAAGAAAGTTTAAAAAAAGAAGTGACAAAAGCATAGAGCAGGTGGACTGTTCCAAAGGAGCCACCAGGCCATGCAGCTCTGCAAGATAAGCAGTGACTATATGGACATGAGTGAGTCTTAATGTCCAGTGATCAGAGAGAGCTGAACTTAATTCTTGAATGTGACAGAGGGAAAATTCCTATTTCCTCACCTTCCTCCCTCTTGCAAATGAAGGACAGCAGATTGCTTGGTGTTCTGGCTCACAGAAGGACTCTGATTCATTTACAGCTTGGACAAGTCCAGTAGCTGTATCCTTTGTAAAGACTTTGAATGCTCTGTGTGGGAAAGCTGTGCCAAGTGTAGAGATTCCTGTTTATATGATCTGATTTTGTCCAGGAAAAACTTGGAACAAAAATTTGTTTTCAAATAGCTACCATCTAACTGAATTACTTTTCTGCTAGTGGTTGTTTTCTTAATCGGAAGATATATTTGAGAATAAAGCCTGGTTGGTATTTTTTTGGGAGGGACAACTAAAACCTTAGAGCATTTCCAGATGATCATTGTATGAACAATACTGTAAGGAAACCATCAGATTTTGGATGTGAAGTTTCAGAGAATCTCTTCACAAAGGAGAGCCATCACAATTTGCCTGTGAGGAAATTGGAAGGGCAGGACATGGCCACCTACTTCTGGATGAGACTCCCTTTTGTTTGTCTTTTTCCTTTTCTTCTTGGAGGTCATTACTTACAATGACAACAATATTTACCAGATACATCGAAACAGGCAGTATTCATAGTAATGCAGAAGAATCCAATAAGATTTCCAAATAATGAGTCTTTTGTTTGACCTCCTGGTTTCCCAGAGCACCTGATCTAATCTACAGGGACAAGGTATCAGGGAAAACTCCAATGATGTCAGCAGGTGGCCTGGATGACCCTCCAGGTCTTCTTCCCTTTTGTGTTTGGTTATTCTGAAGCACACACCTGGCATGCTGTAGCACTTCTAAAAGCTCAAACACAGACAGAGCAATGTGGGATCTGCATTTGGATGGAGCAGTCTGGAGATGTGGGATGGAGATGCATCCAAAATATGGCTTCTTTTCCAGAAGGAGCTGACCATCTTGTAAGACCCCAGTGGCACACCAAAGCATTTTGGCAGACTTTCAGAGCATAAACTTATATCCTGACAAGATGGAGAGATGGAAAGAAGGTTGCTAGAGCCATCTGAATAGGGAAAACAAACACAAGTAGAAGTAAATTTTTCTTCTTACATGTCTTCTCTGTGCATGTTTTCTTTGAGATTATCTGTTCAGCTGCCTGTATAGACATCTGACCTTGAAAATTTGGCCTGAGGACCTGAAACCACTATTTCTACTGAAACACAGACTCATCTTGTTATCATAACTAGGATTAAAGCCTGTTTCCAAAGATGTGTCCTGGTGAAGCTAAAAGCGTAGCACTTTCTCGATGTCTCAACATGAAGTATTTTCCAGGTGGAACTGGCTGAACCCATTCCATCAGCGATCACTGTACCTAACATATTTACTGTGGAAAGATGACTAGACCACTAAGAAGAAGGGATACAGTTCAAAGGCTCAGCTGGTACATACTCAGATTTCATTGTCTAAGTATAAATAACCCTGCAATAAATGCTTGAATCAAAATTGTGAAACTTAGTTGAGGGTAGTTTCAGGATCCAAACTTAGAACTGCCTAGGAATTTCATGGCTGGTCACTCTTGCAGATTGCCCTGCCCAGAAGAAAAAAAAATAGGAGAAAAAGGCAGATTTCCAGCTTTGCTGCCTGTGTCAGGCCTTGCCAGAAAGAGCAAGCTTGTGGCTGTCACAGCACATTGGAGGTTCAGAGACCTCCAAAGTGTTACCTTTCCTAACATTTAGACATTGGGAAGTTGCTTTATTCTCAGGACAAGCTCATTTTTCTCTCTGTAAATGGGAGATAATAGCTCTCCAAACAGTAAGAATGAAGTCTGTATGATACTTCACTAATTTACAATGCCTGCCTGCTTTATTAAAACCAAATAGGGAAACAAAACCTCCAGTAAAAATCTATATAGTCTTCTCAGTTTAAACATAAATTTCTATGTCCATACTACTTCCTTGAAGTTAGAACTCCATAGAGAAGCCAGCCAGGGTGGTCCTAATGTGATAATTCTGGGTTTCTGGTGGCAAAAAGTTCCTTTTCCAAAAAAAAGTATTTTTCTTAACATATTGAAAACGAGCCACACAAAGAACAACATTCCTTGGTGTTTGCATAAAAAAAGAGATGTGCTCATAAAATGCAGATGACGGGCAGTTTTCCTCTAGTCACTAGTCAGCGTATTCAAGCACTAACATATGTTATTTTCTAAAAGTAAATACTTATATTCAGATCAGTTTTGTCTCAAGATGACTTTTATAAGTGATTGAAAATATGACTTCTCCTTCAGCTCTCAGATCCAATTTAAAAAATATTCAAAGTAAATCTGAATGTCATGAGATCTCTCAATTTCTTTTGAGTTGATTTTTCTTGTACATTCAAATTCTCCTGTAATTAAAATTCACTGTTATTATATACTCTGTTTATGTCCATGTTATTGGACATAAATTTATGTGAATTGGACATGCTATTTATTTGACTGTCAGTGATTACTAGGCTCTACCAGGTCAGCAGTCCCATCATAATTGCTTGGTTTATGTCAACAGTACTCATGATCCCTAAGTGGTCTTCCATTCCAGCACTGTTCAGGGCCACAGTATTTAAACATCTAACATCAGGCAGGGATGGAGCTATTATAGCCAGTAATGCTAAGGCACAAATAAGATTAAGGTAATAAATATCAGATATCAAAGGAGCTTCAAAACAGCATGTATCAGAGTCATGGAAAGAAAGAATTTTTCTGATTCATCATAAGCTCCAAAGAATAAAAAGCCTTTCTGACCACTTAAATGAAATATTCTGTTTGATCCCCAAATGAACTGTTTTATTTTGAAACTGAGATTTTAAAAAATGCTTTTAATTTTATTTCAAAGTAAGCTGAAAGGCATCTCAAAACAAAATATTGTTTTTGCAAAGAAACACCAAGGTTTAATTTTTGAAAATATTAGAACAAAAGATTTTAATTTTGATGAAATTTCTCCTCAGTTTTATATGTGAAAATAAGTTGGTGAAGTGGCACATTCCTGGAGAGTTTTAGTGTTGACAAATCTAGTGCTGTTTTCATTGGGCAGAGTCCTAGTGAAAAAATATTGTCCACTCTAGCTGGTCCATAATTTCATAAATCAGATGCCATTCCTTCCTTTTCCCAATGAAATTTGTATTTTGAAGGCAAATGCAAAGCTCTCCTTAGGAGGAATACAGCCCTCAGCAGGAAAGGCTTCTAAATACTGCTGTGACCAAACCCAGAATGCAGTGTGAGCTACCAACATTGTATTGATGCTGTGGGAATGGTGCAATTCAAACTAGAGTCTAAAGTAATGTGACAGCTGTCTGTCAATGCAAGGTCATTGAAAATGTTCCATATTCTAAAGTGAGACAGGTAAATCCTCAGCTGCTGTCACCCAAGTTTAGCTAAAGACATGTGGTTTCCTGTTGTCCGTAAAGAGCTGCTGGTGCCACAGGACCTTGGAAGGACAGCACTGCAGCCTTAGATTTGTGACACTCAGTCCTCCTCATGTGTCGCCTGTGGGGACCTTTCTGAGGGGAATGAACCCCAGACTATTCAAGAAATGTAAGATGCTGCAGCATACCTATTTTGTTGTACATAGTTATGCCATTAGCCTCTAAACTATGTCTAATGCAACTTATAAAAAGCTTCAGGATTTGCTCCTTGTGTTTTGGAATTACACTGATTACTCTCCTTGAAATGAAACTCATTTTCATATATGTTGAGTTCTATATTTTCCACAGATTTGGTAGTGGGGGAAAATTATTTTCTTCCAGTGACTTGAAGAACAGAAAGATGCTTCCTAAGCATGGGGTGTCAGACACTGCTTAACTTCAAAAGCCAAGCTGAGGGAGTTACTTAAAAGAAAAAAAAAAAAGAAAAGGAAGTAACTATGACTTCTGTGATTGGTATATACTGTTCTTCATTTGAGACTCTGAAAGAGAAAGTCATACCTACCTCTTCTCTACAGAGGTAATGCTGTCACAGGAATGTTTCATGCCAAGCGTGTGTGTAGGTGTGGATGTTCTACTGGAAGGTTTAGAGGGGAAATTCTGTAGCAATCACACTGATCTTGCAGAGCAACAGCTGCCTTTCAGATTTGTTTCTTTCCCTGGTTCCACTGTGAAATACTTTATCTTGTAATGACTGTAACTTACTTGTATCAGAAATGCCACTGTGAGTAATATGTAGAGACAAATGCTTTTATCAGCTTCTTGACTGAAAGAAATGCACCCTGTGCCATTGGATCCTTTGCCCCATTACAACTCCACCTCTTATCATCCCTTCTGAAAAGATTTGGTTTGGTGCTGGGCAGTCTGAGAGCCACAGCTTTGATCTGTATTTTCTGAATGTGTGCAGAATGAATGACTAAGTACTTACAGGTTACAAAATGGAGGTTAGGGATAATATCCAAATTAGCACACTATGGAGCTTAATTAGCGTTCAGGTGACATTCTCCTGAGATGCTTTAGATGCTCTGGAGAGCTTAGAATGGGTTTGAGCTCTAAATCTTCTCAGGCTGAGGAAGCTCTGGTGCTTAGGTCTTTCCTGAGAGAATGCTAGGCTGATGTTGTCATCATTTCCTCTTCCTTCCTTGTCACCAGAAAGAGACATGTGTGCACCATCCAAGTCACTGCCTCATTTCTGAGTCATGCACTGGTACAGGAGAGTGAGCTGCTGCCTTGGAGAAGGTCACTGCTTTACAGTGCTTGTCTTCGGCAGCTTCAACTGACCACACCGAAGTCTCTCTCTGCTGTGAATTTGACCATTAGAGTTGGATTGCAGTCACACCTGCAGCCATCTGCTTGGTTTTTCAGTGGAGCAGGACCAGGTTTTGTGATGTCGTTGTTGCTCTTTGGGTTAAGCCTCAAGAGACAATTTCCAGGACTGAAGCTGCAATCTGTCATTCATGCCCAGCTTCTAGGTGTGTAAAAGCAAGAAGGAAGGACATACTGAGCCTCCCCAAATCCTCATGTTGGTGTGTCCTTTTTCATCACTGAATATCAAAGTATTCAAAGTTAATCCTGTAACTCTTCCTGCAGGACAAACAAGTCTCTGAGTCAATTGCACACACAGAAAAGAACTTCTTCCCCTCCAAAATAGGGAGGTGCTTTATTGCAGAAACTCTGCTAAACACACACACTTCCAGCAACCCACTGAAATCAGAGAACAATGACAGGGACTATATTTATGGTTTTTTTTTCCCCCTCTTACCTCTTTGGCAAAAGGAGAGTGGGCGGAGACAGACACTTTGGCTCCACATTCACCTAAAAGCCCTTTCAAATGCCCGGCGTGTTGAGCAACACGGAGGCAGCAGTTTCTATCTTCATTTCTGTGTGTTGACAGGGAGACAGGAGAATTTTAACTGGATCAGCTAGTTTCCTGTGGTGAGGCACAGTTTGCATGGGTGTAGAACGAGTGCTGTGGATGCATAGCCATGAATGACGGCTGCCGCAACACAGGGAAACAGCAGCAAACTTGGGCACATTTTCATGTGGATGAGCTGATAGATATTGCTCCAAATCCCAAACTACATCCAAACCTGAGGCCACCACATTAAAGGAGTGTGAAGCTCCTTGTCTGGCTCACACCATCCCATGATGCACAAGAGATCACCTGCATGAGTGGATCTTCAAGGACTTTCCAAGGAAGGAAAAGGATTGTTTGGTGAGATTCCAGCCCAAACCTCTTCTATACAAGGCCTGTGAACAAGGTCTGTAACATGATGTCCTGCCCATTTATGATTTTTGCAACATTTCTCCGCTGAAAGAAGATTAGTATTATTTTTCTTGCTTGGACTGCACAGAGCTGACCTTATAGAATCCTGCACCTGTGAAGAAAAGGTCCAAGCCCAGGAAGTGGATCTGGTCTAGGGGGAATATAAGAAAAACTGGCCCTGAGTGGAAAACTGGAGCTTATGCTTGCTTCTAAGACCAATTTGCCAGGACTGAAATGTTCTGGAGGCAAAGGGATTACACCAGACATGAACCTGTCCTGCTGTGTTTTGTAAAAAATTGGGTGTGTAGAGTACAGCTGCCTTCAGGCATGTTCAGCCTGCAAAACCTGTTAATCCTGGTAGAAAATAGGATTTACTGCCCTCAAATGCACCACAAGAGCTCTTCTCCCATACTAGGTAGTATTTGTGTTATTAAAAGTAATTTCTAGCATTACTTTAAAAAGCACATAAATTGAAAGAAATGCTTTTCCTGCCTCAGAAAACATTGTAGAAAATCTTGACCAATTTAAATATACCAACATACATCCTTGCATGGAGACTGAAATACTGTTGGTGTTTATGACAATTTAAATTTTCCTTAATGATTTTCTCCATCCCTTTTAATGATGCACAAACACCACCAACAGCAAAAGTTCATGCTTCTGCTTTGTGATCATATTAAACTTCTCTATTCCAATCAATGCCAGATGCATCTGTAGATTAAAAGCAGCCTTTAAGCTTTAAATAATATTTCCATCTCTCTTATGACAATTCAGTTGTTTGCATTTTGTTCAGCCAGACATATCACATAGTGTCCCAGATGTAAAATTTGTGCACCTCTTCAAAGTCTGAATATCTGTCAAACTCTTACAACAAAGACCTACTATTGCTTGGAAAGCACTGTGAAAGTGGATAAAACCCCAGATATGAATATCTGACCAGTTAGGCTTTAGCTAGCTTGGTACCCAGCTCCCACATGAGGCTGCTTTCTGATGCTTCACGGTTCTACGGCTGTGAGGTCATCGGGTGCACTTCCCCCAGTGACTCATGGATGCATTTGGACCCGAGGGGAGGAGGTGAAAGGGGAGAAGGGATGTGTGTGTGCGTGGGTACGCGCACAACGCAATCCAAGGCACGTGGTGCAGGGGGTGAAGCAAGGCACGCAGGCTCTGCCGTGCAGTGCCCGAGGAGAGAAGGCTCCCTGGCAGCAGTAGCCAGCCACAGGTGCTCTGGGGAGACATTGCCAAAATGGCCATGATAGCTGGTGCCACACATTGGTCAATAGGTGAGATGCTTAGGGTTATATGCTATAAAGCATCCCTTGAGCCCAAGAGCCCTTGAAAGAGTAAAACCAGCAAGGCCAGACGCAGACATAAGCAACTCCAGGTGGTTATTTTGGGTCCTATGCTTCTGTCCTTGGGTGCCTGTGTCTTGTTTGCCTTGCATCCCTTCTGGAAAGCTGCCTCTCAGTAGCTGCTTTGCAAACTGCTGCCTCCTTCAGCACACTGACAGAAACCAGTGCCTTTGATATGCAGGGATGGAGGTTACCATGGACCAGACAGCACAGGGCAGCTTGCTCCACGCTGGGTTACTCCATACACTCCATCCTGAACGGGAATAAACCTCTCAGGGGAGGATCTTGAGCAGAAGGCTCAGAAGTGAAATCTTTGTTGGAAGAACTGGGATGCTAAACGGGGTATTTGGTGTTGCATAAGTGCCCAGAGATGTGAGTTTTACAAACTTTTACAGGAATTTAAGATCCTGCTTCCAAATATATTAGTTCACCAAAAAGGAAAACAAGGACCAGATTGTCATTGCAAATACAGATAATAGCAATGATCTCAGCTAATTATAGAAGTGATGATCTTGCATTAACACTAGTGGTAAAACTATCCATGATTCAGTGGACCTGAGAAATCACCTCACCAAGACCCAAGTGCAATGCATTTTTAAATGCCAGTGTGTCAGATGCCAGAAACACAGCTGTGTCCTTGTCTACATCCCAGTCAGTAATTTTAACCCAAATGAGATGCCCTATAGTTGCAGCTAAATCTAGCACATGCTTTGAAATGAGGTTGTGCTCTTCCAATTATTTGAATAGTTGTGAAAAATAAATCAATTCAGCTCATTCTCATATGCCAGTTGGCACACAGGACAACAGGACTGGAAAAGTAATTCCAGGGTCACTGATTCTAACTCTGCTTGGCTGCGGGCACCAACTCAAGTTCCTTCATGAAAGGGGAACATCAAAGTGATACACAGCATTTGAGAGAAATTCTCACCAAGGACTTGTAAAATAATATTAATACATCCTTGTCTCCTTTAGCCACTAGCTCATATGGCATCTGCAAACACAGGTGGTAAACAAATCAGATCATTGATTTAGAGTCAGCTTGCAGTTGACTGTGAAATTAACTGTAAACTGCACAGAGATATTTTGGGTAAATTTGTTGCATTTGAGAATACTTAGCTTTCTGTCAATATTTCTATTTCAAAAGTACTCAAAGATGAGTAGATAAAATCTTGTTACTTAAATTACAATGCACTGAACAATAACATATCGCTATCATCATTCTGATATTAGGCTTTAATCATACTTAGCATTTAAAATGGTCAAATAACAATTATTCCATCAATGAATCAATAAAGTTTCTTGAGCAATCTATAGTCAGCAAAGCTGGTGACACCAGTAATAGCCTAAGAACCTGAGATAAAACATGTTTGTCCATAAACATCCATGTTGAAACCTTGGCTTAGTTAGCATTACTAAGTTGCATGCTAGCAGAACAGTTGACTGTGAGAGAAGGTGGCAAGCTATCTTCTCATGGGCAGTCAGTGATGTGTTGAGGTGTGAACACAGGGGGTACTGTACAGGCATGCACTCCCAAGACATCCTCCCTGGCCAGCAGCTCCTGTGCCCTACTGTCACACAGACCAGGCTGCACTGTGTCCGTGGGCCTGGGTGCTGAGGACTCAACATGGCACATGCAGCACATCCCATCACCCTGCACACAGGGGGCCACTGCCAAATGGCCCTGCCTGGGGTCCTGAACACTGTGCAAACAAGTGATCAGGAGTGCTCCAGCATTCCCTGGCAGTGCTGGTCATACTGGGAATATAATTACTTAATTTCCTGCTCACCTGAATGAGTGGTAAGTGGCAGTATGTGTTAAGTACACATGGATATCCTCAACACGTTTGTGTTAGGATACAAATCCACATCCCACATCACTCCTCATACATGAAGGTATACATAGCTGAGCAGTGGGAAGTGCAGTGGCTGCTTCAAAATATGTCTCCTTCCTGAAGCAGGTAACTGAGTATAAAAAGCTGTGGCATGCTGCTGGCACTGGGGAGTAAGAATGTTGGAGATGGCAGGGAGAAAAGGAGAGAGAGAAATAATTTCTTTTTTACAGTCTGCCATCCCCTTCAGTGCAGGAGTTCAGAGGTATTCATGAGAGGGAAAACCAAGCAGTTTTCTCCCTTTCAAAAATTAGCTGGGGGTGTCCATTCTATTGTTAATGATGTTCACATTCCAAAGCTACAGCAGAGTGTAAACCTCAAGAACTGTTGGACTGACCCAGTATCGTTCCAGTGGAAAATGATTGATTAAGTGGACTGTGTTTCAAAGCTTGGAACTGAATATGTTTCAAAATTCTGGGATGTTTTTGAGTAGTGCTATCTATTTATTCTCCTTCTATAGGAAAATTATGTACACCTGGGCTGTTACAGGCCAAATAGTGCAAATGGATTTCAGCAGTATTCCCATCCTCTCTCTGAGGCTGAAGCCACCCTTGAATAGCCCATAGGTCATTCACAGTGCCATCCTCCCACAGGATCTGTATCCTGCTACCCAATGTGACATGGGCTGTGACCCACAGGAGAGGTTTGATTTAGAAAGGCCAGGTCAGCCCTCTCTGTGCTTGGCACTTTCTCCAGTCAGCAGAACAGGGCTGCTCTGCTGTGACTTCTCTGATGTTCCTGATGTTCCAATCACTCTGCTGTAGAAACACAGGCTAAGTGAAAAACCAGCTTGGTCAAGGATTCACCCAGCTGGTCTAGAACTCAACCTCTCTTCCTATGAGAGGCAAGTGAACCTGTACCATGAGCTGGGCAGTGTCAAAGTGCATGGAAATGTAGAGCTGCACACTCTCACCAGAGCCCATCTCACCATCGTGGGCTCCCCATCATGGGATAAGGCATTGGGTTTTATAAGTCCCTGTCTCCTACCTCTGTCACCTGTCTTGAAGGCATTTATGCCTTCCCTCTTGGGATTCAAAAAGAAGGGTGTGTGCACCCTGTGCAAAACAAGGTGAAAATATTAAAAATAGTGGAGTGAGAAGCAGTAAGGAGAGATAAAGCATCCTTTCCCTGGTGGGTTCCATGCTACTGTTTGGAGAAGAGACAAGGCTAGGAACAGTAAAACAATGTTTGATGTTTGTCCTTCTTTGTGATAAAATTTAACAAGGGTTTACACTAATTGTGCTCAGAAAGATTTACACATTTCTCTTTTATTTTGTGACTTATGGCAGGTGTTGTCAGCTTCACAAATCACACTATTAAATTCTACAGCTGTAGTTCTTTCCGATAGCATCATGTTTCAATGTATTTCCATTCCTTTGCATCTCCCTACAGCATGTGACAATGCCCAGGTGTGCCAACAGTGGCTGTTTACTGCTCCTCTGACCTCATTCTGGGAAAGTATCTGTAGAAAATATCTTGGAAGACTGCCCTCCAGAGTTTGCCCTTGAATTTTTCCATCATTACTTATGGCAGTACAACTCCAGTGGCAGCAGGGGCTACTGGTGGCAGCAGGAGTCTGCACTGCCACAGTGTGTCCTGGATTCTGCGAGGTGACAAAAGAGCAGGATGGCTGATGACCTGTTTCCACAAGACTTCTATCAGCACTGTGGAGGCACCTCTGGCCACATCCATGGCATGTTGCAGGGAAGGAAAGAAAAAGTTGGGTGTAGGTTCCTGAAGGCTGCTCTGCATGCACAAGACTGCCTGGTTGCAGGAAGGAATGTCCACATGTTGTAGGCAGTACCTGAGGTGCAAGCCCTGAAGTTGCCCATGGGGCAAAGATGTCCCAGAAGTGCTTGGAAGGAGTGGCCAAATGCCTGAGTGTGCCCAGACTCTCAGCTGTGCAGTCCAGACAGGTGGGATATAAAAGTTTTCTCTGTCAGCAGATGACCTGAGCTGGGCTTTACTTGAGCTCTTTGCTGGTGAGCCTGGGTTAGGTGTGAGCTGTGACATGCCCTGCTGGGTCCCCCATGGCAGCAAGCTGCTTCCAAGCCTGCAACCTCTGCAACCCATGGCCTCCCTTCTCAACATCTGCCTAGACTGCCACTGGCTTTAGTGTCCTAGGCACTTCCTTGTGTGTGGAAATTGGTCCAGCTTTTCTGCTTTGCTGCCTTTTTAGAAAGGTACTAAAGTGAGGGAGTATCTATGTTCCCCAGAGCATTGAGATTTCTCTGATTTTTTCAGTCCCTGTTTTCTCAGTGCATGAGAATCACGTTTTGGGAGTGATGTGTATCATGGCCCTGATTATTTGCATTCATTGCCTAGTTATTTTTATCTGAGTCTGAATTTGTGGGCTAATTACACAGGCACACGCACACAGACAGAAACCACTTTGGCCCATTCCCAGAGATAAAGTAACCTAAAGCATGTATTACCAGCTCACTCAAAGGTTTGTTCTGCCATTTATCTGATAGATCTTAAAAATAAAATGGTTTAATGCACCTTCAAATGAAAATACAGAACCACCATAACAAGGATTTCCATGCTGAAGGCAACCAAATTACAACACATCAAAGTATTTCCTAGTGCAAGTCATGCTACCTCTGGGTGCCCTCTTGAAGCTTCAGATACCACAGCCCTTCTCCACGTGGACACAGACACACCATGTAGCATTTCTCACCCCAAAGTAGGTGTCAATCCCCTCACCTTGCCATGGTCATGCTATTCTCACTCACTGATTGAATTTAAATTGTGATGCTTTTTTGGTTGCATCACTGATACAGCAGTCTCAGGAGGAAAATTTATTCCTGTAACAGACTCTTTAAATTTGGAACACGCCAAGATCTTTCCTGTCTCCAATGGTCTGAGCCATCTTGGATGTCCTCTTTTACCTCATCCCTCCCATACCGCCAAATACCCTTTTAACCTTGTGGGAGCCTGGCAAGAAATCTAAAAGCTTTCTATGAATGACACATTTAGGGGTAAATATTCTCGACCATAACTTTGGAGAAGAGGTTGTAGTGTGGCTGTGGGTGAGCATGGGTGCACCCAGCCAACAGGGAGATGTGACTGGGGAGCTGTGGGGGAATAGAGTGTGTGGATAACATTGCATTTTAATAGCCACTTGTTTGGTAGTAAAACATGAACATGATCTTTGGAAGGTATGAACATTATTTAGAACTTTGACAGGTTTTCTTGCTTTATAAAGGAGAGGAAACTCTGTCAGAAACCCACCCTTCTCTCCACTGTATTAGGTTAGTTGGAAAAGGTGACTAGAAGGCGGAAGTGAGAGTTTTAGGGAAGTACCTTCAGACTTCAGGCACTCCCAAGGAAAAGGGGACAGGGGACTTGGCCCAGATAGGACTGGACATGCTTCATTTCTGGCATGCCACTGATCTGGGTGCACACACTTTATGTGTATTCACCAGAGAAATGACAGAAAATTATGGAGATTTAAGACGCGTTTGCATCACATGTTAAATTACTGTTTTTAAAACTTGTATTATACCAAAAGACCAATGTTTGAGCCTGTTCTTCAGTTAGGCTCTAAGGTGTGCCATGTAAGATTAAATATTTTTCTTTACAAACAGTGCTAAGAAATATGACTCATTTTAATTTTGGAGGCATCTCCACTGATCCATTAAGGATGTTCCAAAAAGGTGGAAATTGAAATGGTGAAAAATTCATCACAAAGAAGAAAGCTTCATTTTTAAAGTAAAAAATTAGATAAGAGTAAGCCATAGTGATCAAGCCTCATGGAAGCAGCTATGAGTGATTTTGTATGTCTGATTCTGCAAGCGCATTTGTCGCCTGTAATGAAAAGACATCAATACTTGTGTATGTAACTTGCTTTTGGAGTGTAGTATCATATATCCATCTATATATCCACACATATGCTAGCTGTGATAGAACTACAAATACCAGCCATAGACTGGCCTATTTTGATCATATTGCATAAATGTTTGTATATATAAAATATTAATATAGCATATTTTTAACACTCTGCACCAAAAAACTTACCATTGCTCTGCCTCTGGATGCTATTTTTGTAAGTTTTGAAGGGTATATCCTCCATGGTTTTGTGTGGCATCATCCAGACAGCATGAACCCATTTGCTTTTCTTACCTGTCCTTTCTCCAGGGCCTGCTGTGGTGGTTGCTAGGGCTCCCCTATCCCCATCTTCCTGGTTTTGCCTTCAGCTTTCTTTTTTTTCTGGAAGTGATCTCTTTTCCTCAGGAAACCAAACATCTCCTGGTTGCATCCAGCTCTCCCGCTGGCAGTGTTGGGGCAGAGATGCTGTCATTGCTGTGGCACAACCAAAATGCTCCTGGAGGTCACTCCTGCAAGGAGTGCACAGCAAAAGGGAGAGGTTTGTGGGAGAACAGAACTCAGTGGATTGGGTGGTCAGGTAATCACTTGGGAAAGAGATATAGGATGTTGTGATAAAACCATCTGTGTGATGTCTAAGCTGTAACACCACAAATGCAAAGCCATACTCATGGCGAATGCAAGTTCAGAGGCATCCTTGGAGAATTTGGGTGTAGGAATGCTGATAATAGCAAAGGAAAAAGTCCTCCCAGATTTTAATTTGCATGATACAATATTTAGTCCATAAAACCTGAGTAAGCTTAATATCTCACATCAGGGTGAAAGGAGTTTGCCTTATCCCCAGTATTAGGAAATGTCAGCACAACTCAGTCTCCTGATAGTGCTGTGACCCTCTGAAAGCATTTTTTATGGTCAGGGTTTGCTTCTACATATCAAATTAACTTCAAAGTAACTTTTCCCCTTTTCTAAAGAACTGAGGCTTTGGGATCAAAAATAAATAAAAGAAGGCAAAATAAAGGATACCAGATCTTAGCACTTCCCAAAGAAAATGAGATTTAGAAGTTTTTATGAGTCGTGGACTCACAGCCTTCCCTTGATCTGTATGTGCACAAAAATAAAAAATGGCATATTGAGCTTAGATTCTCTTAAAAAGGCAAGTCCTTTTGAGAAGGCAGGCCCTACCTTTCCCTTCCTGGGTCAGACTTAATGTACTATTGACACTTAATGCATGGTGCTGGGGACTCTGGACCTATGTTTTCATCTTTTAGTTATGGTTCATTGCCACTTATCTGTATAAATTCTGTATTGCCCAGCCATGAAACATGAGATTTGTAAAAAACAGTGATGGAGACACTACAAATTATGTCTCCCCACTTTCCCAGGCATGTGCTGATACAAACAAGCATGATTGTATCATGCTATTTTGAGTCACAAAATAATGAATATTTTCATGTGAAGATGGCACTAATATATGCAATGTGATTGAGCCAGTGGACTGTGGTAGCAGGATTCATGAATTACAGTGCTCAAAAATAAAAGGAAAGCAAAGGGGTTTTTTTTATCTCATTTGTGTTACCACAAAAGTCCTTTAAAAAACTGGCCTTTACTTCCAGTGATGGGCTAAACTTGAAGAATGAACCAACCCAGGGGCCCATTTAAGGACAAAGCTCCTATCCTTCAGAGCTGTTTTTCATCCCTGTTAGACATATTGTTAGATATTTATATAATGTTATCTAACATTAGACATGTTAGACATACTGGAAATAACCCTCCTGCCTATTTGTTGCCTATTTGTTGGATCTGCTTTCCTGGGATAGTTTGAGAAGCTGTCCTGCACAGGCTCTATACCAAGTAAGTCCTCATGGATAAGATTCACACCCAAGTTAATCAAAAGAAAAGGCTGGAAGGGACTTAGAAGGCCAAGTCAACATTTCCATGCTGTCTTTGAGACACATTTGTCCATTTGGTCCATAAGATTTATTGCAACATCTGCTTCACTGCTTTGCCAACAAACCTCAGTGTTCCACTATCTGCAGTGTTAGATTTTTCTTAAAGTGCTTAGCCTGAGTCTGTCTGGCTACAATTAAAATATGTTGCTGCCTTTTGACACCATAGAAAGACTGATCAGATGTTTCACTTCTTGACAAAGCCCTTGCACATATTTGATGATGTTTCACCTCTGGAGTCCCTAGCTTGACTCTTGATATTTCTTCAGTTCATCCTCAAAGGACTCTTTGGATTGTTTACCTCTGGGATATCTCTGAGAGGTCCTCACTTTCACTGATGTGCAGCAGCCAAACATAAGTGCTTGTTGCACCTGAAACTGCACTAGTGCTTTTTAAAGCAGAAGGATGCCTAGAGATGCCCAGCAAGCTGTACTCCTCAAGAGGGGCATTCTTCAGACACCCAACACGGAGTCAGACTACTTTGCTGCTGTGTGACAGGGTTGACTCATTCAGCCTGTGCTCCATTTTAATGCCTGCCTCATATTTTGAACTGCTCCCTAACCAATTTTATTCCATCTTGTGCTTTTGTTTGATCATGGCTACCTAAATTTAATAGTTTGCATGTGACTCTATTAAATTTTCTTTTTCTTTTTTTTCAGCCAATTTATTCAGCTTGTCAGATCAATTTGTATTCCAGCCTGTCCTCCAATCTGACAGCAATCTCTGCAATATCATAGAATCTGTAGCTGTAGTAAGCATATTTTTTATTTCATGACCCAGCTCACTAAATGGTAAAAACCCAATATGTATATGGGTTGGGAGTGAGCTTTGTGTTTGAGATATCTTTGGACTTTAATGTTGAAACACTAAACTTCCCCTTGGTATGGTACCCAGTTAGTTAGGCACCCTATTTTACAGTATTTTTTTTCCATAGGAGGATTCCTTACAAGGAGATGACAAAAAAATCACTGAGGTCAAGCTGGTCAGTCCTGCAAGACCATGTAAACATACCAGCCTGCTGGCAGTTCTCTGCCCTTTGCCACACCTGTGTGACTACAGTGGGGAAGGCATCACCCAGGCTGCCACAGAGGTCTGAGGTACTCATGACTCAGAAGAGGTTAAGAAAAACTCTTGTTTGTCTAAGGATGTTGGTGGCTGTTCATAATGGCTTGAAAGCCACCTGCTGCAGAGAGACTCTGATGATGGCTAGAGCTTGAGGGGTAGAGCAGAGACCGTGCCTAGCATTGCCTAAAAATACATTTTCATGGCTCATCTGTTAATTGGGTTAATATCCACTTGCAGTGGATAATGAAAGTGGCCATGCTTTGGTCTATTTATCTAAGGCAGGTGCTGAAAACCAAACACCCAGAGAAATCTGAGCACTATCCTCAATTCAGGCACTGATATTTTGCTGTCCCTTCTTTAAAAGTTCCACACCACTTGCATAATGCAAAATGTTATGTGCAAGTTGGTAGTTCTTGCTATGAAAATATGATACCTTGATTTCTATTATGTTTAAGTGGATTTTTCTTTTCTGTAAAACTGTAAGCCAGAAACATGATTGAAAGGCCAGAGTAAAGTAACAAATGTTAATTTCCTTGTATGGTATGTTATATGTTGTGAGTGAAAGCCAGAAATCAGAAGCTTTTCAATTTCACACATAATGATTGCCCTTTGATACTGGCCTGCTTTATTTACAGTATGCTAAAAATTACATTGTGCATACTCATATGATCATAATAAAATGATTGCCTGTAGAAGTGTGAATTCCATTTAGCCTTTACAAAGAAGCACTTAGTGGGCTTTGTACTGCGTGGGCATGACCTTAGAAAAGGCCTATCATTTGACTATGAAAACATGGCTTAGCTCCAGTGCTAACAACATCTCTCTGCTAAAATAACTTTGGTGGGCACAACGACCTATAATTTTTGTAACACCATTGAAAAAAGTCTTTTCCTTACAGTAGTGTTAATTGTGTACAGGACAGATTTTTTTGTATATAATAATAATATTGGTTTGATTAGCTATTTTTAACAAAACTGTGAATTGTGAACAATTTTGAATTGTGAATAATTTTGAATTGTGAATAAATCGTGAACATCTCTGGATGCTTCTTTCAGAGGAGGGTGAAAACACTCAGGCCCCACATTAGCAGCGTTCTGTAATTGATTCTATTACCTCATCATTTTGGTTTTTTATGTGATTCTCAACAAAGCAACAAGAGCCACATCAGTGATATACTATCAAATGGTACAAAAATATGATGATGAGGGAAATATGACCAGTGCGCACTCAGAATTATAACCTGAAAAAGGTGCCAATGGAATAGAAATTATTCCTCTGATCCCATTCCCACTCAGCCTGGTTACAGAGCAATTTAACTCTGAATACCTCAGTAGTAATTCCTGATTTTCACCAGAGTGAATATGGCCCAGGGAATAATATATTTGCCATCAGTTCACACTGACTGTTACCTTTTCTTTATTTCAGCTGGTGTGTATGATGAGACTGACTACTTTCTAGGCTGTATCCTCTAACTTGTGTCATCAGTGATGGCAATAAAATGAGGACTGTAAAATGCAGCCATTCCAGCTGAATTGTGAGTTATGCCTGTATGAGGCTAAGGGCTCATGACATGTATGCATGCTTGCTGCAAACACTACAGAAGAGGTGTTTTTATACCAACTCCAAAGAATTTGGATGAGAGCAAGTGCCTTTTTCACTTTTTGGTTCTGTTTGCCTTGACATAATTCTGCTATCCAAAACCCCAAGGGTAAATATTTCAACAAAGAGAGAGTCTTCAGTGATTAAACTGTCATGAAACAGAGATGAAGCTCATGGGATTGATTGGCTCTCACTGTGCCTTGACGCAGTTGTGGCTTGGATGAGCAGGACTGGTTATGAGTCAATCTGACTAGGATGGGATCATGCCAGAGGTCAGGGGAGCCAGCTAGTTAGAGAAGCACAAACGGCTATTTTCTCATTCAGGTTTTTTTTTTAATGCTGCTGATTTGTGACACTTACTGAATGGAGAAAATGTCCCCAGCACAATCTTCATCATCATGGAGCCTTGTTACTTGGAGTGGTGCTGCTCATCCAATCCTCACCTTCAGCAGGGCCAACGCAAGGACCTGAAGGAACTCTTTGCAGGAGACAGTCACAGCCTGGGGAGCCACCCTGGTCTCCTAGGTTACTTAAGCAGACAGGCCAGGATCTCATTTTAAGGGATTCTTGCATGGCTCCATTACTCAAACAATTGAAAATCAGGGAAAATGTTGGTAAGGGTGTTGTCTGTCATTCCATATTCTGGCTCTGACCTAATTTCTTCTTGTACTTTATTTTATCCATCCTGAAGGAACTGTGTCTCAGCCTCATCAGATAATGTCCTTGTTGAAGCAAAGATGCTTCAACTGCTGACTTTGAGACATCAAAATTCTGTTGAAAAGTGAGGGAACTGTACTGTGGGGATAACTTTTTGTCTCAGTTCACTGAATTCCGTGATTTTTTGACCAGTAAATGATGTCATGAAGCCTGTTGATTCTCCCTAAGGGGTACAATGTGCAAGAAGATTATGGTGATTTCTCTTACAATGGTTTGAAAGGTTCTGGAAAGACTTGCATACTGATATGAAGAGACTGCTTTGAACACAAACACAGATCACAGCAAAGTTTAAAGAAACCTCAAACTTCTGAACTAATAAAGTAAAAATGGAATGATGTGCATATCAATAAAAGCAAGAAACTATGCCCATGTGGCTTGGCTTAGTGGTCTTTCTGTGCTGTGGGAGAATCCTTAAAGAGGAATGAATTAACTTTCTAGCTGGGTTTTGTTAGAGTTTAGAAAGAAAGTCAGCTAGGGCTGACCCAAACTGATGCAGCTTAAATTGAAACTAAGATGTAGCTTCCATAAATCATGTTAGCAGATTACAGTTACAATTGAAAGGTCTTGATTTGTAGGCACCAGATTGTAAATTAGCTACTGAAGTAGAGGGCTGTGAGTTTAAGAACCTGACTGCGAACACCCAACCCATATTATATTTATTTGGCAATAAGCCTCCTTTAATGGACCAAAGAAAACAACACAGCCATGACTGATCAAGTGGAAGAAAAGTAATACAAAACACCCACAAGTTTTATTGCTTCTAGAATATCCTGGAGGGATTAAAGACATGAAAAGTAGGCAAGAGAGTCTGAATCTCCCCTTTCCCTAAACAGTCACCCCTCTGCTGGTGCAATTCCTAGGTTTTGCAGTATTCCTGAAAGCATTTGCTCAAGTTCTTTGGGCAGATTCAGGCACATACACATTTTTTTCCAGCAGTACGTTGCTCCCTTGATTCACTATGGGGGCCCAATTTGAAAGGTTAATGGCGAATGCCATGTTATAATCATCCACTTCTATACCAATTAGCTTTTATGGTTACCTCTGCTTAATATGTGGAGTTCAGCTTTGCATTTAACACACTCTGAAACTACATGTAATTCCTCTCTAAGTTTCCTCTCTTCCCACAATTACTTGGTTTCTTTCAGTACTCCTTCACCATAACATTTATGGTGAAATAAATCTCACACAGTCCAATAGGCTTATGGTACACTCTCTGTTCTAGTAAAGCCTGTTTCCTGTGCTTCAAAAAGCTGCAAACAAATGGCATATTTCTTATGTTGAGAAGAATGAATGTGGAATATCACATTAATCTCTAAGTACAGAACTTCTCAAGCTTCCCGTTTTCACTGGAATTATATGTGGCACGAAAACTTTGGAGAGACTGAAGACTGAAGGTGGTTATCAAACAGTATATAAATAGCTGTTGGGAGCAAATTATATCATGACAGCATCTTGTGATGTACTTTGTGCAGTTAAATGGTCACACTGCAATGCTGCCTAAAGTTAAGGGGGACTTTCTTCTGGAAAATGAAGTTTCTATTAAAAACCCCAAGTGCTTTGAATAATTGCTAACAATAACCTGGACTATAGTACTTCAGTTGTACAGTTCAGGAACATTAAACCTCTTAACCTTTGAGTTGCCTACTTGATTTTAAATGAATATGGTACTTAAGATGATAACAACTGTGCAGCTTCATTCTTTATTAAGGACACACATGATTTCTCCCTCACACATTAACATTCTCATTACAATAATAAAGAATGGCAAAAATACAGGTATCAGAAGATTATTAGTACCTTCTAGACACGGTCTTTTCACAGTTACTATTTCCAGAACTACACCACTCTAATTAGCGTAACAACTATTGCTACATTTGGAGTGTCAACAGTAACATTTGATGACACAGAAACCTTGAAGAGACTCATTTCAGCCATTGTTCTGTCAAGACTTCATTTGAAAAATCTGGTTTATGTCTACTCTTCCCCTGTACTTCTTCTAGACTTTGCAGAGAAAAGTGACAACAATAGCATCCATTCTTGGGGTTAAGGTGAATCCAACTATATATAATGGAAAAAATCTTCTTTCTTCCAGAACACCAATGCACAAACATACTGCATCCAACATGAACCATTCTGATGAGGTTAGATGTGTTTGCATGGTAAAAGATCTCCACATCAAAATGTAGATGCCACATAAAACAAAAGACAGGCCAAGAAGAAAAACATGTTTTGCTAACAACAATAAAGGCAGCTTAGCTTCTAGTAACAGATAAGGTATTTTGTCCAGATTCAGCTAACTCTAAATAGAAAGTGCAACATTCCTGCCACAGGGCTGCATGAATCAAAACTCAAAGAACTTTTGAGAAGGCTGCCCAGCTGGGTTGCCCCAAGCCTCAGCAAGGGGGAGGGATGGAAGGCAAGTCACAGGCACACAATGAGCTCTCAGGGCAGCCAGGCTGTGAGAGTCCATAGAGCGTTGTCAGTGCAGCACCAGTGCAGCTGTGAGAGATGAGATGAGATGAGATGAGATGAGATGAGATGAGATGAGATGAGATGAGATGAGATGAGATGAGATGAGATGAGATGAGATGAGCAGGGCTGAGCTCCCACAAAGGGTTCTGGCTGCCCACGTCCATCTGCATGCCCAGGGCCAAGTGAGTGCAGGAGGCACTGCTTCTGGCCCTCAAATGGGCAGCAGTCTGCAGCAAGGTGCCTCTACCCTATGCTGTAGGATAACCCCAAATCTGAAACACAAGGCAATTTTCTCCAAAATGAAAATAGTTTTCACTTAAAAAGATTAGAGATGTTCTTACCACAAGAAAGATTTGATGAGCACGCACAGACCAGATTAATTACTCTGCTTGCAGCAATTCTGTACATCAAGGTATGGAGGGAGGAAAAGAACCACTTGTACATAAACAGAGTGTAAGAGTTCAGCTCACCCTCAGGACACGATTGACTCTGACATTCTAGGCAACCTTCTCTGAAGGCAGTAGCTGAAGATAGTCTACAAGTGGAAAGAGTCTGATTTTTAACAAAGGATTAAATATTGTTGCATAATCCTCACTGGACAACCTCAATAAACAGGTTCTTTTTGTCTTCAGCTGGATCTCTCCCAGTTTTATCAGCCTCTTTCAAACTTCTTTTCAAACAAACTTTCAAACTTCCTTCAGATCACTGTTCCAGCATTTCAGATATTATCCTTATTTACATGCAGTGGATTTGGACTAGACTCACAAAACATTTACTCACCTAGCACCACTTACCTGCCACCATTTGCATTCCCATTGAGCTGCTTCATATGCCTGGAGGTGCCTATTTTCCTGCCAGAAAAATTCCTAAATATCACCCCTGAACTTGCCAAGGTCATAACAGCGTGAGCCTCCAAGCACCTAAATCACATCTAAGCTCTTTTGGGATTTGCAAACAGTGTTACCCCCTGCTTCCAGGCCTGACCTGACATGCATTTTCAGAGAACACCTTCCAGATCAGGCATCACACAAAGGGCAAAGCTCAGTAAGAAAAATGGTGGTGAATCTCTGGTTCAGAGCATCCATGCAGCATATGTGGAATGAGGTCCCTCCCTTTTGAGCAAGAGGAGCCAGTCTGTTTCACAGGTTCTGGTCTCAAGTAATTTCTGTGGTTGAAGGTATTCCTGCTCTTGAAGATGCCCCAGTGGAAGAGCCAGTCAGGAGGTAATCATGGGGTCAAGTGGGGGGAAAAGTAGGAGAGAAATCAAGTGCAATCAGTATGGATGAAAATTCTAGCAGTGGACTCGCTGCACTGAAGTGAGAGCTACCCTCTTTCTCTGGCTGTTTTGCTCTGAGGGCAGAGGCATGAGAGACAACGCTTAGCAACTCAGAAGTCTGGCAGAAGAGATGGTTGGCCTTCGTTCTCTTTGGAATGGTGAAAGGGGAAAAAAGTTTTCTCTGTCACTTGAGGACAGCTATGTACATTGCTGAGTACTGTCTGAAAGCATCCTCAGTGTCTGAACCCTAACTCAAATTGTATTCTAAGTGGAATGAAGCAAGTTTCCAGAAGCTTAAAAATATCACAGGGCAGATGAAAGGGTCTTGTATGCATGTCGTGACTTCCCCACTACTTTGACTGGATAACTGTCCCACAGATTCTCTGCTTTATTTAATAGATTTGTTGTACTGTGAAAGATGAAAAGACTGAGCTATACCAGAAATGAACTCTGGAATTTAAGTAATAATTATTTTAATATTTATTTAAAAAAAAAATTCAAGAAAGTGCAGATCAATTACAGAACTAGTCAGTGTAAAACAAATTTGCACAATTGGGACAGATTTCATAATGCTTTCTGGACTCAACTAACTGGGAATAGAAATGTTTGAAAATTACTTCCAACCACATTAAAGGTAGTGGCATTTGCATCTGATGTGCTTGGGGAAGATGTCCATTGCTGTATCTCATTACAGGATGTAGGACCTGAGCCACAGTGAGCACTCCACAGCCCCAGATGGAGAAGAGCAAGAGGGGAGCCACAGTCTGCATAAACTGTAGAGATTGTTCATCCTGAGCACATTAACCAAGATTTTTCCAAACCCATCCACTAATGCAATCAGTAGCACCTCTACTGAGGTAGAAATCTCTACTTTGTTTGAGATTCTACTTACACTGAAGTGAATGGAAAAATTCCTATTCTCCTTAGAATATTAAAATTTATTATTAGAATTATTAAAAATATCTACTTGAAAATAGTTATTCTGACTTTGGTCAGAGATGACTCAACAGGTCATGTGGTAAAATTCAAATGTAGCCTAGAAAAGTGAGCAGGTGAAACCATCTTACTGGTGACACTACTATAAAATCTTTCCCAATTTCAACAAGGCTAAAATCTACCTCTTTAATTTGGTATGGATACAACCATGTGACAGGGGCCATGAGAATTTATAATCATAGATGCTGTGACTGAAGGTCATTCAGTCTCTTCTCCAAAATATTAAATGATTTATCCCTTAGTGATACCAGAAAGGAATTACTGCTCATACTGAATTAAATTATCTGACTAAAAAGGCAATGAGAATGTAAGAACGTGCAAGCAACCTTCATCATTTATTTCCAGGTGATTTCCTGAAAGCAGTCACAGCTTGATGCTTTTGTGAGGTCCCATAACTCCATTCTCAGAGAAGATGTATTTAAAGTAATCATCCATTTATGCCATTTATACCTGGCAGATAACTGAACACTAAGCACCATTTTAGATTTGTCTGATAAAAAAAAACCTGAGAGTGGTTTCTGTGAAAATAGGATTTCAATGATATTTTGGGAGAAACACTCTGCTTATACTGTTTCTCTAATTTAGGTGATAAATTTCTGCTAACAGACCATGAAGCAGTCATGTGTGGGGGTTTTGGGTAAGATCCTTTAAACATGGCTGGGGGAGAGGTATCAATTAAAAAACCCTTTTCTCTCATTTTGCACCAAGGTTCCCACACTGCCACAGAAATCAACAGGATTACAGCAGCACAACCAGGAGAGATGCAGTTGTGAATCAGACCTAACAGCCTATTTTAATTCATGTTCAAACTGTGTTAATTGGCAAAAGATAAAACATCCACACTGTTTGTTTTGGTGCTGTAAGGAGTTTGTGTTGAAAACCGTGACTAAATAATAATTAACAGGCTTCAAGTAATCAATCAATAGCATTTCATGAAAATAAATTGTAAACTAGAGTCTTGGACTCAGCTTTAAAGTTGGTTGGTGGGTTTTTTTCTTTTGGTTTGGGTGGGTTTTGTGTTTTTTTAGGGCAGCAGTGGTGCAAAGCTGAAACTAAATCCAGGCTTGCACTTCATTAGCAATTCCTTATTGTGGTTTTACAATGTTAAATTTGTACAAACAGATTAAGTGTGTTTTTTAAGCTGTTCCTAAATAGCCTGGGAACCAAGAATTAAGTGCAGATTCTGCCCAACCCCTCAAAACCCAACACACCCTTCTCCAAGCCCAACACCTGCTGTTAAAAATACATCACACAATGGCTCTGATCTTACCTACCAGCAGATGTGAAGATGCCCAGAGGTCTCTCAGATGTTTGTGTTCCTGGGTCACGTGAGGGCACCAGGAAGGGGAGGGAAAATTATTCTGGAATTCCAGAGGTCACTGCTGGACAAAAATAGTGAAAATTGCAGACATGTAGAGAAAAACAAAAGGTTCAGAAATCTGGAAATTTGGCCAAGAAACTTTCCTGGGGGCAAAGTTTCATCCCTGAATTAAAAAGAGAATAAAGAACAATACAGCAAAGAGATTAAAACATTGTTACCAGGAGAAAAAACCACGATTCTTATGATGGTTTCTAGCCTCAAGCTGAAAATAATTTAAAAGTTCTAGCCAAGTTAAGGGAAGGCAATCCACTCTCCCAAGGTTTCTCTGGGGGAATTCTTTAACACTTCTACCTGCATGTAGCTGGTACATATTCCAGGTTCTAACTAATTATTATCACTAATAATCTGCTTCATGCTTTTGTTTTCAGAAGAATTTTATTTCCAAACCATCTGACTGTTCAGCATTTTCTTTATCTGTACATTTTTAGCCAGGGAAAGCCTAGAATTTGGCCTATTTCACTTGTGTGCTCATCCACATGGTAAACTTTATTCTAGGGAGATTATTCACACCAGACAGCCATTATGCAGAAAAAACTTTGTCCCTCACCCCACGGTGTTATTCACCGCCCCATATTAGCTCCTTGTAGGTCTGCATCATTTTCCTTGTGCAGAGGAAGGTCTCATGCAGTCCATGCCAGAGGAAGCAGTTATTGAAAGGCTCTTGTACACATGTGGAGGGGGATGAAAGCCCGGGCCATGCACGCACAACACATGGCAGCACTAACAGTGCTCAGAGCTTCTCAAAATAATCAACTGAGCTGCAGTGACACAGCAAAATACATCATAATCACATCAATTATGCAATCACTATTTTGTGAAAACAAGCCTCTGGGATTTCTTTTTAAGTAATCAAAGAAATATCAGACGTGAAAACAATGAACCTTCCTATTACAAACGAGTAAGTTTCCGCTGGGGAATGGAGGAAAAAAAAAAAAGATAGAGAAAACTAACCCAGACAGGCTGTAAAAGTGTCTTATTCTGACTTCAAGAATGTGACCAGCTTGTCCTCAGCCCTGGGAGAGGGCAGAGTTGCTCCGTGCCAGCTTGACTATGCCCCTCCCTGTCCTGGGATGCCACCAGTGTGACACTTGGGCTTGGTGGGAGGAGGAAGCAGTACTGGTCCCCACCACCGTGGATTTCACACCCGGCCCTCCTCTGCTGCCTCTCCGCACTGAACGAGCATCAGCTGCTCGTGGCTCCGGCCGGGTGGCCTGGGGAAGAGAGGAGCCTGCATCCTGCATCCCGCATCCCGCATCCCGCATCCCGCATCCCGCATCCCGCATCCCACCCCCAGGGGAGCCGCGGTGCCTCTGGCCGTGCTGCTACCCCACATCCCCGCCCCTCCAGCGGGATTTTGGCATGACACGTGCATTTTGGCAAACGCTTTGGCGTTTGGCGACAGCCCTCACGAAACGCGCGCTGTGTACGCAGAGCCCATCCCGGGCTCCAAAATCCATCCTGCTGCCGGGCTCGTGCGAGGATCCCAGGCCCTCCCGAGCAGGCTGCGCAGGCTGGGGGATGGGATGGGATGGGATGGGATGGGATGGGATGGGATGGGATGGGATGGGATGGGATGGGATGGGATGGGATGGGATGGGATGGGATGGGATGGGATGGGATGGGATGGGATGGGATGGGATGGGATACAGCTGCTGGAGCCGCAGCCGGGATCTGGCAGCAGCTTTGCTTTGGAAGGAACTATAAAGGAACACTTCGCCCTGCAGCTAAAAAGCCTGATAAAAATCTCTGAGCATGTGAATGGTGAGGGGAAAAAAGGGTCAGCTCAGTTCTCTCCCTTCGCTATTTGCCTTGCTGTTGGATTCTCAGCTCCCCCCTGGTGCCCGTGGCCGCTCCGTGGGGCAGCTGGGTGTTCTTCCCTCTTGTCTCCTGGTCCAGGGCAGACTCCGCTGGGAGCAGCCGGCCGGGAGCGCCTGAGGAGCCGCCGCGGCAGCGCCCAGGGCTGTCCACAGCCTCTGTCCCACCTCGGCGGCCGAAGGAGCGGCGTGTCCCAGGCACAAGGCAGGGATGGGGCAGGAGCCGTGTGCGGCTGAGGGTGCCGGCCCTGGGCTCCCACCCCACGGTGCACGCCGGGGTAATCCGGCCCCTCGGGGAAGGGATCTGGGAGCAGCGGGAGCGGGGCCCAGCCTCGCTGACTTCAAGCGTGAATAATTGGGCTTTAATGTGGCTGGAAGGTGGGAGGGGTGAAGGCGGCAAACACACCACCTTTTCGCTCGGGGCCAGGGCACGGACGGCTGCTGGTTCCTACCCTTTCCCTCCAGCCCTCCTTTCAACCTGGCTCTGGGGAGGCAGCCCTTCCCCAAACCTTGCAAAAGGCTTTGAGCTCAGAGGAATCTCATAAACTTGTTCCCCTAGTGCTCCCTAGGTCTCGATCCCATCCCATCCCATCCCATCCCATCCCATCCCATCCCATCCCATCCCATCCCATCCCATCCCATCCCATCCCATCCCATCCCATCCCATCTCATCCCACAGAGATGTTCTCTTTGGGTTCCTCCAACGTGTGACCCTGTGAGGTCTGAAGGATTCTCTTACTTACTGCCATTACATTTCACTGGGGGATTGGGTGCTTCTGGCCAGCAAAACCTCTCTCTCCCCTCTCTGAGGAGAGGAAATATCTACAATGCTCCTGATGTACTTAAGGCACATGGTGATGGATGATGACCCCTGTCACCATCATTTGCAGCGCCCCTACTCTGCTGGGGTGCTTGTTTATGCAAACCAGGGCAAGTTCTTCACAGCAATGTTAAATCTGGGCAAGTGAGATATCCAAGTTTTACAAAGATTAGGGGTTGAAAAAAAAGAGTTGTCTGTTCTATTAACTCAAGTAGATGTATTAAGGTGGTGGAAACCTGCCCAATCAGCTTTGCCACCAGAGGAAGCTACTCCATGCAGCTACCCCTTCCAGTAGAGCTTGTTCCTGTGAAACCCATGATTAGTGACATGAGCAAACACTTTGACTTCATGTTAAATGTTCCACCTGAAGAGTCTTCCAGTCAAGTACAACGAAAAGATTTCATATTGCACTCCCACCAATGCTTCCTCTCCCTCTGCTTCCAGCCTAGCTGCTTCTATTCCTCACTTTTATTTTCATTTGTTCCTCTCATTTTCTTTCACTCTGTGTGTTGCCACACTTACTTATCTCCCTTTTCCACAGATAAACTATGAAGACTTGGCCCTATGGATTCCAGTGTATTAACTGGCTACCCAAAGGCAGGCAAACTAATACACAGAAGCCCGCTTATCTCAGAGTTTTTTTACTTACACTTCCCTACAAATCCAATTATTAGACTGCTTTGTTGTGAAATATTTTCAATGTGTCTACATTTCCTCAGCTCTGAAGCATGATGTTGGGGGGGGGGGGGCACATGAAGAGGTGGTTTATCACGTTGAGTTTTCTTGAATATGAGTTTCAAGACTTTTCATCCTTGCTATGGAGTAGGGTGCAAGAAATCTCCTAGTAATTATCTCTTTAGACTGTGTTCAAATGCAATAATAAATAAAATAATAATAATAAAAAAATAAATGCATTAAATACAATAATACATTAAATAATAAACACACGGCTTAATTCTGTATGTGGAGGGCACTCCAGATGGGTGATAAGCATAAACCACTGCTGCTGATTCCAGTGGAATGCTTTGCATACTCAAACCTGCACAGGACACATCCTAATCACATGTAAAGTAAAAACTATTATATGTGAGGGAATCAGTCCTTCCTAAACATTTCCTATAAAAACTTACTGAAACAGCAAATCAAATGCACCTTTGACTAACACCTAATAGCAATTCAGAGCTTTTGAGTTATGGTTTTGAAGTAGAAAAAATAGAAAGCTGATTTTACAGAATGGAGGAGAAACGAGACGTATTGTACACAGCACACAATGTGAAGGCCAGGTAATGTATTCAGGTAGACTGAAAGGAAAGGAAAATGAGTGCCTTATATACAGATGCTTCTCATCGTTATTTCATTTACTGTAATTCTGTGTATATGCAGTCATATTTCTGCAGTTCAAACTTAGAGTAACTCTAAAGAAAATGACAATAGGTTAAAATGCAATTATTAAAAGAACTGGTTCTACAGTTTGCACCCAGTATTAAGTGCTCTGAAATATCTAGATATCCAAAGAAGCAGGGGGACAAACTATAAAAAGTTTCTGGCAAATAGTCTGGAATTTATCTGTCAACTTTCAGTTTCTGGAAATTCTGTTTCTGATTTCAATAACAGTAGAAAACAAACAAATATGAAAGCCCCACCTCCCAGCCTGATGCATACTTGTAGAGCAGGGTTAAAGGAGCAGGTAGGGCATTGGATTAAGACTCAGAAGACCTAGGAGGCAATTTCAGCTCTGTACCAAACTTCCTTAATACCAGTGAAGAAACCCTTTAACCCCACTCTGTCTCACTTCTGCATCAGTAACACAGTCTGGACTGCAAAATTTCTGTGCTGACTTTCTTTTGTAAGCAAACTTCTCCATGTCCACTAAACATCCATCAATATCAAACAGAGTTGCCAGGTACTAGTGCAAAGATAGCTCAGATTTTGCATGCACACATACTTGGCACAAAGAAAATGCTAGTGCAGGTGTAGAGCATGGGAGATGCAAACATTGGGATGCAGATTCTGTTGTCTTCCTAGTACAGCACGTGTGCAGTTATTCTACGTGATTCACTGCAGCAACCTCTTCACTCTGATTCAGCCTGAAAAAGCCCTGAAAAAGAAAATTTCATGCTCAGTGTTAAAATAGTGTCAATGATGCAATTTAAAACGTGTAAAGGCATCGGAGAGTCTTAACCAACACTTTTCCAACACAATAAAAATAGAGAGAAGACAGAGTGGACCAGATTCAACAGATTATTTTTTTTTCCTGTGGTCTTTTTAGAGAAGAAAAGGGCAAGGAGGGGGAGAAAGAAAGGTCCAAGTTGAATAAATGTAAATGTATGAATGAGACAGTTCTAAGCATACCCAGGTGTCTTGCCAGCTCACTGCAGAGAGGTCACAGAGAAATAGAATGTCTAATCATTGGAATAAACACAGCTGTGCATACTTACATTTTCCATACCTATTTTGCTAGTGGGGAAAAAAAAAAAAATCATTCCTCAGATCAGAAGACCTTTTCCCAGCCACTTCTACCTTCTTTTTCTTTTTCTTTTTCTTTTTCTTTTTCTTTTTCTTTTTCTTTTTCTTTTTCTTTTTCTTTTTCTTTTTCTTTTTCTTTTTCTTTTTCTTTTTCTTTTTCCTTAAGAAGTGTTTGGGGGTTTAATTTTTAAAAAAATTTATTATTTTTTATTTTTTTGGCAAAAAGCATTAAGCTCTCCTTACTCCAATTGGTTGTCCTCTTTCAGATGATTATTAGCATTTGGAATGTTTTTGCCTTCCAAATATCTTTGGTATTAAATTGTACAGAATTGAGTGAAGACAATTTTTTCAGCATGGGATTTAACACTTGTGGAATTTTGAGGTAGAGAAAAAGGAGACTAAAAGGATTTTTGGACAGCAAATGCAAAACTGGAGGATTTTGTTTAAATAGAGGCCAATGGCAAAAAAGAGCAAAACTAAATTTGCTCAATGCAAGACACACAAAATTCAGCAGGAGCAACTGAGAGTTATAATTTTAAAAAATTTCTACAAGCTGGAGAACAATATTTGAAAACCTTTGAATTAATAATTAATATTTTGAATAAATATGTTGCTTCAAGATTTTGTGTAAATCAAATGTGAACTAAGAAATCTGACTGTAAAAAACCAAACGTGCCTTTGGATAAATCAGCTGGTCAAATAACAGATATTACATCTCCCTGGAAACCTTACCCCACTTGTACTTGCTTTTAAGGAATTCATTGTCACAGCATTTTGCAGAGAATTTATGACAGAGTAGAAAGGTTCCTTGCAAATTTAATTTGAATAACTGAAACTATTCTTGAAAGGTGGCCAGAAACCTGCTTTTAGCATGTCATTTGAAAACAAGGGGCTCTGCCACCAATTACTCTTGCAGTTACATGCAAAGTACATATGGATAAAACTTACAGATACTGTTCTGTTCTTGAGAATTGTAGAAACTGCTATCTTCATTTCCATAAGTATTCCACATTTTTCTCTGATTACTTTTGTTTTATAACTTGACCAAAATATTGCTTCAAGCTGAAAATTTCTTTTAATTTATAGGATGGGGGAAGGAGCTCTGTTCTTTTATTAAAACAATCTTGAGTCCGTCATGGCTCCAAAAAAATTTTGTAAAATGAGATTTTACTGTTGTTTTAAGAATGTGATACGTTTGCTACTTTGGCGATGGAGTGAGTGAATGCATTTTCAGGGCTTGATGGTTGTCTGAAGTCTGATAATTTTCAGCCTCCCTGAACAGCTATTTTGTCTGCAGCAGGCAAATGTTCTTCGTGACACTGGTCCCACCCAGCTGAGAAACCATCACCCCTTTCCCAACCCACGGGATCTCTGTGCAGGCTGCTCTGCAGGCACAGAGAAGCAACTGAGTAAGAGGGAAAACTGGCACACTCAGCTCCCCTTGAAGCTGGACCTGGCTGACCTGCTACCTCTTTTGGTGTAGCAGACATTAATCAAGACAGCAGGATTAGATGGGAGCAATTTTGTTGATGTGGCTTTCCATCTCTGGAAGTGCCCTTAGAGCTCTTTCCTGGGGCAGAGGTGGGCATGGAAGAGAGATGTGTTGGACACAGGAGATCCAGGCAGAAACCTCAACTGAACTTTGTAGCAAAATCAAATTATTTTTTTTTTTCCGTAGGAGAAGTGGAAACAAAATGGACAAGCGACAGAGTGAGATCATTATGGCTAATTCTCTTCTAAATATCCCGGCCAATTCAGATAATGTTATAGCAAGGGCCATATTGAAACAATTTTTAAGTAACATTTCCCACCTGCTTCTGCACAACCTTATCACTGTTTTTCCAACACAAGAGAGCAAAACTTCTACCAGGCCGTCAAGCAGTGCACAGGGATTGCAATGTGCTCCAACAGCAGATCCCTTGAGCACTCTCAGCAAGTGAAGAGCTCTGCTTTGCCATTTGAGGTAGAGCTTCATAGCTGTGCCCTACACAAGTTTTAAAAAACATTTTTAAAAACCACGCTGCTGGCAAAAAAACCACATGAAATGAAAACATCTCTTTAAAATGTATTTTTAAACAGTTTCCTCACACAGTGGAGTCCATTGAATGTACAAATAGCTAGTTGTAAGTAACTGGGAGACTGAAGGCTCTGGAGCAGATCAACAGCTCACAGGCAGGGGATATCCAAAGCCAAACTTTCATTAGGTGCCTTTAAAAATTTGCTAATTTGCAAACTAGAGACAACTTGGTCATATCAATGGCCCAATGCAGCTGGAAGTCTAATTTGAGTCTGCTCCTTAGTGAGAACAGGTCCAAAGACTTTTCCATCATAGCAAGGGAGGATGAGGTGGGTGCTGAACTTCCTGAAACACTGAGACCAGGAGAGAGCTCAGGAGAGCAGCAAGAAGATATCTGTGCAGCTTGCCATGCGGGGCAAGCCTAAAGGACTAGGGAAGTTCAGGCTGGTGAAAAGCTGAGGGGAGTAAGAAAATATATCTAGATGTAGAAAGGAAGGGAGGGACCAATTAATCGCATTAATCTACAGGCCCTGAAGAATAAGTAATAGAGTTATAATTACAAGTGTTACAATAACATGCAAAACATACTCTGTTACAAAGACTAAGGGGGTAAAATATTGTCAGGGCATGGGACAAAAGTGCACAGGGCTTGATTTATTTTCCAGCTCTGCTGTAGATTTCAATGTTGTCTTCAGTGATTTCATAATTGAAGGAGGTTCCAGGAGGATCAGTGAATTAGTACTGACGTATACAAGTCTCATAGAAATTGAGATTGAGTTTCAGTCAGATTCAGTTTTATGCCCATATAACCACAACTACAAAAACTCCTTGTTATTTCTTTACAATAAAGGCCATATAAAAAAGACACATTATCAGATAAACCACTTCTTGTGTACAACCTATTCACAAGTCATTCCCAGAAAGACAGCATTATCTAGGGTTATTAGGTAATTTTTGATTCTCTGACTTAGCAGCCAAGACTAAAGAACAGTTTAAATGATGTTCTAAAATATATCAGTTCTATATAAAACAAAAAAATATTTTGCTTTGCTCAGTATGAAAAATTATTTTGGTCACTTCTAAAAGAAGTGCATGAGACTAAACTTGCAGGGAGGGAGAAGGAGCCAACGTTTTTAGCTGTGGAACTCCTTATCTCCAAGGCTCCAGCATCCCAAGGCAAAGAAGCTGCCAATTTTTCTTACTGGCACAGTTCCACTTTTTATGTTTGTGTTTAGACATTTTTGCTTAGGGTAAGGTGTTCCACCTTTGGGATCAGTGCTCTCCCCACCAGTCTTGGGACACGTGTCCACCTGCCACTCCGTCTGGTTACGTGGTGTGGCAGCATCCCACGCAAAAAGCAGTATCAGCAGAAAGCTGTGCCAGAGCCCCTACTTGGAAACACAATGCCACTGTGCCAGAGACAAGCCAGGGATTGGCACAGTGTTACCCTCTCAGGCAGATATGAACTTGAGCTCCATTCAGCTCATAAGAGTGTGCTGGCTGTTGACTAAAAGGGGAACAAGATTGTCCCCCTCTATTTAGGTTGTCTGGCAAAGCTAGTTTTCCTACTTCCAAATGTCATTTTACTGAAATTGTTCATCGAGCTGATCTATCCAGCTGGAATTAGCTAGTAGAATCATTCTCCAGCCAAAGTCAGGGATGCTGATTTATTTTGCCCAATGATTGAAAATCAGCAAAAGTAAGGAATATCACAGTTCATTATCATTAGAAGTTATACATGCAACTTAGAGAAAAGGCTATAGAACAGAAAGAGGAGTTCTTTTAACAAGGTCAGATAGGAATAGATAGGGGTAGTCTCAGTGACTTCTAGCCTATGTACCCCCAGTGTTCCATTAGGGCCTTAACACTCCCAACAGCAGACAAGATAAAAATCAAGAGTGTGACTGTGACCATGACCAGCTTTACTCTTAGCATGGCATTTGATGTATCACACTGAAGGCCTTCTATGAACAGGAATTCACTGGAAAAGTCAGCTCTGGTTTCATTTATACATTGAATTAGTTGAAGATTATTGCGTGATTATTCATTTTCCATTCATTCTCTGGACTCTCACTATCGATTTAACTTGAGTGACTTTGAATGAGTTTGAGCCCTATTGAAATGGATCATGCATAGATAAGAACATCAGCACACAGGCTCACACTTAAATTACAGTGTGAGTTAAAATCTGGCTTGTTGTTCTGTTTTCAGGATGAATGCAAACAAAATCATTTGATGCACCATGGAACCCTGGAATTGTTAATTCCCCTGATGGCCTGTTGGCTCTATAGGCAATGCTCTAACTGCCAACAAGAAGTGAGTTGGAAATAAATAAAGATACATGCTTTGGGGATTTCAGCTAATTCCAGCCAGTCTGTGGAGATGACAGAAGAACTTTGAAACCTCTGATCTCTTAAGAAACTGGTTATAGCCATACCTAATGGAAAAGGAACATGGTCGAATTGCTCCGTGTTGTGGCCCCAAACTGAGCAGGCTATTATGAAACACCATTCACTGTTGCTCAGCGGGTGTTTCAGGGCATGACTGATCCTGAGTTTACTGGTATGGTTTGGATAAATCTGAATGACCTGAAGTAGCTTGATCCTACTTCCTGGCCAATTTGCACTATGGATCTGGTGCAGTGCAGAGGCTGTCTTGGACACTTGTCATGGCAGTATCCAGTAGACAACTGCTGGCCCCAAACTGGAGTGAGTCACTACAGAAGTTGTGCCTGAGTCATCTTCCAATTACTGAGGAAATGGTTTTATCCAGGAAATAACCTACACTATCAAGCCCTTTTCATGAAAGAGGCTTTCCTCAGTGTCATTCATAGAAAACCATTCAAACCCACTCTTAAGGCCAGGATGGGTTAATTTCTTGGAAAGTAAGATTATGGCATTGCACGGAGAGCTTGCAGGCTCAGGAACACAGATTTTCTAGTAGAGTTACCAAGCAGGGCATGAAGATGTGAAATGCTAAGCAGGGAAGAATTGCAACAGAGGGTGTCCCATAGTGAGGGGTCTGAAATCCTGCCAGCTGTCAGGGAGGGATTAGTGTAATGCAGGCTAACTATCCCCTCTGAATGACCAAGCAGAGAGAAACCTTACCACTCTACACTCTTACCTCTGCCAGTCCCATAGCCAGAGCAGAGGGCAGCTTGTCCTCCAGTATCCTGGCACTTCCAAGACTGCTTCTGTTCCCTGCCTAGAAGGGATGCAGCATTTACTGTGAAGAAGATGGACAATACAAAATACGAAATAAAGGAAATTTCTCTGGGGAAAAGGAATGATCAATGAAACTGTTGCTCCTGTGGTGCAGCTGCTGGATCCTGTGGGATATCGATGAACAGCCCTTTATGGATTAGAAGAAAGAACCAGCACTGCTGTTATCAAGATAAAACTATTCAGGTGTGAATTTACCATTCCGTTAAGATATAAAAAACTCCTGACAGCAACTTCTGAGCACATCCTATTCTTCTTCCCTCCTCAGAACTGTGGTAGTAAAACAGTTTATTGATTTCTGCTAAGAAATCAAATGTTGTTATAACTCTGAAGGGTGTCCAGTTACAGAGAAAATCGGTGGTAATCGGAAGCTTCGTGCAGACCTCGCATGACCCTGCTCATTCCAGCACAGAAAACTGTTTTTGTCTCTGTTCGAAAGAAACCAGACAAACCCTGTGAGGTTACTTATAATCCTGACACCACTCTCAGATTTGCCATATGCTGGGAACATGCCTTCTTGCCTATTTACAGTATAGAGCTGAAGGACTTTGTTACAGCCCTGATATTTGGCATATCTTAAGCCTATTTAGAACATCAACACCATCAATCACTTGGTACGGGGCCGAGCAGCTGGATGAACCTTGGCTATCATGTGAAGGCTACTTGTCATCTGGGCAAGTCTGTTTGGCGCATAACGCTCCAGTCCCAGAACAATTTTCCCTCTCCAAAAATATTCTCTTTGATTCAGGAAGCACGTGATTAATAACAAACAAGGGTTTAAAGATGGAGGTCAAGGCTGAAACCTTAACCAAACAAGTGCATTTCTTATTAATGTTTGCCTCAGTCTTCAGATATTCCCTTGAAGAGCACCCTTGGTGGAGAAACACAAAACTGTTTCTAAATAGCAAGAGGTTTGAGAGATCTGCTTGGCCATTGCCACCACAGAGGTTTGTCTATTTGTACAAATTGGTAGCCAGACAAGAAATCACTAGCAGGAACCCACATTTAGGATGAACTGTGCACACATCACTTTCCCATTCTCATCGAGACAAGTAATACTCAGCACGTCTGACATTTAGGCAATTAGCTCTCTCTTTAAAATAAGAAATATTAGCTGACATATCTTAACCATCTGTGTGAGCCAAAATAAGAGCATGGGAGTTTACATAAACAGTCTTAGTGTGTTTAACAAGCATGTAGCTAATGATTTAATTTTTTTAATCCTCAACAATAGGGACTACTGGATATAAGCAAGTGCTGCATCATTTATGCCTGTGCTGTTAATGAAAGACTAGTAATTAGTGGATGACTAAACTTCAGAGGAACATGTTGCTTCAATAGAATGGTGTTGTAAAAGACAGATTCTCCCCAGCCATCTGCAGAGCCAGAAGGAAAAGGGAAGAGAAAAATATTTTGAAAGTTTGCCTTATCAATTAAAGTATTTTGTTCATATCTTCAGCACCTTTCAAACTTCTCTTCACCACTTATCTCCCCATCTTTCCTGTATTTGTTAGTTACCTAATCTGGTTTAGAGTGTAAATAGAGACGTTTTGTGTCACTGTATTTTTATAAACAGATTCCAACATAAGACAGTGTAACCTAACATCTGAATTGCTGTGAGATTTGCTGGGTACAAGGCGTGGGCAATGCTTGCGCTTACAGGGATGACCCTGTTAAGCAGTGACAATGCATGCAACAACCAAATTTGTTAGCACTCATTGTTACTAAAGCAGGGTGAGTGACCTTGTCATATTTAACAGTTCTGAGCAGACACAGCAGTGGAGATCCTGAGGGCAAAACCAGAATTTCCATTAGCGTTGTAACAATATACTGACATAATTAACCCCTTTTCCACTTCCAGTGGTTTAAATAACGGCATAGTCCAGCTGGCAAACTCCCGATGCTTGGAACTTGTGCAGCCAGGATTTGAACAAACAAAAACCAAAACAGAAGTTGTAAGTGTTCTGTCTCGTTTCTGAACAAGTGCAGCATTCAGAGGGGAGTGTGGCTTTAGCCTGAGAGCAGTCATGCTACCATGGATGCAACCACCTCCATCTGCCAGCACTGTTAGAACAGCAGCAGCAGACTCAAAGGGTGAAAGTAATGGCAAGAAGCAACCCAAGGATTTGGCAAAAAATGCTCATTTCTAACCACTTTTCAAATGGAGCTGAAAACCCTAGGGACTGAAGAGTGAAATATCTTGTTTACAGTTAAATTCCTGATCCACGTAACTAAGCAACACAGCACTGTGGCTCCATAAAATGGAAGCAAAGTTAATTTTTTAACAATGCCACATTACCTTTGTACATCTTGTTCCTGCTCTCCCTCAGGGTCTTACATGAATGAATCAGAAAATTGCTCCCTTATGTTAGGCTTGTGTCTGCACCTGCATTAAATTCATGTCAGAGAGGGGTGGAGGAGGCAAATGTTGGGAGCACCAATAGCATGGTACTCCTGCATTTCAACTCACAGCCTGTCCAACATGACAATTGCCTTTAATAGCTGTTCAAGGCACTACAAGAAATGAGCCTTGCACCACTGGTGGTCCCTTCAGATTAAAATAAAAAAATAAAAAAAAGACTAAAACCAATCTGTGATCTTATTTAGTTTAATGCCTGTCTCCCATATGGCTGGTCATCTCCCTGCAACCAGTCAGGGCAGCAGAATCTGTGCAGAGGAGAATGAATTATGTTTTTAACATCTTTGTAAATAGAAGCACTTTCTGTGCACCAGGCTAATATTTTTGATGGTAGAAAACTGGAGTTTCAAGCCATTGTATCTGGGGCCTGTCGGTGTCTCAGTGCTGGATTCCTGGACCAATGCCCACAGCCCTGGTCTGGCTTTGGGCCAAACCCAGAGCTGAGAGGGACTGTTCTCTGGTTCTGGTTTTGGATGTCGCTTCCATGATTTTGGCACAGGCGAATCAGAATGCAAGCTCAGCCTTGAACCCCAGCATTAGGCTAAACCTAATATGAAACTTCAGCCTGCTTCACATTATTCCTGCTGGTTAATTCCAGCTGTTAAACTTCTCCCCCCACTACTGAGCCAGAGAGTTGTTTTGTTGACAAATTTGCCATGCATTTCAAGGAAAGCAGAACTTGGCCAAGGCTTTGGGCTTATATATTTTTTTTTCCACTGCAGGAAATGGAAGTGTTGGCAAAAATATTCACCGTTGTTTAGGATAAGAGAGTGTTTGGACATATCCAGTTTTAAGCGGTCTGCTTAGTCTGATACTCTTGATATATGAGACAGCAAAGAAATATGTCTAGGAGTCTTGGAATGAGGCATCTTTTTTATAAGATGAGTGAAATACACACGAGGATGAAATATTACTTGCATATTACCACCAAAGCTGGTCAAAATTCACTCAATTGACTCCAGATGTGGGTTTCTTCAGCAATTTTAAAGTTAGCACTACTGTAACTAGGTGTGAGGCCAAGGCAAACTACTCTAGTGCTTTATAGCACTTGGAAGCTACAGTAGTCAAATCAAAATAAGTTACAAGAGAATCAGTTTCTTTAAGCTTAACAGCAGGAAGGATTTAATATACTGAATACAGCCAACCCATCTTCATTTGAAGGAACATAAAATAAATCCTTACCACATTTGTGACTTATTATTTGCATAAAGGACCCAGTTCAAGAGGCAGGTCCTACTCATGCAAGTAGGGCCCTACAAGTCCTTACTATTTTATTTTATTTTATTTTATTTTATTTTATTTTATTTTATTTTATTTTATTTTATTTTATTTTATTTCCATGAGATTACAACTATGCTTAAGGTGACCATGCACATCCATGCTCTGCAGATGCAAGTCAGTCATCTGAATATTCAAAGCTACTTTTCAGCACATATTAAGTGCTTAATGAAAGATACTATTTCTACTTTTTTTTCCTCTTTTCTTCTGCCTGCTTATTCTCCTTGCAATTAGGTACTCTGTGTAAAAAGTTTCACCAAGGAATCTACTGCAGCTCTCACCAGCAAGATGTTTCACTCATCCTACAGTGATGGCACTGAGTCTTTTAGCATCTTATCTATTCTCAATTTGGCTTTTCCCACTGCAAGGCTGGTTAGAACTTACTCTAAAACCCCCAGGTCCTGGAGCAAAGAGGTTGCCACCTTTTCTGAAGTTGATTTTGTCTGCTTTTTTATTAATTTTAATACAGGAGGGCCCTTGGAAATATGATCCCACGGTACCCTAAAAATAAAAAACTGGAAGAGAAAATGATTCAATTTAAAGTAAGAACCTTGATCTGTGCAAACCAGCCTCCTGACTTTTAATGCTGGCCATATTGCAGTCAGGCTAGCTGGAATGACAGACATGCTCTACTTTTACCATGGAAAAACTTCCCCTGACTGCAAAGAAAGAAGTAAGATTTGCCACAAAATTGCACAGCAACCTAAGTGTTTAAGACTTTCTCTAAACCACTCAAAACCATCTCCTGTCTGTCTGACATTTCCACAGTGGGCATTTTGCAAGAGGATACTTTTAATATATAATTTAAGGTGGTCAGGTTTAAGTCCCTTTTACTATATGTCAGATAGTAAAGGTTTAAAAATAAAACCTGAGGTCATTTAGGGGTTTTGGCTGACCTTCTGTTGTAATAGTTTTATCAGAAAACTGCCTTAATATGTGTTGGTGATGTAAGGATAAATCTTCAGGTGGTAAAAATCTGTTTGTAGCTCCATGCATGGCAGGGGTCTTTGCCAAGACACAAATTTCCCCTGATGATTTTAGAACTCTTTAGTTCTTTAATAAAACATCACTTTGATAAAGGTTTAGCAGAGATGTGCGTAGCAGAGAAAAGAAAAAAATGACACTAAAATAGGAGAAAATACTTTACACTTAAGAACCCTTGGCATGCTACACAGTACTATTTGATTAAGTGAAGTTGTAATACAAAGACAAGGATTAATCACACAAAAGAGCAACATAATTAACTGCAAAAGCTAAGGCAGAATTTCAAGAAAGAATGCATCCTCTCATTTAGCTTAGAAAAATACAATTAGTAATTATTACTGATTTCCTGGAGAAAGTCCAGAACAGAATTCAAAATATCTTGAGTCACAGGGAAGTTCATGAGTCCATAGGGACAGACATGCTGGGCTGAGAAAAGCTTATATTTGTTCAGCAAACTTCTTGTTTTTAAAATGATCTGTGCTGAATTACATATCAGGACATTCATGACTGGGTCTATGCCAGGACTGGGGAACTCTTATTTTTAAATGCCCATTATCTATTTTAAATAGAAAGTAAATCGGATTTCTGCCTGAAAATTTTGTAAGAGCTGCTGTTACAGGTAATACTTAAAGGTCATTGTTACCCAGAAAAATCGTTACAAGCAATCAGAAAAGCCATGAGCAGATCAATTTTATCTAAATTATTTTAGATCACATGGGGCAAATTGACGCATTTCAGAGGAACAATATCCTTTAAAAATCTATCTACCTGGGAATATCTGATCAGCCTTCACATTTGTTCCAGGCTGCATACACACGAGTTCTGTTCAGCCAGAGGCACCAAAGCAAAACTTGTAATTGATGTTACCCATGCAGGGGGCTCGTTTCATTCCTCCTTTCCCAGGAGAGAAACAGCTCCTGCACAGAAGCTGCTGCCCCTGCAGGGATGTGGGAGGATGCCACAAACACAGAATCACCACACATCTGAAATGCACCCTTTTAAAGACAAAACTCTCCCACAAAACCATTTGGCTCCCTTATCTCTGCACTCGCTTGCAGTCTTTACTTCCACAGGGTGTATTCAGCAGCCCCTGGGATCAGCAGACAGTTTTCCAGTCGATTTTGATAGGAATTGAATCATACCATAATGACATACCTGAGGATGACCAGAAAATCATCCAGCCTAGCATCTCAGACTAATGCAAAATGCTCAGGATGAGGAATTGGTGTCTACGGAAATTAGTGGGAAAATATTAATTGACGTCAGGTAAGAATCTGGTCAGGCAGTTTCCATGTGCATGGAATATGCCTACAGAACCACACTGGTGTAAACACCAACAGATTCAGATAAAAAAAACAGTTAGTCTGGGAACACCAAGATTGCAGTGAAATGAAGCTATTACCTGGACTTTCCAGCCAAGCTGCAAGCGAGTTAGCTTTCAGGCTTGCTTCAGACATTACCTTCAAAGGCACTCTCAGACAATTCTGTTTCTAATTGTGTATCTCTATTACACTATTAAAAAGAAATCAGTTCCAAACTTGATACTAAATTCATAGTGAAGCTTGGCCCACTGGTTACAAAAAGCTAGATTTTGGTCAATAGCCCTAATGTTTTGCTGCTGACTGAGATGCCCTCTGCTTGAGAGATACTTGATGGGACCAGAGCCAGCACAGTCAGACGTGTCATTGACTCCCACACAGACCAGCAGAAGGGACAGGCAGGGGGAGGAAAGGGAGCAGGAACAAATTTTTGGGGGGGGCTATTCCCTAATGGGAGGAATCTGAGTAACCCTAGTGTTGTTGTAGCCTACACTTTGGGTAAACACAGCATAAAACAATCCCCAAAACCTGGCAGCCACAAACACCTCCATGTGCACCTTTCCCACTGAGTAGAGTCAAGTTTGGTGTTACCCAAAATTATTCAGTTACATTATTTTAATTCACTGTAGCCAAGCGTCTTCCTTTGCTTGCTTTCTATTCTACTGGTGAATACAGGAACAATTTTTACACCATCTGTCGTTCATGAAAGCGAAGACAATGCATTATGTTTAAAGTTTCAGGACCATAAGTCTCTCCAGAAGGATGTTGCTCTGGAAGAGGAGAATTGATGTAATTCTTTTTTCAGGCAATGAAAAGATGTGGTAGTTGTTGTAGTCATCCTAGCAAATGCCTGTGTGAAGTGGCACTGATGAAAACAGAAAGTATCTAGCAATGAACTGCTTCATATAGAAATTGTCAGGGAGATTCCTGTACTTACACAGAGGTGGACTGGGTATTCTAATAGATCTTTCCCATCTTAGTTTTTTATCATTATGATTCATGCTAATTGTTAGTGGGAAAACACTTAGTGTCAGTAAGAGAGGTGACACATTCATTTCTTTTTAGTCATTGCACATATATTGTATTTGAGGTGAAAGAAAGGGTTTATTTCTCTTCTCCTTTCCCCAGAAGCATGTTTGGATTTCATGCATAAATAGTTATTTCTTCCCTTAATCTGATTCACATGACAGTATACATTTGCATAAAGCTTCTTATTGGGAAAACCATTCAAACCGTTATCTAGAGAGAGTAGACATGTTAAAGAATTATGTCCTGCTTTACAAGACAGCGCTTTTTTTCCTTTTCCCTATGCATTATTTGCAACATATGCTAATTTATTATAATGGTTATTAAGAGCGCAAGGCCTTGCCTTTCAGCTTTCCACATTTCCCCAGGCATACCCTAACATTCTCCTCCTTTCAGCTGTGCTCATCTTCTCCTGTCAGGAAGTAAAGAACAATTAATACATACTGCAGATAAAAATGTTCACACCAACCCACTCATTATTTGTTGTGGCTACAGCTCCAGTGTGCTTTGTGCTTTCTAGACATCCAAGCTGGATCTGCCCCAGCAAGAACATGAATTGTAACATACCATAAAGCTGCTCATTTTTACCACACCACCTGTGGCTGGTCAGGGGGACAGTATTATAGTTTAACCTAAAATGTATTTCTGGGCAAAATAAAGCTCAGATTCAGACCTGGCACTTAAAATTCTTCCAATCTCTGCTTCAGAGATACTCACCAGCTTAGAGGGGATGAGGAGTTAAGTCAGGATAGCAATTGCTCCTGCTGGCTTTCTACAATCTTGAGTTGAAGTCTTACTGCTCCACCCAGGAGCAAGTCTCCCTTTTCACTTCAAACACAGACAGTTCCTGAACCAAGAATGAAAGTTTCGAACTCCCATACTACCCCCTTTCTAAATTCCATGTGGAAAAGCTTCTACCTGAGGGAGAGTCCATAGTCTAAAACTTCGAGCTGTTGTTAAGTCAACAGGGCTATATTGGGATAAAGCTAAGGCCTGACTCTCTCTCTGGCTTCCATTTTGGCCACTTTTTGGTTCTGGGATTCATGGCAATATCATTCTGAACTCTGACAAAATGTAGTGCATGTAATAACTCATATCCATGGCTATGTAACTGAAGAAAAAGAGACCCTATGCAATATCAGTTTTGAAAAAATGTAACCTAGATATACATTAATGATATAAAATTCTTATCGATTATATAAGGATTATCTATTTTATTATACTCTTTATAGTCTAGAGGTATTTTTTGTTATTTAATAGATTATGAAATTGCACTGGACATTTTTAAGAAATCAAGTTTATTTTGTCCCAGTCCTGAAATAAAAGTCTAACAGAGCCAGTATCAATATTTTTCCTCCTGATAAAATATTATATATTTTAGAATGCCAAAATCTATAAAAAATTCCCTAAGATGTTACTTTCCATGGAGTCACAGAGTCTCAAGTTGAAACAATATTTACTATCATAACTGAATTTTAAGTGTCTTCTTGGGAAAGAGAAGCATAGAGAGATGTTATATCAACATTAAATCAACAGTTATAGTAAGAAGAGATTAATATCCATTCAACAGAGAGATGGAATTTTGTCAAAGGGTTTGGTGACACCATAAACCACAAAAGCACAAGTAAATTTTCCTCTCCTATGGCAAGATTTTGAATTTGCAGCTCAGCTGAAGTGGCTCTTGGTGAACTAACAGAGCAATAAATATAGCAATACATCACTGTATTATGTGCATGTTTAGATACCCACATAAAATAATTTCAAAGAAGTCAGAGGAATTCAGGTAGGTACTTTCCAATGAAATGAATGAAGGTATCACTCTAAATCCAATTGTTCGTATATTAAAATCACAGATATTATTATACCATTCAACTGAGATAATTTGTAATGGTAATGGTTTCCAGAATGGAGCCTTGTATTTTCAAAATGTAGCAACAGTCCCTAATTATCAGGCATATTTAAAGTGCATGCAAACTAAAGAAGGTGAAGGTTAAATATTATGTTGAAGATTTAGTAATTGGGAAATGTATCCTTTGAAGAAAAAGAAATGATTCTGTGGGAGGCAAGTATTGTCCTTCTGCTGCTCAGTGCAACCTTTCCATTCCTAATTATTCCATGTTGAGTAATATGTTACAAAAAGGAGAAACCATTCTGTATGTGCAGATCTAATTAATTTCTTAAGGAAAGCAGTCTGTCTCATCTCCAAACAAGTGCTTTCTTGAGGAAAGGAGAAGTAAGGTAAATCAGAGAAGTTCTCTGTTTTGAACAAATAGCCACTGAAATTTACAATTCAGAATCACTTTGGTACCCATCATACTTCAGGATTGAGTTATATCTCTCTGGCTAATGGAGATAACCCACCACAGGAAGACTTCGTTTTGCTTTTTGGATCTGGAGAGCTGTCATGACCACAAAACCATCACAATGTTGTGCTGCTTGGATAGAGCTAATGGCCTGTCTATAATCAAGTTATTCTGCTCAGCAAACAGAGACACAAACATGTATTTTGAAAGAGCAACCACACTTCCAGCTGCCTTACACCCCATGGATCTTCCACTATTTGATGAACCTGGGGTTTCATTTGATGCTTGCAGTGTATTCCGTCATAGACTTGCATGTACAGTGTGCACTGTACAGATTCCTCAGTAAGGAGTTCTTTCCTTTTGCACCCTCACAGTCCCATTCTAACTTCATTCAAGTCCTAAAGACAAATTAGGTGAAGGAAAGAAGAAATACTCACCAAAAAGGGAGCTCCTGCTAAGCATACTTCAAGCATATTCCTTTGTATCTCCTGTAGTGAATCATGCACCCAGCCCTTACATATAAAGAGTTCTGTTATGATAAGCAAACATCTTTCCCAGGGATAAATGAAATCCCTTTCCTAGAGATTTCACCCCATCCACTCAAATTTTTCTCCTGTTTTTTTTTATTGCTACAGCCTGCACAACTGGAGAAGATGAAGTAAAGGAGTGAGAGCGTCAATGAAAGGAAGAGCTACTAGAGGTAACAACTTTTTCTTTAAACAACCTGAATCTGCAAAAGATCTGCACCATTTCCATTTAAGGATTGTGCATGTCTATGTGTTGTTCTCAGTCTGTCCACAATGCTTATTCCACAGGGTAAGATCCTGTGGCTGAGAGACATCTAGGAGATGGTGACAACACCATGCTATCCTTAAACTTTCTTTTATCACAGTATATTCCTTTCCATCCTTTGTTATTAATTTATTGTCAAATTAAAAAAAATAGAAATACCTGAACCAAAAGACAAGATTCTCAGTTTAAGAGTTCAAACTCTTAACTTTTAACTCTTAGTCCCTCAATGGGACTGAAATATACCACATCTTAAGGCAGGAAAGTCTTGGAGAGTGGTGTACACAAGGGCAAACACTGACAAAGGGATGGAGGAGCCACCTTTACTCTTTGCACTGTTCTGACTTTATTGTTCCAGTTCTTCATGCAAATTCCCTGCTGTGGAAATATTCTTCTGCTTTTAGTGTGCTGTGATTAACAGAAGAAAAGTGTGGCAATGAAAGACATTTATCTCCCACTGCCCATCATGGTTTCCTACTCTGTCTTCATATTCAAACCCACTCCAAATTGCTTTTTTATTCCTTCTGTCCTGTACATGAAGTCAAAATGAGATTCGTTTGCAGAATGGTTTGAGTAACCCCTGCTCGAAAGCATAGAGGGACCAAAACAATAGCAGACCTGTTGAGAGACTTGCCTGTTCTTTTCTATAGGGGTGCCAGGGAACAATGTCTGGAATAGAACAGCTGGAATGAGCAATATGACAGTGAACCTCAGGAATCTACTTGTGGATAAGCCCCTAGAGCCATAGAATAATGGCAACACCCTAGCAATCCCTAAATATTGATCTTCTCACAAATACAAATCTGCTATACCAAAAGAGCACTGTCGAGACTGTTCGTGCTGCAAGAGGGCACTGAACTTTGGTGTACCTGTCCTAGAAGTCTCCCAAATCTAACAAAATGAACCTGTAACTAACAAAAATCACATAAACCTGCATTAGTGACCAAAGTTAGGGCTTGGGTTTCTGGGGTGAAGAGCAGCTGCTTTTTCTTGCTAAGATCACTAGCAGCTGAAGAAATCCAACAACCTTTTTTTATGAGCCCCTTAGAACTTGTAAAATGGTATTAGCTATTATCATAGTTAATATTGCTTGATGTGGAAATATAAACTTGGGAAAACAAGCACTAAAACATTTGTGTAAATGTAACTTCTGACATTTATGTTTATTAATTTTCTTTTGAGCAGTTTTCCATACTATAAAAGAGATTGATTACTCTGAATGTGAAAAATACCACGTTGTCACCAATATATATTATTTAATTACAAAAGCAATATAAAGAGGGTTTTAATATAATTCTCCTGCACAATTCAGTATGCAAGATTTTTAAAAAATCTAACACACACTTGACAAGAAACAGATATGTTGAAAGACACCAATAAATGTACTGATTAAGAGTTTGAGACACTTATTCTAAAAATGTGGAGCAAAAGCTGACTATTTTAATTACCTGAGACATGTGACGTCAATTGTCCTTAAGACTTTAAGAATGACAGATTACAAATGAATAGATATTAGGGCTTTCTGCTCTGTTGCTTGCTGAAGAATCTGTTGAAGGACAAGTACTTGGATATGTCACCTTGTGTCTGGGGAGGGGAGTAGAGAAGAATGAAAGGATGATGATGGGAAAAGTGAGATTATCTCAGTGTTGCATTCTTTCCTAAATCCAAAGTGGGAACTGATTCTCAAAGAGAAAACAATGCTTTGTGTTTTTCAATTAGAAATACTTAAAGGTATATGCAGCTAAGCTTCAAGCATTAGCTTCCCTGCACAGCTCTGAGGAGTACTAAGAAACTGCACAGACCATTATTTCCTATACAAATAAAAAGAGGAATAATTTCTCTTCAGTGCTGGACATGGCCTGCTGTTGACCAAGTTGTTTGTTGCTTTCAAAAGGTTCAAAACGAGAATTAAACCTCTAATGATACTAATACAGACTCTCAGTTAAACAAAGATTATGTCTTTTTTCTAAGCAAGTTTGTGAGCATCTTTGCCCTCAAACAGAAAAGGCATAGCCAAGATCCAGCCCTGCTCCTATACAGCTAGGAAAAGTATGGATTGAGATTAGCAACTGTGATATTTCCTTAAAGTAATGATTTTTACATGGAAATAGACTGTGAGGACTACTCTGCGATGCCAGAATTAGCACAGCCATCTAGTGTACCTCTCCCACCTAAAAGAAGCCATAATTTGCTTCTTCCAGCATGTAAGCCTGGTAGGGACCCTTTGCTGTTGCATTTTATACACAGCCACAGGAGATGAAAAACACCCAGCAGAAGTCACACAACAAACACAGTGAGTGCTCTGGCCAGGAGGTCCTCTCAGGACAGCCACCACCACCAGCTGCAGCCCATGGCAGGGCACAGGATGACAGCCTCCCCTGGCAGAGGGTCCCATGACAAAGGGGCCAGAGCTGACCTAAGTAACACAGCCTTGTCTTGGCCCCTGTGTGACAGACAAGGGGTGTGCATTCTCCCAGTGACCAGTGCTCATGCATGAACGCCTTCCTGCCACTCTTGACACAACCTCATTGAAACTGCTGACCTCGCCAGGGAGGTATTTATGACATGTTCATTATCCAGAGTCTGAACACCTGGAAGAGAAAAGGCTCTGGATTCTATTACCAATCCTCTAAGCTGTCCTGTTTCACTAATTACTTTAAATTCTCATTTATTACAAATAATATAGCTATTTCTCTGCCCATCTTTCTTTCTGCACAAAATGCAACATAGAAAAATTATTTGCTCTGAGTCACCAAGTAAGAAAATAAGTAAGATAAGATTTATTTTCAATTCCATGAGAAAGAAAATTGCTTTCAAAATGCTTGATGCCTAAAATAATAATGTTTATTTATGCAAATACATATTGGCATCTATTGTCCCCAACACAATTAACATTCCTTTTCCAGAGAATAAGTCACAGGCAGTGACTGAATACAAAATGCAGCTCTTGAGAAGAAAGATTTCAACAAACATAAATAGCAATGCCCCAAAACATATCAGCATGGTTAAGAAACACAACAAAACCAACAAACCACTGATAGACATTATAAATTCAGCAGTGGATCAGTTAATATCACAGTCCTCTGAACACATTTACCCTGCCTGGATTTTAGCAACACAACCTCCCTTGTAGATACAAAATGCCAGTTAAATAGAGGCCTGTTCTCCTGTGGCTTTCCTGGAATTTAACCCAAGATGAATTCAAGCTAGTACATCTATGCTGCTATCTGGTACCCCCACTGCACATGAGACTGATGATAAATATTTCTGTAAGGATTTTTTTGCAGAAAGACCAATCCCTTTAGAGTGAAGAAAGTCAAACAGCAGCAGACAAAAAAATACACATTTTAAAGTCTCAAAATAAAGACTCCTTATTTGCCCAGTGATAAGCTTAGAAAAAAATGTGGGTAGCAGCAGTGCCCAAAATTATTATTAAAAAAATTATGTGGTTTTGCTCGGAAATATTTATTAGAAATACTCAAAAAAAAAAAAAAGAGGACTTAACATTATTGATGATGTTCTTCTGAAAGCATATAAGGTAAGGAAAGAGAGAAAAGTTAAATTTAAAGACAATAGGACAGTACCTTTTGCCAGGACCAGAAAGTCAATTGAAACACTTACTATAAAACACTTACGTATAACATGAAATCAGTGGAGAGGTAGAAATTGAACTGGAGAACTAACTTCTTATCCTCTCACTTTACTCCCTCCCTGAAAACAATCATAAAAATGTGAAGCAATTTGGCACAATGGTCAGTTTTCCTGTTAAACTCCTTAATGCATTTCATTTCTTCTAGTTATTCTTAAGTGCTTCATTAGACAAACAATTATATGATTCATGCACATCTAGGACAAAAAATATTTTAGTGAATTATTACAGTTCTTAACTCTGCATTCTTGTGGCCAAAACCACAGCGAGACAGGACAAATTTACCTATAAAACCACACAAAGCTTTTCACTTTCCCTAAGGTATAAGAACTAAATGTAATTTCAATTAAACCTTTACTTTAATTAAACCTTTTTTTTACCATACTACTTCTGTCCAGGTGTGACAAACTCATCCGTATTTCAAGGACGTGGTGAAACAAGAGTTCTGAGACAATCAAAAGACTTTAAGAGACTGAGCCTACAGAAAACAAGGTAACATCCTCCAACAAAAAACATCACAATGCGGCTTTTCAGAATGAAAATTCCCAGCTTGAAGATGTTCCAAAGCACATGTTCTCCCAAGAGTGCTTGCTAAAGGAAAGAAAATACAAAAGGAAGAATATTGCAAAAGAGAAGAAAATCCACCTAACGAACCACAGCCATTTTCTTCTCTGATAAGTCCAAAGCCAGGTGGCTAGAATAAAAGATTGGTGTTTATCTGTTAGAAGATCTGGGGCTGATTCATTCTATTTACTGCAGCAAGCTCACCTGTGAGGCTTTATAGATGCCTTGAGGGAAAAAAGCTCAGCAGGGGTTAACTTCTTGTTGTGGGGAAAAAAAGGAGAGGTGAGATTTGAGTTTTAATTGATGCAAGGGGAAATCCCCTCTCTTTTATATACCTGGTTCAGAGAAAAACACAGGTAATAACAATAATAAAAAAAAGTCTTAGGAGCACAATTCTTTGAGCATTTCCAGGTCATCTTGGAAGCTGGGGAAGGGAGTTATCATGATAAAAGCTTCCCCTGAGGTTCAGTAGGGAACTCAGTTGTGAGATTTGTAGAATGCTTTAACTTGGGTGAAATCCGTGAGTTTATTGCTTGAATTAACTATGAGCTGAGGAATAAAGTGTACTTAATGCACTTTTAAAGCACTGTTTTACTTCCCCACTTGTTTCTATAAAAGGATGCTTTCCAAGCTGATCTGTGCAGTATATTTGTCCCTCTGGGTTTTACCTTAATTAGCTTGCTTGATCCAGAATGAAGAGACTTGAATATCTGGTCCCAGAAGTTATTCTTTCATTGTGTACCACTGTCATGTCTGTCTTGCTTTTCATTTAAAAGATTCCAGCTTCCAAGATTGCAGTTTTCAGGTACTAGAAACCTAAAATGGCAATGCTTCTGTACAGTGTAGTAACTACAAAGATAAAAGAAATCAGTTAAAAAAACCCAGAACAGTAATTTTAGTCCAATTTGCAGTTGATGTGGGATAAAACACCAGCCTGTTTAAAACTAAAAGTGAGAACAAAAAACCCCCTAACTTTTACATATGGCTGCAAGGCAGTTTATTTTGACCAAAAAACCCTCTAAAGCTATTCCAAAACTACTTGCTTGTAGAGGCAAGGTTTTTCTATAGCAGCAGGTGTGTGGAGGTGTGTTGCCCTCTGCTCTGCAGGGTTAGCAGATCTGCTCCCACCAGCCCCCTTGTCCATCAACTGAAATGCCCATGGATTTCTTCTTTTCATTCTGAAAAAATACCTGAAGAATTATATTACACTTTCTAGACAATTTGATCAGGAAACACTGCTGGCAAATAATAATGTTTCATATTTGCAAATTTGACTTTTTTTTATTTCCTACATCTAACTCCTTGTTAGGGTAGGCAGCTGCCTACTTTGTCTACCCTTAAAGTTGGTCCTGACAAATGCTGTGGTGTATTCCAACTGAGCCTGTAAAGTTTACAGAATAACAGGGCTACTTTAATGTGGCAAATGGAAGGGCCGGAGATAGGCCAAAATTACTTTGACATTTAAAAACTCCAGTCCCTTTTGCTTTACACTTTCACTTAGTGCTAGAGTTGAGAAACATTTAGAAAAATAAAGCTTTACAGTTTCCTGTTAAATCTATTTCATACTCTGTAATTAATTGTGCCCCTGCTCTTTCAATCCTCTCAAACTGAAATTAATAACATTGTGGGAAGCCATGATTTTTACAAAGATGTGTAGTTTGAAAACTGAAGAAACACTGATTCAAGGAACAAAGTGAGAGAAACATAATAAACATTCTGTCTAGGGGAGAAATTAGCCTGTTTCTTCATCTGTTGTCAGCTGGAGTCTCTGAATTCCCCCACCCTGGTACATTTCATGAAGTGAGTAATTTGGAGTAGATGACTTGTGGATGTATCCTACAGCAACGTGGGAATCTTCTGGCTCCATAGCACTTATGTACCTTCATCTGTTATGCTCTGTCAGCTGCACACGACACAAAAAAACCCCCAGTTTAACCTTCCATCCCATTTAATATCCAGGCTCAATTGATGATGGAAACTGAAGTTATTTGTCTTTAGTTCATTTATTTATTTCACAGAGGGGGAAAAGCAGAGGCATGCTGATGATTTTACTGTTCTGTAACTCAAAAAGGAACTACTGCTGTGGTTTTTTCTTACTATTTTCCTGCAGTCCAGCCTGACCTGAGCCACACAACTGCTGACAACAGCACAAGGCCAAACAACGGGATAAAACATGGATAGCAAATGTTCTTGCCACTGCTTCCCACACAGGTCCTACTGCGTCTCTCCTTTAGGGTCGTTCTGTCTCTGGAGGCACATACCATCCTGCCCATAAAGGAAACAAAGAAAGTTCATTGCTGCAGTGTCAGATCAAAACTAATATAGATCCTAAAAGTCAGAAGGGTGATAACACCACAGAGCTGGCCATGATAACCTCATCACACTGTAGGAGGATTGAACAGTATAATCCTAATTAAAATGCTTGGTGTCTGGCCCTCTTATTCCCTAGTGAAGCAAACAAGAAAACAAAAGTAAAGGAGCCTGAAGTTTCTGGGGAATGTGGGCATGCCAATAAAATATTCATAGAACCAAAGATAAACCTTGCATGAAGAAGGTACAAAAGAAGTTAGGAATTTTGCCACCGGCTCTGGTGGTAGCAGCTGTGTCTGCATTGGGGCAGGACAAGACAGAGTTGTTTTCTTCCCAGGACAAACTAAGCAAGGACTAGGAGTCCAACCAGCTTCCTCCAAGAAGCCCCAGAGAGCTGCACTCAGTGCTTCCTCCAAGAGGACTGGAACATGACCACTGCTTTCATGGATATGGGCATGGGGTCTTTCATGTCGCTGGCTGCTTCGCCAGTGTCAGCGGATTATGGCGCTGACCAGGGATGAGATCTCCTGTCACTACCTTGGGCTGTGCACCTGGCTGAAGTGATTTTTCCTGCCATCTGCCTGTATGTTGAGTCAAACCCACCTGCAAACTTAAAGTAGAAAAATGTAGCTAATAATCAAACAAATCCTTTCAAAGAGACTGGAGAGCAGGAAGATGGAATGATGGCAACACGAAAAACAGAAAAGGGAAGAAAGTTTTGGCTAAGATCTAAAAAGGACTTGTGAGATGAATATTTGCTGTGCCTGGTAGTTAAGTATCTGGCCGCCTGCATGGGTTTATTACCCTGAATTAAATATTGAGGATCTTCACAGAGGGTAGGGCCCTAGTTGCTCAGAAAAATTAAAGCAGTTAAAAGTAGCTGCTTAACCGCTGGGAATAAAGTACTAAAAGCCACCAGTTGGAGGAGAGAACTGCCCAAACTAAATTAGTAAAAGGCCAGTATTTCTAACTTGTAACGAGAACAAATTCAATCAGAGCAATTCTCACTCTTTTCTTCATCTACAAATACGCTGGACACCCTTACACTGATCTGAATGTGCATGTGGAGAACACTAACCTGGATTTAACCAAAGCTGTTCCCAAATTACAGGTAAAAAGAAATGCAGAAAGAAATGTTGATCTCCCTCCTCCATTTGTTGTTCTTTAAATGAGGCATGAGCCTGCTTTTAATGAGTAACTTGAGAGACAAAAGGAGGGCTTTTAGCTCAGGTGGGAAATTCCCAGGAATTCAGGAGCAAAATCCTGCTTTTCAGAGAGGTGAAACTATTTTCTGAATTTTTACCCCAAGATAGAACAACTCATACGTTGAAAGTCTGTATTGCTTAGGGAATCAAATCACTTGCTACGGCTCCTCTAGTAATTTCCCAAAACAAAACATATTTGTTTTTTCCATTAAAAACAAAATTAAGATACTCAACACACATGCCATGCTAAGGGAATTCTTGTTTGCAACAACAGTAAGAACAAAGTGAGATCCAAAATACTCCATGTGGTAACATACGGGAAAATGAAACCTCAGGTATTTCAATGTTTTGGACAGAAAAATAGCTAACACAAATCATTATGCTGTAGCTCACTGACTATCTTCTCAGAGACCTCCAAAACTCCATGCACCAGGAGTCCATTTATGCACTGCACCAGCTTTTGCTGTTTCCTTTTTCCCTGTCTTTTGGAGTGATCCCTATTTATCTTAATTCCTATATGACTTTTCTAAAAGTCATTGTGTGGGAATATTTTGGGGCAGGATGTACCTGCTGCTTTGAACCAGAGATTGAACAGACAATGCCCCATTTGCTATTGTCTTGGCAATATCTCATTATCATTACAGAAAAAATAGGCTTATTGGATGTCTAATAATCATTGCTACAGTTAATAATATTATTATGATATTTTTATGTCAGCTACTGTTATTCATACCATCTTAATAAACTCTTAACACATGTAAATTAATAAAGTAAAAATGCATACTCTTATACAGCACTCCCTTTCAGCTTCACTTCTCTTGGTTGCTCTTTACCTACTGGAGGGACGCAGCCAAAGGACATGGTAGTGACAAAAAATATTTCTGAGGTGGGAAAATCCTTCCCCATTGGGAGAATTCTTTGCCACAGCTGGCTGCAGTAGAAGACACCTGAACTCAAACAGATAGGACATTCAAGGAAGTTCAGTATTTAAAACCTTTTCAGTAGTGTTATGGTGTTATTTTCTGACCTGAAGGATATTTATAGGCTCAAATCTGCACACACAGGATATTTTAATCACAAGAGTCCCATATGAAGCATATGCAGGAACATTTCCATAGAGTCATTTTATACACTGCCTTGTAGCCGCTCTCATTTTCTGAACAGAAGCCAGCTGAGGGTAAGCACCTTCCCATCTTACTTCTCATGAAAAAGATATTCCAAAGCAGTAAGTCTCAATTTTCTTATCTTCTTTTTTTTCCTTTTTTTTTTTTCTTTCTCCTAATGTGAAAACCTGAAAACCCTTTCCAGGGAAAAAAAGGGGATTAGGCTGAAACCTGTTAACAGTAAGACTGTTTTTCACAGGACATTATGCAGAGTCCCTCTCTCTTCTGCTTCCTGACTGTCTCAGACTGCAGGTTGAAAAACATAGTTCTGAAGTTGGTTTCCAAATGACAACATAAAACAGTGAAACAGAAATCCCTCTGGCACTACTGTACTATATTCAAATATTTTAGAACTACAGGGAAAAAGGATTTTTCACCTAAGAAGGAAAAGGTAAAGTTGTTTCATAAGAACATAACCTCCTATTTTTTCAGAAAGAGTTTTAATCAATTAGACAATTTAAAAGCCTTTAATCAATTAAAGATATTTCTTTGTGGTTGCATAATGGTAGGAAAATTGATTTCTTAGAGACAAGACAGCAAATGCTTAACCTAGGTTACTGTGCTGACAATCCTCTGGTGAGACTTTTTGAAGCAATTTTACTATTTGCTGTGCTGTTCTTTAGATGTGAGAATCAAAGTTGTGCAGTCCTAAAGTTACAGGTGTGAAGACCAACTTGTATCCTTCCTTACACTTACAAACACTCATCAGATTGAGACGGGTAGGTAACCAGTTTTTTATTTTGGTACTTTTATTAACAGTCTCACAGGAAAAGTGTTGGGGTTTGAAAGTATGCTTTAGGGATTTAGATACTTTCTTCCTTCTGTGGCATTTTATGGGTAATTTGGTGATATCTCAGAGCATAAAACAATTGGCTGTTATCTTATTTCCCTTTGCAAATCAAATTAAAGAGACAAACTGGGAAATGCTCTGTTTGAAGGATGGCTGTTTTTTTTTTCAGGGATGGCAAATAGACAAAGTATATAAAAGGTAATATTAGCATTCCTACATTTAGTTCCTGTGACTACAGACATTATAGACATTAACCTGTTTAATATGAATACTGTTTCACAAAATGCTGGTAATAAGAGCTAAACTGTGCTGTATTCCATTTCATTCCTGCTGATAGCATTTATCAGCAAAATCTGGATTTAAAACCCCCCAAAATATGCAATTTAAGCCTCATCATAACCGGACTGCTGAGGACGAAAGTGAGGGGATTATCTGGAGCCTGGAAGCACAAATATAAGAGTGTATTGTCAGCATGGGATACAGGCCTTTTAGCAAATGGTAGTGTAAGCTTCAGCTGACAGGCCTTTTCACAATTGACAGATGAAAATATGAAACTTAAATTCTTCATGACAGATAGCCGTGCTGAATGAAGAGGCCAGTGGGACAGTGCTGGGCTGGGGGCGAGAGTGACAAATACAGGCCCAGTGTCTACAGCGCGGGATGGCTCTTTGGAACTCGCACACAATTCATTCCTCAAGTCTCTTCTATTTTGCTAAGCAAACTGTTATAGCAGACTGGGGTTTTTTCCCTCTCTTTTTCTTTCAGTTCAACATCTTTTTTTAGGAGATGAATGCCAGGTCTTAAAAGACAGGGGTGGAAGATTAAATTTAATGTGCAGGCATGAAAGATGTTTCCTGGATGCTTCTCCATTGGACTTTTCCACCCAAACTAACACGCTGTTATTGTAGGAAGCTTATTCACTGTTTTATGAACTACGCCTAATCCTCAGTGTTGCAGAGCTTTGTCAAAATTCTTTAAAAATTGTATTTTGAAATCACTGCTTCTTTCTGTCAGCACCCCAGCTCTCCAGCTCTGCCAGCTCATATGGTTGCATTCCCAGCCAGGATGCTCCTCTGTGCAGGATGGGACTCCTGGCATGAGATGGAGGTCCTGGGAGTAGAGCTCAGCTCAAGCCCTGCCTCCAGATGTGGTTTTGTAGCAGGAAAAGCACAGGGAAAGGTTCTGTGCAGGCATAGGTGCCCTGTACGCCTTTGCTTGCAGAGCCAGCCCCAGTCCTGCTGCCCAGCTCTCTCACTGCTCCACCACTGGTTCCTGCAGCACCTGCCTGCAGGGAAGTCACTCTCCCATGGCCTCAAGAGACTCCTGAGGTGCAGCTGCCTCCTCTGGACAAGCAGCTCCTGCAGATGTTGCTACCTCATCTGCCAGCACCAGTTTCCAAGCTAGTCTCCTTCAAGCCATGCTCTTTCCAAGACGTGGCCTGTGTGGTTGCCAGACGGTTTCCTGGCAGGAAAACTTCTTGGCTTGGTGTCCTGAAGAGCATCACATCAGATGATGGCAAAGGTTTCCTGTGGCCCTCAACTCTATGAAAAAGAAGAAAACACCTAGGCAGGTTTTGCTGGTTTGTTTGCTTCTCCTCTGCAGAGGGAAGTGCCCAGCTATGGAGCTGTTATGGTCTCCCCTGTGTGTTCAGCCTCGTTATTGGGCTATAAAAAGGGGAGATGGGAGCCAAAAATAACAACACACAGTATGGCCTCTGGCCAGTCTCAGAGTCATTACCTCCACAGAGTTCCCTCTGAAGTCAGTGGAGTGTAGGATCCAATCCTTAGTATTTGTCTTCTTTTATACAATTTGAAATTATCAATACAAAAAAAAAAAAAAAAAGAAAAAAGAAAGCCCTAAGGTAATATGTTAATTCTTACCAGATGTACTGTATGTATCTTTATATGCCAGAAGCCTGGCAGGACTGCAGTGTCACAACAGACATTTACTGAAGTACCTGGGGAAATGTAACAAAAAGTGTTAGTAGAAAATGGTCTTTCAGCTAAATTACCTAATATATTTGCTAATGGTATCTGATTTAAAAGCCATAAAAATACTAAGTTAAAAGCACATTAGAAGATGTGGTATATTTATAAGTGTTTGTCACCTTGGCAACAAAAGAGAAATTCCAAATCTAACACTAGTTTTCATGGGCCAAGACCTTTGAAAATTGATAAATACCCACTCTTTATAGCAATGATCTTCTCTCAGTGAAGAAATACCCCACTGTAAAAGGAAGTTCTTCATTGCATAACAAGATTTGTGGTAGCTTTCGGCTACGGTTTTGGCCTGTCTGCCCACTGTAGTATAATTTGTAGTCTTGACAATGAAAACAGTATGTTTGTAAATACGGTAAAGCACTGATCTTTTTTGTACCCTTTTTGTAACTTTGTGACCTAATTTCCTTCCTACAAGCCAGGTTTATTAGAATCTTTCTGAGCTCTAAAGTGGCCTGAGTCAGTTTGCAGATCTATAGTTCTACTCTGGTGGCTGTGATGGGGGCTCTATTTTCCTGCCTATGAATAGCTGTGCCACAAGCACTAAACTATGCATGCCTTGATAAATGAAGTACCAGTTTCAGCTCTTCCTTCCTACATAATATATGGTCCCATAAAACTGCACTTTAAACTAAAAGGCTCACTTGTAATGCAAATGCTTCCAGCATATTACCTCTGCATACAACTGAGTATAGATCCTTATTATGTTAATACTCAAAGCTCTAATGGTTTGCCCACTGATCATGGACGAACATCCTAGGGACAGATCTACACAAAGAATTAACAGTAACCAGAAAAAAAAAAATTCAAGCTGTCCCGTGGATCCCCCCAACAGTGCAATGCTCTGTTCTGTGTGATGACAAGAAGTTTCCCTGAGGAGCAGGGAGTCAAATTAATCATGAAAAAGAATGTCCCCAAAACTAAGCATTACCCAGCATAATTGCCCTTTACCTGTGTCCTCACATCTAAAGGAACTGACTAAACTTGATCACAAAAACAAAAGCAAAATCTGTTGTATGTGGATAATTTCTCAGCAGAGGTGAAACCCTATGGATTCAAAGCTCCAAAATGCCTTTAAGGATTAGAGAAGCCTTTAGAGAGCTTTAGGCAGCACTAGATTAGATGCTGCTGAGCATCTCATATCCTTCTTTTTCTTCCTAGTTTGTAGATGCTTTCATTTTTCTTCTACTGTTGATTCATGATGTTGACAATTGGCTAAATTGAATTGACAGTTGAATTGTCCATGATCTCAGGAGACACTGAGCCAAGCTTACAGAAACCCTATATTTATTCCTCATTTGAATCAAGTATCTATGGGAGAAAGGAAATTATCAATATGAATTAAAAATTTGGAGAAGTTGCTTTGGAAAGAACTTTTAATTTCAGAGTTTTCAGGACACGTCATTATTAGCGTATAATTCTGAGTCTAAAGTTTTGGGGTTTTTTTTGTAAATAGGAAATTTAAAACCACATGTTTCTAGTCTGATTTAGATTTCCCTGTGCAAGTGGTCATGCCTAACTTGTTTTTATCATAAGCCCACCTTGCTTTTGCTAAAATTGATAAGGACTGAGAATGTTAATCAGATTGGACCTCCAACCTTGCCAGTGTTTCAGTGGATTGAAGACCAAGATCACAGCTCTATCCATCTCTATCCATCCATCCAGTTGTGCCCCAACACCTCCTGAGTGAACATCTCCAGTGAACCATAGAACTGACCCTTGTATTAGGGAAATTGCTTTTTAGCAAAATACGTGCAATTTACATGGAGCTGGTAAAGCTTCTATTAAGGCAGTGGTTAATAGATATGGATGGAGCTATTTTTCAAGTATTGATAATAGGGTGGAAAAAGGGTTTCAATTAACTGAGGTTGCAAGAATCATATGGATAGACATGTGCTCTTACACTCAAGTGCACAATTTTCCCTGATTGATAAACCTAACACACCACTTGAGACTATATTCTAGTTACATCACTTCACCATTAAATTCTTCATTTACCCCCAAATGAATAGATTAACATTACGTAAACTCTATTGAAAAATTGTACATTTTAGTGAAGCTTCAATATAAATTTGTACCATAAAAGAAGATTACAATGTATCCACTGAAAGTCATTATTTAAAATGTACAATACATATATATGTATATGACATACAAAAATAGAACACTTTTTAATAAATTAATAATATAAAATTAATATTAAAAGGTGATTAAATTTTATTATTAGGGTGATCACCCACATTATATAAGCAAATCTGTATTCATAGTTTTTGCTTGCCCTTATGTATGCCTCAAATAGATTGGATTTTCATATTTAAAATAAATAAGGTAGGTCATATGATTCTATCTGTGGAATCAGCATTTTTTTATATGCTGGAAAAAAATGACTATATTAAAGGGACATTCCTAAAAGTCACTGAAAATGCAGAGTAGATGGAATTGCCTTAAGAAGAGGTGTAAAATCAGTACTGTTAAAGGATTGTCAAGCCTGTGGGCCAAATTTTGAGGAACATGGAGTTGTTCTGTGAAAACCAGATGGCTAAAACCCACATGGTAATAACTCAAAGAATCAGGACTTCAGTACACAAGGTTTGGCTGCCTGCAGAACTAAAGATCAATTGCTACTTGCTTTGTGCTTTTAAGAGGAAATTATTTTCCATTATACCCAAAAGGCTGTCCCGAGGCCTTAGTGAATATTTGGAGCTCCTTAGGGTCATTACCAGTAGGAAAATATATGACATTTCTAAATAGTCTTGTATAATTTAGGAATTCTTAATCTCTGATAGCATAGGGGAGATCTGTCAAATTCTTTCTTTTTCTTTCAGCGTTAAAAAATAATATGCATTTTTTTCAATTATCCTTTTAGGTTATGGTTTAAACTCCTACAACTGAAGAGCCAGGAATCTGGATGTATTTGGTTACACTGTGCCAATAAACCATGCATGTGATAACTGGTTGGGATTTATAATTCTAAATTTAATCACATTTTTGGGAACTGAGGAGCCATTGCTTCAGTTGCCTCTCAGATCTACATGTGATTATTTAAATTTGTTTTTCCTCGTGGCTTACATACAGCCTGCATAAACACTGAACACACAATTTCAAACCTTATTGTTTTCCTTTGGTTATACTTCAGACTGCAGCCACCTCAAACAACTTCTGAGTGAAAACACAATGGCAAAAATGGACTTTCCCCTCCAGATAACAAGGCAACAAAATACAAAGAACAAAAATCTACTTTTTATATGGCCCATGAATCATCTGCCATTAATGTGCAAGAACTTTTGTGAAGATGGTGCGATAAGCAGAATGATGCAATGGAGAGGATCTAAAAAGTCCCACCGTTTCTGATACTTTGCTTTTTAAATAATTGTTGTTGCCTTAACTTCAAATATATAATCAGTTTCCTCAAAGATTGGAAATTGTTCTGCTGACCAAAGTTATGTATCTTACTGGTAAGCAAAAACTGTTGACTTAAAACATAAATATCTGCTCTGAATGGTTTTAATAAAATCTAGGTTAGTAAAAAGGAAAAAAATGATCTAGATTTGCAAGAACATGAAAACAAGATTATAAAACAACCATCCAGACCTCAAATATCTGACCTGCAGAAGAGCTTAGCATTGCCATCTCCGGGTGATTCGGATCTTTCAAAATCAGGCCCAGAGCCTGAATAAGAATGTCGCCACAAGACATTTTCATGCTATTTGCAGATTTTCTTTACAATATCTCCAGCTTTTGATTGTGCTAAAGGCCTAAAAGCAAATCAGAGAAAAGACTTCCCTATTGTGTATTACAAAAGATACAAGCCAGAAACAGTAAAACTGAGAGCACTGTTTCCTAATGCACTCCTTCACTTGACAATCAGTTTAGATCTTTTACTTTCTTTCTCAGCCAACCTCAATAACCATGTACTCAAATCTAACTTTTTTGCTGTAATATACTGCTGTAGTGATCATACCCATTTTTAATTTACTTTGTATGTTAGAATAATAATTACCACCACTGTACTATCATATTAGCCTGCTTAGTGTTATAGTTTATCCATACAATAATTACTATACAAGTAAATATTTTAACTTATGTGTGTCTGTACAATGTAGACCGAAGGATTTTATATATACATTCTCAATAAAATCATTGGTTTTGAAGATTCATTTGACATATGTTCACCATTTACTCTGATGCTGTTTTTGTACAAATTCCAGGCCTCACTGATGCCACTGTGTTTGCAATGGGGCTAGGAATAATAGTTACAAAATATTTATGTGCTTTGGAAAGCAGAGTAGGACGATGAGATTTTGTTTTCTAGGATTTTCATTAAAATATAATTCAGAATAACTTCCTATCTAACAGAAACAAAAAGAATTATCAGTTTTTCACAGTTGTACATACAGTGGCCCAGAGCTGGCTGGGTCATCTGCTGCACTCATGAGAGCTGGTTGGATGAGCAGAACTAAGATCAGGATTTGCCCAGATTGCTTCTTGTGGCTTTGATTTGACACACTGCATCAACTTCACTTGGTAATCTAAGATAAAAAGAAGACTAAGATAAAAAAGGTCTCAAGAGTGTCCTTCTTTAGAAAGAAATTGACACCTCTGCTGGTGGCACAGTTTCTTCATTCATTTCTGTGGAAAACCATCAGATGATTCATCAAAACCTCTATGCTTGCTGAAGAAGACATGACAAGTTAATGGGAGCTCCTAGGAAGAAGGTATTCTCTGTTTTGCAGGGTGGATGAGGAGGAGCTTTGGGGCTCTATGGGTTTCTCCATGCCATGGACACCACTGTCTGCTTTTCCAGCTGCGGTGGCCTTGCTGCCCCAATGCCTGGGCAGCAGCTGACAGCATGGGAGCTGTGGGGGCTCAGTGTGGTGGTTCCACTCATGCATTGCACTGGCCCTGCACTGCTGGCCTGTGTGTTGCATCTCCAGGAGCTACATCCAGGGCTTCAGGATTAAAACACACCTTAGACACCTGGCTTTCATTGACTGCATAAGTCTATGTGATAAAATACACCCGTCTTGTTTTCCTGACATGTTTGCAATGAAGATGCGTCCACAAGTGTAGGAAGTAAACCAACTGCACACACTTCTTCACAGGGCTGGGATGAGCCACACGAGCAGTAAGAATTGAGAAGAGTGGAGGGCAAGAAGTGAATTGCAGGGCCAGAAACCAACATACGTGGACCCCAATTGCCCATCAGCCCACTGAAGGGATGGGGAGGGAGGGAAAGTGGGAACCAGCAGTGAAAACAAAGGGTGCTCAGGTAAGAAAGGAGGGAGCAGAGATGTTTGACTGAAGGAGAGCCTGAAGAAAGGTAAGGAAAGGTAATTCCCTGAGTGTTTGTTCAAATGTATATGTCTTATTTTTTTCCCCTCAGTACACAACCCAGTTATTAAAAGGCTGTGTTAATTTGCAATAAATTAAATTAAGTTTAATTCCCTGCATTGAGGCTGTGCTGCCTGTGACAGTGCAGAACAGCTGAATGACAGCCAGGGATGGTGACAAGCAGGCCCCAAGGGGCTGGAAGGGTTTCGAGTACACTCTTGCCTGCCAGCACAGCAAAGCCAACACCAGCAGCATGCTCTGAGTGACACACACTGCCAGTGCCAGCTCCCACCAGATACACTCAAGAAGCTCCTGGGGGGATTGCTGAGCTGTTAAGTGAGCTAAACAGATACATTTAGGGCTAAAAATGCCCTGGAGGAATTTTGCCAGAGAAATGTGGCCAACAAGGACGACTGCTCTTACTTGAACTTCTAAGAGGTTATTTCTGTCTCCTGATTTCTCATACATAATTATGGGCAAGTCCTCCTAATATAGCCACAGATGAGATAGGTCCCTTCAAATTACATTTCCTCCACCTTGAACAGCCCATTTATGTCTTTTCTGAAGTGAAAGTAAAGAGGGGTTGTCTGAGGAAGTTCCCTAAGATGAGGTTGGCCTCAAATTTGGTGGCCTGACTCTTGCTCTTGAAATAGTCTAGGTATCAGTTAAGTCCCACAGCTTGCCAAGATTGAGAATGAATAGCCCTGCTTACCTATCTGAACATCAAAAATAATGCTTAATAATTATTCTCAGGCTACAACATTTGATTTTATTTGGGTTGAACTTCATCCTGGCCCCACCTTAGATACGTAAAGGTAGAAACATGAGGTGGAAAAAAAGGCCTACTCTGTTCACCTGATTCCTAAAGATCATACTAACCTATACAGTGACTATCTCCTGTTGAGGCTACCACAGTGTACTGTTCTCAGGGCGGCCATGGCAGGACAAATGAAATCAGTTGTGCATGAAAAACACACGTGAGAACAAAATATGGTTATTTCAATATATGATAGGAATTCAGTAATTTATGCATAGGCAACTGATGCTATTTTGCCTCATCTCCAGCTGCAGTTGGGAAGGGCCAGGGTCTCCCAGTTTACATCAGGTGGCTCTATGTTTTAGGGCATCTCAACTGACCTTAGCAACGTTTGTTTAGGTGACTGAATTCTACCCTGACAATCCTGACACTTGCATGGAAATTCAAGTCATGGTGAAAGGTACCTAGTGATTAATTACATTGTGGTTACCCTTTTTATGTTCAGAACAGCCTTAAAATTTGCATTGTTTATTTCCACAATAGACATTCTGCTGATACAGCTACATGGAATATACAGTTATCCCAGGGCTACTTGGCTTGGTAAAATCTGTTTCTGGATGTATCTGGTACTCTTCCAGGGTGTAGAGCTGAGAGGCCAGAAATCAAGTGGCCAGAAAATGAGAGGGGAACAATATTTAGGAAGCTTCCTGCACCCTATACTGAAGAAGAGTCAAAGGAAAATAAAGGTGAAAAATTGTAATGATGGACTGAGAGGAGAAGAAAGATGATACCAGAAATGGTAAACAAAGGCAGGAAATAGCCTGCTGGTGGTGTTAGTTCTTGATTAGGAACCCGTTAAGTTTTGGCTAGAGGGCTAAACCCAAGGAGACATTTTGTCAACCCCAATGTGGAGAGAAAACAGAAAGACAATAGAACAATTAGACAGAGGAAGAGAGCAGAAGTGAACAAACATATTGCCCCTATTACAATGACACACAGCTAGAGCTTTGCAGCAATACTGCCCAGCTGCCTTTAGACTGAGTGAAAATGAGAAAATAAATCAAACCCTCTTCTGACTGTCAAGGGCAAAAAGAGAACTGTTTCTATTTCAGCCACTGGTAATCCGATAGCTTGCCACAGCATATTTCACATAAGGAAGTCTGTAAAGCAACATCTAAGTGTTCCTTGTGATTAATATTCCTTATGATCTGCAGCTACCTAATCGTATCCTGACCCCAGTGAGGGTCAGCTCTGAGAACTGATGGTTGTGGGAGCAGGGTGGGCTACCAGGAGGTGCTGGTGAATGATGGAGCATATGGAGAGAAAAAGAGGACCTCTGCAGACGTGAATAAATAAATAGTGGCAAACCAAAGGCACTGACCTCAGGAATAATGCCATGGGTCCAGAGCTGTGCAGAGCTATTGAAAGAAGCAGGGCAATCTGGTCCTCACTTCCAGATGCACCGAATGTAGGATATGTTTTCTTCCTTCAATTTAATCCAAAAAAACTACAGCATAAAATGCAGCACTGTCCAGAGACACACAACACTATCTCTGAAGAGATTCCTGGGATGCATTAATCAGGGCTTGGACTGCCCAATTCGCAACAGGACAGATACTCTGCACTGCACAATCTGAATTGTAACAATGCTAATAAGATTTCCTGTGGATTTTTTCCCGAGGAATTAGGTGCATTCCTGGATATCTAACAGCCTGACCATAAGACAGTCCCTCTCCCACCCAGACAAGCTTTGCAGGCACCACTGATCTCAGACAGATGTGTCTGGGCTGGTGGGTCATTAGATGTAGGTTTCTGCCCAGATTTCACATAATATTGATCAATGGCTGCATCAAACACATACAATGCAAATTTTCTCTGCAGCACAGGGTTTTTCTGAATAGGCACTGTATGGTAGCCTGGAACCATGCAGACCTCTGAAAAATAGTTTACTCAATGTATCTAAAACACTTAATATGGCTTCGAGATTTTTTTTTAAACAGGACACCTTTGACTGCTTATAAGCAAATTAATTTCCAATCTGTTATATTGTCTTTTCTTAATCTAATGCTCAGAATATGCTTTCAGACATTAAACCATCCAAATCAAAGAAAATGGGCCCAGGCATTGAAATGACAAATAGTCCACCTAAAAAAAAAAATCTGGAAATCTTAATGAGTGTACTACGCATACTTTTTGTTTCACCTTGAAGGGAAAAAAAGGGCTTTAATTCTGAAAAAAAAGGGTTTATTTCCATTTTTCATTTATGCAAATTACACTCTGAATAAATACATCTACATAATCCACCTCCCTGCTAGACAACTTGCAGCAACATTTGCCAAGAGAAAGACAGGCTTTTCTGATACTAATGCATAAAACATGCTGAATAAAAAAAATTAAAACAAATCATATTGAGTAAATAGCTGATGTGCAGCTCTGGAAAGAATAATAGAGGTACTGATGAATTACTCAGGATTGTCTTGTTCAATTATTTCTAACATGTTACCAGTTATGGGTATATTTAAGTAAAGGTTTTAATAGAGACAGTCATATTCCAAACCACTGAAATCTATAGCAATTTTTCCCCTTTAATTTCCATGCAAAAGGCATGTAGATCTCTCTGCTGAAGTACCCAATACTGTCAGGCTGTTGGTCTTGGAAAACCAACCTATTCAGCATGCAGTTGATGTGCTGTGCAGGGGCTGCAGCTCCAAGAAAGCAGATCTCTTATTCTGTTTTGGGAATGTAAGGAGTGCCTTCCCTAATTTGATCAAAACCTAATCCCTGAGCTGTGTGTCCTGTGTCCATGTGAAATGCATGCCTAGTGACTGTAAAGGTTGCTGCCAGTCTTGGGACTGCCACAGGGGAAGGATCAAACAGAAATTACTGGCAGTATGCTCTTCAGAGGTATCCCCACTCTGACTGCATAGGGTAGATACTGAAATGCAACTCTTATTCTTTATGGACCATCCAGAAACTATCAAACTCTGATGATTCTTGAAGCTTGGACACCCTCCTGCAAATTTTCCACATTGGCAAATCTGTTCTGGACAGCCCAATCCTTACGCAATTTTCCTTAAAGAATTAAAACTATTCCATGGGGCTGGGTACCCCAAAAGGCTTGAGTATTATGAACTGCATCACCACATTTCTACATGCTGTGATGCTTTGTGGAACTTGAAGATATCTTTTCTTGGTGCAGAAATGTGAGTTTCTCGCATGCTTCTGGAGACAGTGAAGTTTGGGATATACAAAGCCTATAGACTGGAAGCTACAAAAGAAGGCCAGGAAGAAATCTTAAGAAAATATGATTTAATCCCATGCATCTGCTAAGAAATCCCAGCCACAAGATTGGCACTAAAAGCAGTGTTTTCTAACAGCTACCTACAGGAGAATAAATTCTTTCTATTTGCTTACTGTACAGTCTGGTTGTTAGGAACTTATATCTGGGATATGGTATGTCATACCCATCCACCACGTGCCAAGGAAATTCTCCTTGGTAGGTTATTTGCAGACTGAGTTGCTTACTTGTCAAATCTGCTCCACCATGAGTGAAAATACCTGAATATACTTTGGAGGACTTTGGTCCCCAACCAACCAGCTAACAGTCTATTGATTGTGGCACTCAGTATTCTCAGCAGGTCAAATCCAACTTGGACACAGTGGAAATTCGAAGGTAAGACTTGTTCCTTTTCCCTCTGGGAATTTGCTCCTGCAAGATCTAGCAGGCTGACTTGGAGAATGCTTCACAGATCAGACTCTTCAGGCAACAGATGATGGGCACACCTTGATGAAAGAAACACAACATGGCAGATATCTATGCCCTTGGACACCCTACCAGCAGAGAGTTAAAGGGTTTGGGGAATTACAGTGAGGTCTGCATTCATGAATTCATGTCCTAAAAAGGCTGGACAAGCTAGTGAAATTCCAGGCTTACACAACCTGTGGTATTCAATTTAAACCAATGGATTCAGAATTTTTATTTTAAAAATCATTATTTTAAAGCCATCTTACAAGTAAAACAGGTAAAACAAGAGCCAAGGTCCTTAGTTAATAACAGAATTCCAGAAACCAAAAATTTAAAAGAATCATAAAAACAAAAGAGATTTATAATAAAAGGAGGAGAATTTGACACTACAGATTTTTGTGGCAACACAAGATTAAGTTTGGCTAACTGGTGATACAGGAATACTCAGCTCCACAGGTGGGAGATGCATGGGAGGCTTCAAATCCGAGGCTGACTCTGGTCAGACTCTACATCAGTAAGACACTGCTTCAGGAGTCCTTGATTTTCCTTGTTTCACTGTGCAGTGGCTGGCCATATTCCCTTGGGAAGTACAGATTCTTCTTTTCATGGGCATTCCAGAGCTTCCTCTGCAGCAGCTTGACGGAGAAGGAAAAGAAAGAAGTGGTGAAAAGGACTCTTGCATCTTTTCTCTACAGCAGATATGTAGGGAAAGTCTATGAAACAAGTTCAGGCTGCTTCCTGCTTCAGAGATACTTGAAGCTACTTGTCCATTGGAGTTTCCAAATTACATTCTTTGTTGGATAATCTAGGTGCAACTGAGTATCTCATTATACTCAAGTGTAATCCAGACTTCATAACTCAGTCAAGTTCTAAGTCAGGCAAAAACTAGAGGGCTTGAATCTGAGCCTTAGTAACTGAATGATCATGGATCATTGCAAGCTCTTGATGTGACAGACCCCTATCCACTTTATGACTTTATCTTGTACTCTCTCGAAGCAATATAACTATTATTCCAAAATGCATGGCTTACTGAAAATCCCAGCTAAATTACAACTAGATTTTACGTACTGATCTATTAAACCAGAGTTTTCATAATTTCACAGTCATCACTGTCAGTCAGTCCTGCTGTCACAAAAATCCTAAAATGTGAGTGCTTGATTAGACCTTTCACCTGGCAGAGGGCTACTTTCCCACCTCGCCTTACCTGTGGCTGCATGCCAGAACACACTTATGCTGGGCTGGAACTCAGTGATATATTAATTCCCACACCAGTGGTTTGTTCTTCCCCTGACTTTAAATCTAGGACACAATATAACTCAGCTGTGCAAGTCATTGCTTTGTGAATCAGCTTCTCACAGAGCAAGGGGAAAATCCCAGCTCCTCCACCAAACTGGCAGTATTGTTACAAGGTGATTGCTGGGAGAGAAGCCACCAGTGCTGCCATGCACACAAACTTGTTCAGGCTAGTAAGTGCTGAACTTTGCCTTTGTTGAAATCATCAACAGAATCTAGATTTAAGTGAAATGAATACACTTTGGAATAATAGAAACCAGTAGCATTTCTACTTTTCAAGTAACAGCCTAAACTCTTAGTGAACAGCTTAGTCAAACCCTCTCTTCCAAGGTGCTTGCTTGTTTCTCTGTGACGGACAAGGAATTTAGAAGATAAATTAGTTTTAAGTTTTCTTGGAATCACAGAAGCAATCGTGTTCTAAAAGAACACTGGTATCATCGAGTTTAACCTATGGTCACACACCACCTTGTCAGCTAGACCATGGCACTGAGTGCCACGGCCAGGCTTTCTTTCCTTCAACACCTCCATGGAAGGTATTTAACCATTCCAACGCCTAATCACTCTTTCTGTGAATGAATTCCTCCTAATTCATTCCAACCTAAACCTCCCCTGGCGTTTTGAAACACTACAATTAAAAGCCAGAAGGCAAAAAACTCCAACACCATGACCTGGAGATTAAGGGCACAAGGCTGATACTCGATAGGTTTTGCCTGCATACAAACCAATAACGAAAGAACGTAGAGAACAGACGCGCTCAGTAGCGGCGGCGGCCTGTGCAGTTTGGTCTGACGCTGCAGGGAACGAGCTGGATCGCCCCACAGCACCGCAGACAGGGGGTACCAGAGCCCGGAGCCGAGCCGAGCCGAGCCGAGCCGAGCCGAGCCGAGCCGGGCCGGGCCGGGCCGGGCCGAGCCGAGCCGAGCCGGGGCAAGCCGAGCCGAACCGAGCCGAGCCGAGCCGGGGCAAGCCGAGCCGGGCCGGCAGCAGCCGCGATCCGCAGGGCGCAGGCGCGGGCCGGGCCGGGCCCGGCAGCAGCGCAGGCGCGGCGGTGGCCGCGGGATCCCAGCAGTCTCGGGGGCGGCGGGACGCGGTGCGGGCCCAGCATGTCGGAGAAGAAGCAGCCGGTGGATCTGGGGCTCCTGGAGGAGGACGATGAGTTTGAGGAGTTCCCGGCTGAAGGTGCCGGGTGGGGGCGGCAGGCACGGGACGGGACGGGACGGGACGGGACGCCAGGACACGACAGGCCGCGGCCTGCAGGCGGGACGTGCGCGGCCCGGGCCAGCCGGGGCGGGCGGAACGCGGCGGGCGGGAGCGGCGGTGGGACTGGGCCGCCGTGTGCGCCGGCCCTGTCCGCGGGACTCCGCTGTGCTGCCGCTCCGCTGCCGCTCCGCAGGGCCCGGCTGAGCCCCGCGGAAGGTTCCCCGGTGCCCCGCGCGTCCCTGCCCAGCCCCCGCCCGGCCAGGGGCTGCAGCGCCGTCAGAGCCGCGGTCGAGCTCGGTCGTGGAGCCCGTGCCCGGCTTTGTGCCGGTGTCACCGCGCTCGGCAGTCGCGCTGGAAGTGCTGTGTCATTGTGCGAGTGGTCTGGGAGCAAGTGCGGGAGAAATCTGCTTTTTTGGTACTGAAGATGAGAATCGCCAAGGGAGAGGAGGGATGAGGGCTGGAAACTGAGCGTAAGGTGGAAAAATGTGTGAAAATTAAATACTGCGCTCTGTAGTTGGTCTGAGTCTCTTTACCTATTGAAGCACAGATATGTATTTGCTGGTTTGCTTTTCATAGGTACAGATACACTTAATAAGGAAGTTAAATTCAATAAAACAACTCAGTGTCCCTTGACAGAAATAGTCTTGGGAACATCCCTATTAGGGCATGATTGCTTTTTATGTTCTTAATTCTGGGATTGTTTCGAGTTGTGGATCATGAGAAATTATATGTATCATGATGAGTGTAACGTCAGAATTTTTTTTCTCTAATGTCTTTATTGCATGTGGTTGTTCTATGGCCTTGCAAGTCTTAGAGCTTCTGAACCTTTTAGTCCTGCTAAAATTAATATTTTTGCATGTACTGATGGAGAAAGTTCATGACATAGCTAGGATTTTAGCTGAAGTAAACTTAAAAAACCATACTTTCTTTTTCATACGTGCTTCTAAACAGGAAAAAAAAATTTAATGTAAATTAAGTATTCACAGTAGGGGAAGTATCTGAAGCTTCTCAACCTTGGATTGGGCAGAGCCCTTACTTGCTGTTACTGAAGGTGAAATTAATTTTACTTGACTCTAGCTGTAATGCCAAAGCAAAGTACTGTGCAGGCTTTCTGGGTGGATCAGAGACTTATTGAAAAATGACCATCATCAGGCTTCTAGATGTTCTTTCCTGCAGAAAGTAAGAACCTCTCAGGGGATCCATTTGAATCCTCAAGCATGGTCACATTTTTGAGATGTTGAGTGTTCAGACCACTTTGCTATCTCCAGTACTTAGGAAAGAACTGTGATAACTGGGCTCAAACCCATTCCAAATTGTTGTTCTTTCAAATTAAAACACCGCTTCCTAGCAATAGAAGAACTTTGTGTTCTATTACCCAGTTTTTATCTAAAGGAAGTTAGATAATGCAAATCTATGTTAAGTGATGAAAGCAGGGATTTTTGGGGTCTATTCCAACCTAAAAATTTACTTTAGCCATTTATGAAATTGAGTTATGTATCAAAAACAGACATGCCCAATTTTTATAGGATGCTTTGGAGAATAACATAAGTATACTATAGTAGATGAAAATATATGTATATGGGTAATTTAAGAATTTTTTGTATAGTGCATTTCAGAATATTAAAATGTAATGGGTAAAGTGATAGAGCATGGAATTTAAAACCCTAAAATCCTAAAAAATCTTTTTTTGTTTCCCAAGTGCAAAATAAAACAATCAGTGGTCAGCATATAAAAATGTATTTTTAAGGAGTTCAGCCATGACAAGATTATAATTTTGGTCTACATTAGTAATACTTAATGGTTAGTGGACTCTCAAGTGATCTTAATACCTTCAATCCCAGATAATGCTCTACCTTTTTTTACTCTTGTTTAGTCACAGGCATATAATGTAGCAGGGAGTAATAACTGCATTATACGATTGTGGGGTAATAGTTTCAATATACAGCTGCTGTAGAATCTTGTCCTACAGAGATGAGAATGTAATTTAGGCTTTACTTTCACTCTCCTCCCCACGCCAGCAAGAAAGGTGACATGGGCTTTTCTGACTTCTCTTCACTCAGTGTGATTTAGAGCATCTTTTTGCAGCCTCCCCTGCTGATCTTCTGTGGCTGAAGCTGCTGTTTGTTGTGCTGGATACGAGTTACTGGGAATTTTTTTTTTCAAGTTTGTAGTTCTGTCTGAGCTCCTTGTATGTTTGTGAATAGAAAAGTTTGATGCCGTGTTAATTTTAAGTTGTTTGAGATTTGTTTTTTCTCTTTTCAAAATTCAGATAATCGGTAAAGTTCTTTATTTTGATGAAAAAATCAGTGGAATATAAATTGGCAAGGGCAAAGCTTACTGGGGATAGTTCTAAAGGATAAGCCCTTCCCTTTGAGCAACTAGCAATACAACCAAATAATGCATTTTTATAGACAGTGTTTTTTCTTCGCCTTTTCTTCACAGTTTTTCCTTTGGCTCTCACAGCTGAATTTCTGTGCTTCTTCATCTTTTCCCATTATATAATGTATTTGAGTAGGGAAATTTAATTATACTGCCTTCTACACGTGTGTCTTTAATCAGTGACAAATGGATTTTCCTGTCCTGGTGAATCTCAAGTATTAATTTTGTTGCCTGTCAGTGTTAGAAAAAGGAGGAGAAAATGCAAAGACCAGGCTTCATTCTTAGAAAGCTAGCTGTTCACAGTGAAATAGTTTTTGATGTTTTACCCCACTAACTTTGTCCCCTGCTTCCCCCATACCTCCATCAGTGTTTAATGTTATTTTAGGCCTTAGTCCTCAAAGCTTTATGTACATGGACAGCTGATGGCTTACTAGAATGGAAGGGGAAGAATAGTGTTATCTCTTTAAATACACTAATAGACTTTGAGAAATAAAATTTGCAAGTGTCAAAATTTGGGGGCTTCTTTTTATTTTTAACATTTTGAAAACTGTGAGTCTTTTAGTAGGAATAAACTGAGAAACTAAAAAAATCAAGGAGGCAAACTTAATATATTCATAGTGATTCTGAGCGTCTCATTTTCATTATTTTTTAAATTTTTTAGTTTGATTTTAATTTTTTCTTAATAATGAAGCATTAAGTGTGTGATCAGTAATTTGTCAAGGGTGGTGTACCAGATTACTTTATTATAGAAAAAATATAAATAAGGCTAGTAAATGGACATAAAGTGTTCCCCTACAAAGGCAAGACAGCTTCTGCTGTCTTGGGAACCAAAAATAGCTGATTAGAGGTATCAAGTGCTTTTTGTAGATGTTTGCCTTTGCTTCTGCATCACAGATAGTTTTTTGTCATTTGTCCATAGACTGACTGCATCTGATTTGAGGGAAGAAAGAATGTGTCTGTGTTTTGGGAAAAGCATCTGATGCATATCGTTTTTTAATTTGAAAAAGGTGTTTAAATGCAAATCAGGAAGGATGATGCTACAGTTCATCCATAAATATGTAAAATATGTCTTAGGAATGTTTAGTCTTGCTAGCCATGATGTGTGTGTAATGATTTTTTTTCACCAAGTTTCATTTTTGTTGTAATTACAGAAATTGTGAGATGTGTTTTAGATCTTTCTGTCTCATAAGCACTTGAATGTGATCCAGACTCTGTTAAATTTACCAGAATTCTGCCTTTCCCTGTGGTTCAGCTAATCAGTCAGTAAGACATGGTACCAAAGCAGTGCAGCATGCAATATTTAAGTCTGCTTTTCTGTCTTTAGATTGGACTGGTTTAGATGAAGATGAAGATGCACATGTTTGGGAAGACAACTGGGATGATGACAATGTAGAAGATGATTTCTCTAATCAGTTAAGGTAATTTCATTGAAACTTACTGTTCTAGAAGACAGGTACAATACTTAAAATGGAGTTGATTAGTTAATATCTGAATGTTTGAAATCTGCTTACTTGAAAAAAATAAAGATCTGAAATGGAAATAAATGAAAGCTCAACTTTTTGCTTTTCTATTTAAAGCCTTTTAGAACCAGACTTAGGGATTACAAGAGTCTGGAGTCTTGTAATGCTGATCAGCATTTCATCTTTTTAATAATTCTGCTGAAATATGCCTTAGGACATTGTGGTGACAGAATTTTGCTCTGTTGCACAAACAAAAATGCAAAGATCATGGAAAGCTGAGACACAGTTGACACTTTGTCAATTTAACATGAGTGTATCCTTTTCGAATGACTTTTCCCTGTGTGTGTGAAAGTTCTGAATTATACTGCCAAGATCTGTGGCAAGGCATCCAAGATTATCCCTTTGTGCTACGTGGTGTATGAAGCATGTTACAGTTTTATGTCTGTACTTTAAAATGGCACTGCTGTTCTTTGTCCAAATGGGCAAATTTTCTGGAGATTAGTGATCTGTATTATGTCAAGGTTCTACCCTGTATAATGAACGTACTGTTTATGAGCAACAACAGCAAAGTAATTGTTAATTACATGCTTTAAAAAAAGTGATAGTAATTTGTGTACCTCTAAACCAGTTGCTTAATCCTCTTTGTCACTTGTAGTTTCAGTAATCCTTTACTGATGCATAATTATAACTTAAATTGTTTCAAGCATTCAGAACAAAGCCAGATTTTATAATTAATCCCTCAGTATGTTGCACGAGGAGCAAACTGTCTGTAATACAGCTTGCTTAAATACTTCCTGGGTTGATCTCCCTTGTACTCCAGGGAAAGCAGTTATTTTTGTGTCTTCTGCATAAAACATCGTTGGTATAGTTATTTCATGTAGGGTTCAAAGGTAGTTAAATGGTAATATTGGAAAGCATGTAATGAAACAGACTTTCAAGAAGCAGTATAATTCTTGATAGACATAGCTGATCTAGGCAAACTGGCCTTAGTTGCAGCCTGCAGTACTGGTGACCGTATTGTGGTTTGCAGTGCTACTGGTTGTAGCATGTTTCTTTCATCTCAAGAAAGCAAATGCTGCAGTCCTCCACTTGTAAAGTCCTACTACTAAATGTGCAAATTAACCCAAAACATTTGTAGAGATGTGTACTTCTGTATCCAGATACGCATATCCTGGGGGGATAAAACAGGATGCATCCTGGCTGGTTCAGAGGCAGGTGAGAAACAAAATGTGGCAGGGAGGAGTGATAACAATTGTAGTTCCTAACTTATTGTCCTGGCCACAACTAAGGACAGCAAAGCAATTGTTTCCCTCAGAATTGCTCACTGCAAGGTGTTTTCCACCAAGACATAAATAAAAATTCCAGACTGCACTATTCTAAAAGCAAAAAAAAAAAAAGCTTACAGTTGTTTTAGAATCGCATGCATTTAAGTCAAATAGAATAGTGAGCTTGCTTGAGTTAAGGAAATCTTGAGAATAATGTATAAGATTCTTGAGAATATGTATAAGATGATATTTTGGTTATTCTAATGGGTTTGGAGATGTTGCAAGCACATAGGTGCTACTTTGTGCCATATGGAGGGCAATAACTGTGATTAAAACAAATATTTTAATTTTTCACTGAGAAGTCACTTATAGTGATCTAAGATAAAAAGCTGGAATTCAATAACTACAGAGTAAATAAGGTTGAGGTTATTGGTATGAATCAAAAAGCAATTTTTGATTAATACCAAGACACTGCTATTTAAAATGATTGTATATTGTGTGGTATGTTATTTTTTTTTTTTAAAAACAAGCATCTAACAGTATTGTATATGTGTTTCAATACATCTGTCTTTTCTATACAGAGCTGAATTAGAAAAACATGGATACAAGATGGAAACATCATAGTTTTTGCGGAATATGGAGTGGTTTAACACTGAACTGTGGATAGACTTTATTGACAAAAGAAGAAAAGATGGAAAATGAGAAGACACAGTTTAATTATCTGCTTGGATTTATTATTGTTTTGTATAAAAAATAAAGTTTTTAATCTTAGCCTAGTCATACATTCAGCCTCTGCTCACCTGGTACATTGTATTTTGGTTCTGAAATGTCTTGTGTGGTGGAATTCATGGACTTGCCTAGAAAGTCAGTAATGGTCTGTCAGTGGCTAATGCTCTTGCACTGACTACTGTCATGGGGAGCTAAACAGGTGTAACCAGAATGAAGACTAACGAATGTTGCTGTCACAGGAAATAAAATACTTGTGTATTCCAATTAAAATGCAGTAGAGATCGAAAGCAGTATTAGGGAGGGATAAAGATTGTTTTGCCTTGGCATTTTCATAATGACTTGGGGTTTTTTTCTTAGTCATTTCATGTGAGTGCTGGTTTAATAAAACAGACTTCAAAGTGTCTTGCAACAGCAGAAATCTATACTTTCCAATCTGGCCCTGTCATTTCTCAAGACTGTTAAGGAGGAGACTTCTCTGGAGGTGAAAGTTCTGTTCTTGCACTTATTTGAGCCTAGGACTCTGGGCTGAAATTGCCTCCAATTTGCCAGCTACAACAGTTCATCTGTATCGCACAAGCATACCTGCTGAGAACGGAAATCAAACTCTCAACTCATTTCATGGAGGCCAACAAAGATTTGCCAGAAAGATATCGCAGTAGTGACTGGATTCAATTACTCTCTGAACTAGAAAACAGAAAGTGGAAATTACCACACCTATTACCACTTCCATGAACACTCCCCACAGGAGCTGTTAAAGCTGGTGTATGCAAAGACAGAGGGATACGGCAGCCATGGCTACAAATTAAATTAGGGTTTTTTAATAGAGGGGCAACTATAGCTACATACTCGTGGAATTTGAATGAGCTACTTGCTTTTTAGCTGTTCACTTAGAAAAACGGAGACTTGTTAGCTTTCAGAATAAAGGTATGGTTGATGGACATGCTGTTATTTAAACTTGTTAACTAAATAACTGAGTACCTTACGTTATAATACACTGATTAATGCAAAATATGAGGAAGTTTCCCCTCCCCCACAATATTTGGTGGTACTATTTTTATAGTGGAGGCAAGATTCATTGTGACCCTTCTGCTTTCTGAAGATAGCTATGTAAAGACTGAGAACTTCATTGCCATCTGAATGATTCTGCAAAACTAAATGTTTCAGATGGTGTTGGATGTTGTCACTTTGTCCAGTTTTGTGCTGCTTAGGAAAAGAAAGGGAAGGCTTTTCAAGTAGGCTTGCCCTAGTCATTTAAATTGTTCACATTGAGATGTGTGGCTCATGCAGCCCACTGCAGTAGAATACAAGTCCTGGTGTTCAAGAGTGGCAAAGATCAATGCAAACTTCCTCAGGTTAGTGTTGGGAGTTTAGGCAAAAGTATGTTAAGTGCAGTTCTGGAATTGCTGGTGTTAACACAGCAGTACTGGGAGGTTGAGTAACAACTGACCAAAAGAAGATGACAAAAAAATTGTGGAGATGTCTGGTGCAATCTGGATAGGGACAGCTGCTTTCCATTACAGTACTCTGGAAACCTGACTAAAGCAGCCTTGTCCCATTGATTGCAAGCAGCAGGAGAAAGCTGTGGAGATGGAAAAGCATCCTTGCTGCAAGAAGGCTTTGTTTTTGCTGAGCCTCAATTGTATTAGTATCTTTATCTTTTCCTTATTTTCACAAGAGCAGAATTGTAAGGCAAGCCTAGGCTGAGGTAGTGGCTCTGCACTCTGACAGTATTAACCTTCACCTGCTGGATTGTGATATGAAACCCCCAGCTGGAAAAAAAGAACGATCTGCTTTTAAGGTTAGTTTGATGATATGGTCTTATAATGCTATCTGCTTAAAAGAATGTTATTACAAAGGAGTAAATAAGTAATTTGCAAAGTGCTACAAGAATGTAGCTTACTGCAAAAATCAAGCACTTCGTGGGGGCTGATGGCCTATATAATTACCGCTGGTGTTTTTTTACAACTAAATTTTCCCTCCTCAAGTTTATTGTGTCATCACATAGTTCCTTTTATGCTTTCTAGTTTAAATATGACTTGGGCACCTTTCTATTTCCAATTTCTTTTTAAAAAATTTAAAGCTCAGCTGGTTTTGAGGCAAGCTAAGAGACTTGCCCATTTTGGTTCACTTTTGACAGCTTTGGTGTTCAAGAAGGAAGTTGAGGTGGTTGGCCAGGATGTCACAATATAATTACCCTAACGTACCTGCTATTCACCTTTAAAAGGAGCTAATATTCCTGCATGCTTATAGACTTGAGTTTTTTAGTTTGGCCTTGCTGGGAGAAGTTTCCTTTGGAGGTCATTCCTGGAGGTGTTGTAATGATCCCTGTTAGCTGCACAATCCATGAAGTGTGGGAGACACGAATATTTTGGGGTTGTGAGGAAGGACCCACTGAGAGAAGACAAAGATTTTGGAAGGAAGAACTGCAGCCTTTCAAGGGTGGGAATGTGTTAGGGAGGTTTGGCAAAGGTCTGAGCGGTGGAGAGGTTGGGCTTTCAAGTTAAGAAAGTAGGACAGCGTGTGGAGGTGTGTGTGTAGCGATGGCTGGGTGTGGGCTGCTGGGTAGTCTCTGTTCCCTGTTGTAGGAAGGAGATTTAGGTTGATGTCCTGTGTTTGGGGACCTGTCCTTGCTAGCCCATCCCTCAGCCAAGCTGTAGAACTCTTGGGCAGTATCCTTACTCTGAGCCACGCCAGGGTATGTGACACACATCTGCAGCTCTCTACATGATGAAGGAGGGGGTGTTTTGCAGCGTGGGGAGGGTTGACTTGCTGTGACCTAGATGCTGAGGATGTCTCAAGGCAAAGCACTATTCAACTAACTTGGAGGAGAGCTCTGGAACGTTCCTGATTTCCAATGTTTGGCACTCATGTTTTGCCTTGATCCTTGAGAAACCATACCCACTGAAGAAGAAATGCAAAGTCACAGATAAGCACACAAAATGGTGAGCAGTCCAAAGTAAGGATGTTTGGAAGCCCTTAAATTCAGCTCTTTTGTTTCAGAATAGACTTTGCTGTTTCCCCCCCCACCCCCGGTGCCTGCCTCCCTCTGCTAGGTTGTGCAACAGCACCAGCACCTTCCCTGCGTGTTTGCTGCTGCTGGGTCACAGCGTGCCCTGTTCTGTTCCTGCTCCACCGTGTCCACGTGGTGCTGTACAGAACGAGTAAATGTGGGTCTCCATAACGCAGCAGTCGGCCTGTTTAGCAGTTGCTCAAATACGCTTTCCACTGTCCCTGGGAGAGGGAGAAGTGTTTCCCCCTCTTTGAAGTGTCCGGTTATTTTAAGTGTGAGACCGCAGGACCTCATCTTTCACTGGGTTTGGTAGTATGTAAAATGCTCTGCACGTTCAAATGTTTCTTTAGCTTCAGTTACTGCTGTGCATATTCAGCATTTCTGCCAATCAGGATTTATGGGGTACCAAGTCAGCCACCCAGAAAAGGAGGCACATGCATTATAACCTTTGCAGCTTTTGTAAGGAATGAGGCAAGGACTCCACAAATGGCTACCTTTCCCTGCTAGCTTTTCCTCGAACCTTATTTTTTTCTTATCCTGCTTTTTCTTGAACACTAGCAAGGACTAATAAGTCCCCTGGGGGAGGGGGTCTGTGTAAGAAAATATGTGATCATGAAATTAAAGACTATGAGAATACATATGTGTGGGATAAGGAATTTATATTGCACAGAGTCTCAGTTCCAGTGTTTCCTATCTTTTAACTGTCTGACTTTACAGCACTAATAATAATCTTTTAATGCAGGTATGATTTTTTTGTTTGCATAATGATGCAGCTAAATTTGATTTAATTTCAAGGCATGCAGGAAAATAAGAAGATTGATGCCCAGAAAGTTTTTGTGGTGGAATTTTACTAAAGAATAAATGTTACGTAACATTTCAAACACAGTGAGATCCTTCAAGATGAAGTGTGTGATATAAATGTAAAATATTTGCAAACTATAATTTAGCAACCGTTTTAAAATCACAGTCAGTATTCCAACCTCTTACATGTGGCGGGTGAGATCCTTTGTCAACTGCGAGCTAAGGGCAGTGAATGTGAGATTCATTAAGTAATTATATAGGAACATTAATTTCAAATTAATTTCAACAGTTGTTTTAGGCATTAGCAACCAAATTAGGGGACCAAAGGCAAACAGTAATGCAGCTTAATACTTTTAATAAATGAAGGCATTTGAAGTGATTTACATAAATCGGATGATAAGTTCTCATTTAATGGGCTTCCAAATGCCCCCGCCTCCCCTTCCCGTTCACCTTCGAGTGTTTCCAGGCTGTGTGTGCTCTGCATTTACCCAGCTCTCTTGTTACATCGTGCTTTTCTCAAATCCTTCCTACACTGGCTTTATAATAAGCAGTCAGACTTTCTGGAATTTGTTACCGTGAGCTGGAACCCTTTAAGGCTTCTGAATCTTCAGCGCTGGGAGGCATGGGAAGGGAATGGAGCCACTACTGACAAGGCTCCTAGGAAAATAAATGGTAGAGAACAAAAAAAAGCAGATTAGGGTATTGGGGGATGCTTGCCTACAGGCAGGACAGGGAGATGAAAACCAGCCCATCAGCAAGTGAATGGGTCACATGTAAAGGATAATGACCAGCCCTTTTCATCTTTCCTGCAGTGAGCTCAAGGCTCTTAATGAAAAGGAACAGGCGCTGGTCTGGATTTACACTGCACCTGATGGAGGCAGGCAGCTCGGTGACTCAGCCGGGAGGCAAAACCAGCCCTGCCAATGCTCCAGCCACCTCACCTGCCTTGGGTCCCCCCTGCCACGAGGAAAATAAAGGCCCTTCCTTCACGAGAGAGCTGGTAGTCTGTGAGATGTAAAAGCCAAGCTAGGGCAGCTGGGGAGGGTGGGCGACGGGCTGTGTTTCCCTTCCTCGCAGTATTGGTTTGCAGTGTCCAAATAGGATGTGGTGGAACTGCACAATGCAAGCCTCTAACAAAGATTCCTCTAACATAAGGAATTGTCCCAGTCACCAGGCTGTTCAGTGATACTGTCCAGCTGGCAGTGACGTTTGAACCCTGTTTTTCAGGACTTGGGTAACAAACTGATGTTATCAGCCGCTTCTCCCTCAGGAAAACCAGTGGGGTGGCTGGGTGGTAACAGCATATCCAGAAAACAAAGGTGCAATGGCTCTGTTTGTGCTCAGCTCAGTACTTCTTCCTTACGCCAAAGAGATCTGGTTCAGGCCAGAAATGCACAAAGAAGAGTTTGATCAAACTTCCTCTAAAGTATTTAAGATGTTAGTTTTTCTCCTCCCTTCCCAAGCTGCCTGTTGTGCCCTCTGTGCAGGTGAGCATGAGCTGGCAGAGCTGAGACTCAGGCACATTTTCTTTTTGGCTGGCAGTTAGCCATGGAGGAGGATCCCAGAAGGACATGAGGGCAAAGAGGAAACCATGGCAGCAAGATAACAAAAAAAAAAACAACCACCTGTTTTATCTCTGAAGGTTAAATTGGGAAAGGGTGAAAATCCATCCTAAGCAGAAAGCAGTGTCTGAGAGGGTATGTGAGCACATCACAGGTTGAATCACTGTGAAGGGCAATTCACTCCAAATTACACACATGAAATAGCAAGACCTGTAATGTAAAAAGTCACGTAGATGGATCCATTTCAAAACTATTGGTTCAGTGGTTTTTTAGGATATATATATATATATATTTTTTTTTTTTCTCCTGGGGCATCTTAAAATTGCAGAAGGTGCTGTGCAAAGTGGACTTTATCCAACAGGTTACCTTAGTTCTCTGAGTCTCCTGCTTCAGGGCCCAGCTCCTGAGTGCTCAGTGCTGCAACCAGATGTGTCTTTTCAAAGCCAGGTTCCAGCTGCAGCTGATCCCTGGTACCTCAGATGAGAAATGGACTGTACCGAGGTAGCAGCAAATGGCTACTAATGTGTGTTGCCCAGTGGAAGCCTCAGCTTCAGCCTAGGAATGTGATCTCCTCCCAGCCTCTGACATGACATTTCTCACATGAAGTATTAGCTGCTAAGAAATTTAAGGGATTTCACTAAAATGTGCGCTGGATTCAATTCCTTGCTCTGCTACTCTATAATCAATGTCCATTAAAAGAGAGAGCACAATAGTGTTTCATTGCCTGAGCATGAGTAAGATTACCATGGTACTGTACATGCTTCCCAGGATGTCATTCCTAGGCATTTCTAGGCTGAAGCTTGCCTCGTTAGAGCCTGTCTGCTCCCTTTGTAGGTGCTAGCTGTCTCTACCACAAAGAGGGTCTGGCATGGGGTAAGCCAGCCTTAGAGGAATCATAGCAGTTAAAAAAGTAATTAAGAGTAATAAAAACCAATGAGTAGAGGTTTGATTGGAGTTGATGGAGTTTCAGAAACTGCATGACTCATCTTAAAAATAATATATATATATATATAAATACATTACATTTATAAATAGGCTTCTTTATTTTTGCGGTTCCTGTGGAATATTTACCAATTGCTGTTCTTTCAAAAAATAATTTTGATGTTATACAGATAGCTAAGGCTTGCAGGTTGTGCTGTTTATTGAGAAAACACATCCTTAGCAGTAGCCTTCTGTTAGAACAGGCATACATGGTGCTTTTACAAGCACAGCATCAGCCATGGCCTTCCTGCCCTGAAACTGTCAGTGAGACTGAAACAACACTCAGGATACTCTGCAGGAGAGAATGGAATGGGTTGTGATGGCCATTGCTAAAAGACCATAAATAGTGAATGTCCAGGGTCAGGCAGAAGGAGGTAAAGAGGAGCCTGCTGAGTGAAGAGGTTAGGAGGAAGCAAGGGATGCTGGTTCTGCTTCAGTGGACACAACGGACTGGATCCAGGTTGCATCTGAATTGAAAAGGCCGATGTGAAATGAGCTCTCTTCCTGAAGAACAGCATACCTGAAAGACATAGGGATCTCAGTCAGTTTGTTTCACCTAGGAGACAGTGGAGTGGTGATCTGATCACAGTTCTCAAGCTCTTTTATGAAGAAAATTGTCCCATAAAAAGATGGGCTTTTTAATCTCTATAAGGGTAGAGCAATGCTGAGAAACTGGAAGCTCAAGTTAGACAAATCTATGTTGTACATTTTGGCAGCAGGTTCTGAACTGAGCTATTCTCAGATTTAGTGGTCTGCCCACCATGGAACTGGTAATCAAGATTTTTCTTGATGCTTTGTGATGGCTGAGAGAGACATGGTAGAGATGCAATGCAGGAATGGCAGGATGGGAATGTTTAAGGGGATAAGGACAGATAAGTGTTCTAGTCTTTGCTTCACCATAGCTTTCCTGTTTTCCTTCTGCTCAGTACTGCAGTGATTTTTGCCGTGTGTTAATGGTGTGTGACATGAGTTCATGTTGTTCCATCTCTAACCTCTTCCATGACAGAAGGCACTGAATCAGGCAGTTTACCTCCCAGGTTTTTGTCTCTTCCTGGTTTTGCTTCCTTGATGTCCCAGGGTGTTTGCCAATTTCACGTTGATATGGGATCAGAACCTGGAGCCTGAGAACTTGGGGCAAACATGATTTTGCAGCCAAGGAATCACCACAGGGTTGTTTGTGGTGTATATGGAGCTGTTCCTCAGGCCCCACTGGACTACTGGATCTTTCTGTGTGTGAGGCTATGGGTTTCCTTTCCCTCCTCCTTCAGAAGGCTGCAAAGACAGAGATTTAAATGCAAGGTCTTAACTAGAGTCAAATTCCCTATAAAGTTTCAAAATACTGAGCGAAGTGCAAAAATTCTCAAATATTCAGTATTTCCAAGGAGCTGGAGTCCAGTGGTTGGAGTCCATCCTGCTGGGACCATACTGTGGGCTTCAGGTCTGAGAATTGGGAACATAAAAGTGACTTTTTCCCTAGGAATTCATATTAGCAAGAACACTCAGGGAGCTTCCTCCTCAGTTTTGCTGAAGTTGGCTCCAGTAGGTGGAAGAGTCTTGTGCTGGGCCATTTCCACAAAGATTTTGAAAGCAAGAGAAGGAGTCAAGGAAGAACCATGTAGCTAACTCAAGAGAGATTCCCCACAGTAAGACTGTTGTGCATATTGACAACATAACACAAAGCTGTCACAGAACAAAACCACCTTAATACAGTGAAGGCTCCACATGCCTGAAGAGCAACTGTGAGAGGTCAGACCAGAGACTGTGCCCAGAGGTGTCAGCTGTGAGGAGAGTCTGGCTGGGAGGAGTATCCCTACAGCCACAGCTGCCCCTTAGAGACATGCCACTAGTGCTGCTAGCAGGTAGACACAGGGGTCCTGTTTAGGGTGGGAAAATGGTTGTGGAGAAACGTTTTTGCCTTCATGTGTGGATAACTCCATGGTGCAAGCTGGTGACTTTTATAGCTATGATGAGTGACCAGCAACAGTGATCGTTTGAGGCACTTCAGCATCAGCTCTGTAGTGAGCACCATTAATCCTCACCGCTGATTGCTCTTACTGAAGCTTCAAGTGATTGGAGGAACTGCCCAAAGTTCATGAAAAAAGTTGAACCTCTTTAATCTACCTCTGGAAAATCTTGAAAACAAATATATTGATTTGTTTGGGAGGGGATGGGGTAAGTCAAATATTGTTTTAGTGAGTTTGAAAAAAGACAAATATAATTGTAGAGACAGTGACAGAGATGTGAAAATGCAGAAGAGGTAAATCCCTGAACAGCCACTGAACTGAAGAGGGTAAGAAAGAACGATTCCAGCCTGTGACCACCTCAGAGGCAAAGGATCCAGTGTTCCCAGGGAGGTACATGTTGCATCAGGATGAACACTTGTGCTTGCTCCCCATGCCTGAACGCTGTGTTTCGCCAGTGCCTGGTATGCAGAGCGGCACCAGCGCCTGGGCTGTGCCTCTCTATGTCAACATACCTGTTTTAGAAAGTGATGGCAAGCTCCCAGTTGGATGTCCTGTGTGAAGAAACCTTCCCATGGGTAGATACTCCTCCTTCAGGAGGGTGTTCTGGTTTTGCTTGCTTTGAAATGCTGGAAATAGTTGCTGGTTTTCCAAGGACACCGTGTTGTGCAAGCTGTTGCATATCCCCACCTGGGCACACCCCGTGGCGTTAGCCACAATGTCTCTGTACAGAAATGATTGATTTTAGAGAATCTTTAGTTCCTGAAGCCAAGAGTGTCTGCAGGAATGTAACTTCTTGAGCTGTGTTCAGGTCTGGGATCAGGATAAACACAGAAGAGAGCAGGAGACTGCAGGGTTATCGACAATTCCTTATCCAGTGGAAGGAGTAGCTGGGTGGGCAGAAGTGCCCTTCCACACACCTACCTACCACCCACCAGTGGAGGCTCTGTGCTCTGGGTGTAGGAGTGGTAGCCAGAGCCACCAGTGATTCCCCAGGCAGGGTCTTTGTCACTTGTCATGCTGAGTTTCATGAGTTCCTGGGTTTATGTTGAGGAAATGGTAATAAATGGAAAATCCTTCCCACCGCCTCCTTTTTTTCCCCACCTATTCACCTATTTCTGCTATTTTAAGGAATTTGTAGTCTAGGACCTTGTTGGTCATTTTTATGTGGTAAAATTTGTTGAACTTTGTTCACCATTGTTCTCCCTATTTTTCAATCGCCCAACACTTAAGTATCTGAAATTTGTACCTTCTCATAAAAGATGTTTCATTTTCTACTTTCTTCTGCCAAAACAGTCTTGCTCATGTTTCCATAACTGTATTTTATTAGGGTTTCAGACCACAGGAGAGCTTTGATTTCAGTGCAACCCAGATGGATCCATATATTGTTACACCACCCATGGACCCCACATCTTCCAATCTGCCATCTGCCCTTCCACTTCCATCAGGTAATGTGGTACATGTAATTGCCCACAGATTTTTTTCATTTCTAGTGTGCAGAATAAAAGCTATCCCCTGCTCAAAAATGGGGGAAACTATGGGGAGGGGTGTCAGGGTGGAGGAAGGTGCACAGAGCTCCAGGACACCAAGGAGTAGAGGGGAACTGCAGGTTCCCCTCAGTTCCTACCTTAGAGCTTGTGAAGGCATTGGGGTGGGTAGAAGAGCAGACATTGGCTTCTCAGCAAGGTTAGCACTATGACAGCACATTATGCCACTTTCAGCATTCTGCTTTACTACCACCACTGTCACTCTTATGATTTGCAAATAAGGAAATTACATGCTATTAATGATCAGAAGAAATTGCTATAAGACTTTCCAATTAAAGTGGTCTTTTATGTTATTGGAGGCCAGTGACTTGCATAGTTACCCATTGCTTCAAGGGCTTTGAAGTTGCATTTCCATTTCAATTGACATAAAACTGACCAAAGGCAGTATTATACTCACAGGCCTCTGTTTATTTTCATGGGGAATGCATTAGCATTTCAAGGAAATAAAATCTGCCCAAAAATCACTGGATGATCACCACAGCAATGCTCAAAAAATTATGAAGTCACAAGGTGGAAATTCACACTCCCAGTAATGAGATGGAAGTTGAGTAACAACAAAGAGAATGTCCATAAAACAGGAGGTGTGCAGAGCTCCATTCCTACAAGGGCCATCAAATCACACATATGGTGTCAGGGAGCTGGCACTGCTGATTTTGCTAGAAATTCAGCAATTTAAGTAACCTAATCAAATGTCATGATTAACTGGGAATTCATTTCCTCTCTTGGAAAACATGAAGGGTAGTCATTGCTTGCTGAAAAAAAATTAACCCTCCCCACAGTGAGGGTGTCTCTCCCTCTTGCCAACAGAATGCTATTGGCAACCTGCATCTGGGGGGCACAGTGGGCAGCCATTTGGTCCCTAAAACGGGGTGCAGTGCACTCACACACAGAGGGATCCCTGCTGCCAGGATGTTGGGGCTTTCATGACAGCTTCACCATCCATTAGCGAGCTGCCCTCGATGCCAGAGGGGATGTGTGTTGGGAAGTGGTGGTGTGTGATGCTACTTTCTTCTTTGCTGCATCTATGTGTTAACAAGAAGCCTGAGTGCAGAGGTGCCCAGGTGTGCCCCTCACACAGGTGGCAGGCATGGCTGGTGTGAACTCTTGCTCTTTCCTCCCAGTAACACCTGCCAAAATGCAACCAACACTCTCTGTGGAAGAGTGCAGCTCCAGCAAAGGGGATCACCTCTGCAGTTATGCTGTCCAAATCAAAGGCATGTCCAGTGGTGTTAAACACTTCCCATTTCACAAATAGAGAGCTAAGCATTACTTCTCTAATGTGTTTTTAAATAACATATTTTCTTGGATTAACGCATAAAGGAGATAAGACTATCTCTTAAAGTTTGGCCAAATGAGTTATCTCAGTCCATAGGAAAAGGTTTTGTAATTTTATTTTAAAAAGCACTTGGAAGATAGTTTTATTTTTGAAAGAAATGTAAGCAAAGTAAAAAAGCTGTCATTCTTGTAAATCAGAATTTCTGACCTCCAAACACACAATATGATCTTTAGGAAAGAGATTTCTGTGTGCTTTGCAGAAGTACTTTCTCCAGGTAGTTCTACTATTGTGCCAACTTACAGTAATCATTGTAATCAGACAAACCAATTACAGAACAGCAACCTACTATAAACATAATATTGTAGGTGTATATTAAGGATGTTCTGTTAAAATTGGTAAAAGTCCTTCAGCAAGAAGAAAGGCCTTCATCACTATTTTTTTCCCATGCTTCATTTTAGTGAGGACTTAAATGTAGTAGCATTTATGTTTTTCACCTTAGAAAATATTTGTACTCTACAATAATGCATTAAAGCTTTGAGCCTGAAAACATTAATGCACAAGAGTGACTTTATTTATACATTAGCAATATTTTAGTCAAATGGTCTAATGTTTGCAGAACCAGATTCTGAAAAATAATGTACTATTTTATGTTGTATTACTATTGGTTCAGAAATTAATGGATGCTTTATTTAAATCAGGCATTTAGAGGGAAGCTTTGTAACTTGGCTGTTTTATGCTATCATATTGTTGGAAGAAACATGTAAATAAAATATAAGGGAATGGGAATTGAAAATAGAGGGAATAAAACGAGCAGACATGAAATGTTCAAGATGTGAGGCACACCTGCTTCAGTCTGAAATGTCCCAGATTCAGAGCAGAGGCAATTTGCAACTTTTTCTCTGACCCAGGATTTAGTAAAACTCTTGATCCATCTTTTTACAACTACAAAAACCCTTTCATCATTTTGCTCTCTATCAGCCTCAGAGGTTAAATCTTCTCTTTCAGCTCCCATTATCACAGATGTGACTTTTTATGAGTGGAGACCCCAGGTTTGTCCAGGGCTGGCCTTTGCGTTCAAACTCAAATGCCTTTTCTTCCAAAGCTCACATTGACCAATTTGTTTAATGCTCTGGATATTAAATGCAGTCATTGCAGAAAGTGGTTGGGTCTTTCTAACTAGAAGAGTGAGCAGTCTGTGGCTTCAGTCAGGATGGAAAGAAGAAGCTGAAGTAGACAAGCAACACTGCTAGAGGAAACACAGATAATTCTACACACAGAGATCCATATTTGTTTCTGGCAGTAATCCTTACTAGACCTTTTTTTAAAGATCGAAGGTGCTGGTAATGAAAAAATACAACACCTACCTCCATCAAAAGTACTTCTTGACTCTCTTAAGATTAGATTTTGACCCCAAAGTTCAGGTACCCTTTTCTTTGCTGTTTCTGTCACCCCTGAGTACCTGGTGTGGTCTTGTGCCACCATGGCATCCTGGGGACAGGAGAGGTCCCCAGGTGGTGACTGGATTCATAGCACACTCCAGTGGGTGCTGAGTTGGGTGAGCTGTAACTCAGAGCTGATGTAGAGCTCTTGGGTAGTTAAGCAGTTTCTACTATCATTACCATAATTTACTGGTAGCAAAACAAAACTCCTAATAAAAAAAACAAGCAACCATGTAGATAAATATGTTTTATCCTGTTCTGTCACTTTATAGTCACAATCCACAGTTTCATGCTTGAGCCACCAAGGTGTGGGACCAACCCTTCTCACACACTCCTGTGGCAGAACATGGACATTTCACTCAGAGGAGCACCAGGGAGTTTCCCAAAAGCAGCAGAGCTGGTTGTGTAGGGAAGTTAGGAGTAGAAATGCCAGCAAGAATGAAGTAATGACAGTCAAAACCCTCCACCTAAAATAGAACCTCATTTGCACAAACTGTAGTCACCACAACACTAACCCCTTCCCTGGCCTAAGATCTTCACAGAAATGGAGAAGAGGCAGAAAGAGACCCCTGGATGGGACGTTTCATACTTGCCAAAATGGGCTATTGCTTTCCTGAGTAAATACAATGTGGACTTGTTGAGAAACAGCTGAACTACTTCAACTTTTACATGACAAATGATTTTCTGTGCATCATGACCCACAGGAACTCAGCTTACTCCTGTGAAGACCTGGTCATCTCTTTTTTTTTTTTTTTTTTCTCTGTTTTGGCTCTCTGCAGTTGTCCAGCTCTGTGCTTTCCACTACAAACACTCCTGACTAAAGCTTCATTATAAACTTTGTGGTGCATATGTATTCTTAGAGCAACAGCTTACAAAAATGGTATCTACCTTTTCTTCCTAAATGCCCTTTTGCACAGTAACTACCATGCATTTTTGACTGTGAATATGTAAATCGGTGAAAAAGCAAATGTATCCACTGTGACGAAGAATAACATTGCAGCCTTAAACTTCAGATCCATTCAGAATCATTTGCTAACATTTGGTCCTCCAAGTTGAAGTTCCAGAATTGCCTGTCTTGTGCAATTTTCAAACATTCCACCTGCACAGAGTGAAGAAGAAAATAGCTATTTCCAAGAGAGAGAAAACTCCATTTAACATGTTTTACAAAGTACTAAATAGCTTTCATATTTCAGATGAAGAGCAGAGAATATGTCCTCTGTGCTGTAGTTACTAAGTACTTACAATATTGTCTATTCCACATATTGTCTAGTTTCAAAGACACTGTAACATTCTGCATTGCTATGATTATTTATCAAAACCAAAATCATGTACTTTTTTATGAGTCAGGAGCTCAGTGGGGAAAAAATTAATTTTTCTTGCTTTTAATTTCTTGAAGAACTGAAATAATTTCCATTGAACTTATGTTGAAAGGCTAAAGCTTTCTCTAGTCTGCTTGCTAAATACAATTGCAACTATAAGGTGCTTTGGGTATCAGTCAACAAAAAAGCTGAACATCTACTCAGTAATACCTAGTCTTAGGAATGGTACTGCTTTCTTTACCCTGGGTGTTCTGTCACATTAGAGTTGTATGTTGACACAGGAGATTATTTTTCCGTATGTAAAGACATTTATAGGGTGTACTTCATAAAACAGAACTGCTATTTAATATGACAGGTGAAGGGTGACTCCCTATAAAGTCTATTTGTCTGCACGATTAGTCATGTTTTCACAAGGAAAACCTGATTTACACAAATGCAAACCTGAACTACAGAAGAGAGTAAAGAAAAGGCCCAGTAAGACTTGTGCAAGAGAGTCTAGACTTAGTGGGGGCTGAAGCTGTACCATTATTTTTTCTGATATTTGAGCCAAGGGCTGCCCTTAGAGTTTGAAGAAACCTGGCCCATGAACATGGGTAACTGCAGAGCATATACACCATTTTCATTTATACTACATTCTTACAAGAATATTGATGCTTTGTCATTGGTTTTTGTTAACAATTGTGCTTAATAACTTTTCTGAGAAAGAACCATGTTTTCTCATCATTATTAAGAATTCAGGAACCTGAGGCTACTTTACATTAGGTTCCTAAATACCCATGATTCCTAAAACCATCTAAATTATTTTTATGCCCTTTAAATTGTTTAAATAAAACAAGTTTTCCTTCAAAATAATTGAAGGTTCCACGCCAAACTTTTGCTAATTCCAGTTGATTTGCATGTAATGCTGAGTACCTTGGAGCTGGATGTAAAAGATCATGGGAGTTTTCTGTAGATTTGATATGCTGGAACCAGGTCAAAACTTGTAGCCAGCAACAACTGATGCTAAAAAATACGGAAATTTTTATGGCAGAAAGAGAGCAGTCTTTTGAATGGGGGATGCTTAATTTGTGGATATGACATAGTGCAGACTTCCTTGCCAAATTTCCAGCATTTTGTCCTGCCCTCTGGGCTTGAATCACCAGGAGAACAATTTGTCTTGTGGTGTTTGGCATTTCTGCTGTTGATGCCAGAATAAACTAAGGAGAGGAAAGGCAAGTGGAAATTAAAAGCCTGCCACATGGGAATCAAAAACTAAGGTTAAACTTTAGATGTCTTTTATTTTAGTTCTTCACTTCTCTCTAATATGACCTCAAATACACGACAGCTACTTGTGAGGGTAGGTCTCTGTGGTATTTGCCAAAACAACCAAAATCACACAAAAACCTTTAGAGTGAGGTCTGGTCAGAGGCAACATGGATCACTTCAAGCTCTGAGCTGGCGTGGTCACAGAGAGAACATTTGGCAGCAAAATAATGTGTCTTCCACTGAGACGTGCACATCCCAACGCTTCCCGTGCTGCTGAGCCGACCCCTCCTCGAGATGCTGCTGCCACTGTCCCTGCCATCAGCAGGAGTCCAGAGTGTCACTGCCAGCATCCCTAGGCACTCGAGCCATTGTTCCCCGGGGTCAGTGGATGTGATGCCAGCTGAGAGTCAGAACTGATGGCAAACTGACACCTGCAGTTGGGGCAGCAGCTGTTTTCCCTGGTCGGGAGGGAAATCAAAGAGAAACTTTGAGTCACCTGCTCAGAGCTGTTGTCCTGTTAATCAGGAGTGATGGCTGGTGGCTGCAGTGGCAGAAGATGTTGCTGAACAGAATAAAAACCAGAATAAAAACCATTGCAGTGGACTAAAAACCTTCAACCCAGAGGAGGTAGATTAGACAGAAGGACTAAGGAATAGTCCTGAACTGAATAAAGAATATTTCAATGATGTTAAAAGACACCTGGAAATGAAAAAAAACATTACTGAGTAAGTGCCAGCAAATGCACCAGCCCAGTGAGAAACAATGATGATGATGTGCTCTTTGTGAATGTGAGGATGTTTTGTGGCGGTGCAGGAATCTCCAGCACTGTGGCTGGAAAGTCAATAGGACTTTTGCTCCCAGCATACTGAGCAAACACTAGCACAGGGTCTGCACCATGCAGAAAACATCTACCAGATCAGTTTCCAGCATCTTAGGGAAAGTTCACAGTTAACTGCACAGAAATGGGAAATATTTGGCTGCATTTATGGTAGTTTCTCGCTGTCTGCTCCCTCCATGTCAAAATGATTATGTATATTCTTCAGAGTCAATAAAGTTACTCAGCCCCAAAGCCAAAAACATGTGTTGAAAAGCCGAGGTTCATTAAAGGTTCTTTTTTGATTCCAGCCATTTCACACACACATTTTCCCTGAGCTGTGGCAAGATTCCAGCATGGCTGAATCCAAATGTTGCTCCTCTTACAGGCACATAGTTTGCCAAGACTAAGGTTATTCCTTCTCCTTGCAATGCATTGTTTCTTACTGACCACTGCTGTGTAGAATGAACCTGGTAGCACCAGCTTGGCTGCAGCATGTGAAAAAAAAAAATTCGGATCCCTCAATTTTGGGAGTTTTGACATTTTTTATTTGCGTTTATTTACACATCTCTAAGCATTATCCAGTTTTCAAACAATTATTTTGGTGGTGAGAAGTCAGATAAACTATAAAAATGAATTGGCAAGATTTTAATTTGTAGAAAGTAATTTGTCTCCTCTGTAATACACATATTGTCAGGTTGGAAAGAGGAGCCTTCTCAAGAAATGAGAATCAGATTTATCAGCTCAGTTTCAGAGCCAGGTTCGCTTGCTTTATTTGCATAGCATACCAAAGAAAATCCAGCTCTCCTGCTGTTTTCTATTTCCCAAGAGCCCACTTCACCCCTCTCACCAGTCCTCCCTTTGTTAGTCCCATGTAAATAGAAAACAGTGTCCACATATTTGACTATGCACAAAGCTTGTAACCTTCCCCCCTGACAATTCCCAGGTGCAGCCATGGGAGTCTAGATAGATACGTCATTGCCAGAAGGGCATTTATTCCTAAGGGCATATGAGGGCTGCCTCTCTTTCCTGACTTAGCCATAAACTTGCACAAAAACCCATCACAGATCACAGAATATTCTGAGCTGTAATATACTCACGTAGATCATCAAGTCTAGCTCTTAAGTGAATGGCCCATACAGGGCCATTGTAAAATAAGGTGCTTCTCTTTTGCTTTGCCTTCTCAAGGCCCCAGTCGTGGCAAGAGTCACAGGGCAGAGTCTGGTGACATGGAGGACAATGCTGTGCTGGCTCATTTGGGGCACGCTGTCAGTGGGGCTTCTGGCTCGCAGGAAGGACAGCCCATGTCTGGTATATTCAATGTTATAACAAAGTGAGATTCCCAGACCATCCCTTCAGTGCTGTCCCATTTTTCTTGCTGCACCTGGAGATTGTTTCTTGGTTTTACTCGGATTGTAACTAGTGTCAGGACTCTGCAGCCATAGCATGGCTCTGCTGACTCTGCTACTCAGCCATAGTTTGGATCTTCTAAATACAGCTTGTAAAACCAAGCTTAGCTGGAGAGCTGTCCCTTGTTTTGTGACAGCAAAAGGCTCATCTCAGTGTCTGCATTGCTGCAACACCTTTTGCATTAAAAATTAGTTTGGAGCAATGGGGCAGGCAGCAGCCGCACTGTCAGTGGGTACAATGAAGCAGAACAGAGAGGTTAGTGTGACAGAAGAAAGACTGGAGATGCTAGGCCACAGCTCTACACAATTCTTCAGGTATTTTCAGAATATTTTTTTCTGGCTTTTATTTTTGGGTTCCTTAAAAAAAAGCTTTTTGCTTGTCTGGAGCTTCTGCTTCTCAGTTTCTGGAGCCTGTGCTGCTTCTCCTGTTCCATGACGTGTCAAGCAATGCATGAAATATCACAATTACCCCAAGGGTGGCGGTCTCTGGGGAGACCTGACAGCACAGCTCAGATCGGCAGAGACTTTGAGTTATTTTCAGCTAAAGATCATCCAGTAATTCCCTTATATATTCTACAGATTCTGATCAAGATTTTCCTCTTGCAATTTTTTAAGTCAAGAGCAAAAATCAACCCTTATTTTCTCTTACAAGCAGGAGCAAGAGGACTCTTCATTTCAGTGATGCAATGGCAAGCTGTGAATTTAGAACACCAGACTTTAGAAGTGGTTGTCCAAAGAAAGTGTATCTGGTCTTTTTGTTTGGTTTCTTTTTTTTTTCAGATTCAAAAAGACAAAAACCACTGCCATTGATTTTAAGCTACTTTTATGTATCCTTTCCTTGATATCTTCTTAGCTTCCTTCTTCCACAAGTCATTTCCTCTCACCAGACCTACTGCACTACAGATTGTGAAGCTTTCTGACTCCCTACAATGTCAATGGATTGATTCTTCTCAGTCCTTGGCAAAAGGGTTCAATCAAGCATTGGAGCAGGTTTGTCAAGGTGTCTGTGCAGTCTCCACCCCAGGAGAGGTTTAAAATCTGGCTGAGTAAAGCTCTGAGCAAGCTCATCTCATCTCGTGCTAACCCTGCTGTGAACTGGAAGCTGGATTGAGACCTGATGAGATTTCTCTCATTGTAAATTATCTGGTGGTCCCATACAGTGCATCAGGTCAGTGTAGTATAGTCTACTTAAAGTTGCAAAAAGTTAGAGGTGGTTCTTTACTGGGAGCTAAGAAAGAACCTGAGTAAAAAACCAGAAACAATCCGTTGCTCTCCCTGTGAGAGGTAAGTGATAAATGTGTAGACACAGAGTGTCTCCCTCTTCATCCTGGAGTAGTAAGATAATCCATAGTCTGGCTGTGTATGGTTTGAACACACAGCACTGACACAGAGTTTTGGAAGACCCTCCTCTGGCTGTAAGGGTTATCCCACCACGGCACTGCAGAGGAGACAGAGCCCTTCTAGGGTTAACCAGCATTGTGCTGGATATCTTCCGGCACCTTTGTTCTAGTACCTTGGGCATAGCCACACTTTGGGCACCCTGTGCTGGTAGCAAGGGTTGAGAAACTCAGGTCTCTGCAGTGGGTGGGTCAGGATGAAGCCCTGCAGGATATAGGACACAGGATACGGGATACGGTTGTGTTTGTATCCTAACGGAGGCTGGTGGGGCAAGGAAAGGGAGCCCTAACCCTCAAAATTTGCTGTAGGGCTGTTCAGAGTTTTCAGCAATTTCTCAGAGGATATGGCCATGTCAGTAATTTGCTAACATCAAATAGCTACTCTGAGCAGCATGGGCTAAGGATGACAGAGGTTTAAACCCTGAGAAGCTTCAGATCTGGATATGGGACATGACACTGAAATTTGTGGTTTGTGTAGCTTCTTGTGATTTTTTGCTCCTATTTTGCAGCTGCCACAAAACTTGGTATGATTGCTAGCAGAAATAGCAGTTTCTTGACTTGTGGAAACTCTGATACCAATACGATGTTTTTTACTGTCTCTATCAGAAAGCGATCAGATATTTAAATCAGTGTTGCTAATTTTTATATATTTGTTGTGACTGTGAAAAAAGTAAATTGTTCTACTTGAAGCTCTGAACTGCTCTTGCTGTTCCAGAACTATAGCTTTTAGTTTGAATGAAGTGTGCATTTTTAGTCCTTACTGCTGGAAATGAAAGCTTGCACAATAACCTGTGCAAAGACCAGCAAAACAGACCTGTGATGACCTATGCATTATCTCCTTATTGCTTCTAATTTTGTCCAAACTGAACTCAGTATTGCCTGAGATATGTTATCACACACATGATTTCCTCCAGCTGTTGAACACGTCTGGAAAACCCATATTTCTGTTGATGGTGCCTGCATCCCAAGAGCCATTTGTTACCATAACACGTTATGTGTCCTGCATAATGTTGTCCTGCAACTTTGCTGCCAAAGAAAGGGCTTGGGCACACCTGAAGTGTCCCTTTGGCAAAGCCAGCTAGCTTGGATTAAGAGCTGTGGATGCTGATCTGTGCTTACCCAGTCAGCTTTGCTGGCTGAAATCAGGGTAACTCCTTTCCACCCACATATGGTAGGATGGGCACAGCAGACCTGAAAAGGAACCTCAGTGTGTGGCCGTTCCCCCATCATTAGGGCTGAATGGAAGTCCTGGGCAAAATTCTCCACACGGGCACAGCCTTATCCTTCCTTCACAGCAGGGAGGTGATGTCTGGTATTTTCCTCTTTTGGATGCTGTAGCAACTTATTCTGTAGAATTTCCTTTCTTGTGCTCAGGAAACCTTTTTAATTCCCTAGCTTAGCACTCCATTATAATTTTGGTGTGGAAGGAGGTGGCAATTTTTGTGTCAGGGCTGCTGGGCACAGGGCAGGATCTGGATGATAATGCAGATACAATAAAATGAAGTTGTCAGATAAACACCTATGCAATGCCTTAAGAATTATCTGATATCCTCCTTCCACAAAAGGGGGGTGTTTCCTCAGTCCATACTTATCGATCACTCATGGTCACTGAGACCCTACTGGCCAGAGAATTGCCCAAGAGATCCCGTGGGCACACAGTCACAGCAACAGCACTTAGTGTGTGTGCTGTGTGGGCAGTTAAATCATCCTGGTTATCATCCCTTTCATTCACCCCCTGCCACGAAAAACCACTGCAAAGAAAGGAGAGGTGGGGAGAGGGAAGGGGGGAAGGGGAGCTCTTGCAGGAGTTTTCACCTGGATACAGTTGCTATAGGAACCACTTATGAAGCATCTCGGTGCCTCCACTATACAAGGAAATTTGCTTGTCCTTAATAGTGGGCAATGTGATTTACCCATAGGTGTAGACTTTTGGCCTTTTCTGACCCCCAACAGGACAGGATTTCCTTGGCCAGGGCAGCAGGGACTGCCAGCATTTGCAGCAGGGGAAGGGGCTCCATTGTTTAATGGAACAGGACATGGAAAGAGTGAGGCTCCCTCTGCATCTGCAAATGACCGTGTTGATGCTCAGAGCGCCACTGAGGTTAATGGACAGCAGTGAAGGGTCTGAGGTGGACAGGGAGGATGAGTAGAAGCTAAGAGATAGGGACAGAAATATGGATTTTTATTGCAAAGGGTTCAGGAATATAAAAATTGTATGTAAGCTCTGGAAGAAATTGAGTGGAGGAAAAGACAAGAAAAGAAATCAAAGCTGTAGGAGAGATGGGTGGCATTAAAGGTAGAAACCTTGGTGAGTGAAGCAGCATTAGTGGAAAGTGCCCAGCTTGGTATTTGTAATGTGCACTGGGATCCTAGGATGAAAGACCTAAGTAGAAAGAGCAATACTATGTCTTTTAATATAATTTTGATAGCTTTTGCAATAGCTATTAGTTTCAGTCCTTGAAACCTCATCTTGATGAAAACTGCAGCGGCGGCTCCGTGTCATTATCCTGCTGCCGGGTGTACATTTGTACTTGATGGTGTGGTACAAGTGCAGAACTTGCAGCTGCTGGAGCAGGGGCTTATCAGCTCTACATTAGGGCAGCTCTTGACCCTTGGTTTGTGGGGAACAGTTCATTGGCAGCTGGGAGCAGACCGCAGACAAAAAGTTAATGACCTTTTCCCACCAGTTCAACAAGAAAGGTAACAGCAAATTTGACATTGCTGGCAGACCCTATATCAGAGGAGAGTGGTACTAATCACTGCAGAGCGGTGAGGGGAGGCTGCAAGGCAGGGAAAAGATTAAACCAAATTGCACGAAGGATGCCCAAGTTCAGCAAAGCACTTGAGTAGCTGCCTAATTTTAAACCATAACTAGCACAAAGTATGAGCCAATTTGGGGTGATCATAGAAGGAACAATCTCAGGATGGATCAACAGAGCAGTGTCGCTTAGCAGGAGCTCAAATGAGCAGAAGAAAACCAGAGGCAAACTTAAAAATGGCTCAGAGTAGGCAATAAGTAGGTGAGCAGAGGTCAGGTGAAGAAGTGCAACATGACAGTGGAGGAAAGTGGCAGCAATAGGAATGAATTATAAGATATTAGGATAAATGACAAATGGATTATGGTAAATCAACTTGATGGCTTATTTGTAGGCTGCAAATCAACAAGAGTTGGAACCTATTTACCATGAGATGCACTTTAACTTCACAAATTAATGATATAACCCTAAACAACTTCTGTAAATGTGCCACTTCACAAAATTACACAATTTAGGTAAGGAAACCTGAATTTTGTATGTCAAGTAATATAAATACAATCTTTATATAATTGTATTTTTTTCAAATACAGGAATTTAAAAAAAAACCCCACACACAAATTGAGCAAATGAAAAGTTTATAAACTTTATGCTGTAAACATGTGCTGTTTATGCACTGCCAACATGACCTGGATTTCCTGTAGTCAGCTCTGAAAAGGTTTGCCACCATGAAGCTCCTGACCTCAACAATGACATATGTTTCTAGATAGGTCCTTATGCATACTTTCTTTCAAAAATATCCTGCCACTACAACCCATATTTTTTGCCTTATCTCACAAAAGGCACAAAGACGAGCATTTGGTAAAAGCCAGGAGACTGTCATACACCAGCAGTTGACGTGCACTTCAAGTGGTGATGTACTTGAAAAGTACTGGCAGTGGTGGTCTGGTCCTAGCTGTCCTCTATACAGGCTACAAGTCTCCAAAAAGTGCTGCTTGTGGTTAGTGGATCCATTGGTTTGAGCTCAGAGCTCATAGAAAACTGTGACAACCATTTCTCCTGTGACCTGGATGGGTGATACACACATCTAACAATCAGGCCTCACAACCAATCTCCCAAAAATCAAGGAGAAAACAACAGATTTTAAATAGCCATAGCTCATAAAGGGTAGTTTTCAATCAACAAAACACAATCACTTCACGAGCTTCTGCAGCCTGTGGCAGGAGGATGGGATAGAAGTAGTAGAAGAGAAAAAGTGGAGAAAGGCATTTATGTTGCTAATATTCAAGTTAAAGAAATAGGTTGAGCTCTGAGTGAGGATGACAAAGACCAGTTGCAAAGTTCTGCTACTATGTCTCAGGGCAAAGTATATGTTGCAAGGGGAAAAGGTGGTCTCATAGGAGACACCACTAGCCAAAGCACCAAACTTAGTCTAAATTGCACCAGTAGGGAAGGTGCTCTTTTCACTGGGACAGCAGATTGGAAGCAGGAAGAGCTGATGGAAGCATCACATGTATTTCAGGGTGGAAATGCTCCTGACAGCCAGGAGGAAGATGGTGGGATTCAGGAACTAGAGGAGAGGCTAGTGGCAAGAGGGGTGCTGCTGCTGCCCCTGTACGTAGTCCCTGAGCATCCTCCAGCCTGAGCAGACTGGCAGCTCTTCCCAGGCAGGAGAGCTGCTCCTCTGCCAGGCAGGGATTGCCTTCCACAGGCTTCTGGGAAGAACTCCATTACATTAAGACTCCTCCTCTGCTCTGCTCTGCTAATTAACTGTTGACCTGATTTCTCCTCCTAAAGGAAGAGATCTATTCTTCCTTTATTTTTATCATCCTTCCTTCTGGTTATTCTGGATATGTTTTATATCCATACAAATATGGGTATCATAGCATCCCGGGGACCTGGTGATGGCAGGGAGCTCTGCAGGCTGACTGCACACCTCACAGAACAAACATTTCTGCATTTTCTAGTTCAATAGTCCTCCTTATTAAAAAATTTAAACTTTTATTTTTCTGGCTTTTTCTCAGAGACAAGAGACTTTCCCACTGTAATTTCTCTCATACATACATCCTTCTACTACCTCCTTTTCTTGTGGCTCCTCTTTTTGTCTCTTATTGAAAACTGACCCCATTTTTCCATTCTCTCTCCAGAGGTGAGTTTTGACAGTCTGCCTCCTCAGCTGTCTCTCGGCTGGCAGGTTCCCCTTCTTTTCTGAGTTGGAAGGCAGAAGAGCTCTGCCCAGTTTTGCAGATGGGGCACCTCTGCTGCTTTTAACAGAGGCTCTGTATGACTGAGTGTGTGTTCCCTGCACAGCAAAGCAGTTATTTGCTTTTGGGCTCTTGGCTGCACGTTAGGCTGGCGTCTTCCCTGTGCTGTCAGTGATGGTGTCCATCTCCCTCTCTCCAGTTGCTAGATCTGGTGCAAACACTGTAGGATCTAAGAGTCATTTTGTCTGCCTTCCTCCCACCCTGGTGTGTGACATTTTGCCTCTCTGTTGTAAGACAGTATTTTTTATTGCTAGCATTGCAATGTCATGGGCTTCTCCGTGCATAAAAAATTACTATTTCCAGGTTTGAGTAACGTAATAATATCCAACACATTGCCCCACAGGATTTTTATCTTCAGATGTGAATTCTCAGCTTCACTGAAATCCTAATAAACTTCAACATATTTTCAGAATTTTGTACCTTCTAGTATTTACAACCTCACTTCAAAACTCACAGCAGCCCAAAGAAATAGATTTAGTGGAATTCCAGTCATTCATATGAACTAAGATTGGGATGAAATCAGTGCTAAATAGTAAGAGACCATGTCAGAAGTATTCAGCATTTTAGGTTACCTTGGACTAGATTACATCACATCTTGAGCATTTCAAAGTTTTGCAGTGTTAACAGAGTGTGCCACAATTTTGTCTGGTTCTGTTTTTCTTTATTCTTTGGGGAAAAAGCCACATAAATAACAAGAGATCCAAACCATTTATTCCTGTAAAAATGAAGCTGAAACTTTTTCTTCCCATGAAATCTAACAGAGAAAAATTATCATGATTGGCAAAAGATTTTTCAGTCCTTTCATCAAGTGAAACCTATCTCTTGAGGCTAAGATTTGAGACACAGATTTTTTTTTTTAATTATTATTATTTTTTTTTAAAGAGCCTGTACAGATTGAGGTCTTTGACAGGCTTGAAACACTGCAGCAACCTTTAATTTAGAGAAATTATTTCCAGTAGGGAAAGTGGCTGGTCATGTGCAGGACTCAAATTAGGACCAACAACAACACCCCGACCCCCAGGAATCAGGATGTGTAACACCATCCAGGCTTGGCTTAGCTCTGAGGCTGATTTGTGTTCCAGCAGCAGCTGTTCAAATAAGGAGCTGCCCCGAGGAAAGATCTGTACAAATGACTGTGCAGGTTTTGGAGTTGGGTTTTGTTTTTTTTCTTCTTTTTTCACTTCTTCTCAGCCTCTCACCTAAACCCCTGAAACAACTAGTTGCCCTTGTGGTGGATGATTATAATAATTATTGGAAAACAATTGAAGTGTGGTCAGGCTTGGAGGGTGGTAATTGAAATATTGACAGGTGGTAGCTTTGTGCCAAACAGTTTTTAAGATCAACTGCACTTTGAAGGACTCCCAGCTATGATGCTTATGATGAACTCTTTAATTAACTGCGTTACAGATTTTACTACAGAATCTACAGAAAAACCACAGCAAGACTCACTAGAAGAAACTCTGAACCTCACACAAATAATCTTCTGTTAAGGAATGCTTTAGTACATATATTTTTATATGAGTTTTCCCTGATTGTTCCACCTTTTAATTTACAAGGATGATGTGTATAAAAGTAAAAGGTTTATCTATCTTCTATGACAATCAAATATCATTGACACATGATGGTATCCCAAAACATCATTGGCACATGGTATTACCAAAGTTGCGTCATACTAAGGTAATCACATCACAGAGCCACAAGTAGGAAGGGCACAATTTATTCCCAGACAACTATGCCAATGCCAAGGAGATGGCTGTTTGTAAGGATTCTGTGGGTTTATCTGGGACCCAGAGAGCAGATATTGTGAATTACTGAGAAACTAACAATATTAAAACGTATATTTTTTGTTGAAGTATTGTTCCAAATAGAATAAAGAGGAGTGTTGCAAAGACAGTAAGAAATACATATTCCTCAAAACCTCCTGGTAGGAAAAGTACTTCCTGAAAGGATATCCTGAAAGGATGCTAAATTTGAACTTCCTCCTGAAGCATTCACTCCTTATAAAAGGTCATTTTGTCAATTATAGTCCAAGAGCTATACAGGAGATTTAAACACCCAATCTTGGAAAAGCTTCCACAAATGTAACTTTCCCTGAAGCATGAGATTGAAGACAGACACTGTCCATCATTTTGGATCCTATAAATGGTGTACGTATTTTTCCATCACCTGGTGAAATGGGATCCATTCCTCTGCCAGCAGAGAACATATCCCCAAAAAAAGCCATGATTGGGTGCCATAAATGAACGGAACATGAAGGATGGGGCAGGGAACTGCAGGTTTTTTTTCACAGGTAAGTGGCTTACATAGACACACTGGATAAGCCTCCTGCATCAGCTGAAGCACCTTTGTTGTTGCAATTGGTATTTCTGAGTGAGATGATTATTTGTAATTTAAGGCTAGTGATCTGCAGTAAACATTGTGAATAATTGAGCTCTCTCTTTAACTGTCAGCATAACTTCTACCATCTCCACAATTAAGTAGGCTATTTAGTAGCATTTGTTGGTTCATTTCTAACATTTTCATAATAACTGTTAACAAATTGCAGTATCCTTGCTAAAACCTTGGAAACAGCAAGAAAAACTATTTTCTGCTGCAGTTTCCCTGGCTGGTTTCCCTGAATGTCTCTGGCATGCCAAAGGGGCACAGATAATTGTTTTTATTTCACTCCTCTCCTATTTTAGCTTCTTTTGTGCCTGAAGTTGCTCTCTTCCTACATTCATTTAGGACAGCATTTACCAGGGAATACTCTCTGCTGCTGCAACTTGGTACCTCGTGGTATGTTCTGAGGCAAGCACATCAGCTGTGGGTCTGAGCAATGAATGCAATTGAAATGTACCCTGTAAATACTCATGTAGATGGTTTGTGCACTGCCAAGGTCTATGGGAAATGGATGGGAGGGAGAAGTCATCCCCGTGATTTCTCTGCTCTTGCTTCTCATGGATTATCATGCAAAGGCAGGGCCTGAGTGAAGGTCACCCCTGGGGAGGTCACAAGGACTTTGGCTGAGGGACAAAAGAGGAAAAAAGGGGCTTGTAGCCCCACATAGCCCCTTTTACAGAAGTGACTAATGAAGTTTTTTTAGGTGTTTAAAATATTCCCTGACAAACATAGTGTTAGGCAGAGGAAAGTCTGTAAATTTCAAATAAATTAAAGGGAAAATTTCAGCACTCTCATGGCCATAACATTGGGAGGGAAAAATTCAGGAAAAATGTTATGGGGCTTTCCCCTCTATAAAATCCTTTACCTTTCCAAAATAAAATATAACTTTGAATGTTTAATTAATGCCACACATTATTTATTTCATGTGGATAAAAATACCTGCCCATGGATTCAGAAACACCTCACCTTGAGTGGATTGAAACTCTCTGGATCTCAATTACATTTGCATTACATCATTACAAGGTGACTTTGGAAAAAAAGGAATTAAAAAAATTTTGCAAATCCTGTTTGTAGCTGGCAGAGCAGGTTGCTTGTGCATTCTGATGTGTGGGTGACAGGACAGACATGTTTTATACCACATCACATGCAGTGTATGTTGTGGGACCTGATATGGGAGATGCTGCACCAACCCACAGCCCTGTCTTCCTCACAACAAGATCAACTGCATGGCTAAAACCCTTCATGAGCCTCTTTCCATGCCTGGAACAGATTTGCTAGTCAGTACCTAAGTCTTTCTCCTATATATAAATGTAGTTCAGACATCCAAAACCTTGTTTTCTTATCCTTCCTTTGATTCTTCTCACAAGTACTTGGCTGGAAGAGCGCATGATAGAACAGGCTGGTTCAGCTAATGTTCATTCAGTCCCTTCTCTTCAGTCTGCTCTTCTTACCTGTTTTGGTTGCCAGTTGCTACAAAGTACATCTTCAGGAAAATCAGTAATGTAGAGCACTATGACCAAAGTTTCAAAGCTGGGCAGTGTCTTAAGAGGGGCTTCTGGTTACATTTATTCCAACTCATATCTAGTTTTTAGAGGGGCTGATTTTGAATTGCAGAAGCATGCAAGTGTTCAAGGACAGGTTGGACAAGGCTTTGAGCAACCTGATCTAGTGGGTGGCATCCCTGCCCATGGCAGGGGAAGTTGGAGCTAGATGATCTTCAAGGTCTCTTCCAAACCAAAATTTTCTATGCCTCTATGAAATTTAGATATTTAGGATAGGATAAATAAATAAATATCTAGGATATTTATTTAGTTTGCAGACTTCAGTCAACACACAACCAAAGACAGTGGCGTCTGTGCTTTGATGGAACCTTTCCAGGGTAGAGAAGTGTTTTATGGTACAAAGTAAAGTTCTATTTCTCCTCCAAACAGCTCATAGACCTCGGCTGCCATACGAGTGTACTTGGTGCTTCACACCACTGCAGTACCTTTCTCTCAAGTGTGCAGTGCAAAAAAGACCAAACAAGACTCAGGTTGTGCTGAAACCGAATTTTTAACATGGAACCAATCATATCACTGTGTAACTGGACCATAAGACATAAAACTGCATAGTAGCTGTACCTACCAAGATGTGCTGAGCTCTAACTTCCCATTTAAAATGCACAGGAAAGAATGCAGAAAAATGGAAAGACTTCCAAATAATATACAATGGAGAAGACAAGGGTTCAGAAATAACGTCTTTTAACTGATTAAATTTTCTGAAGAAATTTAAATGTGTCAGAAAATTAATACAACAGAGATACCCAGAAACTAAAAAAAGCAATACTAAACAGACCTCCTTGTGTCCACTTTGGAGGGAGTTCCATCAAGCTATAGTGTTCTTTTAGAGCTGACTCCAGCCTGAAGATTGGACATTTGGATTCAGAAGGCGGTCTTTTTTTGCACAGGTAGAAGAGCAGGAAACTCATAACCACTTTGTAAATGTTGTCTTTTTATGGTCATGTGGATTCTTCTTTTTATCTACTTACCTATCTGACTGCCTACATACCTACCTATTTAGTAAGCAAGTCTGTACTTAATGAAAAGATAGGATGTTGATTGAAACAATTTCAATCAGTATTTATTTAAACAGCACTAACAATGATTTTTTATCAAGCAGCTCAGACCCTAAGAGTAGATACAGAAAGCTCTGATCTAAACAGGTATAAGAAGGGCAAATACCCCAGTTTATAGCATGGGATGTGGGATGTTCCATACTAGCCTTGCTGGAGGGAGAAGGATACAGGAGGATGAAGAGAGGGGAATGCAAACCTCTCCTTTCCCAGTCCTCCTGCCCTTGAATCCAGTAAACCAGTATCTGACTGGTTTGTTCTTAATTTTTCCATTCTTAAAAATTGGGCTAAATCCTGTCACCTGCTGCTATCTAACGCTGTTATCTTCAGCACCTTATTAATGTAGCAGGGATCAGAGCATCATGATGAACACTTTTTAAAATGGCCCAGAAAATGATTAATGATCTTGCCAGATTTTGATTCTGTTGGCCCAGACCAGTTGGTCAGTAGCTCACTGTTTTTTTTTCTCACTTTGTGGAATAGCCTTTCTGGCCTTTGTGTTACCACCTGAATCACTGGTGTCTCAGGAGCTGCTGAAAAATGCATTCTCTGTACCTAGAAAGAACCTGTATAAATATTCTCAATAAATAAATAACAGTTGTCATTTTCAAAATATGACAATCTCCAGTTGCCTGTGCTTAAATTGAATGACATGTCATTTATCCTAATAGATGTGAATACATGTATAGTACATATGAGTGAGTCACCTAATTATTATTCACCTCAGCCTTGGTCTCAGTTGGGGGCAAGTGCCTCTAATAGGGTTTGGATGGATCAAATCACAAGCAGAAAAATCTTGGTCAATTATAGATGCCTAAGGCTAAAAAGGCTAAAAGGTCTTTTTCTTTTCTTCATTCCCTCCCCCCCAGTTTCACCAAGCACAGGATGCCCCTCCTATCCACAGGTTTACTAAAGGAGCAAGTCAATCTCTGATCTGTGGAACTTCTGGGAATATCTCTTCTCCCTGTAATTTAACGTGACTCAATTCTCCATCCTGATAATACAAGTGGTGAGAAAAGCTTCTAATCCTATTGGCATACCCTCTTGTCAGCACCTCTTTATTTCACTGCTTTAAAGGCTCAACATGTTTTCATTTACAATAAGCACTAAGATAACTGCAGGTGCCCTCTCTAAAAGCAAGGTTAACTCACCTGAGATGAATTCTTTTATTGCAAACAAAAGCAACACATGAGCAGGAAATACAATTAATACAGGTGCTTCCCTGAAACTTAGCAAATGCCATTTGTCTTGAAATGACATAAATCCCCATTATATAAACAGGCTCCAGAGGCTTGATTTGTATTATTTCTGGAGAGGAAGGGTTTAAGCAAAAGATAAATGAAGTGGTGATGGTGGGTAGAAAGAAATCCTTATACTTAAAAGGTATTTATTTGACAGTAAAACTACTAGTGTGCTATTTTGTGACTGTATTTAAAAATACACAAATACCTGAACAGAGATAAAAAATCCCAGTCTAGATGGGATTTGCAAGTTAACTGATTTTTAATGATGATGTATAATATCCTGTGTATTTCCAATACAGAATTCAAGTATTTAGTCTGACACACAAATCTAATTCTTTGTGGTTTGGTGATAATGTCAGATCCTTCTGGACACTGCCAGATGCTGAGCACCTTGGGTGCTCACAGCAGCATCACAGCAGCAGAAGGATGCTGCTTCCCAGCTCTCTCAAGGAGGATCTTGCAGGGTGCAACCTGAGCTCTTGCTCCAGCTCCCTTTTCACCACCAGGAGTGCAGCTCCAGACCTTCTGCAGGCAGGGATCAGGGACAGGTCCATGGAATTGCTTCTATACCCACCATCTCCAAGTCTACTGGTGTCCCCAGGGATTCTGGAGCTCAAGATGTCTGGTGAGTGCATACTGACGCCATAGAGCTGGACATTAGGTCATCTCCTGGGTACCTCAGATATTTAGTTTGTGCTTGACACTGGGGCAACATGTTCTAAACCAAACTAGAAATATACCACCAAGGAAGCAAACAGGGAGGGCTGCACAAGAGATTTTGCTGCTGAAATATTTGTTTCTCTTTCCTTCTCTGCTACAGACTTATACTGAGCAACCTCAGAAAACAACCTTACCTGCCCAAGACTCTTCATGCCCCTTTCCTCTGCTGATTTTGTTTAGTTAATCTTTCCCTCCAGGTAGACCACAGGACCAGGTTTTTGGATTGAACAGCTATTGTGCTCTGGACAACAATCTGTATTACATAATTTTCTGAGAAATGTGTGTTGCTTTCCTTAGACTGTGTACCTCTCTTCCCTTTGCAATTACCAGTATGAACTCTTGGTGCTTACAAACAAGTAGGAGGAAGGTATAAAGCTGTCATCATAGCTGTTTACACTCTAAAAGACCACTTCAAAATCGAACTTAGGTAATAGTTCCTCTTACCCATTTCCTTTGTAATTCACATGTAACTACCTAAAAAACAGACTCAAAAATTACCTAAAACAAACAAACAAAATCTGGAAGAAAGAAATTGTAATACTTAATAGGATCATCAGACAAACCACTGCAATTATGTTGACAAGTATAATACAATGGTTTAGATATTCAGCAGTATCATCACCAAATCCAGTACCCCCCCCTTTCTTCACCCAAATGCTGTGCTTTGTCTAATGAGTGCTCCTGATCCTCAGCTTTTAACAATAGAGTCTCTGATTTTTGCAACCTGTTTGGTTGGATTTCTGCAGCCCAGTGGAAACTATTGCCCTCAGGTTAACTATGACCCCACCAAGTGTCAAAGGACACTAGAAAGCCAATTGCATCATCTGGGCCAAAGCTGGGACACCAGGTTGGACTGATGTCTTTCCTCTTACCTATATTCTTATAAGCCAATAACTTCCAGTATCAAGACATCAAAGGCATAAAAGTTTATTATTTCCCCCCACATCTCTCTAGACTTGAACCCATTGCATATCCCAAATGTCCTCCATCGTCCATTGGACCTTTAGGTGTCAGAAAAATACTGGATCAGTCCCTTTTCCCTGAAAATTCAGTATTTATTCAGACAGCCACAGCAACATTTAGCAACCCCAGTCTGCAGACACTACCTTCATCAGGAATGACAAGTTGACATCGTTGTATGCTCAATTAAACCTTCTCTTCCCTTTTAAACAAATGCATTAGGCTTCTAAATTATGTACAAGTTTTCTTGTACACTTTGACTACATTAAACTTCAGATGCCAAACTTCAGTTGGAAACCTTAACTTGGTTATTTGGAAAAGAAAGACTCAACACAGTTATTTTTTTTTTGACAGATATTTAAGTAAAATTAAAATTACTTTAGAGCTTTTTCAATTTTCTAGAAAACACGCAGCTTTCCCAGAAAACAGTTCTTAAATATGTGAGGTATAAAACAAACTATGAAAGCCCTACTTTCCAGAAATCCCAAGAACAAGCAATTCCAGGTGACAATGTAGATGGATAAACATTATGTGGAAATCTAGCCCTAATGTTCCAAAAAAACCTGCTTTGAAAACTTTATCAACTACTCAGCTCTATACTTGGATGGCAAGTGTGGCATTTTCACTGAATTGCTCTTTCATACAACTAGTCTCCCATGACCAAGCCCTTTCCTTCATGTAAAACCCCACTGGGGTCAGCAAATGACTTGCATCTAAAAATAGAGGAGTAATAATTTGCAAAAAATATATTCTGGACTGGCTGACTGGCCTGTGAATGTAAATATCCTTTCAGGAAAATCAAACATTTTTATAAGAAAAGCTATTTCTACTGAAAGCCTTTGGGATTTTTGTTGTTTGGAAAAAGAAATAAAGCTTAACCCAGCAGAAGCAGCAAGGCTGTCCTCGTGCTGTTCTCTTCATCTGGGGTATTGATAACTCTTTCTTTAACAGAAATCAGAGTCAAGAAAGCATTTCTCTCTCCAAAAATGGCTTCTAATTTTCTCTTAAATAGGTGGGTGGAGCATTCTTTTCCAAGGAGAAGGCTTCCCACATGAGTAGTTGCAGAGGGACATGTCATGTCCACTGCCTCCACCATGGTTTGGTGGCTTCACCTTGCCACAGTTCAGCCTCTGAAGCTGGAGATTCCAAGCTGTTGTCTGCTTCATGGAGCTGTTTGACTTTGTAAAGGTCACAGTTTGCTGTAATTCAGAAGATCCCTGACAGGCATTTATGTCCAAGATAGCAAATACTGAATGAAAAAGGCTGATGCAAGAATAACACAGAGTTGAAGTGCTTTAGGTGCACTGGCCTTCACTGTAGGAATCAGTCACGTTCCTTGTCTTCCCATCCCACCAGAGAAGAGAAGGCAACCCACTTCTCTCATGAACATTGCATTGGTCTAATGAGGAAGGTACACTTTTCAATAATGGTTTGACATATCCACCACTCTGAAGACTCAAAAAAAATTCCTCCAGAGAAAACACTAAGGAGTGAACCCAGCCCATCCCAATCATTCTTCAGTAGCTGTTAATATGATTTGCAACCACTGGCTTTAAATGATGTACAAAGAGTGAGAGATGAGGATTTGTCTGTAGTATATTTAATTTACAGTTTTCTCCTCTTATGAAATATCCTTCAAATTTTGGATTCACAAGAGATAGCAATAAAAGAAGGTTTCCCTTCAGATAGCACAGGAGCAGAAGCCTCTTGCAGGGCCATGCTTCTCATTATGGCCAAGAGGGCAAGACCTTCAAGCCCATGCAGCAGAAACACAAACCTTTCACTAACCTTGAAAAGATCTGTGGTGAGCCAAAAGCAGACCAATGGTGTTCTCCTGCCACAGGTGAGAGAAAAGACATTGTCCCCTAAATGGAAGAGCAGAGGACTGCTCAGTGTTGGGTCCAGAGGAACCTCTTCACCCAAAGGGTGATACCAGACAAGACTGTGGGATCCACCACAAGGAATGTGTGCAGCTAGAAGTTTTAGTAGTAAAAAGACCTACTAAATCTTAAATATAATCTTGCACACACACACTCACTGATTTCAAAAGTCCATGAGAAAAACAAGAAAATTCCTCTGCCAAAATGTTCTTATAATAGACCTAGGAATGTATTTAATCTCCTGCAAGCTCTAAAAGATTCACAGGGGTCTGGGCATACATCTCTGAGACTCCCAGACTTCCAGGAAGATTTGGGTGCCTTTGAATGTAATGAGACCAAAATGATGATAATATTTTATGTATCAATGTTTTGATTTGAAGTGCTTGCAACTGAAATAAGTAATCAGATTTGTAGCCTTATCCCAAAAACTTTTGTGGGCTTTAGATAATTTAAAGTTGGAAGATTTACGTTGTAGAAACACAAGCATTTTAAAATGCTGTGTTTAGGGAGCACTGCATTAATTGGAATGGATCTGGAGGATAAGAACACTATTTCAGTTTGGATACTGAAAGAAGACTGCAAATTCTGCTGGTTTGGAGAGAGGGGAAAATGCATGGTCTGAATGAAACCCTGAAAGATCAACAGTGACTGAGAAGATGGAGAGCCAGAGGAAAACAGAGCTGTGGGCAAGACTTTCAATAGATGGGTCTGGTGATATCATAACAAGTAAAATAATTGCTAAGGAGGGAGTGGAAGCAGCAGATATTTGAAGCAGGACAGGTCATTTGCCATAACACTGGACCTGATTGAATAAAGGCAAAGAAAAACAAGGAGACTGAGAAGTAAAAAAGAAAAACGTAGTTTTCTCAGATTACCATTCTGCAGCTTGAATATGATAAATATGTATGTCTTAGGCATGATGTGAAACTTATCTGCCAACTATTTGTGAAGAAATTAGACTGAGAAGCACTATTATGTCAATAAAAAATACACTTTGCATCTTCAAAAATGTTTTGTTATTTCTGGATATGATTTTCTGATGTGCCTGATCCCCAGCTAGTATTGCTCTCAGTCAAGTGAACTTCACTACAAAAGTTTGATGATTTTTGAAAATCATACCTAATAACCTCTCAGAAGTTGCAAGTGAAGTTACTTTAAATCTAGGGAAATGCAGTTATGTGCAATACAAATTGTCAGGATTAGATATAAACACTGTACATGCAGATAGAGAGACACAAATGCTCATTTGCAAACAGAGCCTGCACCTGGACGCTGGTGCTATTGAGCTGCTGTGGTAGGTTTGGCATACTTATCACATTCTTGCCTCAAAGTCCAATTGTCCTCACAATTGTTGTTCTGATGATTTACCTGAGAACAAGAGTAATATTGTTCTCCATGTCACTGTACTAAGAGATGTTTTTCATGCAGGAGATAAACACATTTCCTTCCTTTTAAACTCTCTCTTCTCCCCATCATTTTGTCTATAAGCTAAAATGTATATTAAAAAGTTGTTTTCCCCTATCCTTCTAGTTAAAAAATCATGGGTTGTGGTAGACCCTCTACCCTGATTTGACTCCTATGCTAATGTCACTTCATACACTGCACAAGCAGTAAATAAATGGTAGTTTCCTGGTGGGGATTTCTCCAGCGTGGCAGATTTTCTGAGAGTGCAGATGGAACCTGACCTGTGCCCATTGCAGTCTCCCTGTAGCCTCCAGCATGGGAGCAGGATGTGGCAGAAGGGCCAGCATGTCCCAGCCACAGCTCGGGTGAGCTGCAGCATGCTGGAGCTGTGGGGAAGCAGGAGGCCAGGTTTCATTCCAGATCCCCTGGTTTGAATAGGCCTTTCAAACAAGCCTTCTGCCATCCCTGTAAACTCCCTTTTCTATGGGAGATGCATAAAGGTCAGAGCCACTGCCATATTTCCAGTGTCTTCTGTGAACAACACCCAAGTGATAGATGTTACATGAAAGAAAAGACAACTAGAATGTGCCCTGAATTCAGAGCATGCAGAGAAAATGTGAAGAGAGGTAGCCGTTAGCTGGCACTATTTTCATAATTATAAGAAAATAGGCTTTTAGCATCAGCAAAGCCCCCATAATCTAATACTAGTAATCTAATCAAAGACCTTGTGAAAAAAAAAAGATTCTATATCCATATGATGATGTGATGACCTATAAAATGATGATAGATGTTCCCAGCTGACATTGGTAACTAGGAGAAAAAAACAGGTTTATTGTTTGCATTATGTGAAAATGTAAATTCTTTAATTATACACTGATCTGTCCACAGAACCCTGGAGTTCCAGCTGTTCAGCCTGCAGATTGGTTGGGAGATACTTAAAACAGGAAATAAAAAGGCATTAGAAAAGAATAGAATAGAATAGAATAGAATAGAATAGAATAGAATAGAATAGAATAGAATAGAATAGAATAGAATAGAATAGAATAGAATCTTTCAGTAGGAAGGGATCTATGATGATCATCTGTTTCAACTACTTGACCCCTTCAGGGTTGATCAAACCTTCAAACATGTTATTAAGGTCATTATCCAAATGCCTCTTTAGCAGTAACAGGCTTGAGACATCGATCACTTTTCTAGAAAGCCTTTTCTAGCATCTGACTGCCTTTTTTCCAAAGCCTTTAAAACATCATTACTGAAAGCCTATGCCAACAGAAACAACCCATCTCCCATTTATTTTCTCAGTAACAGACAGCATTAGCAAAAAATTTTGTACTGTAGCCAGCAGAAATCAATCCTGCCTAGCACATGAGAAACAAGAAAAGACTGGCAGAAATAAAGGACCAGCATCTCAAACATTATCATAATCTTTCATTGCAAAGACAGGATATCTTTTGATGAAGTATTCTGCAAAATAAATATGTTTTAAATGTCAAAGATCTAAAGGCAAGACACACTTTGTATGCACATCTCTTATACAGCAAATGGATTTTGTACTACTTCATGCATTGTTTGAAGATGTGAGATGCTACAGTGATATGTAACTGGGAAAATATTAACAAATTGCCTCCATAGAGATTTCAAAAAATACAGTAATGCACTGAAACAAAAATGAAAAATAAATAATGGGACTAACAGACTGTATTGGGTTTGTGTGGTAAGGTTTTGGAAGCAGGAGGTGATAGGGGTGGTTTCTTTGAGAAGCTGCCAGGAACTTCACCTGTGTCTGATGGAGCCAAAGCCAGCCAGCTCCAAGACAGACTCACCACTGTGGTGATGCCTTAGACATAACATATTTGAAAAAGGGGGAAAACAGCTGGACAACAACAGCCAAAGAGAAGAGTGAGAATATGTGAGAGGAACAGCCTTGCAGACATCCAGGTCAGTGCAGGAGAGGCAGGAGCTGCTCCAGGAACTGGAGCTCAGATTCCCCTGCAGTCCCTGGTGCAGACCATGGCGAGGCAGCTGTGCCCCTGCAGCCCATGGAGATCCACAGTGGAGCAGAGATCCACCTGTGGACTGTGGAGACCCCATGCCAGAGCAGGTGGATGGCCAAAGGAGGCTGTGACCTTGGGGGAAGCCCATGCTGGTGCAGACTCCTGGCAGGACCTGTGGCCCCAGGGACAGAGAAGTCCGTGCTGAAGCAGGTGTGCTGTCAGGAGCTGTGACCCTGCAGGGACCCACCCTGGGTCTGCTCCTGATGGACTGCACCCAGTGGGAGGGACCCCATGCTGGAGCAGTTCATGAAAAACTAAAATGAATAGGAAGGAATCATGTTGAAGAAGGTCATGGAGGACAGTCTCATGGGAGGGTTCCCATGTTGGAGCAAGAGAGAAGTGTGAGGTGAATGGAGTGGTCGATGCAGTGTGTGATGAACTGACCTCAACCCCAACTCTTTATTTCCCTGGTGCCACTGGCAAGGAAAAGTAAAGAATTCAGGAGTAAAGTGAATACTAAAGAGAAGAAAGGTTAGATAGAGGAAGGTGTGCTAAGATTTTATTTTATTTCCTGTTATCCTACTCTGATTTGTTAGGTAATAAATTAAACTTATTTACTTATTTCCCCAAATCAAGCCTGTTTTGCTCATGACCAAAACTGCTGACTGATTTCTCCCTGCCCTTATCTCGACCCACCAGCCTTTTGTTATTTTTTCTTCTCCAGATAGAGTGGCTTTGGTGGGCAGCAGGTGTCCAGGCAGGGTCAACCCACCACATGACTTAACCTCAAAGTCAGCTGGGGCTCAGATTAAAGAAGGGTGGATTTCGTTTATGGGAAGTATGTATGAAAGGACTTCAGGTCTTGCTTTTTTCAAGTATGGAGTACATATTTAGAAGTACCAAATATTTCAGTGTTTGTGTTAAAACCTCTTCACTTCTTTATTTTGTAGCCACAGTCTTTCTATTTTCCATTTGTTAAAAAAAAAAAAAAAAAGAAAAAGAAAAAAAAAAGAAAGAAACTTTTCGTTTAAGAAGAAATCCCTGCTATCCGGCACCATGCAATTAGCATATATGAATAGGAAATGAGTTCCTGCTGCTCTGGACCATTGTTAATCCATATTGATGGGCTAGAAAACATGACATCAACTATAAAAATCCAAGAACATTCCTTAAAATATTCAAATGCTCTACCTGGTCCTGTATTCACTCTTCATCTCAAATTCTCGTTGACTTTGTGGGTGCCTGGAATGCAGGAGGAATGCAGGATTAGGTACACAGGCTACATGTGGTATGCCTACCTTGACAGCAAAAACAGTTTTTGATTCTGTCTGAAATTCTCTGAGACATATATTCAAGTCAAAGGAATTGGACAAAAAAAAATATACCACACAAATTTTGTACAGCTGCTATTTGTTCTGGGCCAGATGCCACCATGAGCTCACTGAGGCTGTGTTTAACTGCTGCTGAAGTGGTATATCCACACTGCACTGTGCAGTGCTAGAGAACTATGGAGCTAACCAACTTTTGAACTCCCTTACTAGACCTACACCTGCTCATTCATTAGTTTCTCTTGTTTTTTACAACTTTTATGTAAACCATTTTTATGTAGCATGTAAAATTTGTCTTTTCTTTAAAGACAGGAGAAAAATATCATCGTAATGATGGTTGAGACACTGAGCAATTTTGTATTTTCAAGGAAGTTCTCAAGAATTAGTGCTGTGGAAATGCCCTGAGAGTTGCTGAGTAAAAAAGAATTAGGAGTCATCTCAAGTGGTGTATATTAGAGCAACCCTAAGGTTGATCTTAAATGCGGCCAAACCCAAAATTAGTCCTTATGGCACTAAAGATAGAAGTGAAGATGTCACAATCACATTCAGTTTCACCATTCTTTCTCTTTTTTCATCCTCTGCACAGAGAGGAGTCCCCTTTCAAGCCAACAAATTGTACCTATATATCTTTGCCTTCATTAAAAAATGCACATAGAAATACCCTAATCCATAAAGAGATGCACCTCTGAGTTCAGATCTGTCTGTAAGAGAATATCTGAGCATTCCTAGAGTCTCCAGACAACTGTGTCTACCTACCTAATGTCAGCCCACCCACGGTGTGGGCTGGCTCAAAGGCTTTCCCTCAAAGCCCATTTACTTAAATTGTTGTTCATAAATTGTTGGCCTTATCGAATTTAATGACATCTTCTGAACCATCATTATTGGGAAGCAAAGTGTGTGTCATTTCTCTCCCAACAAATAAAGGCTCAAAAGTTTCAAGCACCAGCTAGACCTTTACTTTTCAGACCAATCTTTCTACCCCCAAAAGTCAAAGCCATTAGTACATTTTAGAATTTGCAGGCTGTGAAATGTCATTCTAAAAAGAACAACCTTTTTTGAGATATTGGAGTACAAAAGCTGCCTTATAAAGGTATCACAGTACCACTGATAATAGCTTTGGCAAAGGCCTTTCAGGTCACTTAGTCCAAACCCCAGCAAGGAGAAGTTATGCTAACCTTTTGTACAAGCCTTGTTTGAGCACCTCAAAACCAATGCAACTCCAGGACTGAAGGTTTAGTTCCAGCACCAATTCCCTTCTCCTGTAATCCCCTAAAACTCCTCACTCTCTCTTTCTTTGGAGTAAGGCCTCCAGTCTCTCGTTTTTCAGCTTAGATGAGCAGCTCTGGTTTAGAATCACTGAATCAGTGGGTTCCTCATTTTTTATGGGGCTGTTTCCACTCTCTTATCATTCTGCTGGGCTTAAACATTTTAAGCTGATACTTTTCTGCATCTAAGTGATTTCCTTGAGACTACAGAACTTGAGCTGAAGGATCCAACAGGTTCCAAAATCAACAACAGGAAGAAACATAATGTTAAGATATTTGGGTGTCGCTATGTGGCAGAGGGATCTTAAAATACAGGAGGAAGAGCTTTCTGTGGAAAATTATGCTTTTTTAATGGAAAAGAAACCTCTTCATCATAGTATTGTGTTCTGTAAAAGCTGAAAAGAGTAAGTTGGGACAGGCAGATCAATATGGACCTCCAAAAAACTTTCAGCCTTGTGGCCCGACTGGGAAATCGTGCAGGAGAAATCCTGGCTCTGGGAAAAAAAATAAGTTTGGTAGTTCCCACTTTCTTGGGATTCCAAACTAAGTCTCGAATAACTCTGCTGAAGAATGGTAAAAAGAAAATGCCAAAGTATTTCAAGGGGAGCAAGAAAATCTTTAACTAAGAATCTTCATTTTTAGTGGACTTTTCCTGTGTAGTCTGGTGAATAAAGCATAGTGATTGCAAATACTCACTGGTTATACTTTTAGAACAATTATTTAGTTTGCTGCAATTACCACATTGCTAATCAACTAATTAATACTGAATTTCATCTGAAACTTCAGAAGAATCAATTTTGTCATGATATTTCGGTGCTTCTTCATACGCATCAGCCATTAAGTGGAGAAACATGGAGTTTAATCCTACCTGAGGGAATGGAACAGAGAGGTCAGTGGGTCTGTGAGCCACAGGATTCAGAGCCCCTCATGCAGAGGATGCCATACCCCTAGAGGTGGGGTCCCCTCCCAGTCCTCATCTGCTAGACCCTGTGCCCGGCTTCCCCCCATCCCTCCAGTCAGGTGGGCAGGCAGAGGCAGGCTGGTGCTGCTGGTTTTCATCTGCCCATTTCCTCGTTGCTATGACAACCCACCAGAAAGTACATCAAGAGCTGCATCGTCAAACATCACAGAGCCAGTGACAGGAGGTGTGTGTCACACCAGCCTTTGGCTGGACCGTGTGTGCTGGCGATGGTGTCCTGCTGCCTCTGTGGTGGGGCAGTAACACACAGCACCCTGCTCAGAGTCAGCCTGGGAGCACGACACAGATGCAGCAGCTGGCTCCTCGTGCTCCCAGCTGCACACAACAAAATGTCTTTATGAGGTTATGTTTCCTACCTTCCCCATCTAAACTTGGGATGAAGCCTATGTTAAATGAGTATTTTCTTTTATTCCTTGCTCCCTCCCTGGGCTACAATGTTCTCTCTTCCTCAGTGTTACCATCGGTGTCTTTTCTGTTTTCAAAACACATTTTAATTGAATTATTTTTTTAAACTCTTACCAATGAGGTACCTTTATTAGATAGTGCTCCCTGCTTTGTGTACTTGGCTGTGTTTTGGAAGTGAAAGCACAGCCTCCCTCTGTTTCTCAGTATACTGAAAGATCAAAGCATCACAGAAGCTGTGTCACATAGTGTATTTTCTTGCAGTATGTTATTAATTTTGTTTTTGTTAGCAAAGCTGTGTCATTTCAAATCAGGAGAGGAAGGGATAGCTTCCCCCTCCATGCGAGTAGGTGGCAAGGCTGCCATTGGCACGTTAGACAGTGGGGGAGTTTTTCCCACCCAACCTTTAAGAAAAACTGGGGAAATGAAAGCCTCTGTAGTCATTGCCAGATATCAACTCCTAATTTTAGACACTCAGCGGTGTTTCTGAAGGTAGATGATTGCTTTGAAAGGCCATTGTGATGTTTCCTCAGCCTTTCAAAAGCAATGTATTATTTTTAACTTGGGGCATTTTATCATCTTCTTGAACACCAACCTGCCTGGATTTCTCCCTTATTATGACTCCTACACTGGAAACATTTTCTTCTCTCATTATTTGAAAAGCAGAAGTTTCCAAAGCTATATAAATAATTCATGAGAAAGCATGCCTGCCATGTGTGGGAATAAATTGTATGCGAGAGGAAGAGTTCAGGGGGTACAAAAACTGGAACAAACAAGTGCAGAAGATGCTAAAACCAGGCTGGATTAGTGGCTAATCTCTACCAGGCCAATAAAATGCAATAGAAAAAAACAGACAAAATGGGCTTGAAGTGATGACCTAACCTGGAAGCAATTTGGGGCCAGGACAGCATGTTACATGTGTGTACAACATCTGAGTACATGCTCTGTGTAGAGGAGGAGTGTAAGCTGTTGTCTGTATGTGAACTATAATATGGCTAACTACACTCATATTCACTACTAATGAAAACCAGCAAGTTGTACCTTTTACCTCCCTCACAGTAAAGGGAATCATGCAAGAGGATGGTGAGAGATGTTCTCATTTCAAAAATTAAAAATAAAACAAATCTTTAAAAAAATAAAATTAAAGCTACTTTGGAAAAAAAGTGTTTTTTTTTTTTTTACCTTGATTTTGGTGCATTTTAACTGACTCAGCATGTGGGAAACTTTACAGAGATGTTAGCCTTTGGAACAGGTGTTTTCTCTTTCTTTGTCCATCAATGCCATTAGAAGAAAAAGAGCTGAGGTATGGATATCCATGTACTTCTAAAGCTGAGGAGAACGCTCAGCGCTTTGTTTTGAGATTAGCCTGAAGTGTGGGTGATGCAGTTCTTTCCTGACTAATTTCTTAATACATTCACTTCAAGAAAAAAATGTCAAAAGCCATAATTTACAAAGTGTGTGTTGGATTCTGGGATCCTTGGCTCAAAGATACCTGTCCCTTTTGCCTTTACCATGAGCATTTTTGGCACAAGAACAGCAGGATATCTCCCTGCAGCGATGGATGGGAACATCCAGCCCAACTAGTTGGGAGCTGCACTGGGTAGGTGAGTGACTGCTTGAGACAAGGCTGTGTGTGACACCCCAATCCCTCCCTAGGACTAATTGCCTGACTCAGGACAGTGAGAAAGCTCTGCAGAGTCCTTAGGCAGCAGAGGCTCTCGTCTGAGTTTCTTGACCTGGTAAGATGGGGTACATTTTAGGTTCTACAGTTTGTGATTAGGAATCTGCAGAATGGATTATGCACATTTCCCAGGGACTTTTTAATGTAAGTACTGAAACAAGGTTGAGACATGCCAGGCTATCAAGAGAACACCCTCAACAGGAGGCTCAAGGTGTGCCTGGGAGAGACACAGGTACTCCTGCCTCCCTTTCCTCTACCTACCAGCTTCACCCTATGTTGAGGACATACTTCCTGAGTTCTTCAGATAGACTAGGTCCGAGCACAACTCCCCCACTTGAACCCTTGACACCTCAAATGGTGGATTGACATCTCTCAGATGGAGAGCCAGTTCCAGCTCTTCAGGACAGTCCTTGGTATGGGATTTGACCCACAAGTATGCTGTGGCCAGTCACTGACAACATTGGCTGAATTAGACCCTCACAGGACCTAGGTGAAGAGAAAAATGAACTCTGTCTGGAGGAGCAATGGAGTGCCAAGGGGTGCAAGCTGAGAAGGAAATGTGAGGTTCATGGGTTGATTTCTGGCTGCCATAGAGAGGTGTTTTGGTTAATATCTGCCTAGGCTCCCACTACAGTGGAGATAACTGGGATAAGGCATGCCAGACAGACACCCATTTTCCTTCTACTGATTGCTACTATTGCATAGACACCTTTCTTCAATGATATGTGACTTCTAGTTACTTGTAGATGGCTAAAATTAAACTGTATACTCTTCTGGGTATCTGAAAGCAAAAGTAAAGAAAGGAGGTACTGAGGCATCCCTCATCTACTCTAGGAGTTAAATGGCCACTAGAAATAGGCTTTTTTAGCTCGCAGCATTTGCTTTAAGGAAATAAGCCTAACCTGTCTAACTCTTGTTTGCAGCAAGGCTGTTGCTGTATTCACTTCCTGATGCCAGGCCAGAATACATAAGGCGAAGTGAACACTGAAAATTTGGCCCACTGAGCTTTAAAAGAGCTAGAGGTCTTGAAGAGCTAGTGCACCCAAGTGCAGAGGCATGTGGAATGCATTGCTAGGATGAGCTTATCATATTCCTGTTATCAGTATGTACATCACCTTTGACACTGCTTGACAAAAACCTGTCTTGTAAAACAGGCGCGTTCCTTCTCCATGGCTCATGAGATACAGAAACTGAAATCATATTTTATGAATGGAAAATGGAATTAGCCAGAAATTACAGTGATAAATGTAGCTTTAGAAAATCTTAATTCACTTCAGTTGAGTGATTAACTTCTGCCACTCCACAGTACTCAGTTATTGCAAAGTCATTTGGTGACATTAAACAATTAAACTTTAGACCTGGGAATAATTTTGCAAATCTTTGTAGAACCATAAAGTTCATTATTGTTTTACATGCTTGCAATGAAATACAGTGCACAACTCCAGCTGTTTGCTCTAGCATAAAGCCAGCCTCTGGATAGAAAATGATAAGCTCTGGGCAAACTACCAACTCTCCATCAGTCCAGCTCTCCCAAATGGTTATTCTCTGCAGGGCAGAGACTTTATTTGTTTCTCATAGCGAAAAGTTCCTGCAAAATAGTCTCTGCTGTAATAGTCTGACCAGAATGAGAACTGTGGGCAGCAGTGGTCAGAAACAATCCTGGTGCAAATGGGCTCTTGCTGGGGCCAGCTCTGCTACTGGCAAGCACTGGTTTCCCAGGTGGTGGTTCAGAGGCTTCAATTCACCTCACCTGGAATTCAAAGCACTGGAAATAGAGGCGTTTTAACTTCTCTTTGCAGTATTCAGCCTGGTGCCTTTCTTTGTGTCATTATTCCACCACAACAGGAACATTTTCATTGTAAATAGCCCTATTTCTGAGGAAGAAAGCTGGGGCCCTTTAGGAAGAAAATTGTTGTTTTACTAAAAACACATGTGAAATGTCATGATTTCTCATTTTTTCACCACCAAATTACCATTTTGTGTGACACACAACAAAACCAGAACATATGTATGGGTGTGAAAATGGGTAATAACACAGCAGAAAAAATGTAGTGAATGTTCTCAGCGATTTTTCAAGACCCTGCTCTTTTTAACAGAGTAGCTCTAGTACACATTAAACTAATAAGCAATATGTATTTGATTTCCATAACGTCCTTGTTGACAGCAAAGGCAGCTAATTAGTGTAATTGATATTTGTATCTACTTGGCTGTTCTCTTGTGTAATTTTGGAGAACGGCTGCTCATGCTTGTTATCCAAGTGCTGGCTGTAGGGACCAACCATGACAGTGGTATTAGGTGTTTTAGGGTTGGAGGAGGATTCAGAGAGCCTGCAAAGCCTTGGTTTGTCACTGTCACCACCATGATAAGCTGGGGCTTCAAGGGCTCAAGCTCAAAATCTCCCATTGTCCATCCCAGCCACCATCCCCACATGGCCCTACTTCATTCCTGTGGCCACTGTCCAGGGGTTACAGCTTGGAAACTAATTTTTGAAGCCTGGAAATGCTCATTTCCAAGCAGATGCTTATTTCCAAACAGAAGCTTAATTTTGATTTTTATTTTTTTTCAGGTTCTGGCTACCAAATATTATTTATAATAAGCTGCAAGACTACAGAGGTGATACCAGCAAGGCAACAAATCGCTGCATGACAGTACTACTTACTGTAGCAAGAAACAGCTTTTCTCTGTGACCACATTTCTAATTGGGCTGTAAGAAATAGCATTAGAGCAGTGGTGTATGAGAAGAATCATATTTGTATGAGGCTCATGGCTTGCTGTGGCTCATCCAGATACCACTTTACAACTTCAGTCATCAAATCAGCAGAACCACAACAGGCTCTGGTACAAGCCAAAGGGAAAAGTGCCATTGTAAAACTGAATACAGCTGCTTCCATAATAGGACTAATTGCATATTGCATCGCAGAGCTAAATTAGTAGTGAAAACAGTTATAAAACCAACAGACAGTGAAACATGACTCACCAAGCAATTGCTGCCAGTTCGGCGAATTCTCATTGGCCCCAGTTCAACAGCCCACACCTGCATTTTCTGAATAGTAAATATATAATAAGGCATAATTACTAGAAAAATACGCAGCACTCCAAATGTGACAACACGCTACTTGTTTATTGGGATAGTGAATAGTATATAATAAGTTTGACCCAAAGTACTTCTGAGCCACCTGGGGTCACAGCGCTGAGAGGAGACAGACAGCACAATCCTGAACCATGTCATGCAGGAGAGGTTATCTGTAACGTAGCTGATGGCTGCTTCCAGATGACACGTTGAAGTGATACAAACCTCCCCGTGCTACTAAATCAAAGGAGAGTAAATAGGAGGAAAACATAAACAATAATCACCGTTTTAAAAACCCAGATATTTATAGCCCAGCTTAAAAATTCAAGCTGCAATCACTTGGGATGTCTCAGCTGACTTTACTCACAGCAACAGCTCCCTCAATAAAAAACAGATGTGCAAAGTGAACTTCATCTGCTTCTTCTGCTTATGGTCCCTTTCTCCCCTCTCTTTCCAGGGGTTTTTGTGACTGTACTGCCCACAACTCTGCATGAGGTGGAAATAAGGCCCAAGGCACAGGGAGTGATGTGTGTGATGTGTGTGAGGTGTGTGATGTGTAAGGTGTGTGATGTGTGTGTGATGTTTTTGTGATGTGTGTGATGTGTGTGTGAGGTGTGTGATGTGTGTGTGATGTGTGTGATGTTTGTGTGATGTGTGTGATGTGTGTGTGATGTATGTGAGGTGTGTGAGGTGTGTGATGTATGTGTGATGTGTGTGAGATGTGTGATGTGTGTGATGTTTTTGTGATGTGTGTGATGTGTGTGTGATGTATGTGAGGTGTGTGAGGTGTGTGAGGTGTGTGATGTGTGTGAGGTGTGTGTGATGTGTAAGGTGTGTGATGTGTGTGATGTTTGTGATGTGTGTGATGTGTGTGTGAGGTGTGTGATGTGTGTGATGTGTGTGAGGTGTGTGATGTGTGTGTGATGTGTGTGATGTATGTGAGGTGTGTGTGATGTGTAAGGTGTGTGATATGTGTGATGTGTGTGATGTTTAAGGTGTGTGATGTGTGTGATGTGTGTGATATGTGTGATGTTTGTGATGTGTGTGATGTGTGTGTGAGGTGTGTGATGTGTGTGCTGTGTGTGTGCTGTGTGTGCTGTGTGTGTGATGTGTAAGGTGTGTGATGTGTGTGTGATGTGTGTGATGTGTAAGGTGTGTGATGTGTGTGATATATGTGCTGTGTGTGTAAGGTGTGTGATGTTTGTGATGTTTGTGATGTGTGTGATGTGTGTGTGAGGTGTGTGATGTGTGTGATGTGTGTGTGATGTGTGTGATGTGTAAGGTGTGTGATGTGTGTGATATGTGTGCTGTGTGTGTAAGGTGTGTGATGTTTGTGATGTTTGTGATGTGTGTGATGTGTGTGTGAGGTGTGTGATGTGTGTGTGAGGTGTGTGATGTGTGTGCTGTGTGTGTGCTGTGTGTGTGATGTGTAAGGTGTGTGATGTGTGTGCGATGTGTGTGATATGTGTGCTGTGTGTATAAGGTGTGTGATGTGTGTGATGTGTGTGATGTGTGTGATGTGTGTGATGTGTGTGTGCTGTGTGTGCTGTGTGTGTGATGTGTGTGATGTGTGTGATGTGTGTGATGTGTGTGATGTGTGTGATGTGTGTGCTGTGTGTGTGCTGTGTGTGTGATGTGTAAGGTGTGTGATGTGTAAGGTGTGTGATGTGTATGATGTGTGTGATGTGTGTGGGAAAGCTCTCTCCAGTGCACACTTCATAGCTGGTGCTGACTGCTAAAGCCCGACCCCTGCTCAGGCTCTGGGAATGGCAGTACCTGGGTGCTGCTCCTGCCTCAGTAGTTTGAACAGGGATTTTGAAAGACATTGAAATATTTGGGTCCTGCTTTCCCCCTCTCCCATGAAATTCCTTTCTCACTGATTTCTGCAGAGCATAGGTGGAAAATCTTTGGTTTTCCTCCATCTTTATCTGACAAAAGACATTGCACTGCTCCAACTGCTTCTTTCAAAGTATGTTTTTACACCTGTCTCTGGACATAATAGGGGAGCAGCTCTAGAACAGGCACATTAACATTTCTTGTCTCACTTCCGGGGTAGCAGCTATTACTGAAAAAGAAATTCAGACATCTAAATTAATTTTGCATTTCCACTACTACTTGTACGTGTAATTCACAGAAATTATTTCTGTCCTGCAGCTCAGCTTTCAGAGGTGCTGGAATCTCTGTTTTGAGCCACTTCAGACTCACGAGTAGTGTGACTGTGATCAGGTCATTTGATGTCTCAAATCACTTGGTGAGCAGCCAGCAGGAGTAGCCTCACATTGGGAGGAAAAATTTAATTTGGGTGCCTTGAAGAAACAGCTCTCCCTGCTTTCAGCAGTCTGATATGGCATCACTGCCTCAAACTAACCTGTATTATTCTGTATTTCACTCCCATGAGCACTTGAAATTTTTTCCTTGGGCAGGCAAAAATCTTCACTATTTCAAGGTTATTCCCTTTAGCAGAAAAAAAGAGGAGCTTTTCCTGTGCTTCCAGGACCGTGTGTGCTCCAGCTGAAACATTTGACTGTCAGCAGGAGCAGTAGAGCAGCCCCACATCACTGGGCTCTGGGTCTCCAAACAAGCTGCTCCCTGTGCATCTCCTTCCTTCACCTTGTAATGCCTCTCACCACTTTCCTTATGGAGGAAAACAAAAGGTGTGGGTGGCGTGCCCCTTTAGCTGGACATGGTTGGGGCTGCTTCACAGGCTTGAGGACCATCTGGAATCAGGGAGTTTCATTACTTGACAGGGCACAGGACATTTTGCAGTACACCGCATTTCTGCCATGGTTTAGGAAAAAAAAATAATCTGTTTCAGTTGTGTACAAATCGAAAGCAGATATAAAGTGAAAGGCTCTGAGTCTTCCATGAGACAATACTGACCTGCATAAAGGTACATCATTATATACCAGGGCTTCCCAAGCATTTCTTCCCTTTCTATCCAGAAATTTTGTCTTGGCAGAATTTTAGAATTTCTAAATTCTAAAACTGTCCATGTTTATCAGGAGTTTCCAGGGATTTGGGAATGCTATCAACTGGCACCCACACTGACTCAGATTTACAGTGCATGTACTGAACTGTGCGCAGTCTGGAAATGCCATACAGGGATAAAATAGATTATTACTGCATGGAATAAAGCAGCTGATTGAAACAATTGGAAATCTATTAGTGACACAACAGGGCCAGGATTTCACTCCACATTTTGATAAAACATTTTAGAAAATACGATTTTGCCCATGATAGTTTGATTTGAAGAAATGTCGCCTACAGCAGCTTTTTACTTCTAGAGATCCGGGTTCAAATTTATGTTGTAGGACTATAGATCTTGCTCTGGTCCCACCTCCCTAAACTGACTTTTAATTTCCATACAGACAATTTTCAGGGACATAGTCCTGCCCAGGAGAGCTCAGATTAGAGCAAGAAGAGGTTTTATAGTTCAAGACTGAAAGGCATCAGGACCACCATGTAGAGAGCTTGCCTCACGTTTTAAGGTGGCAAGTAGCAGAAGCTTCACACTCAGGAACAAAAATTTTCATAGATCTGGGTTAAAACTGTAGTACTAGGAAGTAAAAAAAGAAGAATGGAAGGGAAGGGAAAGAGTGCTTCGATTCATGCTTCAAGTTCTTCCTCAGTTTAAGACACTGAGAAATAGCTGAAGTGTAAGCATAAGTCAGCCAGGAGCCTAAAATCATCTATGATGTTAATTCATTTGTGTACTGCAGGAGAGAAATTAAAATGCAGAGCAGAACATTTATCTTATTGTGTATATTAAATCTGCACGTCTTAAACTTTAAAAATTTCTTGTTCAATGTCAGTTTTCTTCCTGCTTTGTTGCATCCGTCTGTGTGTGGGGTGCTTGCACAGATTTAAAGCCACTTTTCTCTGGTGAACTTTTAAGAGCTTAAGTGTAAAGCATTATGCAAACAAGTATTTCTGTGAAGCTTTGGAAGATATTCAGAAAGCCCTGTTATCGGCTTCTTGTTGGCAGGCTTGCTGGTATTGCTTAAAACCCAGTGCCAGCCAGCACTAACAAACAACCTTTTATTCCTCCACCACATCAGTTCCTCAGAGCTGAATATTTCTACTCATATGGCAATATTTTAGCAAGTTGTTGAGTTTTACTTCAGTGTAACTTCAGCAACCAAAGAGCTGCACTTTTTCAAAGTTTCAGAGGAATGGAATAAATTTAGGTTAAGTAACGATGATTATTCTAGGCAAAGATTTCTTTCATTTAATCTTCCCATAGCCAAAAAAATTCAAGCAGAATTACCACTCATTTTTTAAAAAAGCTAATGAATTTCCAAGGGAAATTAGAGAATCAGTCCTAAAACATTTGGATTAGGGAATCTAATTCTGCAGCCTCTTCGCATATGAAGCAAAAAACAGAGTGTATGAGAGCCACATGTTATATAGTTCCTCAGCTGGGCAGATTTATTTTTCATTCCTCTTCTCTCTGGCCAGAACTTCTGTTTCATTCTCTCCACCCTTCTTGCTCCAGTAAAGTTGTTTTTCTCTAATTTCCCTAGGGTTGTTGTAAATCCAGACCTGTATTTAAGCTTTTGCAGACATCTGACCTTTGTTCCTATGCTTGACTTCTGGTGCCAGCACTTGGCCTCACCTTCAGACATGATCTGAGTGCTCAGTCACCAGCAGGTAAGTCCTGGGTGCACTCTGAATGAGGATACACTGTCTGCTTTCTGTTGAAAGACACATTTACATGCCTACAAAACACACTGCCTAGCACAGGGACCTCCATCTTCCAAAGATTTCCCCATCTCCTTTTAATTTGGAAGCATTCCCAAGGAAAGTCAACAAACTGAGACCAGATGTATCTTCTCTGGCACTGCTGGGGGGCTGCCCAAATTCTGAAACTGCCATGTTTTTAATTGTCTTACAATGGGGCAGCACCCAGGAATGCAGGGCGTGGTGGTGGGATCCAGCACCATCCTGGCAGGAGCAGCAGAGTGGTGGCTCCTCAGGAAACTGTCTCAGGACCTGTAGCACTAGGGGCTCCACATTTTTTACCTCTCCATCTCACATTTGCTTAGTTTCAAAGGTAAACCTTTTTCCTGTCTCTGACGTCCAGTCCCTCAGACCTCAGATGTGCAGTAGGAAACCAGTGAATGATGTTTTGCAACAACTATATATCTGAAGAACACTACTACCACCCCCAAGTCCTCTTTGTTTTCTTATAACACCTCTGCAGCAAGTCCATCCTGCCTGCACAACCTCCAAACTTGAGCAGTTGTCTTCGGACAATTTGTATTTTAATATTTTTGTACCACTGCTGGACCAGCCAGTCTTTCCTCAGTTACAAGTCAGTTTCACTTTGGAAAGGTTACAGGTGGTGAGGACTGGAGGACATGGGAGGAGAGATTTCTCCTGTGCTGAAGAACCAACCATCCTTCTCCTATAAAAGCAAGCTCAGGATCAGAAAATAGCACACCATGCAGAAAGGGAGGACAAGGGGAGGATGAGGTTCTTTTGGTTATGTTGCTGGACAAGGTCTAAGAGATCTGGTTTCACTACATTAACAAACCTAGGGTTGCCTGGATGTTGTTTAGGGTTTTATCCATTTTGTTTGGATATGACAGGAGTAGCTCTACCTCAGCTCCCAAACTGCCAAGCAACACTGCTCCTCCACCTCCTGAGTCCATGTGCCACCTTGTCTATTCAAATCATAACAAGGTTGAGAAAAAAATATGTTTTGGGCAGAATCAGTGTGCCAAATTTTGTTTGTGAGATGGGATCTGCAGGTATGTCTTTGAGAGGTATTGTGTGATCCCTGCTCCTGCCACAATGTTGAAGTATGGGAGGGGGGTGATGGGAGTAAGGCTGCAGAGCCAGGAACCTCAAGGAGCTCTATACCAGCCACCAAGGAAACTGCAAACTGCAGCCAGAAGATATTTGTGATGTCATTTCAAAGTGATGGTCATATTCTCAGAATTTTTTTCTCTTCAGAGACATTTGCCAGACAGCAGAACATGGCAGCATCCTTCTAATAAACCGATCCTGCAAATTACTTGCCCAGCTCCTCCATGTGTGCCTGTGCGCACCCATATTGGGCACTATTATGAGTGTTTTTTTTAGGAATATCTCAGGCTGCATCTTGAATCCCTGAAATATGATATTGAAACAGAAATTCTGGAAACCAGGGTGAAACCAGAAATGGATGCAAACGCAATTAGAATGTATGGTGTGCCGTCTGCATCTTTAATAAATGTTTGTCTGCACTGAAATACAATTAACATGTAAGATAATGCAGTTTACCTCATTTAGCTCTTCACTGGTTTATAAACAAATTCTGCCAGTTAACTGTCCTTGTTAAGCAGATGCACTCACCATACACGAGCTAAAACACACCGCAGACTGCAAACTGGAACAGGTGCAGGGATTATAATAGGATGATGAATTTGTCAATTTACCAGCTCTACACGTTGACAACAAAGAATGCATTTTATTTAAAACACTCCACATTGAAAGGCATGTTTTTTTCCTTAATCTAAGGAGTCCAAGGTGAAGGGAAAAACATGCAATAAAACTTCATAATGCATTCTAACTTCGAATGCTGGTACAGAAGGTATTTCAGATAAATTCTATGTACTCTTTACTAATTAAGAAGGCCAATTATGTCATCGATTTTAAAATGGAAGGATTACTGAGAACAACATTAGGAGAGCTTCTGATTACTCTAAGGAGGTGCTGTGAGCAAAGACGATGTGGTAGAGAGGAAGCCATGTAGGGAGAGGTGCTGAGGGAGAGGGCTGTGCATAGCATGGGACAACCTCCAGAGAGAACAGACTGCTTATGGTAATATTTTATTCACATCACAGTTGATTCTAATGTTGGTTTTGATTTTACCCAAATTACCATCCAGTCTGATGTCCACAGGCATCCTGTGGCCAGACAGTGTTCATGCACACCAGCAAAGGTAACAGCTCTAAGTACCAATCTGCATCTTTGAAAATCTAAACATCTAAAAAGATGGGCTCTTGTGCAAAGATTCCCAACTCCCATCAATGCCTCCTGCTCAAACTTACTCAAAAGCATCTTGAAGGACAGTCATCTATTGTCAAAAATGTCTTCTTGAACCCCATGTCTTTGCTTTGTGATTTTAACTCATACTGTAAGATATTAATTGCTATTAATTGTTTCATCAGTCTCTATGATTTCACTTAGTTCTCCAAGAACAATTCAGTTCAGGTGAAGTTTTTTCGTCTTTGCTTTCCATCAAGGGCTGGATTCTTACCCAACATAGATGAAGAAGTTGAAGGAGTTAAGCCAACATACATTTCTAGGGAACATCATGCCTATGTTGTGAATAACAGCTGAAACGTTACCATTCTCAGCTACTTTTTCAAATAAATTATGCTAGGTTTAAATGTAGATAATGAAAGCCTGGAATCAGCCTGGGTGTAAAAGGCTAAAACTCCTTTGACAGCCAGAACGTTGCATTTGGTTAGCCCACAGCTGAATTTAGCCCAGTCAGTTCAGCTTGGCATTATCAGTGGGAAGATGTGGCTGTGAGTTCATGAAATGTCACAGCCTTATACTATAAAGGTGACACTTTAAATTGTCTTAAAGAATAAGTGTGCATTTAATTTACATTTAACAGGATGGTTACTGTATATCATTTAAATACTAAATCAGTCTGAGGCTTAGTATATGCACTAAGGTTAAAGAGCTACAGCAACTGGGGACAATGGGCCAATTCACCTCTGATGAAAGGGTGGGTTTTGGCTCAGTGGAGCTACAAAAGGGAACGTTTTGGCTCTTTTTGTTTGTTTGTTTTGATTTGCTTTGTTTTTCAGAATCTTTCAGCACAAAACATTGAAGGAGGCTGAGATAAACTAAACAGTTTCTTGCTCATGTTTCCGTCTATGTGGTAAACCTAAAGAAAGATCAATGATCCCAAAAGCTGATTTTCTACTACTGATGCAGTATAGAAGCCCAAAGAAATTGTGGCTATATTCTTCAGTCATGCTTCAGCTGCTGATGCACCTTTTAAAACTGCATATCTAGGTCCTAAAGGCACAGGATAAACAACCAGAAATGCAAAGGGGTTTGTGGGTTGGTTTTTTTTGGGGGGTGGTGGGGGGAGGAAAGCAAGATTTTTATTTTGAGGTGAAATGTCAAAGCGGAAAAAGTGATCATTCCAGAATAAAGCAAACCCTAAAGCATTTCTCAGAAATGGAAATAGTTGACTGATATGCATGTTCTAGTATTCCAGTTTTTAAACTTAATAATACATCATTTAATTTTGTTATAATATCATTAAACCTATTTTGTTACAACATGAAATAAAAACTCTTATTAAGAGTCATCTTTCTGGGAAATAGAAGTGCTGTGTTCTTAGAGGATAGAAAGATCTATTTTTCTCTCTCATATTTGAAAACAGATTCTCATCAAAGGTCAGAAATTTATGCAAAATATTTATGCATTTGACAGTTTTAGTCAGGGAAACAGTTCGTGTAAAAGATTGCCACCAGCTTTAGAAAGCAGAGTATTATGAGGAGTACACAAGCTAATTGCCTACGTGCACACAGAGGGTGGATGTTTAAGTGAAATTGTGCCTGCAGGTACTTTAATTTACTGCTGGAATTCTACCCAGAAATGCTCTTCTTGCCTTTACCTCCCTCTCTGACAGATTTCAAATGTTGCTGGATATTAAAGGAAAAAGTGGAGAGGAAGTGAAAAACATCATTTTCTCCTTTCAAAGGCAAATGTCATGGCTCTGTATTTGAATTCTTCCTCGTTAAGGAATTTAAGGCTGAGGATTGCTATTCCTGGACAAAGCAGCAGTTGTTCTACCCCAGTTGCATCATTTTAGCAAGAAATGAGAAATGTACCTTTACCGTCTTTCAAAGTGTGTACCAAAATTTCAGGAACAACAATGGGACAGTAGGATCTTCCATCTAAAGGAGACAATGGAAAATTCTCAGTGCTTAAACACAGATGAAACAAGCTACTTTGGGACTACTGGCTGTTTATTTATGTTTTACATCATTAAACAGAGAATACCAGATGAGGTCATACTATATTGTAAATCTGAGATCTGCTTTGATTCCTACATTTTCTGCTGTATGTGACAAAAAGTGTATAAGGGAGAACAAGTTCAAGCTCTTGGCATTGAAGTGAAAATTGTCATCAATTGAAAGTATGTTTAGAGGCAGTTTAACTGATGAAACATTAAGTCTAGGATGTGCATGATTAGCACTTCTTTTTATACCTTTGGATTTACAGGAGGTAGTAATAATCCCATCAGACACTGATACGAATCTTGACACTTTTAAAGTTCGGGATTGAGCAAGACAATGGAGGGGCAGGCTCCACTAAAGCCACTGACAAAACACACACAGTCACTTCACTGGAACCAAAGTTTCATCTGAAGCTTGGTTCAGACTGATCTCTAACACTACATCTGTGGCAGCTTGACAAGTAAAGCTGCATTTTTTCTATTTATAGGATAAAGCCTAAAGTAAAAGCACTTAATGCACATAGCATTGGGAAATGATGTATTAAACGGAAGAGGATTTCTAAACACTTTTGGCCTTGAACTATAATAGAAAGTTTGGGAAAACAGTGCATTTACATACAAGATGACATTTTTTTGTATTCTCTGGGCATTTAAGATCCAAGGGTCATATTTGATTTGCCAGCTGGAGAAAAAATCCCATGGTTATTGAAAGTTACTTAAAGTCACTCCTGCTCTGTAGTGCCTGCAATGCTCATGCTTTTACTTGATGGTACGGGGAAAGTCTTTTCAAGTGGTTTACCTTGACTAGACTGATTGTCTTTATATATACATATACATATATATATGTGTGTGTGTGTGCAACTCTGAATATATACATGAATACAAAAATAAATAAGACACAAACTATTTTCTCTTAAGTAACCCTGAGAAACTGTGGGGTTGCCTGAGACTGAGAATCACCGATTCTGTGTATGGTAAATAGTTTTTCCTCAGCATGATCTGGAGATCATCATCCTTTGATGAACCCCTACATTGTTTGGCAGCTCCCTCCATGATCAGGGCTGGCTCTGTGACTCTCACTGCTCTTCCCAGGCAGTAATTGCTCATTAGGCAACACCTCACCATTGCAAGGCAGATAACTGCTACAGAAAGGCCTTGGCAGAGGGTTTAAGTGCCTTGTTTGTAGTGGCAAACAGGGGCAATGCCTGAGCTGGAGCCCAGAGCTCTTCTTTCTCATCCCTACCTTCAGTCCCTAGACTTTCCAGTGCCAAGAAAGAAGATGGATGATGTGGTAAACTTCTTCCTTAGCAACTTATTCTGAATTTTTGTGTATCTTGGTAAGTAGCTATCAAATTAAACAAAATAGGAGTGAAGGAGGAGGCATTAGATGTCAGAGCCCAACTTAGTCTGCTTCCATTTAGCCTAGTTCATGCACTGACATTTTCAGACAATGCATTCAATTTTTTTATTCTAGAAATGAAAAAGCATATTTTCCTCTTTCAGCCTGTGACCTCGTCTTTTGCTGATGACTTCAGTCATTGTTTGCAATAGTCAAACCCCTGGGGCAGAGAACAGAGTGATTCATCGGTACTTGGGGCACTTGGATTTATAGACCACTAAACAGACTGAAATTATTCTTACTTGACTCTTGCATGAGACAGTCTTCAAAACTAGAAATGTTGCCAAACCAAAGCCCTAGATCCAGATTCAGATTTCAGTGGGCAGTGCAACCTGTTTCCATAGCAAGATGAGAAGTATAGCAAACTTTTGGAAAGATCTCTGTTGTGATTAGCCAAATTTATGAGCACTCACTTATGAAGGGACCCACCACTGTGTAGATACTAGACAGCTTTACTAACAATTAAGGCAAAGCATGGTGTAAATCTCAGCCAACATATATTTTTTAGACAGACCATAAATTATTCCTCAAAAAATGGTACTGGCTTAAGATGTTGGAGTGTCCCCTGCCAGCAGCTGCTGACCTCTGCAAATTGTCACCCTCCCTGGTGGCAGCTTATCTGGGCACTCCCTCACCCACTTCATCAGCAGCTTTGCTTATGTGGCTCCTGTAGCTGTATGCCTGGCACTAAAGTAGGCTTAAACAAAGGGCAAGTTTTGGTAGCTCAGAGTGGTGGGGTGGGTGACCGTTCTACAGCACTGTTGGGGTGCCAGGAGCACCATCCCACCTTTGAAGTGCCATCTTCTGGGTGATATCATTAACTTGTTAATGAGAGAAGGTTAAAGCCAGGATTATATACTCAGCTTCACCCAAATCTGTGCCAGCACTGGTTTTCATTTTGCAAACCAGGACCTGACAGGTGAGGATTTGCAAATCCAGATCTCCTTTGATTTTTTTCTTTAATAAAGACAGGTCAAATGTAGAACTCATTGCTACCTCTAAGGAAAATTTTGAACTAAATTGGAATTAGCCTGACCTCCCTTCTCGATTCAGCTTTGCAAAACCAACCTCTGACAGACAAGCTCTTGTGAAACCCAAACGTCTCCAGTTTGGTCATTTCTGCTATGCATATTTCAATAGCTCTTTGCCAGCTACAGTGCTTATGATAATAAGAATAACAGAAACCAAAGTGAAACCACAAGTTAAGCTGCTTATTATATAATTTAATTAGACTCCACTGCACTTTCTCTTCCAATTCCCAACTTACAAGGGTTGAATTGTTAGGTACATTTTTCACATTGGGATTCTGAAGAGTTTATTTTGACCTGGCAAATGATTTTAAGTCTGAGGAAAAGCAGGTCGAGCAGTGGTGAAATAAAATAGGAAGTATGCAGTTTCTTCTCACCAAGCCTGGTATCTGCGTGACTCCAGCACACAAAGAGCTGGTGTGAATTTCAGGTCCTGTGCCTGCCTTAAATCAAGGCATTTGCAGAAATTAGTCATGACATGGTTTACCCAGTGGTCTTTGCTAAAGCAGCATTTTGGGGGGGAACTTTTACATCAGATGCTCATAACTTATTGGCTTCATGAGGTCACATGTACCATTGAGTTAGGAAGGAAGCAAAAAACATGTAGTTATTAGCAAGCCCCTCACCTTCTTCCCCCCTTCTCCCTTCCCCCTTCTCCTCCGCCTTCTTCCCTCTCTTTATGCCTCTTGTGTGAGCAGTTTTCTTCTCAGTATCTGCTAAGCCTGCATGGGCAGGACAAAATGGTCCCTCTTTTTTTCACAATGTAAGACCCAGTGTTTCCTTTCTGCATGCACATATATTGATTTATATCCTTTCAAGCTGATTGACTGATTGTCCCATAACACATCATTTAACTTCTGTGTCGCCAGGACATTTGTTGTCTCCCCTTCATTCTCCTTTCCCCCCCACTTTGGCTTTAAAGGCCACATTTTCCAAGAGGGAGACGATCATGAGAAATAATGTTTTTTTGAAAAGGGTCTGATTGTCACTGAAACTGATACGTCTGTGTGATAACAAAAACTGTCATTGCCTCACATGGAACATGTGCCCCAGGGACTGGGAAGAACAAAGAGATCCTTAGAGAGGAGCAGCGAGCCATGTGCATCCTCTCATCTCTGTGGCACCAGGCAGAGCCCACAAGCCATTTTTCTCATACACCACTGGGACAGGCAAATGAAGGAAGCATTTGAACGGTTTCCATTTAAGGAAGGAATTAAATAGTTGAGTCATTCTTTTCGGCTATATTATTCCTTCTGTAGTTTAGAGCACCCAGTCGCTAGAGGAAGGACCAGGGAGAAGCTGCCTCTTCTGAATGTTGGGGCTCATCCTGCAGGTTCTCAGTTTATTGACAGTAATATCATCTTGAGAATATGGCTTTTTCTCCTCTTCTCCTCCTAAGCACCAGCTCTTCAATTCTCTGGAGGAAAGTAGGTCACCTTCTTCTCATGTTTGCTTTTTTAGCCAACTGAAGCCATAAAGAGAACATTTGTTTCCCAAAGTATTTCCTAGAGAACAGATGAGAGCAATATTCAGAGTCTGTGGATGGCAAATGTCAAGCTTAATGCCATCTGTTTAATCAACTGATCTGCTGCTATCTGCCAGCTATTAGCTGTTAATTCACTTTACTGCATCAGCTGCACAGTGTCACCACTCACATCCTTTGTGTTACTTTTCTCTATTATCATGAGATGCAAAATGAATAAGTTGCAAAATGGTAACTGCAATCACATTTGAAAATGAGCCCTAAACACAATTAAATAACATTGGCTGTGCTGATCAATGATCACTATTAAGGCTGTGCAATAAAAGGAAACACAGCTCAGTTCTAGTTGGAGAAAATAGGACCCTGTGGGCCACTCGGAGGTTAGTAACTTTTCCCTCTGAGGTATTCTGTAGGCATTCATTCCATCAGCTGTATTTTCCCCAGTTTACATAGCAGTAAAAAACAAGACTGTTTTAACTGACATATGATGTGACTGAGCTCACAGATCAAGATGTGCCAGGTCTGTTTGCAGAAGCTCTTCATATCAAAGCTGAGGGGACAGGGAGGTACGGCTGGCTTGCCTAGGCTGAGCTGGAGACACAGTACTAAGGTGAAGCTCAGGTATGCAGGTATGTAGCTCCCATGCCTCGGGGGATGTGTCATGGTACCGAGGTATAGGTACCATCAGAGGCTTTCTGGCTGCTTTAAACAGAAAGTACCTGTTGCTATTTCTGCTGCTGGACAGTGTAACTGATACTTTTGCCACTGCTGAGGGTGAACCTCGCAAAAAAAAAAAATCTTCGGAACTACTAAGGACAATTATGCTTTCTAAATTTGCTTTCTTACAGCTGAATCTTATGAACTACAGGGCATGAAATTAACTGTCTATTTCATCGACAATGAGATGGATCCTCTAAGTTTCAAAGTTCTTAAGTACTATTCATGGACCATGACCTCAGTATGTTTATAGTTTGTGAGAAAGATCTGGAATTCCCAGTACTTTTGAGAATTGAAACTAAATGAGTATAATCAGGTGAGAAGCAGTAATTCAATATAACATAAGGGGAAAAAATTCTTCAACAAACCTGTTGCTTGTCTTATTTTCTCATATGGCAAAATCTCCAAGAGGGTATTATGGCTCATTATAAGATTGTGTGTAAAATGAAACATAATCCTACACTTCTTATTTTCTACATTGCAAGTCCCAAAGTTAAGTTATGATAATGTTCAGCAGCAGCACTTGCTTACTGTTGTCAAAAGGCATAAAGAGGAAGGTGTGTATTCTGCTGAGAGGAATATAACAAATGATATCTATATAGGGGTGAAACCCAGGGACCTTAGACATGTGCACTAGGAGAAAAGGACAGCGTGAAAGGTCTTTGCACCTATGCTTGTACAGAATGGTGGAAAGTGTTCATCTAGAGCAGTCACAGAAAATCTTTCCGACAGGCAACCCAAACCCACAATAAAAATGTTTTATTAAAATCAAATAGAGTTGTTCTGGCCCCATCTGGCCCCATCCTGCTTCTTTGGGGTGCTAGCAGAGCTCACATGGCCACACTGGGGCTGTATTGGAGCTGCCCAGAACAGTTAGATGGGAGTTCTTGACTCCCTCTGCAATGCTGCCAGACAAAAGACCATTATTCTGAAAACTTCCATGTTGTAGACAGGAAGACAACAACAAAGTAAGCTGAATGGACATCAAGAGCAATTAAAACCATAGGACATATGATATACTATTGATTTTATCTGTTTCTCCATTAAAATAGCTTCAGACTGTGTTTGTTTACAAGCAGTTTTATCAGAACCAGGTAATGCTAATTATAAATTATAAAGCAGAAGTGTGCTCTCCTCAAGGGCTCCCAGGGCATGAGAAACCTCCTACCCAAAAAACCCCAAAGCCTTGGTGGGATGCATACCTGAGAGCTGGAACCAGGAAGGGAAAAGCACAGAATGTTATGTGAATGAGAATCAGAGACGTTTTACTTAAATCCAAATGGTTGGATTGTATACAGCATCAAGAGCTGCTAACAGTGTATAATTTTGCAATACCATCAATACCATACAACATCTGCTCCAGCTTGTGGGTTTGAAAGCAAATCTAGGTTGCTGCACACAGGTAAATAAAACCAACCAGGTTTTGTTTTGTCTCAATAATTATAGAAAAGGGGGAATCAACTCTGCTGTTGCCTATGGCTGTGGCACCCATATCTCTCTTTCAGCAGGACTTGTTGATTAATGAGTGTACAAGCCCAGTCAGAAAATAGGTTTTGGTGCTGGACCAACATCCAGCTCCCTCCATCAAGCCACTAGGTGATGCCACCAGTGTCCCACTGTAGTCTACTGGCCATGGGTGTGCACCAGACAAAATGACAGTCCTTGTCCTGAAGGGTTCATGGTGTCAGAAAGCAGACACAAGTCACACACGCAAAAAAATTACATGAAAATGAGTCCAAACCCTTGACTGTTGGAGGTAGTGTCCTCTGCAAGGGGGTGGTCCCATTCCCATCTGTGCCACTGAGATCTTTCCCTGAGAGTCCAAGGTGAGATGGAAGAAGGTCAGGTGTGAAGAAACTGGCCTCTATCCCCCCCCACACATTTATTTATATATTTCCACTTACTAAAAAACCCCAAACAAACTACTCCAAAGTCACTGGCTGATAGCTGCTAATCAGAAGTTGACTGATTTTTTCATCTTAGATGCAATTCTGCTCATGTACCTCTCCTTTAAAATCCAGCACCAGGTCTGGTGTTACCAATAATCCCATACACTTTGTCTTTAGTGTTATCTGCAGATAACACTATGATCTAGCCCTGTGGTAGATTGCTTTCACAGCCTGTCAGAATGCCTCATTCTGAATCACTCACAAGAGAAGATGCCTGTACTAGCCTTGTTATGTTAGGGTTTCTGAATGACTCTGTGCATGTACAAGAAACATCCCTCCAAAACAAGCAGCTTGTGTATCTTATAAAAATTAGTTCTAAATCTTACATTACCCTTCTAGCTCATCTATTATTTGTGGGGAAGGTAGAGTTTCTTTTTATTCCTGTCTGTCTTCCATTAAACTAAAGAAGACTATAAATCAATAATAACCTTTTAGAGATGAACCTCTTTGTAATTATGTCTCCAAAGCCAGGTAATTGTTTGCATATTTTTAAAGGGAAATAAAGAAACATGTGTTCGGTACAACCGAAACAGAAAAAAAAATAGAAGAAGAAAGTAATTGAAACTAGTTATCAGAATTCATCACATTCACACTTTTCATCAACATTTTATATTACTCTTAGACAATTAACTTCTTTTGCACAAGAATCAAATCACTCAATCAAACAACAGTTCACACACGGGAGAAGGGAAAGTACAGTCTCTCAATTGGGATCTGATTTGGGTTTTATTACAATATGGTCTTTATTAAGGATAATAATCTACAACCTCTGAGTTAAGGGAATGGTTGATTTGAGTCAAATCAATCTTTGTGTATCTCTCTGATGCCTCACTGACATTTCCCAACAGGAAGGGGCTAAGAGCCCAAACGGGAGTGATCTCCGATTAAGAAACAACACAGACATCTTGAAGGCACTTGGTTTGTAGAATAAGATGACAGCAACCAGAGCGCCCTGGGGCACTTTTCCAGGATGCCTACTCCCTGTGTGCCAGCCATCTGGGTTCATTTAAAGTCCCCGCCAGCCTCTGCATGTGTGTGTGTGCTTGCGCACACGCGTGTGCCAGGGGAAGGTGGGGAGCAGAGGTGGAGGGGGTGTTTCAGGTTGCAGGCTTCAGTGTGGGCTGTGCTGGGGGCTAAACCCTCCCACCTGGACCTTCTCAAATCCACCAACATCATCTGCTGGTCCCTCCAGAGGAGCAATTTCAGCAGGACCAGCTGCAGGGGGTATGTTTAGCATATCTTTTATTCGAAGTGAAAGATGTTAAGCAGGGAATTTCAGAAGCCCTCTTGTTCAGAGAAAGAGAAAGGAGGATCAGGGGGAGAAAATAGAAACTGGAAAACATCCATGAAATTAGTCCCAAATCATTGCCTATACTGAGCATTTCCTGACAAGCTGTCAGTCATATATTTGCAGCAGGTTATGCAAAAGTCTCTGTTGCCAGTAGCATATCCACATAATGAACTCAAAAACTCAGCTACCAGTGTTTCAGAAACTGCATCCGCCAACGTGTTTTATTTAGAATTAATTTTAAAAAAGGAGCATAATAATTTTTGAAGGGAGAACTCACATAGGATATGGCCAGCAGACAGCTTCAAGCCATACATTTCCTCTCCTTATTACCCTGGATTTTAAAGCACAAGTGTATCAGCCTGAACAGGCATGCTGCCCCAGTCCCTCGCCTCTCAGGCAGTTCAGCAGGGACAAATAAGCTTTGACTGGCTGGGGGAATCCCCAGGAACTGCAGAACAGGGAGGAATGGGAAGACTTGAACTCTGCAGCCCCACAAGGATGGGGGAAATAGGCAGAAATTCAGCAAGACTAAGTCAGTTCTGAAGATACCAAAAATCCCAGGAAACAAAATCCAAGTGAATTCACAGCATGCTGGACTGAGTAGCATGACACCAGGATGAAAGGACCATGCAGATCATATATTCTGAACATATAGTATTGAATATAGAACAGAATGAGAATTTAGTTTTATTTTGCGCTTTTATGCTTTAGATTTTAATTGAATAAATGATAAAATTTTGAAAGCAAATTTTTAAATTTTATTTTTAAATGTTTAATTTTAAAATCCACAAATTACTTCTAGAATTTTCAGACTGGTTTCATTGAATTTAGTAGTTTTGTCTTCACCAATCACACTCTAAGGGCTGAATTTAAGAAATACTGTGCCAGCAAGATGTAGACCTGTGACAGTAGTTATAGCTACAGAGCATGTGGCACAAAGAAATTACCCAACTCCATGCAAGAGCAGCCCAACTTTATATATTCCAACAGAAAAAGCCTTTTAATATCCCAATAGATAAAGCACCTACAGATAAAGAGCATTGCTGCAGCTCTTCCCAGAAAAGGAGGGTGTTTCTTGGTCAAAATTTGTTTCTGTATTTGTGCTGATTACATCCCTAGGCACCAGATTTTCCAGTTTCAGGTGAGATCTGCAGCTTGTGGCAATGGTTTCACAGGCAGGTCTGTACTTCTGGCTGGATCACTAGCATACCTCCTTGACATGTTCTGCAAGATAGGAGAACAAGAGAAAACATCCAACTCCTGCATCCAACCCTTTACCACTGTGGTTGATGGGGAGATCCACCAATCTCACCACACCTGCAGAGGTGCAGAGAGGCCTCTCCTCCCACATCTGGGCTCTCAGCAGCCATCTCCTAGCAGCCTCAGCTCACCAAATTGCTCATTGCTCATAATCAGCTGTATCATGTACTGACTCCCAGCAAAATGTGGTCAGAGAAAATGGTAGCACATAAGGAAATGTCCTTCTGGGACTTCACAGTAAGGTTATATTTGTGTACTTGTGTTTATATGTGTGCATTTTCTGTCTGAGCCAACACAAAAAAGTGAATGAGGGAGGATTTAGCCAGATGGGATTTTGCCATGCTTGCTGAGATGTGTCCAACTTTTTGAAGCAAGAAGGTAAAACCAGAAAAGCATAGGGAATTACCTACTGGTCCCATCTGTATCCTCTGACACCATGTAGATGAGGAAAAGGGCCAACTACCTCAGTCTGAGCAAAATCCAACAGAAGAGCAGATTGGATTAATTCTGCTGACCATTCCTCAGGATAACTTACTATTCTTTCAATGTTAATGTATTGCATTTTTATATGGTCTTTTTTAGAAATCTTTAAGGAAGAAAAAGCTTGATATTTTTGGTGCAGTATAAAGATAAGAAACAGTTCCTGTTCCACAAAATGTGTGTGGAGCTAACAGCCACACATTGGAAATAGTAATCGTGACAGAGGCACAAAAGAAAACCAGAAACCATACACAGGTCTTTGCAGTCCTATTTATGTGGTGTATCAGCTGGACCATATTGAATACCCCATGAAAAAATAAAAATGTTTGGAATTAAGTGATATTAAGAGAAAAATTGCAAATTCATTCCCTGAGTAGCCCCTCTGAAGCTGGTGGAATTGCCCTAGGGATGATGTTGGTCAGGTATATGTCAACTGGCTGTAAGACATAATTTGAACTTCTACTTTTGCCAAACGAGTGAATATACACACATCGTTTATTGCCAGTTCTGTTGGTTTAAGAGGTGCTCTGTGTTTCAAAGCTAACATTTGTACCACTTGTTGCTGTGGTTGTCTCTTATTAACAGAGCAAATAGCTAATGAAAATCTATGGCCTTGGAAAAAACCAGCTCATAAGTTAGGACTTTTAAATAAGTCTGGCTGACATGTACACACAGCGTGGTACCCTGCTACTTTTTGTTTTATTCAGTCAGCCCATTTATAAGGACACAAAATCATGGGGTACAAAGGTTGCAAGGAAATTTTTTTCCATGAGGAAATAAGCCTAGCTCAACTACAAACAGCTCATGCTCTATTTAAAGTCAGGCAGTATTCATTTCTCATGCCAGAGAACCCGATTCATCCAGGGTGTAACTCCACAAACACCAGTGAACTTCTACTAGAGAGTAATTTAGTCCAAAGCGCTTTTAAAAATTGCTTAATTTATACGTGTTTCAGTTTGGCTTTAAAGCCATTCCCCAGCATCAGGTGCCCCTGTGCTGGCTCCCACAGCAGTGCAAGAGGGAGATGTCTGAAACCTATTTCCTTTCCCAGACATTCTTCCTCAAGGCTCCTGCTCTGCACAAAATGTGACACCAACCTGCCTCTGATAACAGTGTGACCCATCCAGGAGTCACGTGCATCCCCAGTTTTGGGCAGGCATTTTCTGAGATCACACTTCCTTCAAGGAAGCTAAATTTGCTTTTAATAACAAGGTGACAGCTCTTACATAGGTGCATTTAGCACAGTTTTGCATTGTTTCATGTGCAAGGGTGTATTTCTGTAAAGCAAAAATAAACTGCATAAAACTCATCTTAGCAACAGCTCCCTGCCCTGCACCAGGGACTAAATTAGCCTATAGCATTTAAACATCAAAAATGTGGATTTTCTGAATCATCCTTTACCTTCCTTTAATTTTGAATATAACTTGCCCATCTCTTAGCAGGAAATTTGTCTTTTGAATGCCCACCCTAAAGAGGCCACTAACATATGATGTGAAAGCATGGAGCACTGACAAGGGGATTGTGTCCCAGCTGTAATCACCAGACTTTCCCTAATGGGAGATATATGGGTTGGATTTGCAGAGGCTCCTCCCAGAATAATTAAAGCACTGAGCTGTTAGGATTTTTTTAAATGAGGTTTCTGGCTCTTTGCAAAGCATGTGTGCTATATATCCTTAAACATGACATGTTTTCCTCAAGGAGTTCCTTGTCAAGAATCTTTGTATTTAATAGTGGGTGATGATGAGAATATGCCCTAAATGAAATGTAATTGAAAATGAGATTATGTAACTTTACTTCCTCCATAAGTAGACTTTCCCTTGACATATTGTAGTCAGGGTTTGCATTGAAGTCTTTAGTGTTAAGCAAACTGACAATACAAGATTTCTTTAAGAAATTTTTAAAAAACCACTGAGATCTGATTAACATCTGCTGGTCTTCTAAAGCAGGAGGAAGCAGAGCTGTGTTCCAGAAGAATAAACTTAACAGAATAAAATCCAGTGGGTGATGTATTTAAAGAAAAAAAAAAGAGCTAATTTAGAGTGAAAATCCTGATGTCACTCAAATAAATCAGACATCAAAACAAACAAGCTTTAATTTACTAATTACCCTATTGTCTGTCAAATAAAATATTAGTCACTCTTAGTAAAGCTGCATATGCTCCTCTTGAAGAAAACGGGCAGAGTTTTTGTTTTATTAAAGACAGCTAAATTGAATATTTTTTTTACATCCAGGCTTGAGAATGAGGCAATATTTTGCTTGAAAGTTTCCATGTCCTTCCAGCAGGCAAAATGCTAATTTACTAATTAACTGATTCTCAGTGAGACTTCAATAAGAGTTAGGCTGCCAATTCCCCTTCAAACCAAAAAGTAAGAGTTAATTTATTACTTTAAATAATGCGAGAATGCCTACAGTTTACATGTCCATATGTTGTCAAAATAATGGAATTTGTTGCCTACAAAATACCAACTTCCAAAAATACCGTAGAAGAAAAAAAATGCTGTGCTACTCTTTTGCAATGAGTTGGCTGTGATTCCACAAGTGATATTATTTCTGAAAAAATCTGTCTGTGGGGAGGTCCCATTTGAACTTTTTTTAAACTCCTAAAGACTTGTGATTTACGGTGCTGAGTGGTTATGCCAGCAAAAAAAATATTATTTTCTCTTGCAAAACTGACAGAAGTTACTATCAGTGAGTAGTTCTACTCACCATGTTTATCGGGCTTGCTAGGTTTAGCTGAATCAGTTGGGATTTTTCTCATACAGCTTCTTTATGAAAATGATGCTGGTATCTGCTCCATTTTTCCCACCCTTGCCAGGTGAATAGCACTTCTGTCCTTGAGGGCAGACCACGTGTGAATGAAATGATCAGTAAAAGCAATTACAGTACCGACAAGAGCTAATCTTCTGCCAATGCTGCTGCTCCCATCTCAATTTTCAGTTAAACCAAATCACTTTATAAAGTGTCTGGGGATGAGATTTAAGCATCTGAGATTGGAAATGGAGATCAGAAATATCTTTTTGCTGGGGGTAGTCCCCTCTGGCTGTGTATGACATACATTACATACATACATCCAGGTGGAAGGAGACGTCAGTTGGAGTAGAGCTGTTGCTCCTGCTGTGCTGTAGAAGTTATGATAATGCATTTATAGGAATCACAGCAGTGGTTGAATGGCCAAGGAGAGGAAAGAAATAAAACAGCTGTTGATCTTTGAGCCAAACAAATAAACAGCACTAAAACAATGCTGCTACAGATTTCTGACTCATATCCTGTACCTAAGAACCTGTGATATAGGGGTCAAGCCTATGTGAGAGTGAGCTGGCCTCTGATTTGAACACAAGTGCACCAGGCTGCATGGAAAGAAGAGGCAGTTCTGATAGCAAGGGTCACTGTCCTACTTCCCTCTCCATGGGGCAGCTAAATGTGGACAAAAATTCTTTCTGATAAAGTAGATTTGCACATCTGTGTGTCTGAACAATGCAAAGGATGAGTAGAATGACCTTTATGTTCCATAAGGGCTTCTTATTAATATGTTTTCATCTGCTTGGGTAGGTTTGTTAACCAGAGTTTCACTGGGGCTTGGGACAGTCAACAAAGCAGAAATTTCCTCATGTGAGAACTAAAGAGGACCTCTATCAAACATTCCTTAGTAAAGTGGTAATTCCACTGGTGTAGGCCCTTTTACTTACATTTTGCATGAGCTGTTATAATTCTCTTACTCTACTACAGGATCATTTCAGTTTCCTAAAAAGTTGGGTCTGAGGCTTAGAGATGAAGTAGGACACACGGAGCAGCTGCAGGTGGTGGAGTGCAGCCATTCCAACAGCAGCTCCTCATTCCTGGCTGGTTGAATGCCAAGAACATCCCACTGTGACATTCCATGTGCAGAGCAGTCTCTTACTGCTAATGTGGTAATAAATACACGTGTGAATGGGGCCGCAAGTGCTGTGAGAGATTATGAGGCTGGGGAGCTGGTACCTGTTACTGAGAAGCTGGGGTCTTCTGTGATCTCCTGGCATCAGTTTTGACCCTTAATGTCACAATTTGGGTAAACAGAACATCGCTGTAATGGCTCAAATAACTCCAGACAGCATGGGATTGATCTGCAAAGGCACAGTTCAACATGAAGGGCTGGGACAACCTCTGTCCTCAGACTCCACACCAGGACTATGACAAGTCTGGCTTCAGCCTGACGACAGGGGGCAAGGGGCAGCGTCAATGTGCCCAGGGCTCTTCTGGTTCTGAGGCTGGCTGGCATGGGATGGCTTGTGTCCATGCTATTTAACTGTCAGTACCCCCCAGACAATTTAAAAGGCTGAATGATTGATTTCTAGTGCCTGGAAACATTCTTCAGGGCTATTTAATTTATTAGTATGGACAGAGTCAATGTGAACTAACAACCAAGTCCAGACAAGGAGCTGCAGTCCAGCTGTGTAGAAGGAGCATCATCAGCTGTCCATAGCCAGGAGGCAAAGGTGGGGAGACCAGAAGTATTGCTCCAATTTACTACCACATTTCTGTTTTTCTGTGTTTGATGTCCCTTATACCCCTATACAGGCAAATTTTGCTTTCTTGTCCTTTGGGACTCACTGGTTGTGAGTGGAGAAATATTGCCACCTGTGAGCACTCAGGCATCTCTGTTCCTTCCATGGAATAGAGACTGAGTCTATAAAATCTAAGAAAATGCTTAGACACATGCACACCTCCAAGCACTAGATTATTGCTGTGTAGATTTTAGAACAAACACATGTGATATCAGAGAGTCAGATTTTTAGTTTCATTAACCAAGTAGGTTGAAAAATGTGGAAAACTCACAAATATCCAGTCATATATTAATTTTACTGCATGCAAACCTGATGATAGATGTTTTAACTAATATAAGGAATAATTCATGATGATGCAGTGCAGTTTATCAACAAATTTTTAATCGCAAATATATCAAAGCCTAATACAGTGTTTTCTCCACTCAGATGGAATTTTTCAGCAGTCCTGGTGAAGTCCCCCAGCCTTTTCAGTGAAACTAACACCCTTTCTTTTATTTTATTTGAGCTGGTCTGTTCCTTGGAGTCTTCTTATCATGAACATATGCCATTTTCTAGCCTGATTCTCCCTTGTAGTACTCAGATGGAAGCTCTCCCACCTAAGCATGACCTACAGGCATGGTGGAAGTGGGCCACAAAGCAGCCAGCATCAGACAAAACACTGAAGTATTTGAAAAGAAACTGCAAAGAGGAAAAGAATATTACTGGCTGAAACTGGGGTGAAAGTTTTGCTATCTCTTTCCTTCCAGAGCCTTTTTGTCCAGTGTTTGCTCTATTTTTTATGTTATTCCCTGCACTGCTTTATCCTTGCGTCCCCAGGATCCCTTTCCTTCTGTCAATGCTTCAGTGTCCTTTCCTGCTCTGCACAGTATACTCTTTGATTATCTCCTGTGCTTACCAACCCTCATGCAGCCTTAAAGCTTTAGAGAAATTGATGTAAAATTGTTTTTTTTGTTGCATGTGGCTCATTTTCTTTTTCTGACTGCCACATTTTCTACTTCTTATCTGTATTTGTATGTAAACATAATCTCAAATTCCCTTTGTACAAAAGAGGGGCAGCTAGCACAAATGGCCAGCAGAGCTATTGAAAAGCCACCACAGGACATACATCTGTATGAAGGAATACACTGCTTTTTGATACTGGTAGTTGCAAGGTCATTAATGGCAGGAATAGGAGACAAACAGTGTTAATAACAGGCTAGTGAGGAACTGAAGGGGCTTCATGCTTCCTATGAAAGCTTTTAGGATTTTCTTCAAATCCTTTCCTGACAGGAAAGGAATGAGAGGACTGGGAGATTTCTTCCACCCCGGCCGTTTCTTTGGTACACCACATCCAAAGCAGGATGCCGTGAAGAAAAGTGTTTCCTACCTGGCCAATGAATATGTGATACACTGACCATGGTGGCAGTAGAGCTACCTCTATCTGCTCTCTTCTACCTGCAGTCCTCTGAATTCATAGAGGATTTAGATTATATCTCTCAGGGTAACTGTTGAGATCCTCACTCAATGGGCAAAACAGAGAGGTTATGAGAGATTAAGAGGTTGAGAAGGCAACCAAAAACATTATAGTCTGTTTCTTTAGACGTTTACTCTATTAAAGCTTTGTATTCTGAAGACTCATCCACCTGGATGGACATGAGTGAGGTGGCTCATTCCATGTGACTGTGAATGAGAATTTGTCTCAATGGCATAATTTGTTTTAAAACTTGGGGAGAGATTTTTCTCCAACAACGGTAAAATTAAGAACAACAACGGTGTGGGATCTGGCTTTCATTTATTCTGTTTACAAGTTTAATTTAGGTTGGGTCAGACCTCTGCAAACTTAAAAATGAGCAATTGTGATCAGCTGTTCACTGACCAGCTGATCAAGAGCTGCTTGCTAAATTAGGGAAGAGGAATAATTAGCTTGTCAACATTTAAACCCCAGAAGCCTGTAGCAAACGGTTACTTTAAAGGATTCCTATCACCATATTTATTGACCTTTAAACTCTTCATCTCTTCTGTCATTGATGTTTAATCGAGTCACTTAGGCTGTCACGCTAATAACTAAGATAATGAAGTAGTCTAGGACCTTGGTTTACTACTTTGTTATTCTAATGCTAATTTTAGAATGCTAAAAATAGGTTCACTAAAAATAAGACACTGTGGGTGGGTTTTTCTCCTAAGACAATTGAGCTTCTGTTACTTCCCTTCCCAAACTATTAAGATATCATTAGATTTCAAAGAGGTTATTTTGTAGTACAATTTAATTGTAAATTTTGTTGTGAACAGCTTCGTAAACCAAATTCCTAGGCAGATTATATTTGAGAAATAAAGAAAGATGGATTTATTACTTGTTTACAATTCTGTGAAGAGAAAATAACACTCATATCACAGTAAGTGCACCAGGAAGGTGAATCATTTTATTAAAGGACAATATATTTAAAAAACAAAGTCACTGAAGCAGGAGTGATTGGTACGAAAATGTTTTAATAATATGCTGATTGCATGGAATGTCTGTAAGGACAATTTAGGTTATTCAGACATTTACCTGAGCTGCTTTTTTTAACCTTGAGTTGCTCAAACTTTTTTTAAGCATGGTTTTGTTTAGCAACTTTCTGTGTGCAAAATACCTGAGCTTCAGATGATGTTGATATGGCTGCATTTTCTTGATTTACCTTGTATATACTGGTATATATTTTTGCCCTTGCAGCCCTTTCAATATATTTGTATTTTGTTATAGCTAGCACTATGCATAGATGAAAGCTCTGTGTGAAAGCACTGTGCAGGAAAAGCCACAGTACTGAAACCAGATTCTGTGAAGAAAAAGAGAGCGTCTAAGTATGTTTTTAAGAATACTTACTTGACACATATTTTTCACAAATCATTTTCACAGAAAATCTCCCTCTTTCTTTATGGTTTTTATATGCAGATTCCAAACACCCCCCCCCCCCCAAACAAGAGCCTCATCTATTCAGCTACTCTGTCATGTCCAGAATGTTAAATCAATTTACAAGTTTTTATTTTTTACTTTTCTTTTAAAATTAAATAACTTTTTTTCTCCAGCCTTCCTTTGGACAATAATGTGCCCTTAAAATTTGTATAGGGTTCTATGAGATTTTAGGCAATAAAAAATTTTGAGGGTGTGTTTTTCAGGAAAATGTGTTGGAGACTGTTTTACATATTGGTAAATTATGTTTCAATGGGATTTTGCTTAACAGGAGTAAAAGAAAATAATTTGCTTACATTTTTAATCTTTTCCCCCCAGGGTGTTAGCTCATCTTCATTTTAAAATCCTTCCTTTGCTTTACTCTATCAGTTTGAACCTACCAGCTTTGCAGCCATAAGGACACTTGGCTATTTTATTTCCTCTGAAATGGAAGTTATGCAGATGGCCTTAGATGTCCTATAGCCTGACACATTTCCTGGATTATTACTTTGGAGGGCACAGCTGATTGTGTCAGGGGGAATAATGCTACCCCTACTCCCTGAGTCTGTTGAAATCTCTGTCTTTCAACAGAGAAGGGGCTTTCTTTCCAGCCCCCTACTGACTCGTGTTATAGTGCTGTGTGCTCTGTCTAGTAGAAACAACTCCTCCAGGCTGAAACCAGATCAGTTTTATTTGTCTGGTGACTACTGTGAACATGTTAAGGCACCACATGAACAACAGCAACCTCTTTGAGACTGGTTACATTGTTTACTGCACTTTCATATGGGGCTTAAACCTGGTGTCCCCTTTATTTGATGTTAAATAATTCAGAACAACTGCTATGATCTGGCATGGCTTATACCATCTTCTGGGGCACATCTTTCTTCTTTAAGTGGCTTTAAGTGACATGAGATTTTGCTTCTAGTGAAAAATCTTTTCTGGAATTTCTGTATGATTACTCCAGGCCAAAAAGGCTGTCAAATGCTTCATTCAGAAACAAGACTTTTATCCAAATAAGCGAACTCACTTTTTCAAAAGAACACCCTATCAAAAGTACATTCTCCTGCATCACAGTACCTTCTGACCATACTTCCCTCCAGCATTGGCTGGAGCACCTGTTGAAGTTGAAAGGCAGCATGGAGCATCAGTCCTAATTTTCTATTTTTCAGTCCATAGCAATCCTTCTGTTAACTGTGAGCTTCCTGAGTTGCAGTTTTGAGAATGAGGCAGTTCTGGGTTAGAGTCAGTATCAGAGGCAGTGGAATAGAGGAAGTGGTGGCAGCATCATACATAACCACACTTCACAGGCATATTGACTCACCCCATGCTCTTGGGATTGCTTACTGAACTTCATGCTGATAATCCGATGCTGCTTTCAGTGCCCCATTTTTTGGCTGCTTGGCACACTTGTCTGGGAAAGCAGTTTCTGCATGTCAACATGGATATCTCAGTCACAGCTCTGGGGGAATATGTAGCAGAGTGTTTTAACTAGTCCTTTCCACACAGAGAAGAGGTGTTTTGTGTCATCAAGTGCACCACATGTGGATCACAGCATTGTTGTAACCAGTGGACTTGGGGGGTTGCTATTTCAAATTAAGATACACCTATATATATATATATATATATATATATATATATATATATATATATCCGCTTGTATGCCAAGAGAATAATTTTATTCCTGTAATTTGCAAGAGTGGTGTAGTATTTTCCCAGTTATAAATTTTGATTTTCCAAAAGATTTTCTTTATGCAGAAATATTACATGAAGACCATATTTCATCTGCATCTCCGAGATATTCCTCTGATGAGCATTCTCTCTACTCACTAACTATTATTCTGAATTCTGCTAGCATCTCAGTTCTCATTGCTCTGGGAAAAGCCGCTACACTGAACTTTGTTTAAGAGCTGCTTTGGCCAATTAGAGACAACCATTACTACTAGAAACCTGCTGCAGATTTCCTTAGGCAAATCTCTTGGTCACCTCCAGGCATTTCTCTGGCACCAGATTTAGACACCTGAATCCTGCCCTAGATGGCAGTAGTAGGACAAAGAGAGATGCAGCGTCCAGTGGGTGCCCTACCTTGGACATGGCCCTGCAGCATTGCCTAAGCCTTTATTCAACTGAGCACATGAAGACAAAAGCTCATTGATGTTGCACTGCCAGCTGTAGCTTGTAGGCACACCAAAATGGAAAAAAACTCAGTATTTCTACTCATAGTCAGCCAGAGCCTCTTTTTCAAGGCATGTTAAGATTCCTCTTGCTAGTTATCTTCTATAGAGCACAATTATATGAGCTTTCCATTAACAGAGAGACCTCACTGCCTGACGCTGCCCCATTCAGGGCTGAAGGTGCCTGCACACTCAGCTGCAAACAGCACACACTGCTACACTCACATCTTGGGCTAGTGCTGGTTCAGCACTGCCCTGAATAAACACTGCAGCCACTCATCCAGCCTCCTGTTTTTGCATTCCGGGGTATTTCAGGAACACATTTGAGTTACATGCTTCACCGCAGCTGTATTGACTCTGAAAGAGAAATGGTGGCCTTAAAAAACATTCTACCTCTCTAACTCAGTGAGGGGATTTCCAGATCGTGAACTGAACTTCTTAGTGTCAGAGATATTAGTCTTTGGCTATTCAATATACTTGGGTGAGTTGCCTATTTGCTGTGCCTTTATGGGCTTTGTAAAGATATTCATTCTATTTAGAAAACACCTTCACTGCACTCTAGGTACCTGAAAAATATTTTGCCAGTGACTAGGGACTTCAAAGGAAGCCAGAGTCTTTTCCACAGATGCCTTTAATTTGAGATGTAGCTATGCTTTTATTTATACATTTATATAATATATGTGTGAGCATGTCTGTGTATACATAGACAAAGATATTTATTTTAGAAGGGTTTCAAATTATTTCACTAGGTTTTTTTCAATATGGATTATTGTTTCACAGTTACACTCAAGGTAATTGAAAAGCTTATAAATAAAAGTGCTACCAAAAATTACAATTCAGAGTTTTTAATCTCACGCATTTTAAAAATAGCTGCTTTTCCCTTTGTGGGAATGCAGTGGCATTCTGTCATTGCCCATGCGCACAACTGCCTGACTGTGGGATTTGTTAAACAGGAATAGCTCACACACAGTCTCAATGACTGCATGATTTAACAAATTTGACTCAGATGTATGAGAATATAAAGACAGTGAATATGCAGCTGATGTGTCACAGGGGATAAAGGTTTTGCTAGATACCACAGTAGCAGCACCACATTTTTGTGACAAGAGCATGATGACTGCATTTTTGGGTGTTTGAGTAAAGAAAGGATTTGTATGTGCATGGAGAGATTGGTTTTCCCTGGAGTGGCTTGAAGTCCTGTAGGTGCTGAGCTCAGCTCACATAAGATTTTTCTCAGAATGCAGGTTGGGATTTGGCTTTATGTCCACAAGTCAGTATTTGTTCTCTTCTCTGTGCCAAATTCTTCCATCTCCTGTGTACTGAATTGATCACTGGTTGATTATTTTGAAAACAATAATTTGAGTCCATATTTCAGCCAGCAGTTTCTTTTTTCTTCCTTTTTCTTCCTCCTCCTCCTAGTTTGCCAGTGTTTGCCTCTGTGTGGGGACTTGCTGCACACAGCCCTGGACATGTTCCAGACTGTTAATGACACCCTACCTACCTCAAATGATTCACCCTTTGCTTCCAAAATGGGAGGTCATCTCTTTTTCTTCCCTACAGTCTCACACAGTGCTGCTGGAGAAAAGCTGTCAGCTATATTTAAGTGGTATGCGTGGTTATATTTCACCAACATTTGAACAAGTCTTTTCAGGATTGCTCCAGATGAAAGCATGCGCTCTTTATTCCTGTTATTATTAGCCAGAAATGCAACCAAGAAACTTCATTTCAAAGTGGATGCAGACATTTCTCCTTAAGCAAGTTTCTGGCATGACATCCAAAGGATCTTGGTGTTACTTGTCCTCTCCAGCCTGCTACTGGAATAAAAAAGCTTGGCTATAGCATCCTAAATCAGATAATTTCCAGAGCAGCCTTGATTTTCCAACTGCCCCCTCTCAGAGCAGGGCCATGCCACTGCCTTGTAGGACCATAGGAGGTATCTTTGAGAAAGAACTTTTTGAAGTCCTATTGCCACTTCCTATCCCATCAAGGATTTTTCAGAACAAAATTTTTGGTTAGTAGATCTTGTGGCAGAAAATTTTTAAAAATTTGCTAATCTCAACAATAGGCTCTCATGAATAAAAACACCCACTTCATTAAGCAGAGCCACAGTGCCATGACTCCCAACTGTGATTTAGCAAGAAATATTTCAAAAGTGTGTGTCAATGCAATATCTAAACACTGTCCTGGGAATATAAAAATGCAGACACCCACTCAGAAGGACTGTAATCAATTCAGAGATGAGAAGTCATATCATATTTCATCAAATATAATTCTATTCATGTATTCAGTTGTACCCCACTGCCAGCAATTGTAGGAAGCAACAAAAATGTTATTCAAAGGCCTACAGGCTCCTCCTGGAATAAGTGAATAGCACTGGCTCAAACCCCACTCCAGATTTCTGGGCTCACTAAGCATCTTCCCAAGGGCCCCTCAGAGGATGACATCTCACTGTGTGTGACTGCAGAGGTTATGGAGCAGGAGACTTGCACGGGGGAAATGGTGCTTGGCTTGGGAACTCACACCCTGTCACAGCTGGGGCCACATGCCAGTGTCATTTAGAAAGAACATGTCTGTAGGGAAGTGGCCCACCATTTTATCACTTCCCATGAGCTGACTAGTTTTCCAAACTTAGTGTAATGATGTCTGACCTGCATTGAAGTCCTTGAAAAGTGCAGCCTCCTCCTGTTCTGCCAATTCCCTGAACCAGCCATGGTAACCTGGCGCACACAGAGGTCACTCAGCTCTGGCCCCGTTCTCACCTCTCTTCCCTTCAGGATCCCTGCCAGTGTTACAGGCTTCTTGCTGGAGGATGACCACAGCTCCCTGTAACCCTGAGCAGGGTCCTTGCTGGAGAACTGTGTTGCCCACCAGAATGCAGAACCTCTTCTGCTCTGTTTCTTCCATCTGTTTCTCTCAGCCTCTCCACCAGTTCTCCCTGTGCACTATTATTGCTCTGTCTCTGGTTTTCTCAGCAGGCCTTTGAGGTCCTAGCAGGCTCAGGAGTCTTTCTACACTTGAAATAAAGGAAAGGAAAGGAAAGGAAAGGAAAGGAAAGGAAAGGAAAGGAAAGGAAAGGAAAGGAAAGGAAAGGAAAGGAAAGGAAAGGAAAGGAAAGGAAAGGAAAGGAAAGGAAAGGAAAGGAAAGGAAAGGAAAGGAAAGGAAAGGAAAGGAAAGGAAAGGAAAGGAAAGGAAAGGAAAGGAAAGGAAAGGAAAGGAAAGGAAAGGAAGGAAGAGGAATTAGTCTCTCTGTCTGTATGAGATTTTTTTGCACTGCTACAACTGATAGAAAATCTTGTTAATCAGCAAGCTACAAACTCAAATAACTGTTGAACAACCCCCATATGCTTGTAACATGCTCTGAAGTTCAGGATTACTCAGGAGGAGATGAAAAAGCAACAGCAGAATCTCAGGGCTGGGACCAGTGTCTAGAAAAAAGGTGATGCTGTTGGACACTCAGCAAATAGATGATCAACACTGCATGGCTGTGTTGAATCAAAGGAAGCACATCAGATTTCATTTCAAGTCCTGAGAAGGTATGGCAGGTGAAGCAAGAAGATAGGACTGCTGCACCACACCATTTGTTACATCTCTTTTTTCAAATCCCACCAATATATCTCAGCATGTATCCAAAATGTATATAAAGACCAAAAGTAATTTAACTCAAGCTTGGTGCAAACTATTAGGAAAAGAATGGTAAAATGTAGTAAATTTAAGATCAAACTTTAAAATGTTCAGAAATGCAAAACTGGACAGTGGGAGAACTAAAAGCATAGATTCTTTGTAGTAGCATAAATTTTCAATACATTAGCACACAAGTCTTCAGATTAGAAGAAGGCTAATAATGTTTGTAGTTCTTGCAATTTTATAATGAATTTTAAGAACTCTAAAAAATCTAATGATAACATGATAACTCTTCAAAATTCATCTTTAAAGAGGAAGCTAAACAGCACAGAAAAGAATATGATCTTATGTTCTTTGAGGATTTAACTCACTCAATCAATTACTCTTGGCCATAGTGAGTTAAAACAGGATATTGCAACCGTGCACAAAACTGTTTTTGTTATGAAAGACATCAGGTGTAAATACAGAGGTCAAACATCATCCTTCATTCTGGAGATGAATCAAGATGTAGAGAGTTTTAGATCCTATTTATTGCAAAGTTTTAGATCTCATTTATTGTAATAGTGTGATGTATTGCAATATTTTCCCTTCTTTAATGTAGTAATGGAAGTAATTTCATGGGCTCTAAGCATTGTCTCTGCTTGAATGCAAAGAACACAATAGTCTCCCTTTAACCCCAAACATAAACCTGGGTAGTCTTCCAAAAGAAATCAGCCAAATGATCAGAGAATATGATTAAGTGGTTTCAGCAGAGGGATTTATGTGTTTTCCCTGCTAAATAAAAAATGAAAGAGGATGGAGAATCAGCAGCTGGGATCTGCCAATGTATTCACTCCTGGTTTAATGGTTCTTCTGCAGAAGTAATGGGGAGTCCTTCTCATTACAATTACAATTCTCATTGGCTTCAAAAGAGAACACCACTGGCAAAAACTGTGTGGTTTTGAAAATCCCAGTAATAGTATTTTCCAATTAGACTCAAATTTATTGGTGAATTGTGCACTGTCATGTAACTTAACAGGCACAAATATCTTTCTTTGCTGAGTGTGGGACAAGAAACTAAAAAGGGGAGATTATTTACTTTTTGGGATGACTCCATGCAAGGTGGAGTGCTCTGCACTCTATTTTGTCCCTCTGCTAAAGCAGCATTTACTATTTTGTTCTGCTTTTTCCCAGTTCCTCTTTACATCATTACCAAAACAAAGTTTGTTTATTTTGTCACCGTAACATCTTTACCCCAGACAGAAATGCACCTAAATAAGCCCTGTGAGTGAGCTGGCAGGGGATGCTGTGGGAGGCGTGCAGCCAGGACACCCTTGCAGAGATGCTGCACCTCATCCTCATACTCTGCCTGTCTGCCTTTCCTCACTGTGGGACATGACCTCCCACCTGGATGGTGGCTTTTGGCTTCTAGCAAACAGGGCAGTGGTAAAGAAGCCCTTTGGTTGCTTGACCCCATCCATCCAGGCATCATCACTCACCAAAAACTGTTTATTTATTTCACATCTTGTATTGGCCCCATGGCAAAAGCTGTAAATACTGCCTTTTATCCCTCTTAATACTAAGATGAAATGGGAATGTTGTCTTAATACATTCATGACTGAACTCTTCTGAGAGAAAAACAAAACATGTTTTATCTCCATTTATTAACAGTTTTCTCCAACGTGTGTGAAGGGCTCTTTATTATGCAGAAAAATGAAAAGGAAAAGGTCTGTACTCCACAGCCCTACTGGTGTGGAAATGCCCATACCCTCTGGCTGGCCCAGAGCAGCAAGAGTGTTGTGTGGTAATCGCCCCAAGAAGGGAAATTTTTGCATCTACACTATATTTAAATCACTTTCAATGGGATGAGTGAGAATTCAGGTAAAGGATTTGGGTTCAGCTATTGGAAGTACAAGACATGAGAGAAGATAGAGAGAATTATATCCATTGAGGGATGAGGGGGCTGGGTAGGGGAAGCTTGGGCTGACCAGGTATGAGATCAGGACTGCAAAGTGCAGGGCTCAGACTGATTCTCACTTCAAGACAAGAGTCGCTAAAAAAAATAATATAACAGAAAATTAGTGGGAATTTCAGGAACTCAGCATTTGTCTGTTCGAAAGGTCTCCATACTTTGGGATAGCCAAGATATGGTTGATATGAAAAAGCTACTTCTGGGCTCTTGCAGAGCTTTTGGTTTTTCATGTTGAATTTCAGCAGTAATGCCTTAACAATGCATATACTGTAATTAAAAGAATATATCTGTTAATTTGTTCAATGACAAGCTGGTAACTCTGGTTCAAAATATAATATCCTTCTATTCTTGGGGTAGAAGTGTGACAGGAAACAGTAAGGGCACAGAAATATGCATCATCAATCTACTATTTTGCTTTTAAATATAATTTTAATATTTTTCAGTTTTTCTTGCATGGGTTTTCTGCACACATTTCCTCCTTTCCTTGTTTCTGAAAAGTGACCTTTGAGTAGAGTCCCTTTTGCTTCACAGCAACCATTAGTGCTGTGAGAAAAGGTGGACTGGGCAGGGATGCTGCTAAGAGCCCAGGCTGGTGTGACAGCCCCACGCACAATGCACACACCTCTGCTGCCCTTTCCTCTTCCACACCCCCTTTGCATCAGCTACAGATGCTGCTCTTTGTTTTGGAGATGTGCCTTGTCTCCAAGCACTGATGTCCTGTCATTTACATGAGGTGAATACAAACACTGATTTTTTTGTTGTTGATTTAGCCCCAGATGCTCAGGTTTAGGAGTCAGATTGTGGTTGGAGGTGTCCATGAGTGACTACTGGGCTAAGGAAAACCTCTCTGCATATTGCAATTGTAAAGGCTTACACGAAAATTTGAGTGATTGTACACACTTACAGTTACTAATTTGTCCTAGTAGGCAAACAAAGATGCCCATGGTCAGGGAACAAACAGGTTTACACATCCTATGTGGAAACCTGAAGCTGCACCCTTCTTCCATTGTTTGCTATTTACATTATGAAAATCTAATTGACAGTTAAGTTGCCAGAGGTTAAAAATATTTTGCAAACTGAGCCATAAAAACCCAACTGTCAAGAGTTCAGGTAGTGTCTATTTTTTTTTAACGTGCTGTCAGCAGTACATTCACACTTCAAGAGGCTCCCATATAAATATTTGCTTGCAATTGCCACCAGAACAGAAAACTACATAGTGAGTTGTGATGCTTTGAATGATGACCTAAGCCTAAATTGGCCAACTGTTTTATATAGCCTGCTTTGGTAAATCTGCTGCCTCATTTCCAGAAGATCTCATTTACTTTTTATCATCCAAATATTTGTGCAAAAATTGTTTACTTCTAATTTTGGATAATCTCCTATATTTTCAAATATTTTCAATATTGTGAACTTAGAGGACTTTATCCTCAAATGTTGCAAAGCAGAATAACTATAGTGAACCTAAAGGAGAGAGTTTGGTATAAATGAGCTGAAGATCTGGCCAGCCTGACCTATACGAAGAATTAACTGCTTTATTTTTAAACTGTTGGTAAATTAAGTTAAACTGAGATGTAGTGGTAATAATGCAGTTAACAATTGGCTTCTAAGCTTTACCAGATTCTTATCATAATAGCTATTAGAAGGCAAATCAATGGTCTTCATTGATGACTTAAAAATATACTCTGTAATATCTTCCTCCCTTAGTCATGGATGTTCTGAGGTTCAAGGTCTGAAAAATTAACTTTATCTTCCTGGTGGACTCCTCTCTGAAACCCCAACTGTCTCAAGATCAAAGAAGATCCCTTGTCTGTGTTGTCATTTTGAGCGACAGACCAGCAATGTGTAATTCAGTCGATCAACCCCAACTATGAAAATAATAATACATCTTCCTTAGTTAGATCGGTAAAATCAAAGTGATGGTCTAACACAACTTAATTTCATCCTTCAGAAAGAAGTCATTCTTGAGCTCACAATAACCTCAGAGATATTTTTTTGGTAACTCTTTCCTAATTAACTGTGTTAACTGTTTCACTGCCCAAGCCCATGCTTCATTTGTCTTTTATCACTATAACACATATTTTTGGTTTTGCTTATTTTTCCCTCTTTTTGCTTCTCCCCCACCCCCTTTTGATAGTTGTGAATTATTTTAATGAAATAGCTCAGAGGAAAATTTACACGAGGAGGCCACAAGGAAGCAGTGAATATTTGTTGTAGCTGTGTCATGAAACACAAATTTCTGTAAAATCTGCCAATAGTGTCAGTCAAATTCTCTCTGAATGACTGTGTGTGTCCCAAAGAGTTCTTGGAATCATAAAAATATATTTCTACCTGTAAGAGAAATCTGCTAAAGCTCAAAACTGATGAAAGTGAGAAGCACAAATGAGCTTTTGGGATATAACTGGGAGGTGAGTTGGCAAGGCATTTGTGGAGGACCACATTTCTGCTTACAGGGAGAAAAAGGACACAATCTCACTTTCGGCAGCTGCTTCTCTTGCCAAATTTGCAGTTCAGTTTCTCCAAATGTTTGCTTTTAGACATACTTAATCCTGACAGCATCAGAGTTGTGAATATTTGAATGCACACTTGGAAAATTTCTAGCACACGAGCACATGTCGTAGAACATTTGCAATCCCAACACGTACAGTAGCTGGTAATTGCAGGATGGCCACATGGGATCAGCTGGTTTGCTCTGCTCAGCACCAGCTGCTTCAATGGGAGATGCACAAATCCTAGCAATAAGATTTGACAGCATAGCTGGTATCTAAGGTAGTTTCCCGCTCATTTTGGCTCGTTAAGGATGGCACATGAGATGGCACATAAAGGGTCAGCAATTCTGAGTTTCTTGCAACTCTAGCACTGATGAGGAAGTATGGGAAAATCAGGCGCAGAGTATCTGTGAACTTTGGCATGAAGAATCCGTTAATTTTCACCCCCCAAATTAAAGGTCTTGCCAAGGCTGAAGCAGAGGCACCTCTTTTGCATTGCTAGTTCTGATTATTTTCTCTGCCCCCTTTCCACTGCACCCTGTCCACATGAACCTTATCTTTCACCACCTTTCAAGCCTTCAACCATCCACGCCTGCAGTGGCCGGCAGGAGGAATGGAGGAGCAGCAGATGTAGAGCTGTGATGTTTCTCAGTCTCTCGGGACAGACACTTCACATTTGCTCAGTGACACCACGTACATGCTGTATCGTGGCAATATGTCACGTCAGCTAGATAATAAAGTGTCACAGCCAAACCTGAGACAGGGCAACAGGATACTCTCTGTCATTCCTACCTGCCCCATCTGATGTTGCAGGGTGAAATGCCCACTGCTTGTGATGCACCTTGCATGAACTACCTGACATCTGAAAGTGAGGTGGGGTGATAAAACCAAGTATTATCACAAAATTAATACACTGTTTTTCTTTATTGATGCTATTTCCTCACTGGATATCCTTCCACAGGTATAAACTGCTCTGACATTTTCAGACTCCTAGAACTAAAATACCAGGATATTCACTTCTATCCGATGTGAACAAGAGACTGTTTCATGTCAAAACATGGGATTTACTCAGTTTGCCCCATTGAATTAATGTCAGGATTTTATATTAAAAGTTCAGGATGCTTATTAACTCTTGGGAGAAAATACAAAAGCTCTATTATATACCTCTACTGTATTAAAAAACCCCAACCAATCTTTGATGTCTTCAGCATGCAACTTTTTGAAGTTTCAAATAGTAGAGCAGGCGAAGCGTGGAGCAAAGCGCCTTTGCTTTGGTCCCCGAGTCTATTGACCTGTGATCTCAAGCAATAAGCAACTAATAAAAGCAAAATTAAGGTACCGGAACAAATTTTCTCATAAAATCAGGCCTTTTTTTGTTTGTTTGTTTTAGCAGTCTCAGAGTCTCAACAGCATCTGCATGCTAACAAAAAATTAAACTTCTATCAAAGGGAATAGCAAGCTGTACAGTCAGAGAGAGTTTAAAACCCTACACATTCATTAAAATGTATTTGAAGGAAGATAAATCTTCCTTGCATGTCAGACAGCCATCTTTATTTTAAAAGCTGCTTTCCAGAGATCTGAGAGTAAACAAGCATGCAAAGACCTCTTTAACTTCACAAATTTTTACGTTTTTCTCCTCTCTTATAAAAGAAGTTTATGAGTTCATTTGCAGGACTGGAAAGAAAAGGATGTGACTAGCAAAGATTAAAGGTATAAAATCCACAGGCTACATTTAAAAGTAACTTTGAGAAGCTTTATTTAATGTTGTATATGAAAATAAATTATTTGCCCAGTCTGTTGAAACCAAACCATTGCAACCTTCTTTTTTTTCTTCTATTTTTGCACTTAGATAACTTTCTAATTTAGTATCAGCTTTTATCTGAACCTAATGAAAGTTTGGCAAAACCTAAATATAGTAGCAATATATCCTGCATTAACTGAAGGAACATACAGCATCAAATGTTAAGTTTTAGAAACAATTTCAGCTAGAAGATTAACCAGCTTTACACATTGCAATTCACTAGTTCTAATTTTCTGGTATTAAATGGGATGATTAACCACACTGATGGTGTGGCTGTTTTCATAAACACAGATTATTAAGAAAGAAAAGGGAAATCTTCAAGCACTGTAACTGTCACCTTTCATTGGTCTAACTAAGGTAAGAACAATTTACATCAGCAGTCACAGGGTTTTCTTTTCAACTTGCTTACCCACAAAATCATAAAGTGCCATCTCTGTACTCTCCACAGTGAAGGAAGGACTACATATTCAATATATTCATAACATACACATTAAGAATGCTGTATTCTTTTAGTTGAAAGGAGACATAAACTCCATTTTATATATTTTGTAATTATGGCAAGTGACTTTGCTCATTGCCTGTGTTCAGCCATGCCTCCTAATCTGGAGTTACGATGCTCTACACTCCCTTTGCTATGTGTCACCTATTTTAATACTCCTGTCAGCTCCAGATTGTCCTCTCACCTCCCTTTCATTCTCAGTTGCCACAGTTGGGAGTATCTCATGCTGAGACATCCTAATTCCACTCCTGATGCCCTCTGACCTTCTAACCATGATTTTCATGCAAAGAAAATATGGCCTATATGATCAGGAATTAGGCATTTTCCTGCCTCACCTACAGAAACAAAAAAAGCCTTTGGATGTAAATATCTACCCCTTTTTGAAAGGCATCTTTTATTTGCTCTGAAAATAGGTAGCTTCCTAATGATTTTCTGATACATTTTAGAGCACAAAAAATCACCATTAGCATATTACAACATAAAGTTTTGGGGAGAGTATTCAGAGAATATTATGTGAAGATATCACCTAATTTCAATTTTTTCTTTTATAGGCTTTCTATATGACCCCAGGACACTCTCTTAGGATAAAATTTCTGAGATGGATTTGTATAGTAAGTCTTGATGTAGAAAAGGGCTTATGTGATTAAAATGGAACTTAGGAGGTTTTAAGTACCTGTGACCAAGACTGAAATCCTGCCAATTCCTGCTCAACTACAGCTTAAGATCAGAGGCACTGAAGGAACATACGGGCCTGAATTTCTATTTCTTGTTAAAATGCTTTAGAGGCATAAGGTACTGCAAAACACACAAAGCCATTGCAATGCACAAAATTGTCCTTTAGCAACATATGTGGAAAATAAATGCTAATGAAAGGCCTAGTGGTTTGACCACAGGAACGGAGTACCTGTTTCCTTCTCCCTCTGAGTTTGTAAGTGATAATATTAGTGACGTTCAATTAACAAGGCTATGGTATTCAGATATTCTCAGGCCTAATTTCTGATTATTTTAGTAGGAGCTGACAGCCCATAAAATTCCGAGGTTTGTTCTTTGGATGCACAACCTGCTTTTGAAGATGTGACTTACATGTCTTGGTGATGTGACTTGTGGTACCTCTGGATCTCAGTTTTTCATGGGTGAAAGGGTCTCAGGTGCTTCCCTGCTAACCAAGATGATAGGCTAGGTGAGTGCATTTCAAAACATGTGGCTCCTAGGTAGTAATGGAAATCTGTACTAGATTAGTTTTGGTTGAATTGTGTTCAGTTAATTTTATGTTACATTAGAAATAATTTTAAATGCAAAACAGCCCCAGGATGTGTTAGGAATTAAAATTACACGATAAGCAGTGCTGGAATTGCCATAAAACCTTAATATTAAGTATTAAACCTTAATATTCTGGTCCTTCTTTGAAATTCTAAAGGAATTTGGACATTATTATTGTCTTTTTTCTTAAGCTATTAAAGCAAATTCATAAAAAAGTAGAGCAAACATGCTATATGTAAAACAAAAAAAGGCTCCTCAAGAGTCTTCAAACATCTGACAAAGTGCATTTTTTGTGTTATGTGACAGTAATTGGTGCAAAGTTGTGTGCTGGTCACAAGGAATGATGCATACCATAGTTTTTAAGAAACTACTATAATTTGCAAAATATTTCATTGCTGGTCTGCAGAATTTGCAGAAAGAATAGGAATCAATGTTGCACACATCCTCCTTATGTAAAGAGATGCTGAACTCTGACACAAACAGGTTCTTAAAACTGGAATATTTCTTTCTACTACTACATACTTAAAGTTGGGTTTGTTTTATTTTCTAGGTAGTTTTTTTTTAATAAGGAAGAAACTACTTTCATTATTTTATGCATAAATTCCTCCCCGTTTACTTGTCCAATTTAGTTTAAAATAACTCTTAACAAGGAAGTTTTAGAAACCATTTCTCTTTGGAAATTGTTTCACAGTCTCACAGATATTTCAGTTTGAAACTTACCCCTGTTATTCTTTTCAAAAATGTAATTTGCTAAATTAATCACATTAGCTTTTAATCCTTGCAACCATTCCCTTCAAAGGTTTCTCAAGGTAACAGGCAGTGATTAAAGCAGCTCTCTCCCCTCCTCCCTCTGCATCCACTCACACATCTCATTCTTCATTTTCTCCCCAGGATTTTCAGCCCCAGGTGACCGCCAATACCAGAAAACACTGTGAGATGATCCTGGAGCTCAGCTTCAGGCTAGACATGTGAGGACACTGGTAAACTTAACTGGTCCCTGTGAGTTAGTGCTGCAACCAAGAGAAGCTTTTTGTGAGCACACTGCCATACACCTGGGGATGGCTCCACCTGAGACTTGCTGCCCTCACCCCAAGTTCTTTGCACACCTTCTGCAGAACTCCTGCTCCATGATCACTGAGGGAAAAAAACATTGTCTTGACAATATGCAATTCTTTGCAGAGCCAGCCATTCAGATTACATCACTGCTGTGTTAACCCTGCTTCATCTTAAATATTCTTGCCTAATTTTTGCTCAGTGAAGCAACTCCTGCCTGCATGTTCTCCTGTTTAGCAATAGCCACTCTCAGCTGGCAGTCCTGGCTCTGTATCTGGGAGATATTTTGGCTTGCTGTGTATACTGAGCTGGATGTTTGGTTTGCAGGCTTTTCCATATCTGAGCTCAGCTGTGTGGTTTGTTTAGTTCTTGGAGACTGGGGTTGGCCATCTGAATTCCTAGGTCTTGTGTGTCTGGAGCAAACCAGTTTGGTTTTACAAAAATATTCCCTGGTATGACAGGCTCTTGAATAGCAATCAGTGTTCAGCAGCAATGACAAACAGCAGTATCCACAGGAACTGGGTAGTCTATGGAGACTCAAGTAACTGGCATGCTAATGGTAAAAAAGATTTAACTCATTCTAGGAAAATGAATGGCATGGACTCATGAATGGTACATTTTTTCAAAAAGGTTGCAATGTCAATATCAATAATTGGCCCTTAGAATATTAGCATAATGGAAATATTAGCAATGGCTGCATTCCACAGGGAAGAAAACAATCTGCCACAAGGAAACATAATGGTAAACTAGTTACAGTATAATAAAAACAACATATACTTAAAGCCTAAAGGCTTATTTGTATGTTACGATTACTACTAAACCTCTTACTGTATAATTTCTAATGACCTAATCAAGTGTTTGAATTACAAGGCCTCTCCATGACAGCAAATTAAGACCATTTGAAACTGGAAGTTTTTTGGGGCAGGCACCTATATCTGAGAAAGGGCATGTGTACCACTTTGCACTAGCCCTTCCAAAATTCTGGTCTGAGGGTATCTCAGTAATGTGAACAGCCATTGGGACCAGGATTAGACCTCTCAGGCACTTGAGATGAAGAAAAATGTCTCATCTTATAAGAGGCTACACAGTGTATAGCATCTTCCCATAACATATATGGCAAGATATGACATTTATACCACGTCATCTTTCCTTCATTGGTCATAGCATAACTTTTATTTTTTGAACTTATTTATTACAATATTTGAGTATTTTCCAACTGTTTGAAATGACCTAGTTCTGAAATGACAGGATTTTCCACATCTTGCCAGAAGGAAAAATCAGTAAAAGCAAACAGTCGGATTAAGTTTTATGTTGTTTTCTATAAGCTAACACTGATAAAAAAGGTCTCCACCAGCTCCTGTTTCCAGCTTTCTATAGGAAAGGAGATGCTGGTTTCTTCAGGAGCTCTACTTGCTTTACCAGAAGAATCCTCCATTACACATAAATTAGTCTGTATAAATACAAACCACGTTTGAGAAAGTTACTCCCAAAATGCTGATGTCTGACAGCCATACAGCCACTGGGAGCAAAGATGTATAGCACTGCCGTTTTTCACAGAGGGAACAAAGGGACACGCTAAGTTACTATGTTTCTTCTTTGTTGATATTGGACACTTTTTCTGGACAAAGTGATCCAGAGGAAGATAAATAAAAAGACTTTGATTTTTCAAAATAGTGACTTTGAATTGGCCGGAAAAGAAAAATAAAGAAAGCCAGTACCATGTTACCACATGCCAGGAGACAGTGGTAAGTTTTTATTTTTATAGCACATTCTGGAAAACATCAGGGAAGGGGAAAAAAAATATCACAGAATCTCACAATTATAATTCTCTGTATTAGGAATTAAAATGCATTTTCATATCGCTTCTCTTATGTTACCCTTCAGGAGCATTTGCACATTTTAGATAATTTACAATATTAACAACGAAAGATATTAATAAAAAAAAGAAATAAAAATATGTCTGAATTTCAATGGGAGGAAAATATCAAAGTAAACGTGTCTCAGTTTCTGAGCTTACACCTTCAAAAGTGATCTTTGATGTTTCTGTTGGCTGGTAGTGAGCCTCTGGGTGCATGGGAGGCTCTCTCTGCATCTGATTGCAGGACTGGGACTTCATGTGGTAGGTCTTTGAATGTTCACCACTTTACACAGAAAAGGCTCTGGTCTACTGGTTACCACAGTGTAACCAATGCAAGTCTAGAAAAAGGGAAAATGGAAGAACCGCATAATTTTCATCCTCATGTCCAAAATAGTAAACCCATTAAGATGACAGCTATATAATATACCTTTTGTTAGTTTCCAGTGAAAGTGGCTTCTGCGCTTTTGTGGAAACCTTCATTCTTTCTTTTGAAGTTTATAAAAAGCTCTGTCATTTCTATATAGAGATCTGATCCTGAACGACCTCTGCGACCTTGGTGCACTACATACATGGGTTCTTCTGGCCTCAGTGGAGACCATTTTGCCATTGCCTTCAAGATTTGATGTTGTAAGAAAATAATTTTTTGAGTCTGGCTAGCTGGACCAGGCTGTTAAAATCAGTCTGACATTTTAAAGAGCTAAGCACCTTTGAAAATGGAGTGCTCTTTATAAATAGCAAAAAGAAGAAGCTGAGGCTTCTTGAGGCCATGGAGGCAAGGAGCCAAACTGGGGCTGCACAGACACATGGCTAAAGGCCATCATCTGGTGTGATGACAGAAGGGCCAAAGTGTGCCTGAAAAAGGCATATCACAACAGTTCCTCAGTACTGGACATAGCTATTGGCCACCTATTTATAATTTCACGGAATTAAGTCTCTTTCATATCACTGTAAAGGTTATTCTTAGACAGCAGAGAGTTCCCTGCTTGTTTTGAACAAGCCAGCTCTGACATCAGAAGAAATACAACCATATTTCCCAGCGCTGAAGCTGTAGCAGTACAACACCCCTGTCTCATCAGCATGGTCAAACCCAACATGGATTGAATGAAAACTGTAACCAAAGGGCCAGACACTCCACAGGAATTTTTTTGGAGTTATTTTCAAAGACAAAGAAAACAACAAGCAGATCTCTAGTATTTTTGGCAAGGTCAGAATTTTAATTTATAAATTAAATTTATAATTTTGCCTTCTACAGAAACAAATAAATACATTTTTTTAAATCCTACTGATGGATTATAACACATTTAACACAGCCAATCTCTGCCGGAGTCACCGATTCTAACATAAAATGAATAAACTGTAGCACCAATAACAAGCAATGGCTGAAGACCTAGACTGGAGCACCCAAATTCTAAAAGCCCATGGGCTTTAGCAAAAAGTGGAACTAAAGAAAACAGAGTGTTAAAAGCTCTTTTGAAGAAATACAAATGTTTGTAATCAAACTCAAAACTAAAGATGTAAGCAGCTGATGAACAAAGCATTCAAAAGAAGGGGAAAATGATGAAGCAGTATAAAAAAGGGGATCCTTATTTCACTATGTATGCACAGCAATAGTCTTTCCATCTTAGGCAATATAGCATTCTTATTACTCAAAAGTAATCATTCTTTCAAAGCATAATAAAAATTACCCGCAGAACACAATTCTAAGTTACAAAACCCTTAAAACTTTGAAATAAAAAATCAGCAAAGTTATCTTTTCTTGGATCCAGCAGCATTTTCTAAAATTCAAACACAATTTGTGGACTCAATAGAGTTTTATTCTCGTAAACGTAATAGAATGGGATTCTTAGTATTCATAAGAAAAAATAATAATCTGTTTGGTCTTGAGTACCTTAATGCAGCAGCATTTTGTAGTGGAGTCTTCAAAAATGTAATTATATGCAGTAGAAAAGGGTATCTTTTTTGTGGTTTTGGACTTACTGCCTTTCGATTTCTTTGGAAGTCAGTATGATCTTGAATTTTTGAGAAAGCCAAGACTACTAAGCTGATTTTTTTTTTTCTGGAGCAATCCTTTTCTTACAACATAAATACCATCTTCTTCATTAAGCAAATAGCTTCAGTTGTTTTCAACGTCCCCTCAGATTCTTCTGCTCTTTGCCCTTTATCCCTTTAACTTTTGCTTGCTTTTGCTTGATCAGTGTTTTGAGATTAACTTGATGGAAATCAAATATGATATCCTCTGTCAGATACCCACTAAATGCAACTGTGTCAGAAATGCCATCATTGTTTACTGCTATAATTCCATTACATAATAAGGACTATTAGCTGCTTTTATTCTTAATAACATACCATGTTCTTTGTTTTTGCTATCTGTTTTCTCCCTGGTGAATGATATGTATTGTAGGATACTGAAAGCAGTCTAAAGACTGTGTGAGTGGTATGGGCTAAAAAGAGCAGGTAGCCTTTCACAACAATTGCGTGCTTTTCTTTTAAGCTGACAAAGTGTGTGAGCCTGTACAGAGAAAGTGGAAGTACCAGCACTTCGAAACACATTCCACCTGCTCACACTCACTACTTTGTCCTGCAGGCACTAAGACTTAAGTACAAAAACTTCTGAAGGGATTTCCTCACCATTCCCTGTATGCACAAATTATTATCAGTTTCCAAGGCAAAATGTTGACATTTGTATCACCTGAATCCATTCTAGCGGGACTAGAGAAAACAGTGAGAAACTGAGCAGGGTGAAAACAGCTTAAATACCCTTTGCTATGTTCACATTCTAGGATTTTACTGATGAGTTTTTACACAAGCAGACATGATCCTACATATGGATGTGGATTTGTCTAAGCAAAGCTCACAGCAAATAATCAGAGAGATGCTAGAGTTCATGGTTATTCAACTGAGGAGACAGCTTTTGTAAATTGCCTCCTGAATCAGCTATGACCATGGGGCAATGACTACAGATGTAAAGGAAGAAGAGGACACCTCTGTGACTGCATTCCATAGACAGGGGTCAACTACTGTAACTGCCAGAACATGCAGTGTGGGCAAATAGCAGCTTTACCTAAAGCTACAGACTATATATAGAATTTGGATCAATGGATCATTTTTCCTTAAGAGTCTTCTCCACTCCAGCAAATAATGCTGTTGGCCTCAGAAGGACTTTCACTCATGTGATTCAAGGCCATTAGGCCTACTCTGGAGAATGTGATTGTTTCTTTAACTAAGTCTTGTTCTGGGTTTCCTTAGCTGAAATCTTAATTCTAAGCCACAGCTTATGTTGTCATACACCCCTTGGCAGAAATTGCCTGCCTGGGGCCTTAAGGAAAATACACATCACAAAACTGACCCAATGAGTAAACATGTTTGTGACCTGAATCTACTTTTGCTTTCTAAAGGCTAGTTTGAGAGAGCTGCAAAACCTCAGACTCCCCTGGTTCATTCATTGCAATTGTTGCTCATAGTTGTGGTTGTTTTTCTTCAGACACTTGTTCTCCTTTTCCTGCTTCATGGCCTGTTTTGCACAGTTCACTTGCTCAGGCAATGGAAATAACTTCCTGTGGAAAACAACACTGAAGATCTGCAGGCTAAAAATGTCATAGCAGTGCAGAAAGGATTGCAAAAAACATTAATAAAAAATGACAAGTTTTCAGGAATATTCTTCAGGTTGAAAAGTGGTCCTTTACAAAAGGGGAAACACAGACTATAAACTGAATTTCTCAGAACTACCAATACATCTCTGTAATGGAAGATTATTCTTGTATTTGCTTTGCTTCAATGAGAAATAGGACTTACAGTTAATACTGACTTTAGAATAAAACTAGAGCATTGTTTGGTTTGTTTCTTGAGAAGTAGTGAACATGAAGAATTTGGAATTAATTAATCTGTAATTTAAAAATCAAACCTTTCAGTTCAGCCTTTGGTTTATTCTTAGCCTAACTTTGTTCTTCAACAGCAGTAGCCTTTAACCAGTTTTTATTGTGCATCTATTAAAAACCTTTTCCCTCAACTTCCAGCTAACCCAGCATGACTACTGCAGCCTGAAGTCAGAATTTCTTCCAGGCATCAGATGAAAGCAACCATGTGTATGTAACTTCCACTCTGAAGAACTGTAAGAATACACTGCAGGACATTAAAACTCCAGTTTACACCACAAATGAATGGTGCATATAGTCAGTGCAATCTATAGTTTTTCACTTATTCAGCAAAAGAACTGTGCAAACCTAAAGGTGGGATCTGTGATCTTTATTAACCCTAACTTCCAAATTCAGGAGTGCATCACACTCTTCCATAAAACATTATGGTTAAGGGTACTGATCATCACAAGGCATGAAATCACTGAGAAAATTATTAAGAAAGTGTATTTCTACAGAACATTGCCAAACCATTAATGTTGTAATAGTATCTGTAATTTGTAAGATTTCCTTTTTAAAGCTGGGAACCCTAACTTTTACATCAAAAGTTGTATTCAACTAAATGTCTTTATTTTCTCCAGTAGAGTAGAATTGATATCTCTTTTGAATTTGAAAATATAAATTTGTAACCCATTTTCACCCTACATCTGCAATTAGTTCCAAATTAAAGAATAGTTGCAGGAATAAAACTGGGTACTAGCTGAAGCAAAAGACAACAAAGAAGTCAATGGTTTGTATAAATCCCATTTCTAGTTGGAATACTTTCTACTGTTACACAATTATTTCTACAAATGTGTCAAAAAGCATTTTCCTCCAGAAACTTTAGTTCTGTCTTGCCAAAGTAAATATTCTTAATCTGTTGTAATTTTCTGTCATTCTCTAAGGACCAACATACCTCTGTTTGAGGCTTTACAGTGTCTGATCAATGATTGTTTCAAGGAATGTCAAGACTTTCTATATACATTTTGTGCAGTCATTTACCTTTCTAGAAGACTGAACATAAAAGGATTTTAATTCTGACAAAAATAGTGCATATAATCTGAGCTATTTTTTTATAACCTGCCCTTTTCTTCAAAGCAAGTGGAATCTCTCATCTAGTACTTCAACACAACAAGCAATCACAGTTATTTTTCTGATGTTCTACTATTTCTAATTGTACCTACTTACATTCTGTCTCGAAAAAGAAAAGAATGCAATAAAGAAAAAATGAGACTCATACAAAATTCATCATACAATCAGAGAAAACGTAAAGTTTTTTCAGCATTTTATATTGTAAGATTTTTCAATTGTCTACAGATTAACCCATCACACTGGGCCATAACATTCCATGGAGCTGACTGGCTCACAGTAACTTTTTCTGAAAGCCTGAGCAAAACTGATGTAGTCATTCTGAAGAACAAGATGCAAAGAATGCATTTTCAATGCTAAACATCTTTTCAGATAGTTAGTTGTAGCATTCACTCTATTCTATTTTCAGATGCATGAAAACTAATAGAGAGCTAATACTTGTATTAGGGACGTGCCATTTTATTACTGCATGCCAGTAAAATGATCTAATTTGGACAAGATGAAAACTTTGGAAAATTTGGAAAAGTCTGCAGATTCGCAGTAACGGTTTGCTCAGGGCTGGTATCGAAATTCTTTAAATATTTGTTTTACATTAAGTCAGCAACTGAAGGATGTTGGCTCCCCACATTTCCATAGAAAGGCTGCTCTTTGAAGTTGTTTGATAATGCAGCACTTCAGATCCAAACTACAATTAGGGAATTTCTTTTCTGCTTCAATGCACAAGAGAGGATAAAATGGCTCAATTAAGGCACAAGAGAAACAAGTCAGAACTGATGTGGTAGGTTACAGAAACAGGGTTTGAGGTAAGAAAACTGAGGCAGAGGAAGAGGAGCCATTGAAAAGTCTTAGACAGAATGGCTAAGGACTTCAAGCACTGGGCTAGGAAAGGAAAACTGGTGAACTGAAGAAGGATGAGGTTTCAAGCACACAGACTAGAAAAAAGTCAGATTAAGCAAGGCTGCTCAATGGTAGAAAGAATGAAAGGGGGAAAAAGAAAATTAATGCGAAAAAGAGAATGAAAGAGAAAGAAAATTGGCCAGATTAGGAAGTTCATGAGGAACAGCTGTTGGGGAAAGACCAGGATATTTTCTGGGCCACAGCACAATAAGATAGGCATAAATAAAATCAGCAGACACCAAGCAACTGAGAGGCACCAGCATTTCTGCAGATATTTCTGATGTTTTCACTGTCTATCATGTACCCAACTGCAAGCCACATTGTGTGAAAATTTTTCAGTGTCCAAAATCCCTGCCGGATCAAGTCCTCTAAGGAATGCCAGTCCCTGACCCTGACACTTGCAGAACTACACATGGTGGCTTCTCTGGGGTTGTGGTACTGCCTGATTCTATTAAGGGGGAAAAAAAGCTTTGGAATAATATTCCCAACTGTTGCACCATCTTTTCATGTATCTGACACAGAGAAGTTAGGATTTCTCTTCAGGTGTCACAGGTTGCAAAAACACCTGACTAGGCATTTCAGGATCCCTTACAAAAGCTGGATGCAGGTTACTTAAGCAAAGAGAACCTGAGGTACTGACCTCTGAAAAGTTGGCAGGAGCTTTTTGGAATCACCTTCTGATATGCAGCAAGTAGCTTTTGAGTAATGATTAACAGATTCCATATATTAACTTTAGACCATGTAGCTGTGGTCATAATAAATGGTCCATGTTAATGATTTACACAAGTATTTCAAACTCCCTGGCACCAAAGTGAGTATCTTTGATTTTAGTAACAAGAATATAGAAGATCTGCCTGAAAGGAATCTGAAAGCTCAGCTATTGTGTTCCTTGACCTAAGCATCTAAAATTCCTCCCTGAAACAGAAAGTGGTATCTTAGATGCTTAGGCTGAGATTGTTTTTACATAATCACTCATGGGGTATTTTCTTTCCTCCAGAGAAAAAGCTCTGACTGGGACTAACAAGACTTTCAAAAGGTATGATTCGCTAAGTTTCACTTAGAATGTGTCAGTGAAAAGTTAGGTAGACACTTCCATAGAAACTGATTAGAACTCATCTGCTCAGCTCTTGTCCAAAAATGCCCTTAACAACAGGCTCTGCAACAGGCACTGCAGGTCAGCAAACTCGGAATCAATTCCAGAATTAAGAGGAAACATGTTTTGGAGCCTGAAAGTAATTTCTACTGATGTCTACATTTTGCAGGACATGGATCTCCTACTTGGTATCAAGTACAACAAAGAAACAGAGAAGGCTGTTAGGTTGCTTAGCTTTTAAGAGCAAATAAACCAAGACCAAAATCTCCACTATATATCTAGGGAAATATTTGGGAACCAATACAAGATTGACAGGATGGGAGATAAGTATTGCATTTTGCAATTGCCCAGAGAAGTCTTACAGATGTGTCTCATCCATTATGAGACTTGCAACTATAAGAGTTGCTCCTGCAAAATGCTATTCTATATCAACTTCCAAACCATATAACAATACCAACTGGCTCCTTTAGGCATCTCTTAAAGATACAATTCCTCCAAGAATCCATAATATTAAGTAGTCAGCAATATTTTTCTGAAGTTCCAAATGCATTTTAGATTCAACTTCTGTGTGGATCTCACAAAGCCCAATTTCAAACATGCAAAAGAAATTGAGTGGATTCTCACTAAAGAAAGTGGCAGTCCCTAATGGAAGAACGACCAACCTGTACATGTTCAGTGCTGGTTATCACCTTAGTAACTGAATTGTGGCTGAGGTTTCAAGAAGGGTAATCAAATCTTGGGAGCAAAAAGTGCATGTATTCTCTCAATAAATACACCCTACTTATTTGAGTTACCTGGCTAAATCTAGTAAGGAGTTTCACAGTGATTGCATATACTCTGCACTGGCAGGGATATTCTAGAAAAAGAGGAAAGTACACAGGCCTTGAGTGGATTTTATGACTATTTCATTGATACTCCAGCAGAAGGCTAATGTAATGGATTCCCTTACCAGGCAATGAACATTCCAATGATGTGTACTTTAAACCACTCTGTATTAATAGAAACAAGAAAGCAACACATGACAAAGTGGTTCTCCTCACCACAGCAGAGATGAACGTTTTTTTCCCCTTTGCAAGTTTTCCTTTCTCTCCCTGGAAAAGGACACTTCGCTGATTCACATGTGATTAGCTCTGTTGCTGTAGTAGAAGCAGTGGAAAAGGAGAAAAAAGATGAATTCTTTTCTGCCTCATACACCTCTATCCACCCACAAAATCTAGTAGAAGATAAATCATAATACCAGATGGGAATTTTCCTACTGATTTCAGCAAGCATAACAGGGGATTTTCTGTATCTGTTGTTTGAATTTGCTAACTACAGAAATAGTGGACTAAACAACTAAAACATTTGTCTCAGTTAAACTTGTAGGAACTTATTCGAATGCCCTGAAACATCTCCTTCTGATATGTAAAGTGTGGACATCTGGCTAGAAAAGCTCTGAGACAAAAACACAAAAGGTGCACAACTCATTTTTACTGAGAACCCATCCTGAGAAATATCTTGCCTGCTTCATGAAACCACAGATCCAGATGGCTTCTTTGCACCTCACCAAGGCTGGTTCCAATCAAACTGAAAACAACAGGAAACAAAATGAAAAGAGGAAAGAGGAGGGAAACAATTTACCAAGCAAGCAGCTATGTGAGCAGAGCAACCTAGAAGGTCTGATCTCCTGTGGATCCTTCTGGAGCTTAAAGAGATGAGTAGCTGGGCTGAGGTCTTCCTCTGTAGTTAGGCTTTCCTAGTGTCCTTTTAGATAGGAATTCTTTGAAATCAAAAGATAAACCCACAGTGCATTCAGTTCTTCAGTGGAAGCAACAAGAATTCCTTATTCTTTATCAGGCTGCTGTTTTTTTACAAAATGTAGAGGAATATAATTCCTCTGAGAGTGCTGCTTTTTTCTCGGGCCTGTTTGAAACTGGATGCTAGCTGACTTTTGACCAGATGCATACAAAAGCAGTGTGACCTGCATTTCTTGGTAATGAAATTAAAAACAAGTACTCCAAATAATTAGAAGGTACCATCTTCCCTAGATAAACACACTTGCTATCAGTGGTTCCAATCTTGTAAGTAATTAAAAGCCTTTTGAACTTTTGCCTCAATCCATCTCGTTTTAACAAAACAAATACCAAAAGCTGGCATACGCTGATAACAGAGAGCTGTAAATACCGTAAATACTGAGGTAGGTGATAGTCTTCAGCTTTAAGCAAAGCACTGAAACTAATAAAAAAGCTTTAAAGGACTTTGAGCCAGACCATCTTCAGCTTGTGGAAAAAGACTAGCCCACAGTGGGTCCTTTGGAAATGTGTATTAATACTTAATAAATGCTTTATCTCCATGGAAAATAAAAAATTATGACTTTGGCTGGAGAATAAAAGAAAACATTGGGTTTCAAGATGATCAAATTTGTATAATTTCAAACATGTAAGTTTGTCGAAGCTAAGAGAAACCACTCAGTGCTTCATACAAAACTCTGCAGAGGTTCTGTTACTTTCTGCAAAGTCTTGGCTAATCAAAATCCATCTGTCCTCTTGCACACAATGAAAGCTCAGCATATGCAGACATTTGTACGTACACTTTAAAGACCTACAAATGTTGAATGATGCCTACTCTATTCTCTGAGCAAAGTCTGATTGAAATAGTGTGTCTATTCAATGGATTTAGCACCAGACTTCAGTCTATCTTGCCAGGGATAATACTTTATATTCTAGGTATTTTGGTGACTAAGGTTAACTTCATAAATAGTAAATTAATATAATGTATTAAAAATTTGATCTACTTTTGCTTTTTATTTTGCAGTGATTGACAGATTTATTATAATTTTTCCCTCTTCATAAATGCTTCAATATTGAGATGATCTAACACCTCTTTTGGTATTTTAACTTGGAGTTGCAATTTAGTATAGGGAATAAATAAAACTGCAGAAAACACAAGGTAATTTAACTCTTGATAAACCTTCCATCAGTGAATAATGGCTAGTGAGTGTGCAGTGTGCCTGGTACTGGCTGAATTGGGTGTATGGTGAAACAATTCTAATGGAATTGTTAGGAGCTGCCATCTGCACTTATGTAGATTTTTACTGGTCCAGAATAACAATGATTTAATGCAGCAGAATAGTTCAGCACTTGACATGCAAACACAACTGTTACTGGGCTTTATTTTTTTAATATCTCTTTTTTACAAAAATACCCAAGAAAAATACAGATAACTCCACTATCTGTAATATAATTTACACTCAATACTTAGCTTATAAAATGTGATACTATTAGTACACAGTATGATAAATATTCTAAGCATACACAACTTGTGCTAGGTGATAAAATATTCTGAGCATGTCCTAAAATGATTCTCTCATCAGAGACGGCTTGTTACCTCCACCATCAGCAGATACTGATAATTAATCAACTGAAATGAATCTTTACAGAATAAACAAATCTGTTATACATGAAGGATGATTATGTTCTTTTGGCTGTGAAGATTTTTCATAACTTATTCATGCCAATGATGTGCCTGACTTACGAAGTATTTTTCACTTATGAAATAAATAGAGCATCTTTTGTTTGTCCTGTATCCCTCTGTCTTTGGGGCTTTACCAATGTAAATCAGCACAAATCTACCACCTACGCTGATTTACACCAACAGAAGAATTAACCCCCTACTCATCATCAGCAGCAATGTTTCTTTAGTTATTTCAGATGCATTTCTAAACCATAGCTTTGGTAGAGTGATTTCAGCTGTTTCATTTTTACAGTAATGCCTGTGTAAATGCCAAGATCAGCTGTAAGACAGAATCATAGTTGTCTCTTTCCAACTTTGTGAATTCCACTCTCCTGGTAGACATAATACACACACTGGGAGATAGTGTTGCATTTTGAGATGGGAAAGCTGTGAAAATATACTACCATTTTTATGTATTTTTAGATGAATTATTCATACTTCAACATACTGCTTTTATATTCACTCTTTCTTGAACTATTTAAATGACCAGTTTGTTTTTTCATTGGCAAAAACACTGATAGACAATGAATTCTAGACATGCGTGTAAAAGTACTTGAAAATCTTGTTTTAAAAAAGGGAATAAGATCATGTTTGACTGACCTTCTCAAAAATCACAAATAAGCAACAAAATTAAGAATATGTGTGACTTAAAAAAGTAAAACAGCAAAAAAAGAAATATTGACAATCATTAGACAATGTTATAAAATAACTAGAAAAACAGCAAATATATTTGAGGATATCGTGATCTGCAGTGAATATCCTTCAAACAGAAGAACTGTGAATGATTCATTCAGAGTGAGTCATATTTTATTAGAGAAATTCTCTAATAAATTGTTGCAAGCACAAATTCTTGGCAAAGAGTCACTAAAACTGATATGCCAACTCACATCAGCCAAACATCCTTTATTAAGAAAAAAAAAAACAAACCCCAAAACAAAAAACACAGAAAGAACAAAAAATTCACACCAATTCCTTGACCTAAGGAAGGGGATACTGCTTTATGCATTTCCTTAAGACTTTAATGAAGGAACAGGTCAATAAAGAGTTTCAAGAAACAAGATCTGCTCAGCAAAACCTTGTGCTCATTTCTTTTTAACATCCAGCTCTTTCCCACTAGGATTGAGGTCCCTTAGTTTTTCTGACTATCAGCTGTACTTGTAGGAAGATGTACTTGGTGCCAGTTTTGTGGTAAGTTAGCACACAGGAAAATATCCATGTTGCTGAACATGCAATATAACACAGAAGGAGCCATCTGGAAGATAGTTTCTATGTTGTGAGGCAGAGAGAAGGTATACTGAGGCAAACAGCTCAGTAATTTGGATAGCAGCATAGATCTTGAGTCAGTCTTTGCTTTATCTCAGCCTTTCACCAAGACAGTAATCCACATCTGTCCAGTCTGATTTGCCCAGACCTCCCCCCATGCTGTCAGATCTTTCTAGAACCAAGAAGATATTTATTTGCCTTTAAGCTACATACTGCAGTGCCTTCATTTTAGTCATCTGTCTGCGCATAAAAAATCCAGAACATTGTAAGAGAAATCACAGAAACAGTAATCACAGTAGTAATAAAAAGAGTAATGAATAAGATCCAAAATAGCCAGCACACTGAGCTCTGCCTTACACTGTCAATAGGTAAATGTTAATCCTTTATCAGTCGTTTAGCAAGTCTAAAAAATCATGAGCCCCAGGCTGTTGGTCTCTCCAGGGTAATCAAGCTCAGCAAAGATTGTATGTGTCGACTGAGATACGTTGCCCTGCTATACAATACCTTCATTAAAACATCAAGTAGTGAATCAGCTCTCATTCTGTTTTCTACATGAAAACTATCAAAGCCTGATTTTTCACCTCAAGGACAGTGTCCAGATACCTGGTTGTGGTTTCTTTTGTAAACAAGCTACAGCTCTTCCTGCAAAACCCATCCCCACGTGTACAAATTCAAGATGCCAAATCAGAAGAGAGCACAAGAAGGAGCTTACTCTAGGCTGTTTCTCATTGTAGAAGGGAGCCTTGAAATGTCTTGATTTCTCTAAATATTTGTATGCTTTATAATGAAAACTGACTCACAACTTCACCCTGATCTTAGTGCATTCTACTACATAAAAGACTCATGCTTTTCTCCAGTCCAGCTGATCTTGGATTCTCCTCTTCACAATGATAGGTCTTCACAAGAAAGAGCAGTCTAAGGCTTTGTGGTTAAAACATACTGAAATGAGTATGTCACATGGGCTTGAACCTAACATCAGTCAACAGTGGACTTTGAAAACAAGTTGATTATGTGGCCAAGGAGAGTGCTGTAGTCCACGTCGTATTGCTTGTCATCTAAAATGTGAACAGTATTAGCCTTCACTGCCTTTTCTATGAAGGTAAAGAACTTGGGCCTGTATGTGCATTGGTCATGATCAGAGACCTGTGAGGCCAAACTCGGGTTTTCCTGCAAGGGAGGCAATTACCTTCCAATCTTGTCAGGACTAAGGCAGTGCTGAAGGCATGCTCAGATCTTGAGGTGCCTGGAGCTTTTGAAAAACGGGAAATGAAGCAGATTTAGACTATAGAGAAATGATATTTTTTGAAACACTGGAACAGGTTGCCCAGAGAGGTAGTAGACGTCCCATCCCTGAGAATATTCAAGACCAGGTTGGATGAGGAAACTACCCATCCAACCTGATCTTGAATAAACTGAGTAAACTGGTCTGGTTGAAGATATCTCTACTTATTGCAGAGGGCTGGGAGTAGATGATCTTTAGAGATCCCTTCCAAAGCAAACTATTTCATGATTCTATGATTCTAAGTGTTAGAAGAGGTCAGGTGCTGGTGCAGCTAGGGAGCAGTTGAATAAGGCTTTCCAGGATCATCCTTTTCCCCTCACTTCTTTGAATTTCACCACCAGTCTACTTGAAGCATGGGCAGTTTTTTGACTTGTGTTTTTCCTTGGCAGTTAACTCAAGACCATATGTCAGTGTAGCATGAGAATTCTAGTAATTTTCTTAGCAGTCTTAAATTGAAGAAAAATCCCATTGAAGACCATTTTTACAAAAAAACAAAGCTCAATAGGACTTACTTTCAGGCTCATATCTAAATATCCTGAGTGATGAATATACACAGAATGTAGTATTTGTATTCTAAGACAATTGTTATGCTGTTTTCTCTATGTAATTTTTCTCTTCTTAGTGATATTGTTAAAATAATCTAAGATTGTTTTCTATTGTTTATAAATGGACTGCTATTATCTATTCATTTATGACAAGGTGACAGTATTTACTTACCTAATTTGCAGATAAGCATTACTAGTCTGTTTTTTTGTGTGTTGATTTGAAAAAGTAGGGTTGGAGGAAGGCTCCAAGTCTGCTTTGATCTAACTGCTATTTTCTAGGTCAGGGAGATGCAGCAAGAAGAGAAAGGTTGTGCTGTCTCTCAGAACAGCTGAGTACATGCAATGGGCACACATAGGTGGGGCAAGTAGAAAAGGAAGAGAATCCAGCAAATGGGAGGTTTTTACAAGAAGCTGAGACTGGGAGACTGCTGAGAAGAGGGTATGTCTGCTGCTGGGCCTCAGAGGTGATGGAAGAAACCTCCAAGGGAAGACTACATTTTGCTCAAACACAGGAAGTAGTTAACTCGTTGGACTGAAAACATAAAAAGAGATATTCTTCACAGAGTTACAGTTGGCAAGTACAGATATGTTTATCTTACATCCTGAATCCTTACAATTTTTCTACAGAGAGGATGCATTTAGGAATTCTTACCATTCCTCTGCTGTCTCTCTCTAGGACAACTAATAGCAATTAAAGAGTTAATTTGTTTTGGTTTATAATGTAGATGTCGCTGAGATATTTTGTCTTTTTAGCATCTTTACAAAACTCAGTTTAAGGGAAAGTGCTGCAATATCTACCTCAAAGCTATGACTAACTTGATACACCATTATTAACTCAAAAACTTGCCCTGGGGCTGTTCTTGTAAGCAACCTTTTAGTTACATGCACATGTCTAAGCTCCCTGCCTCCATTACCGATCCCAGTCTCTCCTAAAATCCCCCCAGAAGCCCCGAGACGAGTCAGAGCGGGCTTTGACAGCCTGGCGATCGCCCCGGGGGCAGCCACAGGCCCGCATCCCCAGCGGTGCACCGCCGAACATGCCCGGGCACGCTGTCCTAGGCAGTCCAGGGAGCCTGAGCGTACCACACTCGTGATCAGCCTGGGTACAGCCCTGCACCGCAGCGGGGCTGCTCGTGTGTCACCTTCATGCTGACTTAGCAACTAGCACAGCACTGACAAAACTTGGTTGAAGGCACAGCTCGCTCTTGGGACATCCTAGAATGATGGCTGGGGATGCTGCAACTGGATGAAACATCCCTCGAACAGCCCGTCTTGAGGGGAAGAAAACAGCGCTGGGCAGGACAGCAGGGTTTGATGTGAAGGCGTTGGCGTCCTTCCGCTGCTCGCCCCGCCGTCCTCCGAGCACGCCGGGGGCATTCCCCGGGGTCAGCAGCGCGAGTCACCAGCTGGTGACACGGTCACCGTCTGCAGCGGGCGGAGAGCCTGCAGGGCCCCCAGGAGCTCGGGGTCCCCGTGCGCCCGCTGGGCCACCAGCCCGAACCGTGGAGGACCCAGGAGGGCAGCTGGGCCCTTCCCTGGGATGAGGCGCCGCTCGCCCCGCAACGCCGGCGTCCCGCCGGTGCCCGAGGCCGCATCTCCCGCCGCCTCGCCCGGGGCGCAGCGCGGAGCCCGCGGGGCCGGTCCGGACCGTGCCGGGCGATCACGGGGCCGCGGCGGGGCCGGGCGGGGGCGGCGCCCCGTCCTTGCCTGTGAGAGCGAGCGGTGACGGCCGGCGCTGGCGGGCTGGTGCGCAGGCGGGGAAGCTGCGCGCCGCGGTCGGAAGGGAGGGGAGCGGAGGAAGGGAAGGGACGGGAAGGGGTGGCCGCGCCGGGCACAGCATGGCTGCCAAGGTAAGGCACCGCCGCCGGCGGGCGGGCAGGCGGCGAGCGGCGGTGGGGAACGGGCAGCGGCGGGGCGGTTGCCGGGTTTGACCTCGGGCCTGTCCTTGACGAAGCCCGGCGGTGGCGCCTCCTCCTCCTCCTCCTCCTCCTCGCGGATCGGCGGCCGCTCGCCGCCGGCCCCGGGGGAGCGGGGGGTGGGCAGCGGGCGGCCCCCCGGCCGGTGGGGCTGGGTGCCAGCGCGGCCGGGATCCGCAGCTGCCCGCGCCGGGAGCAGCGGGCCTGCGGTCCCCTTGCGATGCATCATCGGCGTGAATGACACTGCACGGCGCCTCCCGCGGCCGGTGCCGCCGTGCCGGTATCGATGCCAGTATCGGTGCCGGCGTCGCTCTCCCCGGCGAGACCCCGCAGTTCCCCGCTGGGCACCCGTGCCCTGGCCCGGCCGGGGCTCCAGCAAGCGCATTTGGGCCCAGTAGTGTGTCAGTGAGAGCCCCGCCGTGCACCTTCTTACACATGTACAGATGCATAAAGCCACACGCACACACGTGTTGTGCATGCGGACACACACGTGTTGTACATGGGGACACACACATGTACATGGGGACACACACACCTCTTTGGACGAGAGGATGCTGCGGGACGGTGGCTTGCTGGTCCCGGGGTGGGCACAGATGTTAGCCCTGTCCTGCTTCTAGGCCTTAGCGCGATAGTACCTTTTTGAATTTTCTCCCGTTTTCTCCCTGTACGTTTTTTTACCTTCTGTTATCACGTCTAGTTATCATTTCCAACCATTTTTACTTCTCAGTACTCTCGTGCCAGGTGGATACTTGCCATTTGGGCTTTTTTGCTGATCAGAAGGATAAACAAATTGAAATACTTGATTTAATCACCTAAAAATGTATTCCCATCCCAGAAAAAAAAATAACCATTAGCTGGATCAAGGCCATATCTAAAGGGAGATAAAATTAGATATAGTGTTGGTATTTCAAAACTTACTACTTTTATTTGTTTTTGTATTTGAATATTGACACTTCAAAAAGAAATTACTCCATGTCCTTCTTTTACTGTAGTCAGTGATAAAACTTACATTGAGGAAACATTAGTAAACAAAGCTTCCCCAGACAACTCAAAGCAGCACATAGCTCAGTGTGGCTGGAGTTGTGTGCTCCTTTATTGCAGCTAGTGTATCACAGAGCTGCTTTGGTCAGCACGTTTCTCTGTAAGAACTTAGGTTATCTGAACTGCATGCTATTTTAGTGGATTGAGCAATATTTGATCCCTCATTGCTAGTGCTAGGCATCCCCAAATTTTGTGTTCACTATTAGTGAATCTCAGCTGTCTAGCCTTTTTAAAATTTTTTGATTGCCCACTGGTCCATAAACACATATCAGTTACATCTTACCAAACTACTGGTGTGTAAAGACTTAAAAGTCTTCTATTCTATGGTTTTTTGAACCTTTTACTTGCTTTCTCTTCTCCAAGCAGTGGTTTGTAATCTGCAATCCATTTGAACCTATGCTAGTCACATATATTTTAAAATACTGTATGTGTAGTTATTGTTTAATTGGGTAGACATGTGTGCTCCATGCTACGCAATTGTGTAGTGTCCTTTTTGTTTAAGCTGGATTTCTTACACAGTTCAGATGCCCAAAATCTACATAAGTATATGTTGGAGAGACTCAACACTTTAAGAGACACTTAATTGAATATTGTATATGTCAGGTTGCATCAGGCTTGGCAGAGAGATACCCAATAAAAAGAATAATGGCTTAATTGTCATGTCATAAGCATTCTTGATGTATTGCAAGGCAGAGATACAGCTCTTTGTACCCCAGAGTGTACAGTCCTCACATAGCTTCCAAAGAAGGCTTCTGGTTCGTAAGCCTAAACACATTCTGAGAGACTTATGTTAACAACAAACAAACAAACTAAAACTGTGAGCAGCTAGAATGGAATAATTGTGTCACCTTGTGAGATTTCAAGGGGATTTTTGTCTTTTACAGTTGAAACAGTTAAACACGGTGAATTTCTATTTATATGGAGGTCAGTAGCAAAATATAAGTAGCATTTTGTACTTTAAGAGTAAGATCTGAGCTTAGGTTCTGCAAGCACACATATGAATAACTTTGCCACAGAAAGAGCTTCTGGGCCCTGAAGCTATTCACGTGTGCTTGCAGGCACGGGCCTTGATTTGTGTTCTAACTTCCTCACTGATGCATCTCAGTAATGTTTGCCTTTTTCACCTCAGCCAAACAATGGACTGGTGAGTTAAATGCTTTTTCTAAAATTTCTTTAGTCCTTTACCCTTGCCGGTATCCTGCATGACCGCTTCCTTTAATTTTTTAATTATACCCTTTTAGGCATATGAGTCTTTGGGATTGAATGTAATTGGTCTTTGCTTGCAAGATTTCAAATGTTGACATTTTAAGCAGACTCTAGGAATTCAGTCTCTCAAAAGGAAAACCCAAATGTGATACTGTTAAGGCTGCATAGTTAAGCACTCAGGTATCAAGAAATGGGCACTACAGCCCTATTTAATTTCCTTCACTGTATATAGCTCAATGTTTGCAACGTATACAACATTTTAAATTATATGTGTTACACATCAGTGGCTTTTCTTAAACTTCAGAAACATTTTCTGAAACTGTTTTGGGAAAACTCCACTGTAAATTCATACAAATTTCCAGTAAAAGCCAGAGGTGAGATTTTCCAGTAGCTTTTTACCCCACTGGTAACTAAATTACCATCCTAGGTACTGGCTTCTTTTTCTGCATTGTGCAAAAAAAGAGGCTACGTGGAACATCTTTATGGTAATGCAGGTACAAAGCACTAATGTTTTAGGTAGTGTGTCCTGCTTATTTCTTCATTTTGAGTGTTTAACAATGCAATCACAATGTTGTTTTTCTGCCCTTTAGCCAGATAGTTCTAAAAAGAATTTACGTAGTCTAGCTAATGCCCCTTGCTGTTCACCTGGTGTGTATTTTACAGCAAAATTAAATGTTTGTGTTGAGTGAATGTCAGTTACCCTTGATCCCTATTCTGTTACAAGTTCTGGGCATAGCTGTTGTCTCATGCATGTGCAAAGTGTCACTTGCTGTCTTTTTAAAGTTCTACTGCTTGGTAAGATATGAACGTATTTTCAGTAGGAGGTTCTAAGGTATGTCTCAATGAGACTTCTTTCTGTAGTTGATTCTGATTTTGCTACTATGCTACTTTGTTCAACTTAAGGTCAGAAATTGGTATTTATAATGGGAGATAGTATATATTTTTAAACTTTGTATTTCATAACCACTAAGCTACAATCAAAACAGTTAAAAATTGCATTAATGAGAATTCCAAACTCAAATAATTTTGGTAGACGAATCAAAGTCTAGAGAACTGTAAAAACAGTGGCTTAGCATGGAAGCACCTGTACTCCATTAAACTTTATCTCTGCTATGGATAGCATGTGAATAAACTTCAGTAATTGTATGAACTACATAATAATGATACAGGAGTTGATTTCAAAACACGGAGGAATTTCTCTGTTTCTAATGTAATTTTTTTTTAGTGTGTCATATGTGAACTTTTATCCATTGGGCACAAACTGGTTGCTCGTGCTACCCAGAATGTATAAGTAATTTTAAAATTATTGTCTTACTAACAAAGTGAACACAAACATTGCATGCTATAAAAGCTAGTTGTGAAATGACTGTTCAAATGAAGGCATGAACCTTACATCAGTACCCAATGGGACTGCTTGCATGCTTAATTTTAAGTGCATGTGTAAGTCTTTCAAGGAACAAATGCCTGACTGTCAAACCACATCAATAATGTACCAAAAAGAGATTTGTTGCTAACTTATGTGACAATATTTGGGATAGTTCAAATGCAAGATAAATAAGATTGGTTATACAGTTTTCATGTATTTAACTTTTTTTTTTAAATTCTCTTTTCTCTTGTGTTTTTCTGAAACTGTTTATTGTGGTAGCTGTATCAGCGGAATAAAATGTTGTTTCTGGTTACTGCCATGTCTACCTTTAAAATCCTAAACCTTGTCACATCAAAAATAGTTAGTCCCAAGGCACAGGCTCCTTGTATGTCCTGGTGTTTCTGAAGTGAGACATCTCACACTGAACACCTCAGTCCTGCATGATGCATCACCTCAGCTGTATTAATTGGAGTTCAGTGAGGGATTGATACCACTGGCCCTGTCTCTACAAACTTTTTTGTCTGCAGAAGCGATTCAGTACCTGCCCTGGATGATGTGAATTAGTGAGGTTTGGATAAGCAGTGGTTGAAATGCAGGCACAATGGCAATGCAATTCCAAATAAACGTGATTGCAAACAATGCCAAATATATTAGATGCTGACACAACCATGCCACTTTATTTTGCTGCCATGTACACCCAGTGTGTCCCTTTGTACATCACACAGCTCCACTTTGCCTCTTTGGCCAGCTCCTTCTCCTGTGCTCGTCTCTCCTGTGCTAGCAGTAGCATGGAGTGTGCCTGGGAGCAGATTCAATTCACTCTTCTTGCCCTCAATCGTGGCATTCTTCCCTTCCTCCAGCAGAATGGAAGAGAAGAATTGCATTGCATTGGAAATGGATTTGTTGGGCCCTCAGAAAAGAATAGGTGAGGGATTCATGATGGGCTCCTGTGTCCATTGTGGACAGGCTCCAGCCACTCAGTGAGATGAGTTTTGGAGAGGAAAGTGGTTAGTGAGTAAGGAGAGAACGATCTGTTTCCCTGAAGCACCTCTGAGTTTATGTACTATAGATTTAATAGTATTATGGCACTTAATGATACCATGATAATTTTTTGGATGTAATAGTGCTATGTAATATCCATGTGGAAAGTCCTGTTGCTAGTCTGTGCAGGTCCAGCAGTGCTTGCTCATGCATAGTTATATTTTTGATCTGTGCAGAAATATGTAAATTCTTAAACACTGTATGTATCATAAGACTCTTCTTTCCACTTTCCCCTCAGAAAAAAACCATGTATTTATGCTGCTTGTGACTTATTACTGCATCTTGATTTCTTAAGAGACCAGAATTTGCCTGATAGAGGGACATTGAATTTGTATGAATGCTGATAAATTCAGACCTTTTCTAAGTACAAAGTAGCATGACTGATGACTGCAGATGAAACAGAGGAGAAACCAAGTAATTTACTCCACTGTCCTGCCTGTCACAGTTTATGTGTTTAGTTTATTTGGTTTCTATTACTGCATAAATAAATCTTTGCTTATGATGTGTACCCTCAGGAGACTGGTTGAGTCCTAGTCTCAGAAGACTCACAGCATGCTACAGGGCCCACTGGAAGAATAATCCCAGAAAAGACACTCATGGAGCAACTGCTGTGGAAAAAGTCCATACAGCTCTCTTCCTCAGTGGATGCTGAGTTACCCTGAAAATCAGCTTTATTACAGTGGGTTTTTTGTCTCAAATGAGTTTACCTGTGTCTTTGTACTACTGTTTCCTCTCTGGCCCCACCTTTCCTTATCAGAGCAAGGTGTGGGCAACAGGAGGCAGTGGAAGAGGTTGCTTCATGTCTTCAGTATGTTAGGTACCAATGGCATCGCTCCTTGCGACTGCCAATGGTTTTGGCAAGTTTTTGAAACATGATTCTTTCTATTATGGTATCCCTGTAAGAGGAATTGAAGGGTGATTTTGCTTCATGCCTAGGAGAGGGCTACTGGAGCCAGCAGTTATGTGTATACCTTGTTTTTTTTGATGCCTGCTGAAAAGTATTTAAAGTTATCTGGATTTTATCACCTCAGGAAATAATTTGCTCTTTCTATGCAGCTTTGTGTCCCAGGAGGTTAGAGAAGCTCTTCCAAGTGTGCCTCAAACCACATGTTAAAGGCACTCCTCCTGGAGCTGTAATGTAGACAAGCTTACAGCCCTGAGTGATAACAATGTGTCTTCTGACCAGCTTGTTTAGGCCAATGTCTATTTTATTTGTCTATGTTGTCCAAGGAGTATGACAAGGAGGTATGTGATACTGTATTTCCTGGAAGATGGCATGAATGTGCTGCTGAATTTTAGCTTCATTTTTGCTTTCAATCTGTGGAATTGCCTCTGCTTTGGCTGTAGAGTGGCTTTACCATACTGAATAGAGCCTTCGTGTATGTATGGTGCCAAACCTAAACTTGCATAAGTCAGTACTTGACTCTGCTAATCATGCTGTTTTGTTTTAGCTACAACATGATCTTCAGGAACAGAGCAACTGATGTTTTATGCTGCTAGATAACTATGGCTAGTAAAATGTAAGATTGCGTATTTTCTGGTGCATTCTCTTTCTGGAAAGTATGTGTATCAGTCATTTGCAGAGATACAAAGAGGTCCTTATGAAAATACTCTATATTCAATTGCTTTGGAATAAAGCAATTTTAGCTGAAGCTGTGTTAAAACACTTAAAGCAACACTGTAAATGCATTTTTCATAAGTTTTTAAAATAATGTCATGCTATTTACAAGATCTTAGAAACAGGCAATTGCAATTATATTCTTTACCAAAAATGTAACTTGACCTGAACAAAATCCAGTATGTTAAAGGATGAAATTGCTCACAAAGAATGGGTTGTTGGCATTTTTATTTTCCTCTGAAGACGAAAGGAAGAAACATTTGAGAGAGCAAGTGGCAAAGTGACTGCATGTAGACCAAACTATGTGCATTTAGAGAAGAAACAGCTTGTTGAAGAGCTAATCACATTCCTCTTGTTGGATACATGTGAGATCCCTAAACATCAGCTGCTGGATTGATGTATTTATAATGGTGTGCCTGCCTAGGCAGCCTCCAATAAGTGTTTTTATGCTGACCAGTATGGTCACTCTTGGAGTCTCCTTGGAGATCTGCCTTACACTCTGGCCCTGTGAAAAAAAGATGATTTTTTGGTGTTCTTTAGATTGACATCTCCATGCCCAACTTTTTTACCCACTTTGGAATTAAGAAACCTACCAGAGGTGTCAGGAATCACTACCAAAATAGCCGCTGTGCTGACTAGGGGAGCATCTAAGGCAGCCACTGGGAAATGAAAGAGTAGGGATGAAGAGAAGGAAAAGTCCCTGGAGGATCTTTAAACCACAAGGTTTGCACCTCTATTTTGGGCAGAGCCATTGCATTGTGTTGTTATAATGCAACACAAATTGGGGGCAAGAGTTGTGGGCCAGAATCTGGTTCAGTTTCTAGCAATTAGGGTACCCAGCTGGGAGGGGGAAAGATTTGGATTCTCTGTTGCCAGCAGTATTGATGCATTTTGCATGAATGATGCCTCCAGCTGCCACAATTTCAGAGGGTTGCTGCCTGGTGCTCACTGCCAATATGCATTGGACATGATGCATGTGTGGTTGCTGATTGCTGGGTGCCTGATCAGCGTGTCTGAAATGTCTGTACATGCTCAAAACAGGGCTGCAGCAGTTCTGGATATGCACCTTGGTGAAACTTCTGGAATCCTGAAACCTTAAATTGCATGTGACTTTCTGCTTGTAGAAATTGAGTGGTTTTTGCATCATGCTGTGACTAGAGGTAGTGAAGCATGGTAATGGATCAGACCCTTAGAGGCTGAGCAAAGTGGAATTTGCAAATACACAAACACGTTTTATTTGTAGAGAGTGCACTGAGATGAGCAGACTTGTGCCCACACAGCCAGACTTTTAAAATACTTTTAAAATCTTAGTATCATCACTACTTCCATAATTTTAGGATCTTCATGGTTCTTTTTTGAAAGCCCGGGCAAGGCTAGACCAGATCTCTGGGACTGGTTCTTTGCCTTCCTGATACTGGGCTGATTGTTTCTCTGCTCTGATTCCAGGGCTGAACTAGCTCTAGCTGTTCTGTTGGTTGGGTTGGTGTGGAGAGGTACTTGTTTTTTTCCTGAACTGCCAGGTCACTGCAGTTTTTAAAAGCTGGTGGTAGCTGTGAAGTTGTGATTTCACTAAATAATGATTCATTGGCAACAGTAGGGTAGTGTAATGGTGTAGGGGTGAATTGGAGTGGATAACTGACTGGGCAAAAAGTGACACTTTTTTTTCCCTTTTTCAATATATATAAATTGGTTTTGTTTGCATCAGATCAGATCAGTTCCCTAATATGGTTCACAGCAAAGCAGCTTAAAGAGCTCTGTGGATGGCACTGAGCACAGAAATACCTTAAGCTGAAAACCTGCGAAGGGTTGTTTAGTGTGACCACACTGCCATGCATTTATAGATACTTTTGCATTTTCCACTGCTCAGCAGAGAAATGAGAAGGCAGGGTTTTTTACTTTTGGTAAGTGGTTTATCTGTTGTCAGCCATGGTTCATGCTGGGAGAGCCATAGAGATTGTAGGGATTTTTCCCTAAAGGTAGGAGGTATGGTGCAAGAATGTAGTCATGCAGATGTAACTGTAATAATGCATAGGCAAAATTGTGATATTGTCATAGAACTAACTGGTCAACTAATTACCCACTAGTTATTTACATGCCAGTGGGCAAACATTTAAAGTGAAAGAATGAAAGTAAAAAATAGAACTGAAACACCAAGAAAGCCATGTCATAATTTTTCCTTTAAATATTTATACTGAACTATTTTAAAGTATTTTGTCCTGTTTTCTCTCTATAGCCAAATATCTGGACTGATAGAAATGTTTTTAAAAGGATTTTTCTGAGAAAGCAGAAGTAATAAAATCAGACTTCCCTTGCAAATGATTTCTAATGTTGTGTTGCTTTTGTTGGTTTTTTTTAAAGGTGTGTGTCTGATTGGCTTATTTATGTATTCAAAAGTGAGCTGACTTTACTGTAGAAGGAATAACTGCCACTTGCTTTAGGCAAGTTTGTGGTTGGTTTTGCCTTGATTAGCCTAGCTGGTCCCTACATGTCTTTCTAGCAGTGCTGATCAGCCTTAGCTCAACACCACACAGAGAAGATGACTGCAGCCTTAGTCTGTAGGAGTCAGGCAGCTGGTGAAATTCTAACTCTTAGAAATGAAATCCTAACTTTCCAGAAATCCGGGAAATTAAAGGAGGATGACTTTGATGGCTGATGCCGAAGATGAAGGAACCTTGAGTGCCGTGCAATAATCTATGTTTTATTTTCCTTTGACTGGTAGTTTTTGAATGATTGATACATATGTGAATTGTTAAGCACTCTGTCATTTTATGAATAATCCATATTAAAATATATAAAGGTCAAAATGAAAAAAATGAAGCTACAGAGAAGTTTCATGCATCTGTGGTTTAGGTTGATGTTACCTTTATGACTTATGACCTCCATATGCCCTTGGTCTTGCTCCCTACCAGCCCGTCCACGTTTGCATCAATAATATTGGTTTATCCCTTCAGCAGAAGACCTGATCTCAAAGGCTCTGGACCAGAGTCAGAGGGAGGGGTACTCTGAGAACAGACACCTGAGACTGTTTTTACCTTTTTTGGGTTTTGTCTTTGTGGGGGTTTTTTATTTTCTTTTTTTTTCTTTCTTTTTTTTTTTCTCTTTTTTTTTGTCTGTCTGTTTGTTTTTAACCCAGATATTGTGTTTGGAAAACTTAGGCAACCTAAGTTTATTGTAATAAATAGTGGTACTGCAATTTGTGATTGTTTTAGTTACTCTAAAATATGTTTCCATTCTTAAGTGGCAAATTTTCTGTACTCTGCACATCTCTGTAATCTTTTCACATTTTTGGCAGTCATACTGCTAATATTTTAGATGGTTGTGATTGCAATGAACAGAACAGGTAACCACTCTTGCGACTTAATTCTTGGTCCACAAACTGTCCTTAGGACAGGTGAACACTTTCCAGCCCTGTTAGTGCTATCTGCATTATTACTAATTCTCTTTGATGAAAACCGGCTGCAAATAATGGAAAAAAGATGTTTACGCTGCATCTTATTGCATATGACTGGATTAATTAAATTTGATGTGATGTGGAGAAAAACACAGTTGTATATTTATTCAGACCTGTAAGATTACCTTTTTGTGAAGTGCAGTGCTTTGCAGAAAGCTGATAATGAATGTGTTCCAGCACCTCATTTGGGTATCCGGGACAGGATTGTCTGGCAGCAAAACAGACTGATCAGGGAAGCAGATAGTTAATGATATGTTGTAATTCAGACAAGAATCCTTCAGAAATGGAGCATTTTAAAGCTCATTAAATGCTTTTTGACCAGCAGGTATTATTTGATAGAAGGTGCCAGACAACAGAATTAAATTCACCTGTAAAGGTCCAAGTTTTGGTGTGCTGGCAATAATCGTCCTAAAGTTGTAGTTATCTGTAGAACTATTGTTAGATTATATTGAGATTAGCCACAAATTATATAGCTTGAACTTGACTGTGTCATCTTTTCAAAACAGAAATATCAAAGAATAGTTTTACTTGAAGAGTATTAGCATTACACTTTAAGGGTGCACTCTTTAAATAATTTTCCAGTCTTCAGGTCCCGCTGTGAATCAATCCCATGTGACGATAACGTACCCTGTAACTCTTAATGTCTAGTTACGTTTTTTTTTTTAATTCCATCAGTTTAAAATTTTTAAGGCTTTTAAAGGTTATTTTTGCAATTGTGGGCACCTATCAGAAGAGTAATATGTGTGCTTTTTACAGCTGTGATTGTTATGGCCTTGATGATTAGGGTAATTGAAGGATTGCAAAGAGTAAATTTAATTTCAAAGGTAGAATACAGAAGATGTTGTGTAGCCAGATGACCACAGTTATTAGCCAACCTTTTAAATACCTAGAAGCAGATTTAGTTTTCCTTCCTCCTTCAGAAGAGGAGGCTCTTCTGAAGAGGGAAGACCTCAACACAGTCTAGAACTTCCTTGAGAGGGGAAAAGGAGGGGTGGACACTGATCTCTTTACTCTTGTGGCCAGTGACAGGACCCGAGGAAAGGACTGAAGTTGTGTCAGGGGTGGTTTAGGTCGAATATTAGGGAAAGATTCTTTACTCAGAGGGTCACTGGGCACTGGTAAAGACTGCCCAGGGAAGCACCAAGCCTGAAGGAGTTCAAGAAGTGTTTGGAAATGCCCTCAGGCACTTGGTGTGACTCTTGTGGATGGTCCTGTGCAGTGACAGGAATTAGATTTGATCCTTGTGGGTCCCTTCCAATTCAGCATATTCTGTGATTCTGTGATTCAGATGGTTTTGTGTAATTAGTATTGTGAAGTATCAAAACCATGGCTGTTGAGCTAAACAGCTGTTGAGCAAATCTAAAAGATATAATTTCTGAGAGGTTGGGGAACTGCATAGGGAGGGAAGTGTGGGGAATCAGTCTGAGTATTTCCTATATAGTTGGAGAAATTTCTTAGACTGAAAATTTTAAGAAAAGGATAAGAACAGAGATTTGATATACTTGAATTTCACTTGTTTCCCCAGTAGAATCTATTCTTTCTGTGTTTGTGACACTGTGATCTTGTTGGTACTTCCTTTGTAATTGAAATTGATTTACTGGAATTCAGATTATTATGTAAAATGCCATTGACCAGACATTTTTCCACACTCCATTGTATTTACCTTTTTGAATTTTTCAGTTTCTGTAGGTGAATTCTACCTGATCTTTATTCACTGAGGATTTAAAAATGTTCTTTCCTGGTGCCAAGCTTCATTTCTGTCTGAGAAGATAAGTTTAAAGTTAATAGGAAATTGAAAGTTCAGTGAAGGTTCTGTGGCAGATTGAGTCTTTCTTTAGAGTTGCTTTTGCAAGGAGATGAGGAGAAAAAATTAACTAGAACTCGTTGTGCTTTGTTTTTCATTCTGATATTGTGTACAGAGCAAAATGCCTGTAGATTTCAAAATATGGAAGGGCACACATTTTTTCTACCTTCCTGTCCTAGTTTGAAAGACAGGTATTTGCTAAGAAAGGCAGAAGCCTCCCTTTGAAAATGAAAAGTGTGATCCCTCCTCCCTACCAATTATTATAATTTTGGAATTAAGGGAGCTCTCAGGCAAAGATATGGGGGTAGGAATAACAGTTCTTTACTAGTATATCTAACAAGACAAACTAGAACAACAACAGCTATGAAATTACCCACAAACAGAACAGTAACTCAGTCCCAGTGTTTTTTGGCTGCAGGCACCTTTTCCCTGAGCTGCAGTTCCCGGTGCTGGGGGCGGGCGGCTCCCGCAGAGCTGCAGGAGGGCTGGGGGTGATGGCAGCGCTGTCCCAGGGGGGGAGAGAGATGGAGAGAGAGCTCTCTGCTCACGGTGTGGGTCCTGGTGCTCAGCAGAGTGCTGGATGGTGGCAGGTTACAGCGAGAAGGCAGCAGGGCAGGGTCCCACAGCAGTGAGGATGGCTCCCGGTGCTGGGATGGCAGGGATGGGGCTGAGGCACCGATCATCCTTCTTGTCCCAACTCCACAGGGGAAATGGGCCGAGCCAGAGCCTTCCATCTGCTCTTCTGGATGTTTGGATATCGAGGGGTTTCCCTCTTCCCTCCCCTCCCCCTTGTCACCAGGGCCCAGTCAACAGGTATCTTAGCATGACAATGGGGAAAATTCCACAGAGGCAAAAGGGAAAGAACCAACCCCCAACACTTCCTCCTGATGATATTTGCCCACTGATTAAAAATGCACTTAGTCTGCAGGGGAGGATGCTTTCACAAGGATGATCCTAAACCAAATGCCAATCATCCAGCTACTAGGAGGAAGAAATTCGAATTGTCTTTATATTTTAGTTGCTGTTTCTTATACCAACTTCCCTGAATTCTCTCAGCCAGCAGAATCATAATTTTTGGGAGGTTTTGGGTTTTTGCCTCAGCCAATGGATATTTAATTTTGGGAAGTTATGAAAAGTGCCCACTTCATCAAAGTAAAGCAGCAAATTAGGGTAGTTTTAATGGAATAAATTACAGCAAATTATTCAGTGTTGGAGTAGCTCGAGCGGCATCTCACTACATCTTTCGTCAAAGGTTGATGGGTGTTAATCAAAATGGAGGTAACATATCCAAAACATGAAAGGCCATCAGCAGGATCATGACACAAAGATTCTGTGTCTGTGCATGCAACTCTGGTTTAAAGGTCTGTGTTCAAATGTATAGACACATGGTTTCCTATACTGAGAAATAAAACCTCCTGTCCTAATGCCTCTTGGTAGTATGTGTTTATAGTGTAGCTTTGCTTTTTTTCCCAGTTCTTTTATGTCAAGTGCCCTCTACATCTGTTTAGTCAAATCTGGGGTCTGGTGTGTGTTCTTAGTGTGGGAGAGAGACTGGGATGTTACCTCGTATCAGTAGCAGGGCAGGTGTCTCCCTACTTAAAAGACTTAATTGAAAGATACATTCCACAGTAGCAGTCATGCATTATCATCTGTCCTTTGTTATGTTAATTCCGTTGTCCTGTCTGTCCATTGCATGACCTGATATGTAGGTCTTACTTTAGGATAGAAGAGGTCTGAAAATTACTATTGCTGAATACAAACAGCAGACTTCATTACTGTTGTCATTTTTCTGTGCCTTGGAAATACAACCTATTTCCAGTCTTCCCTGGATCCTTGTCTACTGAAACCTCTTGGTCACGTATTTTATTATTATTATTGTAGTTCTTTATCATGTTTGACAATTACTATTTGATGAAACATCACTGATTTAACAGATCTTTGACAGAAGAAACCTTTAAATGAGGCACTGAGTATGAAAAGCCATTAGAAAAACATGGTATGTAAAAATACTGGGTCTGCCTGATTCCTTCTCTCAGCCCATTGTGCAGTCTGAATCTGACTAGAAAAATCTTCACGTGTTTAGGAGAAGAAATTTTTGAATAATTTCACATTTCCATTAAAATAGTTTTTGTCACTGACATCAAGTCAGCCTTCCTCCTTCCTGTCACTTCACCTGTCTAAGACTGCTTGCCATTGTGTGTCAGTCTAACTGGAAACTACTTTCAAAAGATCATGAATTAGTCCCACGTTGATGCTGTTCAAAAGGAAGAAAAACATGGCAACAACAAACTTTATACAATTGCTTTTAGTCTGTTCACAGACCTAGATCAGTCACTTGGTCTGAATCTTTTCTGTCAAGACTAACTGGTGTGAAGCAGCAGGTACAGTCTTTTCTGCATTGTGAAGATTATACTACAGAAGTTTTGAGCCTCTTTTGTCTCCATAAAGAAAATAGTGATGTAAAACTCTTAATGACTGTAAACCTCTTGCAATTTGCTTTTGGTTTTCCATTACATGTAACCTATAGATTCAGTATCTCAGATATGAGAATAACCCAAACCAGAAAACTTAATTCTCAAGTGTGCAAGCATTCAAATCCTGTATAATTGAAATAGTACTTAATAGTTCCTTTTTCTGTGTGCCTTTGACAAGTTAAAGATAATAAATCAACTTTTTCCCTTTTCCTCTGGATGTGTGGGGAGAGAAAGAAGTAAAGAGAGCACTGAACACTTGAAAATGATGGAAATACCTTAGCAAAATATGCCCAGAAATACTGCCAAATGCACTTGTTTTCCTCCAGTATGTTAGGAAGTTTTATACAGAATGTGTGCCTGCAAGTCTTCTGTAGCTTTGAAAACCTGGGGGTTTGTGTTGTGTATGACCCACAATTTGATCAAACAGAGGTGTAGCTAATGAAAACCAGTGTGTGATTTTCTGGCTTTTCTGGTCACTGCAGACTTTCTGGGGTAGTGCAGGTTGTGAAAGCTGTGAGCTGTAATCACTGATTGATCACCCAGCATTTTTTATTTTTTGAGTTAAAGCATTACTTTTTTGTGTTGCAAAGTTTTGGATCAACTAGTCAGAAAGAGTTTTTGGAATTCTGCTGCAGTTTTGACAGTTGGGGCTAAGAAGTAGGATACTATGGGATGGCGACATGCTGGTCTGAATTCATTTGGTGATGTCAGGGTGCTGACATCAACCCAAGTGTCCAAGAAATTAAATGGATGAGTTCCCGGTTACTGAGACATTAAAAGAAAAGTGCTAGGTTTTCTCTAGTGTATTAAACACTGCTCTGTGTTTGTTAATCTGGCATTTTTAAAAGCAATCTGCAATGCCCTCAAAGCAATGGAAATGCCTTTCTTGGAAAAAAAATGGTTTGATGCTGTTTTCTCCTCTGCTAAAAATGCTTTCCTGAAAGTAATTTTAAGGTTTTTAACTTAAATTCCCATCTTTAAATCAAAATGTTCAGTTTGACATCATCATTATTTTTTCCACTGCAACCAAGTGATCTCACAAAAACATTCAGAGGGCAATGCAGCAGAAATAAATTTAATGTTTTAATGAAACAGTTACTGCTTTATGCAAATATCTATGATAAAATAGACTCACAGATGAGAAGCCAAAATCATTCAAGCTAAAATCAGAATAGTTTGTAATTAAAATGCTGAAAATGTTTCTGCAGTTTCTTAAGGAGATGAGAAGATTTTAATTATTGTTGTCAGGTATCTTACAACTTAGGTTAATTATGGAGAGTTATTGTGAGCAACAATTAAACCTCCTTTAACAATTTTGACTGAGGTGTGGCAAGTCAATGGCAGATAAACCCCTAGGATTACAGTGATAGCATTGCATAAACAGTATAGGTCTTCACTGGATTATTTTATATTCCCACATGAAACTGTAAAATATTTCTGAGTACCTTCTTTGATAGCTTCACCTTTCAGTTCTGATCTTTAGCAAGAATGAAGGTCACGTAACCATAGTGTCCTGTGGCAACTGTGTAATCTGCTAATATTTAAACATCAAGCAGCTGTTTGTTAACATTGAAGGTAAGAATTGTGAAATAAAATGTTAAACTGCCTTTACTTTGTACTCCCTGTCTTCAGGGAGATTATGTAATAATTTTAAACTAAAGCCCGTATGGTGCTAGTTGAACCAACAGTGATGACCTTGTTTACAGGCAAAAGAGAGTGTGTTTGCAAACACATATTTTGGCATATGTATTTTGAGATGACAGGTAAAAATATTTTAAGGGAAAGAGATACTTTGTTAAATGTGAAAGTCCGAGGCTTATTAGCATATTTATATGGGAAAGGTTGATAGTTACTGTGACTCAGTTTTCACAGACCATGGCCGTGTTGCCCATGGCCCAATATGCCACTGTGTTGAGTGCTGTAGGGATAAAAAAAAAGAAAAAGAAATAATACACTTCTTTTGTTTTGAGTAGTGAAGTGTTATCATTTGCCCGAGTATGTGCTGGAATGCTCCTGTTGTGTTTGTTAACTATGGGGAAGAGATCCTAACGACAGGATTTCAGCTTTTCTTTTAGTCTTACATTTACAGCCTTTTAATAATTTTACTTGGTGTGTGTGATGTTGTTTCTGTTGTGCAGGTGTCATTTGTTCTTTTTGAAGTTGTAGATTGGATCCATACACACATAAGGATTCATGCCCACTCCCACACCCTTCCCCGTTGGCTGAGCTGCTGAGATGCAGCATTTTAAAGAGCTAGAATTAATTGTAAATAGGATCTTAAAAAGTGAACTTCTGTCTTCAAAGAAGAAAACACCACACTGAAACAAAACACATTTACCTGTCAGTTATTCCTGCATAATTCCTGTCATGCAGTTATTAGTCAAGACATGTAATGTATAGGAACTTTTCTCCAGCACATTTCCTTTACTTGCTCATTCACAAGCATGAAGTCATGAATTACAGATTACTCTTGCAACAACTTGAGATGCTGCCTATAAACTTTCCAGAAGTTCATGGGGTCTGATTGTACATAAATTATGCTTTATTATTATTATTATTATAAAATTAGTAGTTATTTAAGAGCAGGTCATTCTGGTTATGATACCCTTATATGGCGTTGCTTGAGGTCTGCTTTCTTCAAAAGGCAACAGGTTTTTGTTTATATTGTTGCAAGCAATCTTGCTCACTCACTGGGACTTTGTGTTGACATCTGGGAGAGAAAATTATGCAGAAACCTTTTATAACATTGTTCAGGATGTCTATTCTTGCAATTGTTGGTTGTGTAATTCATGAAGGTGTCAGATAAAGCATGGAATGCCTCTTTTTAGGTCTCTTTGTGTTCTGTATGATGTCAGGTGCAGTTGAAAACTCTGAAGAAGTTCCCTGGGAGTGCAGCATCATACCATTGTTTTGAATCTTTGAATTGTGACTCTTCTTGGTGAAAGCACCTCTTTAGGCTGTTACAGCTGCTTTGTGCTATGGCAGGGGAAAGTGAGTGTTTAGGTGGTGGTTGGTGTCAGAAACTTGAGGCCAGGTGAAACCAGGAGTGATTGTCTTCATTAAAGCTGTGAATTGTTGGAACCTTGAGCACCATGAGCATGGGTACCTTGGAAAGGCTTGTTAATAACTTGTATGTTGCATTCTGAGATGGATCTCTCAGAACTCAGTGTTGCTCTACACAGCTGTGAGACAATGCTTCCTGAAGGTGCCACCTCCTGAAAACCATGGTGGTGTTAAATGGCCTTTTGTCTTGTCACCTACCCATTGCTTTATCCTGGTTAAAATACATATTTTATGCTAATAACATTAAGTCCCCGCAAAGATTCATGCTGCCCTAATAGTCTGCCAATTTTTCCTTATAATTTTTGAATAATAGTATCATTCAGTATCTTCACTATCTGCCTTCTTTAGAAACTGCTTTCAATCCTGCTGTTGTTACTCTTGAGAATTTTTCTGTCCTTTGCTTCTTTGGGTGAGATGAATGTTTTTCTGCTAGATGTAAGCCTCTAGAAGACAAATTCCTGAAACTGGGGTGACTACTTTTGAAAGATCAAAATGAGGCAGTTGATGTCTTGAGCATATGGTCAGTGCGCTGGTTGTACAGTAGCGTTGTTGTAACAAAACATACCCTAGGAGGATCAAAAGGGAAAGTCTCTAATCTGGGCTGAGGTAGCCACCAAATATGTTTTATCAGGTTAATAATTCTTAGATATGCCTCTGTTTCTGAAAGGTGTAAGAAAGCAAAGCAGAGAGCAAAGCAGCAGCCTTAACATCTATAATCTCTTCCATCTAGGGTGAGCGGGAGTGGGTATTTTGGAAAAATACCCATGACTGGATGAAAATCTCTCTTGACCATTCTTAGTAGGTCCTTTGAAAATAAACTTTTTTGTTGAAGGACCCCTTATATATCTTATGTAGAATTATTACATTCTTCAAGTGAGTGGTGGGCTCTGGTTTGCTGAGGTACACAGGAACATGTTAATGTTGCATAATGGCCATCACAACGTAGCTCGCTTGTGTATCTTTGGATCACTGTCCTGAAGATCATCTGAGTGAAAATGTGTTGCAGAAGAGCTATGAGACAGTAGGGAATATTATTTTGAGGGAGAAGTTACAGTCATAGTATGGTAGTACTTTATGATGGATAGGTAGAGGGGTTGGAGAACTGGGCTTTTTCTGATAGTAACATGAAAAGTGAAAGAAATTTCTATTTTTATCAAAGTTTTGGTTTCCAGGTTTAGTTTTTTAATGTGGTGCAGTGCATTGATTTTTGTTGCAGGAATAACAACAATTGTATCCTAACTCCATTTTCTGGTAAGTGGTAAAAGTTTGGAGTGGTTTGTGTTGGCCACAGTATGGGGCATTTTCCTTTACTTAAATGATTTTGCTGAGCAATGGCAATGCCTAGCTATTTTTACCTTTGTATTGGGGTGGTTTTATTGTCCTTCTATTTTCCAGGTCTTTAAATGCAAAAATTTTAGGAGTACACAGTCTAAATGTATTTTTACGTAGCATTCATTAGCTAATCTTGGAAATTCTTGTAGCAGTTTTTCTTAAGATATTGGTTACCACCTTGGTTTCTGTATCTACTTGGAAGTATCGGACAAACTGTACAAGGATTTTCTTTTATGTATGTAATTAGTAACTGTGTGTTGGTCCCCAATCAGTTTGTGTGCAAAAATATATGGCTCATTGGGAATCTCCTTGTGTAAGAACAAGCCATCTGCATTTGTTCTGTGACTTTGAAAGTAGGATCAAAGCTAGAAGGTAATTGCGCGATAAAATAGGTTTGTTAGCTTTGATGCACTTGAGGGAAGTGAGGCTTCCACCTCCTATAGTGCAGGAGACTGGGAATTGCCCAGAGATTTATAATTATGATGGAGTGAAGATGAATGTGAATAGTTTTGCCTGAGATATACTGTCTTTGTTAGCTAACAAATTCCTTTTGTTTCACCACTGTGTGGGACAGACTCAGCACAACTGTCTAGTTTCAATTGCGTTTATTCTGTATCTGTTTGTGCTGAACCAGTCTGTAGGATCTGAAAAGATCCTACAGAAGACTGTTGATTATTGTTAATGACATTTATTTAACTTAGCTTTGCTAGGTATTATTAGACAAAGGAATGCAGTAACTTCTGCTTAGTGTAGGGTTAGACTTTTGCAAAGTGTAGTTGAAATGTTTGGCTGTGAGAATCAGACCCATTTGTAGAAAAGAAAGGTTTTTGTCTCAAGGCTGATTTTACTCAGACTGATCAACTGGCTGTATCTAACTGGTTGGTAGTTATCAACTTCTCTTCCAGTTCTTCTTACCCTAAGCTTTGGGCAGATATGCCAAATGCTATCTGAACTGTATTTTCCTAGGGGAAATACTTGGTTTGCTGTTAAGGTTGTCTGTTGAGAAGGCTTTTGATCTGCTTTCAGTGGCAGTTCTCCTAGAAGTTCTCTGCTCGGTGAGCTGGTCCGCATCTTGCTTGAAATCTTCTTTGTCATGTCAAGTTCTGCATAGTTCACTTTCCATTGTAGAACACAGTCAAGTTCTTTTACTGCAGAAGGAATGGCAGTTCTTTTGCTGAGGTGAGAATATGCTTGTTGAACTAACAGAAAATGTTTATTGAGGCAGCTGAAACAGGAGACAGTGCCTTGCAGAGATGCTGATGCAGAATACTTGTAGCTTATGATATGGGTATGATGATGGAAAGCAATCAAGGACAGTTGCTAGGTTAGAAGAATGATTGTATGTGTTTATGGCAGTATTAGTCTAAACATGGAAGAAAGATGATTCTCATCTACACGAATGGGTTAGTTGTATTAACATAAAAACTGGAGTGTTGTTTTAGCATAATACTTTAACAGTATTAATGGGTTTCTGGTCTGAATTCAAACTTGGCCTGTAACTGTGCTTTAGCTGGTTTCTGATACTCCAGTCACTCATCTAAACAAGAATGAAAGGTCAAACCCCAGTTTGATCTCCTTTGGAGTTGCACATTTGAAGTGTATATGTATACTTTTAGCCAGAAGGAAACATTGCAATGATCTAATCTGACCTCTTACATAAAATGGGCCACATGTGTTTGAGTCTTAGAGGTGGACTCAATAACTTGTGATGAAACTAAAGAGCATCCCTACAAGACATAAGGTTTCAATTTTAATTTGATGTCTTTTAGTGGTACTATATACACTGGATTCTTTAGTTGTGCTTAAGAATGGATGAACTTCTGAAAAATAATCTTAATTTCAACACAAGTTAAAAGAGGTTGTGATCACTTGTTGAGCCTTTCATCAAACATCTTTTCTCTGTATGTGTCTGTAGATGGTGTTCTCTAGAACCAAACAGACTGAGCTCACTGCTGTCTGCCCTGCCACAGCACTGGCTCTCTGCTTGGAGAAGGACTCCTGTCCAACATCTTACCTGCCCAGTGTCAAGAGGTTTTTGAAGATATTGAGGTGTAGGGGAGGCAGCCTTACATCTGTCAACTTTTGCGTTCACATCTCAGTTGTATTCAGATTAAACAAAGAGAAAGAAAGAATATGAGCTGTTTATCTCTTTATCTTTGGTTAGGACTTGCTGCTGTTGCAATAAACTTTCTGGAATATTGTAGCAATCCCCAATTATTCCTGGATCATAATCACCTTTCTTCACCTTAGACTGTGGGTACTAAAGTGATCTTTGCTGTAAAGGTGAGAAGATCAGATACTATATTTTTGCCATTAGATTAATGATATATTAACATTAATGATTTTCCTTTTTCTTTCTTGCCCACCCATGTTGTTGTTTTTTACTGGATGGAGCTCACTCACTGTGTTATTAGTCTTTTTGTGTCTTTTGATACCATGCAATCTTTCACAACCTGTTTCTTTTACCTTGTATATGACAAATATATTAATAGAGTTGGTCAGAAATGTTATATAATCTTGACTCTCAATGGATTCTGTTTTCTTGTTTTGTACAGTTACATTTTTATGGGAAGACTCTATGGAAGTGAGACTGAAAATGCATTTCTCTGTAAATTGAGCATAAGTCAGTGTGGAGAAAAGAGATCTGCTGGAGAAAACGGGCTGAAGTTAAGGTCAAGGTGTAAGGGAGTCTAAACATATGAGATCCAACATGCAAATCAGTCTGTGTTACTGTCTCTCACAGAGATTTCCCTTTCTCTGTGCACCTTTGTTGAATGTGATTGGTAATGGGAGGGACTCAGCATTTTTAGGTGCAATTGCTATATTGCTTGTTCTGTCTCATTCTTCCTATATATTATAACACATATGTACATGCAGTATGTTGCTAAAGACTTTCAGGTGTCTGCCTTAGGAATGAAAATCCCTGCTGATATTTTCTGTACAGTGTCCCAGGCTTTCCTGAAGAGTGTTCTAACTTGATTAGAGTCCTGCACTTCAGTTGATGTACTCTGTTGTCTCCTGGGTTTTTTTAATAGTAAATGTTGTTTATTGGAGGGCTTTCTTCACTGAACCTTACTTAATAGAAGTAGCTGTTTTATTTTAAGTGTGTCTGTTGCACAGTTTCTTTGTAAAGAGCAGTAACAACATTATTGTCCTCATATCTCCTTTATGGAATGCCTTCTCATGTCACTGGAGAGGTGCTAGGCCTGCCAGCTCATAGCTGGTTTTATCTTTATGGAGAAAAGATGGAAGTAAAATGGAGAAGTCTTTCCAGTAACAAAACACATCATCTAAATCCAGTCATGTGAGAGTCAGTGAATATCGCCTGAGATTACTGGAAGAGAAGCAGCTTTTGTCTGTGGGTCACTTTTCATCAAGCATGCTACCTGTCAGCTTGCAGTCTTGTTGGCATCGGGTTACTTAGCCCTTCAGCTGTTGACATAGCAATTTACAGAATGGTGTGGAAAGTGGTATTTTGACCTTTTCTAGAGTGGGAATCTTCTAGTAACACCTGTCATCAGGATCAGTTTTTATGGCTGTGTGTGCAGCTTCAGCCTTGCCCATAGCTAGGTATGGATGAAAAACTGAATTAAATACTTATTTTAGCCACTGGTATGGCTGCATTAGCATCAGTCTTCCTGAAATTCTCATGTAATGTAATAGAGGCTCTTTTCTTCAACTGGGATCAGATACACCTTTCAGAATGCCCACTGATAACATGTCACATGGATGCACCAATTAAACAGGTATTAACCATGCCTTTCCTCTCCTGTTTGCTGAGGAATGGAAGAATGTGGAAGTATACTGTGGGAAATGGAGAAAAGCTGTGGTATGCAGCACTGCTTGGGCTGCCAGTCTGAAGCTCTTCTGTGCATTCATTGACCTAACCAACTTCAACTTGTCTTTCAGTATATGGTTTTAAGAAACTGACAGTAAAAAACACCACTTGAATTCCCCCATAATTAAGAGGGCTGAAAAATGGCAGCTGGCCTGTGAGCACATCTCCCAAGCTCCTCAAAATTGTTAATGTCAATGAAACTAAAGGAAAATGCATCTAAGTTCATGTATCTTTTCCTTTTTTCCCCCCTCCTTTGATTTCTTCAGGCTTAGCTTTCTGTGACAGTATAAAATTTGAACTTTAAGACAGATAAAGTATTATACTGACTTATATTTGCTGGCTAAAGGTATTTGAAGTGTCTTTCCTTTGCCTGTATAGTAGCATGGTTCTGGATTGAAGCGGCATAGAAATACTGGATTTTTTTTTCTTTCCATGGAGTTCCCAATTGCTCTAGAGGATCAGATTTTTACAAACGGGGTTAAATTAAATATCTGCTCACAGTGATTATATTAAGGACAGCTTGCATTTTTGAAAACGTATATTTTTCTATTCTAAGCTTCATAACTAAACTTGGATTTTTTTTGTGACTGCTTTCACACAGATTTCTGTGCAGACACAGAACTGGGACTTCAGCTGTGGACTTTGTCAGTTGAGTCGTAGCATAGGTGTGGTTTTTCCCTTTAAAAAAAAACTTCTAGAATTTCATAAGAAAACTTAATCATACACTTTTCTTAAAATACTCTGGGTTTTGGTTTGGTTTTGGGGGGTTTTTTTGCATGTTTTTGTGTGGGTTTTTTTTGTTTGTTTTGTTTTGTTGTTGTTGTTGTCTTTTTTAGTTTTTAAATGACCCATTTAGGGTGAGGACAAACTTACTGAAGACTTGTCGTTAAGTGTACATATGAGGATATAATGCTGTTGTACAGACTTACATAGACTTCTTCAATTTTCTGCAGTAGGCCAGTATGCTTCTAGAAATGCACCACTTGGTGTTGCATTTGCCTTTACAGTCTACCATTGCTATAAAGAGTTAGGAAAGTAAAGTAGTGTTTTATTGATAACATTGCTGATGTTTCATTCTTTAGTGATGGTAAGATTGTATGTCTTGTCCTTTGGCTGTTTATTCCCCGTTACTTTTTTTTTTTTTTTTGAAATCCAGGTTTGCTTGCAAAGTATTTGCTTTTTTAATTTGGAATAGATTGATGTTCTTAATTGACTTGTTAGATGAGGGTTATTATGTTAGCAAGCAAGATTTTATCAAAGTATCCTGAAGAAGGAAAGGGAAATTATAGTAGGCACAGACTGAGGAAATGCATCCACTTACTGCCAAAAGCAACAAAAGGATTGTATGGTATATCAACCAGGGTAATACTGATCGACTTACTCCATAGTAGGCTGAATATTTTTTGATTCAGTGTTTTGAAAAAAAATCTAATTACTTTGGGCTTGTGATGATAAATGTAACTTAGATTTTAGGTTGAACTTGTTAATTTGATCTGCAGAAAGATCTAGATACTCCACTTTCTGAATTAATCTCATTAAAAAGATCTACACTTTAAGTTTAAAATGGTGTAAGTAATAAACCAAATAGTTACATTGAAATTCAGTTTTTAAGGAGCTACTTTCTTGAACAAATTTGTGAGTCCGAGTATTTCATTCTTGCCATTTTTCAATTACGGTGTGCATATGGTACTCTGAAATCTTTAGGTGAAAGGTGCTAGAAGTATAAAAATCTATGGTAAAAATGGTATAATGCTGAATCCCGGCAGAGGTATGCTATAGAGACTTGATTCTTGAATGTCTTTATGACTTGTTAATGTATGCTTGTTTAAGAGTTGCGTTAAGGAAAGCAGAACAAAAATGTTGAATAACCTTATGTAAGTGTGAAATGGATAAAATGAGCATGGCCAACTAAAGCAGTACCTAATTTATCTAAGGTGAACATTTATTTTCATCACTCATTCTGTTGTTTATGTTCTTGTTTTTAAATGACACTTTGACACCTTTTGTGTTAGCTATGCATATTAATGTAATTGTATTTACTTGTAGGTGGCTCTAACCAAAAGAGCTGATCCAGCTGAGTTGAAAACAATATTTTTGAAGGTATGTGTAAAGTAAATATTTTACTCTCTCTGCTTAAATTTTTCATATCTTTTGCTCCATTATTATAGCATACAACTCTTGATAGGTTTTTCTTCCAACCACTAATCATTCACCTTATTATTACCATGTTAGACTTAAATACCATTATCAGAATTGAACAATGCTCACCAAAAAGTCAGATATATTCCTGAGTGATTATTGTATTGACTCAGAAGAAGTATTGCTATCTTAGAAAAAACCCACATTGTTCAGAGAATGTGGTAGGAGTTTCACTATTGTTCCTACAAGTGGTAAAATGTTCCTGTAGACACCTTACTGTTAGATGATTTGGTAAACTTTCTTCTTCCATCCTTGCCATCCTTCCTTCCTTCCTTAGGTTATCTCTGCTTCTGTTATTTGTAGAAGTGTTGGGAAGATCACCTTTGTGAATGCTGGCCATATTTATTATTTAACTGAAATTCCTTTTCTGTTGGCCTGCTGTGGAAAGCGTGCAAGTAAAGAAATGGCTCTCATACTTGCTTATATACTTTTGAGAAAATTTTGCTTTAGTGTTTTGCTGGAAACTGGAAGGTGATTCTCCAGCCCTTCTCTGTTCTTGTGAGACCCCACCTGCAGTGCTGCATCCAGCTCTGGGATTTCCAACATAAGAAGGATATGAACCTGTTGGGGCTAGTCCAGAGGAGGGTCACAAAGATGATCAGACTGTTGGAGCACCTTTGCTATGAAAACAGACTGAGAACTGGGATTGTTCAGCCTGGAGAAGAGATGGCTCCAGGAAGATTTTACTGCAGCCTTTCAGTACCTCAAGGGAGCCTACAAGTAATCTGGAGAGGGACACTTGATGAGTATAGGGACATTTTACAAGAACATGTAGTGATAGGACAAGGGGGAATGACTTTAAACTGAAAGAGAGTAGGTTTAAGTTAAGGAACTTAGGAAGAAACTCTTACTGTGAGGTTGGTATATATACCCAGAATAGCTTGCCCAGAGAAGTTGTGAATTCTCCATCCCTGGAAGCGTTCAAGACCAGATTGGATGGGGCTTTGAGTAACCTAGTCTAATGGAACATTTGTGTGCCTATGGCAGGGAGGTTGGAATTAGATGACCTTTAAAGTCCTTTCCAGCCCAAACTATTGGGTGATTTTGTGAAACGGGCTTTCTTTGACCCATTTCCTAAATTTAAATAACTACTTCTAGCCTTCCTATGATTTATTAGTCCAGTGTCTGGGTAAGTTTGGTATTCTGATATTAAAAAAACAATTAGAAAAATTTGTATTTCTGAGGAGTAAGAATGAGGTAAATGCCCCAGGGCTATTGTTGTATCTGAATTATTTCTATGGAGGTGCTGCGGGCCTGAGTGCTCATACCTTTTTTTACAGTTTCTTCCCTCCATCTTTGCTCTCCAGCATCATGCCCCACTCTCCTTGTAGTTCCTGGTATTTTTTCCATTGTCCCTTGTGAGCTATTATTAACAATATGTGTAGGTGTCACAATGTATATTGCCTGTATTTATAGTTTTATTATATGTCAGTATTTATAGCTGTGAAATCGGATTTTCAGTTGAGAAAGTCAGGATTTAACTTCTTAAGTCCTGGAACTTGTATCTGTCAGGAGAGCAAAAAGACTCTTGCAAAAGAAGGGGTTATGTGGTTTACTTGGAGAGCAGGAGCACAGCAGCAGAAAAGGCAGACAGGGAGTAGACCACTGACCTGAGAAGATAGTAGCATTGAGGAAGGAAATAAGCACACTAGAGAGAAGGCTGGTTCCTTCTGAACTATGAGGTGATCCTCAGTTGGAGAGTGGGGAGATTGGTTAGTTAGTTTGCTGAGAGTAGTGTGACAATTGTTTCCTACTTGCCTGCGGGTATTCATCTGTCTTGCATTTCTGAAGATTGTAGCTCCCTCAACCTTCTGATTTGGTGGATTGAATGGGTTGTAGCTTAGCATACTAAATGCTACCTCTGACTTCTTTTTCTTCCTCTTTTGCTTTCCCTTCCACTAAAAAGAAGGGATCCCAGTAAAGTGAAGTAATGAAATATGAGCTAAATATTTTGTTCAGGGTAATGCTGAATTGTCATGTGGCTTAATCCCAAGAAGGAAAAATGATGAGTAAATGTGTTATGTTGTTTCATGGTCTGCAGATGAGTGATACCCAGTGTTAATTAAGCTTCTCGAGACTGTTTTAAGTGATGAATCCAATACAGTTGCTTCTGCAGATTGTGGAATGTTCACTTACAAAATAATTTGACAACCATTCTTTCCTACTTCAATTAAGAACTAAAGAATATGATTGCCATTTAGGAATGGTACCCATGGTGTAGAAATAAATGTGAAATTATCAGTTTAAATGCAGTGGATTGCAGTCAACTTTTAGCATATTTAGTATGTCAAATCCCCAATAGAATGTTTGCAAATTTAAAATAGGGTTAAACTTGTTATTACTTGACTATTTAAAATAAGTGTAAATAAGTTACCAAGAGGCCATTGAGTACTGTTGTGTAATATCAAATTCTCTGTGGGTGTAATTGTCAAAGTGGGGGGAAATAAAATTGTAAAGAACCAATTTTTAAGTGTTCCTCCTCCAAAACTAATATAATTGATGTTTTTCTCTTTTTGTTATGATAATTTCCAAGAGTACTTCTTCTAAGTCTTGTAACATAACCCCTAAGAGATTAGATTTTAGTCAAAGTGATCAAGCTGACATTTTTCAAGGTCATTTTCTATATGTAGTATAGAGTACGTGATTGGATTTCAAATACACTTGAGTAAATCACAATGACAAGAAACAGGGGGACACTGAAACCTTGTGCTGTTTTCTGTTATTGAGTGCCCTAGCAGGGGGTTAGCCTGGATGAAACAAAAAAAAAAAAAAGAAACATAGAAGCACAGGCTGTCTGACTTACTTGATTTGTTTCTCAATAGCAGCTATGTTAAAAGTTTCTGAGGCTGGGATTCAGGAGGATTCTGTCTTTCTGCAAATGATTACATTGAAATCAATTGATCTGTTAGTTCTTATAAAAGTATACAATTGAAAATTCCTTGAAGTGTAGCAAGTAGAAAGCATGTGTTACAGTGTCTATTGAAAAAGGAATCTTTTAGCACTAACCAATATATAGATGCCAAAGTGAGCTACGTTTTGTTCGGCTTGCTTCTCTGAAGCCTTGTTTCTTGAAGATACTGCTGTACCTGTAAATGGTATTTATATAGCACTAGAAAAAAATAATCTACTTACTGTAACACTTTGGCATCCCTCTGAGAGTTATATGCCTACAGCAGGTATAACAGTATGCTGCAGGCAGCAGTATGAAATGAAAACTGGCAGTTTTTGTCCCTCAGCAGAGCCATAGTAATGTGAAAGAAAATGTGTGTTTGAAGTACGCCACAAAATAGCAGTGGGCATCTAATTTATTTATTTACTATCTAATTTATTTACTTTAGTGTGGATAATGCTCTGTGGGGAGCTGCAATGATAGTTTATAATGCTACCTTGCCTAAAAAAAAATTCGGAAGATAAATTAGCCGTTTCTTTCGTGTTCTCAGTGCCCGTTTGTTGTCCCAGGACAGACCTGTTTTCCTTAAAGCTAACACATGGTTCTGCAAATCTTGCCTGGGATTTCTTTTCCTTTTAATGATTTTCCTTATCCTTTTACTTTTCTTGAAATATATTCTTTAGGGTTTATTTCAAATTTGACCTTCAGAAAATGAGGGCTTTAAAATTTGAGGAATGGCCTAGCAATGAGGGTAGAGGTGGTAAAAAAGGGAATTTTATTTATTTATTCATTCGGATATTATCTTCAAAAATGTTAATATTACATTTATTTATAGCATATTACTGGAGGCTTCCCCTGGGAGCAAATATATTGGGTCTGTCAGTAGCTGTTTTCTGGAGTAGTAACTGTGTGTAAAGCAGAGATAATATATGGCAGGTGTCAGAACTCTTTTCTAATTTCTGCAGCTTGCTGAACTGTCAAAGTTTGTGTTTTACTGCTACATTTTCTGCAAATGCTGTTCTTTTGCCTCCTTTCAGCACTTCAGCCAAGGAGATATATCTGTAGGTTCTCTTTTCCTTAAGGACCAGCCATGGCTGGAGGTGATGCAGTAGAATTCTTCAGCACAGCACCCCCAGGTGGACATTCCTGCAGGATCATTTGCTCCACTGGCATTTTGTGGATGTCACCAATAAGATATGCTGCAGTACCCTGCTGCTGTCAAAGTTTCAGTGGGCCTGAGATGCCACATATGTGCTTGAAAATGTGCGTGTGCTTAAAAGAAGCTACTTCAGGAATATATTCAGTATGGAGCATTTCTAGACTACAATGGAGAAATTGTTGACATGATAGTCCAAAAATTGTATGTCTGCCATTGGTTGTCTGGGAAGTTGAGCCCTCAGCTGCTCGAGTCCTCACTTCTTACTCTTTCCTGTTTGGGTCTAGGCTGTAGGTTCACTGGAGCAGAGCTGTCATTGCTGTAACAGAGTCCTGCTCGTGATTGGAAACTATGGGTGGTGGTAATAAGTGCCTGGAAAAGGATGTGTTGAGACACTAAACACTATCTATATTCATTTAACAGTACGCAAGTGTGGAGAAGAATGGAGAATTCTTCATGTCTCCTAATGACTTTGTCACACGGTACCTGAAGATAATTGGAGATGATTTGCCTAATGCAAACACAGTGCAGCTCCTTGCAGGTGTGGTGGATCAGACAAAAGATGGGTAAGTATTTTTTTGTGGTTTTGGTTTTGGTTTGGGGGGTGGGGGGAATTTGTAGTTGATTGGTTTTGGTTTTTTTTTTTTTTTTTGTTTTTTCTGTTGTTCCTTTAAAAAATATAAAGCCATTTTTTTAAAACAGTCTGATCCTTGAAGAGTGTGGGGGGGTTGTTTTGTTTTCCTCTGCAGATCCGTAAAGGAATACAGTATCTTTTAAGTGAAAAGAGTAGAAACATTGTTTTCAACTGCACCTACCATTTAGCGGTGCAAACAATTTTCTGTCTACTATGTATTTTTAATTCATGGAACCTTTCATGTTTGTTGGCTGGCTCCCCTAACTCCTGCTTTTCTTTCCTTCCCTGAGTCTTTCTGTCTCTGTTTATGTATCTGTCACAAACACATTCAAATAGAAATCCAAAATAAGTTTAGATGGTGTAGGAAGAGATCCTAGAAAAAAGTGCCCTTGCTTTGTTTTGGCATGGCACTGTTAAAGGTTTTTACTGCTGTGTTTTTCCTTCAAGAGGGAGGAGGAGCACCTAAGATATTTAGGGAGCCACTCTGCAGTCTTGGGAAGACAGCAGTGAAGTTGGTTGCACATGGTTTGCATTTGAAAGGCTGGCTTTGCCAATAAGCAAGATTAGCTACTCTTCCATCTTCCTTCCCCCTACTTTAATGAAATCCAAGCATTTGCTTTTGGTACTTGCCCAGGCAACCTGTCTCTTCACCCATATGAATGCTCCCTTTAAAGTATCTTTAGAGAAACTTGAGAATAATTAGCTATGGACTTAAAGTGTGTAGTTGTGGCACTTTTTGAAACTAGAAAACTTCAAGCATGACTCATATCAGTGGTTGCAGAGAGTAAAATGTGAGATAAACAAAGCATGACTAGAGAGTGCAGTCTTCCTAGGGAGCAGATGCAGGCATAACTGAGAAGTTTTGTGGTCCTTTCCGTGCTTTCTTTTCTGCTCAGCCAGTCTCATGGATTTGGCAGCTGGGCACCATAAACCTTGCAGATGAGTTAATGTGATGATTGCTGCCCCAGTAAAAAAATTCTGTAAAAGGTTATGTTGGTAACATTGATGGCATCAAGAAAGCCATGGCTTCAGATAGTGTTTGTCTGAAAACATTAAACATTTCTCAGATTTCTTCCGTTGGTTTGATGCCTGCAAAAACAGCCTTTTCCAAATTACATGGCTTCAAATCCGTTTTGTAATAAGAAGATTGAGAACATAATCCATACCTTGTGATTTGGATCTCCCTCACAAACAGAAGCTGGTGTCAGGAAGAACAAAATATAAAACTGTAGCCTATGTGAACTCGTTGACAAGTTGGGATTTCGTAACTTGGCGTGATCTTGTAAGAGTTTTGTGGTGTAGTATTGAGGCTTCTAATTGCTGCTTTCTGCCTTGGGTAAGGATTGTTTCTGTAATGCACACTGTGCAGTGACAGTTTGTAACCTGTCTTTGGAGAGTCTCTTCTGGTATTCAGGCTGTCTTCCTGTTTAGCTAATATGTGGCAGAATGGAGAAAGTTAGGAAAGTGATTATCATCCACCTCTCTAACATGGCACTGTAGCATTTTTTGTCACGTGGCTCAGTGTTTGTACCTTGTTGTCCTGGTGTTTAAGTAATTTGCAGAGTAATCATTTGAGGCAAAGGTCAGCTGCTTTTGGGTCCTGTCATGAAATCTAAAGACAGGAGACAGCAACAGGACTGTTGGTCTTCTCTTACTGAATACTGCCAACTTGGCAGTCTGGAACTCCCAGTTTTACAGTGAAACACAAATCAGCTTTTGTTGGTGTTCATTTTTAATAGGCTTGTCAGTGTTTAGAGACTTACACATGGTTAAGGTCATGAGAGGCTGTTTAGTAATTTAATATTATTTCTGTTATAAAATGGAAGGTATCTTGCAGCAGCAAAGACCAGGTTTTTATAGTGTTACTGACTTAAAGTAGTGCAGTTCTGGAAACACTGCTAGGCTATTTCCAGAAGCATTTATCCACGCACTGTCATGGATGCCTCTTTAGCTCTGAAGAAACAACTGTTGTTCATGACTGTTGAGCATGACCACTTGTCAATAAAAGGGTCTGAGCCTCCACCAGGGTTGTTTCTAGCACTCTTTAGAATACTTTTTAATTCTTCCTGATTCTGGTGACAAGTTAGGTATGTGTACCAAGTGTAATCAGTGTGAAATACTTAACTGGGTAGGTACACAGGTGAAAGGCAGACAGCACAAGACCCTCTGACTCATGAGCAGGGCATATAGATAGACGAAGAGTTTCTTACCCAGGAGCTGAAGAAGTTCTGAGTGACATGAAAAGAACCATAGAACCAAAAGAATCATAGCTCTTACATACAATCTCACAGTGGTTACTGTAGAAAAAATCTCATGTAGGTCTAGCCCGATTCCTGCATTGCCAGAGATTAAGGATTTGAGGGTCTATGTGAGCTACAGTTGTTGTGGCAAAGGTACAAGACCTGTTAAGGCATACTCTGTTGTTCAATGAATATCTGTTGCCATGGGAGCAAGTTTTGCCTCCATCTTAAGCCAGGGCAGAGGCTTGTTTGATGGGAGGCTTTCCTGCTGTTCTCTTATGGAGACATATTTTTAAGGTTTCCTCTAAGAAAAGGAAATACTTTCCTTGCTGATGGCCTGACAAACCTTTCAAAGTAGTTGACTGGTAATAACATAGATTTTAATAAGAGTGATACTGCATGGTGGTTGTTCATATGAAACAGATTGAAGAGCCTGGTTCCTGGTCTTAAGCCTCTTACTCCTAACTTGGTTAAAAAAAAAAAAAAACCTCCTGAAAAAAGAAGGCAGCTTCATTTGGCCTCAGCTGAATCAGATATTTCCCCAAAATACAGTAGCTTTCTAAAGGCTTATCAGCAACAGGCCAGGCATTTTCCATCATACGTACTGTAATATAATTTTTCAGATTTTTTTGTTGTACTTTTTAACATCTGCCTAACAAAATAAGTATTTACTGTACGTCTCTGTTTGGACTGTAGTAACTAACACTTCACTGAGAAATACCATATGCTTTATTTTTAGAAAGGACAAAGTATTCAAAAATAACAGTTGGAAATGCCAGCATTTTCCATTATTATTGAATATAAATTTATCCTCTAATGCACCAATTTACACTATACTTAATTTACGTAGTTTACAGTGTAAAATAATAGATACAGCTTCAATTTGTGTCCCATTATGTTACCATGTTTAAATTGCTGATACAGTAAAAACATCTGCATTGATTTCTGAAGAAAACCTCTTCATCTTTGCATTTCTATGTATTATTACAGCAGGTGATGGATTTTTTTCCTCTGCGTGGCTGCATGCAGACTTTCTCTGGTGGGAATGTGTCGTGTCTATGGGGTGTCCAGATACCATGGGTGTGAGCACGGGAGAAAGGAGAGAGTAGTAAACAGTGCTTTTGCTGTACCATACCCAGTTGTTCTGTTTAGACTGGTGCTCTCATATGTGGATGCTTTCTAAATATTAAAATTTGAGCCTTCCTGAATAAATTGTGCAGTATTGGCACTGGTAGTTGAGGATGTGAAGTTGAAGGAAGACGTTGACTTATTTCAGTGGTATATCTTCAAAACTGAAATAAAATTTCATAAACATTTCAGCTTCCTCTCCTTGTGCTGTTAAAATCGCTAGGTTTTTCTCTGCTTTTGTAACATAAATGGCTACTTGTTTAGGTATATGAAATAGCTCTTAAGTAGTATATTGAAGTCCATGTTAACATGTGCTGTTTAATGACACCTAATGATATTCACTGAAGGGTTATGCTAAACCCAAAAAGGTGATGCTAAACCGGAGACAAAACGTGTTACCCAGGCAACTACCCTTGTGCAGTATAGAGAAGTGAGCATATGGCTATGTAGTACACACTTTTTCAGCTTCTTTAAGCATTAAGAATCACACGTGTAATTGACTGAAAAATTACTGCTCAGTTACTGTATTGTATGGTCATAATAGAAGTAAATGAATACGTCGTTGTTAGAATAGATCTGTTGGGAATCACTAGCAGGCTAGTCTACTTAGGGAGCAAAAATACAATAAGAAGAAAATAGCTGGTTTAATTAACATGTAAAAATTGGGTTAATTTGAATTCAGCTGGCACAGCAGATATTAATGTCTCTTCTTTAACAGCCTGGCTAGAACCACACAATTCGTACACTTTTAATCTTCCTAGTTCTATGAATAATTGTTTTTAAAAATGGATATAGGGTTATTTTAAGCATTTATTTGTGACTTAGTAGGGGGGTTATTGCTTCCAAGAACTGAAAAATACAGCTTCTACCAGTATAAAATCTTGTAACAGTGTTAATACATGTCGTTTTAATCAAACCCAGGCCTAGTAACATAGAATATATTCTTAACATGGTGCTGGGATTCTGCTGGGTAGGTGCTGTATTTCTTTTCTGTGCTGTCATCACTGTATCGTGATCTCTTGGTAAGGACATGTGCAGGTTGTTTCACATAAAAGGCAGCTTTACCAAAATGGTGTTGACAGAGATTTTACATTTGTAAAATCACCTGCTTGTCTTTTTTGTTTTTTCTGTGTGTGTGTATTATAATCTTTGGGGCAGAACTCAGTGCTTTGGATCTGTTTACTGTTCTGTCAGATATGTAGCCAATAATAAGGAATAATAACAGCCTTTTATGGCCAGTAAGTCACATTCTAACAGCCACATTGTAGCTGTAAATATGCGTAAATACAAAACTGAGTAGGTTGTGATATATTGGTTTGAAATTGAAGGAAATGTTACTTTTGAAAAAAATTCTTTTAGCTTAGCAGGGATGGAAGTTTTCTTCCTCTGGAAGACTTAGTATCTCTGTAGTCTGTCTAACAGTGAGGAGTACCAAAAGCTCCCAAGAGTTTAAAGGACTTGCTCGTGTGCTAACATGTGCCTATGTAACAAGGCACAGACCTCTTTGCCAGTAAAGCTTAAGGCATTCTTATATGTTTGCTGACATCCTTAATTGTGAGTTTAATCTTAAGAATACCTGAGGAGGTTTCTTTTTATTGACTTCTTGCACTATGTTGTAATTTACAGTGGCAAGCTCCCAGAGTTAATTATTTGTTAGACCATTTCATAGTCTGCATTTCTTTTAATTTTATTTATTGCATGTATTTTGAGGGAGGTAGTGTAGAACAGCTTTTAGACCTTTCTTTGCTCTGTGCTTTAATAAAAAAATGTCCTCTTTTATTCATCTTGTCATGTTTTTATGTTCCTCATGGAAGTCAGCTTGTTACCCTGTGGATGTTTGGCTGCTGATGTGCAGCTAGCACACTTCAAGTGTTGATCCAGGAAAGCTAGTAGATGTAATCATTTTAGACTTCAGCAAAGCTTATGATACTGTCTCTCATAGTTCCTTCTGGACAAAATGTCCAGTACACAGCTGAATCGCCCTCTTACCTGATGGGTGAGTGACTGGCTTCCGGGTCAGGCACAAAGGGTTGCAGTGAATGGGGTGACATTGGGCTGGCAACCTGTCTCTAGGGCAGTTCTGCAGGGCTCCATCCTTGGCCTTGTGATCTTCAACATCTTCATAAGCAGCCTTGATGCAGGATTCATTGGGATACTAAGTAAATTTGCCGAGTGCTGACATCAAGGACGGGGAGGCCCTGCATAGACGCCTCAACAAACTAGGGAGATGGCCAATCACCAACTGTATGAAGTTTAACAAGGGAAAGTGTCAGGTTCTGCACCTGGGATGGGGCAACCCTGGATCTATGGACAGACTGGGGAATGAGAGGCTGAAAAGCAGCAATGTGGAAAGAGGCTTGGGGATCCTGGTCGACAGAAAGTTCAATATGAGTCAGCAGTGCCCTGGCAGCCAGGAGGGCCAGCTGTGTCCTGGGGGACATCAGGCACAGCACTGACAGCTGGGCAAGGGAGGGGATTGTCCTGCTGTGCTCTGAGCTGGGGCAGCCTCACCTCAGTGCTGGGGGCAGATTTGGGAGCCGCAATATAAAAAAGACATTGAACTATTGGAGAGCATCTAAAGGAGGGCTACAAGGATGGTGAAAGGCCCTGAGGGGAAGCTGTGTGAGGAATGGCTGAGGTCACTTGGTCTGTTCAGCTGGGAGGGGACTGAGGGGAGACCTCATTGTGGTTTCAGCTTCCTCACAAGGGGAAGAGGAGGGGCAAGTACTAAACCCTTCACTCTTGTGACCAGTGTCAGAATTCAAGCATACAGCACAAAACTGAGTCCAGTGAGGTTTAGGTTAGATATTAAGAAAAAGTTTTTCACTCAGAGTGTGTTTTGATATTGGAACACAATTCCCAAGAAAGTGGTCACAGCACGAAGCCTGTCTGAGTTCAGGAAGGACAATCCTCTCAGGTACATGGTGTGACTCTTGGGGATGGTCCTGTGCAGGACCAGGAGTCGGACTCCATGATCCTCGTGGGTCCTTCCAACTCAGCATATTCTCTGAATTCCCATAAAACAGGTGACTGGAAATTGCTGTATAGTCATGGGTCACCATACTCCTATACGATACTATGCTATACTAGTATGGTGTACAAGTACTTTACTACTTGATGGAAAATTTATCTTTTCCAACTTACTCAAACTCTTAGTTCTTCACTGTTACTGCATACTGAGTAGAAGTTTTGATTGAACTGGCTGTAGTGTCACTTTGGATCAAAGTTCTAAGGATATAGTTAGTTTCTGTTAAAAGTCCCCTGGGTTTATGTGTATTTTTTGGCATTGGATGTGCTGAATTTTGTACTTTTCAGAAATAATCCTTGTTCTCCAGCTGCTGCCACATGAACCCATTAAAGCTACGTGCCTGCTACACTGCCATAAAACAGCCTGAGAGACAGCATTCTTAACTATCCCACACTGCTAGCAAGCCCTGCCACCACATATTTGAAGATGATTTTAAACTCCACAGCCTACACATTAAAGAAGCAGCAAACAGAAGAACAGTTGCCCTTTGCCTCTTTAAGAATAGGAGTTTGATCTCCATTTGAACTCTTGGGTGTGACACAGAGAAATCAGAATGTTCAAGGTCTTTCCGGTATCAAACCTACTGCTAGAAACAATGCCAAGTTGTCTAATTATGTATTTATGCTTATGAACTAACTTCTTGGAGGACAATTCTGCTTTTATCTATGCCCTACTACTGTGCTAGCACATTAAAAATCTGGCTGTAATGATGAATTTGAATAAACTGCTCTTGGGCTGAGGAAGAGCATGCAGACTACTGATTGAAATTTGTGACTCAACATGCAGGACTGGAGGGCTGTGATGGATGACTAATAAGTTGCTAGCAAACAGATAACACATTCTGATCAGTTCCTTCTGAAGTGAGTGGCAGCATGTAGGTCTTGAATGGATTTGCTTTCCAAAAGTGCTAAGTACTGAGTCTTGAGGGAAGTTACTAATGTCTTTATTGGCTCTTTCTTGCCAGTGGAGGGAGGTAGGCTCCCCCAGAGGGCAGTTCAGTTAGACATTAAAGCTGAGGTGAGTAGCCATACTGAGTGTTTTGCTTATTTTATGTTCTGTTATGACTTGTCGAGAGGAATAATGCCTTGTTCAGCAGACATTTCTGTTTAGTGATACAAAGTCTTCCTGACAGTATTTGGGATAGGGCATTTTAGGATAAATTTTAATCTCTCTGAATACATTTTGAACACGTTTTGGTTATGATCTTATTTCTTTTGTATAATCAATATTGTATTTCAGTTTTCTGCAAGCAAGTTGGTTTCATAGCTATTGTCTTTTCCTTCTTCCCTTAGGTTGATATCCTTTCAAGAGTTTGTGGCATTTGAATCAGTCCTGTGTGCTCCAGATGCATTGTTCATAGTAGCCTTTCAGCTGTTTGACAAGACTGGCAAAGGAGAAGTTACTTTTGGTAAGACATTCTTTATGCATTCTTAATGTAAATATCCCTACCTATGCCAAACTGTTTTACCTTCTGTTACTGTAGGAGAGAGTGATTGGCAGCAGAACTACACTAATGCCAAACAACTTTATGTCTGCACTTTTTTTAATCATTTATGTGTGCACAGTATGAAGCCAAGGTCATGGTCACCATCATAGTTTTCCCTGGAGGACTGATCACTTCTCTTTTTCTCTTCCCCAGCATGCTTGTGCTGGTCCACACCAGCAATGATAGGTGACTATAGGAAATGATTGTAAAACTGACAGGAAGTTACCAGAAGACCTTGGGTGAATGTTGGGTTTGAAATCATTACCCTGAATTATTTTTTGTTTAAATTGGCTATATTTAAAGCTGGCTGACTTTTAAGACTTAAAACTGTATTCTGTGAGATTTTATAGTGAAGAATTCATTATTACGCGCCCTCTGCCATTCCCTCCCCTTTGAAAATTCATTTGTGCATAGGAAGTGTCATGTTTGCACTGATAATGAGATACACTCAGGCTAGTTTAAAACTTGATTAAGAGGACTGTTTATTTCTAGATAGTTTTTGGGATAGCTTTTGATATCTGCAGGACTATTTCCCATTCAGTATGAAAGAAGGAGTCAGAATTTAGCAGTTTGGAATAATTTCTGATCTTGAGCTTGCACTTGAAAAGGTATGGTGAATTTTTTGCAAGTATCTACATTGGATAAAATTGATGTTTCTAAATCTGCTACATTTGGACGTGGTTATTCTTATATATCAAGTTTTATTGTTTGGTTGTTAAACAGTTCTAAGTAAATGGAAAATTTCATGACATTGACTCTGTCTTCCCGTAATATATGGTTCACACATCCATTGTGTTTTACTAGTCCTGCACATGTCTTAATGCTCAGTTAAAAAAAACCTTCTCTTTCCATTTGAACTAACAAGGTTCTGTAACCATTGCTTGAAGCATCACTGTATTTCTTCTACCATCTCCAAAAATCTGTATTTGAAGCTGTGGCTGGTGAGAAGACTTGCTGTCTCTTCCTGTGTCTATTTTGTTTCTTTATTATTTTGGTAGTCTGTTGAGGGTGTGAAAGATGTGCTTTTTGTGTGCAATATTTCAGAAGTTACTACAGATGCTAAAATATTTTCAGAAAAAAATTCTGCAGATCATAACCTTGATGCATGAAATATTTTGTGTGTAACATTTTTGTGTATATATGTGGACAGAGAAGCAGTGAGAGGTGTCATGCTTTTAAAACAGGAGGGAATGCATATTTTACTAGGGTTTTGTTCTAGCGATGGCAGACCAGAGTTCCTGGAATGTTTGTGATGTGCAGTTTCTTGTCTGCGTCAGAGCCCGTGGTTGCTTGGAGCACTCATTAATAATCTAGGAAGAACTTTATTTGTTTGATCTGAATGCTGAATCAGTCCCACTTAACTTTTTACCTCTTGGCATTCTTGTTCCTATTTTTCCTGCTGTCAGATGCTTCCCTTGGGGTTTGACACAGTGAGTCAAAGGATTTGTTTGGTATTTGAAGTCCACTGAAGTCCTTCTAGTGATGAGAGAAAATCCCATGCCAGACTGTATTTAAGGTATTTGAAAGAGGAGACATGCCAACATTGGCAGAACCTCAGATAGCTTTTGTTTAATTCCTTCATCTCCCCTTTTGAAACTGCAGATGTATTTGTAACTTCTGTGTAATACCTTGTGGCTACCACCCTAGCAAATGCCTGGACTGGGGAGGATGGAAGAGCTGTCTCAGCGTTGTGCATTCTTGGCAGAAATGGTTGACCTTTAGACAAGGCTAGTTCCTTATTTTCTATCATGAGGAGAAGATAAGAGTTCTATTTTCCTGCTATTACAAAAAAAAAAAAAAGCCCCTAATATTTTCATAAACACATTATTCAAATACTGTCCTGTAACTTTGCCACTCAATGCCTCAGTCATGTGTCTTTGAGGCTAATTATGAGATCTTTTTCCATTGACTTGAATGAAAATGGTATCAAATCCTTATCAAGGTTAGGAGATTTAAATAGGGGTTTTGTATGCTGTGGAATTACAGCATGAAAGGAACAGAAGAATAGGGAAAGGATAATTTTTCAATATATTGCTGTTAGGTGTAGTATCTCAAGGCTCTTATTTGAAGTCTGTATCTCATTTTGTTGTTGTAAAGAAACAGCATGGCTTATCTGTGCAGTCATTGTTTTTCTGTACACTAAAATAATGATCTAGATATTTTAGCTTACACAAAGCAGAATAGTTCCCAGCAGTGAATTTCACATTTTCTACCATGCAAATCCATCCAAATCTTACTCTTTCACAGGTGCACTTGGCTTGGCATCTTTGTTAAATTAATAATGAGCTTTATACCAATGAACTTCTACACCTGAATGTGAGATCCAGACTGGATATTCAGAGAAATGTTCCGGGTAAAGAAGTTCCAATTTAACACTTTGCACTTACTTTTCTTGAAAAATGCTGCACTCTTACTTTACCTTCTAGGTTGGAAATGTATTTGCATTTTAGCCATATGCTGACATCTCTGCAATTTTAAATGTTTCATTTCTTTCAAGTTGCAAGTAAACTGTACCTGATTCTTTGACAGAACTATTACCTATTTAAAAGGGCTGATCTGCAAGCAGTGTGGGTACATGGGGGGTGGGGTTGGGAAGTATTTCTAGTTTATTGCTTTTTGAGGTGAATTAAATGGCCACTAGTAAATTAGTGGCTAGTGGCTGATTGAGACTACACCTGGACATTGCATCGTGTTGTAGATTTACTTTCTGCTGAAGTGTCAAAGCTTTGACAGTTTGTAAGGAGTTAAAGCTCTCAGCAGGAAAGTGAGAGGAAGTTTAGCTGGCTTTTAAATTCGAGGCAAAGAGCAAACCATTGCTTCTTACTGTTGAGTGTTGACAGGCACATAAAAGCTGATAATGTAAGTCCAGGGGTTTAAGAGACTTAATAGAGTTGCTTTTTTCTTGTATGACTGTATTTTAATGCCTCATTAAAGAAGCAGAGCCCTTTGAAATTCTTTACTAGATGGCATTTAAAAAAAAAGGTGAGATGGTTGGGTAAAAAAATGTTTAAAAACTAAATCATTGTAACCTTCATCTTTAATTTTGGATTGGTAAAATAAATGATGGTACCTAACAGTTTTGAGCTGTGAATAACACAGCAGTGATACCCGGGAACTGGAACTTTTCTTTTCTGATACTAGTTCTTACAAGCCCTAGTGAAAAGGCAAAATAAGTGTTGTCCATGTTGATTTTACTAAGGGAATAAGGAAAGGCACAATAAGAGCTGTGGTTGCCTGAGCCTGTGCTGCCAACCATTACTGAATCTGCTTTAAAGGTTTGAATTCTGATTTGTGTTAAAGTAGAATTACCCACCAGATAGAAATTCTTGCTCTTGTACTTAATGAAATGGAGCTGTGGTATAGTGTGTGGTTTTGTGGTTGTGGTTTCTTTTTTAGAGGTCCTCTAATTCAGTCTTAATCTGTTTCAAAATGGATACTGTGTTGTGCTGCTTTGAGAAATATGAGTATGCTCCTTTAATTTAAACAAACAAACAAACAAACAACAACCTCCCCCCAAAACCAGCAAAAGCATGCAGGAAATTGGGAAGCCAACCCACAAAGTTTTGTTTGTTAAGTGCAGCAGCTGCAGATTCGAGCATTGTAGGTTGTTTTTGTCTCTAAACAGGACTTTATTGGCATGCAGACAGCACTTGTTGTGAGTCTCTGCTTTTGTTATTAATTATAGCAGTACATTTCTTAGATACACACATTAATTAAGGATATATCTTACTAAGTGATCCTGTTTGCTGATAGCTGATACTTGAATTGCCTGAATACTTGTTTGTAAACTTTCTAAAAGGACATAGCTCTTATGAGGGATTTAAGTAGCTCCACAGCTATTGTGATAAACTTCAGTTTTTTCCTCTATGATAATGCTCTGATATTTTTTTAATACGCAAAAAATGATTACAGGAGTTTCATAATTGTTTTCATGATCAAAGAATTAGCTTCTGATTGTCTTGACATATCTCTTGCTTTTGTTACAGAGCATTACTTGTTTTATGCTTTGCACTGCAATTGCTGGTGTAACTTGGTTCTTCTTATGGAATCTGTAACTCTTTTTATCTCTTGCGCAACACCTAGCTTGGTGATGCCCAGCCTGGTACACTGAATACCGTGTAAAACAATGAAAAGCTAAATCTGAACCAACAAAATAAATTGGTGTAGCTATAAGCTTTGATCTCTTGATAAACTGCATTATTTAGTATTTATCATTGATACTTCTATTGCTGGTTCAAATTGCCTTGAAACCAGTTGTAGCTAGTGATGTATTAGCTTTCACATCACAGCTTCACCTGTGCAACATTTGCTGATTTATATATGACAGCTGCCTAGATACGATGGATCTAGTGGAAACATTACAGATGCAAAATCTGTTTAGTCCCTGATGTTTCTTGTTAATTGTACAATATTGGATTTTGCACAAATAATTGCCATTTTTAATTACAAGAGGATGTAAAGTAGACTAGTTAGTATATTCATTTTCTTCAAAACATTTTTTGAAGTCTTCTCAGAATATTTTTTGATAATTCTATTTCTAGATGTATGTCCACTTGGCAAGTTTTTATTTTTATTCATTTTTATTCATTTTATATTTTGTTTTTGTTTTGTTTTAATTAAAATGTTATATAACCAGACAGACTTGGATGCAAGCATCTTAAGTAAAAGAGAGCCTGTTTGGATACAAAGTGAATCTGTCATTCTTAATATTAGAAGTTTTGTGCTATTACACTGTTTAGTTTCATTTGGTCTAGAAAATGTACCTGGGTTTTTTAAATCATTCTGCCCTGAAATTCAGTGTTTCAGTTCATTCTTTGTTGTTGGTTTTGTTCTGTTGTTTTGTTGGGGATTGTAAGAGAATCATCAAACAATTCAGGTTGGAATTGACTGTGGCAGCCATATGGTTCAAGCCCTTGCAACACCACCATCAAGATTAGTTGCTCAAGAGAAAATATCTAATATCTAATCCATGTTTTAAATAATCTCTGAGGCTGGAGACTCTGCAGGCTCTATGAGCAAACATCTCCTGGTGTTGGATCACTATTACAGTGGAAAACTAAATTTCTGAGGCCTGACTGGGATTGCCTCTTGTCCTTCCACTGTGCATCTCTTCACCTGTTGGGTAGCTGTAGACAGCAGTGAGCTCCTCCTTTAGATGTCCCACCTCCAGGCTAAGAAAACCCCATTCCATCAGCCTCTCAATGCATGTCACGTGCATCATCCCCAGCTGCCTTGTATGAAGAAAATAGAAATTATAATCTGTTTCTGTTAGCAGGTTTTGCTGTTTGCCTTGGTGAAAGTGATCTGGTTTTTAATTTTTTTTAAGTTATTGTTATTACTCAGGGCAAGAGGAATAATGTTTTTTATGCCCACAGGGGGCCTAGAGCTTTGTAAACTTGAGGTCTTAGAGTGCTGGGAGTTTGTTGCTAACTTCTGATGAGGCCAGGAAAGGTAATTAAAAAAATGTAAAGATGTTGCCAGTGAACTGAAATTACGGATAGCCAGAGATCAAGTAGAAATATTTTTAAGGCATTGCCTTCTGGAAAAGTTCGGAAAACATTTTAAGTAAGCAAATTATGTAATATTCCATGTGTAAATCATGTCATTCCTCCTTACATGGAGTGGAGACAGAAGAAGCAGACAAGCTTGGATCCAGAGTCTTACTTGCTGAGGGTAATGATACTTTTAAAAAGAGCCTGCTTGTTTTTATTTTTTTTTTTTTGTTTGTTGGTTTGGTTTTTTTTTTTTTTTGTGATATTTGCAGTGTTTAGCACAGGTAACAGAAGTGCAGGAGTATCTCAGTCAAAAACTAGGGCCAAGTTGAACAGGATGCTGTATGGATATGTCATGAGAAAGTGAATTAGTAGTTTTCAGAAGTGACAAGAGCACAAGCAACCAGAAGGGGGAAGGTAAGAGGATAAAAAAGACAACAATTTCAGCAGATTGGTGAAGTTGAAGCTTATCATGGATCTTGACTGGGAAAAATCATGAAGACACAAGCACGTTCTGTGTGATAATGTTTTCATTAATGTGAAATCAATCTGTAAGACTGCTCCATCCTTGTAGAAAAGTTTGGCTAGGATGATGAATTATGTTTGGTAGCTAGTGTCTCTCTCCTGAAAGAGAATGCTGAACATTTTTAAATTTTGGTGCTAGACTTTATGGTTTGCTGCAGGCATTTTGGGGGCTCTGTTTGGTTGTTGTCTTCTTTAAAGTTTACTTACAACATATGATAGACATTTATTTACCCATATTGGTCTTCAAACAGTATTGGTGCACCAACAAATATTGTACAGCTCCAACAGGTGCTGTACAGCCTTCGTTGCTTCTTCCAGCCACAGAATGGTTGTGGTTCACATGTAAACAGAATTGACCAGTTTTAGTGGGAGACTGCAGCCTCCTGCTTTTCCACCCTGCTGTGGCTGCCTCTAAGGATGCTGGCACTCCATTGGGGCTGTCACACTACAGTCTTTTTTAATGCCTGAGTGTGTGCCGAGTTAACCAATGCATTTTCTAAGAGTAGCTCAACAAGTATCATAAGCTTTTGCTTCTCACTGATGGGCTCCAGATGTTGGTATGTTATCTGGAGGTGAGAAAACATTGTGAGGGCATCCATTTTTTTAATATATGTAGACCTTTATTGCACTTCTTTAATGCTCAGCTTTTATTACAAAAAGAACTGCCCTCATTTTTGGAACTTTTAAAGTGATAGATGAGTGTTTTCTGAACAACTGAATGTAGATACATGGGAATATCAGTTTGGCATGTGTGTGTTGTAGGGTATCTTGTCAGAGATCTAAAGAACTGCTTGGAAGGTGTTCCAGTTCAGTGGGTTAAAAATCCTCTTTTTATTGAAGACCAGCTGTAGATTTGCACAATTTACTATAATGGCTCCAATTTTAAAAGATAGAGGTAACAGAGAGCACTTCCAATTGGTGGAGTAGTTCAAGAATACTTCATGCTCCGATGACTAAAATATTGTTCTTTCTGCTGCTACTTCATGCTACTTAAAAAGAAAAAAATAGGTGTGGGAAAGGTGAGAACACACCAATTTGAGAGTCAGTTTCAACTGTATGAGGTCACTCTTTGGTTAACAGAGTAACTCTTTGGTAAGCTGAGGGTCAGGCATCTGTTGGAAAAAAAGCCCAACATGATTAGTAGGAAGCACCTGAGGAGGCACCAAAAGCTTCCACACCAGAATATATTTTAGACTTTGTCAGGAGCAGTATATAAAACAAGCACTTTAAGCTTGCTTTTTCTTAAGGTTTTTTCCCCGTCCCATTTTCAAACTGGCCTGGAATTGCACATTAGAAAGTAGAAACTTCCACAGGTTCTAAGAGCCAGAAAAGTGTTTTGTTATTACAGGTTTTAATATGAAATTTCAGATAGCAAAATACACATATTTTTGTGTGTGTAATTTAGTTTTCTAAATTGGAAAATCTGCTGTTACCTAGCAGTTAATGACTATTTTTTCCTAACATTTGGAATTCAGGACCTGATTTGAGAAGCTGATAAAAGAAAACAAAACCGAGAATATGTTGGAAGTGCTCAAAGTGAAAATTACAGTTAAGATAGGTTTGAGGGTAGATAGACATTTTAATTGAACTAAAATAGTTTTATACTAATACAGTACTGTTGTGGGAGTACATTTTGTGGTGTATTTGAAATTGAAGTATATAAGTGAGGGAAAATGTATGTTAATGCTTTGCAAGAAAGTGATTTTTTTATTTTTGTATATCATCTAAAGCAAAATAGAGCTCTCAAGTCTATGCTGGAAAGTAAAGTGTGAAGTTCAGGGTTACTTCTTTGAGTTTGCTTTTATCACTTTGGTTGATATATTAAATTGCTGTAGGAAACAAAGATGTGAATTCTGAAGTAAGTTTTTTATTGCTGGACAACTACAGTGAAATTAGCCCCTGCCAGTGTAAAAAAAAAAAAAAAAAAGTGTTGATTCTGTCTGGATTCTGAAAGTCCTGTGTTTTTACATCTCCATGATAGTGATAACAGAAATGAGTCCAAATGATGATTTCATTTGTCCTCAAGGGGCGTTAAATTAGTTGATATTCAGCTTTGGTTAAACACAAGCAACACTAGCTTATGTTAAGCAGCAAATTTCAGTATTAGTCCACAGCTGGACTAGCTCAACATAATTAATTTGGTTGAAATTGCATTTTTTTTTTGAGTTAAATTTTGTCTTTGGGAATTTTCTCTGGATTTGGAGGAACTAGCTCTATGAAAAAATAAACTACCACTTACACACAAAGTTATCAAAAGAAGAAACTGGGGGTTTCCAAGTGTTTGTATACAAGTAGATATGTGCAGCCACATTTTTCAGGTGCAGGTGAAACTGGTCTGACTCTAAATTGATCAGGTCCACTAAGGCAGGGTTTTGCACTCTTTGGAATTAATCTCTTCTGGAATGGTAGTGCTACCACATGATAGAGCACAGATAAGTTGCACTGACCTGAGCTACTTTTTTCAAACCACCTCCCCACTCCCCCCCCATTCTGAGTTGTGTAATACACTCCCATTATCTTCAAATTATGTGCTCCATTTCTACTCTGCCAGCTTCACTTTGAGTGTTCTACTACTTACTTTGTAATATTTTAAAGAAGTAACCTAATTTAATTTCCTTTTTTTTTTAATTCACAATTGCAAAAAAGGTTTGTACATATTTTGTGAGGAATTAAGAGGAAGTGAAAATACAACATTAGTTTATTATTTCAGGGCTTCTAACCTGTAGAAAAGGTGGGTGTGACAGCCCTTCCTCTTGAAAGCTCTTAATGCTTTATTGAGGGAAGTTGGAGGGGTGAGTACCTTTCCTTTGCTGTCCTTAGTAATGAAACTATTTCAACGTGTTTCTCAATTTACTGCAAGGCCACCATAGAACTATTTCAACCATTTCCTTAACAAAGCAGCAGGGAGATGAAGAAGGTGATTGTAATGCTTGTACTTTCAGAGTATTGTTCCTCTTCTACATAAATGGAGATAAATGGAAAATCCCAGCCTTGGGTACGTGGACTAGCTATCCATATATCCATATTCCATATCTTATCTGAACAGATGTGATGTTGATGTACATTTTCCAGAATAAAAGTCATCCTTATCAAAGATGGAAATAAATTCTAACTAGCTATGAATTTGAAGTTGACAACAGTAAATAAAAAAAAAAACAAGAAAACAAACAAACAAAACCAAACAAAAACAAAAAAGAAACCAACACCAAAAAAAAAAAAAAGAAACAAACCACCAAACAAAAATAAGACAACCCAATTCTTGGATAAATCCCAACAATTCCAGTAAAACAAGATAATAAATAGAATTACTACTTGTTTATCTCTGACGTACATACACACACACACACACACATATATATATATATATATATATATATATATATATGTATGCACCTGTCTGTGTACACATATGCTTTTTACACAAGTTATTGTTCTTCCAAAATGTCATAAGTAAAGCAAGCCCGGCAGAAGGCTGGCTTGGCAGAGCAAGGATCTGCTTAGGAGCTAAGTAGAGCAACAAGCAAAAGGAGCAAAAAAAGAGGGTGTATGTCCAGTCCAAGCTACAGAGAAAATTCATGTGGCACAATTTCAACTGGAGTTGAAGCTGGCCAAAATGTGGGGGACAGAAAAAAAAAATTAAAAAATATGCTAATAGCAAAACACAGTCCAGAAATAACTGTCTCATTTCATGATGAGAATGGTCACCTCACAGAGACATAGACAAGGAAGAGATGTTTAACACTTTCTTTTCTGTTGTCTTCAGCATGGATGATGGGCTAAGGGGCTCGCAGTGCCTGATCTGGAGAACCATAGGACCTGAGGGAATGGCATGAAACTGTGTAAGGAGAGATTTAGGTTAGATAATAGGAAAAGGTTACACCAGAGTGTGTTTGGACACTGGATCAGGCTCCCAAGGGAAGTGGTCACAGCACCAACCCTGACAGAGTCCAAGAAGCATTTGAACAATGTTCTCGGGCTCATGGTTCATGATTCTTGGGGTTGATGTGTGCAGGGCCAGGAGATGGACTTCAGTGATCATTGTGAGTCCCATCCAGCTCAGGATATCCTACTATTCTGTGACTTTGCTCCTGTGTCCAGGAGCAGCAGGAGCTGGCTGCTCGACCAGACTGACAACCCTGATGTGAATGAGGGTGGCAGGAGGCTGGTTCCTGGGCACAGCTCTCACTGACAAAGGGTGCAGTCCCATGCTACCTGAGCACAGACAGAAAAGCAGGTCTGGTGACAGTGACCAGTATCAGCCAGACATGTCCATAGGGATGAGGCAGGTCCAAGAGAAGGCTGGGAAGTTAAATTGGGGTTGGGGTCTCTGATGTGTAGGCATCCCTACAGCAAAGCTCATCAAGAGAGATTAAGACCTGAGATGAGGCTTCTTCCAGCTCTTCTTCCTTCAGTGTTGTGCCTGGGCCCATATCCCTCATCTTTGTGCATGAGGAAGAAGTTGTCATGGGGAAGAAACTGCAGAACCTGGTGGTGTACTCAGGATCATGAAGCTTATGGAAAATGTGGAATTGTTTCAAGTGGTCAGTGAGAACTGAAGCCTGTGGAAATCATTCTGTCCTCATCTCCTCTGAACTTGAGATCAGATGGTTGGTAAGGTGCTGGGGTTTCCAAGCTGAAAGTACTGAAATGACTCTCATCAGAAGAACATTATTTCCTTCTTTGCAGGAGGTAGTTGGTTCATGTTCTTTACAGAAATTGCTATTACAAATATTATCAGGGTAATATAACTTCTTCTCAAGGCCCAGGGCTTTGGTACATATTTTCTATACTGTGTTCAAATAATTTGTGTAAAGGAGTAAGATGTATAAAATGTATGGGTTTTGTAAAAAAGAGCTGAGGATGACAGCTTTTCTGCAAAAATGTTGTGACTATTTTGTGAGATCAGTGGATTTTTGCAGATGACCATGAAATTTTTGAGATTCTGTTGAGACTGTTTACTGGCTTAATGATGTCAGTGTGTGAAAAATATATTTGAAAAATACATTTGAAAAATATACTTGCAAAATAAGTAGTTTAGAAGAATTTCAGATTTAATATGTCAGATACTTAGGGACTAAACCCAGTAAAGATTTTAGTAGCTTCTTCTGTTAAGTGACTTTCCTAAGATTACAATGGAATAATGACTTTCAGAGTTTTCCTTTTAAAATCTAAAATTTATAAGTCCAAATTTCACTTGGAGAATATTGGTGGTTCTTGTGTCAAGAGTGTTTGTAGTTATTCCAAAGTATGCTTTATTTCTTTTTTACTTCTTAATCTCAGGAAATGGAATGTCATAGGAATGAAAGTGGAATGGAATCACAGGAATGAAAATGTGAATGCAGCATGCTTGTTTGTGCAATAAGCATTTAAATGTGCACGTCAGTACAATGCAGAGAAGAAGGTTCCCAGGGACTTAAAGGACCAAAACCCCCACTATAAATCAGCAGGCAGATCACCTGGAGGGAAAATTAAACAATTCTTTCATGCAGTGATCAGAAATGAATGGCAAGGGAGCTGTTTTTTAGTTAGAGACCGTGGAGGGACAAACAATTATTTGTTTTAGAACCTTTCAATTTATTTAAAATTGACTTTCAAAGTTGAATTTTTTTTTTAAATTTATAAAAGTGACATCATGGATTTCTGAAAATGAGTGTTTGAAATCTTCAGCCTGTTTGTTTTGCTTTCTTACAGTTCTGGTTCAAACAATGCAAACACACAAATGGTTATATCTTTTGCTAGCTTTAGATTGATTTTGTGTAACAGCACCATGGCTCTTGACACTGAAGCATTAGCCTTTTTCTTTTTTAAAACTAAAGCAACTAAACAGTGTTCTGAACTGGATTTTAAAGCTTCCATTTATCGGATATTTTGATTACGTACTTGTTTAGGATCAAAGCACAATTGCCCAGAGAAGCTGTGGAATCTGTTGTTGGAGGTATTTGCAGAATTACAGATTGGTTCAGGTTGGAAGGGACCACAGTGGGTCATCTGTTTCAATGTCCCTGCTCAAGCAGGGTCATCCCAGAGCACACAGCACAGGATTTTGTCCAGATGGTTTTTGAGTATCTCCTGTGAGGGAGACTCCGCATCCTCTCTGGACAATCTGCTTCAGTGCTCAGACACCCCCACAGTAAAGAAGTTCTTCCTCATGGTCAGGTGGAACTTCCTGATTGAACAATACTGGGGCTAGTGTTGCACCTTGGGGAACACCACTAGTGAGAGGCCTCCAACTAGACCCTGTGCCACTGACAGTGACCCTCTGGGATTTCGATGTTCCCTTACCCTGACATCCTGAGTCAGAAATTCTTAGGGGGGAGGGGGTTATTTGAACCTCATCTGGCCATGGCACTGAGCAATCTCTTCTGGTTGGACTTTCTTTGACTTGTGGCTGGACTTTATGAAATAGTGAATTGTCCTTTCCATTACAAATTATTCTGTAGCTCTGAAACAGGTTCCTTTAAAAAGAAGTCTAAACAGACATTGTAACTCCTGGCTGCCGAAGCACACCCCAGGTTCTACATGTTTTGCTGTGTTAACGGACTTGTGGATATCTATGGAACTTCCTCTTGCAAGTTTAATGTAAAACTGCATTTTTTTCATTGTCCATCTTTTATTTTAATACTGGACTTAGGTGGTTAGGAGATCACACTCTTAAGAACTGTACAATAACTTGGGGTGAGTTCCAGTACATAATTGGATACCTTTTTATGGTTAACACTTCTGATTTTTCGTGTAGTACGAGTGGTTTTTAATTTCTGTATTGGGCAGTCTGCCTACAGATGAGACTTGAGTCAGTGATGTGGTAGGTGGATGGGTAATGAGAAGAAGGCTCTTCATCTGGGCATAGGAGTTTATGCACCATAAAATGTTACTAAAAGGAAGCATGGGGTGTGTGTAAAAAGGCAGTGGCAAGCGGATACCATGTCTCATGGCTTCAAAGAATCAGTAGAAGCATAGTAGGCAATCTTCCAGTCAGCTGCCTGCACTGTATAATCCAACTTGCATTCTGTCAGAAAAGCATCTTGGTGATAGTTGCCAAGCCATGTTGACATCAATATACAGTATGATTGTGAAAAGATCAAGTTGTGTGGATTCTCTTACTGTACCTACACTAATGTGGTAGTCTGTATTTTCCAGGTCATAGGAAAAATTAAATGCACATCTTTAAGTTTGACCTGTTTAGAATTATACTTGTAGTTACATGAGCTTCCAAGACATGCTTGTGGCCTTTAATCTCTAAAACAGACAAGGGAATGCAAATGGTCTGGATAGAGACCTTATTATATTGCGAATTGGCTTGATGAGGTTTTCACTTCCATTGCTGTGCATTCATTTGCCTTTTGCAATGCCAATAATTAAACATTGTATTTAGTCTGAAGTTACCATTTTTTTCACTTCTTGACATTTGGACATGTCTTGGTAATGTGCCTTTGCAGCCCAGAAAGCCAAATGTGACTGGGCTGCACCAAAAGCAGCAGGGCCACCAGAGTGAGGGGGAGGATTCTGCCTCTCTACTGTGTTCTGGTGAAACCCCACCTGGAACACTGTAACCAGTTCTGGGGTCCCAGCACAGGAAGGACATGGACCTGTTGGAGCAGATCCAGAGGAGGAAACCCATGATTAAAGGGATGGAGCACCTCTCCTCTGATGAAAAGTGGAGAGAATTGGGATTGTTCAGCCTGAAGAAGAGAAGGCTTTGGGGTGACCTAATTGCAGCTTTCCAGTACGTAAAGGGAACCTACAAGATAGGACAAAGGGGAATGGTTTTAAATCGAAGGAGAGTAGGTTTTAGGTTAGATACATGGAAGAAATTCTTTACTGTGAGGGTGGTGAGACATTATAACATGCTGTCTAGAGAAGTTGTGGATCCCTGGAATTGTTCAAGGCCAGGCTGGATGAGGCTTTGAGAAACATGGCCTAGTGAAGGGTGTCCCTGCCCACGGCAGGGTGGCTGAAGCTACATTATCTTTAAGGTCTCTTTCAACCCAAAGCATTCTATGATTGTATGTTTCATTTTTCTTGAAATGGAATTTTGATTTTGATCTCCAGCCAAGGAGGTTTTACAGGACACAGAGCTGGGGGAGCAAGATACATTGTTCCTTCAACATGGCTAATGTATGATAATAAATTAAAATAAAGTTACAGGGGCATATTCAAAGGAAACTCCGCAGCTTTCATATGTTAACAATTTAAAGTAAGAATTGTGTGGGCCCTTGCCCTATCAAAACAAATTTGAGACTCATTTTATACTAGCTAAGTTCCTGCTATCTCTTACCTTGCATCAGGTAAGAATGCACCTTTTTTCTCTGACAAAGGCAAGTCTGGAGTCCAGACAAACATAGCTTTTAGTAAATGATTATTTGTTCCTAATTTTGTCCACACAGTATTAGTGACTTGCTCTGGGGAAATTCTAGAGCTGGGATGAGAGGGAAAGAGGAAGCAGATGAACATTGGATTTCTCTGTGAATGTCTTTATTTCTCTGGAAAGCAGTGGACATTGCCAAAAAGAGACAACCTTTACTTCCTCTTGAATGCAGGCAAGACAGGCTGTCTTTTTCATGCTGGTTGCCTTCTTTGAAGAAAGTCTGGCAGAAAGCAGGAATTTTATAAATGTGATCTCCAGTGACGTGGCAAGGTGCCTTGAGCTGTGTCAGTAGGAAGCACCCTAAATGAAAGACTTCAAATAAAGGGATAGAACCTAACCCTAAACCAATAGACTTTCTCTCCCACTGCCTTGACAGCAGAATTTTACTCCTGGAGAATGCTGGCAGACAAGATCCAAGCTGGCTGTGATGGAGCTTAAGACATGAATGAACAATGGGGCTGTCCTGGGGGCATTGACTTTGCTTGGAGAAAATTCTCATAGGACATTAGGACTTGGAGTTATGAATTTTATGAATTTGAGGTTAACTGAGGTTAGTATTTCTGTTTGTAAGTTAAATCCAACTTGCTCTTTCACTACTGATTTCCCTGGGATCAGTGGGTGCTATGTTTTTAAAGCTGAAACTACAGACTGGGTTGTGAGATGGAAGAGGTCTGCAGTTTCATTTCTGCTCTCTCTGTGAAGTCTTCTTGCTTTAGAACAAACTATTATTGTGGGTAATACCATCTGCAGGGCTTTTGGATCAATGCAGCAGGACACCTGTCCCTTTCATCTCTTTGTGACTGTTTTTTTTTTTCCTATGTCTTTATTCTTCATTTACTTTGGCTCTCCCTGACATCTTACTGGCTATCAGCTGTGCCACCTCACTCTCATTTTTTCCTGCTGCCTTGCCTAAAAGAGGGGTTTCCACTCTGGCTGGATTTCCCCAAGTCAACAGAGCTGCTGTGCCTGCCTGGCATGGACTCCAGGAGCTGGAAACTCAACATGAAACCAGAAGCTGGAACTCAACATGTGCAGGAGACACAACCTCATCACCCCAAGGAGTCAGCTCCCACCTTTGCTTGTGGCACTGGAATGAGCTGGAAGGCGGCTCCCAGTCCTGCCTGGTAGGCAGAAGCTGGCTCCAGTGGGGTGGCTCCCAACTTGTTCTGAACACAGGCAAAGCACTAAGGTGTGCTGATTTCCTCAACCCCAGGCACCAGCCCTGCTTGGGAACTGGCTTACAGCTCTGCTGCTTACAGAGACAGACAGGAGCTCGTGGTTTGGACTCCTGGTCTTTCTTCCACAAAGCGTGAAGGTAGCAGACTAGCTCCTGGCCCAGCCTGTGGGTAGGGAGTGACTCCTGGGAACCATCTCTCTATGCTCACAGGAACTTGCAGGAGACAAGAGCTGGCTTTTGGCTTGAACTGCTGAAAGAGTCATATGGCAATTAGGAAGGCATATAGCAGCTGGGAACCTCTAGCCTTGAGCTTGCCTTCAGATGATATCTTTGCCCTGTTTCTTTGGCTGAGACAAAACTATCATATTGAAGTAGGCTCTCTCTTTTGAGACAAGTACTTGCTCAGATCTCATTGCTGTTTTCATTACATACAGTGTGTGATGTCTAGTTACAGAAACATGTGGTCCTTACTACTGATTGTGTATCAAATAGTTGCTTGTTCATGGAAACTGCTGTGTATTACCAGTCTGCCAAGTATGTAGTGAACTGTTGCTCAGTTGTGATTATGAAATACGAAGCTCGTATTTAGGTGTGATCATACTTGTCATGCTGCCCCCCTTCTTGTAGAAGGGATTTAGGCTTAAAGTCTGCAAAGTGCTGGTGATAAGTTTTTTTTCCTGCCTTCCATGTCTCCCCCATCCCGTGTCCTGCTTATCACTGCTCTATAAGTAACTATAGAAGAGTGGATCTTGAAATAACGGTGTTTTTATAGTTGATTTGTTTGAATGTGGAGACCTTTTTGGAAAAATTAAAAAGCCTGAATTATAGTGACACAAAACTTTCATTGTTAGCAGCTTGAAAAGATTATGCTGAAAATCAGTTAGCTTCGGTCATCGTTTTATAAATTGTCTTTTAATTTTTCCTTGTTTGAATTTGAAACTTGAAATATCTGAGTTTCTTTTAATTAAATGCTGTGTGATAAAACTTAAAAATAAAAGTATTTTTCAGAAACTATTTGTGAGGGCGATGATTTGGGTGAACAAAAAACATTAGGTTTGCTGTACAATATGTTACTAATTTATATGAACAGGATTGGTTTCCTGTTACAAAATATCCTATTTGTTTAGATGTTTGTCTCTATTGTTATTTTATTTTATTACTAAATGAACATTTTTCTTTTCTTCCCAGAGGATGCTAAACAAGTTTTTGGCCAGACCACGATTCATCAGCACATTCCTTTTAACTGGAATTCAGAGTTTGTACAGCTGCATTTTGGAAAGGATAGAAAAAGACACCTAACATACCCGGAGTTCACTCAGTTTTTACTGGTGGGTCTAATACAGTATGATTTCTCAAGAGTAATAAGAAGTATGCAAGAATCAAAGTATTTGCAAACTTGCCAAATACCATGATGGTAGCAAAGTGGAAATATATACCAAGTGTAGGCTTTTGCAGTCAGAGTGCTGGACTTGTATAATATGTTGATAAATAGGATATGCTATTGGTAAAACTGCTGATTCAGGCTAGCTGGGTTTTTTTTTCCCTTTTCCTTTGTTTTTGCACCTGTATGCAGAAGGTGATTCTTTTATGCAGGGTTGTGTAGACTTAGATGTGAAATTAAAAATTGCATATACTTCGATGTCTGAAAATCTCATGTATTTTTGAATATACAAGTCAAAGAATGCTAGATAACAGTATTGAACATTTTGGACTCGACTTGCCAGATTCATATTAAGAGGTACTTACTTTTCTGTCTGTAAACAGCATGTTTACCAAACATACATTTAATTCAGCGATGATACCCAGTAATATTTATTACAAGCCATTTCTACACACTTTACTTTTGATCTTTTTTGATTTAAGCTTGTCTTAGGGAGGGAAAATTTGCTTGTATCATGTAAAGAATAAAATACTACTCTTTGCAAGGAATTCTTGGCTATTCATACTTCTGGGTACTTCGTTACAGGAAGTAAAATATTATGCTAATAAAATAATAAACCAATTATCTGTATTTCAGCAGTACTATTAAAAATAGTCTTCAGTAGGAAAAGAAGTGAAACATGTGAGTTTCTTACTTGTATTCCTCCTGAATACTTAATGCCTGTATTAGTATTTACACAAGAGAGTTTTAAAATGGGAACCTGCTTCAAGACTGCAAGGTTTCTTTTTTTCTTGTTTACACAAGTATGTTAGTTCACAGTAGGAGGTGGTATCATTTTGATGAGGAATAATTAAGATAATGCTATTGAGACAAATGTTTCAAATTGACTTTGTAGAACAGAGCCTAATTAACTTTGTATGAAGAGGACGTCAGGTATCACATGATTAAATCATATTCCCTTGGGCTTTGTATTGACTATTGTAACTCCTAAGTAGCCAAGACATAAACCAGTTTTGTGACAGAAGTAGGAATCAGATCCTCTTTTGAATGAAAAAGCAAATGTGCTACTTGATTAGGAAAAAATGCCTCTGGCAATGTGTTCTGGTATCTCCTTCCAACTACAGAATAAGCCTTGGAAATGTATCCTGATATTGGTTTAAAGTCACAGTTTTAACAAAGTTTCGGTTCTGTTTGCCTCATCTATCTATTTGCTTAGAGATCTGAGGAAAACCTGTAGAAAAACTCAGAATAAAAATATTACACTTTCTCACTATTAAAAAAAAAAAGAAAAAGTTAAAAGAGGGTGTGTGTGTGAGGGTTGTTGAGAGAGGCTAAGAGAGGTTAGAGTCACAGACCTAAAAGAGCTTGTGATGTTAAGGCTTGTAATGTTAAGTTCTTTCTTTAGGTTCTTTTGTTTTTTTAACTTGAATTAGGAAAAGCAAGAATGGAGATAGGAGTTTTGTAACTTTGGAGATTCGTCCTAACTATTAGGCTTTCTCATCTTGTGGAGGGATATTCCTCTTATCTGAAAGGACTTTTCTTGGATGGGGTGATATTGTGGGGTAATTGATTGTGATGGAAGATGTCAGTGGTCCTGATGAACTGGCCAGCCTTTTTGGTGATGATCCATATAGGTCAGAAACATGGGAGGAGGAGCATAAACCAGGATAGTAAGGATGACAATTCTGGGTTTCTCCGGAGAGGTGAGATGTACTCAGGAAAAGTTCTAATGCTGCTAATAAAGATGTTTTCAGCATTGGTGCAGGCAGCAAGGATTTTCATATAAATTAATAATCCTAAGACTGCTGAAGCTGCCTATTATCAGTACAATCTATTAGGATGCTCAGTCAGTCATAGTAATTGGGTACATCTGTTTACCCACTTTCTAGAACTGTAAATCCTTGAATCACAGAAGTTTCCCTGCTGATTCTTGCCTTTCAGCATTGTATTACAGATGCTGAAGTTTGGGCACAGAAATGGTTCACAGCCATTTCACAGCACAAAGTGGAGAGTTACTGTTCACAGGCATGGAAATCTTCCTTTAAGCTCTGTAACCTTTGGTACTCAGCCTTTCCTTCTGACATTCTGCCTGTGCATGAGTCAGTCTTTTTGGTCTGATGTCTAGACCTTGGACCTTAGACAGCAGGAGACCACAGCAGATACCAAATTACCTTTCTGCATTCCTGATGTGTGAATGCACTTTACATTGCACTTAACATGGACCAGATGGTTCTGTAAGGCGCTTCAGGTACTGCTTTGTAAGTACAATGCAATTTGCAACTTTTAATGAAATAATCTAGCTAGATTCAAATTCCTTTACATTGGGTCCTATTATATCACATAAACTTCTTCCATGATCATTATCTGTTGCCACATTTGGACTAATCATCACTTCTGGCAAAACTCAAAGTAGTTGGAAAATAACATTAGTATATTTTATCCATGCACAAGATGGATCTCTTGTGGCTTTAAATATGAAGTGTTTATATGGGATTCTGAATATTTATATCCTGCCAGCACTTTTTCTGTCTGCAATAACAGAGATGCCTAAAAGTATAGCCTCCAAACTCCTTGGCTCTAATGCAGTTAACAATCTATTTGCATCAGCCTAGAGCTCAAGGTGTGTTGTTTTACCCTGCTTCTTTGCTAGCTTAAAATTAGCTCATCTATCTGTGTATACATACATATCCATTTATGTGTTTGGATATGGTCATGTTCTGTCATCACTTAAGTGGCAAGTCTGCCTTATGAAGAGCAACATCAGCCCCTTTCTCAGCATGTAAAATCTATTCCACACAATGAATTTTAACCTATGCTTGTATGTGGGCCTGGTAAAACCGTTTCTGCATTATCTGGGAATTTATTTATGCCCAGAATATTAGTTGCTGAAGTAGTACTCTCTTATAATTGAACCTTGGGATCTACTCCAGTGGCAAAGACTGTGTTGTATCTGATGACTTGCAGATCCATCGGGATGGAATGCAAACATAAATTTCTATCTAAGTGGAAGGTAAAAGAAGCTTTTAATGAGCTGTTAGTGAAAGCTGAGGTAAAATCTCTAGATAGGAAATAATTTCATTAGCATTCTGGTGCCATGATGTAGGAATTAATTTTCCACGAAGTCTTATGCTACCTGGGGGAATTCTGGACTTCCAGCATCAAGGAAGATGCTTGTTTTCTATGTATATCTAAGTTTACAGAAAGTCTAGTTGGAGAAGATTCTTTAGGATGTGTAATTTGTATTGCAAAGTAATGAGGATTGTATTTCTTTAAACCTTAGTCTGTCTAGGTAAAATAATATGGGACTGAAATAAAATATATGAATATAAATAAAATAATAAAATTATTGCAAGACACATAGCATCTCTGAGGACTACAGCTTTGTTTTATTGTTTTTCAGTTCATTTTAAGGTGATATTTTTTAATATTAGCTGCATATATACACCATGTTACAAACATCTCATAAATAGTTTCCTGATAAATTACCAGTAGCTACTGAGCTCATTTTGAAACATAGTTATGCTGTGAGTTGTCTCAGCTTCCAGGCATGGAGTCTGAGAGAATGGGTAGCCTTTCTTTTGAAGTAAACACGATAAGGAATTTATTGCATTGTTATGCACTGTGCAGTGATTGGAAAAGGGACGTATGTCTCGTTTGTTTGTGACAGACTTTATAGGTCTGTCTGGAATTTAGTTCTGAGTTTGCTACCATGTGATTGTCTCTGTGTTCTGGTGTGCCATACTGCTGCCCTCCATGGTCATGGTTTGGGAATGTCATGTGGCTGAACATACCTGTGCTTCTTTCTTCTTGGTGTAACAGGAAAATGTGTAGCACTGCTCAAAATAACTGTAGCCTAAAAAGTCTCTACCTTTCTGAGGTCAGTTTTCTTTATCCATGTGTGCAGTATGAGTAAACCATTTTGAACTCTAACTTAGTTTCTGAACTAAGGAGGACGTATGAATAGGGAGTTTCAGAAGACTGACATCATCTCATTCTCAGTTTTGTTTTGCTGTCTGTCTACAACTAAATGGGTCTTTTCTGGCTGACAAGAAGATGGGTAAATGGCAGCACCAAGATCTTGACAATGTGTTTAACCAAGTGGGATAATTCTCTCCAGTGGGTTCCAGTTTACCAAGGAAATTGGAAAGAATCATGTTAGCAAGGAGAGGATGGGGTGTTTTGGCTTATTCTCAACTGTAGTACTAGCAGCCTTTTTGCAGTTACCAGGGTGATGACAAGAAACATGCCCTTGATGCACCTCTTTGGAGCACGAGCCCTGCTTTGTTCTGTGGCTAAGACATCACTGTCAGACAAGGTCACACCAGTGGTCACTGATGGGTGTACACAGACAGGAACAGATTGGACTTCTGCGAGTCATGTCCTTTTAGTGCTAGATTCTGCCAATGAAACACTGTCAGCAGTTTTGGTGGTTAAAACGGATGAGGGAAGGAGAAGAAAGCAACATTCACTGTTTCCCACATAATCCTTCTGCTAAATATTTTTTTTTTCTGGTGGTACTTCCATTTAATGACAAACATTTTTGTTCAGTTGTTCATACGTTTCTACCTGATAGGTGATGAGTATTTAGGATACAAGCTTTATTATACTTAACACCTCTGCAGAGCTCTCTGCCTCCCAAGTAGTTGCCTGTCTTAAGATGACGAAGTCTTTTTGTGTTTTTGTGCTCATCTCACCATAAACGTTCCAAAATTGCTTCCTTCCAAATTTCTGTTGAAATTATAGTCTCAATTGGAGTGAAGTAAGAACGTGCATGGCTGCATCCAGCCAGTGTCAGTATTACTGCTGAATTGCAACACTTCAACATAGGGGTCTGTAATGTAAAGAAAATGTGGCTGAACTGAAATTGTTCCACTTCAAATTATAACCCCCACCAGCATTTCCCATCAAAAGAAGACATTTCAGATTAATTCTGGAGTGAAACATTGATCAGTCTTTTCCCCCTAGCCCTTTCCACCCTCTGCCTAACATATTAGCAAATTTTCATCATACAGGGTACAGTGATGTAATTAGAAATTAGGATCAAAATTAACGAAGTCAGAAGGCTGAAATAAAAACACAAGCATGGTTTGAGTGACAGCATGAACTGAGTGAATAGAAGCAAGGAGGAATGGCATCTGCAGACCTGTGGCACGTCTGATCCTACTCTGATTTTGCCTTTAGCCCTTCACTCTTTATTTCCTTGAATGCTGCTGTGACACAAATATCAACTTACAAGAGATCATATTTACTGTGAATACTTCATGATGGTGATTCTTGATTAGCTCAAGTCTTGGATTTTAAGTATTTTAAGGCGTATTTGCAAATATAATGGAAATACTTGGATAGTATCATGCTCCACTGAAAGACTTACTCAGTATTACTGACACAGTTTTGCTCTGACTCCATTTTCTTAATAACTGACTATAAATATGTATTCAGAATAAGCACTGTTTTTCCAGTGAAGAAGTTTTTATAATCCTTGAAAGTTAAAGAGAATATATGGCAATGATTTGTGTTCCTCTATTCAGCTAAAAAATACAGTTGGGAAGTCTAACTACATCACCAAAGGTGTTTCTTTTTTTTTACAAACCCGTAGAACTGTACAAAAATTCATATGCAATATCCAGTTACTATCTGTGCAGGAGTGTTCCTTTTAAATGACAAAAAAAAGAGAAAGCAGCCTAACAGTAATATAAGAAAGGTGAAGGTCACAGTAGGAAAAGATACAGCTTGAGAGATTATATATATTTTTACTTCTCTTATCTCTCAGTAGTATATTTGAATCACAAATTGAGATTATCAGGTGGTTGTATCAGATAATGTTTATGACTGTTACTACTACTGGAATACTGAGAACTGATCTTTAATCAGTCATGTAACAAGGAGTTCTAAATTAAACTGCTGTTGTCTTTTGTAGGCAAATAACTTTATGTTTTAAATGAAGATATTCTTTGAGGGAATACTTTCCAGATTAGTAGGTGTCTACATGGAAATCTCTGATGATTTCATTGTCCTCATTCAGGAAATACTGAGTGCTTTTACAGAAAGTATTTTGACCTGCTGTGATACGTGCAATAAACTGGATAATGCACATCATGGAAAGCTTTATTGTTCATAAGTGGGAGATTACTTGTACTGGTGTGTTGGTATGTGTTCTCCATTTCTCAGTGAAATGAATCACATGATATAATGTCCAGACAGCAAAGAAATCATGATGTTGTCCTAGGTGCTGAGGTCAGTGATGGAGACCATAGGAAAGGCTGAATAAAAAAGGCTGAAATTTACATAAAATATACATGCAATAGCCAATTAAAATTAGATTACATGTAGTCCTGTTTTGTTAGGTATGAGAGTCTTGTAGGATTGTATTACTTATATTAAATGTAACTGTTAAGGTGATGACTTTGAACCTAACTGCTTTTTCCCCCCATATGTTTTCAGGAGATACAGTTAGAACATGCAAAACAAGCCTTTGTACAGAGAGACAATGCTCAGTCTGGAAAAGTCACAGCTATGGACTTCAGGGACATTATGGTCACTATCCGGCCACACATGCTGACACCATTTGTAGAAGAATGTCTAGTAGCTGTGAGTAGTTCTGGTATCCCAGCTGGCAGACCTGGGATACAGATATGGGGTTCCTTTTCTTATGTACCTTGACCACTACAGGATGTGTAATCCAGCTTGAAGATGCATGTTTTGTCCTGCAGTTATTACCTACACTTATGAAAATTGCCCATGATTGCTGAATATATATCGTCAGTGTTCTATGTTTCCAGAGGCTAAAGACAAAGCATGTAGATGGACTTTAGTAATGGCCTACAAATGTAGAGTTTTCCTTTTTCCAGCCATTCCATCATAGTAGACTGTGTCAAATATTTTTGAACACCATTACGTCCCACTTAGGACATCATCCTCAAAGAACTTGCTTTGTAATGTAAATTCTAAGCTTCTCAGTGTAATTTTGAAGTACCTGGGACAATGTATGAACTGGAACATCAACCAAGAACATTCACTCTATCTTGACTGATAGGTGTAACACTTGACTGTATATTTTGTCTCAGTTTGGAGTGCATAAACTGAATTAAATACTGCAATTCTGCAATTTCACTGAAGAAAGAAAAGAGGTACATTTGGTTTTGACCACAGTTTATAATTTTAGGAACTTGCAGCAACATATTCCAAGTAATCCAAACCTCGGCCATATTCTTGTTTTGAATATCTGCTTAAAGGTCTGTTCTGCTTTGACTTGCAAGGGAGAGTTTCTGAGGGATGTGTGAGGTGATAAGGAGTGCAAACTCTGTCCAGAATATTTGAAGATGCATGCAGCAAGAAGCATAGCCAGAAGATTTAGGGACTGACAGTGAGACCTGTGACTTTCTTCCATGGTTCCCTCACAACCTTGTTACCAGCCTTCCTGGGTCATATGCTCTGTCATAAAACATCAGATAAGATTTTTGAGTATCCCTCAAGGCAGTTAACTTTTGGCAAGCTTATGCATATTTTTTTTCAGACATTTGCTTGCTCATTGATCTTATAATTTAAATAGTGAATTGATTCAATAATTTTTTATTATCTTTTATTATTTATTATCTGGTGTAAAGACCCAACACCACTTTAAAACAAAGGTTTAGGCTCAATTCTCATTTGGAAATGAGTAACTGTTTGAACCTTATTGTTCCCATTATATTTGACTGCCTGATATAAGCCTGAGAGCTTACTGCTGGTTTTCCATGACTCAAAATGCCTGTGAATTTAAGGGTTTCAGTTGACCTTTTTCAGAATATGTTTTGGTTTTGTTGAAATTTTCTGTATAGTAATATGCTTTACATGTAGAAGGAGATTTCCTCATTACTAGAAATAAGCCAACTTATGAAACATTTCCAACTGAAGCAGTACTGAAACTTGAACTTTTTAAATTACTACTGGTTATGTTGTTATAATCCTGCATGTGTATTTGTTTAGGTTTGTAGGGTGGGGAGAGTTTTATATTCTGGTCGTGATTAGTTTCAGTAACATAAGAATCTTTCATAGTTTAAAGTTCTTTATTTTGCAGGTTTTTTTTTTTTTAAAGCAAGCCTGTGCTGCTGTCACTCTTGTAAAAGAACATTGTTTGAAAACTTTTATTTCAAGGTTTTTTTAGTCTTGTAACAATCTCTTTTCTCTTTTCCTCTTTTACTGTCTGTACTCTAGGCTGCTGGAGGTACCACTTCCCATCAGGTCAGCTTTTCCTATTTTAATGGATTTAATTCTCTCCTTAACAACATGGAGCTCATTAGAAAGATCTACAGTACTCTGGCTGGAAATAGAAAAGATGTGGAAGTCACTAAGGGTTGGTAGAAATATTTGCAGTCTGGAAGTTTCCTTGGGTATTTGGATGGAGGGAAGGACCTCATCTGTATGCTTTTAAATCAATGGTGGTGGAGGGGGAGGCCTTCCTCGTTACCATTCCTTAGTTTGCCACTCAGTTTTGTACAGTCCTGTTGGAGTCCACCCTCCAGCTTTTTCATTTTGTTTCAATCAGAAAAAGGTCCTAGTAAACTGGTGGTGGGGGCAGGGTGAGGAAACTATGTAAAGATATTTAAAAGTTTAAAAAACTTCCTAGGACTCCTGCCAAATTGGCAGCCTATTAAAGTGACCTTCAAGGGTAGTTGAAGAATTCCATAAACTTGTATTGGCGGCACAGTAAGCTGATCTACAAGCTTGGAACAAGATGTTATCTGCTATATCTAACCACTTTTATAGAGAATTCCCTGTGCAACACCAGAGTTTCATTAATGTGGCCTCCTGGGACTATGCATGAAAAGTTCCACATCTCTTGACTCCTGTTTTGGGGGGTTTTTCTTTGTTTGCTTTTTATTTTATATTTTTCCCTCTGACCTGCAGTTGATTGATACCGTATGTCAAATATCCTAAATCCTGCTGGTAGCACTAAGCTTTAAGACCAGAGAGTTGTACTTACTTGCATGAAGGACAGACCATTTAAAGCACACGTTTATGTAGTGACAGGAACATTTCTATGTTGGGCAATTTAGTCCCCTTTCTCTCTCCCCTCCACCTCCCCAGCATCTTCTACTTTATACTAAAATATAGTGCAACTTTGGGATGCTCTGGATTATTTCTTCTGGTTTGATTTCATTTAATTTTCTGTATTTTTATTCTGTTGCAGAGGAGTTTGTTCTGGCAGCCCAGAAGTTTGGTCAGGTTACACCCATGGAAGTTGACATCTTGTTTCAGTTAGCAGATCTTTATGAGCCAAGGGGGTAAGTGGAGAATTATCTATCCTCCCCTCTTTCCTCTTCTTTACTTCTTGGAAGGAGTGGGAGGTGATGTTGGGGAACAGGAGAGTGTAGTGTAGTGACCACGTGCAGGTAACTTTTAGTGATCTGAAAACCAACCTCTAAGCAAACAGTAATGTGAATTACTTTCCTCAGGCGCATGACGTTAGCTGATATTGAAAGAATCGCTCCTCTGGAGGAAGGGACATTGCCCTACAACCTGGCTGAGGCTCAGAGGCAGGTAAGAACAGAAGCCAACACAATGCTATTATTTGTTTCCAGTGCCAGGTAAATAGACAGCCAACCTCTTCCTGTTTTTGTCATCTAAGTTGCTTTTCTCTTGTGCTCTGTAATGACTGTGAGGAGTATCATCTTGTTAGAATTTGTTTTTAAATCTGTGTCATGTTCTTGCCATGTCTTCTTTGTGCCCCTTCCTCTTGGGCTTGATTTTGTCAGGTCAAATGTAATTTACTTTGGAAAGGTAAAATGGATAAGAGTGTCATCCGTTCAGTAAATATTAGATACATGCCTAATTAAGGTGTTTATATTTTGTGATACCATTGGTCTGTGTTCTTTTTAATGAGGAAAAGAGACTTCTACTTCAAATATGGTTGGTAAAATTCAGCATCTAGCCTATGAAATTGCAGCCCTTGTTCTGAACACATACGCGTGTTCCTGGCTTCACTGTGTTCTCCGCTTCACTTTATGCTCTGCTGAATATCAAAGTAGGAGAGCTTATGTATAGACTAACATCACAGTTTCAGTAGAAGTAATAATATTCTCTGCATGTCCAAAACCCAAAGGATATTTACTTTCAGTGGTATAACCACAAACAGACTGGTTTTTTTTTGGTTTTGAGGCAAAAGGAAATAGGAGTATTCTTTAAATGTCAAACCTGTTGATCTTTTAGTTTTCTTATTATCTTACTATATTTTATATTTTCATTTGACACAAGTTTCTATACAGGTAGATTGAAAACTAACCCTCTGTTTCTCTCTCTCTCTATTTTAAGGCAGTCTTAACTTTGTGTCTTGTGAGACTAAGGGTTTTTTGTTGGTTTTCTTTTTTCCTGCTCTGGGTCTGTGCAGAGACGCCAGTTTGACCACAATGAGTTGATCCAGGCTACATTTTTAGGACTACCAGGCCATAAGCCAGGCCTCTGTGAGTGTGTGTGTGTACACATGCATCTCTTTTCCTTCTCTTTTTTCTTCTCCTGCCTCCCCTACATGTGAACACCCCCACCGCCACTCCAAGACAGTATCTAGGGTGGTGGTTTTCTGTTTGTTTGAACAGTGAGTAAATGGTGATGATGCTGGGATAAATTCAAATGAGTTGGCTCCCAAAAAACTCACCATCTATTCCTAGAAGACTCCTAAAGGAGTTAAAAGCATTTACATTGGGCTGAATATCAAGTAATGTGAGTTACAATAGGTGGCAGTAAAAGGTAGACAAAAATGAGTGATGAAAGTAGCAGCTTCCTCACTTGTTGCTTTGGGGCCACTGTCTCTGCTACCATGAGCAGAGTGTTGTTCTGAGGTGAGGACAATGAACTTACTTAAATCTTACCATTTCTTCTGTGTATGTGTCCCACTTTTCTATTTTTTTCCCCCCAATTCCTCTTTAATGTCAGCTGCTTGATACTGAGACTGAAAAGATTTTCACCTACATTGATACCTTCAATTTCTTTGTGGTTAACTCCCATATTGGAATTAACTCCTGTATTGGAATTAACTAAAATTTAAACACAGGAAAATGTATGCATATTTTTATTTTGTTGCTTTACTTGTATCCTAAAAAGAACATGTTGCAAAAAGTGCTAGTAAGTGTGAAAGACTTAATGCCCCTGCAGAATTTTTGTTTTCTTTATTATTTTCTTTCATTAGATAGCAATTTTTAATCCAGAACACTTCTGAAATTTAATTTTCATTGTGTTGAATCTTGCACTCATAGACTGTGAGCAAAATGAAATTATGGGGGTGCTTTATGAAACCTTATTTTTCTTCAGCTAAACTGTGTGAATGCTTGCATACTTGTTTTGGTAGCCTGTCAAGTAATAGGTATACCTGGTTTTCGCAACAGTAGAAATAAATTCCAAGTTGGAGTTGCTTTTAGCTGTAGATAATTAATAACTTAAGAGGCAATATGTAAGCCCTCATTTAGACCACATTTAGACCACTGATTTTAGAGTTGTATAATTTTGTTGTAGTATCTATTTTCTTTGATATTCCAATCTGAAGAGGCTGCCTTATATGACACTTAGAAATCAATGGAAAAGAAGTAACAACTGTGAACAAAATTTCTAGTGTATTGTGGAATTTTTTCCAGGTATCCATATACTTATATCTGTCTGATCATGAAATATTCTCTTTTGTTTTAAATCCTGCCTTGACAGAAAGCTTCAGGCGATGTGTCTCGACCTGTTCTCATCCAGATTGCAGAATCAGCATATAGGTTTGCCCTGGGTTCAGTTGCTGGAGGTTAGTCATGGCTGAGCAAAAGAATATTCATCTTCACTGTTTGGGTTTTTTCTTCTTTTCTTTTGCCCTTCTTCTCCCCTTGCCTCTCATTTAAGTGTGGGAGGCTTCTTTCACTTTCCCTTGGAGCTGTGTCTAAGGGATGGGATGACGGTAAGATTGGAGGGGAAAGGATCATTTGGTCTACAAGAATTTGGGAATTTATGAGCTGTTGGAGTCTCCAGGTGGGGTTGCTATCTGATTTGTTCCCAAGCAAATTTCAGGAAAATGAAGTTAATAATGAAGTAGGACTGTAAAGTGCATTTGATTAAAACTGTGGGAGGTAGTTTATTTTATCAAGAATATATCATGAAGAAAAATGATATAACTGATATGTTAGATGTAAATGTGAAAGATGACAGTTGCAGTCAAACAGTGCAAATGCAAAATCATGTTTTCATATATCTTGAATTTTATTTGCAGCTGTTGGAGCCACTGCAGTCTACCCAATTGATTTAGTGAAGACTCGCATGCAAAACCAGCGTTCTACAGGTTCTTTTGTGGGAGAACTTATGTATAAAAACAGCTTTGATTGTTTCAAGAAAGTGCTACGTTATGAAGGTTTCTTTGGGCTTTATCGAGGTAAGTTTAAAAGGTGTTATATACTAATGATAAGATATTATTAAGAGTTTTGTATGACTGGATTTTAAAGTCTTTTTAGTTCAGACTTCAGGTTTGCTTCTTCTCTGTTACAGGGTAAGGATTTGCAAACTTCTCAATAATTAAAACTTCACTGTAGTGAGGATATTTCTGTAGCACTTCTCTGTCCTTTACTTTCTCATCTGCCTTAGGGGAACATTAGCAACTTCCTACAGCAAAAATATGTTGTTAGTAAAGTTCTCACTTCCTTAGCACTGCTTAGTGCAAAGAGTATTTTGTCCTGTTTGGTAAGAAGTTAGATCATCTGTGTTTTTTTGTTCTTTGGAGTACTTTTTATTGTGTTTCTTTAGAGACAAAAAGGTCTCTCTGAACCAGTTGTATTTGCTTCAGTAATCATTGGAAATAGTAAAAGTTTTATGTATACCTTTTCTTAGTCTATCACTGGAGTCAGCCAGAGTGATTCACTGGCTTTCATCCCACTTTGGTTTATATATGTAACCAATACATCCAAGTTACAAAGTTACCCATTCCAACCTCCCTTTGCATGCAATGGAGAAAGCTCCAAGATCTGTTGGCCCTGTTCAGCATGTAAATTGTCCTCACTCTGGATATCTTAAATAAGTTCCTGAAGTTAAATGGTGGGTTTTTTGGTGTTTTTGTTTTGGTTTTGGTTTCTTTTTGATTGTTGTTGTATCTTTGCCCCAGTTGTGGCATCAGTGGTGTCAGTTCAGGTAACTCAGGAGGAATCATAAAGAATCAGGAACCTCAGCATGAGATTCCAGTTCTTCTCTGTCACAGAGTTAATTATATTTCTGATGTCACAGTTATTGGGATCTTTTATCCCCTTCTGCCATATTCATAGGAGAGAATTGGAAACTTGCATTACCAACATAATTTTTAGCTAGCTTGCTTAGAAACTTCTTTACACTTGTAAAAATAAGACTGTTTAAATGAAAGAAATTAATTGTTAAAAGCAGTTGAGTAAGGAATGAAGAACAGAGGATTTTGGTAACATATAGTTATGAACTGGCAAAGCTATGTGCATCTTTAAAAAAAAGTAACAGTTCATGAAACAATGTGGGAAACAATGTTAAAACTAGGTGGTGAGATAGGTGTGCACACTACAGCAAATGGCCTGGGTTCCTGGGGTTGGCTAACTAGCTCCTCTGCAAAATACAGGCTCTGTAATTATTTCAGCATAATTGGAGGTGGGAAGACTCTCATTACTGACTGAGTTTGAGGCCATTTTTGGAGAAGACATAATAATTGAATAAAGAGTACCAACATAGTCTCTATTTTGTAAGGATTTATAGCAATCAGAGTATTTCCAAAGTCTCAGTTATTACCTAAAGAATCAAATGTATTCCTTGCAAATATTTGTCTGCTTCTTCCAGCATCCTGAAAGAATAAATATGCAGAATTCTACTATGGCCTCCTTCTGTTTTATTGAAATTCTGAAGGACAGTGATTTAGTTTTTTTTTTTTTTTTACCTGGGGGAAAAAAAGCCAGATAAAAACTCAGAAATGTCATAAATGCATGTACTTAACTCTGTTTGCTTGTCCTGAATTTTGAATGATTTTTTTCATTGCCAGGTTTAGGGAGCCTTAGGAAACTTCATCAATATAACTTGCCCTTCCATTCCCCATTGTCTTTACTACTTTTCAGTTTTCCAAGGAACACCGAATAGTGAAACCTCAGACAGTTTGGTGGAGCTGAACTTCTAAGACCAGGCCAATAATCTAATTTCTGGATTATATAGTAGAACACCATCATTTTAGAGGCAAATTGAGACCAGTGCTTCTACAAATTCCCTCCTTAAAGAGCACCCTAACTTAGCTCTTTTTAAAGAGGCAAGTAGAGAAAACTGCTTAAAAATCTGGAGCTCCCTCTGTGCAGTTCTGTAAATTTGGACTATTGCTTACTTTCTAAGAGATTGTGAAGAAAGTTAAGGAGCTGAGTGCAGAAAGAAGTTTCCGGTTAAACTTGAGAGGACAAGAAGATTTGAAAGGAGCATTTTATAGATTAGTGTAATTACCCCATGTAATGCAGTAAATATATAGCAAGAGTCATTCTAATCTTGAATCCTACACTAGGTAGGACACACTACAGAGTGTGTGTACTTTTTGCTACTCATTGGTCGCTGCAATTCTTTGTTCGACTGATTTGTTCAGGGTTAGGTCATGTGGGTGGTTTTGTCCCCACTGAATAAGGGAGTAATCATTGGGAGACTTCTCCTTATCTGAATAGATGCAGAAGCTTTTTAAAAATTGTGCTAGAAACATTTAGAGAAGTGGTCTCTTTGTCATGATGCACTTCAAGAAAGAAATAAGAAATTCCCTACTCTGAACTCAGCCATTTCAGATGATATTTTTAATAAAAGGCTCATATTTCCATCCAACAAAGTAAATTGATTTTTCTTTTTTGTATCACTGTTTTTTCCCAAACTTGGAAACCATGTTTTAAACCACCATCTCAGATAAGGATAAATTACACCATCTTGTGGATATATAGAGAGCACTAAATTTGGTTTGATGTTGGTTTAGTTCTAACTACAATCAATGTTTCCACTGAGAAAACACTTGGATTAAAAAAACAAAAACAAAACCAAGTATGGTATAAACCTCTGTAGAGTCTTTATAATATGCATTGTATGAATGCAGTGTTGTTAACATTTTTTTGAAGACTATATCTGAGGTAAATTTTTTATGTCTTTCAGCATGGCTGAAGAGAATGCTTGTCTCATATACCTGTAGTTTGCTGTTGTGTCTATGTTTATACCTGAAATGCATATTTAGAAACTCACAGGTACTTTTATACATGCAAATTTAAGAAAATTTTGAAAGCTGTAATTTGTCAAGGCATCTTCCAACTGATGAGGCCACCTATATGTCATAATAGAATTTTAATCAGAAGTCCACCTGATCACTCACAGAGTGCTTCATGGACAAGCAGTGCATCCAGTAGAGATTATTTCACCCATACTTGATAGAAGTTTCATGGGAAATTTAAATACCAGAGATAAAATGTAGTTTAGGAAAATGTTTGGTAGCCATGCTGATAATGCCACTTTGCCTAGAGGACAGAAAAGACAGGGAATGCTACTGAAGACACTGTCATCTGTGATCATTAACTGTTCAGGAGCTTGTTTATTAGTTTTATTTCTGTTGATGGTGCTTCTAGCCCTGCAGTGACTCCAAATGCCACCTAATTTAGATTTTAATAATTTGTTCATCATCCAGCTTCATTATTACTGATGGACTCCCATGCTAATGATGCAAAAAGACTGTGGCAGAAGCTTTCCTTCCAAATTATACAATGGAATACCATTTTTATAGACTGCAACTACAAGCCTATTGTATCCCAAATTCTGTCAAAGCCCAAAATTTTCAGGAAATACCCCATTTCCAGTCTGAGGGAGCTATATTTGAATGGCAACTGGTGATTAATTGTCTATTTATTGTGTGGATCCTGTAATGGAAAAATGTGGCAGTATTCCACTACTGCCTTCCTTTAGGATGCCTTAATGGTTTCAAATATTTTTTCTAGACTGAGCATCAAAACCTTCAATCACTGTTTTTTCCTAATATGAAGGGAAAACCACATCTGTTACACAGTGTGAAGCTGAAGCTTCCCTGTTAGACATCTAAAGAACTACTTTGGCCAAGTAAGAGTTTTGTTTCTCAGTGTCATCAGTACATCTGGGCTGGACGAGCTGTTGCATATATTCACAATGTATTTAGATTGCTTTCAGAAAATTACTTGTAGGGTGTCCTAAACCCTACAGCAGCTTTAAATGCTCTCTCTTGCACACACCTTCTCCTTCCCTGAGAGCCCCACTATGACAGTGTGTCAAATACGAAGTGGTACATTGTAATTGCTGCTAAAAAGCCTTGGATATAAAAAAAGGCATTGAATAATGTGTTTACTATGTACTATGCTAGCAGGCTGCCTATGTGCAAGATATTATGCTCTGATGTTATAAAAGACATGCATTTTTAAGACACTGTCATACATTTCTAAGCCTGTTCTCCATCTGTATATGTCATACTGCTGATCTGCTAATGCATAGTAACACTGAGAAATTCCCACTGTGTCAAGATAACCCAAATAGAAACATGACATTTTCATATGGGGCCTTTGATGTGCTTTCTTTCTTTCAAAACTTAGCATCTTTATAATGTTTAGAAATTTTTCGACAGTGTTTCAGGGCTCCCATCAAAACAATAAAGAAAATAAAATTTAATTTTGATGGTCATAGCATAGAATGTACAGGTACCACTTAAGAGATAGGTATGAGATCAAATGAAGGGTGCTTCTGCCTTCCTAAGATGCTGGGAACAGCAGGCCAAGCTGGTACCTGGTAAGGCTATAAAACCTAGTCTTAAAATTCATGCTACATTTTACAGAATACTGTCAGCTATCTTGCAGTAGATATATTCAGCATTATCTGTAATTAAACTTACAAAGCACTTTCATGCTATAAAATCATGTGAAATACAGGCAGGAAAAGAGAAAAATGTTCTAGGTTTTGGTTGTTCAGTTGGGATTTTCTGGTGTTGGAGTTTTTTTAATAGCTACCTATTCTATTTAATCCTTCTCTACCCTGAAGTTTTATGGAAAGCTTTGAGTTGTAACAGTCCCATTCAGATTTGAGTACAAAAGGAATGAACCAGATGGGAAAAAAATTGTGCCAAGATAAACCTCTTTTTCTTATGACTTTACAAGTGCTTTTACAAATGCAAAATTTTGGGAGCTGAAAAATGATTAAAAGGGCCATCTTCAGATAAGTTCAGTGAAAATGGATTTGATTTGTCCTACTAATGTTGTTTCCAAGATTGGAGGTTTATGCAGATCATCAACTGGACTACTTTTATAATTTTCCTATCTTGATATTTTAGAATGTCTTTTTCTGTGATTTATTTGATAAAATGACTCAACAGTCATGGTATATGTAATTGGGTGTAATAATACACAATACACATATATGTGGTTTTAAAATTAATGGCCTTTGCATTTGGAATTATGTCTATTATATCAGACCTTCTTAATTTTACTGGATTCAGTTTAAGATTAGATAATGTGCTTTTAAAGTATATGGAACATTTTTTAATCTCTGAAGATATAAAGTCATTTGCCGTAATGTCTATATAAAGCCACACATGTCCTATAGCAAGTTGTAAATATTATATCAGTTACAAAGATAATTTTGTAATGAAAAAGATCCTGTTCATTTTATATTATTGTGTTTCCCTAATAGTGCTGCAGATAATGTAAAATTTAATTACATAATTCTGAATGGCTGAATGGTTTTTCATTGAGGTCTGGTTTCAAGTCACTGGTACACATAAAACTTTTTAAGAAACTCAGATTCTGAAATTTAACTTACTCTACAGAATCTCTTTTGGTTTTGAGCAACTGAATATGAACTTAGTGCTACTGTATTTTTAAACTTGAATATTCAGTCATATGATCATAATGCAACATAGTTATCTTGGATAAATGTTACATGTATATGTACATCAGCTGTATAAAGACATCAGCATATAAATATGGTTGGGTCTCCTGCTGCCACAAACCAAATGGTGCTTTTCTTCAATGTCAGTTCCTTATTAAGAGCATCAATAGGAACCAGTAAAGCTGGTGGATGGTAGCAGGATTGAAGAATATACTAAACCAGAGCATGTGCATTTCTCTCTGTGTTATTTTGATATTTAGTTCTTTAAGAAAATGCTTTTCAGCAGGCTTTTAAGACTTAATTGTTTTTTGGTTTTTTTTGTGGGGTGATTTTTTTTTCAACAAAATAAAACCATGGAGAGGTGAAAATGTCAGGCTTTGTGGAAAGTACCCAAACATGCTGCCTGAGCTGCTAAAACAAAGTGCTCTGCACCAGGAGCTCTAGCTAGGGTGATTTTCTCACATTTTTGAATGGTGTCCTAATTTCATTATGCTGATGAATGCTTGCAACACCATTCTAGCTTCAGGCTTTTTTGGTAAGCTTTGCCTATTTTTAGGCTGTGTCATTCAAATGTTTACAAAATATCGACCATTCACTTCAAACAAGCGAAGCTGACAATCAGAAATTCACACTTCCAGTTCTGTAGCATATCACTTCTAACAAAATAAAATAGAAAATTCCATAGCTGCATAAAAAGGAACATAATTTTGTCTGTTTTAAGACCTGATGATTTAGTTCGGCAAAGAGCTCAAAAATGAAGTCATAGATGTTTGAATGTTTTGCATTATTTTGATTCCTATCCCCTTCAGTCCTACCATCTGATGCCATTGTTTTTGCTAGAAAAAGGTACTGGGGTTTTGACTATTGATGTGGATGCATTGTGTATCTCACAAAGTTAATTAGAAAGTCTCGATTTTTGTGTGAAGATGCAGAAAATAAAAGTCAGTTTAGTACAGTACTGAAACATATTTGGCAAATCTGTATTAGTGTTTAAACATAAAATAAGCAAGTATGAATTAAAAAGAAACAAATATGTATAGACAGTGGTAACACTTGTAGTGGTAGCACAAAATTTGTTCTCAAAATTGAATGTTTAAGTACTCTCATTATATGTAATAACACAAAATTGCTTTAAAATCGCCTGTTTCTAGGTGCTGGTCCCTACATACATTTGTTGATTTGTTTGTTTAATACCAAGTTACTCAATGCCTTGAATTCTCTATCTTTGTGTTATAGGTCTGTTACCACAGCTGTTAGGAGTAGCACCAGAGAAGGCCATAAAACTTACTGTAAGTTTGTAAATTGATTTTTTTCACATTTTCACTTTTTTTTCACATCCACATTGTAAAATGCATCAAATTACAATTCGCAGCTATTAAGATCTGGCTTGTGAACAGTTACAAGTGGCATACAAGTCTCATCCAGAGGTGTACGTGTACATTTTAAGAATTTTACTGAAAACTTATTTTTGGACTCTCTCCAAATTTATAACAAGCTCACTCCACTTGTTCAGCTCATCTGCTTGTTTATAAGTAGCATAGGCCTTTGGTTTTACTTCTTATCAATTCAGAATAGCTATTGGAGGGTTTTTGCTTTTGTATCTCCATATGGTTCCTGTTGCATGATTCTAATGCAGCAGGAGATGGATAACATGAGCATGTGAATTGTAGATAAGAAAGGAACATGTTTGTGTGAATTTTTCTAGATGTTTTACTTCTGTAATTTTGTTATTTCTTTAGTGTTTTTAAGGCACTTAAGAATTTCTTATTATAATCCAATCATGATACATTGTTTATTTATTGTTTATTCACTGATAAGGTAGTATTCATCAATGCTAGTATATGTATTAAAAAAAAGGGCACATAATGCTACTAATTGAATTGCTACTGTGTTAAAGCTTAGTATTGAATATTTAAATTTTATTTAATGTTTTTTAATATAGTGAGCACTTCTAAAATATGAATGTATTTTATAATTTTCTGATCTTAAAAATTACCTTATTAGTGATGATTTACTTTTGGAGTACTAAATATTTGAATTATGCTGCAAATTCTTGCTAGAAGGAAGAACATAGCTTTAGAATAGTTAATGTAAAATCTTAAGATTGGTTTCTTTGATATCTTGTAGTTTGGTAGCTTAGTGGATGTTTTTGCATTTTCATTTGCACAGAATTTGGAGCTGATGAGTGTTTTCTCTGACCTTTTAATTTATCAGCTTTCATAAATGTTTGTCTTTTAAGGTTAATGATTTTGTGAGAGATAAGTTTAGGACTAAAGATGGATCTGTCCCGCTGGCTGCAGAAATTCTTGCTGGTGGCTGTGTAAGTATCTTTAATTTCCTTCATATGACATTCATGAAAGTGCATATAAGATTAATTGTGTGGACTAAGGCTTCTGTTTAACCACAGATCCAGCTGAAGAGCAGACTCTCCTAGAGCATCTCAGTTCTTTCCTAGATAGGCCAGCCATTCTTGATGAAAGGGTAAACGTTTCTGTGCATCGTGCCTTTTAACTGCGCTCTGTAATTCTCACAGCTTAGAGTTTGTTTCCTTAATAAAGAATGTGTCTTTATTCATGTTGGCTGTAACTTAAGGCCTAAAGAGGATTCATGCTAACCTTTCCAGAAGTTAATAATTAGTTACTACTTTGTGGCACCCACTCTACCACGTCACTTCTTTCCTGATGTGCTATTGCACCCACTAATTTTCACTTTTTGCAGTGATACTGGCTTTTTGAAATGGCAAAGACTGCTCATGCTTCTTTGAGTTCATAGGAGACGTAGGCTGTGTAATGTTAACTCAGTGCATAATGCATTCCTGAATGTAGGCTGTATTTATAACCCACTAAGGTTTTAAGAGTGTTTTCCTTTCACAGAGTAGTATCTTAATGAAGAACTGGCATATTACTGGGTAAATGATAATTCTTCACTACTTGGTCTAGCTCTGTCTGTTCATATTACAGTTTACTGTATCTGGTGTATTGATTTGTTCAAGCAAATGTAAATACTTTAGGTAAATTGAATAGTTGTTCAAAGACCAGTGCGTTTTACAGATAAAGAGCACTGTTTATTTAAAACAGCTTTGATCGCTGGGGCAGAGCAATGTTGGTGTATTTTTAATCTATCTTTGTTTCTGCTGTCATAAGACAGATGAGGTCACATTTTCAAGCAACTTCTACCTGTGTCGAAAACTACAGTGAGCAGCAACTTAAAAAAAAATGCTTGTGTCTTAACCTCAGTTGGTGCAGAGATTTGTGCTGTGTGTGCTTGCAGAAAGTGAACTACGATTATCTGAGCCTCAGGGTGCAGTGGCTCGGTTGCATTGCAGGCTGAGAAGCCCTGGCTTTCTGTAATTCTCAGGAGATGGGGCAGGATTTGGCTGCTGTCTCACTGCTCCTTCTGTTTGATCACTGACCTGTTGTAGACTGCCAGGTAGGATCCCCTTGTTCTGTAACTTTAGGAGCATTCAGGGAAGAAAAAAAGAAGGGGAGGGAGAGAAGAATGTGGGTCTCTAAAGCCCTAAATAAAAAGCATGCTGTAAATGAAGGAAAAATGCAATAAAGCGCTTGCAGAGTAAAAAGTATTTGCCCCTTACACTAATAAAAAGTCTCATGAACATAGCAGCCATAGAGAATTAAGCAAAATTTTCATTTAAAATGTCATTTGATCTAGAGTTTTTATTTTACAGACTGCTGTGAAATTTTTAATGCAGTACAAAAGCACTCTTTACAGAGACCTGTCATTCATGAGAATGCTGTAGCAAGCTTATTGCTAGCAGTTCATTGTAAACTAAGGATCTGCTCTAAGAGATAGGTGGTTTGAGATTTATTTTAAATGTGCTGTAAATGTTGGCTTGTCCTAAATTTATATTAACAGTGAGATGCTGCATGAAGTTGTAGCAGTAGACGTGCAGTGGCAGAATGCCCTGATTTTCTTTTAACTATCGTGCTCCACTTAAGGGCATAGTTTGGTGCCAAGTAGATAGGTTGCAACTTGTCTCTTCTGCAGGTGGTCTTTGGGTTCTTTTGTAATTTTAAACCCAATTCAGACTAGCAACAGAGACTCTCATTATCAGTGGTGCCTAGGATTTTTTTGGGGTGGATTTTTCTCTCATGGTGTAAATATAAGTGTTAAATATGAGATGCCAAAGACATGCTTTTTCCTCTAGCTTTCAGCATTGTATTGGCCTAACTTTTTGTCCCCGTTCAAGCCATTGTGAAACCTGTGATTTCACTGTGGAAGCAGCATGGACAAAGTTGAATGCTCGAAAATTATCAGTCTTGGATTTTTACCTCATTTCACAATGTAGTAATCGCTTATGTGGGAGGCAAGAAGACAGGAGGGCATGATATGTTAGTCTAAAAAGGGGAAGTCGACTAAGATGAATTTTCTAAGACAGTTGCCCTATCACCTTGCTGCTTTCCATATATAATTCTCAGCTGGGATTGTTTTACAAACACAGATTTAAGTTTTTCTTCTTCGGTGCTTCTGTTTCCTTCAAGTGTATTCATTGCTTATGCTAGAGCTGAGTGCTGGGGTGCATGCTAGTTTGTAATGTTTTAAATAGCAGCCCTGAGAGTATGGCATAGTAATAATACCTAAGAAAGGGAGGACAAGCAGATACTTGGATAGTTTGGGTTGTTCAGTAACACAAAGGGCTTTGAAGGGGTCAGTATCACCTGAGTAGCTCCACTCTGCTGTTTGCCCAACCATTGCCAGGCGTTGACTTTTAAGTCTCCAAGGAGCTCACTTTGCATCATAATTACTGTGAATTAGTACACATGGCTGACTTTTGCACTTGTAACTAAAGCTGATTGTTCCATTGAACAAGTCTTTTTCTGTTTTGTAAACTGTTTTCTCTCCTAAAAAAAAAAAAAGAAAAAAAGAAGAAAATAGATCTTTTATTTCATGACCTTGTGACACTTAATTCAGTTAACAGCCTGTTTCATAGCTTTTTATTACGTGAAGATGAAAGCAGTAGGTTGGTTGAGGTTTTTTTTTTGAGACCCCCATGAATACAATTAAAAGTATAACCTTTATACTTACAGAAGGCTGTTATGTAAATTACTAACACGAGATTTCCATCTCCTTTGTTTGTAAGAAATTTTCCTAATGACTATAGTATTTGTTACCCATAAAAACGCATGTAGCTTTCAGATTTGCACATTGCCTGACACCCACCCTGAACTCTGATCTCTGCTGCACATTTCGGACTCGCATCACTCATGCAAATCCTATTTCATTATGAGGCTAGTAAAATGCTTCAGTTTCAAGGCACAGTGTAATGATGCTGTAGAGCAAAGATCTGCTGAGCATCTGAACCACAAAGCTGAGTTAACCTTACTGAATTAAAATGGGCACATATGCTAGGTTTGATTTCTGCTAATGCTGTAACATACCTTTGGAGTTCCTTAATAAAAGGATGTGTAAGCTGTAAGTACAACTTGAAATGTTTCTTTTTTACAGTGGCAATAATCTTGACATTTCTGGAAGCTTTATTTCATGATCTTTTACTTGATTTTATGTTTCAAATAAAAAATAATTTTAAGTCATACCAAGTTTAGCTGCCTGCTTTTTTTAATCTTAATTCACTTACGAGCATCTATTGAAAGTAGCATGATTTTTTTGTATATAGCATTATATATTATTCTTATTTTATGGAGTTATACCAATACATGGAAAACTCCTTTTGTGAAAGTGTCATAAATACTGTATTTGGGGTTTTGAGACATTATCTTTCATACTAACTTTTTAAGGGACAGTCATTTTGCTTAATATCTTAAATAAAGCAATTCAACATTTAATCAAGTATGTGTAACGAAAGGAGATACAAATATGCAAAACAAAGAACGATATAAAACTTAAAAGAATACTAAGAAAAACAGAAGAAGGATTATAGCATGAAAAGAAATCACTATATAATGTATGTTGCCTTGTCTGCATATATTAATACAATGATTTTGGTAAGTAGGAGGTGTAATTTTCAGCAAGAAAAGAGAACTACATTTTGCTTTATTAACCTTTCCTTCTGCTCTCCCTTCTCCTTCTGAGCACACAGTCTTTTCCTTCCCAGCTGCTCAGTGTGTGCTCACTATTAGCCAGCTTAAATAATGTAGCACAGTACAATTACAGATCCCATACAGATCCTGCTTTTGTTTAAATTATCAAGGCAATTTTAGGCATATTTTGAGAGACTTTATAGGAATCATAATAAAGTTAAAATGTATTGGACCTGCTTGGGCTGCCTCAACTCTGCTATGGAACATAAAAATTAGATACGGTTAAGATGGAATACAAAATCCTGCCCAGAATTAATTTTATGAAAGAATGTGATGTGAAATTCCATGTGAATTGTGCCAAATAACAGATCCAGTGCAAATAGTTTTATTAAGCTACTTAAAACATTTATGTTTCAGAGAGTAATAAAGATAAGTACACATCTGAGCTACATTTTCTTCATGGCATTGCAGTGGAGACAGAGGGTGTATAAACTGCATTTCCCACATTTAGATCTCTTGCTTGCAAAAATTCAGACATTTGGAAGTTGTGGACTAAAGGAGACTGAAGGTGCCATTCTTGCTTTCATTATTAGGAAACCTAAATATGTTAACATTCTACTGTATTTGGCAAGGGAAGCTGAGCTATGGGTAGAATTTAACTGTATATTATATATGCCAGGGGAAAAAGAAATGCCTGCAAGTTTATCTGGGGTAAGAAAAGAAGGCAAACAACTGCTGTCACCCAGAAAAGTTTTTGTCTAGTTTACCGAGATAGATAAATGAAGATGGTCATCTTGATGATTGCTCTTATGACCTTTGAAAGCAAATGGCATATGTCTCTTGAATGCTTAGCAGATTTATTCTCAGAGATCTGTTCTCCCTGTGGTTGGGGCCATTACTTTCAAGGGGAGTTGTACCTGCTTGTGTATGCCCAGCTCTCACATCTGCTTTAAGGAAAACTTCAGAATCTCCTAATATGTGCTTATTTCCCTTGGTTAAATTTAAAGCTTTTTTTTTTTTTTGGGTGCATAAAATTTATGTTTTTCAATAAATTAATTAGATTTAAGTTCTGTTTAACATAATGAATATAATGTAACTGAACATACTGTAATTAATTAGGTATTTTTAAAGTGTAGTACTGTTCTCTGAAGCACTGTAATTGTAGTTATTTTCAGCATGCTGAAAATAATTTAAACTAATTGTAAATTTTTGGTAAAAAAATCCCAGCTAGATCTGGACTTAAATTTTACTTTACATTTGAAAACTCACTGTATTTCAACACTGATTTGTTTTAATTGTATCTGATAAATTTTCATCTAATTTTAGATTTAAGCCTTATGATGAGGTTTGGGAAAGCAACATACAGTAACATGATAGCCCTTTCCAAGAGATTGTACCAAAGGCTGGGAAAGTTACTGGTGTAAAGTTCTTGCTTGTCTTTGACTTCACCCCATATTTCCTTGTGGGTTTGGCTGTTTTTAAAATAACAGTTTGCTGAAATTTTCACCTAGTCATACCTACTTAAACTGGTCTTTCCCCAAATCAGTAATGGATTTTGCAGAACTTGATTTCACTTAATTTTGAATTTTCCTTTTGCATTAGTTAATCTAATTTTAACATTTTTTTCCCCAAAAAAGTATTTTTCCATAACAAATTAGAGATACTTTCCCATTTTGCTTTCCCTCTCCTCTTTCTTTCCATTTCCATTCTCCCTGAAAACAAAAAGAGAGAGAGAGAAAAATTTCAAACTGTAAAACAAGGAGGGATGCCTAGGTTTAGGTTGATAGTTTTCTGATTCCACAACCAAACAATTCTGAATGCTTAAAAAGTCCATTTTTTTCCAACAAACTTAATTTATATTAATTCAATTTGAATCTTACTGGTTTTTCTCTTGTTGTATTAGAAATAATGACTGCAGAATTTTATGTGAATGCACACTGCAGTTTAAAACATGGATTTGTTTTGACAATTATATTTTATTACACATCCCTTTCTCCTTTTACTTCTTCTTTTACTGGCACTAAAATATTGCAGTGTTTACCAGTGTAGGTTCAGAAAAACCCCAAATCCAAAAACAAAGGCTTGAACTGAAATCAGGGATTAAAATCTAGCTTTCTGTGAGAAAAAGGAAGATATTTATGATGTCACAGTAATTTATGATGTGATCAAGAAATAATGGGTCACAGTTTTAATACAGCTACCATGCCTTAGGACTTGAAAGGTCTGTAAATCATTAAATGATTCTACATCTAGTCAAAATAGACAAGTAGAGCAGACAGAGCCAAACATTAACAGATTTGACAGGTCTGTAAGTTAATTGCTTTTATAATGCCAATCAAGTAGGCTCCACTTTGATTTTTTGGCTAGGCTTCTGAGAAGTGAATTACCTATAACGTGGAAAATATCCACAATTTGAATTTTTTTCCCATTGCAGACTCGGTCAGTGCTTATAAACAAACCGTATTCCTGTTTGTTTCTGTTTAGACAGGTCTTTAATATTCTGTTGTAGGGCAGTCCTCACAACTTGTATGTAAGTCTTGGAAACCCGATGCAGCGGCAGGAATGTACTTCTGTTCAGACTAATTGCAATTCTGTTTATGAGCACTTTTATGTGAGGATTTGACAGAGCTTGCTTTACATTTTATGTACCTGTGGACATTAACAAGACTGTGATTCTAGCAGTGTTCACTTTTCGAGCTGCACAAAGTAAAACCTTAGGCAGACCAAGGGACGGCTGTCCTTAGAAGACAAGAAAGATTAGCTAGAGAAAAACAGAATTCTGCCTGAGCAGCATGAAAGCTGTTTCTGTGATAGGCTGATCAGGGTAGTGAAAAGCAGATGATTGAGGGCTCAGAAAATCTCGTGATCTGAAGGAAAGGTATTTACTATATGAACTCCCGTTTTGCTAAAGAGCGTTATCAGAATGCTGTGTAGATAGGACCACAGAGGAGAGAACACAAAATAACATGAGATGGCTTGTCAAGATTTTTGAGGCCTGGCTTTATGGAATGAAAAGGTAACATAGAACCAAGCTTTAGAGAACCCAGTATGCTTTGCTCTTGAATACTGTAACACGAAATTAAGGTTGTCACCTTTGAGATCTATAAGAAAAACAGTCATTTTGGACTGTCACCTGTTTCTTTGGAGCTTTTCTGGTAACAGGCGAGTCCATACTGAAGTCCCCTCTGTAGCAGTTTCATCTAATGCTCTGGGACCTACTGCCATGCAAACACCAAGACTTTTAGAGGTAGTTCGAAGCACTGCAGTGGCACTCTAAATCTGGCTTCTAAGCCTTGTTCTGTTGTAGAGTTGGCACATGGTTTTGTGATAAATCATTGGACAGTTCTGTGCCTTAGCTGCCCTTTATTATACAATGAGGATGGTAATTCTTCCATACTTGAAATCATTGGTACATTTTTAATTTAATTTTTGTATGACAAAGAGCAACCTTTATTTAGTGTCTGTACTTTAGGAACCTTGACTTTAATTAGGTTTAATGGATGCTAGGAAATGCATAGGAAAACAAGCTGCAGCTGGCAACTGACGAGGAGTAAGGGATTGAGACAGTGTATGATATGCAGTAGGACTGAATATGATACACAGTTGACTAAAAATCTTGGAATTTGCATCTGCTTGTCTTTTGTTGATTAAACAAGTAACCAAGGCATTGTAGACAATTTCTTCTGCAGAGGTTGATTTTTGGTAATTGTATAATATATTGCTTATGTATTTTTATGATTGTCATTAATTGCTATAATTGCTATCCCTGGGTGATATTGTTGAAAAACATTAACACTCTAGTAGCGGTAGTAATCCCTTCTTTGTCCATGAAACCGTAAAAGGGAATATGTGATAAGTTGGATGGGATGCAGAAGAAAGATCTAGGCTGACCCTAAAAGCTGTTACTGAGAGCAGGAAAGGGGCTACAATTTGAGATATTTGAAATAGGTAATAAGGTTAATTAGAGGAACAAGATGGTTGGTAGCACCGAAAGGAAAAGAATCTAGTACTTGCTTCTGGAATGGAAAACACGGATTTCCTTCTTTAATTGCAGGCTATATTCTCTTCAGATCATACACCAAAGCTTTCAAATGGAGATGTGAAAGCCTGAGGACAGTTGTGTCTGGTGTGCTCATTTCTCAGTTAATCTCATAAGGGGTTTTTATCTCATAAAGAACAGGAATTTCTTCTCTCAATGTAATGAGGGGAGTGAAAATCTATTTATTTTCCAGTGAGTTTATTGCAGAGTGATTTGAACACGAAGAAACAGAAAACGTTTTGACTTCTTAAACTGAAGTGTTGTTAAGTGGTTGTTACTAAACCAATTTTTTTTAGTTACAGAGTGGGCTTTATTTCTCCATAGACAAGAAACCCCAAGTAATCCTGAACTATTTCTACTTCTTCATTCTGTTCAATAAAGTAAGAAAGTAGCAGGAGACATGATAGACAGTACTGTATTACTGTGCAAGACTATACTGCCATCGAGAGGTGTTGGGTGATATACCAATTGCAGAGTTGAAGAACTGCAAAAATGGGAAAAAACCCAGCTTAATTTTGAAAATTCACATGTGTATGGGTGCACAGCTAACTGACTTCGTTAAAGCACATTTAAAGCTATGCAGATTTCTAGTTAGGCATATATGAATTGTTCTTGGATTACAGTGATATTTCCCTTTTATTTTCTTGCTCTAAATCAAACAGGACCAAAAGTGCTGGTGATTAGGTCAAATGTTAAATTCTTTCAGAATAATATGGGCCGTTTGTGGGTCCTTTGAGATAATTATCTGTGCAGTACCTCTGGTTATCTGTGCCTATAAATAACTCAAAATTGTAGCTTTTACTGTAATCACGTGATAATAACTGAAAAGCAATAGATTTACTTGTACAGTCAGATCATTTGTTTAAAAAATGATGGGAAGATGTGATAAAGATTTCAGAATTGAGGGTATTCAAGTTTGTAACTTCAGTACAGAAAAATTTGTGTTACTGGGAACCATCTGCATTAAACAGTTGATATATTTGATTTTTCTGACACTTTGTGGAGAAATCATTAAGCTTGAGCAACGTGAGCTTAAATAGTGTTTATTCGGGACAAAAAAAAAAAGTAGTTCTCAAATTCTTCCCTTTGGGAGTTTATTTCAAAATTTTATAATTAAATACATTTTTGACTGCAAAAGCTAGCAAACCAGAAGGCAGTATTCTTCAATTTTTGGCCAAACAAAATGAATGAACAGGGTGACACAATGTGCTGAGGATGTTTTGTCTGCTTTTTTTTTCCCCCCATACCAGTTTATACCAGTACCTTGAAAAGAATGGAAAAAAATCAGATTGATGAGATTTCTTTCATTGCATTCACTATGCAAAAATTGAGAAAGATGACAGAAGCCATGCTATTGTGATTCAAGCTACTTATTTAGACATGAGGATATCTGGAGACTCGTACAAGTTGTGAATGTTTGGGGGAGGGTGGAATGCACACACTGGTCATGCAATTAAACTGCCTGCCTCAAAACCCCTTCTTGTAAAACCAGATTCATTGTACTTTCCTCACGGAAGCACTGGGAGGAAATAAATTAATATTTATGAGACACTTGCATTTTTGTGATGATGAATAACACAATAGGAGTTACCACTACTAGATAAGCAAGAAATCATTTCATTAGAGAGTACAGGAGCCATCTCCGGTTTGCTTTCCCCCCGCATTTTGAGAGCAAGGAGCTGCAGTTACCAGCACAGATGCTCAAATAACAGAATGATCAAAGCTCCCCACCAGGTGACTGTGCTTGTTACCCTGGAACTGCCTCTGCACAGGCTGATAAACCAGCCTTCCTCTGCATCACAAGGCAGGCAGGTGGTAGAAGCCCTCTTACTGAGACCTCTGTCAGGTATTGTCTGGCTCATTGCTTTCAGTTATTCACCGTTTGATTTTTGGAGAATATCTTTGATCAAATTCAGAGCATGACGGAGGTTGTTCGGGGAGCCCTGGGCTAGTATCTGGACTGTCTGGAAACACTTCACTGGAAATGACCAGTGTCTCTCTTCAGACCTGTGGTGTGGGCAGCAAAATTGATAGTCCTTTTAATACTGTCTGGTGCATGCAGGTCTCAGTGTTTTTAAAACTTGGAACGTAGCGAGCTTGCTTGTATGAAGTGGAGAAATAATAGCATCCATGCTTTTAAATAGCAAACTGAAGCAGAGGAAGTCCTGTGTGATTTAGCCAGAGCAGTCTAATGCTGGAAGTATCAACACAGCCAGGTTGGACATGCAAACATAGGCATTTATATGTGCTAGCACCTGAGGTATTTCCCATGTTTGTACTGAAATTATTTTGTATTGAAATAATATGCCTTTATTCGCCTTTAAAATCAGAGATAGCTTTCTACTTCCTTTCTTTATAATGGCATTCACTTACAAATATTTTTATAGATTTTGAAATTGTTCCATGTTTTGGTGCACTAATAGTAATAATAATAGTAAGAATGATAATAATAATTTTGTACTAATACTTAATTTTGTTGTAATCTTTTAAAACTTAATATGGTTTTCCTGTAGTGAAAATTAAAGGAACATTTCTCGTGGAGTCATGGCACAATGAACTGGAGGAATATCATACTGAGGGAATGTACTTTAATTCTCCTAATAGATCAATTGGTGCGAGTTTTTAAGTAATGTGTTTTAGAGAATGGCTGTTGTATAACAAATTTGCAAATGAACATTATCACCTGCAATTCAGATTTTATCACTTTTAAGAAGAAAATACATACGTTGGCATGTGAAAATGCCTAATAGCTGTAATACCTACACCAAAATTGTTATTATATAGGAATATGCAATTCATCAAAGAACCTTGCTGGGATTCTTTTTATTTATTTTGAGCCTTTGCAAGATGAGTAGACAAGTAAAATAAAGAATTTTTTGTCTTGAATGCTTACTTATTTAACTTTTTTCAGTTTAAGTGCAAAACTTAAATCGGCATATGTGCCAAATAATGTATCAGTCTAATTTTTGATGGCAACAAGAATAGTAGTTTTATATATACCAGGATTCTGGTTTGGTAAAAGCAGTTAAATTAAATTATGCCAATTTGAAAGTCAAAACCAGTTGAGTTACACAAGAGTATGCTTTTTCCGGTCAAAATAGGAAACACTTGGGATATTTTGGGGGTTATGTAAAGACTTTAATTTGTAACCACATTGTGTATGCTCACTCCAAGTGGTTGACAAGAATAGTTGTTCGTGTGATTTGCCATTTCTTCAGCACATTATTTGAACCGTATTACTGTGCGTATTTTTTATTTTGAGTGATAGTTAATCTGAGCAAGAATTAATTCTTTTAACACTGGAATAATTTTAAAAATATGTGCACTTGGTGTTTCCATACTAGACATCTCTACATGCAAGTGCTTTTAAATGCTTATTTTATTTTATTTTTGTCATTATCCTCCAGTACAGAATAGTTGTTTTGTTGTAGGGAGGGCGAAGGTTGCCCTTTGCATAGTTCGTGTGACTTCAGAACCTAGAGAAGAGTGTAGCTGTCATGCCACAGAATTCCATACTTAACAGAAGTTAGAATGACATTCTGTTGAATTTGAGCCAGAAAGAGTTTGAATGAATATTTTTTTAATAGACTTAGGTAACCTTCACATTACCTTTTTTTTCTGGTTGCAGATTTTTAGCTCAGGATCTGTCAGTGTAGCAGAGAGGTTATGCCCTAAGTTACATATGATGAATAAGATGAACTTTACGAGAACCAGAGGGACTCCAAAATGCTTGCCACCATTGTGTTTTAAAGTAGACTTTCAGAATCGATCGAGTGGTGTCTTCCCAACAAATGGAGACTGACACATTGAAAACATTTAGTGGTTCTTGATAAATAGAATACTTCAGTCTGTAGACCTTCTTTTCTTTAATACCTGGTACCTAAATAACAATGTAGAGCTCAAACTCTTGAATCAAACAGCAATTAATGGCACTGAGACTGGTAATTCGGAGGGGTTTTTTAAAAAGCACAATATACTTGCATTTCTGTTTATTGGAAACCATGTGTTCTTTGTTATTTGAAATCATGCCAAAATTGGAAAAAGTTTCTGCCAGATTTCAACTCTTCAACAGTATGTTTTCACTTTCTTTATACTGCACATCACAGCTGCTTTATTAGTTACTAATTTTTCCTTTTACTTCATTATTTATGTTATAGTGTTCTTGGTTTGTCAGTATTGCATAACTTGGTGTTGGTGAATATGTTCTTGCAAAAAGAACTGAGCTAGCGTCTGTCTGATGTGCTGCAGTGTCCTACAGTGGCTGACCTGCTTCCTGTTTTTTCCTGACAACTCATCTCATGGGGAAGTAGGTTTCTTACTGTGTGAGGTGCACTAATATAAAACTCTTGACTGCTAATAGCTTAACCTAGTGCAGCAAGATTGAAAATGTCTTATCTTGAACGTAACAGGATCCACACTGCAAATAATGTAGCAGGCTAATATATTGATTTCTGCTTTTAATTTCAGGCTGGAGGTTCTCAAGTAATCTTTACCAATCCACTGGAAATTGTCAAGATTCGATTGCAGGTGGCTGGAGAAATTACTACTGGTCCACGAGTTAGTGCCCTCAGTGTATTAAGAGACTTAGGTTTCTTTGGTCTTTACAAGGTATGTTTTTAAAAAATATTAAAAATTAGCCTATTATACATCTTTCAAATCAACATATAATTTCATTGTTCTCACAAACTTTCATAGGTGGACACAATTTTAAAAGAAAAATTATGTGATATTATATGGTAATTTTTCATTTTTATTTAAGGTAAGAAGCTGTCTCATCTTTTTGAGCATATGGTTTCTGTAAATCTTACTGAGATTTCTTTTCTCACTTCAGCAGGTTTAAGGTTCATTGAATATTAGTTTGTGATTCCTTATATTCTGCCTGCTGTAAAAATAATCTTATTTTCGTCTGCTGTATGATATAGAGCTTACAGTTTTGGAACTTTGCTTTTGTTCTTCTATGTTTGATTCAGTAACTTCCCCAGTTCATTCATTTGGTGATGGGAATTAATTGCTGCACAATAATAGTGAAGAAATACAGACAGTGGGAGCCCAGCACAAAAATAAACTCCTAAAGCAAGCTTCCCCTTGCTTCTTTAGAAGAATATTTTCCCAAATAATACCATGAAAAGCTGCCTTTGTGAGCATATGCTACAGACTTTACAGTTCTGCTTGCTAGATTACTGCCTTCACATAGATACATAAATATGTAGAAGTCAAGTTAGGTTTGATGATGGCAGCAGGAATAAAAACATCTTCTGAATGTTGGATCTAATAGGATATATGCTACAAATAATTTAAAGGATTAACATACTTTTAGGGTGTCTTCTACTTTTAGATGAAGGAGATTAGATTACAGGGGAATATGGAAGGTCTTGAAGTACTTTGAGATAGCCAGTACACTCAAGTATTGAAACAAAAGCTGTAATGAATACCATATACTTCAGAGCACCATGTGGTTTCTTCAGACTCTGAAGCCTACAACTCGGGAGAAAGTTTGCCAGCTTCCAGTATATCCCAGGATTTCCAGCGAAGCAGGCAGTATTCCCCTCTTTCTTATTTACAGCAGTGCAGCCATAAATTGAAGATGCTTCAAAAGACATCAAATGAGCCCCATCCCCCTTCTCCCCAGTATTTAAGTTCCATTTGCTTTTTTCAGCATCTAGTCTTTTAAAATTGTTCTGTTAACATTACAAAGAGAGAGCCTGCCCAGAGAACGTGTCTGTATGTTTTGGCCTGGAGAGAAGTTGCAGGTCTGAATAGGATTTAATGGGGAGTTGTTTTTCCCTTTAAATTGACTTGCTAATTTTTTAGGTGTTTTACTGAAGCTGAGGCTGTTGTATAAACTCCTAGTAAATGGCATTATGGTGTTGATCAGATTAACATTTACAATTGAAAACAGGAATTTTGTGAAGAGTCTGCTTCCCTGAGGCTGTGCAGGAATGGAGGTCAACTACTGACTTTTACTTGGACTAGGAAAAAGAAAACACAAAATGAGAACCAGTGATGAACTAATTTACTAAAGTAGCAATTTTTGATTTTTATTTTCTCCTTGAATACCCTGCTCTTGGTGGTTGAGCAGAATTTGCTACATTTTTCCATTTTTAATGGCACTAATGTCTTGAGTTGTACCATGAATTATTTCTATCCACTAGAGTAAATGCTGGTGGATATTAGTCAGGACTACACATGAACAGGAGCTAGTTACAGCACTGTGTTGCATTGAAGGAGACAATAATTTAATCCCAAGGCACAGTTGCAGTGCTTCATTTGTGGAGTCCATTGACCCCCAAAACAACAACAAAAAAAAAAAAGAAAAAAAACAAACAAACAGAAAAACCCCAACAACAAAAAAAATAGAGCCACAGAAGGCTTTTGGACTTGTTTTTGTTTTTACTCAGCTGTTGTCTCTGTTTCTGTCTCTCTCAACCCCTCCACCCCACTTCCTGTGTTCATGTCCTTTTGTATGTCCTTAGGATTCACTGCCTACAAAAACTTGAGAGATTTGACAAAACTGGAGGATTTAGCCAGGCAATGACAGGCACCCACTGAGCACAGACCATGCCACAAGGCTTGTGTCCAAGGGCACCCTTGGTCACACCTAGGTCTGAAACTGGGCAGGTTTGTGCTGTTTTCTCTCAAACATTTGGCACTGCAGCCAAAAGAAAATGGCAGTCCTGTGTGCCCTCTTTCTGTGTGCCAGTCAGAGCATTGTGCACCCACATAATGATCTGGAACAAGAAAGTCATTAACACCTCCTCCTCCTTAAGGTTTAGTTTGTTTTGAACTCAGACCAGCTCACTCTGTAGCTTCTCAGGATGGTTGTAGCCAGTGGAAGGGAGGAATGGCTGTGGCATGGGGAGCCAGTCTGTCTCAGAATAGTTTTAAACTGCCTTGAGGTGCTTGTGGAACAGCAGTGTTGGAGGCAAAAGCAGCTCTCTCCCGAATACTTGTGCTGGAGCAGGCAGTGTGTGTGAGGCCAGGCAGATATTAATAACTCATTGCAGCAGTCACCAGCCCCACTAAATGTTGCCCAGAGACATCAATGGTTTTAAATGAATTTCAGATGAAACTAGATTTGGTAGGTGCTGCCTTCTTTGGTGATGCTTCTAAATTAATTTACTAAGTATAATGATCAAGTGGACATCAAATAATAATGAATCTTCTACTAATGAGAATTGAAATATCTTGGTATGTTTGGAATGTTCATACTCTTAACAAGTCAAACTAGCTTTAAACTATGAAACAGGAATGAGGATTTTATGACAATCTCAGTACTTCTCATGTCATTCATTCTAACAATTCTTTAATTTGCATCTGAAGTATTTGCTTTAGCTTTGTCTCTCCTGTCTCAAGACACAAGACTTGTATGTCAAGCCCTTAATGTACTTATTTTAGTAGATCTAGTTACTACTCCATAGATACTGCTGTGGAAGAACAAGAATAGATAGTTATTGTAGAAAATAGTTTTATTTGGTAATCTTGAAGTTTCTTTGTAGGCTTAGTGGGCCTTCTTGTAAGCACTCCAGCTGTTTAAACACTTGTCTAGCTAAGCCATGACTTAAACTTTTAACTGATTGACTTTCTTCTGCAAGTGTTGAAAGCAGAATTTTACACTTTTAATTTCAGGAATTTTAATTTGAAATAAATTAATGCCTTTTTTGATTTTAAGTTTTATTTACCACATGGAAAGGTTTGCAGTGAAAATTTTCCTTTCCTAGTTCAGAGAAAAGTCATCCCTGAAATCTGTTCTTACCACTAGAGATCCATCTGGCATGTTCTTCCATAGTTCCCATGAGTTGTTTATGCTGAAATTCAGGTGAAAATGTGTAAGAGTCCCATACAGTAGTAAGCAAGGAAGAATGTATTAATTATAAGTGCAGCCAGAAGATGTGAAGACCTAGTCTTAGCTTTATGAGGCAAATTCCTGCATGTCTTAACAAGATGTACTGCTTGTTATTTGAATTCTTACATTTTGTATTATTTTCTACCTGTGAAGCACTTCATGTGGATTTTAAAATAAAAAGCCTACAACCCCCTGATATAGGGAACTTCAGTGCTCCTGTCTTGCATTTACACAGAAAAAAAGGCACAGCCAGATAAACCTTATGTCTCATGTCAACAAATTAAGAAAGGAAATGCTATGTAACCCCTTTTTGCATCCAGCTGAGTGAATCTTATATTGGTTATGATCATAATTATCCCCACATTCTAATCCAAATGAATATCCTTTGAGGATCACTGAGAAGAAGGTGGATTACATAGTTTTAGTGTCCCTCTGTATAAGAGAGAGTAATACTCTTTTGGGTCATTCACTGGCACATTCATGTGCCACTTACTGTGCTACACAGAGGCAATTCACAGTAGTACTGTGCTGAGATCTCTGCTCTGTGCTTTCTCTACTTGCAGACTTGATGTTAGAATAATTTTTGTTGAGAGCCAGTCCTGGAGGTTACCTTGGTGACCTGACCAGGTATTTTGACCACCTTCATGATTTAAAAGCAAACATAGAAAAGAAAAAAAATCCCACACCTCTTTTCTTATGCCTAATTGCATAGGCCATGTTCAAGCTTCTGTTTCTTTAATTGTGCACCTCCAAGAGTAGTATTCTTTCCCTGCACTCTCCTTTAAGTGAGCAATAAGGTCTCTCCCTAGTCTTTTCTTTTCTTTTCTTTTCTTTTCTTTTCTTTTCTTTTCTTTTCTTTTCTTTTCTTTTCTTTTCTTTTCTTTTCTTTTCTTTTCTTTTCTTTTCTTTTCTTTTCTTTTCTTTTCTTTTCTTTTCTTTTCTTTTCTTTTCTTTCTCTTCTCTTCTCTTCTCTTCTCTTCTCTTCTCTTCTCTTCTCTTCTCTTCTCTTCTCTTCTCTTCTCTTCTCTTCTCTTCTCTTCTCTTCTCGAGTTGAGCACACCAAGTTCTTCTTTTATATGCCATGGACTGCACAACTGGCTTGATGGCCCCACACTGGACTCACTCCAACATGACAACATCTTTCTTGTATGGGAGAGACCAGAACTGGACACAGGGCTCCAGATGTGGTCTCAGCCGTGCTGAATGGAGGGCAGTAATCACTCCCCTTGCCCTCTTGCTGCTATAGCCCAGGGTGTGGCTGTCTGATTTCACTGCAAAGAGGAATTGCTGACCCATTCTCAGCTTGGGCACAGTGTCCTCCAGACTTTTTATCCAAATATGATTTTAGCCTGTATCCCCATCCTATGAAGGTATGTCTGAGCACCAGCCTCTCACTAGAGCACGCTATTTCCCCAGTTCAGTATCATCTGCAGTGCAGCACATGTTCCACTGTTTAGCTGTGGGATATGATGACAGACCATCTCAAAACCAGGCTTTTAGTCAAAGTGTACAGCATCCATTGCTGTCCCCTTACCCACAGGTCTGGAAAACTGGTTGGTCAGCTGTGATTTGGTAAATCCAAATTGGTTGTTCCCACTATCTCTTTTGTTCTTCGTATGCTTGGAAATGGCTTCCAAGGACATTTGCTCCATAAGCCTCCCAGGAACAGAGGTGTGCCCAGATATCTTGTAGTTTCTCAGATCTTCCGTCTCGCTCTTCAAGATGGGTGCCATGTTTGTCTGTTCTAGTTACTAGAAACCCCTGTCTGACTTAACCTTTTGAAGGTAATAGCAACCTCACAATGTCATCAGCCAGCTATCTTGGCACCACTGGAGGTATCTGTTCTGGTCTCAGGATTGTGTATGTGCAGATGGCTCCAAGTGTCCTGTCTGCAGGTAATGCAGATTTTCTGGTAAGCTTGCAGAGCTGAGAGGCCTGGGGACAGATTTTACTGGTAAAAAGCAAGACAAAGGTAATTTCTCTGCTTTTTCCATGTACTTTGTCACTACGTTTCCTGCCCCCATTTGTGCAACAGCCTCACAATTTATTTACTTGCCCTTTTGCTACTGCTGTGCTTACAGAAATCTTTTTTTACTCCCCCTTCACATCCCTTACTAGATCGATCTCCAGCTGATCCTTGGCTTTTCTGTCTCAATTTCTGCACACCAAGCAGTAGTTCTGTATATCCTGGGTAGCCCATACCCACCTCTGCTTCCCCTTCATTTTCTTGATCTCATTTGATCTCAATCATGAGTTCATCTGAGCTGATCGTCTGACTTGATTGCTCAACTTCCTGCACAGTGGAATCAACCTTCCTAATGCTTTGAGGAAACTGTCCTTGGTGGACCTTTATAACTCTAAAGGTTTTTATTTGGGGGAAAATTCCTATCATAGCACATAGAGGTCTGGGTTGGATAATTGATATCCCCTTCTCTACCTTCCTCACTCAACAACTAAAGAACAGTAGGTCTGGGATCATAATAAGTGCAACAATTTATAGTCAGTGCTTCCTCCGAGACTCCCTGCACCTTCACTGGGTGGTCAGATGTCATTCTGTAATGATACGCAGCTTAGAAATAAAATGCATGTTAATTCCAGCAATAAAAAGATTTGACATATACAGCTTGTTAAGCTGACTGCTGGGTTGAACCCCTGTAGTTCTTTAAAGCTAGAAAGCAAATATTTTTTTTCTGTCTTTGTCTAAAATTCTGAACTACTTGTTTATATAAGTATTTTAAAATGTTGTACTTCTCAAAATCCAGATGCTGCTTTGGGGAGGCACATAACAGCACTTTTGCAGAGGGAATTTATTTCCTCTATTTGTGTTCTTTCTCTCAGTAATTGTAATTGTGAAAGCACCAGGGCATGGAAACTTGTGACTAGCAAATTCTTTAGCTACAGATACTCTGTAGGTGACAGCTATTCTTAAAAATATAGAGACAACATACTGCAGTCAGGGAAAATATCACTTAAACTAATGCAAAATTGCCATTTGTGTTGGCAGCAGTGGTAAAGGATACTTTACTGTTTTTCAGTATTTTTAATAGATTTTATTTAATTCCTAGTCACAACTGAATATTGAAGTAATCATTCAAGAATAGATAATACATTTTCTGTCTTCTGCCTGTCTTACACCTTAATATAAATAAAATTCCATTAAAGTTAGTTGAATCTATATTCTATTGGTTTTGAAAGACATTTTTAAAGTGTCCATGTAAATAAACACTGTAAGTATACCTACTTATTTTATATGTACTTATATCACAGAAACTCATGTCCATATAGTATTTGCCATAAAATGTTTAATAAAATGTTACTCCTCTTTTACATAATCATTCTGGATAATGCTTTACAGCATAACAAACAGTACCACTTCATAATTTTGCACAACAAAATTATTCTGTATCCCAGGAAGACAGTAAATAATAGAGTGGTAAATGATTCTTCAAGGAAAGGGTACGTTGGTTGTGGTAATATTTATTTTTATAATCACTAGAAGGTATTTAGCTCAAATTTTTTGCTTTGGCTGATATTGCCAACACAGTTTTCATTTCCAAAACTAGTCAGAAAAGCTTCCAAAAGTCTCCCTTCCCTCCAAATGTTTCATAAACAAACTTCTGGTGTGTTGACCTGGAAGGTGTAATCTCAAGTGACAGGATATGTACCAATCTCTCACCTGGTTCCTTCGATAACAGCTGAGCTATTTCATGTCATGAAGCTGAGGGTTTACAGCAGGATAATAAACGTATGAAAGACAGTAGTAAAAGTTTTGAGTTACATTTTGCATCCACCATGCCTATTTCTGACTGTTCTCATATGTGAGAACCTGTTTTTCAGAAATTTCCTTTGAAATTAACAAAAAAAAATGCCCTTCTAACTAGAACAGCTGTATTTTTTTTTCCTGCAGACTGAATTGAAATTGCTGGTAGAGTATTTGAAACTAGCATTTTATTCCTCTAAAGTGATGTTCTAAATGAGTTTCATATTTTGGTTGATATAAATATGCGTGAATAAAAACCTATAGTAGCTTTTAAGGCAATGCCATTTTGCAGTGGGGAAAAAAAATGCAGCCCTTGGAAGCAAATACCAGTAATATTTGACTGGCTGTTACAAAACCTGTTAGGTGCTGTTAGCGTTCTGATTCCAAAGGGTTAACTCTGTAGTAAAACCCAAGAAGAATGCAAAATGATCAAGAAATGACATGCTGCCTATTGTTTGCAGCTATAGGATCAAAATAACAATTATACATGCCAAATAAATTCTAAACCTGTAAAAGAGAAAAAGAGGGGGTGGCTGTAAGTACAGGTGCCAGAAGCATTAAATAACTCTCGAAGACAAGGTGCACCACTGTTGTCCTGAATGCTGCTAGGTTCCCCCAGTCTGGCATTTTTCCCCCTGCACTAGACAATGTGCATTCACTGCAGGAGACTAGGCTAAGCCTGCGTCTCCCAGACCTGCCGGCTCCTTCTGCCCAACCCGACACAGAGGTGCCTTTGTCAGTATAATTACCCTCCCCTTGTAGTAGAAATAGTTTGTTTAGAGCCTTATTTGCAGGTAGAGCTGGTATAAGCAGGAATTAGCATGCTAAAGAACCTGCCCCAGCACTGACTTGGGTTTATTTATCCGAATCTTTGACAATCAGGGTTTTTTTCCCCTCCTTGGTTTATTCAGTGAGATACTATCCGAGATTAAGAGCTTTAAGGTTATTAAAGAGATTGAAGATGGGAGCCAACTGGCTGTTGTTGGAGGAAGGCGCATGTCCTGGTGTGTAGGATCTCCCAACAATTTCATGCCTGGCAGCTCTGCACCTTGGCTGCCAGAATAAACTCGGGCGGATGCTCCTTAGCGCTTTCAGGGGATTGATTAAAACTCCCTTTGGCTTTCAGCACGTTGTCCACATCAAAAAGGTGCGAGAAGTAAAATAGATGTTTCTTTTGCTTTTCAAGATATTGTGGCCAACCTCCCTAAGCCTCCTAATTGGCCTAGGCTGGTTGCGGATGATTAACTTGAAGTTAAATGGGGCCTGCTTTTAAACGTGCTTTCCCAGACTTTAAACGGAATGATGGGGGGAAACTTTAGACTATTGCAATGCTGGCCCAGAGCCAAGCTTGGTTATTATTAAAGTGGATACAAGTTTTGATCCAGGTTTTGTTTACACTGAGCCAACTAAGTTGATGGACATCTCTCCCTCTCTGCGTACCTGAATGTATATTATTAGTGATATTAATGATATGCCACTTCTGCGTCATGAAAAAGAGCCTTTTTAATGAAGGGGAGGAATATTAGCGGTTCTGGTTGAACTGAGAGTTGCTTGCATTTGGACTTTGTTGATTTCTGGAAGTTATTTTAACTATATCAGGATATTTCAGGGCATGTTAAAAAATGCGGAGGAAAGAAATGTGTGCAGCGTTTAATGACAACATTGCAAAGAAAATAAAAGTAATGTGCCCTGAGGGCAAAGGCAGCAAGGAGATTTGCTCTGAGGAAAAGCATGCTCTAAAAATAAACCTTTCAAGAAACCACGTCAGTCTGTGAATGTTTCAGTAGTGAATTCCATAATTTTTCTATGAAGTAAATACAGTGCAGACATTTGATCCTTAAAATGTTGGATTTTTTCATGCAGAGGGTGGTAAAACCCTAGTTTTGTCTATTTGAAGATTAAAGGTAAATTGTTAAACAGGCTTCTCTTGCGCATGAGAGTCCAGAATTCTTGTCTTTGTTGAATACAAAAAAATCACCTTCTCTGTGTCCTCAAGGTAGAGCATAAGGGGCAGAGCAGCACCAACACCAGTGCTTTTTGAGTACCTTTATGGCATTTTGCTTAGTGTCTCTAGAAAGGCATAACAAGAACCAGTGATGGGCAGCATTAATCAAACATCCAACTGAGTGAGAAGCCAGAGAGTCTGAACGGCAGAAGTCTTTAGCCTCCAAAGGGGGTGTCAGGGTGGTCAGTACTCAGTCTGAAAACACCAAGAAATAAGCTGAGAAAGCGGTGGGAAGCACTGGGGGCTGGAGCAGATCCTACTGTGCTTCCTGTGTTCAGTAGCTGAGTCTGTGACACACAGAAAGTCTGACTGCAAGGTCTAATGGCTTTTTTAGATAAGTCCGTTTTCTCAGAGGCATTCTCTGACTGCAAACTGCACTTATTAGAATCTCCTGAGAGACTTGTAGGACCAGGACCTGGTTATCTCGTGACACATCCTGCTGCCTTCCCTGCCTTGCCTAGTGGAAAGGCAATTTCAAGGTTTTTCTGACACTTTTGTCTTTGATAACCAGCATCCGACTTGGATAAGCATTATATTTTAACTGGTATTATAATGCAAGCTAAGCTTACAGATGTGTCCAGGCATATAATTTGATTTAATTAAATTATATGGATGTTAACATGTCCCCTGTGAAATGTCTGGCACAGAGCCGTGCACTGGTAGACCTATGAACAAGAGAAGTACAGTAACAAGGGCACCCCCTGAGGGTTTGTGGATGAACCTCAAGCAGTTTCACCAGTCTCCACCCTTCCTTCAAAGAGAAGAGGCTTAGGCTCATCCATGAACCATTTCTTTCTCAAGCTTGAAAGACTTTAACCGTTTTCCCCAAGCCACCTCTTGTTTGTGCTTTCCTCCCAGTCTTAGTCTTGGCAGGCTCTGGGGTCCTCTGGATCTCCATTCTAAGGGAAGGCAGACTGCAAATCCCTTTTGATGTTGGAGAATGGATACTATTTGATATTTTATTTTGGTTGACCTTCCCTTTTTGTTTTCCCCCCTGCTTGAAAAACATTTGATTGCTTGCCACTACCCCAAAAATTTCCTTTTCTGTTTGCTTCCCTCTTCTATTTGAAACCAGCTGTATTGCTGATAGCTTCATTGGCTGATTGGGCTACTTCTACAAATTGATAACTAGGCAAATTTTAACAGTAAGAGATTAAGAAAGCTATTGAAACAAACTGTATCCCAGATAACTTATGCTTTAAAATTCACAAGTAAATCATGCTGTTACTGTTCTGCAACAGACTTGCTGTTTTGCCTCTACTCCTTAAATATATGTTGCATTATCAATTATAGTGCCTGTGTAGAGGTGTGGACTGGACACTGTTTTCCCTGGGGTATTAATTCTAAGTGGGAGTGAGATGTGGGAGACCTATTCTGTGGCCCTGTTTCAGATGCTTCTTAAACTTCCACTACAGGTTCATGGCTACAGGGTCAACTGTTTAAAGTTTTCCAAAGGTGTTTTCAGAGTTTACTCAAACTCATGGTATTTTCTCCATTACCAGCACATAACTACAGTACCTCAGAGTAAGGGAGAACAAGTAGACAAGATACATACAACGACTGAAATTACTGAACCAAGAAACAGCACTGAGACATTCCTCAGCAGGGTGAAATACATTAATTTCTCAAAATTTTGAGGGAGAAGTTGCTTTTTCTATAAGCCCTTTGCAGCAAAATGAAAAAATACAATGTTGCTCTGTTCTCTGATATTCATGGCTCATCATGGTAAATTTGCTCATTCTCAAAACTTGTTCTCTTCCTCGAACAGGGTGCTAAGGCATGTTTTTTGCGTGACATCCCCTTCTCTGCCATTTACTTCCCCTGTTACGCTCATTTGAAAGCTTCATTTACAAATGAAGATGGGAGGGTTAGCCCTGGAAATCTGCTCTTGGCTGGATCAATAGCTGGTAAGTGCCCAGATTTCTTCTTTCATAGCTCTATACTACTGTGGCAGCACAATAGTTACAGCGGTGACAAGAAAAAAATGCTCAAAAGGACTATATGCAACAATACTATATTTTGCAGCTTTATGCAGAAACAGCAAAGTTACTCTTTGGTAGAGTGAGTTGAAGGTACTGTAAGTTGCTGGTATAATCATAATGTTCAGGAAGCAAAAGAGAGGGTAAAGAAAGTATTTTGCTGATTTCTTTTTTTTTAAATCAATTATCATCATTCCTTGTGAAGTTACTGCGCTGGTTTTGGCTGTGTCTCACTGACAGTGTTCTGTTGAAATTGTTTATAAAGAAAACCATGGCATTCATAAAATTCTTTAAGATCTGATGAATCTTGTATTTTGATATATATAGTCCAGAAGCCACACTAGAAGTACAGCTCTCGAAACTGATATAACATTTGACAAAATGATGACAGTATTTGCCACCCTCTGTATCCCATTGAAGTTACTTGGCTTCTTGATATTTTAAAAATATTCTTGATATTTTTAAAATACTAAACAAAGAAAAAGATTTGAAAACATGGCTGCAGTGGCACAGGTTGATAATTTCGCACATACCCAGATATGACAGAAGGTGCAGAGGGTGATCTTGACCACTTGGTTTTTTTAGTCTGCTGCATAGCAGACAGAAGACTCTAAGCATGCTTAACTTCTCACAGATGAATTTAGCTTGACTGTGCCAGAGACTAAGGGAGAAGACAGAGGCTTTGTAAGCCTCAGCTTGCCCTTGTGTCTGCTGCATGGCTGGTCCCTCCACAAGCTCCCTTTTCTGCACCTGAAGAGCACCACCACGTGGTAGCCGTCTGCTGGAGGGGGCAGCTTGAGAGTCCTGCTCCTGCAGTGTCCATGGTTTGCCCCTTAGGAAACAAATAGGCTTGCAAATTTGTGCAACAGGACCTTTAGGGGAGTGTGTAGTAAAATCAGGTGGTATTTCCACCATGCTTATCAGGGACTGCTTGGTGTCTCCAAGCTGCAGCCAAGTTCCTCCTCCAGCATGGCCCCTGGCAGACTGCTGTGGCCTGCCAGGTGAGAAAAATGATGAAATGGCATGAATCCAGCACAGAATGATGGTTTAGCAATGTTTTCTCATTTAATTGTAAGCTTTCTCCTCCCTGAGAAAACTTCTTGGTCAAAATTATACACAGGGCTGTGTCTCTTGGAGAGCAAGGCCCTTTTATAGCCAGTATCTGGTCTTAGAGAACAGCTAAAATTGGTTGGTTTGTTGTGTTGAAGCATATTGATCTCTATTCAGTAGCTCATAGTCAAAACGAATTGAGCTGGGACTAGCAAAGCCAGCTGTGTTCCAGTGACTGCTGCTCAAAACCCCCTTGTCCTCTCCCCTCCCCCACCCCATTCCAAAGCCAGGCTCCAAACGCTCCAACAGGAGCTTTTACAGCCAGCTTATTTCTTACCCATTTGAATGGAACAAAACAATTCTTGAACTTTAGATCATATTTACAGACTTGAAACATAAGATGGCATTTTTAAGCCAAGTAATTTCTTAGATTTTGCTATTTTTCTCTTTCTAGCCATTGTCAGGTGATTGCAGACTGAGATAACCGTCCCTTTGAAGTTCAGGCACAGAAGCAGTCTTTATTGTTGCTGATATAGCTCACCAATCTAGCTATAATGTGAATTTTATCCAGTGCTTCCTGTGAATCCCATCCTAGGTTAACTCTCATGAGCAAACGGCAGTGTTAGAGATATAACACTCATCATACTGTTTGCAAAAACAAGAAATTTGCTTTATTTGGTACATGTAAAGCATGAACGGGATGCATGTGTCCACTGTTTTGCCAAAAGAAAGTCAAGGGAAAGATGGAACAAAACACCCACCACTTCTGAGCAGCTGGCTTTGGTCTCTGGGCCGATGTCTCTTCTCTGGCCCGGGATCTCACCTGGTTATCAGACTTCAGATATGTGCATGAGCTCTGGCTGCATGTGGGAAACTCCCCCTTCCCACACACACAGCCCATGGTGCTGGGATATTCAAGCTAGCCAGACTCAGCTGTGCACCTGCGTCCTTTGCCAGTGGGTGTTGCTTGTACTGCTTACATTATCTTCATTTCCACTGCGGCTGGGGTCACGGGCTGCACATGTGTCATCTAGCTTCATCGGCTTCTGGTTTTCAGATGTCTCAGCCTGTTGTGCCGTAGCATATTCGGAGATGATTCTAATACCATCTGCAGCATCTCTCCTTAATTTGCTCTGTTTGCTTATTGCCTCTATGAAGTTCCTTCTCCTCCCCTAGCTCCTTTTTATTCTTGTCAGCTCCCGCTGGGCTATTTGTCACATTCTGATTGTAAGCTTCTCTTGGCAGCAATCTGTGACTTCGATTTGCCTGTAAATGCTTTTGTCCTATACCCATAGTTCCTAAAGAAAGGATTTTAAGTATCTCAAGTGCAAAATATCTTCAATAATATTGGAGTGAGCGATAAGGAGATGGAAGTCGATGTGTAGTAAGCAGAATTTTTTCTAAGTAAGTTTTTTGGTTTTCTTGAAAACAGTAGTTGGCTTTTGAAGGGCAAAAGTCTGGCTTTTAATTGAAGACTCAAGCAATACCCTGGTGTGGGTAAGGCTAAGCAAAGAGGAATTTCAGTGTTTCTGGAGTTCAGAAACCTTGACCAGGCTTTAGTGCTTGCCTGTCAGACAGCCCATGCTTGCACTAAGTGCATGCTCAGTGTATGAGCTTTTTGGGGGGGGACAAGGAGAGGAGGAGGAAATCTTTTGGTGATAGGCACATGATTTGATCTCTTGGAGCAGTCTACAGGAAGGGTACTCTAGAGCCTGAGGCCAGACAGTGCTGGTTTGGACAAAATTTGTTACAGAATTATTAAGCTGGAAAAAAAAAGGAAAGGAGATTTATGCATCTACATCTAACCAAGTTGGTTTGGAACAGATGCAGAATGGAAAAATAATAAAACCATAAGAGACAGTGTCTTCTGGGTACAGTCTTGGTGCTTTTATTTGGCTTTTTCCTCCCCAGTTCTAAATATGCACAGAGTTTGGATAGGAATGATTTTAGAAATACCACCCATTGGTAATCTGGTATTTTTTACTTTCAGTTGATCATCTGCCAGGGTAGATTTAAATATTCCTCCACATATTCTGCTGAGGATGTCAGCTGTGGCTTTGCAGCTGAGCAGTCTGCCATTCCTAATGAGAAGAACAGCCCTTTCTGTAAGCCTCAGCTCTCAAGTGATGCTGAGCATGCGTGGCATTATCTGGTTCTCAGTGACATTGCTTCGTGAGAGGTGTTTGTGTGTCTGTGATTGTGTCTGTGTACAGCCTATTCTAGCACAGTGTACACCAGGATGCCAGGAACCACAGAGAGGAATGAAAAGGAAAGGAAAATATCAATCTTCCCTCCAAAAACTTTGTGCTTGTTAACTATGCGAGTTCCTGATTAGCACTGGAAACTCCAATCTGTGCCTCCCAGCTTGGCAGGAAGCAGATGGTATGGTTGTTCTTCTGGGAGAAGCACTCTCTGGGTTAAGCCACGTCCACAACAGCAACCTCTTGTTGCTTGTTGTTTGTTCTCCTTCCCAGGTTCTGCTTAAATCAAGTGTGTCTGGATTCTCCTGATGTAAGGAGGAAAGATAAACGAGATGTGTAGTATATGTGCCAAGCCAGCAGTACCCACCTGATGACTTTTGTGTTGTGCAGGTATGCCTGCAGCCTCTCTGGTCACCCCTGCAGATGTGATCAAAACAAGGCTACAGGTGGCAGCCCGAGCAGGACAGACCACCTACAGTGGTGTTGTGGACTGTTTTGCCAAGATCCTGCGGGAAGAAGGTCCAAAGGCTCTCTGGAAAGGAGCAGGAGGTGTGTAAAAGAGCTTTGATTGCCAAGTGATTTCTAATGTGGCATTTGTCACTTAGGAACTCTCTTCTTTTTTTTCAAGCTCGTGTATTTCGATCTTCTCCTCAGTTTGGTGTAACTCTGGTGACTTACGAGCTACTGCAGAGATGGTTTTATGTGGACTTTGGAGGAGTGTAAGTATGTGATGTCTGAATATACCAGGGATCCTGAAGTTACCCTTGGTTCTGTTGGGTCTCGGTCCTCCTCACAAGATCAGAGCCAGGGGCTTGCTAGAACATGTTGTAAAGGCTTTGTAAATATTATTTCAAACACACTTCACTGGTGGAGGTTGGGATGCTATTCCAGTACCTGTTTCGTAGCAAGATATTACCACATTTTATATCACAATTTCAAGCAGGGGACCTATGTTAGTGTAAACAGAGACAGTGGGAGGCTAAATAATGGGCTAGGGATGTAAATGAAGGAAAAATATGATGCTTGTCAGGTCAGCATACACTCTGCATTAGTCCTCATTATTTAGTGGAGGAGCTGTGTCCCTGATTAGACAGGGCATTTGACATCCAAAAAAGTATGCAATTGTCCCCAAGGTCAAAATCAATTTGTTGGAGCTTCAGCTGTGCCTCCTGCCTTTGTTGACAATACAGGTGGATGTAGCTGTTTAACTTGATCCCAGAGCACCTGCAGACTCTATGGATCTATGGGGACAGCCACCACAAAAATTACTTAAACTCTGCTGTGTTCCTGGATTGGCTGTGTGCTGTAGCAAAGACTTATGAACCCCTGCTACCTCACACTAGTTTTGATTAATGCACTGCAAATTTTATTTGGATTTGACCGTACTCAGTCAAAACATGAAGGCACCTAACTGTTCTGGAAGGTATAAAACAGGTTATTTCTTCTTACATGGCAACATTTAATGTAGTTACTTGCAGGGAAGTACACTCAGATGCCTCATTAAAGTTACTTTATGGAGGAGGTTTTTGTGAATACTGATTTTACTCTATGGATGTTAATTTATTATTTTTATTATTTTGCAGAAAACCAGCTGGATCAGAGACAGTTCCTAAATCTAGGATCACGCTCCCCGCTCCTAACCCTGACCATGTTGGTGGTTATAAATTGGCAGTTGCCACTTTTGCAGGGATTGAAAACAAGTTTGGACTTTACCTACCTCGATTTAAGCCATCGCCACCTACCTCAAAGGCTGCTGCAGCAGTAGGACCCTAAGTTTATTGCTGTAGGGTTTTTGTTATTAGTTGGGAAAGAGCCACTTTTCTAATTGGTTAATACTTCATTCCTTTAGCTTCTCATCATATAAAAGATTAGCTTCATTTGAGTTTTAAGGTAATTTTCATCTTAAATGGAATCATTTGTCTTTCGTGCTTCCGTAACCAGATCACTGTGAAATTCTTACCAGTTGTTTTAAGTTTGGGACCATGAATGTATTTGTCCACATCTGACATGTGCTTGTGTTGGGAAGACACTAATTTTAGGTTCTGTTTATTGGGGAGGGCTGGGTGAGAGCTGTGAACCAGATCATTTTACAGGCAATGCTCAGTTGCAGATTACCAGGGCAGATGTCGCACATCGTCACTCAAATGGAAAACTCATTGGATATCACGGTGCTCAAAGCAGAATGATTTGGACTGTGCGTGTAAATTGGTTTTAAACTTGGTGCGTGTCTGTAGAGGTCAGCAAACATATACCTGGTACCTAAGTATGCCAGTACAGCTTCAACTTTTTAAATCTGTATACGCACAAGTTCTGTTTCTGGATTGTATTATGGAGCTTTTATGTGGAACATGTTTTTGTAATGGAAACCACATTTATAAATGTTTAGCCGTTGTATTATGTTACTGGTATCAAAATGCTCAAAAGAAAGTGTTATTGTCCATAGTCTTTGCACTTTATGGCAGAACTTTTGGCATTCTACTACACATACAAGGAAATTTCATAACTAGGTGCCTATCTTGGGTTGCTGGTGTTTGGAATTCACTTTGTATATGCACTTCTATAGTAAAACGCTGCTTGTTTAAATAACTGCAATAGAAAATTCATGCACTGTATCAATGGTACCTGCCTTAACTGCTGGCTTGTAATTGGCAAATAGGTGGTTTCAGATTCTTATTTACTTCATTGAGTCAAAAGAGATTAAAATAGTCTAAAATAAAAGATTTTACTTAATCTTTGGTGCCTTGCACAGTGTTTAGAAAATTCTGTATTTATGAAGATAGAAATAAACTTTTCAAACAGATGCACACATGGTATTCTGTTACAGAAATAGCGCAGTACATCAAATGTCTTGTTCAACTTCAGTGATAAAGTCAGGTTAGGATGAAGCTAATATTTACACTTGGAGGGTATAAAACACCTGCAGCTTGAGAACAAATTACTACACTTCCCTCACCTAGAAAAGACATCTGTTGGTGGAGGTGTCAGTCAGGAAAAAGAAAGTTTTTTCTCAGTCAGCAGCCAGGATTGAAGCTTAGGTATTTTGATCCTTACTTTTGGAGGGGCAGGTTAGTGCTTATGAGCAACCTGATCACTTAGTCAACTTAACACTGTTGGGTGATCTTCTATGTAGAGTGTCTTCTATGATAACTCTTAAGATGAGGAATTTGGCCTTGCTTGTCTCCTTGGAGTGGGGGGGTGTGAGGGGTGGGTGCCTTCAACCTTGACTGTAAACTGAGGGAATGCACAGATGCAGTGTCTCTGCAGAATGACTTTGCTGGGCAATATCACACTGTGCTGTGGAAATGTAGTTTGTGGAAATACTGAAATGGAAATCACTGTGATTTTGCATTTGTATTTGGGTCATCATGAAAATTATTCTCTTGGACTAATTTGTATTTTGAAGTTACTAGTGAAATGGAGCTCAGGGTTAGGAGTAGCAGCACTTGCACATGTGAAGGGTGCAGGTGACATTTACCTGCAGATGAGTCTTGGAGTCTGGCTAAACTACTGTGCAGAGACTGCACTGGGCTCTGACAGACAGCAGCTGCTTCCTCCCAGCCCTGTGTATCCAAGTCTCCCCAGATGACAGCTCCTTCATTTCAGAAAGGGGGGGGAAAAGCTCTCCTTTGTAATAACCCTTCAAAACCAACCATTAGGATTTTTGTTTGAAGCATGTCACGAAAGTAAAACATTCTCACTGGGAGCTGCCTGTGCTTCACACATGAGATTTTAAGATGTTTAAGAGCTGGTTTTATACTTCATCCCTCAGATTTGCCCGACATATCATGTCAGGGGTTTCTGTGGGAAGTCAGCAGCTCCATGAAGATGTCTGAGTGCAGAGCTGCACCTTTTCTCTGATCCAGGAGAGGAAATGCCTGGCCACTGGATGGGCTTGGTTGGCAGCTGTTTCCTCCTGGCTCATTCTGGAGAGGGACACCCAGGCTGCACCCACCAGAGCACATCCCTCTGCTGCCTGACACGGAACCCTTTGCAACCCGGGCTTTGCAGCCAGGAACGGAAGAGGGATTAGAGATGGGCTATTGTAGGGCTTGCACAACTTCTTGGCTCATGTGATAAAGACCGTTCATTGCTTGTGTTCCACAAAACCAATTTCTCTGCCTCCTGATGCCCTGATATTCCCAGGCCTGGCAGGATATTTATGACTTGTTCTTTATTCTGGGGATGAAGGGCAAAGCTCCCACCCCAGGAACAAAACTCAGGCACAGCTCTCCTATGGCAGATCCATCTCAGAAAGCCACAGCCTTCATCTTCTCTGAGAAGGCCTGGACTGACGACCCCACCCCACCCATGGTGGCTTTTCCCTTCACCATTAACTTTTCTGGAGGATTGTTCTCTCCCTCTGCCCATCTCTTCAGGGTCAGTAGAAGGCAGAGGTAGGGGCAGAAGTGTTGAAGAGCCAGTGGCTGCTTTATTAACACGAAGCTGAGTTCAACACATTCCAAATCATGCTGCAGCTCTGCCCAGAGATCTTGGGGAAGATCTGTGCCCACAGTCGGCTTCCTCCAGACACAAAAGGATGCATTCCTGCCCTGAAAAGCTTGCAGGCCAAGGAATTGTCAGATTTCCTTGCAAACAAACAAAACACCCTGAGGACAATGTTTGTCCTCTCTTGTTTTCTGGGTGAGTTATGCAAATGGGTAAAAAAGTAACCTCACTTGCTTCCTGCACCCTAGCTAACACCCTGAGACAGCACTTCTGAAGAAAAGAAATGGCCAGATACTGATGATAATACCTGTCAGACTGAGAGTGGGGCAGGGGTGTCCCTGAAGCATTTGCCCCATGTTTATGTTTCTCGGTCCAGCAGAGTCCAAGAGATGCTTTTCTTCCTGGTCCCCAGGGAAAGGGTTGGGTTTAAGCTGACTTAATATTGACAGTTTGCAGGGATGCTTCTGTGAGCAAACATACCACAGGCTTCAAAAATAAATTGGGCAGGTTTTTCTAAACCTGTTAAAAATACAAAACCTGACAAGCAGCTCTGCATCATCTTAGGAGGGGACAGCCTGCTTGGGATGACCTTGTCATACAAGTCATGCTGCCTGCTGCTGAGATCCTCTCCAGTGGCACAGGAACGATCAGGAATCCTCCAGCTTTGCTGCTTAAACACTGCTGTGAAACTCACACTCTGTTTTTGGTTTAAATATTTGCCTTTTTTGCATAAGCTAGAAGGCAATTTCCAGAGATAGTGATCATTTGTAAGTTATTTAATGGTTGAGAATATACAAATCTCAAGACGTTTGTATTTTAAGTGTCTCCAGAGACCTTCAAACACATCAAACAACACAGAAGCAGCCTGGGATGAAGTGGTTTCTTTAATGCCACGTGCCATATGGTGGTTCTGCTTTCTGCACGGTGGGCAGTGGATAACTCAGGCTGTGAGACTGGGCAGCCTCCCCTAGTGCTGAATGGGGGGATGTCATCAAAGTGTCTGTTGCCCTTCAGAGAGATGACATTTGAAGTGTAGTAATAATTTTAACTGCTCCTTGCACTGTTCCTCATCACACCAGTGAAGCAGTACTATTGCTTGCAAGATGCATTCCAGCTGCTGTAGTTACATTGCCTGGCCTTCCTCAGACCCCAGGCTGTGCAGACGCTGCCTGCCAGACATGGTGATGTTACTTCAGAAGTATCTTTGCTTATGACTTTGAAGGAGAACTGGTCCTGTAAGCTTCCCCAGCACAGGTGGCTACTCTATAGCACCCTTAGGCTCTGAGACCTGACTTAGGACTGGTGCTGCCCTGGTGACAAGAGAGTGTCCTTTGTCACTAGTCAGTGGAGACCATCCCGCTCCATGTGGGATGCTGTTTTGCTCTGTGAGGGATTTCCAGTCTTCTGCTTTGTGTGCTTTTTATCTACAGTTGCTAAAACTCTTCAGGGCTTTCTCCACCTGTCTTGCATGAAGGAACCTATTCCTCGTTGTTTCCACAGTCCTAGAGATGCAGGCTGTCATTTTTAGTGTGAGGTGTTAATATTCCAGGGCGTGGTAGGGGCTCTGATGTTTCCAGAAGTAGCAAGTGTTTGGGGCATTGGTTCTGAGACCCAGGAGGCAACACCTTCCATCTTGGAAAATTAATTATGGAGCACTTGCTGAGTATCCTGTGGAAAAAGGTGTAGCTCTTGAATCATTGCAACCCAGCACCGTTTGTCCTGCCTGCTTTTTCTCTTTGAAGTAATAAGCTGCAGGTAATTCTGTGGAGTCTAATCTTAGCAGCAGAGACTTGCTCTGACAGCCTTTCCATGACCATGTTTGTGGTGTTTCCAAACTTCAGAGGCAGGCTATTTCACTTCTACCCTTCAAACATCCACTTGGTCCAAGTGCTGTTATTTACGTGATAGACTTGGCATTCTAGCCCCATGCTCAGTTTTGTGTGTCCTGGTCTAATTCCAGGTTGGCTAGTGCTGTGCACATGTTCTTTCAGTATACCCTGACTCTGTCATCTTTCTCTGTTACCATGGGGTCTCTTGAACAAAGTACACATCATAAAGGTAAAGAATCCTGCTTCACCTTTCAGCTAATGCCTTCAGCTCCCACCCCCAGTGCCACATGTCATGTCTCCCCATGTCCTTTCACACCTCCTTTCAGAACAAATCCCACATCCCTGGCCACATCATTCCTCTGCCTCTCATTTATGCTGGCATAGCTCTGATCCTTGGCACTGAAATCAGGGAAGACTCTGGACTTTCCTTCAACAACTATAGGAGAGTTATCCCTTCCACATATACCTCACAGTCCTGTCCTAAATCCTAAACCTCAATTTAGCCTCTTCTTGCCACTTGCCTACTTCTGCTGTAGTTGGATTTGCTTTTTCTGACCTCTGTGGTTCTGATGTGCTCTATAGCTCAGTCTGAGCACAGTTTATAGTCTTCACAGAAAGCTCACTTGCAGTGGCCCTAAAAGAGCCAGGCTGTCTTCTAACCTATTCCGCACCTGGAGCATTCATGACAGCATCCTAGAGCATAGGACATAACTCCTTATGTTCTTCCTTCTATTCTCTGGATGTTCATGGGCAAAAGAGACAAGAGAGGATGATTTCTTTTTACTCCAATGATAATTTTGTATTTATTTCCCTACTGGGCAGATTCTGAGAAACATTTTGTCATATGGGCTGTTTTAGAAAGGCAGTGAAATGCAGCTATTTGTTTAGCAGCAGGAAAATCAAACAAACAAGAACTGTGGGAGATGCCTGGAAGGGCAGCAACAAGGGCAGGTCAGAAACTCCACTGCAAGATAATCTTGAGCAGCAGAAGGTAAATGCCTCTTGTTCTTGCATGCTTTTCTATCTGCTTCAGTTGTGTGAAACGGCTCTTTCACATTATTTCTCTGTATATACAAACCTGGTGATTTCTGTGGAAATTCAGATCTTTCCCTTGTTCCCTCTGTGTACTGTTGAACCCCATATACAAAAAAACCCCAAAAACCTAACAAAAACCAAAAAAACCAACCCAACCCAAAAAAACCCCTTCCCGTTCCCCCATAGGCACGCTGAGATGATGTCCTCACACATTGTGATGTGCTGCTACTCCTCTGGGTGGAAGGGTAGTGGGTTCCCACCTCTGCCTCCCATGACAGCAGTACTTTGCTGTGTATTCACCTGTGCACATGTTTCTGGTCTTGTGACCCACTGAGAACCAAGTCTGCCTTCCCCTCTTCCACTTGGCACTACATCTGCCTTATCCATGTACATTACAACAGTAATGGTTTTTGAAAAGAAAACAGGGCAAGACTGGGGAAAAAACCCCAGTGATGATATCTGAACTGCTCCTTTACAGTCATCTCACCTAGCTGTTGGTTAGCATTCACCTTTAAGCTACAGAAGTGCCCCAAGTCCTACACTGGTTCTTCAGGACAACTCCCAAAACACCCAGGGGAACAGCAGAAACACAAAGTTCTCTAATATATGGCTTCAGTCTTGGAGCCACCTGAAAATGGCTGGCACTGGGAGATAGTTGCAGGTTCCACCATGAAGATAAAAGTAGCCTATGCACTCTCACTGGGAATTGCTTCTAACCACCAAGAAGATAAGGGAAATGCTGCTTTTCCAAAGGATTCATTTTCTCAGCCTGCTCTGGCTTTAGCAGTGCAGACTTCCAAGTGGTTCTGGATCAGGCCATAGCCCCAAATATGATCAGATGATGTGTTCATTCCTCAACATGACTGCCCAAAGACAAGATGTGGCAACGAGACAAGAAACTTAATGTACAAGACCCTTCTTGTCAGACTCACAGTGTTTCTTGCAAAAATGGTTCACCTCCATACCCCTGAGTGTGAACCACTGCTAAACCCAGATGTCAGAGCTGTCTTCTGGCTCAGCAGAGTGTTGTGACATGGACATATTGAGCAGCCTCACCACCAACATCCATCTGGGCTACCGCACTCTGTTTCTTTGCTCAAGCCACAAGAGATTGTCATAAAGGAGCCTATTCCTCTGTCCCCTGTCCCAATCTCTCAAGACAGTCTGAGGAGGCCTTGTCTCTCCTATTCCTTTTCTTTCAGCACATATGGGAGCACGCTGCTGCTCTGCATGTGCATGTGTATGCAGGTAAGCATGCTAGGGATGGAGGGAAAATAAAAATTAGCCCAGAAGCTGACATGAATTAGTGCTTCCCCACGTAAAACTGGTAGCAGGGTTTGATCCATGCAGGTCCATTACTGGGCAGTCCCAATGCTGAAGGTATCTATTTACAAAGCAGCTCATGAGTACTCTGCGAGTCATTTTCCCAGTGCCTCACCAGTGACTGGTAATGAACGTGCTGAGCACTGCTGGCAAGGAAAGATCGACCACACTGCAACTGAACAGGCCTGATACATTTTATTGCCAATACTGGTGTCATACTTGGGAACCACGACCCTTTGTCAGACTGTTAGTGTTAACTTGCATGACAAGTATCAGTGACCTACTGTATCTGAAATATAGTCAAAGTGCCTAGAAATAATAGGCATCTTAAAAAAAAAAGGGAAAGGGAACTAATTTCATCCACTCAAGCCAACCTTTACAGATCTTACATCTTAAGCACAACTGATGTACTGTAATTGTTACATGCACTTTAATGTAGCCTCTATAGCAGCACACAGACAATGCAGTTCTCTCATTATGCACATGCTTTAGGATCGTTTATTTTAATGCTTTCAAATAAATACGTTCCATGCAGCACACCGCAATAAATAAGGAGCAGCAACTTTTGTATAGTACATCCATTCATAATGTAAGTTACCATGTGATACACCACATCTAAAGTCTTTGGCCCAGTCCCATACAGTGAAGCACACCACATCTGCACATAATCATATCTGGCTTCATATGGATTTAATAGGACTATGCCAGAAGGGCAATGTGAGCACAAGTTTAACCAGGGGTTCCTAGCTATTAAATACAGCTACTAAGTAGTTAAAAGGCAACAACTAAACCCATAAAGGGTTGATTTGTCTTTTCTTTCTTACTTCTCAGACAGAAATATAAAGTATGAAAATGCTCTGGATATTTTCAGCCTTGTGTAAAGCAGTGTGATTAATGTGGAATGCTTTGAGCAATACTGGCACGTACACTGGCATCAAAAGCCACAGCAAGACTGACTCTGACACTGAACACTGGTGTACTCAGCGGGGGAAGCTGCTGTTCTGGCGGGTGCTGCTCCTCTCCCTCTATGCCGAGAGCTCCACCGCCCCCTCCTCCTCGCTGTCGGCTCGGTTGGCGCGGATCTCCACCAAGGTGCGGGCGAAGCGCGTCCACTCGTCGTTGTGTGGAACAGCCAGCTGCAGGACAAACCAGCAGAGAAGTAATTAAGACACTGGCAGTAGTGCAGGACTGGTTGGGTCTCCCTCTGGCCCCAAACTGAGGCACCTCCTTTGAGGAGAGCTCCTACCGCAATCCTACCACATGTGCAAGCATGGCTGTGCACAGTGAAGCACCAAGGCATGTGCCTCACCAACCTGCTGGGGGCTGGTACCTGGAAGTGTGGCCAAGTTCTCAAGGCACATTGGCAGTTTCCTACCCAAGCACCAGCCACAAGGAGCCTTTAGTCACTGGCAGAGGAAAAGGCTTTATCTGCTTGATTTTGTAGTGTTGCTGCAAAATCTATCCCTTGGTTAAAATATTTCAGATTTTCCAAACTAGAGCAAGGCCTTGATCTCTACATGTACACACACGTATGTTTCACTTTACACGCACGAGCTGGCCATTGGCAGTCAGCAAGGCTGTGCCTAAGTGTAATTGTTTGCAGGACCCAGGTCAGTGTGCACAAGGTAACAGAGCTTTTAAAACACTGTGTTGAAACTATTTTCCTGAACTTCATTAAAGCTCTAAGTAGTAAAATAAATATATTGTTTTATTTTACTTACCCTCCTCTATGTTAAGGAATTCTCAGTTATAGGAAATGCATTACAATGGAAATGTTATACCAACTGGATACTGCATTACTGGTCTGATTTTTTAAAATCATCATGCAAGATCTATTTCCATTTAATACCATTGATGTTTCTAATGAAGAGCTCTTGAACATTAGGCTTCAAGAGGAATGTGTAATCTAAATAGCTGAACTTCCAGACAAAATGCTTTAGTGCTATGGCAAAATAATACTGCAGTCATTTCCAGCTGGATCCAATACTGCAATTTCTGGAAGATAATGCAAGCTGGGATTGAGATAATTAAAAAGAAAAAAAAAACAAAACAGCAAAAAACCCAACCAAAAAACCCTGAAACACCAAAACAAAACAAAAATTTTTCTCAACTTTGTTTTCATTAAGCCAAATTCCAGAAAACAGCAACAAGCATCCACAAGATCCATGCAAGTTTTTACTGCCCTCCTGAAGTGCTGTGATCACGTCCTGCATATAATATGAAAGAATAACTGTTTCAAGACATTATGCAGTGCTTGCTACTGAAGAAGGCAACTGTTTTGGAAACTACAGGAAACTATCATAAACTGTTGTCCACCTTAGCAAATGGATGACTTTGGACTGAAGAATGGGTATAACCATAGCTAATCCAGTCTGTACTACCCAATATTCAATCTGAACTGACTTAAATCTTTTAATACACCACAAGAAGTGCCAAGCAGATGGTGAGCTAATTATGTCCATGTGGCACTAGTAGATCATAGGTGCCCATGAGGCATATGGTACATTGTACTGGAAAACAGTCAAATTATTCTCTTCTCCTTACATCTCGACTGGATACACAGAACTGGAAACTAAGAAAAGCATCTTTTACATTACCCAGCTGGGAAAAGGACTTGTGTGTATATATATATATATATATATATGTATGTCCAAGAGAAGCTGTGTGTGAAAGCTTCACATACACTGCTGCAAGTGTTAATCATATGGACAAGAATTTGCAATACAAGATCTAAACATCTCCATATCTCACTGGTGATTATCAGGCTTTTTTCAATTATTTTTTATCTAGCTTTGCCTCTACATCCAGTAGACAGAAGACACTGTGTGTTTTTTGACACTTCCCATGTATTATACATGTATCAGTGACATTATGACGGTCTGGTGTGCAGGTTTGGGTTTTTTTCTGTTGAAACACCAAATATAGTACAGTTAGCATTAGCTGAGGCTACGGACTGAGAAATGCAACCTGTGAAAAACTGTCCCAGCCCAGTTAATATAGGCATTGCTGCAGTCTCTGGGTTTCCCCATCTTTGCCGTCCACTTCTGGCATTTTTCTCCTTTACTTCTCCCAGGAATGGAGACCAGAGTTACAAGAGTAAATCATTTCAGACAGCTGTCTCTCATACTCACATGCACAGATGTGGATCTGGGATGGCCTATATTTGAAAGACCACTCTGTTTTTTCAAAATCCTTCAGCAGAAAGAACTGTAGCACCAGAAGAGAGGTCAGTGCACCAGCACACAAGTACTTGTAGCACATGTTTGGTCACTGCCACACACCTATACCAGCTTTTGTATAGTATTAAGGGGCAGTGAAGAGATCCTTCTATCAGAGATGGAACCAAAAACAGCTGTGAAACCATCCCCCTGTTATTGCTACATCTCCTAAAAGATTTCATTTCTTCTGATGTGTACAGACAGCACTGCTATTTGTCAAACTCTTGAATGAAATGAATCTCACCAATTTCAAGCAGAAAAATAAATTAAAGTGGAGCAATATCCTAGGCAAAAGACTTTCTGAATTTAATAAAGCATCATTGCTTCTTGTCTCTTAAAGTCTTTAACAGCATTGCACTGTATTGAGTGGCTGAAAAAGAAAATATGTAATTCTAAAGAAAATAATCAAATCTATTTAGGACATTGAGATAATTTAATTGCCTTTACTCCACAGCATGGCCACAGACAAAATCAAAGTCCAGGCTATTAAAACAACTCAAACTTGAAGTGTCTCCCCAGGAATGTATGTATGACATGCTTTATTTGTAGCTGATAGTGTTAGCAAGGTCTGGGCCATTTCTAGTGACTCAGTTCACACAGCAATTAATGACCGAAGTCAATAGCTTTAGCACAGAGGAAAAAATATTCAGTGCTCACATGCAACCTAATACCTTACAACTTATTTTACCTTATTTAATCTCATGCACTGCATCATGCTTTCAACAAGGAGCCAATCCTGCTAATAGACTGTTAGTAAAATAAACCCATCTAATATAAATTCCTCAGGGATGCAGAGGGAAACCTTGGCAATAATAAAGTCAAAGGAAAAATTGTCTTTTATTCTCCAAACCCCTTCTTTCTGTAAAGGCCACAATACTAAACCACAACAGTTATACAGGGAAAGACCACAAATATAAACAAAAGTATCCACAAACTCCAATTAATTCTTCTCTGGATTAATGCTCCCCTTCCAGTCATTTTCCATTCAAGTTCCTTCATCTGGGTGCACTGGCACCCACAAATGCTGGAGACCTGGGTCTGTCTGTGGGATCTCCCTCACAGCTTATCTGCACATGTTTTTTCTGCAAATACCAGAGCAGAGGTGGAAGAAATGAGGAGATACTCCATGGAGGAAGGGCAGAGATTTAGAGCTATCTGGGTGTCCCTCATGTGGCAAATTTCTGTCCACTTCCAGTTACTACAAAGCAGCATGTGTTAACTTTCATGTCATGATGTTGATGCAGGGTAGAAATGTTCACCAAAGCATAAATATTTAATATAATAACTTATTTAGGTCAGAAGGTTATCTGAAGGAACTGATGCTAAGGTATGGAGCAGAACAAGAACATAAAAGCTATTAAGCGTTTTCCTCTGATCCCTGTACAATGAAAGGCAAATGCTACCCACACCTAATTAATTGACTGAATTACTCACTCTGCTTTAGCTTTAACATCATGCTTTGTTCAGATTGAATCATGCAGTAATTCTAATGAGGAAACCCAGTATTATCTACAAAAAATGGCTGCCAGGATCTTCCTGACAAGCACCCATCCTTGCCTTACTGATGTGCCTCCATTCTACACGATTTATGCAGTACACAACCAAAAGGCATCTCAGTGCTGCTACAGAGCCCTTGAACCTTCTGAAGCTTCTGTTTCTTGGGACATGACTCTAGCCAAGCACTTCACTTACCTGTCAGTTTTCCTGCCTTAAAACGTGCCCTGCTCCCTTCTAGGACTGACCAAGGAGATGGTTTGTGTGTGCAACAGAGTGCTCCACCCCTGAGGCTCACCAGGCAGCACCAGGCACATGAACCTCACCAAAACCAACCTCCTCCACCTTCTCATGGAGCTAGAGACTTCCTTGGTGTGCAGACCTTCCAATCCATACACCAGAGATTTGACAAACACAAGTTGTATTTCTGTGACTTCCTAGAAACTGTGCAACTTCACTGAACACTACTACTCTGAAAACTGACAGAACTCAGGAAAAGGAGATGCTCTGACCAGACAGCTCTTGATGCTGTCCTCTGAGTCAATCAGTGCTGGGCTGGAAAGGAAAGGAACAAAAAATAAAACAGTGCCTGAAGATAGAAATCAACTTCAATTTCATTTTCAGATAGATTAACAACTTCTGGTATATTTGCTCTTTAAAGTTAGGGGAAGGAGAAGGAGAAGGAGAAGGAGAAGGAGAAGGAGAAGGAGAAGGAGAAGGAGAAGGAGAAGGAGAAGGAGAAGGAGGAGAAGAAGAGAAAAGGGAAAGAAGAGAAGAAGAAATTTTGAAACAAAGCCCCCAAATCTTTGAATGTGCCTTTTAAAGGAATCCATCCAGATGGTTGAAACAAGATATTACAACATATTTTAAGACTTCTGTGTATTTCCCTCCTATCCATCTTTTTTATGGCTGAGAGTGTTTCAGCTGAATTTGTCCAAATCCCTGTATAGCTTCAGTTTCCCTAAAAAAACATTTTCCAGCCAATGAATTATTCATTGAGGATATTTCACTTTATTTCTGGCTCCTTGCCTTCCCTGAAGCCTCTAAATCTTTGGGATGGAAGTGGACAAACTCTTCCTGCCTTCATCCCTCCAAGCTCTTGTCCATCACTGCTCTCCTTTGAGAGCAGTGGACTCTCCTGACAAGGAATCAAAATGCAATTTCAGCAGCAGCAACCACCTCCACTTCAGAGGAACCAGTGTCTATAAGCTCAAAGGAAGCACAGTTGTCTATGTTGAACCTGTTTCATTTCCTTTTAATTGACTGTACCTCATGGGCTTATTTACCTGTCACTGAAACACTAGCTCATAACCTGCAGCACAGATCACTGGTGAAATAATTGTGTGATCCCAGTCACCAGTTTCGTAGTCACTGTTTTTTTCAGCTTCACCTAGAGTTCAGAAGGCTCAAAGCAAAAATAGCCATGGGAAGAGTCTCCTCAGCCTCCTCAGTGACTGAGAGGTTGCTCTGAAGGGGTGAGCCCATGTCCCATGGACACAGGTGTAAACGGAGACTGTGACAAGGAGCAGCTTCACCACAGCTCGGAAGAGCTGCCAGAGCCTGTGGCTGCAGCCGCCCGCGCCGCCCCAGTGCCACGCACTGTTTCCAATTACGAGTTTGCAGACGAGCATGGTGGTCCAAGATACACTCCAAGGGTGATAGCGGCTCCCAGTTCAAAAATCTGTGACCCATTCAAACATTTTGTAGAAGCACAATGCTTTCTTATTTTTGCGTTAAGAAAAAGCTTGTTCTGACCTAAATCGATGGCTTTCTTATAGCTAATCACCATGCTCCAAAAGGTCAGACACATTCTGATTAACATGAATCTTTTGTTAGTGGCATTTGGGTTTGAAGCTGTTTGGAAGCAAAGGATGATCTTATTTTAAACGATCCTGTTTACTTGTCTCTGCTTCCACAGAGCTGTATATGCCATAAAATCTCATATCTAGCAGGAAAAATAAAAACCTATATAAAAATTAAAAATTAAAAATAGCCTGTTACTATCACAATTTTTTTAGAAGGGCAAGTTTGAAGAGATAGCTAATTAAAACTTTAGAAATACTCAGATTAACCTGAGCTTGTGGATGACAGCAAGTCTAGTGAGCTAGTGACTAAAATTTCAACTTCACACTAAGTTATTTGTGTATGTGGCTTATCACCATTTTAATATTCCTTCTATTGAATTTAACAACATCATCAAATAAACATAGCTTCAGGCAAATGCAGCTTTAGCTGTATTTTCTCTGAGCAAAATTTTTGTCAATCTATATTGTCCGTATCTCTAAGCACCGAAAGAAATCTGCTGCAAATACTTTGAGAAATGGAGTAACATCTGAATGCAGTTACGACATTGTAGGTAAAAATGTGTTTCATGATGATAAACTATAACTACTTGAACTTGATGATTTCTAAAAAGTAGAACCATCACTTGGTCTCACTTTCTGGGTAAAAGACGGCATTTGCAGAATGAGGATCACGATACAAACACGAATGAACGATTATAGTTCCTCTTTCAGAACTGATCCTATCTTCTGGAGTTCAACAAATGGTTTGTCACTATTGTTGAGGTGAAAACAGATATGAAAATGTAAATATTAAATATCTTGATACACACATAGAACAGGCAGGAACACACCTATTCTGGCTCTGGTCTTGCCCCCCAGAATCAATTACAGGCTGCCTTTGATATTTTTTTCAACCTATATGGATATTTTATTTCCTGAAAAAGCCTATATTTTTTCAGGCAACACCCTATGCCACACACATGGATGGAAACAAAGTGGGAGGTAATATGCAACGAAATGGCCACCAAAGTAACCAAGAGCACCCTTTCCACATAACTGGAGTACCACTGTATTTAACTCTTGGGAGAGCTGAGCATCACTGTTAACAATGGATGAAACCACTGGCAGGAACTCAAACCCCACATACTGCATGCAGATGATTTTAATAAGATACAGTGTTTAGACCACAAAGGATACACTTTAGAGTAGCTCTATATATATTTGTTTACTTAATTGAAGGGGTGGAATACCATAGGCAACCTAAATACTGCATTTATTCCAAGCACAGCAGTCAGTCTAGTGTCACAGACACAATATACACCACTCTTCTATGAAGTTAATTACTTAACCCTCATGTAGATTAATGTCTGTTGTGATTTATTTCTTTGCAATCTGCCAGCAGGGTCTGTTTTAACTAGTGCTGCCTTAGTAAAAAAAAAAAAAAACAAAAAACAACAAAAACAAAAAACTGGACAAAATATTAGCTTATATCAAAACCCCCCAACTTAAAACAAAAACTGAATTAATTTTCAGCAAACTCTGACTTTTTCTTTTTCCTAGGGAGAACAGTAACTTCTGAATTGTTGATGCCAAATTATGTTTTGTATACCAAGCTAGCAATAGTGTTATTTTAATAATTTATATGTAATGTGCCAAGATATGCTGTACAAAGGGCCTACATAGGAACTGAATATTTGAATGCCCATTAATTATTTTCTAAACTTAGTTCTCTTTGTCTGCATCAATCTCGATGCCAGTCTAACAGGAGAACAAAATAAAACATAGCCTGTAAATTATACATACATGACACATAAATGCATGTTAACAGAACATTAAGACTGCAGACTGTAACACTTCAAAGGTAGGAAATGTTAAAGTTAAGACTAACTCCCTCAATTTGAGCATGTTATTAATTTTGTGTTATGGTACTGTCTTTAATAAAAAAAAGTAAGAAACAACAAAAACTGTGCTAGAAGGAAACACTAATTATGGAAAACTTCAGCCTGAAGGATTACAACTTGATAGAGCGTATAGAAAAGAAAACAAGGAAGTGGGAAGTATCTTTAACTGTAGACAATGCTACAGTTCCACCTCTAAAACCAGAGCTGGCTTAGGCTCTCCTGAATTAACCAGCAGGAGTGATGTCCAAGCTATCAAACAGATTATGCTTCCCTCAACTATCATATCATATTGCTGCACTTGGTATCGATTACAGAGGATAAAACATTCAGTAATCATCAGTCATCCTGAAAGAGCTGACTTCTAATTGAAATTTCAATAACTTTTTATTTCCTTATATAAAATACTATAGCTGACTATAAGTTTATAGCTTGTTCTTAAGCCCACTAAACTGCTTTCACCAGTCATATTGGGAGGAGCCTCTCTTGTGCAACTCCCTCAAGGGATACTTTCAATGGCAGAGAGTATTGGCCTGTAAGTCCTTGGAAAAAAAAAGAGGTAATGAGCAGAAGGAGCAGAAAGAGCACCTGCCACGCTTGAGGAAAGCTCACAATTTTGCTTCAGCTGAGACAGTGGTGCCCTAAGCAACGAAGTTCTTGCAGTTCCTGCCATTCCACTTCTTCTGTAATGCCATCAATTTACAGGTGGATTGAGAAAAAGAGTGAGGCATGCTGCTGGCCATTCACCTCCCATGGAGATCTCAGCCCTGCTCCAATTGTCATTTCTCAAAGTCATTGAAAAGCCCTGGAATTTTTTACATGTGTTTCAGGACATTTAACATTTGGAGCTAAGGGATCAAGGCTCCTTCTCTACCAAATTATTATCCGTTAGCAGTTGTCATCCTTGCACAAGAAAGCCTAAAAATACCAAATAAACTAAACTAGAAGGTAAGGAGCCTTGACCTGTTCTTTCCTTCTTTCCAATACATACTTTTCTTTTTCTTTTCTTTTCTTTTTTTTTTTTTTTACTGACAACTACATGGATTGGAAGAATGGGCCCATCGTTCTCACTTGAAATACCAGAGCTTCAGCTTGTGGGGTAGCTGCACTGCAAAGGTGCCTCCCTGGAAGTTCAGCTGCATGAAGGACTGCTGCCTCAGGGAAGAAATAAATCATACTCAGCTCAGCTTGCTTCCCATCCAGACCAAGCTTGCCATGTCCATGCCATGATTCATGCCAGGAAACCTGGCAGAACAGGAACTGCAAAGGCCTTCTGCCACAGCTTTCTGGCTCTCAGTTGGCAAATGGACTCTCACCACAGCAGCTTATAAACTGCTCAAAGACTTTTTTCAGCAGGGAGTTGCTGCTTTCCCCGAGATTCTGTACACATCCCGTTATCTGAAAGATCTCGTCCATTGTGAAACAGCACTGGGTTTTGTTGTTTTTGTTTTTTTCTATTTCAGACATAGGAACTTCCATCACTTTAGGAACTGCAGGATAGATTTCACATTTAAATTAAACACAGTATATAGAATTTTAGCTGCAAAATAAGATTTATTAAGGCTCAGAGTTATTCTCGGTTGATGTTTTAACTGTTACTTTCCAAGTCATGAATTAAGTACTTTTTCAAGTTCAAAATACAGACCATTCTGGATAAAGATTGAGAATACAGTTACACAGTTAAGGATTCTCAAAATGAAAATTGCTACTGGATGTGACAGATTGAAACCACAGAAGCCCCCTGAAAAAAATTAATTATGCAAAGGAGGTCTTTTCTCAAAAGCGTTTTAACACCACAATGATAAGTCACAGATTTCTATAAAATCTGCAAATTGCTGCACACAAGCTGAACTTAAACTAAATTTCATACGTGGCAGCTTTCCTCTTCCATACTCTCTGCTACTTAAAGCTGTGGACATTTTTCAGTAACATTTCTTTTTACAACAGAAAGGAAGTAAAAAATTTCAGAGTAAACTAACAAGGTATTTAAAATACATCCTGTGTGACATTAGTAACGTGCATTGACTACAGCTGTGCTCCCCCACAGTGTTCCACAATACAGGGTTAGGATGGGGACAGACCAGCTAAAGCTGAGACCACTGTGTCAGCTACAGCCATCACAGAAAGCCTGGATGCAGATTCTCTTTTCCACTAAGCCTCTTGATAGGTTTTTAGGAGAAGCAGTGACTGAGGAACCAGTAGTGAAGCCCCCAGTAGTGTCCATGTGGTATGTCCAATCTGGGCTTCCCTTTGCTCTTTTTCTCTTGCCCTTTACAGTTGTTCCCAGCTCAGCAGGAAAATACCAGCAGGAAGACTGTCACACACAGCTCTCCCTTCTCCCCCTCCTGCAGGCTGCACTGTGCAGAAAGGGAATGATCTCTTACAGATTCTCTTCTGCTGCTTTCACCACTTCGTTATCTGAGTGCTTCCAATAGTGCATTAAGGTACATGATTAACTCCTGTCACATGTGGCTTGTTCTCTCTGATCCTCTCTGCAGGGGGAGGATCTGGGCCTTTGCAAAGGAAAAGGAAACATGTCAGCTTTAAAAGTAGTGTGCAAATGAATAAAAATGACTAGGGACAGAGTTTTGTTGGTTGGTTGACTGGATTTCTTAAGATTTTTAATTCATATGATAAAAAGTTGAATCATTCTTCTAAAAGGTATTTGTATCGTATTGGAAACTCATGTATTTTTACCCTGTAAAATTATCTGGGGAGCTAGTAATCTGTCTCTGGAGAACTGCTGAAATATTTCATCATAAGCAAGTTGAAGCTAAAAATAAAGAATCAACTGAATTTTTAAGATAACCATTTAAAACCCCCACCTTTTCTGTCTGTTTTCACAAATAGCCCTTTAATTTCACTCTCTGATCAACAAATGAGAAAAAAAAGTACTTTCATTAAAAATCTGACACTTCCCCTTTTAATTTTAACAAGTAACATTCAGAGAGTAAAATGGAAGTAGAATTTTATGTCCATTTATCGAGAAACAGAAGAAACTGTTGTTGCCAGGAACAAGCTAATATCTGGGCATGGGCAGCAGAGTGACCGTGTACACCAGGTGTGACCCATGTCTGCATCACTCACAAGCCCATCACAAAATCCTGGGGACATGCTCCACTTTGAGAGGATGTTTGTCCCACCATCTCTACCTGCTCTGGGACTTCAGCCTTCTGATAGTTAAAAATATTATTTTAATTTTTTGACTCGAATACACAGCCAGCTTGCAGCCACATGCACTGGTAGCAGCATGTCCTCAGCTCCACTAGGTCTCCTCCTCCAGCCCCAAGCACTCTGCAAGAACATGAAACATCTATATTGCCACCACATCCCTCTCTGACATATTTCAAGAGTTCTTTTTTATAATAAAATACTTTTTTAAACATAAGAATAAGAGATTTTGCACACACAGTGCAAGTAGAATGAATATGACCTGGAAGAGAAAAAATAGAAGGTAGATGAGAAGCTGCTTCTTTTACAACCAAAGGTGCAAAAAGCATTTTCAAAGTTTTGATCTTTTAAACAGCATCAGTTTTATGAAGCTGCTTTGTAAGTCTGAAACCCATGATGAGGGAGACTCAGATAGGCAGAGAGCCAGTGATGCCACATGATACCCAAGAGGTGGCAGAGAAAGGGAAACACAAGGGCCCAGGCTGGCACTGGAGATAAAGATCTCCAATCCTCAGCAACCAGCTTTAGGTAACTCAGATTAATTAGATCACGGCTCAGTTTTCCCTCTTGAAAAGTACTTCCCTAATAAAGATTGTTATTAGGAACATAAGCCTCCATTCCAGCTTCTTTAAGTACCCAAATAGACTGAAATAACAAGGTAACTCATATCCCTTTCCATTTCTTATCAGACTAATACCACCTCACTGACAAGCAAGCAGCCATCAATAGGTGAGTATAGGGAAATTATACTCAGAGGTATAAAGTTATGCATTTCTATGTATGGATGTAGCTAAGCTTCATTTTAAACTGTAGAATTATATAAACACTGGGTTTTAACTTATCAACATAACATAGTTTTTCTACAGAGGAATAAACCAGTGCTTACATAAAGACCTCAAAGCATTCACAGTAACCTAAAGTAATGAATATTGTAATGAGAAACACAAGTATTTAGGGTGATAATGACTGGACTTTGCTCTACTTAGATCAGCTCACCCCCTATGGAGGCTACAAAAGCTTAAAGATTTTATCACCCTAGTAATCAGCAATGGGTAATGGCCTTCATAAAACACAGTAATTAAATTGACTGATTTCAAACTAGTGCATTTTTTTCATTAGGGGGCTCTTATTTAACCTACTTCAAAAATCCCTTTGTGAATACAGACTGTATCAGTCAAAATTGAAATTATGAGGGACGAGGAGCTTGTTCTGCTCAGTATTTCAGACATTATTCAAGCAAAAAGCTGAAGTTCCTGGTATTTTTTTTGTCATCTCTAAATGCTTCCAGTTTTAAAATCTTTCAACTCATGAAACTGGGGCGAAAGAGGAAGTGAATCAAAACCTTAGTTCTTTGCATTTTCCAACAACTCTTAAGATATTCTGCTTTGTTAAAACATGTTTTTAAAATTCTCTGAGGCCAGGGTTCCAACCTCCTAACAGAACATACAATGTTCCTCCAACAACCTAACAGAAATATCAATGGTGAAATTTAATTAACCTTTATGCCTGGATTGTTCATGTTGTTGTAACTACTGCATCTTATTTAATCTTTGAATGTTTTTGAATAAAACTTGGTTGCAAGCACAACCCCTTATTATTGCTCAAATTTGCCTTCATGATATCTACATGAGCCATTTATCTGTGTTCCAAGAATACTTGTAACTCGACACAGGTTTTAAAATCAAATATTTTATGGCGAGTCTCAACTCTGCTTTTGTGGCAAAAACATTTCCCAACTCAATACATGCTCTACAGAAGCTTTATGATGGCAAAAGCAAACCTACTGAAAAATCTGCCTGGATAACTACATGACACAAAACCTAGCTTCATAGTTCTCTCTCTGGGCTACAGCAGTTTTTAACTGTATGAAAGAGATGCTGGATATGCATTTTCTGTACGAAATCTGTAGATTTCAGGGATCAGAAGACAGGAGTACAAAGTACAAATGCTTCCCCACTCTAGCCAGAAAAACAAGTGACTCAATAGCCATGCTGAAATGTGAGAGCCAGTTATAAATACACTTTTGTTTCTGTCTAGAACCCTAAGAATCTCAGAGCAGCTGTTACAGGCTATTGAAATCAAAGGAAATTATGTTATAGGCTCCAGTGGGATATCCTTACTGTTCCACTTCACCCAAATACTTCAGGGCAGTTACCAGCTCCTCCCTTGCTGGTCACGTACTTGAAAATGAGATATGGGATCAACACCTATCCTGGAGCAAATGGGGAAGTACACAAACACCCTAATACAACAGCTCTAAAAAGGCTTCAGGCAGTATTAACTCTGAAACATAACAAAGTTACATAAACATCCATATGATTCTCATTTCACTGCAAGGAAACAAGGACAGAGGTAATAACTGTACAAAGAATCCCAGGTAACTGCTTTGTTGGCAGAGCCAGCTTCCCCGGATGGTCTTAAGAAAGGTATTTTCTTACTTCTTTCTAGTCCACCTGTCATTCTAGTCGCCTTTTGCAAGCCTGACTACAAGTAACTGTCTGAAAGACTGTGAAACATGCAACAGTTTGTCCTGTAACCACTTTAACCGAATAATGTACTGCATTAAGCTCCTTGTGATTACACTTTCAAATTCTGTGATCCTATGCTGCAAACTTATTTTATATTTTATTAGAATCAAATAGTAAGTCATTGACTCAGAGTTTCTATCTATGTACTCACAGTGCAAGCAGAGTATGACCTGGAAAAGATAAATGGGGGGAAAAAAAGAAATAATAGAAGGTGGATGAGAAGCTGCTTCTTTCACAACCAAAGGTGCAAAGAGCATTTGCAAGAAGCCAGGTAAACAACAAACATGGTTGTCAGAGAATATTTATGACAGCAGGCTCTGTGTAACATCACTGAAGCATGCACAATGGGAGCAAGCTTTCTAGAAATTGTATCTGCAAAACAGACATGCATTTAGGTCTATCAATCACCTGATCATGTGAATAAATCTATAGGCAGTGGTCCACATTCTGTCAAAATCAGCTTCTACAGAAAACTTGTTGCCCAGTAAATAAGCTGTAAGGCCACAGAAGCTAAAATATATTATGCAAATGATCACAATGATAACATCTCAACTACAGTAAAAATATGAATATTTAGATCTTATGGAGACTAAAGTGTATTTACAATGATTGGTTGTACAAGTATGTACTAGTTAGGTTATATAGGTTTAAGACCTCATCACACTGAAATAATCAGATTTTTGCATGTTTGGGTTTTTATTTCATTTTATAATTCACATTCTTTAAAACAGTGCTTACTGAGCCACAAGAGCACATCTATATGGACTGTTTAAGTCTCCTCTCCACTGGAATTGTGTATGTGTAACTCCCATTAATGCTAATGGGCATAAAGCACACGCATAGAGGAGAAAATAGACCCCTCACTGTGAAAATAAATGTGTTCAGTTATTTTCAGATGCGATGCCAAAATCAAACAACTAAAAGTACATAGTCAAAGGAGATAACACTATACAGCCTAACTGCAAGTGTCACCATTATTTTTAACTCCCTGGTCACGGACCCTGCCATGTTCTTCATGTGTCTGACATTTCTTTTCATCAAAACCATGACTGGATAACATATCAACATAGGCCAAGTCCTAAATTATTACACAAGTGAAAACAGCCCCAATCCCAAACTCCTCACCTTCACAAAGGATGCAAGGTTAGGTCTTACGTCTTGTGTTTTTCACTTAGGTCATATGTTTTCTTTTTATACCATATGGGTTAATAGCAGCAGTAAACTTTACTGCTCTCTAGGATAGGTCCTTAAAACTGTGATGAATCTATCAAAGTAAAAATTCCTACTACTTCATTTTTTCCTTAATGGTTGATAGTCTGATGCTTTCTGCTCTGATCAAAATTTACAGAGTCAATGCTGTCTAAGAAACAGGTAAGAAAAACTGTTTATCTAGTAAGGTGAAATTCAAAGACACAATGCTATATTAAAATACAAACATAGTATTTTTTTTTTCTTCTGGTGGAACCAGTGCTTTATGAGTTTACAGTTGATCTAATGTGACATTTAGAACAGTCACAAAGAAAACAAAAGCTTTTAAAAGGGTGCAGTATAAGTGGAGCATTAATAGTTTTGGTGAGTGTATTTAGGGTCTTTGTAAAGTGGTCTGCTGACTTTCTAATGCTATCTTTCTGCTGACTTTCTTCCCAAATCAGGGAGATGCACCTTCTAACAAGTGGATGCTACTGAGTTATCAGCCAGGCAGAGATGAGTTCTTCCAGTGATGAGGCCTTTTCAGAAGCTGGTATTGTAGGAGATGAGGAGAGTGCTGTTGCTGAAAGGTCAACCTTCACAGCTTAATATCAGGATTTGCAACAGTGCTGGGTCAAATATGAAAGTCAGCTGCAGCTGTAAAGTCCAGCTCCCAGCTCCTTGACCCCAGCCACATGCTCACTCATCTACACTCCCATGAGTCATTTCATGGAGAAAAACAGCCCAAAGAAAACAAAACAAACAAACAAACAAACAAACAAACACTTCTCTACTGATCCATCTCTCTCTGCAAAATGTGAGTGGTGACAAGCACTGCTGCCCACAAAAAAAACTGGGCAGTGAGGGAAGTGGCTAAGGATGGCTGGCAGGATAACTTTTTAAACTGTCAGACTAGCCCCATCAGATCCCAGAATGAAATCCCTACAAAGAGGACAGTCAAAGGAGGACCCCAGCTGAGCCAAAAACTGGCCAGTGTCTACACAGTGAAGTAAAGCAAAATCCTTAAAGGCTGCCATATTTCTGTACCAGACACTTCCAAAAGTGCATGTGCACTGTGAATCCCCAGTGCATCATGCCTGAGGACAGCTAAGGATGGAATCTCTCATCAAAGAGCTCTTTGCAGACTGACTTAATGACCCAAAAAGTTGCTGCTCACTGTACATGCTCTTGGTTCCAGGCTCTTGATCTTGCAAGGTATTTCTGCATCTCACTTGAGGTTTTATAACGAGAACAGTTGGGCTAGAGAATACATGACCAACCCTCTCTTTTAAACCAGAAAAAAGCATTAACAAGACAGTAGCAACAGCAGTGCTGCAGCCCAGATGACCTCTCCTAAAATTCATGTAGGAATTACTGCAGAGACTGATACTGCCTTACTGAACCAGGCAACAAATTAATGAGCTCCTTCATTCATTACAGAAGAGGATTGGCAGCGCTCTGTCAGTAGCCATGTGGACAGACATCCATCGCTTCGCTTAAGCGCACATGGAGCTGAGCTGGAGACACTGAGGCTCTGCATGGGCTGGGCACACAACATCCCTGAAGCAGAACCCTTTATGTAACACTGAACTGGACTCACACAAATCAATACTGTTGAACGACTCTGTTTTATTTTTCAAGTAATAGAAGCCCATCTTTCTTTTTTATTTGAGTGTATCACTATGACTCATTTTGCAAGATGACGTCTTATTATGCAGAGGAAAGGTCAAAAACTTCAATATGGCTACTTCTGCATAGACACTGTTTTCTTCTGGGTGAGCTTCCAGGAGTAAATAGTTATATGAATGATTTGGTGTATGATATGTAAAAAGAGACGTTTCTACAGCCTGTCTAGACTCTGAGACAAGATCAGACTGTGCTGTCATCAAAAACATTTCCAGAGCCTGTTGTATCACTTGAAAGACAGAACAGTCATGCAAAATGAAAAATAAATAAAAACAGCTGACCTGCCAGTGTCACAGTGGAAATCTGAGCACAGTAACCTTAGACAATTTAGAGATTATGCTAACAACATGGCAAGAAGTTTCAGCAAACATTTGTGAGGAAGGGCAACTCCTGCACTAGTGAACGAAATCCAAAAATATGAGTCATGCACAAGCAATTTTGCTATGGGCCATAAAATCACTTTATGAGAATTGCAGATAATTCTGTATGCATTCTATAATGTTTCCCTACTGTGTAGAGATGGATATCTCAGTATCCTATCACAGATAATGATGGAAAACAAATTCTCTACATAAAAGCTGATTGCTCAGAGATTCACCCATAACTGTTCCAAGGGATTGTAATGCCAATGGAACACTTTTTACTGCATTCATAAACAGAGTTAGATTCATCACTGTCAAACACACTGCAGTTTAGATGCTTGTTATAAGATGTAGAAGGGTGAATTGAGAGCAGCCTTAGACACAGAATATGCATCCTGCTATAGTCTATCACGCATGCACCTACCATCCTTCAAAATGACACCTCTCATTTCCTCCTGTTAGTACTTTTGCACATATTCAGACATATGAAGCAGTATCAAAAGAACAGATGCACTGTGTGCATATCATGCTGACAAATGCTTACAGCAATAAGCCAGTCATAAAAAAAGAGATAGTGGAGTATAAAAGGTGAACCCTATAGCACCATTTTTAGAACACTACTGCCTCTTTTTGCACCTCAATTTTTTCTTTATGTTCTTTTAACTTCTTCCAACTGCGTACCCACAAGATCATTATAAAAAACAGCTTGAAAAACACTGGAAGCTTTCAAAAGGGACTTCTCTCATGAGACTTTAACAAGTTAACTCTTTTTCAAGGCAGCTTTACGACTAACACACTGTTGGCAACCCAAATTCAATGAGGACTCTGCTGAAAGAGTAAGACAGATTTCTTTCTTAAACTTGGATGTGGCAGTCGCCAGGAACTTGAGCTTAAAAACAAAACACAAAACCCCAGCAAAACAAACAAACCACAAAAGAATCCCAAAAGAAGATACCTCTCCAACATCATAGACCCATATGCGGCCTTCTGAATCACCAACTGCTACCTCCTTCCCAGCCTGGGCCCAGCGGACACGGTTGAGGGCAGACGCTCCTTCTATGGTGACACTGGCTGTGGGAACCTGTGGGAACAACAGCAACAGGAAGGACAATAAAATCACACTGCCTACAAACCCAGGGGTCAGTTTTGAATGTCCCAGATGACTCAAAGTCCCTTGGCATTGCTGGAAGAAGCAAACAACCCTCATTGGGATGAGGAAAAAAGCGAAAGGGTTCATTGTTTCTTTGATCACGTGTGATAAAACAAGAACAGAGTAAGTGATTGCTTGGAATGAGCAGTAAAGGGCAGTAAATGAAACCTTTTTTTCCCCTTTAGCCCTGGAAACATGCAAAACCAAATCTTTTTTTCTCAAAAGTCACTAACATGACCAAGAACCAACTGAGAACAGGATTCGGCTACAGTCTTGCTCTGGCTTCTGACTCAGGCCCAGATAACCCGACAGTCAGCAGACAAATCTCTGTATTTATGCTGACACATCCTTTGAAACCATACTCACCTCTGCGGCTAGATGCAGAGGCTGAAACTTAGGTATTCTATCAGAAAAGTCCTGAGCTAATCACTTTAGAGTGAGGACATGGAAGAAGTGAGAACAGCTGAGCTGACATTTTGGAACTCCTACAATATGTTCCACCAATCTCCTTTATATCCCCAGGACATTACTTCTGCTTTAAATACACCTGGATGCTGTCTAATTCCTAAACTCCCCTCCCTGCCCCAAGTCTACCAACTTAACAGGGGATCCACAAGAATACATAAAGATTCTGGTTAATGCGTGGGATGAAGAAAGCAATGAATATGATGTTAGGAGAAGCATTTGTCATCTACGCTGGAAAGAGGGCATCAAAAGATGCTGCAGGAGGAAGGAACTGTGTGGGTGTTTGTCCCAGATAGGTGGATCACTCAGTTGATTTAGGTCACCTCATATGACAAATGACAGTAACCTACAAGCCTACTAATGCTCCACCCAGCTGCCTTTAATAGGTGAGAGAGAACCTGCCTGAGCAAGGAGCTTGGAGCTTGGCATAACAGTCTTCCAAACAAGGCTTTTTAGTTTCAGTGCCTTTTAGGTCAAAGCAAATGGGACAGGATAGCTGCAAAAACAACTCCTCCACCAGATTCATCTGGCGGGAAAAGGTTTCGGTCACATTGTGAGATGACAAGGGAGTGTCCCAGGATCTATAAATGGGCATAGAATGGAGAATAGTCCAGGTAAAAAGAGGTAGGAGGAAAAGAACCAGGGTCCAGGCTACTCTGGGAGGAGTGACAGGTACTTCTTCTGTCCTCATTGGCAGCACAGTGCAGAAGAAGAAGGAAGAAAGAAGGTGGAAGGTCATATTAAAGCCTGGTCTGAGCATTGACAAACTGGCAAGAATAACAAAACCAGTATTTTGCTAACTTCATCTTGGTTCTCTGACTTAGCTTTACTTTTTTTTTTTTTTTTTTTTTTTTTTTTTTTTTTTTTTTTTTTTTTTTGTGAGACAGGTCTAAAGATCCTGGAGAAAAACAATATAACAATGAACATTGGATAGCTCCAATGCCAGTCTCCTCCTCAGCCTTAACGCCTTCCTTGCGCCGCAGCAGGTGAGTGACAGCAGGAAGCTGCACCTCTGCAGACTCGCTGAGACTCCGGTTCCAGCCGCAGTGCGGGCACTGCCACGCCAGCAGCTGGACAAGGACCGGGAAGCAGGGCTGCTTCCCTTGGCTCTCCCCAGGGAGGCTCCCTGCTCCCCCTCACCAGCCCTGACACCAGGCTGCCAAAACAGCTGGCACCTCAAGCACAAGGATTCTGCCGCAACAAAAGCATCGCTTCAGCAAAGGGCTTCACGAAAGTGTCCTGAGCCCCGCATGAGAAACGCAGGAGGATTTTGTTTGCAGAATGATGAATGATGTAGAAATAAAGCTGGATACCAATCACAAAGCAAATACCATCTTCCCCCCCTTTAGGAAGTCATTCAAATGCAAATAACTACTGGACTCATCTCCCCATTGTGCAAGGCCTAGGTCCTGTCCAAGGCAGTGTTACCCAAAAAAGCTGGCATGCACTAATTCCTTGTCCTGAGTCTGTTACCTAAGAAGAGTCAATGACCTTAAGCTGACACGGAGTCATTGATCCATGATAAAAATCACAGTAGAAAACAAGCAAGTTTTAGTGCTGTGATCACGGATTTCTGAAAAGAAAAAAGGAAAAAAAAAAAAGAAAAGGAAAAAAATCCAGCCAAAATCAATTTCAGAACATTTGAGAATGGGTTTTCTTCAAACAGCTAAATGCCACATTTTAGAGGACTAAGCCACTAACCAGCTATGTTCCTTAGAAAACTGCAGATCACAGATATGTGTTTCATGTACAAATATACAGTGTATATTTAAGGCATTGAATTTTCACAAAACCTTTCAAGAGGCTGTAATATATAACTCTAGAGCTGGGGTTAGGTTTAGGTTTTTGTTTTTGGCGGTTTACTTTTTGTTGTTGTTGATACAGCATTCTTTCAGTGCTCCACATAAAAATAAGCAGCACAAATGCCGCAGACAGAGGACACTACCCATGCTTTTTTCAAAACCCAATGGTTTTGCAAAATCCTGTTACTAATAAACAAAGCTATTCAACAAAATAAAAAGCAATACTGAAATAGTCTTTAAAAATCCAAAGGAAAAAACCTTTTCTCCAGTGATATGGAGAGAAGTAAAGTCAAACCATAGTATCTTAAAATGGATTTGTCTGCGATAGTAGTAGTGATAGTTTAAATTACACATGCCTATTTTAGATTTCAAGGTAAGAGTTTATTTATAATGGTAGCATTATGTTTTAAAAATTACATTTGAAATACTTTATAAATTCTCTGAAGTTGGTGCTTGTCAGATTTTACACAATTCTGAAATGAAATCTTTAAGAGATTAAGAAAGATGCAGCCAGAAAAACCTGCATGATAAAAATATAGCTTTTTATTATTATTTTTATTGCCTATGTAGTGTCAAAACCTGCTTGCAAATACATCTGTTACCTGTTTCTAGATAGAGACACCATTCTCATACTTTAAAAGCTAAGGTAAAGCATGCAAAAAACCCAAGAAATATCTGAACAGGATATAAAACAGAAGATATAAGCGACTTTGTAATTCAGTTTCGTATCAGTTCATGCATAAATAAGACTCATCAAGCACCAAAATATCTTCTTCAATCTTGATCAAAAATAAATGTCACAGACACATAGGTAAGAAATCAGCATTTGCTATCCTTAAGCTGTTTGCAAACCTCACTACACTGATCCATAAAAATACTATTTAGTTTGCAAAAGAATGATGGAGTGGGTAAGGGCTTTCTTATTTTCAGCCTTTTTTTATATGCATTTATCAGATATAAAATAAAAATCAAGGATGATTTTCCTTGCTATTACAAAAATAATTTCTGATATGCAGAAATAAACATTAAGTACGCCAGTAGCGTTGCAACTTTGCAATGAGATTTTGAAAATAATTATTACAGAGATTAAATCCTTGGTACAGTCCAATGATCTAAGTTATTTGATCAGAAAGCATCTAGCTCTCAGGAAAAATGTTTTCAACAAATACCGAGAGCAACACCAGTGGAAACTCTGTCACGATTCAAAATTTTGAAGGTAGCATATTGTAAAAAAACCCAGATGTTTTCTTAATTGCTTTTCAAAATAATACCTAAATATTAATGCGGCTTGTTTCCCAAATTAAACAAAGCCAGGACTCGTTAATAACAATCACATCTAGTTCTTACACAGAGATTTTTATCAACAGCTAGCAGTTAAACACAGTAATAGACCTGTCATTTTCTACTGTCTTCACAAATACTTTGACATCACGTATCTGACATCTAAAAGTAGTAATGATCTAAAAAATAGGTGTTTCAAGATCTCTTCTTACAAAGGCAGAAGTGCCGACAAGGAGTTTTCCTTAGTAAATAGCTGTGCAGACTTAAACGGCATAATCAATTACAGAAATCTGGAAAATTATTAGCTAATTACGACCTACCAGATAGAAGATAAAAGCAAATAGTGATCACTTTCAGTTATGATGCATAGAAGAACTGTTTGCAGTTCTCTCTTTCAGAGATACTTTTGTTGCTTCTGCTTAACAAAACTTCACATCTATTCAGAACCTGACAGTTTATCATTTATACAGATTTTTTTATTTGTTTCATCACGGCTTAGTAAGGAAAACAAATTATATTTCTGTGTCCAGAGACCCAAATTTGATTCTCATAAAAACACAAAGCTTGGATACCATGGAAATAATTCCAGTCTGATCCTTACTTGAGCATTGCTTTTGACCTCTCAGAACGGAACTAATTTGTGAAATCAGGGGGTGGCCTTGCATGCAGAATAAAAGCAGGATTAAGCTTGAAATTAATTCTTTTTTTTTTTTTTATGTTCCTATATATTTATATGTAAACACACTGAAAAACACACGGTGGTTTGCTATGTACGGCCTTATTATTGATGGGAATGGGATCAAGCAGTCCAGACTAATTTTTTGGAAAGAAATTATGGTCTCCTTGAGTAAAATGGCAAAACATCAGTTGATTTCAATTTCAGCCCCGGTACTTGAGGGGGAAAGGATTTTTTTTCTTCTTCTTCTTCTTCTCAAAATGCTGGGTTTTATGCTCTATGTTTAAGCCTGCATTAATGAGAACACCTGAAGGATATGTCCCTCCCTTCCCAAAATAAATTCTTAGGAGACTCCTCCTGTATATCCTCCAGCTGTATGTGCTCTAATTAAAAAGGCTGCACTGCTTCCTGCTCAGAGCACTTCAAAAGGCCTCACTGCTCCCCTTGACAGTGCAGTGCTCGGTGCTGGTTCCTCTTACCTGTCCATGCTTATTTATGGCAAGCACCACTCACTGGAAGCCATAAACTGTGCCTGTATTTTACTCTGACTGAAATGCATAGCAGGTTTACGTGAAAGGTATATTAATGATCCAACTAATCTTAAAAAAATAAAATAAAAAAAATAAGGTGCATGGAGGAAAATACTGCCACTTGCTCTTCCAACTTCTCTTTTTTGGAAATAAAAAGAAACTTACCAGCTAATATGTGACCTTTTATTTTCTTACAGTCTATTTGTTCTTAATTTTAACTTGCATTAAGTAAAAACATGGAAGACTTTGTGTGTGGAAAAATAACTCAATTTTTGTGCTGAAAACTTATTACTGCCTATATAATATTGACCTCAGGTGATGACAGGTTTTCTGAAAATAATTTTTGGGTGAAACTCAAATTCAGAAAGAACAGTATCAATTTACACCTCTGGTGTTTTTAAAATTTTGAAATAATAACAGGAAAAAAACCTGGGATTTGGCACATTTAGAAAAATACTTTTTTATTAAGCACAGTGTTTATCAATCTTTGCTAAAACTGATCTGATTAATCCTTTCTCACCAGTGAAATTCAAAGGTGAATCCTTTCCTTTCCAATGGACCCTACTATTTAGCTAATAGCGGTGAAAAGAAAACTCAGTTGTTACTTGCATTTGTAACTTTAAGTCGCACAGCAAAGTTTCAAGACAAAAAAAGGTGAGGATGTAAAGCCCCAAATAACAGGTGAGAGAGATGCCCTGGGCCTTAAGAGAGTGAAGCAGGGTGCCAAGCACAAAGGCAGGATGTGAGGGGAGATGCAGGGGCACACACTCGGTTTCTGACACGCTGGAGGCACTGGCACAGGGCTTCCAAGTTACAATCCCCAGAGAATTTGGCACAGAGGATAACAAATTCAGAGTAAGCCTCGCAGTCCATCACGAGCCCGGTCCCCGCTGGCAGTCAGTGGCGGCGTGGCCGGGCTGCCAAGGTGCGACCCCTGGGTGAGGGCTGGAATCGCAAACCTGGAGCTTGGAGAGTGGCGCGCCAGAAACGGGGTGCGGGGGGGGATAACAAAAAACCTGCGGGACGGGCGCGGTTTAAAAGTGCCCCTTAAAATAATAGATGGGGAAGGATCCTCCTCCCCGAGCCGGCATTTAATTGCGTTGGCGTTGTGCCGGGGGTGCCGGAGCCGGCCCTCCCGCCCCTGACAGGTACGGAGCGAAGCAGCCCCGCCGCAGGGGAGGGAGCGAGGGAGAGGGAGGGAGGGAAGGAAGGAAGGAAGGAAGGAAGGAAGGAAGGAAGGAGGGACGGACGGACGGCAGGCGGGGGAGGGGGACGGGCAGGCGCCCCCGGCAGCGGGACCTGCCCTCCCTTACCCTCCCTTGCCCTCCCCTCCCCGCCGAGGCCCGGGCGGCGGCCGACGCCGGCTCGCCCCCGCCCCGAGGGAGCGCGGCGCCCCTCGGAGCCCCGGCGGGGCGGATGGCGAGCGGTGCCCGGCGGTGCCGGCCCGCACAGGGTTAAGGTCTCGCCCGGCGCCCCGCTGCCCGCCCGCCCGCGCCTTCCCACCGCCGCCGGGCCGCCTCACCTCGGTGTCGTTATTCAGGTTCCACAGATCCAGGCGCCCCATCCCGTCCACGCAGGCGAAGAGCGCGGGATGCACTGGCGACCACATGACATCGTAGACATAGTCGGCATTGTCTTCAAAGGAGTAGAGCGGCTTGTTGTGCTGTAAAGCAGAGAGCGGCATGAAGACTTCGTGGCGCTAGTGCTGCCTGGGGCTGTCTGGCGAGTCTAATTAAAAACTTTGCACATTTACAAAGTGTCATAAAACTTCCCCAGATGAAAGGTCCTCCGAGAAGGGCGGGACTGCGCTTTAATGGGGCAACAACTGTCCGGTGGGATAAATGAGATGCCCGGTGCGAGGGGTGTGGGACGCGCGGATGACGGGGCGGGGGGGAGCGCCCGCGGCCGCTCCCGCTCCCGGCCAGCACCCCGGCTTAGGGAGGGGGCGCGGGGGCGGTGCGGGAGGCAGCGGGCAGGGACCACCGCTCCTGGCGGAGCTCCGGGAAGGATCGGGAGAGCGGCGGCACCGCGGCCCCGGCGCACCGCGGGCGGCGACTGACACCTAGCGGCGGGCGGCTGCAGTGCAGCGGCCCCGCGCCCGGCGCGCTCCGGAGGGAGGGAAGGAGGGAAGGAGGGAAGGAAGGCTGTCATCCGCAGCAGGCGGGGAGTCGGAGGGAAGTTAGGAAGTACACCAGGAATAAAGTGTAATTGTCCCTCATGAATTATTCATCGCATCTGGCTTGCCTTTAATTTTTGCATAATGGCTTCGCTAATCCCCGATCAATTAATGGAAAATGAAATTTGAATGATAATGAAAACTCCAGAGATGAAAGAAATTAAGTATTCTCATGGCACGTGACAGAAATCTAAACAATGGGACTTCTCCGAGGGTCTCCCTCAGTGCCTCTCTCCCGGGCCCGGGAATTGCAGCACCACGGGGTGCCCGTGTCAGCGTCCGGGTCGCACCCGCGGAACATCTCGGTCAGGTCTCTCCGGAATGCACCCTCGTGCATTTCACAAAGGAAACATCGTCCGGAGCACCTCAAAGCACAGCCGTGCATTATTTTTCCGAAAAGTGGAGGGACTAATTGCAATTATTATACAGCTTTCCTCTTGTATATTAGCAATTTAAAGGGACAATGCAGTCGGTTTGACATCTATTCACATACGGGTCCTTGCTAGCTTTGGTTTTGGTCCTCTTGCATCCCATGGCTCTCGGATTGATGTTGGGGCTGGAAGCACTGCAGGGTCAGCACATGGGACAGGTGTGTGTCCATTCCTATGCTGTCATGTCTCTGAGTATTGATGAGGTGGTGTTGCTGCTGTGGCACCGTATTGTAAACATTTCTATAATACTTCTGGACATCACAGGTATCACAAAAAATTAATGGAAGTAGCCATAGATCTAATTACATGACTTGGAAATTTGAAAACATGCTGAAAATACATAGGGGTTCATTCCAGAGACTGTGTTTTCCTCTGCTTGAATTAATGAAAGACGCTTTTGATTACAGGATCGGGTCTCAAATTTTCGTAACCAGCCTAATGGTTTTTATCCATTTCTTAAGCCTAGGAAACATTTTGTGTAACAATGAAATGAAATTGGAGCTTGACCTTATTACCTCGAATTTATACAGCATTTTAATTTCTTTTCCCAGGCTGGAGTTTTGCAAAAGAAAATGAAAAGAATTGCAAAAATGTTTTCATTCCCAAAGACAGTCTTTTTATTCAGACACATATGTGTCTGTTTACTGTATTATCAGTGGAGTTATTTACATGTGTTAATGGAATTACTTACATGCCTGTGCTAAAGCTTTTCCAGGGTTTAGGGCCAAATGAACACCGATTTTTTGAAGAGGCAAAGGTATTTCATAGGAAATTTCAAAGTGAATCTTTACAACCATGAGCTAGGAAATATTATTTAGAGAAGGCTACATGGATTCCCAATGCTGCATTGTGGATTTTCATTGAAAACGTCTAATTTAGGTTCAAATATATCAAGTGTCTAAATCCTGGTGGTCACTGAAGATAGTAGTATACCAAAAGAAAAAGAAATCTGGTCAACTGCTAGATGGATGGTATTTTTCTTGTTCATGGGAAAAGTGCTGCACATATAGCAGTTTAACATGTAATGTCATGGGAGAAGTAACAAAATTCCACAGAAGTTAAGGGCCTATTAAGATATCAATCAATCCAGGGCAGATTTCAATCAGCATTTCCTTTTTGTCAGCATATCAAAACTTGTTTTGATCTTGAGTGGGGCACTTTTTAAATTTTTTTTTTTTTTTTTTTTTTTTTTTAGTTCTTCTGTTACTTTATTTTCCACTTCATGCCTAAAGACCAAGGCATTAGAAGGAAGGGTCAGCAGATTTGGTGGCAGTCTATATCTTGCTGTACACCTGTTGTGTAGTCTCTGGCAACTCTGGCAAATAGTTTTAGCTGATGTGCCTCTTCCCTGTTGTCAAAATAAAAACATTTTCAGGTTGCTGGGATTTGAGGTGAAGAGCCTCAAATACCAAAAACGAAACGTCTTTACCATAACAGTGGAAATACTCAGATAGAAAGTCAGAGGGGAAGTGTGGACAACAGGAATACTATGGCTTTTGAGAAAGATCTCAGACATGCATGGAATGACACACAAATCAGTGGAGAAGAATAGGACGTGGAACACTGCAAAGAAATAAGAAATTTCAGGATTGTGAGCAGCCCAACCAAAAGGCAAGATGAGCTGCAGTGTGGCAGGGAAATCAGGGAGAAATCATACGATAGAAATCAGGCAGTGGTAGTTGAGCTGAGCTACACATTCACACTGCCCCCAGTATCGCTGTCCTCCCAGCTTGACTAGCTGCCAGTGAAAAAAGAGAAAGTATTTCCCATACTGTCTTGTCTTCTTGCACTGTTTAAGTGGAGAAGAACACAACAGCATAAGGTCCATCTTGCTTTATGTCCTGTCTTCAATACTATCAGTGACTGGCCTTTCTTTCTCCTGGCTTGAGAGCTGTTATGTTGATTTCATTGTGAAGACTCAATTTCTGAGTTTAAGTGTGTGTATAAATGTTCACAAGACCTCCTTACTTCCTTACTATTGGCCCAGGCCTGCAGATCTTGTAATGCGACGATTTATGAGTAAGGACTGATACCGACCGCTTTTAGAAAATGTTGAAATGTGGAACCATGTAAAGGTCACTTTAAAGCAGTTTTAAATTACAAAAACTTCAGACCCACACAATCCATAACTAACATATGGCTATTATTATAAAACAACTGAAATTTAAACTTGATGAGCTTTCATTCTTAAATATCAACCCACTCTGTTATTCAAAAGAACAGAAGAAATAGTTTAAAGCAGTATCTTCAGAAAAATTTGGGTCAAATCTACTTATTACTGAAAAGGAGTGTAGCGTGAAAATATGGCCCTAAAGAATCAGTGGAATTTTGCAATTGTTTCCAAAAGGCCACGATTTGAGAATTTGTGGAAAAAGCAAAAAGCCAATTCCAAGACATGTGATTTTCCTGTTATTTATTTAAACATGTTATCAATCATTTATCCTCATTGTTTAAGCGGACAGTGAAGAGTGAAAATTTTAAGTAGCCATTGGCTATCTAGGATGTAAGGCTTGCCTGTGAATAAGAAGCTCACCCAGATAAATCCTACACATTTATATAAAAGAGGGGGTTTTTTACACATATAAATATGATCAGTCTATCCCACTTATTTGCATAGAAGAATTTTCCTTAATCCAGGAGGCGCCACACATAAAGTAGCTAATTATGCATATAAAGGAATGTATACATATCCACAGGTTTTAACTAGCATCTGACTTCTGAAAAGCCACAGAAAAAACTATTGGCTTTGCCCCTTTCATGAAACAAGTGTTTTTTCACACGTTGCCACAATTTCTGTGGGTGTCAGTTCCATTTAAAGGTATTTTCCTAGACTGTACCTTCAGCAGTACAGGTGTGTAGTGACACCACACACTCCGCTGTCTCCACTTCTTTCTTTCTACTCGATTGTCTTCTGTTCTAAAGATATTCAAACACCATACTTCTGTCTCTCACCACATTAACAACAGCCATCAGCGTTGTGCAGTATTGCAAGTTGACTCGAGCTCATTTGGTTTTTCTAGGTGTGCAGCAAATATGACCGATTCATTAATCCTTGGTATAGAAACTTTCTGAATGAGCTAATGTTTGTTTTGACTCAAGATCAGGCTTTCAGGCACTTGGAAAGAGCTGAGCCATAGTGGTCCTGAGCAGAGCGTCTGTTCCTCAGTCTGGCCCTTGAACAAACCAGGGAATAGGAGCTGGGACTGAGATGATCTTTACAGACCCTTCAACCCAAACCATTATATGATTCTATATTGGTATTCTATACCATTCCAGACCAAGTATTCTATTAATAGTCTTTATTGATTAAAAAAAAAAAACAAAAAAAAACAAAACAAAACCACAACCTGCAAAATGGTGTCAAAGAAAGACATCCCTTTCAGCAGAGATAAGACACAGGAAAGGTACGATCTGTCTTTAAAGTGAGTGCTGCAGTGTCACCCTGACTAGATGATGTGAAAAAAACTGGGACAGGGCACAGCTTGTGGAACGTCTGCTCAAGATAGGATCTGAGCTTGTTCGGATAGCTTGTTTTATATGTCCAGTCTTCTCCATCCTGAAAGAGACCTCAATATTTTGCTGAATCCAGTTTCATTGTTTCCCTTCTGACAGAGCCACTTAACCAGGCCAACTCAAAACATGCAGACAGTATAGCAGAAACTAAAAGCTCCTGGGAATATTGAGGCAAATACTCATCATTGGCCTTACTCTGGTCTTGACCTTTCCCCCTTCAATGGTGTCCTTCTTGTCTAGCTATTAGCTGTTTAGGGTTACTTGTCCATACCTCTTGTGGTGAGGAGTTAAGTCCTCTGTTCTGTATAAGGTTCGACTGCTCTTGCAAGTCTTCATGTTCTCTCTCCATTTGTATGGAGTCAAAGAGGCCCTGGTTTTCATTCAGACTCACTGATCTCCACAGGAATTTTGACAGTTCTGGACTACCATGTTTCTCCCAAATCTGTTTTCTAATAGTTACAGTGATCTAGGATTATCCAATAGCTCCTACTTGTGGGACTTGACTTAGTTTAGTTTATGCTCATTTTTAAAAGTTACACCATTCTCAGGAACTGCTAATAGATGTCATTAGTGAGAGGCAGTAGTTACAGGTAAATCCCCGATGCCTCAGCAAAGCCTGTCTGCCTTCTCCACAAGGGGTATCATTATCCTACAGACCCCAGTACTATACAACTCACAATTTGTAGCCTGCTTCACCTTTTCCAGGACTAGTCAGACCTTCAAAGGATGGCAATGGGAAAGCAAAAGGGGGATGTCCAGCTTTAGGCATTCAATGTCACTGGCTAACTGAGGTACCCTGAAGTGAGTTACATGAGTAAAAACTCCTTTACCTGCCTTAAAATTCCTTCTGGCAGTCAGTTTCACTGCTGGATTGCAGATGAGCCTCTGGGACTCAACACTTCACTGGGCTATGACCTGTTTGTATGTCGTGTCACCTCACTGTTGGATAACTACCAGGTCACTGAATCAAGTCTAAACTGACTTGATTGGCAAGATAACAGGCTTAAGTTTTAGACTCAGTAGCAACAGGGGGAAATATATGAGTGAGGAAATGATCCCTACACTCTTCACAACCCTTTTGTTTAACTGCTGTAGTGTTGTTACGCTGACTTGGCTTTGGCATTCTAAAAGTTGCAGACAGACAAGGCAGAAAACTGTTCACTTTTAGAAATTATTGGTCTTGCAGAGATGCTGAAACTGTTGCCTTTCTTAATTGTCCATAATAAAAGAAAGTCCAATATTTTTGCATAAACATGTGGGAATTATTATGGATGGAGGAGGGGACAAGTGTACAGCGAAAGGAAAGGGGCTGTGAGAGCAGACCAAGTCTGGAGATAACCTGATGATTACATTTTTGTGGTTTCCTTCAAAGTCCAAGTTCCACGAGTGAGTATAAAAGAAGGAAGCAAAGGAAAAAAGGTTTGATGATTGGCACAGGCGGTTTTAATGAGAACTGATCTTAATGCCTAATACTAAGGTATGAAGAAAAAAAAATAAAAGAACTTGGAAAGTCAGACAGCAGTTGTCTTTTAAGAGCATCAGAAATTCAAACAGAAGAGCTTTTGAAATCTGTGCAGATAGCCTGGAAGCTAGTTTTACTGACAGGTAAACTCCTTATGTGGTTAATCCTTCTTAACTCTTTAAGTACTCAGCAGAGGTGCAACACATTCTGGCTTTGCTGCTCTACTACAAAAGTTCTCTTCTACCATGTCCTTCCACTTACCCAATGAAAAAAGGCCTTTATTTTCTAAAGAAAAAAAAGCAGAAAGCACATCATTCCCCTTCACCACTGCATCTTAGCTGAGCAACTATTTTCAGCGAGTTTGATATAAATGTGCATTACTTGATGCCTAGTGTAATTTTAAATTATTCAAAAGATTTGCTTGCAATGTTTGAATTTTGAAAATATCAGAATGTATGTAAGGCAGACTGGCTTACAGTGTTCCCCAGCTCACTTTTGTTCCTAATTCTTTCTGGCCAGGCTGGTGTATTCTTGTTTCTGCAGTTTAGATCATCCAGTTTAATTCTTAATCTGGAGCCCCTCTTACTCCACAATTACAAGAGTTGTGCCTATGGGTTTCCACTCTGTGAGGTTTAATATTCTCTGTTTCACTCACCCACATCAAGCTGGAGGCAAGTGCAGACAGCAACAGTGGAAAAGCCTATACAGGTATTTGCCGTTTGTTCTGTATTTCCTCAGACTGCTGACTTCATTGCTAAATGGTAATCAAGTTTTCCACCTTTTATTTAAAACATGCTCCAAGCAGGACAACACTTCTTCCTAAACTACTGACTATGCATTTGTGTCAAGATACTTCTTTAGAAATACTATTGTTTTCTTTTGGAATTTCTACCTACTTCTAAAAATGGCTCAATTTCTTTTAAGAAGCTCAAAACACTATAGGAATTCTTACTGTCCTTGCCTAGCAATCTGATTCACATATTCTCTAGTTCATACTCCTGCCTTTACATTACTATATTCCTGGATTATTTTTCAGAGAAGTTCTTGAGGGACTTGCTGAGAAATATAAGAAAGGCATGCTGATGGAAGAGTGACCAAATCCTGGTCAGAGGAAACACAGAGTGAAACACTGAAGGGCAGATTTGTTCTTCTACTTCCAATTGTCACTCCCTGTTTATATCCCACATGGATGGGACAAGAAGAAGAGCTGGAGAATGAGTGATGTTATTTGGGAGAAGCTGGATCAGTGCTTTTCTGTCATGCAGAAGAGGCAGTGGCACACACTGAGGTGCTGCATGAAGCTCTTCTGGGGTCAGTGGGACTGGTCTCCCTGCTCCCGGCCTCAAGTTGTTAAGGAGAGGTACTTTAGCTCAAATTGCAAGGTGAGGAGTGGAGTGGGATAATGTAGCTGTGGTTTGATTGTTTCCTACCCCTGTGATTCTGACTGGAACATTCAGTATGAGGCCTCTGAAAATTCAATTTTTCTTTTTAATGGAAAATGCTGCTTCATTGAAGGGTACCTGGCCCAGCATTGCATGTGTGGTCAGTGAACAGCCAGGCTTTCAAGTGACCCTGCTGCTGCAGTTCAGCTGCCAGGAAGCAGGAGTATGAGGAACATGGCAGGATGGCTGACACAGCTTGATGTTACAGCACTATCTGCTAAACAGTCAAGATTAGTATTTGTAGCTGCTGCACCAGCATGCCTGCAGAGCTTTCATGGGTCAGCAAACAATGATTTTGAAGCTAATTATTATTGAAGACGACTTCATCTTGTAGGACTTTGAACACCGTACCTTTTTTTTACTGATAACAAAAGTCTCTCACATGGCAGAGAAAGGATGGCTGCCTGAAGCAGGTGGGAGAAAATTTCCATTAGGGAAGAAGTCCTGGGTTTTATATACTGATAATTGTCCTGAAATGCTTCACTGTTCCATGTGAGCTTGATCCTCCAATGTAATTCTGCAACAGAACTGTCAGTGGGAGGTTTGCATTTTGATTTCAGGGATAAAAGGAATGATGCCTTTGTTTTGCACAGATTATATAAGCTCCTGAAATCCAATTCTACTTTCCACGTGCAAATACAGCTTTCACTGCTACAGCTGGATTTATATTAGGGTTTTCTGAAATACAGTTTAGCCCACTGAGTTTTTTAGAACTCAGTATTTTAGATGACTGTTTTGTGTGTATGCCATTCTTCATGAAATGTATCACAAAGCAGCACCATGCTTCATGTGAGTAAATTAAGTATGTTGGCCAGCTGGTGAATGTTTTCCTAACACTTATCAAATATGGCTACATAGAAAACTGAAATCAAGAGAAGTATTTCAAGTGAAGAACAATTTGCCACTGATTTGAAGCCACCTGACTTCACTTTGGTTTTGCTCTTTAAAATTATCTAGAAAATACTTTTTTTTATTATTTTTTTTATACAGCTGGATGAGAGCCAGACCTCTGGCTCCAGAGGTAAAGGGCAAAACCTAAAAAAATCCTGTCTGAACAGGCAACTCCACCCTCTTCCCCAAGTCAGCTTGGCCTTTTGACAGAAAGTGCACTCTGAAGCAAATTCATTCATTGCCTTGTTTTTGGATCAAACTCAAAATTCTGAACTCACACCACAGAGAGACCATTTCCATGAAATCCTAGCATGCTATTTTATCACCCTTTGTCATTCCCTATAATCAGATAAAATTAACATTTGGACAGTGATTAATCAAATTAATAATTTTAATTAATTTTATCAAAGAGAAAAGGAGCTTTGTGTGGTAATGCAGCAGTGAGGGAGACCATTCTAGTCAGGTATCCAAAATAAGAGGAGTGAAATTGTCCCCTGAGACAGACATTTGAACCCCACCTAAATCAGTCAGAGGGAGGAGTAGTAAAGGATTCCATAGGATTGTGGCTGCAAATCAAGGCGCATATGTATATGTGTGCGTGGTGTGGGATAAAGAGGCTGATCCCTTCCTGGTAGTGGTTTGGGAGAAGCCAGAATAAGAAGACAGACTTGGGAACTCAAAAGTGCTGACATGTCTGCCAGTTTAGATATGGCCTGGGGCTGTCCAGATGCAAGAAAGCCACCAGAAGCTACAGCAACTGATCATCTGCCAGGCTTGGGCTCCTGCGTAGTCAGTGGGGGGCAGGAATGGTGGCCTCTCCAAGAGATATCTAATGTATGCAGCACAGTTGCTTCTTTCCAGTGGCTGCATAAGAAACCAAAGTGTGAAAGCTCTACATAATAAAAGATTCAGGAGAATCCAACTTTATATGAAGTAAGTCTCATCTAAAATGCCTTACATGATAATATGAGAAGATATGACCAAAGGTGACCATCAAGCAGTGCTCTGGTTCATTCTGCAACATCTTTTTCCATCACAGTAAATTTGGTCTATTGAGTGGATCTGATCAAATCCTATGAGCAAGGCTTCTGGGGAAGAGCACAGGTACCTGCTCCACAGGTACCACCACTGTACCACTACCACCACCACATGCTTCTTTGCATTTTTATAGAGGTAGAGCTGGACCTTGGAGGAGACTCTAGGCCAAATGAAAAACAGAGGAATCTGAAGTTACGTGCTGATAGGAAGGTATGACAGGTAAAATAATTTGCTCCAAGAGACAGGAGGACTGGGCCATACCCAGGTTGTCAACAAGCACATTGGCATAAGATATTCAAGATACAGAGATGCATGTGAATGCATATAGCATAGAAATGGGAATGTTTGCTGTTTAAAATGTGATTTCTCAGAAAGCTCAACAGACTGCAGACTGGAACAGCACAGCATACCAAAAGAGAAGAGCAACATGTGAAGGGCATAAGAAATAAAAGAGAAAGGAGGGGGACGAGGAAGGCACTGCCACTGATGCACGTGCTAGTAAAGCAAAACTGAGCATAGACACACAATGGGTAGTCTGCCACTGAGGGCACACATGACCTCTGGCTCCATTAGACCCTGCTAATAGTTATGTGGTGGCCCTACTACCAGTGTGCTCACCTCTGAGCCTCCTTCTGATTATGGCATTACCAGCATAACCTAAACATTAGGCAGAGGGAGACAAGCATGGATGGGGATACAACCATGTTGTTTCCGTTATCCCAATCTCTGCCTATCTGAGCATGACTTAGGCATAGGCGTAAGAGGAGAAAACTAGTCATTAGCACCTTCCCTCAGTGGAAGGATAAGAGCTAAAGAAGGCACGTGAAGGATGAAAATGCTAAAAAAATCCAGCTCTCTGTCCAGACCCTTATTAACTCCCTTAGCAGCAAACAAGCCATCTTCTAGGCTTTAGCTGAAAACAGCTTATGTTTTGCTCTGTTTTAACAATTCCAAGATAGCTTCTGTCTCTTGACACAATATCAAAAAATTTGCTCTCCAAAGAGCAATTGCTGTAATAATGACAATACTTATATTTCATTATTTAACCTCATGCTATTCATTCATGAAGATTAGTGTTTAATTAATTAACAACACTTAGCATTTCCACTTAGCACTTTACCTCTTCAAAGCATCGTACCGACACACTACCTAATTAAGGGCAGAGCTCCACAGACACTTCACATCAGGACTTCCCTTTGACAGCTCTGCATCCAAGACTTGCTCGCATGGTGTAACATGAATTCAAGTTGAAAGCCCTATTAACTTCGTCAAGAACCAGGTAATGCTGTGGTTATTGAGTAACTGTCTTTGCAAATTCTGTTTCTTTTCCTGTTGCTTCTCGTTGCTTGCTATTCATACAGTGATCTAATTTTTTGGCTGATGTGATGGATGATAATGTGAACCTTTTATTAGTGTTATCTACAAAACACTCATCCTTCTGCTAGTGAAAATCTTATTCTCAGTGACCTGGTTGAACTGTCTTTCGCTAGAAAATGTGTTAACCACAAAAACATTATAAAATGTAAAGCGAGAATTTTTAAGGGAGATGGTGCTTTCAATCCATCAGTCAAATGCCTGCTATGAAAGTGCCTTTCTTGTAAGCACCCCAGGATGCTACACAACATCAATAGACAATATAAACACAAAGGTTTTATGGTTCACTTTACAATTGGACATTGACTCTGAACCTGTGAAACAGAAAGGAATTCAATTTCATGACCAAAGAGAATAATGAGCACAGGATTAAGTAGACAACGCTGGTAGAAGCAGGAAAGCAATATGGCTTTGGATGCTGATAGGGAGATTAAATTTACAAATAAGAAACTAAAGGAATAAACCAATTCCGATTAAAATCTTGTTAGCCAGCAGAAGCACTTAATACTTCATATCAATTCACTATTTTTTTTTCAGAGCCCACTGATTGACTGAGCCTTGACTGTGAGAACTGAACAAAGAGAGCCTTAAATATGTAGTAGCTCCAGCCAAGAAAATTATTCAGAAAATATGGAAATAAATTTCTGATGCAGTTGAATGGGGAGAAAAAAACAAACATTCATCACAATTCAAGAACTTGTCTAGTGTCTCAGAGGATGTTTTCACAGGGCAGTGGCTGGCAGGGCAGCAGCCTGGGGCTGCTATTGCTGCTCAAACCTGCTCCAGAAGAAAGTAAGTCCAAAACAGCAGTGTAGCTTCCAGCTCTGCTGTGGTGTGTCACATGCATATCACAGCTCGCCCAGCTTGGTCAAACAGCCTTCTCAGGAAGCCCCTCTTGCCAGATGGGCCACAACTTGACAGATATCAGAAATTTAAATGGTTTGGTTCTTTGAAAACTGATTGTCTTGAATAAAATCAGACCCAACCATTCTGGCATTGAAATATTCCACAAGGATAACTGTGTATTATTTTCTGCAGTGTCTTTGTGTCCAAAATGTGCTGTGTTAGTGTTACTACTAACTTCTAAAATCCCAAGAGTTTAAAATAAAAATCAGGCTTTATTATCCCTTAATGCAATTTCATTTAAGCTGCAGATGAATGAGACCCTTATTGCCATATTCAGCTTCAGGCTGACAGTTAAATACCAATCCAAGACTTTTCTGTACATGTGTGATTGGAATTCAATACTTGCCTTTCATCTTCCCTGCACTCCCCACAAATTCTTCTCCCCTTACTCAGCTTCAGCTTCAACACTCCAGTATTCCCTTTCCCCCAGTCACCACTGCCCAGGACTCCCTCATCTCACACGTTAAATGGCTTATCTAGTCCTAGTGAGCCAACATCTAAGCTGTCCATCCCTTGGCTATCCTGCAGCCTTTTTGAACATTTACCACCTAGGAACCATCCCAGACTGCCCATGTCCACTCCTCTGGACTACTTTTGCATTGGTTAAGGCTAGTGATGTATATAGTTACATGTGAATTAGGTAAATCATGTAAATCATGGACCTTTCTCATTACCACTTTCCTGAAGTATAATGCTCAAGTCAAAGCCATCATCTGTGGTCAGTGCTGATTAGGAAAAGATACCTGTTAATTAGCACACACATTGGATCAGGTCATTAACAAAAGCATTGGGGAACTACTATGGAAGCTGATTCAAGTTATCATCTAGGTAACTTCTTCTTTTTCCAGCACAAGGCTGTCACATGAGGCCTTCTGATCACTTTCATATTTACATTTGCTGTGCATCTGTTCTAGAATCTCCAAGCCCCGATGTCTTGGAGGAACACATGCTGAGATACTTCCTGACTGGGGTCAGCTTCTATTACTGGAACTCTGCCGCATGCAGCTCAAGATGTGAACCAAATGCAGGCATAAAACCAACTTGGTTAAGGCAAGAACCTGACATTTGGAAGGCAGTTCTCTACTCTGGTGTATAAAAAAAGGAAATTTAGATAACTTATATAATTAGGATTTTACATCTCATTGTCCTGTTTTACTCAGCCTGTAAATAAACCAGATTGATCTGTTTAGTCTGTCCCATGGAGTGCTGAGGTTTCAAAGTTTCACAGGACTGCGACATTTCTGCTGTTCTGCTGCTCTCTCTGAAAGAGGTCACAGGCAGATAGCCACAGAGTAGTCAGCCACAGATCCCTAGTGGTCATAAATATAAGTACCAGCATGAACTTCCTCCCTGCTTCCAGTGTCTAATGTCATTGGGACATTTTATACCTTTTGGCTATCACAGCCTCCTCCAGAAGAGAATTTCACAAGTGATTGCACTAAGTTGTATGTGCACTTTCCCTGAAGCTTCATTAAAGTGTTCCTGCTCCTGAACCACCACGGTGCATAGTATCAGCCTTGCAATTTAGCCTGCATAGGGAGTGCTGAATGGATTGTTTGATGGCTGGGAATACAAGACATCCTCATCTCCTTGCCTTGTGAAACTGCTCAGCACTAGGGTTAACACTGAAATGAAGGCCCCCTAAAGGAGGCCTGCATGCTCCAGGACAAATATGATTGAGGGTTACATTAGCTATATATTTTACTTACAATTCTATCACTATGCTCATTCTAACCACAGCCTTTCAATTAATTGATTCTTAGGACTTGTCAGACAGTATTAAAATATTTCTGACAACAGCTTGTCCCAGCCCAACTTGGATTTCTTACCTTTGTGGTCCACAATTTTACTGTCCAGTCAAATGATGATGTGACAAAGAGGTGGGAAAAGTCTATTGGACCCACTGCCATGTGACAATTGATTCCTGTGACAGGTCCTTGGTGGCCTTCAAAAATTTCACCAATGCCAGCTTTACTGCAGGAAGAAGAAAGATTTACATGCAGAGAGTGATTGACCACCTAATGATCTAACAGAACTTTTCTTTACTGTTAGGTTCCTGTTTCCTTTTGAAGTTCTATTTAACCTGCAAATCTCTCTCCTTGTGCTAAAGCCTTTGTTTGCAGAGGTTTACTCCAGTGGGCAAAATTAATGCTCCGAATCAAGCACAGGGAGAATTTCTCTTACTTCTGAAGATTTACCTTACTCACTTCTACATACACTGCATTTCATTCCTGTAGAATGAAATAACATTTCTGCATTATTATAAAATAACTCTAAATTGTAATTATACTATAGCTTATGCCTCTAAGTAAGCCATTATCACAAGGAATAACCATTAAAATAAAAATGCAGATATGTTAATGACTTATCATGAGCAATTCTTTTTCTCTTAAATATCTAAGATAACTTTTCATAACAGTCAATCAAGTCACTAGGAAGCAAATGCATTTTCACAAAAAGTGAAGGAACTGATCCTGTGATCAGGTATCATACAGTCATTACTTTGAACAAGGGGAGATGTGCATTTCATCAGCCAGAGGCTAGAACAGCTATTAGGAAGGAAAAATACAATGCTGTGTAAGAGAGAATGTTCACAGTTTTCTTCTTCCTGGAAGCAAATGATGCCAGATCAGTTGTCAGTGCTGTCTCACAGCATACACGGAAAAGGGAATTATGAAATTACCCTTTTAGCTATATTATAGAAAAATTGCTAGTGGAAGAATATACATTAAAAATAGCCACAGCTCTGATGAGCTTGTCAGCCCTGTGCCAGTGTGAGTACAGTACTGAAAGAGATATGGAACTGTGCCAGAGGAAACTGGTTCCTCATCTAGTGGTGCAGTGTCCCCTCACCTCTCATATATATACATATATAATCTCATATACAAACATATATAAAACAATATTTGTAAAACATTGGGGGATGCGCAATAGAAGCCTTACAATCTTAAACCACTGTATCAATGTCTTTTTTGTCAACGTAAACTCAGAATATGATAAAATATGAATTCAGAGAACACTGCATACTACTTATGGGGATGAGCTCCAAGTCTGTCAGTGGAAAAAGTTTGTTCTTTACAAAAACCTTTCAAGTTTCCCAGAGATAAAACTACTACTGGAAGCTAACAGAGTGCACTAGCATCCTGCAGGTTTGCAGGGTGCAGAACAAGGAACTTGCAGGATCAAACTACAGCCTCGGTTGTATTATATGCGTGTGAGAGAGCACAGGATTCTCTAGAACTCATGTGGCACACTGTGGCTGCATCCATGTTAAAGGAACCAGGCCCATGGTGGTTTTTCTCTGATTTATCCCTGTGGAGACTGAAGATGGAGCTCAGAATGGTAAAAATAAAGCAGATTACCATCTGATACTGGCTTAGGCCTGATTACCCTGCAACAGAAGTGTCTCCTAGGGCCTCATTCAACCTGTGCAGACATAGACACCTACATCTCAGCTAGGTATATAAACCTGTATACAGCTGTGTAAATGTCCATCTCATCTCATCTCATCTCATCTCATCTCATCTCATCTCATCTCATCTCATCAGTGTGAAAGATGCCTTTCTGAGGGCCCAGGCATCTTCTCTTCAGGCACATGACTGAAAAAGGTAAAGGAAGTCAATCCAAGAGTAACCATTGTTCCCTACCAACTACACAGGGAGCCTGGGGTAACTTCCCCTGGGTAACAGGCTGTAGCACAGATGTTGAAAAGTCAGGCAGCTCCCGTGCTGGTCACAGGAACAGTACAGACATTGTTGATTCAAGAGAAAAACATTGAACACTCTCCATACACACTTGGCTATCTCTCACTGACCTAGGTACACAATGTTTTAGAAGTACAAAATGCTGAACTTCACCTTCCATGACGACAGGCTGTGTAGACTGTTCCCTCTTCACTGCCCACGACAAAGTTATTGACATCTCCAGTTGGGAAAGCCATTCCTGTGACCGCCACTGGTTTGGACTTATTGTATACCAGCTCCATGCTCTCCTACCAAAACAAGTTTTTGTTATTATGTCGGGATCCTCCTTTTGTTAGTCTGGGTTGGGGTTTTTTATAACTGATTTATAAATATTACATGGGGTAGCAGGAGAGGAATAATTTGATTCAGTCACAGGACTTCGGTTTCTACATAAGATGTTGTAAGAAGATGCAATATCACCAACCAGGATGCTCTTGCCATCACCAGTGCTGTCTGTCACACATACGAGACTGGCAGGAAGGCATTGGTCTTTTCTGTATCATCTTAAATCAGCCAGAGATGACAGGTGAGAATTTAAAATCTAATGGTGCAGAAACTAAATATAATACCTTAATGGTTACATTTGCCAGCTTCAGGCTTTAATAAATCATGCAATACCCTTCTATTTACATTCTGGAAATCAGTTGTCAGGAAGCACATGTAGTATTGTGTACATGTGAGGCATTTATTGCACTACTGTGTCATTTGTCCCTCTGCAGAACAAAATTTAAAAGTTGAGGTCCTGTCAGTACCACCATTCTAAGCATTGCTTTTTAGAGATTTTCTGAGGTAACCATAAACATTCCCTCTAGACTCTACCATCAAACTACAAATCAGCAGGAATATTTTCTGTTTTCATTTGGTAGCTATATTTTAAAGTAAATCAGCATGCTCATTTTTGCAATTGCAAATACAATCACCATACAAGTTTGTGGCTGTTGTGAGATGTGTACACTTTGAGCAGATTTTGCACAACTTTTTAGTTTTACAGCCTAAATGGTGTAACCCAAGAATCCACAAAAGGCCTGAATAATTTCACCATCTTCATTTTTAGCTTTTTAAGTGGTCATGTTTTCTATCTCTAAAAAGTCCATGATGCTGTTCTTCTAGGGCCAAAGCCTGTAGGGTTTTTCTCAAAAGGGCTTTTTGTTGTAAAGAAAGCGAGTATCCCTGTAAGAGGAGAGCAATGCAAATCCACAGAGAAATACTTCCGGTTGGTTTATACTTTTCTTTGAAATAAATTTGGTTCTATTATAAAGGCCAAACATGGCATGGAAATTGCATTGGGAGACCACCCCATATTTCTGTAAACATGTGAGTGAGAGAGAGAGAAGAAATTCTGTTAATATGGGAGAGAGACCATATATTTTCGTTAAAGTCAGCTGGGCTGAGATCATCATTTAGTGTCTCTGAAGAGACAAGACCATAGACTGTGGTGGACTCTCTGCTCCCAGTGCCCACACCATGACTGTACACAAGTGCTCTGGAGCTGTGTCTTTGGAAAGTTTGAGACTGACACACATCAGCAACACTTTACTCCTCCCAGTTTAAAGCTGTGGCATGCAGCTTGACATCAGGTCCTGTGCCCTTCTTTTCTAGATCACCATAAGCCCTGTGCCAAACTTCAGTGTAATGTGGGGTGTGTTCCCATCCTTGTTGAGAGCAAGTTTTTGAGCAGGGAAATTCCATTTGAGTGATGAGATACTGGAACTCAGATGTTCACAGATCTGTGCTTCAGACTTCAGTATTCCAGTAAGTGAATATGCAGGGGTGGGATTTATCTTCTTGATGTTTAGGTGAGAAACTGTGGAATGGATTAGGGTGCCTGAACATAGATGCCTGGGCCATTTTAGATGTCTCAATTTCTATTGCAGAAGAGTCATGGTTTCTTACAGTCCCAGGGCAGAACTACCAGCCCCACCCTGTTGCCTTATATGAGCAACGTGGTCGAACTTTGAAGTTGGCCTCACTTTGAGTAGAGGAGTAGATGTGATGACTTCCAGAATCCTCTTCCACCCCAAGATAGGAGAGTTCTGTGTCTCAGGGGGGATATCTGAAACAACATTTCACACTTGGATGGGGTGAGTCATCTTCCAGAAGTACCAGCCTCTCTCTACCTCAACTGTACAGAAAACTTGAATTTCTAACTTAGACTTGGCACATCAACTTTTAGAGGGCTGAGGTTAGGACAGAGGAGTCCCACCTCTTGTGTCAACTCTGAAAAGCAAATAATTCAATAGTAATTGCACATTAGTGCATGATGAATGGAATCATTATCAGGAGTTTCTATGCAGCATTTTGAAACAAGACCAGATCCCATGATGTTTAGTAAAAATTATATTAATTTTTTTTTCTAAGAAATTATGTATAAAAAAGAGTGATGTGTTAGAATAGAAAATGTACTTCTTCAGAAGATAACACTTAAAAGATGCTTTCTGTACACCTTTTTCAGCATTGGATTCTTTGTTTAGTTTCCATTATTATAATCACTAGTGGTTTGGGCAATTTTCCTGTGTTTCCTTTCAATTCTGATACAAAGGAGAGGAGGGGGGGAACAGACAATAGTAACAAACATTCCAGAGGGGAGAATCAGTTCTGAAACTTTTGATTTGAATTGTTTGTTCCTTTGGTTACTGAAGGCTGCCAGCAAAGTAAGTTTCTGAGTTTCCGACTGTGTGCCTTGGAAACCTTCAGTGCCTAGGGTGTGTTCAGCAGCAGTGCAATCTAGTCCATATTTGTTAAACAATGCTGTAGAATAAGTGCAATTTATACCACAGGCGACTTCTGTAATTACCGTGCTTTAAAATGGACTATTTCATTTTCACTTGAAACTGACCTACGTATTAACGTATTACAATAATTACATGATTTGTGGTAAAGGAAATGGGGTTTGGCTCTTAGCAAAGACTGCTGGAAGCAAGCTGTACTCTTTCAAGTGCATCCATTGGTTTTAGTCTGTATAGGATGCGAGATTTTGGCTTTTAGGAGCTATGTTCCACTACTCAGGTATCCTGCTCTACCAAAGACAATTTTTACCCCCTGTGTAGGTGAAAAGAAACCCACCTGTGGAGTTGAGAGCATGTCCAGGCTCCAGGAGCACATTTTGCCATCCGTAGAGACAGTAATAAGATTGTGTGCATTCTGTGTTCCAACTACATTCACACAATACACAGGATGCTGAAAACACAGAACACTGGAAGTCAGAGAGCCATTCTCACATTTTCACAAGCAAATTTCTAATGTCTCAAATATTATTTTAAAGAATGATTAAGAAGTCACACAATGCCTGGAAAATATAAGACTCAGCTTTTGCCAGATAGGAATTATTTTGTTTGGGGTTTTGTGTTTCTTTTTCATTTAAATTTTAAGAAGTACGTTATGGAGGTGAAAATGTTTTCAAAGTTTCATTTTCCTCATAATAAAACAGCCCAGCTGAGTAATGCTGTGAAAATACCAAATTATGTGGATGAGATTTCACCCACAGGGACATGTATCATTCTATTGATGGCTTTTGACACTGAAAATAACCAGCAGAAAGAGGAAAACTGTCGAAACAGACTCAAAATGAAAACTTTATTCAAGAAAACAGCTGCATAAAACTTGAACTCTTTCAGAATTTGGCTTGCATGCTAGATATTTGCAAATGCACTCCAGTTGAAGAACATGAACAAGCCCATCAACGTTCTTCAGCATTGGCTAAAATGCACTCCAGTTGAAGAACATGAACAAGCCCATCAACGTTCTTCAGCATTGGCTAATACGCCTTTTAAAATCTGTCATTATTAAGTGGGGAGTGACTAAATTTAGGGTGTTACACCTGGTTCACCATAGTGCAGTCATTCCATGGAGGCTGAATTCCAGTTAGTATGCATAATGAAACTTGGCCTATTCATTTTCCAAGGAATCTGGTAATATTTTGAGCCTGAAGTGTCATCTGATATCTGATGGTGGCATATAAGGGATGGGTCAAGTTCAGCAATTTCCAGAGTAAAAATCTGTCATATTGAACAGTAAGATTTAATTTCCTTTGACCAGTACTAGTGATACTGCTAAATTAAGGTTTAGACATATAAAAGTCAAGCCAAGGAAAGTTTCATTTCTCTGCTGCATTTACCAATAAATAGAAGACCTGCATCTCCAGAAAGAAAAAAAAAATATTTTTCTCTAATACTTTGCTTAATTAAAGAAATTTAGGACCAACTTACAAGAGATCTCTAGGGAGCTTCTAAACCAACTCAATGTAGTGTTAGGAATGTAGCACTCGGTCCTGCTGAAAGGAATGGCAGAACTGCCACTTACGTCAAGATCCAGCTGCAGGTCATCTACCCAGTCAGAGGGGAATGGCAGAAGTCCTCAGAGCTCTGGCTCACTGTCAGATTTGATACCTGAGTGGGCCCAGTAAATGCCCCCTCTCCAAGACCAAAAGGTGCAGCACCTGTACAAACAGTGTTTGTGCCCACACTGAGATGGACCAAGCAGTTGCTGCTGAAATAGTACCTTGTGCTGGAGGCAACTTGTACACACCAGTAAGTCACAAATGATGACAATTTTTTTCTTTCTATCAAGATTGTCAGGCACCTGGTTTCTCCCAGATCATCAAATGGAGCCCAATTGGTCCCTTCCACGTGTCTCACACTATTACCTTCATATCACAGTCCTTCTTGCTGCTTGGTGTAAGCTAATGTTCCCGGTGCTAAACATGATTACTGCATACTGATGTATGAAATAAGCATAGACCTATTTTTTCATGGTCTTTTGACCTCTAGTAGTCAAAACAGAGTGGGTGGGAGGAAGCTACAGCAAGCAGTGGAGTATCTAGAATATTTAGTGTGGAGGAAAGAGTGAGCCATGTCTTTTCAGCAGCACCTCAGTATGTCAGGCCTGGCTTTAATCAGGGCTACCAGCCATCAATTTCATGCACAATAAAACTCATGGCAGAAATGAAAAGATGTAAGGAAAGCGGATGAAAAAGACAACCAACTGTATGTAACAGAAAGTCTAAACAGCTCATTCCTTTCAAAGGGTTGCTGCCAGCTTGCTTTTATTTATCTTGGAAATGAAATCATCATGCAAAAAGGTTTTGTCTTAATTAAAATTTCCTGTTGTCCCAAGTGCAGATGTGTGGTGGGTGTGAAAGGAAATTAGTGAGTAAGCTGTGGGTAGAATTCTCTTTCCTGGTGAATCCAGGCAGTAATCAGTGATACTAAATTTCAGGAAGGTTTAAGTCGGGGAAAACAACACAATCTATCTGTTTCAAATAAACAAAGCAAGGGAAAGAAAAGAGAAAAATCCTTTTTTCCCATACAGCATGAATTCAAACTAAAAAAAAGACTATTCAGCTCACATATCTAGCAGTACAAAAAGTAACATCACTAACATAGCATTGTCTAAATTTAATTTTTTTTTTCTTGGCAGCAAGGATTTAAGCCAGCCTTTTGCAACCAAACCATTTAAAGTTTATGTAAGTAATTTCTCTGTACTAATATAAAGTAAGCAACTCCTATTGCAAAATCTGAGCACTCCTTAAAACATCATGCTTCCTCATGTTAGACTGTATAAACACCTTTTTATACCAATCCATGACAGCACATAAAGTGCCCATCCACAACTGAAAGTAATTATTTATATTTTTTAAAGCAAAACATTACATATTGTTCTATTGCAATAATAAAACTGCTTTAATATATAATTCCAGGAGGTACAATTTTGCCTTGAATGATTTTTGAGTGTAAACAAATTACTTCCCATTAATCTTTGCTTTTCCACTAGATTCTGAGTCCCAGTTGTTCAATTTTCAGTGACAGTCAGCTTCTTGCCACTAGTTTTCTGGTCTGCTACATCTCTAAATTGCACTTCCAGGAGAGACTGTTTCTTTTCATGCAGATTGAACAACATTACTGGCAACAAAATGAGCAAAAACGTTAGGGAAATGAAAAGCAATGTTGAAGTTGCAACCCATGGCACAGATCATTAGATAATTACATCAACATTCATGATAGTGGAAATTTAGGGAACAATATTTGTATTGCCTGGCCCACTACGCATGGCTGTGCACATCTGTAATTTTTAATATAAGATACTTGCAATCATAATACTGGACCCATACTGAGTCTTTAGCAGTAATTCATATGGCACAGCTTCTGGAGTTGTCTTTTAACTCCAGCGATTATGTTGTCACAGTCAACTGAAAGCTGAACCTTGATCTACAAATTCCAAACATTAGAATCACAGAATTGTAAAAGTCGGAGCTGCAAAAGTACTGTCACTTTGTCTGATCCTTCTAGATTGCTAGAACAAGATAATCAAATTCCTTATGTTACAGAAAATCTGTGTTTTTCTGCACTCTTATATAATACTTTTGCATTTTTCTCCTCCTTTCCACTTTCCATTCAGGAATTGCCCTAAGCTCACTCCCAGGATGAGCTATTCCATCTTCCATCTCTCCTGGAATCTGCCCAAGCCCAGACTCTGGAGAAGGAGAGCTCAGGAATGCACAAGGCGTTTGTGCAGGATGACTGGATGGATGTCAGTGCCATAGCAGAGTGAGGACACTTTAGCAGGCAACCCAGGCTTATTTCTTGCTCCAACACAATATGAGTACTTTGCAATGTAAGAGACTCTCCTATCACAGATGCCATCCTCGTATCACAGACTTCTTTCGCAGGCATTTTGTGTTACTGCTCTGCCCATTTATCTTCCAGACATCACTAGAGCCCACTGCCACCATCATGGTCTTCAAGAACCTGTGTGTGTCAGTAAAATGCTGTCCTGCATCATTCTCATCAATCCTCTCTCAGTGTGCAAACTCTTCCCTGTGGCCCCTGTCTGGAGCAGAAGGCCATGTCAGGAATTTACATATTTCTCTATTAGAAAACAGAAGCAATTTGCCCCACTCTTCCCAAGGGCACCCGTGTCTACTTATAGGAATCCACCATGAGACCCTCATAGATGCCAAATCTGGCTCAAAGGAGAAATTTGTGTACACCAAGACAACAAAAATGACTTGAATTGCCTGCCACATCAGAGAGACACACAGCCTCCTGTCCAGTGGTCTGCCTCACTTTAGAGACAATGGGGACAAGAATTACAGTGCCACTGTGCTGGCACATAGGTGCCTCACTCAAGTGTTGCACTCAATCCTGCCTTCTTCCTTGGAAAGGAGAATAATGTCCTGACTTGATTGTACAAGTGTGATGATCATGCACTTACAAGAGGTGGTTGTTCACATCTCATATCTGCTTTTTTTCCCTTCAAGGGCCACACTTCTGTTTTCATCTGTGTGGCAACTAGCATTGTTGACTCAACTAGGTATCTGCCTAACCCTGCTGACCATCTCCTCTAAGGAAAAGAGGAGGTGTTTTTTATCCTTACCGTGTGAGCAGCAGCAGATAAGGGAGTTCTCTGAACAGGAGTGCGCCTGTGACTGCGATTATCCCACAAGACAATTTGGCCAGAGTATGTTCCACCAACGACCAGGTTTGGGTGAAAGCGAGCAAAACAGACTGACATCACGGAGGACTGGAGGAAAAGAGGTAGAAAAGAGAGGGGTTACATGGTCAGCCATCTTCAGTTCTCTCCCTAGAATTCTTCCCTAGAATATGCTTCCCTAGGGAAGCATACTGTAATTAGCATTTTGTATTTTAGGAATCACTGTATAAACTTTACTCATACTCCTTGCACACCAGTAAATCTACTAAAGCCAACAGGACATATGCAAAGAACTAACTTAGACCCTAAAATGTGTTGTAGGGAAAATATAGGATAACTCTGAGCATGATGCTAAAAATCTGAGATAACCTCTACACGACAGTCATGGTAAAGTGCTTAATTTCATTTCCAGAAGCAAGAACTTCAACTAACCAGAGAATGGCATCCTGGTCCATAATATCCCATTAGGGAGAGCTCTTCCCATTTCTCCTCTAACTTTTAACTCAGGCATCTTGAAGCAAGTCTGTGAAAGACCCTCCAAAGTTCACCTACTGAGGTCTCCTAAGAACACAGGGAACACACTTTACACTGTTTAAGCAAAACTTGAGAGAATGAGTTTTAACTCATCCTAATGGCAGCTGAGTTATCTTTGTATATTTTCTTTAGCCGGGGATGCTTAGGAGCCAGACTAGTGTGATGGGTACCCTACCTACCTGGTAGAGTGCCCCACAAGCCAGTATGGAGATTATTATCTATCCCAACTACCACTTTTCCACGTCTTTAAAATAACAGATGACAGCTGAAGTCCTCAAGGGAACAGTCTCCAGACTTTCATGTGCCAACAAACTGCAGTCAAGAGCAAGAAGCAGTAACTCCTCCAAGTCTTCCATGCTCTTAGTAAATATTATTTCCCAATTTTATACAATTAGTCCTGCATGTTATGTCTTTGTTTTATGCAAATCTTTTTTTAATATTTTAATGATTGGATATTTTGTGGTGTTGGCATTCCTGTCTGGAAACACACTTTACTCAATGACAAAGGTTTAACTAAATTACCATATTTCATTTGCATAAAAAGCATGGCAGACATTTAAGTAAACTTTGTTAAATTAGGAACACTGGAGCTGCCAAGCTGAACTAGACCCAGTGTCTACCTAGTTAATGGCCCTGTCTCTGGGAGAAGTGGATGGGGTTGTTAAACCTTTGACATGGTCAGACGTGTTGCCTCCTTTTCTTACTGCTTCTCATGATGATTTCTAGTGGCTAGAGACTGATTTGAACTCACAAGAGACTTGAAATCCCTTCTGATAGGGCTAGAATTAATCATGCTAATTCTTGATGCCTGTCACTAGGTTAATAAAAATAAAGCAAAATGGGAAGTTTAAACAGTTTTTATTGAATTAATGTGTCCACCTAAAATACATTGTTTAAAGCCAGATTGTATTCTAAGTGAACTTAATAGACATACTTATAGCATACAGCAGTACGTGTATTACTGGGGTTTTTTTGACGTAATAAGATAATCAAGACAATGGGAAAAGCTGCCATTACTTTCTTTCTTTTCCCCCCTCTCTGGATCCTCCTGGCTGTTCATTTGACATCCTCATACTTTCCTCTCTTGACTAACACTTCTGCATACACTTCTCTGATGTTACATAGTCTAGCACCAAATGACTAGATGATTAGTGTACATAAATGCCTATTTTAGTCCACATGTAAGTGTGTTAGCTCACTTATGGTCAGTCATAGTAATGAGAGGTATCTTCCAAACATTTCCAAAGGACCTAGCTTTACAGAAAAGAAACTCCACCCCTGAGGAACACGATGTAGGTACTATTAAGAGGTATTTAAAACTCAGCTACACTGCAGCTGCCATCCAGTTTCCACAGATTCCCCCCACACATTATAATTAAAACGACCCTACAGCGCATGTTCTACATTTTATCTCTTTGTTTAATGGCTTTGTGAGTTGCTTTAATCAATCCCTCTCATTCCTTATAACTAAGCTGACAGATATTCTTACATGAAGTGAAATAGCCAGATGATTTTAAAATAGTACAGCTCCATCACTGTGTACACCCCACAGCAGCTACAAGGCTCCACATGTATTTTAAGAAACCCCAATTCAAACAGTCATTCCACAACAAAGTTCCCAAGTTTGTCCCAAACAAACTTGGGAGACTCTAAAGCAGGGCAAAGAAGCCAAGTGGACAGTGTATTTTTAAAAGTTCTGCTTTCATGGTTAGCATGCTTTTGTATTTAGAATGCCAGAATACAGTTGAATGGTCAGGATATAAACTGCTAAAGTGTGTTTTTCATAAAGTTCAAAAATAACCTACAGATGTGACAGGGGATTGAGCTCTCTGCACTGCTTGTACTCTTACTCCAAAGCAGTTTGCAGTCTTCAAAAGGTGAAATGTTTGCATCCTTTTAATTATGTCAGCATTATTTTTCTATCCAATGAAAAATTCTTGTCAAATATTAGGATTTAACAATTTAAGGACTCCATTCCATAGCACTTAATATAGTGATTATTTTCTTAAAATTAATGGCAGTACTCAGATGAGTAAGGGCTGTAAGATCAAGCCCATTCATTTAACAACTTGAAAAGCATTCATTTCTTAGTCTTAATGGGAGAGAGTGGCTGACAGGTCTCCAGTCTGTCTGAACAGCTCTGTGCTCAAGGACAGCAGCAGAAACCATTCCCTGTAAGCCTCTTCTGCCCCCAGGCTGCCTCTTGTTTGCCTGTTCAAGTAGTCTTGCTCCTCTGAAACAGCTTTACCAGTGACTTCAAAGGGGGAGGAACCAGGACATGGTCAGGTTTTTAAAGTAACAGCATAGCCTTGGTTGCACTTCTACCACACCCTTCCAGGGAAATCTCACGCACTTTCCAATAGTAATGGTAAAGCTCCCTAGTTTTTCAGTTAGGGGTATTTTATACTGTAGGTGCTTGGTTACTTGTTGCAGAGGACAGAAGCAGCTAGTTTCACAGTATATGGCAACAGCGCATAAATAAATGGAGGGGGAATCATGTCAGAAGGCAATTCCACAGGGAGTTTAGTGTTCACAGTAGAAAAGCAGCATTTAAGGCTAGGAGGTCCCCAGCACTATCTTTTTATGGATGCCACAAAGCATCTGTCTGAGCAACTGTTGGGACCCACTAGAGACAGGCAAAATCGCAGTGTCTGCTCATCTGGATTTCTCTGAATTGCACTGTGCAGTGAGTTATTTCAATACTTACTTCAGCTTAATGCTCAGGTGTTTTCTCCCGCTATGCAAATATGGCCTACTGGATTTTGCTTTTTCTGTTTCTCCTTAGCTTTCTCAGTGGCCTTACTAAAATATTTCTGGTGCTTCTGGCTTTGTGATCTTCCACCCAGGTATGGTACTCTTAGTGGGGCCACAATATACTGGTGCTGCTGCCTCATCCCCTGTGCATGCAAACCTGAGTTAGCTCCACGTGGGAAGACTGCCAAGCATAAGAGAGAGCTCAAGCTGCTAAACCTGGGGATTTTGCCTGGCAAACAAGCAATCCTGCCTCTCAATGCTAAAGCTTCTGCTTCCAGCTGCTGCAAGAACCGCTCTGAAAACATAATTAAGAAACAAAACGTAAGATGTCTCTGCTCTCATTACAGCAAAGAGAGGGCTGGGCCTCACAAACAGAAGTGTTGTCCAGCCCTTAGACAGGTCTGCAGTCGAGGGGAGGAAGGCAGCACCCTTTGCCCCCTTCCTTGGTGGGAGGTCAGGTCACCTCAGCCCTTGGGGAGGAGCACTGTGGATCTGCCTCTGTCTCCCTGCTCCTTCCCTCCCCATTAATGCAGTGATCCAAACAGGCCCCTAGCCCTCTTCAAGTGGCTGGCAAAGCTGTTTTATATTTTAGAAGCTTAATACAGCCCAGATTTGGATTAATGGTGGCATATCCCGTCAACCACAGGTACACGTGCTTGGGACAGACAGTCATTTAGCTTCTCCCTACTGGGAAGCCTGACCTCAGTAGCCACATCTGATGTGTGTAAGGTCCTGGAGACTCAGCTGTCTCTGCTCATGTCCATACGCTCGGATGGCACTCTGCCCAGCCACCAGTCAAACAAGTCCACAAAGACCTTGGTGCTAAATAATAATAACTCTCAATACGCAGTGACTACTGCCTTCAGCCAGACCTCTTCTGCAGGAAACCACCCCCGGAGCCAGCATTGCCATACTGGTGCCATATGCCTACGCCCGACACCAGATGTATCTCAAAACAATACTTTGTCAGTGGGAAGAAATGATCCGAGGAGTTCACAGGGATTTCTAGGCTCCAGAAGACCAGGTTATATTGCAGCAGGCTCTCAGGAAGCTCCTGGGTGGATTTTCTAGCTGAGCACATGCATGTGTAAAAGCACTACCATCAGTGCATGCTGCTGTGGGTTGCTCTGACACAGACAACTGTGGGCAATGAAATCAACTGCAGCTGAGATCATGGAATCATAGAGTATGATGAGTTTGAAGGGACCCATCAGGATCATTGAGTCCAACTCCTTCACAGGACTCCTTAAGGATCACCTTGTGGTGAGAGCCTTGTCCAAACACTTGAACTCTGTCAGGCTTGGTGCTGTAACATTTTCCTGGGGAAGCTTGTTCTAATGTTCAACCATGCTCTGAGTGAAAACCCTTCTCCTGATATCCAACATAAATCCCTCCTGATGCAGCTTCATGCCATTTCCTTGAGTTCTGTCACTGATCATCACTGCGAAGAGATCAGTGCCTATCCCTCCTCTACCCCTCATCAGGAAGCTGTAACTGCAATGAAGTCTCCCCTCAGTCTCCTCCAGGCTGAACAGACCAAGCAACCTCAGCTGCTCCTCATATGGCTTCCCCTCCAGATCCTGCAGCAGCCTCGTGGCCCTCTTTTGGACACTTTCTAATAGTTTAATGTCCTTTTTATATGGTGGAACCCAAAACTGCACATATTATTCAAGGTGAGGCCACCCCAGAGCAAAGTGGGACAATCCCCTCCCTTGCCCAGCTGTCAATGCTGTGCCTGATGCCCTCCAGGACACAGCTGGCCCTCTTGCTGGAGTAGCAGATCCTTTTCCATGCTTGAAGGACTGAGAGCCAAGGGACAAAGCTGTGGCACTGCTCCTTAGCTAAAACCATGAAAAGGTGCCATACTCATAGTCTTTCATTAATAGGAACTGAAGAACAAGGACTGAACCACTGATCACTTATGTCTGCCCTCTTGAGGAATAAATAAAGACGAAGGTCAGTACACATGCAACTTACTCATAACCTTTTGTTCTCAGTCCTGCTCATCAAAAGCAGCATTTACAGAGTCTAAGCACTCACATTCCCTCTGAGAGCTGCCCAACCTTCTTCTGACCAGTCAACCAGGAGACCATTTCATTCCTGCGCTGTTATAAACACATATACCCCTACATCATAGGGATAATATACTTCAACTGCAAATGTGGATTAAAACCATCATCTAGAAATAAAACAGCAATGGAATTATTAAATAAAGCCCTTTTTTCATGACCAGTCATGGACTGAGAATAATTTTGGAAAGTAACAGTATAAGATCTGAACACTTTCTCTGGTTTAGGGACCTTTCTCTGGTTTTGCAACACAAAAGCTGTGGGATATCTTGAAAGAGGCAAGTTTAGGGTGACTTTGCTCTGGCTACCGAGACACCTGGTATTGTACATTGAAATAGAGCCTGTGCTCCTTCCAACAGTCCTGTTTATTTTTCGTACCTGCTATTGTTAATTTGGATATTTCTGTGTTTCATGTAACTGTCTCAGTATAATTAGTAGCAGTAAGAAAACAGCAGAGAGAAGAGCAACAGAATTATAGCTGGTTTTGAAATTAAATTTGAAAAGGAAGTTAAAACATTATTTATGTGTACAAAAATCTTAACCAAAGAGGTAACCTCTTAATTCTAAAAGCTTCAAATTCCAAGACTTCTGTACTGCTCCCTTCCAACTGTCTTCCTATTAAACTATGAAATCACATCTGAAAGATTTTGTGCTAGAGACTTTTTGCGGTACCATACAAGATTTGTCTCTACTAAAAATAAAATAAAAGCAGTTGACATCCTTCATATATTAAAAAAAATAAATAAAACCAAACAAACACTTCTTCAAACCAAATGTCAGAACTCTGTTTAATTAAAAAAAGGAAGTTTATACTTGGTTATGGTGTGTGTCGACATCTACCCCTTTGATTTACAGGAGTATGGAAGGGAAAGAACAGATTGCTTTATTCAAGAGAAAGAAAGGAGGGAGGGGGCCCAGTGTGACAGGAAAGAGTGTAGGCTGTATTAACTTCAGTGCTTGTTAAAACATGAAGGATTAATGGTAGAAAGAGAGGGAAGAATTGTGAATGTCTCCAGTTTAGGATCTTCAAAAATGTTTGGGGATTCTAAGAATGTCTCACCAGACCACATGAAAGCTGCACAGAGAGACTCAGCCACACGACTGCTCTAAATCCAAAGCTGGTATTGCTCCACTTATACCATCAAACCAATGCAGCTGAAATGTAGCCACAAATTAAATTTATTTTTATTGAAAAAGTACTAAGTCCTTAAAAAGAAGGAAAAGAGTATGTCAGGAAATGCAGCCTTTCTTAGCCAAGTTTACAGAGTAGATAACTCTGACATCTAGCCTCAGTGATGGCATCTGATTATTGCAGTAGAATCAGAGCACTCTGCCCAAGTCTGCTGCAATATCCAGCCTTATGACTTCATTTTAAATAGAGCAGAAAGCCGAAGCTTTCTGCTTTCATCTCTGTAACTGCAGGTTCAGCCCATGTAACTACAAGGGAAGAATAATCAGGAAAAAATCCACAAACTGCCTTTGCAAAAGGGAATCTACACTTCAGCCCTTCTGCAAAGTTCATTTGCTGTTATTATTAATTCAGCAGTGTCATGGTGACTCAGAAAAGCAGCAAAATTGCTTGCTGTATTGCAAATGCAGATAATCCTGATACTTTTCAAATTTAATACAGGGACATCTTGCATGCCTTCATCCATGACTCCAGCAAGCAATTGATTCAGTGACCCTGAATTACTGCACACACATGCAAGTCAGAGAATACAGTCTTTGCTGAGCATCATACTGTCTTTGTTAGACTGATGATGAGAAGATGAATTAAAGCCTGGAGAAATAAGGAGTAATTTCATAACAATGGCATGTCAAAATTAAGTTTTCTTTCCACCCAACTACTGAGATGCTAAGTACCCAAATACGTTTTTTTCACTGATTAGGACCTGGCTGCTTATCAGAGCTCAGAGTCAAACAATTAATGTCCGTTTGCCTGCATGTTGGAGAAGCAAGCACTTCCTTGGTTTGTCCATTTTATTTAGGTCATGATACTCTACAGTTATTTATGAGCACTCTTAATTGCTTTGATTAAATTATTGACAAGCTTGAAGTGATGGGTCTACACCACCCTTTCAGACCTGGAGCCTAAGGGCATGTGTCTGTGGGTGGAGTGCAGAGACCTTCTGCCGTCCTGCTCATTCCAGAGGCTGGCCACAATTTGGAGCAGATGAGCATGGCAGTCTGGCATGCAGCTTGCATCTAGCAGGGCTCACTGGGTTCAGCTCAGCACTAGCCAAAGGCTTCTGGACCAGAGCTGCTATACATGTAGGGTCATGGTGTCACTGCCTGCCACCACTGCTAACTATAGCTGCAAATTCTGTGGCACAGGGACTACTTTATTATGATGGGTTTGTAACAAAATCCTTACTAAAGCATCTCAGTCTGATGAAGACCTCTAGAATTGAGCAAATAATAGCATTACCTGAAAAATTTAGTTGGTGCAATAGTTAGAAATGCCAGATAAGCATTTTATTTTAAGCACTGCAAGTGAAATCGGATCTAGAGAGGCACATACTCAAAACACCATGCAAAGCAAAGCCTTCTGGAAGTGTTGCAGTTAGCCAACTCCTAAAGCATCTCTTACGGTGAAGCCACTTCTATCTAGCAATTACTTGGGGAACCTGGCTGTGAGGGACAAATCCAGGAATTTTGGTCACTCTTCCTGAATTACTTCTGCATATTATCTCTCTGATATTATCTGGTATAGAACATAGGTGTAATCTTGGCAGTCAGCCCCATGCTCACGAAGTGTCCCAGCCATTTGTCTCAAGACTTAAGCTTCTTAATGCTGCACACTTTTCCAGGCAGAATCTCCTCCCCACTGTAACCAGGACCAGGCCTCAGGAGTGAAGCTTAAGAGTCCCTATCCAGAGGGGTTCCCATCTAACACCATGCAGAAGTAGAAGAGATGCCCCAGAGACTGAGCTTAGGTTGGGATTTTGATGTCCTGGTCTCTTCTCCCAGTGAAAGCACAACAGATAATCACTTGATGGCAAGTTCTGGAAATACCAGAGTCAGACTTTAGAGAGCCCACAGAGACAGCAAATTCCAGATCTGGAGGACAGGAATAGAAACACAAGTTATTCTTATGCTGTGGTGATGGTTTTGTGGTTTCTATGGCAGCAGTTCCTCAAACCAATGTATTTGATCAACCAAACTATGTGAAGCCACAGATGAATTAGAAATGAGTGCAGATGCTGCAAGAACAATTATCTACAACTCAGTCTGTGAAGTTGGGTGTAGTAGTCACAGCTGCTTCCAAGACAGCCACAGATAAATCTCAAATGTAGCACTAAGTCCAAACCCCCACAAGAAATGCAAAGGCCATGAGAACCGAGGTACAGTCAGAAGACTGAATATATTGAACTGAGAATACTTTAAAGCCTCAGATGAGGAAAGAACTTACTTAAGTCCATCTTTTCTCAGAAGTCCATGAACTTAATTGTAATTAATTCTTCTAAGTTCTCCATTATTTTAATGACTCAGAAGCCTGCTCACAGCTAAGCAAATTGGTTAATGCTTAAGTTCAGGCCTTCTGAAACCAAATGAGCTCTATTCTGAGGTAGGTAGGACTTCCTGATGTTCAGATGGTTCTGGGAAGACTCTGTAGACTTACAGACAGTCTGAACTCAACAGACTTCCACATCAATATCAGAGACAGGGAAGGGAAAATGAGTGTGAAGTGTCAGAGGTAGACTCACTGAATTGCTGATGTTGGGAGGCACATCTAGAGATTGTCTAATCCAACCCCTTGGTCAGGGCAGGATCAGCTGGAGCAGACTGTTGACGACTGTGTGTACCTGGGTTTTCACTGTTTCCATGGATGGGGACCCTATCACCAGCACATGTTGAGTTTCTCATCAACCAACACCCCCAAGTCCTTCCCCTCAGGGCTGCTCTCAATCCCTTCTCAGTCCAGCCTGTATTTGTGCTTGGCATTGCCTCTCTGCAGGTGCAGGACCTTGCTCTTGGCCTTGTTGAACTTCATGAGACTTGCAAAGGCCCACCTCTCAAGCTCATGAAAGTTCCTCTGGATGGGTCCCTTCCCTCCAGTGTGTCAGCTGAACCACACTGCTGGGTGTGGTCAGTGAATATCCTGAGGGTGCCCTCAATCCCACTGTCCACATTGCTGACAAAGATGTTACACAGCACTGGTCCCAACCCTGGCACCTGGGGACACCATTTGTCACTGGCCACCCCTTGGATATTGAGCCATTGACCACAACTCTTTGAGTGCAACCATCCAGCCAATTCCTTATCCAGAGTGTTCCATCCATCAAATCTATGTCTCTCCAGTTAGAGACAAGGATGTTGCACAGGACAATGTGAGTCCAGGTAGACAATGTTAGTCATATGAAAGCTAACAGGTTTTTTGCCCAAATCCATCACTTTCACTGATGTACCTTCTATAAGCAGTGTTGCTATGTAATTGGAAATAACTGAAAATTAATTTAACATTGCACATAGCTGTGGAGATTGAGAGACTGAGAGGCACAATAAACAGCTAACTAGTGGAAACAGAGAAGATACCACAGGCAAGTCTGTATTTAAGAATGAGAGTGGAAACATGAGTTGTTTTAACACTGTTCATGCCTCCTCTGGTAAATTACTGTAGGGATTCTAGTATCAGTAGCCTGACTCTGCACTCATAGAGCATTAGGAAGCAGCTAAGATCACAGAGGAATTAATTAAACCCATTATAGACAGTTTTTTATTCCCCTTTCTCCAAACAAACCTTAATTTTCTGAAAATTCACATCCTGTTTTTGTCACCTGCAAGGCTATGCTGCTTGGTTTCTACACTTTTTTCCCCATAAGTAGTCTTGTAGAGCAGAAAAGATTGAGGTAAGTGTTTTCCAGTCTCAGGATGAAAGCCTTAGTAACAATAAATCAGCATAGTTGTGCCACCTTACAGTTGCTGACTCCTGGAGTGTCAGAGGACCACCTCTTGCTCAAAAAAATCAGCATCCCTGGGTCATTCACCTGCACCAGTGATGGGATGTTTCATAATGCATCTTTATCCTGCCAGGAAGAATGGTTTTATCCCAGAAAACTCATGTCAGTAGTTCTGCACAACTCCAGTCCAAATTTGGCTTAGTCTCTTTATTTACAGGTGTAAACTGTAAATATTTATTTACAGATGTAAAGATAGAAAATGTTAAGCATGATTTTCTCTTCATTAAATGACTGGTGATTTAGTATATGTTCATGAAAAGTATGGAACTGAAGTGGGATTGATATTTTTCTTAGCTAATAAAAATACTAAACAATGTTATAAGAGCAATCAAATAAATTAATCACAGGTCCTAACACACTCTGGCACATTTTGTAGTAGACATAAATGAAAACACTCTGAGCTCTCCAACATGACATATTGTTAAAGGCATATTGCTTCTTGAATATAGGACATTTGTTTGTCATTTTATGCTAAAATAAATGTACTTTAACTTTTCTTTCTCTTTGCCCCATGGGAAGCATCTTCCAAGGATAACATCAGCATCTCAGCCGCACAGCACGTGCTTCTGCTTTCCCTCTGTGGGAAGCCAGGAGTGTTAATCATCGTTAAATCAGTGTTGCCCATATACAAAAGTTCTTTTTAAGGAAGCACTTGTCAGTCATCCAGCCATGGGGGCAGAGGGCGGAAAACTGTTGATTTTAGACTTAAGGCAGTGGACAGTTGTATCCTGGGCTGTAATGATGGATTCTTTGGTTTCTGGGGCCTTTTACAGCAATTTAGAAGAGTAACTGATTTATATTTTGTGCCAGGTAACACAAAAAGAGGCTTCACTCCTCACATAGAGCTCCCACAGAGACAAATATCATGAGGTGAAATAATTTTCTTGAATTTGGACCAAATGTACTCTTCATTGCAAGTAGTTTGCACTGAGAACAGTTACATAACCCAAACAGAAAAGTCATGCCTATGGATGTTTATCCATCATTTTCAGTGCAGCTAGGGAATTGCATGGTATTTTACATCCTTTACAGAAAAAAATTGGTGGAAGGATCTCAGTGACTTATTGATTTCACATCTGATCCTGCATTTCTTGTTCACCTAAAACCCTTTTAGCACAGGGAGTTTCAAATATATAAAAAATATAAAATGTAATGTTCATATCAACAAAGGAAAATTGGGTTCTTTTTTCCCTTCCTTCCTTCCTTCCTTCCTTCCTTCCTTTTCACACTAGATTATGTTGAAATGTAACCAAATCAACAACTTCTAAACTATAAAACAACCCCAGAACAATTGCAGGATTTGGTGATTTCTTTTTCTCTGCAATTTTGGGATAGTGTGGCAAATCTGCATTTTTTTATCAACAGAGATTTTCAAAATTCTGAGTTGAATGAATAATGTCATGTGTTTGCAAGTATCAATAATCTAAGCCATCTGCAAAGGAATGGTTTTGCAAAGGCATCTCTTTTGGGACACTGTGGATTTTGTCACTGCTTGAGGTTTTGGCAAACCATCAATATCACTATAATTTTCTCCTATGAAGTATAGTTTTTGACTGAGATACTTTTTTTTTCCTTAGCTAGCTAAAGTTTAAAAATATTGCATGTCTAATTTGGCAAATTCAAAAGTTAGGCTTTCTCTGAATTACATACAAGATGCCAGTAATTCAGAAAGATATATTGCAAGTTATCAGAGAAATAAAGAAACTTAAAAAAAATAAAAATTGAATGCTCACTGTTTCAACTAGCCAACATATTATTTGTATTTGGTCTGAAAGGAAGACTAGGGAACTTCAGGAAGAGAAATAACATCTTTAAGTACAGGTTCATTACAAATCTTTATTTTCACACTTGCAAAAAGCATAATGCTATTGCTAGTAGCGACAGTGTATTATTTAAGTGTATGACATCTACCCCCTCCAAAAAAGGCTCAGATGTGAGAACCACCAGAAATTCTCTATCCAAGACAAGCAAGGTTGTCACTTCCTAATTATTTGATTCATAATTGAAATCTCTGTTTCAAACGAGGAAGATGATCTGTATTAAGCCTTGCTCTAAGCAAAGGAGCATTCTGCTGCTAGCAGACTTTGTACAGATAAACACAGTCCTCAAATAATTCAGAATGCTAATTACTAATAGGGGAAGTACACCTCCCTTTTGTATAAGCAGTCATTTCACAGACTGACATGGCATACAATTATTTTGTTATACAAATCGGCTTTGATGGGTGTGTCACTCTTCAGGGTTCTGTACAAGACAGCAAGAGATCTAAGCCATCATGGAAAAATCAGCTTTGCTAAGGGTTTGTAATGACACAGTTAAAACCCAACGGAAGGTGCCTAACTTTGTGACATCCCTTTAGTCTAAGGAATTATTTGCTCTCTGACCTCGCCTGGAAAAAGGTTTATTTCTCCCACTCTCGTTATAAAAAATATAATGATTTGAGTTTTGTGGAAGTAAGTCAGGTTTAAGAGATTTTAGGACTGAAAGGTGAAGGGCTATGTGGAAAACATAGCATACTTCGTTTTGAACTGCAGATGCTAATAGATTCCATGCTAACAGCTGTGGCATTTCAGCAGTAAAGCAAAACTAGTGATTCCAGGACTGGCTAAGACATTGTGGCACCCAAGCCAGAATATACATTTTTACATTTTCAGTATCTTTTCTGTCCTCCCCCACTGATGTCTTTGACAGGAGACAGTAGACTCTGTCCCTTGTACATGTGGTCTTCTTTGTCCCCCTCTACAAATCTGCTGCATGCAGGTCTCTCACCTAAGACAACAAAAATCAGTTTCTGAGTATTACACTTAGCCTTCAGATGTGTGAGTGTAACTTCTACTGACATGCACAGTCTCTCTACAAGTATTGGGACACTAATCTTAGGCCCCAAGTGACAGTTCCGTTTAATCAACAAAGGCTAGAAGTGATGTAGTCTCCAAGGGGAGGAGCAAAAAACAACAACTGGTATCAGCTGAGAACAGATGGAAGAATATAAAATAAAAGCCAAAGAGACAAGACATGAGCTCTTGCTTATTGACACCTTCATGGTACAAACTGTCCTCTGTGTTTCCACATTGCAAACAGAAATGTGGCAGAGGACAGAAGTTTTGAAATAGGAGCAGAGCTAGTATGTCTTTCTATCACAAGCTGTAGCTGAAATTCTTCTTCTTCCCCAACACATATTTAGAATTAGAACTGTAATTCAAAATGGCACAACTATGCATCTGCATTAATTATTACAGCGTGCAGATAACCACGTGAGCACAAATGTAAGAGCAACAGTGTCCCAGAGAAAAGGCACAGCAGAGCTTTACACAGCTCCCCAAAGATTATTCTACCAATGATGCACAGCAGGAAACAAAACTGAAATGAAAAGAAAACAGCCCCTTTATCTCTGAAGAAGCTCTTGGTGTGATTGACAACATTTTGGTATTTGTTACAGAAGTCAGCGACAAATTTGGGACCTTGGGTACTGAGGTATTGCCTCTATGACAGCTGTCTCGATATCTTCACAGGCAGACATTCAGAGGCCCATTTACCAGTGAATTACTATGAAAAATGGCAGAATCTGATTCATGTTTAGGATCATAGGGTCATGGGGAAACTCAGGTTGGAAAAAACTTTCTCTTCCAAAGAAGGGGTTGGTGGCTTTTTTGGGAAAATTTGAAGTCAGCTCAGAACCACATATCTTCTCTGACGTTTATAGCCTTTGAAGATTGTTCACAGGTACCCTCTCTCACCAGAAACTGAGGAATTAGGTAAGTCAGCTCTGGAATTGGACATGCTGGATTTTTTGATTGATTTTACTTAGGAAAGTTTGTGAAGCTTAAAGAGAGTTCAAAGTCTTTCATTTCTTGTATGTCTCTGAAGAACTGAATCCTTGCTTGAAACTTAGAGCTAACAAGGTGAGGAAGTTTTTGTGGAAAAGCACCATTATAACTACAAGAGAAAATTATCTTCATTTTTTAAATATTCCAACCATACTTTCTGGACTTTCCTAAACTTCTTGTAGTATTTCTTTTCTTTAGAAGCTCTGGAGGGACTGAGATTTAGTCTGGCTTCCACAAAGAAGGAAACTCAAGGACAAGAGGAAAAGGAGGATATTAGTCATTCAGGCTTTTACCTCAGCCTGTTCCACACACAAGTCTTGTGGATTTGGGCGCTCAGCACCTTTAGAAGGCAGGCTGCTGGAGCAAAAGGCACATCTGAAGGAATTTATGTTGATTTTGAAAGAGCAGACAACAACAAAGGAACCAAATCAGGAAGGAAAAAAAAAAAAAAGAGGCAACTCTGGCCAATATCAGCCACTAAATATAGCCTTTCCCTTACCTCAATGCATCTAATTCTAAGATATCCATTTATGACTCCATCCATTTAGTTGAAAAGGGAAAGACCACACCAGGATAAGCAATGAAGAGTGGTCAAACACATAACTTAATGGCAGTGTATGGAAGCCACTACAAAAAAGCTAGAGGAGAATGAAACATTTTGTGGTGCAGCTGAGTAGCTGATTTCTGTACCCAATCCATCAATATTTTCCAAGCATGAACAGCTTTTCTTGAAATTAAAATAGAAAACACAAATCCCCTTTCCCACAAAAAACCTGACAGTTTAGTAAAAGGATGGAACTAACCAAGTAAATCTGACTGCATAGCATTTTAGGAAAAGGACAGAAATAGCTGCAGCTACTGAAAGTGATATACTGCTTAAATACTTTTATGATTATGCTAAAAGTCAATCTAACTCCTTGAAAGAACTCTTAAATGGTTACTGCTTCCTCAAATAAAAGCTGCTTCATATGTGCTCTCCTTTAAAAGTACGAGTATAGCTGCTTCTAAGTGTCAGATCAGTACTTCTCACTGCCCTTTTGAGACATTTGGAAAAGACATAGCTGACAAAGAGGAAATTAGAAGATCAGGAAATAATCCATAGTAAATCAAAAGACAGTCAATGCAGTAATTTTTTGTTTCTGTTATCGTTAGAGTGGGTGTAGTAAAGCAGAAATCTTTACTTTCCAATAACAATGCAGAGTCCTCCAAATCAGAAAGTAACATTCAGTTTGGTTTATTTGATTGAAACTAATATCTTTAGCCTCTTCCTCCTCCACCCCTCCTCTCCTGAAATGCTGGATGTTTGAGGCTGAGATCCAGACCCCTCAACCAACTTTAATAACCTCTCTTCAGTTCCAGAAGAAAGGAAATGGTTTGTAATACCCTCAAGTCCCTTAGATACACTGATTATTACTTTTGCTTGTGACTTCTGTCTCTGCAGACCAGCTCTAACCCAAAAGCTTTGACATCTGATAGAAGAGCAGTGCTGTACACATGCTAACAGGCCCTGCTGAAAGAAGGGGTACAAAGCTCAGACTCTTATCTACCTGCCCACCTACTGCAAACTCTCAGTTCTCATTTGCCTCACTTGACCAGATATGTTGCTGCAAAGTTTCAGATATTTCTTCAGGTCACTCTGGCTTAGGAAGCTTAGATCAGATGACCATGAAACAGAAACAACATCAGGGGTAGAGATGATCCGTAGTACAAATAATCCTCATAATGAATGGGTAATGTAGATTTTTATTTGTATGTTCAGGGGAAAAAAGACACACTAAGTACATAAAAGCACTTTCTGAAAAAGACAGAAATATTGAGAAATATGATTGATGCTACTCTATCAATCAATGGTACAGGAATGTTCACATACAAGGCCAGCCCCATGCATTGCAGAAATTAATATAGGGTTGAGCACATGTTGAGTCAGATCATCAATAACTGTGAGATACTATTTTTTTAGTTTTGTTTTTGTCACTCCCACCTAAACACAAACCAGCAGTAGCTGAGAGAAGCAGTGTGAACCACTGCTTAAAATTCTCCCAACTACTCTCCCGAGAGAGAGTCGATGTGATTTCCATGTTATTGCTGGAATTCATTCCATCTCTGGATACTGCCAAACCAACCCAACTAGGGATGACTCATCTGCATGGTTTCATAAAGTACTTTCTGAAAGGCATGTGTCTTGCCATTGGAATGCTCTGGATTACACCAAGAATATGTGATGCTCCAGCATGGAGAAAGAGGACATCCCTAACTCTTCCCTACAAAGATATTCCTAATCTGCACTCTGGAGTATTAACTGCATGCTCAGTTTATTTCTCACTATCTAAGGAAAGCATTGAGCATTCATTCCTTTGGTAAATGATATAGCCCTCCCATTTCAGATTTCCTTCTGAGACAACAACTTTTGCTTGCATAGGAAAACAAATGAACAAATTGCCCAATCCCTCATTCTTCCCTGTTTTCCTGCTTCTAACCTTGTGGTAAAGAAATGCATGATGAGCTACAGAGGAAAAAATTTGAGAGTCACAGCTAAAATACTGTCAGCACATACAGCAGAAATTTAAAAACCCAAAGAAGGGCAAATATAAAACACACAGAAGAAAAAAAAATATTCAATAGGAGGTGAGAGTAGCAGCTGTCAGGACTATTTTAGAAAGCAACTGATAGAGGACATGGCAGTACATATGAATTAATGAGTAAGCATGTCTACTTGGCCAATTGTGATTTTACTTTTAATGAATATTAACTTAAATTGAACCCAGTATTTGTAGCACAACACAATGTAGAGCTATGAAATCTACTACTACTTAAATTATATAAATGAGACAATAACTTAATATGACTTTAAGTTGGGTAAGAATTTCATATTTGCACAATACACCACCCCTCACGTTTGAAGACTGAAATCAAATGTTTTGTTGACTGGAGTTAGGCAAAAACACCCTTGCCAGTAGGTTTTTACATCATTGTCTGTCATGGCTGATAGACAACTTTAGGTGAAGCCCTTTGGTTCTGGCAACTTTCAGCATTTCACATTTTCCTATGTAAGATTAAAAACAGCCTCAGAAGGAGGTAAAGAAAGTGAAGAAATTCCATGGTACACATCTGGATAATATATCAGAAAAGACAGGAAAACATTAAGGGTTCTAGCTTCAAGAATTTACCAAATGTGCACAATTGGCACCTGAAATTCTCCCTGCTGTACTCCAGCCAGCTCCTTAGTCGTCCAGAGATGCTTCCCAGATCTATCTCTCCTGAGGTGAAATTTCTTAGAAGTTTCTCAGAAATGCCTTCATAAACCTGTTTATTGATTTGGCTTCTCAGAAATGGTTTGCAAAAGCTCATTGACAGTCACACCTGAAATGAGTTTCTACTTCCTTATGTCTTGCTCTATGAGCCCCAAAAATTGAAAGGCAAAGGGTGTATTAGTCAGCATCTTGTAGGATTTGTTGAGACCACTTTTAATAGAATGTCTTTGGGAAGGAAAATAGAGGTCTATTGGGGAAATACACTCAAAGTACTGTGTTCATCATATCTGGGCAACCTAGCTATAACAGTAAGGTGTGTGTTTGTCTGTAGCTGTTGGGCTGGACTGTTGTAAGGTTTGGTGAAACAAAATTGGGCCTCTCTCTCAGAAGGTCTAGAGAAATAACTGAATCAGGGCTGAACAAGGGAATGTTTCTCTAGAAATATGGTAATAGAAATGATATGGGGCTGACTAATCACACAGTTAGTTTCCACAAACAGAATAACATGATGATAGAACTACAGAGCTGAAATCCAGACTATGAGCTAAGATACTACTCTTTTTTTATTTTCCATCTGAGTCAGTTACAACAAAACCTGTGTTCAAGAGACCAAGTTGAATACTTTTTGCTTCCCCATTTAACCACATGTGGGTATCCCCATCTGATCTGAAGACATGCAGAAGGTGCTCCACATCAAATGCCCTATAATGGTGGTTCAAAGACAGATCCAACTCATAATGGACTTAAAATGCTAAATATCTATGGTCAGTTTGAAAAGAAAATAAATATTTCTGAAAAGAAAATAAATATTCTGCCCATGGGCAGAACTGATGTTCTTTAGCTGAAAGAGGGTGAATCCAGGATACATATGCAAGCACAGTGTCATATATGTGTCTGAAATCACTGGTTTTAAGGTTCCAGCTCTAAAATGGAACATATCCAACAATGTGGGGATTAGACAGAAACTCAGCCATGCCTAATCTCTCGCCACCACTTTGTCCTATGCCTATTTTTCAAATGGAGAGTGTAGCCTATCTCATTGCTTTCAATGCAGTATGTCATACCTCTTCTGTTAAAGTGTATCTAGACAGAACTTTAATGGAACAAACTGCTATGGCTTTTGTCAATCTTCCTCTGTGTACGCAGGAGGGCTACCCTGAATCTGGTCGTTATCTTGCAAAATAAATCTAGTTTAAGGGTTATCCTTCCTAGAAAAGCAATCTCTTCTCTTGGAAGTTTTGTTCAAAACATTAAGCTGCATTTACATCATAGAAGAATGTGAACATGGGATCTGAGCTAAGACCTAAGCAGCCTGAAAGAACACACTGGCTGGCAAATATGATATCCAGGAAAATACAAGTCCTCTTTCAAAGGTAATACACACACACATATATATTTATGTATATAAATCTGTATGGCATATTTGCAGGCCTAAACTTCTTGTGAAGTTGTTTTTCAGTATAGCAAATTAGAAAAATATGTCCAGAATTAAAGGTTACTTAATCGGTTTGAAGCAGCAACTTCAATTCCAGCAACTCCCTCCCACTATGTTACATCTGATAATGTACCCAAGTCCAAACATAAACTTAGTTCAAAAAGATGTTTGGTCCTCAAATGTAAAATGACACTTAGCTTACACAATTAGCCAGGTAATACATATCCTTCTAAGAGAAGTAATTTTTACCACAGAATTATCTGCATTTTACTAATCTCTGATTGTTAAGTTTTACTTGCTGAAACTTTTCCATATGGCTTTTTGAATACTACTGTCCTGTATTTAATTACCACAGAGGGATATTAATGAAGAGGTTTGAAAGTTGGCCCAAGCCCTGTTTCACAATTTGGACAGTTTGATGGAGATAGAACCAGTGAGCAGAACACTTCTGTCAATACCAGGCTGTGCCATTTCACACACAAAAGCAGTGGCAAAAGAAGAGTAAACAGACATACAGAAATAAAACACTCAACTATTTTTGAATTGTCCATAACCTTCTAAGCCAGCATAATTGTAAGGTACCACTGAGTGAAGTGAAGCACTGTTTTGCTGACTTAAAGGACAGTCAAACTGACTGACCTAAAGGAATTGGTGGAGTAGCTCTTGAAATTGAGACCATTTTGATCAAGCTGGAAGTCAGACACATGTCCAAAAATGCAAAGTTTACTACCCAATTTTAAAGGCAAAACATGATATTGAGCAGAACCAAAGCAGGAGTAGGCAGCTTGAATGCAGAAGATGTGAGGAAGTGAATGTGGGTGGGAAAGCATGTGTTACTGCCTGGATGAGGAAGTGGTACACCACAGTTACTTCGTAAGTGTGAGGGATTTATGAACTAAATCTCCTAGGGACTGTTTTAAATAGACAAAGAATGACATGCAGCCCTGACAGGCTTTTGTTTGAGAAGGCTGGTTGCCTTCTAAAAACACTGGACTGTCACTTGTACTTTTACTAAAAATGCCTATTGTTAATCTTAACCTTAACCTGGGGAGATGTACCATGTAGTAAATTGCTTTGTCTAAAGCAGAAAATCAATGGCTTCCTCAGCCTTACCTGACAATGGAACACATATTCTGGTGTGGTTTTCTTGAACTTCATGTTCCACACCAAGGCTACCCCATCAGGCTCATGTGGAGCGTCCTCATTATTGTTGTAAGATGCAACCATCAATTCAGGATACTACAAAGGAAAAGAAGATGCAAATGAAATAACATGGATGATGAAAAACTGACACAAAATAATATCAGACAGAAATAATTTCACTAAATGTGCAATAGCTGGCTTTAATTAAGATACATGCTAGTTCAGTCGTACTATTCTGCTTCATTTTGGTTTTACATTTACTCATCCCTAACAACCTTAAAGGCCCTGATACTTGCTCTCTATCACTTATCTCAGATATCACAAAGGCAATGTTATTTTCTACAGGTAATTCTTAAGAAAAGACAACTAGAAAAATATTTATAAAGGGAATAAAAAGGAAGGAAGAGGGAAAATTCAAAAGCTTGAATAATTTTAATGCATTTGCTTAAATATCTCCTCGGGGTCAAACAGTTCTCTTAATTTATTTTGATAATAAAACACTGTGACCATACGGTTGACTTGCTTTTATTTTGAAATTCACTTTTTTTCAGCATTCCTGAAAACTATTCTTTCTTATTTCATTATGCACTTATGCACAGAATCAACTTGAAAGCTCTTCTTGATGATTCAAATGGCAAATAAAACATTTTTTTCACAGAAGCTCAATTTTGCAAGATGCTGAGGTCATCTTGTAAAGCACAGGGTGACCTTGAATTCCAGTGACTCAGTAAGATTGATGCAATGTGCACTCTAAAATAAGAGCCACACTTTTTTGTATACCCATTATCTACTGTTGTGTAGTTAATATGCAACATCCATATTTATTTGCTTTATTTATATATATGTATCTATATATGCATAATACCATATATGAAAAATCATAATTTCACACTGTCTTTATGACCTTGCATCATTTTAGAACACCATAAAAAGTAACAATTTATCCACAAAACATCAATTACTTTCTGCCTACATGGCAACTTCCAGTTGTCCACTCTCACATGTTTGACACTAGGCACCTCTGGTAACCTCTGTCCTTTCCTCTAAATGTTTGCCTATTTCAAGAGATAAGGCAGTGGAGATTATGGCATGTCTGCAGAAAAGCATGTGGCTTCTGCAGACTGAGTCAGTAGCTCAAGTTCTGCAGGACCCACACTCTCATCTTGCAAATTAGAAATGCTTTCCTACAAATTTTCTCAGTATCTGTAAATTATTGTCACTTTTTGTCTTTCCCAGGTAAATTCCTGCCAAACCATCCATCACTTTAGAGGAGAACAGTGCAGCTGGTAGATTCAAAGGAAGCAGAACAAAGAAACTCCCATTTGGGAGCTGTGAATTTGGTCCAAAGACGCTTTAACAGTAAAAAAATCCCCAAACCATCGCCCTTTCTGTCATTATTATTGGGATCTGAACCTCTGTGCTCTCAAAATCCATTTGTGAGAAATACTGTACACAGCTCTAACTTCTGCAACCAGCAGCTGCTGCTTCCCACATTCTGTACACTTCCATGGATAATGTATCACAGAGCTGATGTTTTTTCTATTCAAGCTCATCACTCCAAATGAGCCTGGACCCCTGTGTGGAAGAATCAGCAACGACACATGGACACCATAGCCTCCATTTTAAGGAAACTCTGACTTGATTGTACCTACATCTCTCCAGACCCTGGCTGTTGGCACAGCTGGTAAGAATGATGTAGCACCCAATCCACTTGCATGGATTTAGAGGATGCAGTAGACCAACCATGTCTTCTCCCTCATCAAGACCTGAAGGACACCTGAGGGTGGATTAATCCCACACCTGAGATACCACCTCCCTGGACAGCTGTGCCAGCCCTGCCCTCAACTGCTCTCATCCATCTCACCCCTCTCCTCTCTCACTCCTGCAACAGCACCTCTGAACTGCAAGCTCAGCTTCTCCTTTGAACCTTTTCATCCATACTGGCCCATGTCCAAGTAAAGAGAGTGTGCAGCAGGCTCTTGACAGCGCATCACGTTTTGGCTGAACAGGCTGGGAACCATTCACATGAGGGGTTGAGCCTGCAATTATGAAGGGGCAGATACGTGGGCCTGCAGTAGCCATGAGCTCTCCTGCCAGCATGACTACAACCAGCTAGGGTGTGTGACCAGGTCCAAAGCATCAATTTTGAAGCACTTTGAGGCTCATTCATGCTCCTGGGAAGTTTAGCGAGTATGGTTCTCAGCACGTCTGGCCATAAACAAACACTGACTCAAATCTTGCTGGTCTATTGGTAGGTTTTGCAATCATTTTATGTATTTGACTGGAAACACAGCTTAAAGCTTACACCTAGCTGGGCAACACCGTTATGGGGCTTTTTGACTCTCAAAAAAACAGAGCTAAGTGCAGTACCCTAAATTCTCACTGCACTGCACACTCCAGTGTTCCACTCAATCTACTTGCACTTACAGAGTTTCAGTCCTTACCAAGTGCCCAAATGTCCTGCAACTGAAAGCAACATAGAAATGGTGCTGTAAGAAACGTCATTCAGGGCTGCTGCCCGAAGGTCAAGAAAAAAAACATCATTAACCCCGAGACCATTATTTTCTTGGATTTAGGTGATTTAAGTAGGCTCCCATGGACAGAGTAAGGTGCTATCATTCTTTGTGTTTACTATCTGTCTGTTGGGCCTTTTCCTGAGATCCTTAAGCACCTTAGCTATTTTCCTGATGCTCTGTGAAAGAATCAAGGGGTTGGAGGGTTAACTTGAGCGGTATGAATGATCCCACATGTTTGAGACTGTATTCTACATGTGACTGGGAACAGAGTAACTTGTTTAATCAATGCATCAATGTTCTTTGTTTGATTAAGCATCTATTTGCCTCCAGGCTGTTTTGCAGCAGCAGTTTTATCACAGAAAATTGAGCAATGTGTTCTGCAGTTCCCATGATTATTCAAGTTATTCTTTGGCACAGTGGACACTATCGTGTCCTGGAGTATGTGTGAGCAGCAGAGCCAGTGGTTAGGTGAAATACCTCTGTCTGGCTCCAGCTCTTGTCTGATGGATACAACTCGAAGTAGGAAAGAGAGGAGGCAACACCATCCTCACAAGCTACTGCAGGGCAGTGTGCAGAAGCCCCCTACACAGAGGAGCCCCTTCTGGGGTGCCAGGGAGCTGAGCATGAGGAGTTAACAAAGAGGAAGGCAGGAGGGGCCACCCTGGAACAAAGAGGTGGGAAGCAGAACATGCCTTCAAGCCCCAGGGGCTGAACAATTACATTTGGCAGTGCTCTTCTGAGGCGGCTTTTTTTCTTGCTGCCCTGGGAATACAGTAAGAGCTGCCTGTTAGGAAAATATCAGATAAGAATTCCATGTAATTTCCAGCCCCTGAACAAGTGAACAACCTAAGATAAGTGTTTCCTCAGGCTTACATTTGATTTCTGTGGAAATCCATATGTGCTTAAAGGCCACCCACATCACAATAGTGCATACCTGTTGCTAGGCTGATATTTTGTATGAAAGCAAAAGTATAAATCCTTCATTTCACACGTGGGGTGCAGGCTGGCTATTACAAGAAGCCTCTCTGCAGCTGGCTCTTTTGCACCACCCAGACCTCCTCAGCCTAGCAGCCATGCTCACTGGGACCCCTGGCTCTTTTCCTCCCTGCTGCCTCCGCATCCTCTGTGCAGGCAGCTGCCACCTTGCCTGGGAAGCACCCAGAGGGATGGAAGCAGCTCTGCTGCCATTTCCAGGGGAAAGAGAGAAGCATGGATTGAAAGTCCCCGTTCTCCTCATCCACTGCCTCTCTCCAGCCTGCACCCTCCATTTATGTACTTGACCTCAAGCACTTGCTCTGCTCATGTGCATATCTAGTGTGGTGTGGAAAGAGCTGCTCTGTCTAACATTAGGCAAAGCTTGTTGTTAACACTGGGCTGAGCTACATCTGTAGCACCTTTGCTACCCACACCAGGCTTCACCAGGTCTGTGGAGACCCCATGGCATATCTGAGGCTGGGCTTGAGGCCAAGAGAGCGGACTGGCTTGTGCTCATATTTTTGAACTCAGTGTCTTCTTGGAGCAGTTTTGTTATATCTGTATGGTGGATCTAGGAGCAGAGTCTCCTTGGTTCTCTCCCTAGGGAAATCAGATGCTTTGCTCCAGGCCAGAACCTAGGAACAGGCTAACAGTGATGAAAAAGGACAAGGGGGGCTGGAGTAAAACCAGAACCAAATTCATTAAACAGGACCTGTGATGATGTCTGCTAATCCCAGCTCCCCAGCAGAGTAACTAATTAAACTGGTTTCTGTACTTTGATGGTGTGATTGCATTGGTTTTGGAGAGCTTAAGCAGGTCTATCATAAGTTTTATTTTCCAATGACAGTGCTTTGCAGTGCAGAGGGTACATTCCAGGCATGATGCTTTAGCATGACCCAGAGCAGTTGCAGCCTCTTCTTCCATCACTTGGAGAAAAGGCGCAGCAGTTTTTGAAAAACTTCTTTTGAATATTTCCAAATTTTTTCAGATATTTTCATGGTTTTAGTTTTAGTATATTAGAAAAGCTAATTTTATTTCTCACTGCTATTTTTAAATTTTTATATACTATTATATCTAGTTACTACTGTATCTAGTTATGCATATTTAGTAAATTAATTTTTGTTAGTTTAATTTTAAACCTTGTGTTCTAAAAAAATTTCCATTTTTGGCTGAAGTAGTGAAAGGGGGAGGAAAAGTAAAGTCTTCATCTTGGTAGGTTTGTTAACCTAGGTTTTTAACAAAACATCCTGATTTTGAATACCAAGTAACATATAAAAAAAAAAAAATGACAGCTTCATTATTGTCCACTACTCCTCTTGAAAGAGAAAAGGAGTTCCACTCATTCAGGGCCCTGCTGTTTTATCAAAAATAACATCCTGCTCTGCATAAAGAAGAGCATACAGGCTGCCCATAAGTTTTATAGGGAGAATGGAAGTGATATGGAAATGTATCTCCCAACTTCAGATCTTACCTGAAGAGACCAATCCATGCATGTAACCACACGATGCTTTGACCAGTGCTCGTCATAAAATTGCCGGTTAAAGGAAAGGTTGGCTCCCGCTTGAACATCTCTGTGTGAATTTAAATAAAGTGACAAATTTTCAAGTACCAGGGTTCAAATGCAGTAAAAAGCAGTGCAAAAGTTTTTGACTACTTCTCAGATGTCTGCTCAGCCTGGGCACGTCTGCCACTGGCTGGCTGGCTGAAAATTATGTAACAAGAAATTTTAGATCTGTTTTACAAAACCACATTTTTAAATTTCTCACTGCCTGCCTAACTCTTCTGGGTCACACCTCTGCCCTCTCTGTCTCTGAGGATGAACCTGGCCCTGGCATTCAGCTCCCTCTTTTCTGAACCTTCACCTCCAAGCTATAAGCAAACCCCTCTTACCTATGACTACTGAAATCTTAAAGGAGCAGCACCTCCTCCCAGAGATGGAGACAGAAGATGCTGTGTGACACCATAAGGACAGGCTGAAGCTCAGTGCTGGTCCAACACTGCCACACTGATGCACTCAGCTGGTCCCCAGGGATGCTGTCCTGGGTTACCCTCCAGTAACTTCCACACAACACAGCTACTGATCCGCCATGAGGCTTCAACAGACACATAGCTGTTGCAAACTAAATATTTCCTCTGCAACTAACGAGTTTTACTGCTTTGCTCCCATATCAACTGCTGAAAACAAAACTTGTCACTTCTCGTCTTAGCTGTTTAGATTGCAAACACTTTGGGAGATCATTTTCATCCCTACAATGATGGTATAGTGGGATCCATTACAGACCTGAGGCAGTAGTAGAATATAAACAACACTAGTTTGAATTTGTGAAAGTATCATAAGCACACACACGTACACCACTGGAATGTACACATTTACATGTAAATGCGTATACACGCATTTATCGCTTTCTGTTATTTTTCCAGAATTTTGAATTTCATCCCAAAAATGAAACAAAAAATTAAACCAGCTGAGTAATACATCAATTTAAAAACCTGCCAAAACTCAGATCGGTAAAGCACAAAGCTATTTTACAATATCATATCAGGGATTATGAGCTTTTCTTAACTATAAAAATGTTATTTTTTTTTTACAGTTAAGGCTTCCTGCTATTGGAATTTCTATATAAAACTTATTTTACAAAAGAAAAAAAAAAACCTCCAAACTGACCCATCTTTCTCTTCTACGTCTCTGCCACTATAGTCAAAGAAGATGTCAGAATCTTCAGCCAAAGCTCGCTCAATTACACGTATTGTGCGGTCAAAAAATATCAGGAATTCTTCTGAATGGAGAACTTGTTGCTTTTCTTCTTCTGTCAGTTCTCTAGGAGGAGCTTGGAAAATGAAAAAATGTAGTTAGGAGTATGACATTTCACCCCTTTCCCAATGAATCAACATCTTCAGTGGGTTTCCTTTGGCATGAAAGCCTGCTGTAGCCATGTCATGAGAAAAATCAAAGCTTTACTCTTAAATTCATGACTAATACGTTTTTAATATGTCTAAACATACTCCTGTATATTAACAGAATGTAGCTCTTTACATAGAAGAGATCCTGTATCTCATGTATTTATTATTCTGAAATGGAAAATACTTAAACCCCCCAAATTAAATAAACTCAGTGTTCCTATTTCAGGAAACGGCCATGACTGACATTCAGGCAATACCTAACTGGAAAAAGCAGAACACTTATGTAACAGGGGACCTGTCAGAGGAGCTGAGGATAAAATAATCTTCTTAACTTATACTACAGTTCTTTATATTAAAAGGTCTCACATAATCTCTCCCTTCAGTACTTCCAATTTATATGTGGTGTCACTGATAAATTCTGTCTTAGCTTCAGAGCTTTTGTGAAGTAATGAAGTGAATAACCAAAGATATTCACTGAGGCAGCAAAATTGAAAGCAATCAGCCAAACAGCAGTTTCTTTAAGGCAGTGTTATTCCTTGCAGAGGATCCTTGAGATCCAGAGCAACAACATCACTGAGCCATGGGCAAAGCTGCTCTGGGAGGGGTAGGGGCTGTCTTGGGCAGCAGTAAGAATAGCACGTCCCCCACAGGATGAAGTTGCTTCTTTACATGTACACAGAGATGCTAAACCCTTACTTCCAATATTTCCAATTTGGCCCTTCATTTGAAAAATATTGTCCTTAAAGGATGCACCAATGCAACCTCTCCATCAGTTTAATGACCTATTAGTAAATTATAACTCAAATGTGAGGGCAAGAAAGTAGGGATGCTGCTGTTACTACAGTACAAAATTCTGTTCTCAATTACACTATCAGGGTCATATTGATATAGTGGCAATATTGTATATTGGTTATGCATTTGCCCACATGTGCTTTTGAATCATCACTTTGGTTATATTTCAGAATTACTTGTATTTCAAGAAATTACTTTAGTATCTTTACAGTTACCCTAAACCAACCTGGCAACTAGCCTAAATTCCCAGCACAAAAAGCTATGTTTGAGAGAGAATCTTCTTCCAAATTTATAATTAGGAACACAAACAACATATCATAAACAGATTTACTGTGAAACTACAGAGATTGCTACATAAGAGTTTAACAGGTGATCAAAGGTCTCCTGGATTTGGCTTTACACTACGTATTTGAGGTGTTTACCTGTGAAAATGACCTTGCAGTCTCCATAGGCTATATTGGTATAAATACCAGCAGCAAAAAAAGGGAATTCAGCAGTTCAGAGAACACCCACCATACAGCAAAGTTTAACTCCCAGCCCTGTCATTACATATCTCAATGTTTAATTAAACAATGACTGATACAGTTTCAAGCTACAGCTCAAAATGATTTTCTAGTTTCTGTGCCGTGCCACACAGCTTCTTTCAGTGATCAGGCAGATGTGGCTCTTGTTCTCCATCTGATTTTCCTGGATTCACGTACTCCAATGCCCAACTGGATGGGCACGATGCCACCACCAGCCCCCAAGGCAGGAACGGATAGAAGGGCACAGCAACAGGCAGGAGTGACATGGTCATCACTCCTGCAGTACTCAGCTCCCCTGTTCTCAGCATACCTGCTCCCAGAGTTGCTGTGGTTGGGAGAGGCTGATATGACCACGCTTTGCCTCAAGTTTACGTCAAAGCATTAGCCCTGACAGACAAAATCTCTGCACTACACCTGAGCTAAACAGAGAGGGCAGGAGAAATGCAAAAGGTGGGGGAGCAATTTGGCCCTCAGGAGACAGAGCAGCTAAGAAGTTACAAACTTTAGCTGTTGATGATCTCCTATGGCCTTGGCCCTATGTCTTCTACCAGCATGTTAGTGGTCCCTGTGGAGCTCCACACAGCCAAAGAATATCTGCATCCCCTCACATTACATTACTACTCACATCCCCTGAGTAGCAGAGCGACAATTACCAAGGCAGGAGTACAATTTGCGCCTAAGTGCTTTACACAGAAGCAATGCATGTGAAAGAAAAAGGACTACTAGCAAAACGTACAGCTTGACCTATTGCAGCATCCACTGCTGAACAGTAATTGACACTGAGGGAACTCATCTGGCAAGGAAGCCTGTAATGAGGCAATATCCCATCGTCACCACTAAAGCATTGCTTTCCGAGAATCAAAGACAACAAGCATGACAATGCAGCAAAATGGCATAAAGACAGGGAAAATAACTGCAAAGGCAACTGGAAAACTCATTTTAAACTGCTCCAAATGGTAAAAATTATTTGCTAAATCAAATCCTCTCTACACCTCAGAAATATAAATTTATTACTCGGCCATTTGCCGACTATAACTGCAAAGTAAATGCAACCCAAAATCAATAGAAAGGGGAAAGGCAAAAAATAAACAGCTTGGGAGCTGTGGAGTGCTCACAAGCAATGGAGACACACATGATTGTAGTTCTACCTCATCAAAATCTCCCTTGCAGTTAGCAATGATCTGTGGGAGGCCAGCAGTCTATTAAACCATCAGGAACACCTTGGCTAAAGTTTTTAGGGCATAAATCAGCTTACCTCATTCATCTGACTGACACACCAGATGCCCCCTGGCAATATTAAGCTTCATATTTTAGCCTTATTTTCTTCTTTCATTCGGCTGCCTCTGAAGTTTTATTTGAGGCAATCTCTTCTTACAAGAATGTTAACATCATTACTTTTTCCAGTGTAAAACATTGCCATAACTACTGTAAATACATGAAGTATAAGCAAAAAAACCCAAACAGACAGGTTTGTTCTTTCAAATATGGAGGTTTTCTAAACATTTATCTTTCAGAGACATTTCCATTTTCTCCTTAGTCCTTCTCCCTGTCTGTCCATTACCTCAAATAAAATAAAAAGAACCTATGTAATTTTCTGCAATTTTTCTTCCGATCTGGGAGCTTACAGTGACTTTGATCTCAGCTTTCAAGAGACATAGGCTCTCTTCAAGGAAAACTGAGAAACATAAGTAGCTGATCAAAGTGGTGTTTTGTTTGGTTATGTCACAGAGACCTATGTGATGCGACAAAATCTCCAGAAATTCCCTGTAAGAATATAGCATTTGTCTTCAAGTATCTGCTCTCCCTGGCATAAAACCCAAACCAACCACATCTAACCTTCTGTGCTGAACAAAGCCTAGCACAGTGTGTAGTTTACCACTGCTAAAAGTTATGTGCTTATTACCTGGACTGCAATGAAAACTCCTGCCAAGGAAGCTCCATAGTTTGCTCTTGTTTCGACACCATAGTTCCTAATGAACTGTTGTGCCTGTGCTCTGATCCCACCTGAAGGAGCTGAACCCATCTGTGGCCCTGCACAGCTCATGACAGGAGGATGGATGGTGCAGCCACCAAGTCCTGCCTAAGAGGAGCACCACACATCCCATGTGTCCAGGAGCCCCCTGAGACACCAATGGGACCCTGCACCCACCAGCAGCCACCCTGCTCTGCAAGGGGCTCTGAGGCTGTGATGTCAATGACATGTATCAAAGAAGCCCTGTGTTCATGCTAATGTGTCATACCGTACAAAACAACATCGAATTTGCATTTTAAATTAAATTGCTGTGCAGAGTAATATATGCACTGAGGACACCACAGGGAAATAAACTGTGAGGTGTATCTGTAATGAAAGATATTATATACTTGTGCTTGAAAAGGAAGGCCTAGAGTATGAAACAATAGTTGAACATGATGTGAAAACAACCGATTTATTCAAGACTTATTTACAAAAATAGGAACATTTTATAATTTCATGTGATTTAACATAATCCTTAGAAATACCATATTTCACGTATTTCATCAGCTCCTTTGTCCATAAATTTCTTTGGACAAAACAGAAAGAAACAAAAAATTATATTTAAACATCTTTTTGAATCCTTAGGAACAAAGACAAAATTGCTGCAGACTTGCTCTTATTCATCAGAAACATGTTTGTAGTAAATACAACATAAACAGCAGAGATAACAGTGTAGGAACAAATTTAGAAATATTCAAGTACCAGGATTTGAGTCTTCTCTCAAAGGAATTAAAAAAACATAAAGAAAAGAAAACAAAACAAAAAATCCCACCCCAAATTTAAATAAATATAACAAAGATTCTTCTAGAATCTCAGCAATTCTTAAACCTCACAAGAGAAATTAAAATTAAGTCCATTAAAGAAAAAAAAAAAAAAACAAAAAAAACCCAAAAGAAAAAGACCAAAAATAGTAAGTGAATGAAAGAAAGAAAGAAAGAAAGAAAGAAAGGGCAAACTAATAAAAACAGTAAAGCAGGAAGCAGCCTTGTTATCAACCCAGAGATATAATGAGAGACAGAAGGAGATTATTAAAACCCCTTTAAGAGCTGTATTATTTCTTTCAGCATCTACTTAAATCCATGTAAACTTTAGGTGTGCTGACGACGGAGGATGGCTGAAAGGTACGTGGTGAGAACTGCAACGTGTGAAGTGGCTCTCAGCAGCTTTCAGTCCTTGCCTGCTGATACCTTGTGATCCTCCTGTTTATCTTGTGCTTTGCACTTTCATGTCAGGCTTGATATATGCCATATCCTGCTTTGCTGTGTGCCATACCATGGTTTGATATATGTCATGTCTTTGTTTTGCTGGCAAGCCCCTTCATGGCATAACCACTGAACATAAAAAGAAAAATTTCAAGATTTATTTTGGGATTTTTTGATTCTGGAGTAGCAAGTTGTAGACCCTTATATGTGATACTATTCCAGGCAGGGCTGCTCCCATTGCCTGTGCCTCTCCAGGGGCCATGCTGGACACCATCCCTGAGCATGCCTGAGCTGGCTGTAAGGATGGGTCGGCACACCTGAGCTCACTGAGGTGCTGGTAGCAGCGAAACCCTGGAATTTCTGGCCATGACAGACCTCACCACAACCTGTCTTGCTTTTCCAATAGCGATGCCTGAGCTGTTGAGACCGAAAACATCCCCACCAGCCCAGCCTGCTCTGTGGACACCAGAACCCCATGCACAGAGTCAGGGCAAGTGCAAGGCGCAGCAGGTCTTTGGATCTGCAGATCCCAGCCTTTCCCATCATAGTCTTTTGTGCAAGTTTCTGTGGACATACCCATGGCTTCAGATAAATGCAGGTTGAGGCCCACTTTCAAGACCTAGCCCGTCCCATTGTTCATGTGGTTTCTACTGACACAAAGAGGAGCCTTAGGTGGAGCTCCAGAGCTCTCTGGTGGTGGAAAACCCCATCCCACTTGATGCCACAGCTTGGGACCAGTCTCTTGTTTATGTGGTCAGGAGAGGCTGGGAACAGGCAGAGCCCAGCCCAGTTCACCGTCAGGTATCCCACACTTGGTTCTTCCAAAAAAAAAAAAAAAATGGGGAGAACACGCACCCGAAACATGGGTGGCAACAGGCAGCCCCATGGAAGGAACACAAGCTGGTCCCAAGGGTTCATACACTTCAAGTGGTCACTGAGTCAGTTCTTCATCTCCCACTCCACTTTTGGGGGGCTCAAGCTGTTCCTCTGCCCTTCACGTCTCCATGCCCCAGTGCAGGTGCACTGTGGGCCTTACCATGATGTTGGGACATGTCCAGAACCAGGGCCAGACCCTAAAAACACCCTTGACTGCTGAATAATCCCACCAAGGCTCATAGAGCAACTCTGGGGTGTGTGGGGGGAAGATGAGGAAATTAAGCATTCAGTAAATGCCTGAAGAATTAAACTGAACTACCTATAAACCACATAGAAAAAAAAAAAAATCACATTTCCTCTTAAAATACCATTATAAAAATAGAGCACTCTTGTCCTGTTGGCTTGGAGCGAGGGAGACTGAACAGACTGCGTCTAAACTTTATTTTTTATCTTGACCAATTTCTGAGTTATATTCATGAAAAAATGGTCTGCCTTTCTCTCCCTGCACTTCTCTCTCCCATGGATTTTTTCTTAGCACTCCTATAACTCAAAAAAGGCCATGCTGATTTTTTTTTAATCTGTTAAAAAATGTGCTCCCTGAGCTGAAACCAAATTTCAGCCCAGAGCAAATTTTTACGGCTGGGTTATAAATCCCTGAAAAACAGGATTCATAATGGAAGTGCTGACACAGCCTTAACTACTATATAGCAGTGTGAATGGCGCCACTATAATGTCTATTAGAGATTCTTAAAAAAGTTTGCAAAATATTGTCTTGCCTTGCAGAGAAAAAGAAGCCAGAGTACTTAATGCCAACATAAACATGCTTTTAACCCATTATGTGCTAATTTGCAGAAAAGCTATTAATTCTGAGTAGGCACACAGAATGCAGCACTGACAGGAAATGTTCTTCTAAACTCCTGTTTGACTTGTAACATGGTTTTAATCACTTCCATGAAACACAAACGATGGCTTCAAACTCTAAATATTGCTCAGAACATGAGAAGGGTGATTACAACACAGAGGAAAATGGGATTTTGTAGGCAAAAGGGCTAAAGCCAGCAGGGAGAGAATGACACCACATACTAAAAAATGGGACTCTGTTCCATGTCAGTTTGGGGATGATGGCTTCATTGGATTCACAGCATTTAATGCCTGTCAGCAGCACACCACTATTTTATCCATCACATACCAAAGGTACTTTATCTATCACACATACCAAAGTTCACTTTCTACCAGGCAATGTGCATGTTCTCTTCTTCCTTGAACCCAGTCAAATGTTAGCACCTCACAAAGTCAGTTCTGCTGAAACAAGCTGTGCCTTGCTTTTACAGCCTGCAGTTTGTGTGCCTGAGACCAGTGTTAAACCAGCCCAGATGATCTACTATTCCTGGGGGTCTGCTAGGCAGGGAAGGGGAGCACTGCCCTCTCACTAAAACACAGCAAAGAAATAAAAGATTTTGGCAGTGGTGGTTGGTGAGCAAAGTACATAAAAGGCTAACTTGAAAGCCCATAAAAATAGTGAAATCAATCAGTTCAGGTTTCTATTTTGATTTTTTTTCTTCTTATCTTCTTTCAGGAGTTTGTGCTTTCTCCCCATGTATAAGCATTAGCATCACTTTTCTGTGAGAATAAATGGGTGTAGGATAAGCTGTAAGTTGAATACTACAGGGACATTCAACAACTCAGGACAGTGCTTATGCATGGTGTGAAGTAGTAGAGGTTTTTATGGCTTTCTGTTGCCATCAGAAAAAGAGATAGTCTGTTAGGTCCAGTGACTGCAAAAGCCCATATACAAGTTGACTTCACAGTTTTGGGAAGAAGAGTAATTATAATGAAAAAATGGATTTTTTTCTATGTTGCCACATTTCTTGCTCATGTCCTCAGTTCTGCCTTTGCAGACTTGCCCGACTCCTGTTCCTGCTGTTCCCACTGCTGCCCTCTGCCCATGGCATCAGTGGCTGGGACAAGTGGAAGCAGCAGAATGATGAGGGGCAGGAGGACTGAGTTTATTTCTCCACATTTCTAAAAGGACCTAAACGAGCAATGAACGTTGCTGGATTTATGGCATGGGTGATTTCTGTGATGCCCTAAAGAGGGAAGAAAGATCAGTTTATAATCAAAATGGTATGGCTAGTACTGCAACTCACTTCAGTGGGTGAGGATAGCAAATGTGGGTACTGTGTACCAGATTAATTTTTTTTGAATACTTATGAAAACGTACCAGTCTCCCCTGGATGAGAAATAAGAATTGACTGCTGTATTCCCAGTTGGAGATTTCATTGCCTCCCATGTAAAATGGCTCCCTATTTTTTCCCCTAGTGAGATTATCTTGGGAAAAGCCAAGCTCACAGAATTATCCTGGTAATGATTGCCATAGCAAGAAATTACTTAGGCCCTACCTGAAGAAGCAAACTACCTTTCAAGAGGCTAAACAGAATTTTGAGCAGTCCTGGCAATACAAAGGTAAAAAATGCTGGAGAAGAAACCCATTTCTTTCTACCCTGGAGCTGCTGCTATTTCAATCATTTTTCCCTACTCAACACAGGAGTGAGCATTGACTGTTGAAGGCATTTACACACTAGAATAGCCAATACACTAGTGAATTTCTAGATGAAGAAGACCAAATTTCACATCCTTCTCCTAATTTGGAAGATAGGACATGTCCAAAAAACAGGAAAAGAGACACCAAGCTTATCTACCACATCCAGTGCTGACATGCATGACTTAAGTGTCTCGTCTGCACCAGAAGCAAGTAGTAACCTGAATTTTTGTCTCTTGTAACCATGCAGAACACCTCAATACAGAGTAAAGGACAGAAGGGCTGAACCTGTCTGGCTTTAAGGGGTAGGGGTTAAGTTCCTTGAAGCACTTCCCACAAAATGATTTGATTTTGACAGGAAGGATTTTTCAAGCGAAATTATTTTCTGCTGGAAGATTCCTGACTACTACTAGGTTTAACTTTGCTCCTCTCAAGCAGGCAGATGGTTATGGGCTCCAAGTACCTTTGAAGACCAACAAATTTTATAGAGCTACTGAAATGCCTGGCATTCCCATTTTAAATCTTTCACATAAGCAGGGTATTTGAGCCAGAGGACAAATTAATACCAGTACTGGGATCTAAGAATCCCTACTTTGTTTTCAAATTACAAGGACATGTAGCTTCCTCTAAACAAGTCTCATGCGTTTCACAATCATCTCAGGCCTACCAGATGGGTCTCTGGGATACAATTTTCTGCTTTTATGCTACTCATATGGTTTTGAATCAATAAAGCTGGTGACTGTTTCAATTTCAGTGGTCTCAACAGTGGAGACTACTTATGAAAGTAACTACTGGCAGGATGCAGTCCTTTAAACATCTCATATCATCCTTTTCATTTTTTAATGTACCTTCTTTCACTTCCTGCTTCTGGTCTTGATTTTCTGTCTCTAAGTCATCCTGTGTTTTTGGCTCCACCATCTCTTCGTCATCTTCATCCTCTAAAAAAAAAAAAAGGAAGAAAAAGATCTGTGAGAGTCTCCTCTTTAAGGGGCCCGGAAATTATCTGGCTTCTTTACAATTATAAACTGGTAGTAAACCCAGGTAAAGCAAAGTGCTTAAGACATGGAACATGTACATTTATGCTCAGAGTGACACTCTCAGACATTTTCCCCCTGACTGCAAGATAATCTGCTCGCACAAGGCACCTGCCACTTCTGCTCCCCATAACTTCCCATCTCAGATGTCAACTGAGTATCTCCCTGACCTCGGATATGACTTCTTGGATGGCATGAGGACAGATACAAACATGTTTCAGCCTGGCAGCTATTCCACAGCTGGGACACCTGCTATCCAGATACCTCATTACCAATTCAATTCTCACCAGATTAATTTGTCTTTTGACCTACAGGAATAGGTTAAACAGGAAACTGACCTTAGGTCAGATGCCACTAGCAAGAAAACAAGCATGGTACAGTTCTGAAAAGTCATCACCATCAACTGGGGGAATACAGCAACCAAAAGTGGCCTTTGGAGCTTAGGAACCATTCTTGCATTAATAGAAATTTAATGAATACTAAAGTTTGACACACGTCAGCTACTACTGCCAGATGTTTAAATGACCTTTCCTGATCTATGCAAATGCATCTCTCCACCCCCCTCCCCATCTCCCCACACTCACATGTTGTCATTTCATTCAAGAGGGCAAACCATTAATTCCTTGATGTTTCTCTGAAGTTACAAGGATTCTGATTGTCCAGACCAGAACATAATTCAAACAGAGCTGGAAAGACAGTGATGCACCAAGTTGGCTCGGAGTCTACCTAGCCCTCATTACTTTTTACCAGCTTGTTATGGCAATGCAATCCATTGTCCCTGTGCTCAGGGCTGGCACACAATCCACTCAGATTCCTGAGAGGATAAAGACACACACAGCTTTCTAGATTCTGTGATCTATGAGGACTGAAAATAGAGCTGGTCCTAAAAGTATTTAACAGTTAGGATAAGCAAATCCACAGCCTATGGAGGAATTATTTTGCAGTTATTTTGGAGGTTGACATACCACCAAGGCATAGCAAGCATCATTAGTGCCCTGTATTGGTCCATGGCATGAAAGAGCACATGTTGTCCTGGCCCTGGGGCATTCAGACATCAGGAAAAACACTGCAAAAGTTCCTCCAGGAACCTTTCTGAGCAACCTGCTGTCACCATACAGTTCCTTGTGTCATGGTCTTTCTCCAGACACACTTCTTGCCCTAACCTGCCATGTTAATGGGGAAAACACAACATGCTTCTCCAGCTGGTTGGTTACTGAAACCTTCTGCTGAGAAAGCTGGTTGTAATCAGTCCTGGCTTCTTGCAAGATGGTAGTGCTGACAGGTTGCATTCAACCAACAGGAACATGCAGCTGTATCTTGTTTTCAATAACGTAATAGGCACTCTACTATTCCCATCACATTGCCTAGCCTAGGACTTTTCCCAGAAGCCCAGAGGGGACATGTTGCTAGCTGCCATATGGGCTATTAACTTAAGAGATGGACTCAATGATCTTAGTGGGTCTCCTCCAACTCAGAATATTCTTTGACTCTGTAATTCTGTGGTATCTTGGCTGGAGATCATGACTTAGCCACATACTGTCAGGAGTGTCTCAGCATGGACAGATATGCTTTTCCCTATTAGGAAAACGAGAAAATCTTGGCAAAAAATCTGTCATCACTCCCCTTACTGCTAGTGACTGCAGTGGGGAGAAAGGGAAAGCTCATCTCCCCATCCACCAGGGAGGAGGGATAACCATGTGCTTCACAAGCTGGAAAGGGAGGATGAATCCAGTATGGATGAAGAGGCATTTCCAGAATTAAAAGCTCTACTAATGAATGCAACTACTTTATCAGAGATTTGTCAGACCATGGAACCTGAGGTGGAAAAAATGGTTGGGTACTCACAATGCCTCCCTTTGGTGCCTATGTTTCCCTAGGTACCCTACACAGAAGGACTAAGGAAGAACTTTTAGAGAGTGAGCCAGGGCAGTTCAGTTTGGCAGGGTAAATACATTGCTCTGTCCACTGGCTGAAAGACAGATAACATCCAACACAGTCAGCAGAGAGTCAGTGAAAAGAGCTCTCATGCTGTACACACACAGGAGGGGTAAAAAAAGGTCCTTCTGCCATTTGTCTGTGGCACTAGTGGAGATAGGGAGGCATGGAAGAGAGGGGCACACCCAGCTCCAAAGAACAGATGAGAAGTGTGAGTGCCTGGCACAGCAGGGAGTGAATCCTCTGCTAACCTCAAACACTATGCACACACAGATAAGCTCACAATGCTATACAGATATATACACACAGACAGAATTCTGGCAGATACTACTACAACCAGCTCCTACAAAAGTTTTGTGAGCCTTGCATTAAAAGCTTTCATTCCCTAAAGCACCAACTCTTGGAACCAGCTGTTTAAATATGGATTTCTGCTTCCATTTTTAACCTGTTTCTAACCTGCCATCTTGTGCAAAGATGTTTCAAAAGGTGAAGGGTTTGAGAAAATTTTCAAGCAGCAAACAAAAACTATACCAATATTCAACTGAAGTGTTTGGGAATTTTAAGGCTTCTTGCTTCGTTTTTTAATGTTTCACTTGCAATTTGGTAATGGATAGAGATGATGTAACAAATTTAGAAATTGAGATTTAGAAGCAGGTTTTCAGGTTGAAGTGAAGCAAATTTATCCCTGTTCCTAGAAGTCCTTGATCACCCAGATTTGGGTGTCAAATTATTTGCTTGCCTATAGCCCTTTTCTGCTTCTAATGCAGAATAAGGACAAATGGAACTAAGTAAAGGTTATTAAAACACATGCCATGCTTTTTTTTTCCAAGGGCAGAAACATCAATAAATTAATTTTACTGAGAAAGCAGTGCAAGAGTTTTTAGCAGATTAGACACAGTTTAGCTGTCCTTATTTATTTACAGAGAAATGTATACACATAAACAGAGAAACTCAGCTGAAAGAATGATAGGGTTGTGAGTCAAATGCTAAAATCTTAGCAAATGCCAGAATTTGGATTGTCTGGGCACGATTAGCTCCTTTCCCCTCCCCACGTGTAGGCATGATGACATAATTCTGGAATTTCCTCCTTCTTGAGTGGTTGGCTTCGTTTTCTGGGTGCTCAGCAAGAGACACCTGGGGCCTGAAACGCAGAAGTGCTGAGAGCTGCAGTCAACTCGCCCTGTGCTTTGAGTGGAGAAAGTCTTAGGGAAATTCTACACATGCAAAGGCTCCCACAGCTCCCTCTTTCAGCTTTCACTAAAAGTTGTCATGCTGACATTTTTGTTCTTTCTCCCCCTGTGCTTAAGTGCTTTTGCAAGCAATAATATTGTAAAATCAAAAAAAAAAAATTCTCACCCTGCATAGATGTTTTTCAGAGATATGTTCATCAGGATTTGTGACATAGTAAGATGCTGTTAGGGAAACAGCAGCAAAACTAAACCTTGGAAGAAGATTAATGTTTTTTTTCTATATTCAGTGTAATACTTTGATCATGTGCACTAATATGAGATCTGAGGCCAGAGCACTGAATGGAATAAGATAAAAAGCAGATAAAAACTGCCCCCCCATTGACTGGCTGAAGCAAGAATCTGTTAAGGGAAAAGGCCTTATCATCATCAATCATGCAATTAAAAATGGTATTAAAATTGTACAATTAAAATTGTATCATCTGACGTATTCAAGAGGGCTAATTAATAACACTCAAGAAATCTGTGTTCTGGACTACCAGACCAGAACCAGAACCAGTTGCTTGGTTCTCCAGCCTAAATGATTATTTGCTATAATACATATATATATATATATATATATATATATATATATATAGCACACTATTTAATGTATGCATCCTTACATGTGTTCATAGAACATACATTTGCTTTTGTGTTAAGCATGGTCATGCATTTGTTCATTTGACTGCACACACACATGCTTTAAGAATAACGGGAAATGCTTCAGCATTAATTTTCCTCTGTTTTATCTAAAGGTGACAAAGATAGCTTTTACTGTACATTTACTGGAGAATCTGTGAACATCTACATAGTTATTAATTTCCCCATGTGCCCACTTAGATTGCAATAATTTTCCAGGGAGATGAAGAAACTTGTGTAGTTTCTGAACATACAAAGCCTTTCCCTTTTAAGAGCATATCTAATATTAGGAAGTTTAGAGAAATAACTTTTTAGCTGCTCACATCACAGCAGTAGGGAGTCTTCTAGTCACATTTGGCAGAGATGCTACCAGCACCAGTGGTAGTGTTATACCATGTTCAGAAGAGAACAGGGTGTAACATTATCAGGACTCAAATGTCTATTAAAGGAACCACATGAAAAAGAGTTAGTAATGAAGAAGTGTATAACTGCTGTGCAACACTTCTCCTTTGTAGATACAAAAGGACTTTGCAAGGAGGCCAGTTTTGGTATGCCTGTTTACCACACAGAAGCTGACAGATAGACCCACTCACTGCAGATCACTCAGTAGAACAGCATCTTAGAGAAGATAGAGTGGGCTTCAGATTTTCAGCCTAGAGTCCTGACCACTAAGGCCACCCTGCCTTTTCTTTTACTGTAAATAAACAAATCCTCAATGGAAATGATCATTACATGCTTGGATAATGATGTTTGTCTGCTGAAGCTGGTGGAGCCATATGTGGGATTAATACAGACTGAGATAACTGCACCAAAACCCTTTTCCTCATAACTCAGTTATTGATGACTCTGCAGGCTCTAGGAGGTGGCCAATCAGTCTGAACAGTGCTTAACAAATTAAAAGTAGAGCAATTGTTTTCATCTTGGTCTTAGCTTGGACACTCTTGCTTCTGTTCCAGACCAGAAATGTCTTTTCTGTCTAAAATCTTGTCTGTTTTTCCCAGCTATAGAAGTTGCCCTAATAAGAGTATGACCTCTCCCTACAAATCTGGGTTATTTTCATCTGGGTGTAAATACTAATTTTCAAATGTTATCCAACTACTAGCTCCAATGAGCCTGCTCTATGCCTGGTCTTTGCCTTGGCCACCACAACCACTTGCAATAGGTGGTACAGGGGAAAGCCCTGCGAATACACAGCCAGCTCCCTGGCAACTGCAGAAGAAATGCCCAGATGTGCTGAATTGCATCAGATATTCACAGACAGCACAGATTATCTTAGAAAATCAGGCCCTGCATTTCTGCAGTGCTGGACTATTTAATACCTACTTGGACTTTCCAGGGCTTTAAACCACAGTATTTATTTTTACAGCATATAAAAACATACCAGGCACATTCAAGACAAACTAGAATACTAGAATAAATAAATGCATCTGAGAGGACTACACAAGACATTGGCTTAGGGTTTTAATTCTTGAGATGAATACTGTTCTGCCATTTTTGGATTGCCAGTTTTAGGCAGTCAGTACTGGTACTGCTCAAATAGATTACTAAATGATTTTTGGGGGAATTTATGTAGTTACAGGTCCCTGCTCTGCTAATACACGTAGCACCAATTAAACAGGCAGCATGTTGTGCATTCATCTTCAGTGGAGGATTTACACCTCCTCAGACCTGCGCCTCTGAAGCTAAGAAGTTGCAGCTACTGTGTATTGTTTCTAGAATTGACAGCTATACTGAATTAGACTGATAGCTCTGGTTTTAATTCTCAGTAGGTACAAACAATCCCTTTGTTAAAGACACAGCTTTAAAATCACAATTTAATTAGCATCACAATTATATATGTTATTGACTGAGTCAGTGATATATGAGAAGCCAGTGGGTTATTATATGGGGTTTTATATCAGCATTGACATTCCTTCAGTGGATGAGAAGGATCAGCCATGCTTATGACACATTCAATAAAATCAAGTGTCTTCACAAAAAAGCAGACTCCATTTTTGCAACTATGAAATACCAGAAACCACCATATTAGTTTTATACTTGCAACTGTTCAAAGTAACTTTGGTGCTTCTGTTGCAAAAGAACTACAAACTGAACAAGGACAAATGCATTGTATTATATTGGTATAAGCCTGGACTAAACAAGTTGAATACTGTTGGCATTATCCTAAGTAGGAGTTAAAACACTGTCTTTCCTTTATGAATATGTTCTTTCCATCACTAGCAAAATATGCAACAAACAAGGGAAGATATATTTTTTCAAATAGGACTGCCTGACATTCCACATTTTTGAAAATCTATGACTCGCAATCTGGCTGAATGACCTATTTTTCATATAATGTCATTTTTTGAAATATGTCCAGTTTTTTACTTTAATCTTTTGACTGCCCTTTGAAGCAGGAAGAAAATTAATTCATCAGTGGATCTTGTTTGCAGAGTGGGATGTGAAACTGGACGTACATTGGGCACATGTTAGTCATCCCAGATGGAAATGTTCTTGTATTAAGGCTCTTCTTGGCAATTGGCAGCTGCCTTCTAAAATGTACTTCATTTAGCCAAAGCAAGGAACACTGCTCAGACCTCGATACTGAGAAAAAAACTCAGAGGTGAACAGAACTTGCCCTAAGCTCCACAAAACAGGCAACAAATTTCAGATGAGAATTTCATGTGAGCTGGAGCTTGCAAGTATATTTGCAGCCAAGAATCATATGCATGCAAGACACTGCTGCTTACTACCTAAAAAAATATTCAAATGTGCACTGGAGGAACATAAAAAAGTTCCAGGTCATCCCTGTGAAGTTCCCCATATCTGTTGCAGAGCACTCCCAAAAAACCATCTTGTCTTTATGAACTAGCACAGGGAGTTGTGTTTTCCAATATCCATCAGATGGAACAAGAACATTAGAAAAAGAAAGGACAGAACTGATGAATGAATTTCTGGAACTATCTGATGTCCACATCACCTATAAAACTTGAACAGAAGTATAAGACATTCTTCCTTCATTTTCCATATATGTGATTTTAATCCTGAAGAAAATGAGCTGATACTTGACTGCAGTTCTGCAAGAGCAAGAAAAAAACAATGGTGCTACAAGAACAGACTGCCAAACATCTTCAAATTCCTTTGATTTTTTGATAACAAAAACATGACATACCTTTTGTCATGTTTTGTTACCAAAGTGCTCCTATGCAAAAGAGAAGCTTTGCATATTGGTAAAATACAGGCTGCAGGAATCATACTACTTTTACCAGAATCAAGTACATTGACTGAGTAATTTTAAAGAAAATATTGTACTAGAATGTATGCATAAAATACTATAATGCTTGACACGCATATCATTTTAATCCAGAAGACTGCAGGGCAGTTTTCCATGGGATTAATTTATTTAGCCTTACACCTTCCACAGTAAGTAGACTAGTAATAATACATCAGTTTTTAAAGTGCAAGACTAAGGGAATTTTCTTGATTTTCCTAATTTTCTTGATTCTTGTAAAACTAAGTAAATCTCCCATATCTCTGACACATCTAAGAAGGGTTTTCTGATCTCATCCCTCATTCTGCAATGCAAATTTGCAGGACTTCACCCCTCATGCCATAAAGGGCAGGTGTTATTACCAGCCATTACAACCAGATCCCCAGAGTCCTCCTCTCAGGCTTCAGCTGTCCTTGTACAAGCGCAATGGAGGAAATACATATTTCACCCCAAAAACAAACACTTAGCCTGGCTGACTGAGAGAAGTCATTTAGTTCAGAAAATTTATTTTGCCTACAGCATAGGCCATGCCTGTACTATTGCCACTTAAAAATTTGTCCTGAAATTTACTACACTTCCCTCTTAAAACAAGCACACCGTAAGTAATTTTTACTCAACATTTTTTCTCAAAGCTCTCCTTAACAATTACCACATTCAATTCTGAGGTCCCCAGTATATGATTTCTCATAACCATCTTTTGATCTAGGGTTACACCACTCAGCTCTTGTCCCTATGTCTCTTCCTGACTTGTGTTTGCAGTCAGATTTCTTTTTGGTACATTATGAAGACAGATCTTATTTTTCCATTTTGTGACAAATGATAGACTAACAGAGCCAAACGGCAGTAAAATGTTACAGAAAAAAATGTTTTACTTTAGCATTTCACTAAGCTCTCCATAGCCCTGACTGCAAACCTTTGCACTGGTTCAAATGTTAGGATCACTGCTTCAGAATACAATAATTTATTTACTAATTAAAATGGAAAGCTGCTTCTGACTCTTCAGGGAAGCATTTCTCTAACCCAAGACACTGATTTTTCAGTTCCTTGGCCTGAACACAATTTTCAGTTGTGGTGAGAGTCTAAGAATTCAAAGTGTCCCTTGTTTTTAGTTTCTGGTCGGTCTAGATCAGACGTGGATTTTTCTCTCCTCTTTTGGACTGTTGCAACATCACTGGTTGAAAGCATTTTTCAGTCCTCAGAGAACTAAACTGTAAAGTACCCCACTGGAGTCATCACCTCTTCTAGCTGACTCCCTTTTCTCCACTCTTTCCCTTTCCAAAGCTCATGTTCAATTCTATTGTGGTTGAAAATATTCCAGTTGGAAGATGTAACACAAAAAGAAAAGTACTGAAGTTTCCTTTCCTTGGCCATGGTTGGGCATTCAAATAAAAATGCCAACATGAAATAATGTTTGAGCAGCAGAAGCCTTACAGTAGCATTAACAGACCTCTAGCTCCAAAACCAAACAGTATAAATTTAAAATACCCTGCTCCAGTATAACTTCAGTTAACCTGAGGAAGAAAAAGACGGAGACCCTTTATTTATGTGGATGAAGAAGGGGGTTACTAAACCATGCAGATTTTCACAGCCTCTGAAACCTGGGAGGATTTGTTCCTGCTGTGCTGCCAGAGGAAATCATGTCATGCCAGCAGTGTGAAATGACTCCTGCCCTGGGAAAGGGCACTGAGACACGTGGCAAACTTCTGGATAGGGCCAGCTCAAGTCATTTTCAAGCACTCAGATCATGCAATAGTGTTAAATCACAAAAACTTAAGTATGTTAATGAAAACCAGCTCCCGCAAGCTATGGCATGAGCAGCAATCGTGAAACAAAAGCTGCTTTCATATTAAACACACACACACACACACACACACACACACACACACACAGATGAAGTATCTGGCACTTACACTGTGCCTGATCTGGAGGTCAGTCCTGGATGCCTCAACTGGGCACTGGGTATTTAAAACCTTAAGTACAATGTAGACCAAGTAAATTCTGTGGGATTGTCACTTCTGACATATAGGGGACTAGGACTTTATTCATAGACTTATTTATTCCAAGTGTAAATGACTTTAAATTCCACTGGCCACCTCTCCTTTTGTTCCACTCTGTTATTGCATAAGCAAGATTACAAAATCTGGCTGTTGTAGAAGAAATTAATTCTCTACTTCCATACTGTATCTCTGCTCATGCAGCCATACTAATATTCCTTGGGTCAAATCCTCCAGGCCTGACTCTGGGTTTAACTTATTTTTCAGGTATTAGCATGAGTTATGGCCTTTCAGAGTTTTGCCTTTGTTTTTGAACATGAAATAAATTTTCAGTTCAAGGCCCAGAAATCATCTGAATAGTCACACAGTTTTATGTATGACCATGGTTTAACTTTTAATGCCACCATTTCCACAGCTCTCCCCATCTTAGTTCTGTGGCATTTTATGAATAAAACCTAATGTTTAAGATTAAGATTAAGGATTTTGTCACTGAAATATCTGACAGAATGAATCTCTGCATTTACACACAAACCTCAACCGACAGAAATGGAGACAAGGCTGCTTTTAATATATTAAAACTGGAAAGGATAATTTGAAAAAACAACTATATTCATAAACAATTACCACAGCAAATAGACAAAAACTCCCTCTCTTTGTATACTTGACACACACATGCATTCTCTCAGCACTTAAAAAAAAGCCTTTAGTCATATGGCAAATGTATTTTACATGAACAAAGATTAATTTCAACATTTTTCTTAGGAAAAGGCAGGCAAAAAATACTTTATTAAAAATTTTTAAACTACAAAAGAAATGTTGGGTCAGGGCTCTATGAGTGTGTGCTCATTACTTTTATAGGCACTAAACAGACCCCACTTAATTCTGTTTCCCACTGACGCCACTTCACCTTAGTCACTGGTGTTAGCCATGATTTGCATCAGTGTATGCGAAAAAGGAATTCCCTCTGACAGTTTTGAACTTGCCATATTTTAATTTCATTTTCAATTTAATGTTTTTGTTCTACCACACTGGAAGAGGAGAAGTTTCCACTTCTAGACGCTCACTTGCGGGGTAGCCAGGCGAGCAACACCTTTTGGTGGTGGAGAAACCAGGGCATAAACAGATCCACTTCATGCCCAAAGGCACTCCTGAAATAGCTGCAGATGACAGAATAAAATCTCGGTCTCCCGATTCCTAAACTGATATTTCAACCGCTGCTTCCCCTGAGGCATGGGATCAGGGCTGCTTTGGAGGCTGCTCAGCCTCATTACGTTAAACCAGCTGTTAAAAAACACAGCTGGTTTCCCCCAGCTGCTTGTTGCAGCCTGTTGGGAGAGCACCCAGCTCCCGGCACTGCTGTGTCCAGGGCTGGGCACCCCCTTCCTTCCCCTCCCCAGGGCTGGGCACCCCCTTTCCATGCCTCCACCCTGACCCTGCCTTCCCCTCCCTGCCCCACAGCTCCTGCACCCCTCTACCCACCCCGGCTGCCTCTCGCCTCCGCTCCCACGTTGCCCACCCCTGCTCTGCTCAGGGTCCCACTTCAAAGGCTCCTGTGCCCCCGGGAAGGTCTCTTCCTTCCTCCTGGCCCCTCTCCAGCCTCCCTGGTGTTTGGTCTTCCCAAAGCTGATATCAAAAATCCCCTACTTGCAACCTGGGGCTTTCTGAATGCCAGGAGCCCTACCCACGTGCAGATATCTGTTTGACACAGAAACGCCCTCTGATTTGGATTCTCAGATGAACTTCTAGGTTTTTCTGAGAACTTGGGTTGTAAGACATTAATAAAAAGTAAAAAAAAAGAAGACAAAAATCAACCCCCCTCACCCAAGTTAACAATTGTTGTGGTTAAACAGGGTTTTCCTTGTTTATCTGTTGCAGATAAGAGGATCAGGTATGTTTTTCTGTGCTTAAACTCAACAGATTTCAGTAGGTTCAGACAGAAGTAGGTTTAGACTTCAGTCTAACCAGGCAGACTGCACCTGCAGTTGGGGTACCTGGGAAGATTAAACTGCACCACTACCACTCACTGGAATATGCTGCCTTTTTCCCACTTCACAGTTCAGACTCATCAGGAAAATCATTTCTGTGGCTACTTTATATCTGTCCCTCTTTGGAAAATGGATGCTTTGAAGCGCCATACAATGCCTGCCTGTAGATGAAAACCCTTCCTTTCTTCCTTTTCTCCCAAAACACTGCCAAGACCCTCTCCTGCAAGCTCTTGGAAGCTCTCAGCTACAGACAGGAGCATTAAGTCAGGAGAACCGTATGAAAGCAGATAAAATAAGCTGGGTTGTGCTGCCTTATGATCCCTTACTTGACAAAACACCTCTGCACCAATTTTTTAAAAAATTATTTTTAAATTATTTTTTAGGCAAACAAAAAAAAGAAGTTGCTGGCTCCAGCTCCTGTGTCCTTTCACTGTAACACAGCTCACAGCTGTGAATTTACATATGTTAACTTGGGATGCCACAAACCAGGCAGCAATGAGGTTGTCATCCTGATCTGAGGAAACACAATGTGCATACATGCCAATGAATTTACTGCAAATGAAGCGTTTTGCTGTGATAATTCAAAGCACATTATTATTCATCTGTTGATTCTTCCATCTATAGCCAAATCATAAAAGCTAGCAATGCTGGAGTCATGTTCTGTCAAAAAGGTGCAGCTCCATCAAATCTCAGTCTTTTGCAAATTGTTCCACTTTCTCTGTGGAAGTGGGAAAATTAAAAAAAAAAAAAAAACAAACAACAAAACAAAGCAAGATGAAGAGATGGTCCTGGAAACATTAAAATGGCCTGTTCTCATATTTTCTGAGGGGATGTTTTTGGGGCCTCCCATTAAAAAGTACTTCTTGGATTTTTTTACTTTTAGACTACTTTAAAGTACAAGGTAAGGCAAAGTAAAATTGAAAGTTTTCAGTTTTGTTAAAACATAGATGTTTGCAGTAACCAGACTGCAAATTAAGGCAAAATTTTACTTAAGGTGGAGTGTCAGTGCATCGAAGTCTTCTTTTCAAGCTCATACAAAATTGTATTTTGAAATTAGAAATTTCACAGCTCTGCATGAAGATGAGATTCCTTCTGGGCCTGACTTTAAAGCAGGCATTACCTAAGGGATGCAGTCATACTTGAGTGGCAATTTTAAAATCTGATATTAAACCAATATAGAAGCACACACTGGGCTGGGGATAAGGATGTCTTTCATCACCATAATGACAAGAGGTCTCTTCCTGTGATCTGATTCCCTCTCTTAAGACTTCAGGTTAATAATTTCTTTTAGATGGCACAAACTTCTAGTCCTGCTTTCAGTTCTGAGTGCCTGAAGGCAAATTTCACATCCAAGTCCTGAGAACAAGATAATAGACAGTGGTAACAAACTTGATGCACACCTGAGACAAAGCCCAGTACATCAAACAGGAAATTAGTAAACAGGTATTTATTGTTTTTAAAGCCTGATCCTGACTATATTTGCATGCAGAACTCAAAAATGAACTGGACAAATGCATTATGAAGCCAGAAGAGTGCTACCAATTTGTCTTGATGGCTCTTGCATGGAGAAAAATTGAACAAAAAAGCCAAGTCTGACCAGTGACTTGGAAACCATTGTCCTAGTTGCCTGTACAGTTACATGTTTGTATAAAATAGGAAAAATCACCTCAACAGAGGTGTTTGTTTTGGGGGTAGGTACTGGGGGGCAGTGCTAAATTCAGCAGCCACAGCAGAACAAATAGAAATTGTGAGCTTTCCACTACATTAATGAAACTTCATTCAAAAGGTGGAGTGTAATGTTCTTCCAAGATGGATAATTCACATAAGCTGTGTGATTCTAACGCTCATGTCTCCACACCAGCTCCACACCACCTTGGGATTTATGTTTTATTTCAGTTTTCATCAGCCAGCTTATGAATGACCAATGACAAAAGAGCATGTGTGCATTTTTCATTTTCACAGGTCCCTGTTAATGAGGACTCTGTTGCATTAAGATAGTCAAGATTGTCTCTGGCAAAATGTGTTGAACCAAGGTGTTTGTGCCTGCATAAAATTAAGCCACAAGTAAAGCACTTACTTCTGACAGCAGATTTATAATAGGAAAATCCCAGCAGGAATGAAGAGTTACAAACCCCCGTTGTAGCCTTTTTCATAAACTTCACCTTGATTTAGTATTTCAAACAAGTAGCAGGAAAGGCTAACAGCAGAGGTAATCCTATCATCTTTTCTCCAACAGCACCATTCCATCTTTTTAACTTCCTCATGCTGCTAACATGAATTCAAATCATCTGTGTTTAAAGTTAAATACAGTGATTGACAGATCTTTGTAGTCTCAGTTCATACTGAAGATTATTCTAGATACCTATCAGTTATTACTACAAACCCTGTCTGATATTCAATACCTACAGGGAAAATTGTTTTTAACAGTGTAATGTCTGATCTATTTTGAAAGCTATTTTAAAATAAGAAACTAACTATAACCAGGTGGCTAAAATCTAGATAGGTTTTTTAATAGCTTGATTTTTGGGGAGAGAAGGTTGAAGATAAGAGCAGAACTGTCTTATACTGCTGTAACAACCGTGATACAGAGCAAAACACAGGCAGAAAAAAAAGCACTTTATTTTGATTCCATTACATCAATTTTTTGTGAAAACACCTATTCCAATTACACAGGACACAGGAAAGTTTAGGGGTTTGCTCCTAGCTTTTAGAACAGACTCATGACAATACATGCTGCTACGAAGTAATTGCTTCCTTTTACGAACACAAGCTCAGTTGCTGTGCTAGAAAACTAGGAGGCTCTGGAAATGACTTCTGGATATACTAAAAACCTTACTGTGGACAAAAATGTGAAACAAAATAGCAAATGCAGTGGTCAGACCAGTCATTGTGCTCAAGGACCTGCAATGCAGAAAGGCAGAAGGTCTTCTTCCATGAACACCTGCTGTGCTCAGCTCTGCCAACCCCAGCTCTGTGCTGAGCAATAGCCTTGCTGCCCCAGTCTCAGCATTACAGAATAGGCTGGCTTTGGCACAGGAAGATCAGTCACTTGGGTGGGAAAGCACTCTGCTCTGTGCTCACAGGGAAGTGGAAGCAATGCTCTCTTACATGGTGTGCCTGTTTTGCCACTCAGAAAAAGTAGAAGATGGAGGAGGGTGGCCAGGCAATGCCAGCTACTGCCCATCATTGCTTCCATGAGCTGACTGCTCCACTTAAAGGCAGGCTGTTACCTGAGTCCCATTCTTCCCCACCACTCCATTTGCTGCAGAAAGATTTTGAGTAAGTCCTGGCCTCATTCTCCCAGTGCATTCCTCCACAGAACTGAAATGTAATAGCAGGGAAAGAAGTACAAGAGAAGCAGCTTGGCACAAGCAGCAGGCAGGATGCTGCCCTCAAACTCCACCACTTTTCAGAGCTCCTACCAATATGACTGAGATCCCACAGAGGTCTTTGTGAAACTTGATTAACTTCGTGCTCATGGTTAAATGAATCTGAAACTGTTAGACAAGGGCTTAACAGTGTGGCTCAGTTCAACAAAGTATTTTCTGGTTTTGTGACTGGGATGTGATGAGCAAGCACAGCTAGTGTGTTTTGGCTGTAAATCATGGTAGGAAAAGAATAAACAAAACTGGGGAACAGAGCTTGTGTGTCTTGGGTTGGTTGGGATGGTTCAGGCTGCTAAAAATTCCTAGTGGCTTTTTCGAGATTGAATCTACCACTGGTTGTTATTCTGTGTGCTTAGCAATGAAAAAAAAAAAGTACAGAAGAATTAAAAATGCAGACTTTATAAAGCAATACTCAGCCCCCTAAAACCAAAGGCAGTAATGGCATCAGTAAATGCATCAGTAGTTTGGCCAAATCGGAAAGTTAGGAAGATGGGCAAATTCCATCAGCAGAATGACAGCTAAAAAGAGTCTTGCATGGAAATGTGCACAGAAGTTCATTTTTCATGTGCTGGGCAAATAAAATCCAATTGGTATTTGCATTCTCTGTACTGCCCCATTGCACTTCACGAGAGCTTGAAAGAAGACGACAATTTAAATAAAAAGATCCTCCCCTGTTTGTCAAGTTGTCATTTTTCCATCTGCAAATAATGAAACATAAACTACTCTGAGAGGGAGAGAGATGGAAGGGAATGTGTTCCATGGATCTGTGGAGAACCACATAGAAACATATACAGAAAAAGAAGCTGCAGCATGGAGCACTTCCTGACCTCCTCTTGGCTACAAATCTAAAAGAAGTCTCCAAGGCAAGAAGCATGAAAGAGCTTAAACAAGAAACCCTTCAGAAGAACAGCTCTTTGCTGCATGAATACCACAACACAGGGAAAATCTGCTGTGTAGGAGTACAGTCCTCCCACTTGAAAAGAGCTGGTAATGCCATCATGTCACGGAAAGATTTTCTTCATGGCTTTTGTGCATTGAAGGCATTAGCAAAGTGGGAAAAGTGTGAGCTGACAACTGTGCGAAGAGTTTCTTAATTACATTGTAAAGCATGTCTCATTTAAGCATGCAGCAGAACTAATGTTAAAAATACATATCTTCCCATATAAATGGATGTGAAATCAGTGCAGGTTAATCTAGCAGACAGTGCACTCCAGAGCTCTTTACAAATGCTAAGAAGTTAGGCTTCATCAACAGCACATTAGTATAGCTACCACTCCAGCTTCTTCCTGCAGCATTTGCTGCAGCAAGACTCACAGTTCATGGCTGGACCTTGATAAAAGTCAGTCCACGCTTCAGCATTTGGCCAAATATTTTGTCTGTCCTGCCTATTCATAATTTCTCAGTTCACAGACTCCCAGTTTGGAATGTGTTGACCCTTTCCTATTGAGCCGTGTCTGGATGTCTGCTTGTATCCCCTGTGCCATGTGGTTTCAACCAATTACACCCAACATGCTGGTGGCAGTGACATTGGAGCTCAGATCCGTGTCTTGGTGTGCTCCCACCCAACTGAGTTTCTCCACCTGAGCATCAGAGCTGGTTCCCAGGTGTACCAGACTGCACGCCGACAGCCAGGCAATATGGAGCACCAAGGCGTTCAGCCTTGAGCTCAAACTGGGAACCCTCATGATAACAGAAAGAAATAGTCCTAGTGTCAGAGACAAGAGTTGAAACCAGGGCTCTGTGTTTGGGTCTGACACCTTACACAAAAGGCTGTCTGAGTGACAGAATTGAAGTCTTTAGCACCTGGAATGTGGGTAAGACCTGCTAGCTTTTGGACTAGGACCACTGCCTGAAGACCACACCAGGATGATGGGCTTTGCCATCAATGCCTGACTTCCCAGATGTGCTGGAAATGAACGTTCTTACTCACCCTATTTCCTTTTGTTACGTGTTGGTGAATAGCAGCCTCCATTTCTGTGCATGTCATTTTTCTCATTTCAGCTGGTAACTGTCACTTTGCTGAGCCTGACTATAGTACTCTGAGAACCAGAGACTATCCTATACAAATTTGTGACACAGACACTTGTACAAAATCCTTACATTAAATAAATGCCATAGTACACTTCCCCCCACCACATCCTGCACATGGAATTCAGAGTTAAAGGCTAGACTTGCCCTCTTTCCCTGACTTTGGAAAACTCTAACTAGCATTATTCCCCTCCTGGCACTGATGCTTCAAATGGCATTTTCCTTCACTTGCATGCTTTTCAATTTGGGAAACTCATCCTTCCTTTCCTTCACTTGCCTTGGAAGTCCACTGAGCACAAGCTCTGGCTCTTGTGATGCTTTCACAAAGTCGAACATGCACATGCAAGCTCACACATGCACATCCAAACACACAGAGCCAGCAGCACTCGTGCAGCTCAGTACCTCACCCTGCTCTGGGCTATGCTTTGATACAACAGGCACTGGAGCCTTGCAGCGTGGCAGCAATGAGCTGTTCCAAACGCCTTGTGTTTTGTCTCCAGAGGAGGTGTGGTGGAAGCACAAGGGATACTTGATCATAAAATGCTGAATATTTAAGTCGAATTTCCCTCCCACCACCCCATTTAAATCAGCAATGCAGATGGAATGAAATACAACTCGGCTTTCAAACATTTTCTTATTTAATTCAATTTACTACTAGATTGATAGCTAAACTCAAAACAGATTTTACCCCTTTTCTCCTGGATGGGGAAATAGAGATGACCAAGGTCCCTTTGAACTTGGTTTAAAATGTTTCTGTTTGTTCCTATTAACTAAAAGCAAACAAACAAAAGAAAGCAATTATTAAAGTGGTCTGTACTCTATTTCCAGTACAGGATTCATTGGCACAGGGTGAAGAGCTGAGTCTCTTCAGGCCTAAGGGACAGGTGTTTCTAGTACTGACACTGGGTGGCTGTCTCAAAAAAAAGGACAAGATCTAGAATGAACTTTTTATTTTTAGGAGCAAGCTTTCTCTAAGTTAAGGTGTGCTTTGGGTGGAAGGAACTGTGATTTTGGGGGTAGGTAGCTGCAAGAAATACCCATATATAGAAGGAGAAGGCATGTAGGATCACGGGAGATAAGGCTGAGAAAAGAACGTACTCAGTCATCACATGTGTTTTACTAGCTGACTTTTGGGAGGAGTAACACCAAAGTAATACTTAATCACCTATTTTGGGAATAACATGAGTAAATGGAAATTGATCACAAAATCCCAGTTTCCAGTTATGTCAATGCTAAAATTCACCAGGAAGAAATTTTTATCAGTCTAAACAAGGAATAGTGAGACTTTTTTTTGAGTGATCCTTCAGCAGAATGGAAGACTTAAAAGGTTGTGAACAGGGCACACTGTTCACGTGGGAAAAGTACTACCTCAGCCCAGCTTGGACTGAATTCATGCTGCCAACAGCTCTGTTCTTAAGCAGAGACACTTAATATTCACAGATGTCAATTTTGCCTCTTTCATAAACATTCATTTCATTACATATTAATACTCTCTTTAATTTTTTTTTTTTTCAAGTCGGGTTTTGGTGGCTCTCCCAGAGTTCAGATATTTCTCCAAAGTTTGGAAGACTTCATTTCAACAGCTTTTTTTTTTCTAAAAGTACATTGGAAACACAAGAAAATCTTTCTGCTCTCAAATCCCCACCTCTTGCAGGTTTAACTTAGGGCAATATTTAGCTGCTTGCTCACTTTTTTTCATGGGTTTGCTCAAGTGCAAAAGGTAATAGAGAAAAATGATGAGTAGATGATCTCCTGAGGTCCCTTCTGGCCTCAAGCATTACTTGATTCTGTGAAAACTGACTAAAATTTACATTTCCTGGGTCTTCAAACACATGAGCTGTTTAAATTTTGGACAGACAAGATTTTTTTATTTGAACATTCTTATTGTCAGCATTTACTAATAAATTCTAAATTTGTTTCTGAACAAACAAGTACTGTCACAGTTTTTGTATCTGAGGCCTCTGTTCAATTCTTTTTGATAGCCTGAGACCAGTGTGCTCTCCCTGCAGCTGCAGTTACCTGTATCTAGTAGGAGAGTGTAAAGGGCTGTTCTTTTACTTCTGTAATTCTTCCAGTGCCTACAGTAATGAAACACATATAGAACCTCCTTCTACATTTCATTTTCATTCAGAGGCCTATTTCATACACCCCAAGCACAGCTCTGTTTCACACCTTTCTCATAATTTTCAGTGAGTGCAAGTCCAGGCACAAAGCAGACCCGCTTCTGAAGGACTCAGTCCTGCGATGTCTGCTCATGCTCAGTTCTGCTCTGATGTTTAAAAGCCTGCCTTTAGAAGTATTTTACAATTCAGAAGTCAGAGTGAACTGTTTTCTGTTTGGAAAACTGCTCTGTTCTTGCTAGTAGACCCAGAATTTCCTCCATGTGCACAGGAATGCAATAAACACACAAGGAGAAAAAGATCCACGAGGAAAATAATTTAGAAATCAAAAGGTCATAATATACCACTTAAAGTATTTTGTGGATTGAATTACTGAATAATAATGAAAGATGAGAGATTAATGACAACCTGGTCCAAAGACCTCTTTTTATACCCAGGCCAAACAAAATGGTAGGCAGGTGCAGTGTATCCTGGAATCCATTGAGAATGTCTGTCTGTCCCTCACTTTTCAATCCCATTAAAGTTATTATACATGCTTTTGTAAAAAGACAAAAAATATTTCCCAGAGTTTATAACAAATGTATTTTATCTTTAGTATTTACCGCTATCAATTACATTTTTTGGCAGTACTATAAAACAATGTAGGGCAAAAAAAATATCCCAATCTATTCTAAGTAGAAATCCCTGCAAAACTGCTTTCATCTTTTTTTAGAGGAAATCCAGACAGACTATTAAAATATCTTCCATTTTTTTTGTTGTTTTCCCTTTCTTCCTGGTGTGAACAATCTTCTGACATGTTTTTACTCTTTTAAGAGTTTGAGAAATTTTTGTTTTGTTCTCTGTTTTGCCATTGCAGTGTCATCACAAAATTACCAGAACAGAAAGATTTAGCAAAACAATAAATCATTTATAGAAAAATCCCCAACATTTATTTCCCGCCTCCAAACTGTCCTTTAAAGTTCATATTCATGCCTTCCCTAGCTCCTGTTCCAAAGGTAATCCTATCCTTATGCAACTTTTTGTTGCATGTTCATACTTTTTTATGCTACTTGTTCCATAACAAATAGAAAAGCCCCAACAAACCAACAATTTTCTGGAAACAAGTCTACTCATTTATGAATTCCTTAAAACATGGGGTGCTGCAGGGGAGGGGGGAAAGATGACCTATTAGAAACCTATGGCATAAAATAGTTATTTAATTTCCCCTAAGTTAGAGTTGTTTGTGACAAAGAACCACACCAAATGTAGCAACGAAGTTCAGAAGACTGAACAGAATGGACTTTCCAAGCTATATCATAAACAACAGCGCATTTATTGCAGTGTTCAAGTTTTTAGGAAGAGTAATGACTGGAGAAATTAATGATACCAAAAAATGGTCTTGAGGACTTCTATGAGTCAAATTCTGTCTGATGGCAAGAAGTAATTGCTACCTGAAAGCTGGTTCATCAGAGTATACAAAGTACGAAGGTGACTTTAGTCTAATTCCTAACAAACACCAAAAACATACTTTAATAGCATGCTGTACATCGAACCATGGTTAGCCAGGGTAAACATAAAGAGTGGCAGACATTTAGGTAAAAACTGGTTTGTCAAAGATCTTCAATGAAATGAAGTTTTTGGTACAGAAAGACATCATCTTAAGGCAATTGCAGGATACCTGCAATTTTAAAACTTTCCATACAACACTTTTTAATGATTCTCTCTGCAAGTGACATAGAACAAATGCAGTAGGCATCAGTGCAAAGTGAAGCCCTATAGAGAGGAACACAGTTTAAACCACTAAAAAGAGTGGGAGGAAAGGAAAGAATGGGAGCTCAGCTCTATAAGCCTTTTTTAGGCCAAACCCTAGAAAATCAGCTGGAAAGGCTGCGTGGTCAGCACTTTGGGTAACCAGGCTATTTGTTTAAGTGCTTGTATACAGATTTATGAGCCAAAGTTTCAGCTCTTTATAAATCCTTAAGCTCAATGGCAGAGGGTTAATATTTCACAAGTTCTCATTTCTTAATTACAGTAAAAAAGATTAGGTGCTAATCTACATTGTAGAGAAGATTTTCAGAAGACCTCAATACCAAACAATTCTCAGTATGGCCACCTTGAGGCTTTTAGAGAGTCAATTACAATATCTACTTATCTTAGACCTAAATAAGACCTAAATGTATTTACAGCCATACAGACTCTCTCCCTAAATGCACTAAAACAGGTAATTTCTGTGCCTACTACTATTAGATGGGCTGTGTAAGACTCCCCATCTTTAAGGTCTCAGCTCTGCCCTTTCATTTCAACTGAATTTCCCTATCACATGGTGGTTCTACAATTCTTGCTTCATCTCAAAACTGCCATTTTTATGCAAGAGATGAAGACACGGGTGTGACAGAGGTGACCCAGATGGGCTGCTCCTCCCCGGACGTGTCAATTATCCACCAGACCACTCTGCCTATGTGAATCCATGGTCTTCAACACATCCCCAGATCAAGGCCAGGTTCATGATACTGGGTGCTGCTCACAGAGCTTTTCTCAGAGGAAACCATATCACCATTTTCCTAAGCACCACTGCTTTCTAAATAAATGCATTGCTGAAAGAAGTCTTGAGAAGTGGGGTGGAGAAAGGAACTGGGGTGAGGGGAGAAACCAAGATGAGGGGGATTGACTAAAACCAACCTAAGGAATATTTTTCTTATTCCAGCATGAAATGTTGACAGAATTAAACGTGGGATTAAAAAAAAAAAAAAAACCAACCTTCTAACGCACAGTTTCATGTTACCTCCACAAGAGTTTTGATTCCACTTATGAGACTTCCCGAATGAAAATACTGGCTGTGCGCCTGCCTCAAAAATACATTTTTTCTTCAGCAGAGTGGGTTTGCCAGTTGTCAATGCCATTTCTTTGCTAGCCAGCAAAATACATTCATACTCACAGCAGGCAATTACCATTCTTTTCTCTACTTGTAAAGGGCATGACTTCACTCCTAGGCTGAAGATCCCTGGATCCTTTCTGTATTGCACAGTCTAGTTAGCCAGTGTAATTAACCCTTAAAACAAATGGAATAATTATTTCCTTTCTTTTTAAAGCAAGTTTAAATGGTTTCATCTGAGAATGGTTTTACAAAGAGGTGAATCTGTTTTGCACATTTGTGGACTGTTCCAAGGGGCATCAGTTGCTGGGAACAGAAGCACTACTGGAGTGAGGCTGCCCCACATCATGGCTTAAAAACCTCTGTTACAGGCAGCACTCTGAAAACAAAAAACACCAGAGATCGGATCCAAAACTTCTTGAAGGTAATGGGAGCCTTTTAATTAGTTTCAGTGTCTTTGGGGAAAACCCTTAGGGCAAATATTCCTTTTTGAAACTTGTTCTCCAACTCTTGGGGCCGGGAGGTGGTATTTTTCATGCATACACAACAGTGAGGTAAATGCTCCCAAAGCGCTCTTATTACAAGCCCCAAACCATATCAGGAAAAGAAGGAAAAAAACCCCAGAGGTCTCTTGTTTACAGGTCTGATCTGCTTTGTCTGATAAGAGCAATATTATTCCAGTGAACAGTGAATGTGATAGTGCTAACAGATCTGGACACCACAGTTACTTTGAGCCATTGGGGAAAATTACTTCTACGGTGCTGCTCAATGTGAGTAAAGTATAGCACACTAACCACTGAAAGAGGACACAGTTAAATAAAGAAAAACAAGCAAAAAAGAAAAATTCAGGGTCCTTACATGAAAGCAATTGTGAATTCAGCTGCAGAAAACAGCTACTTAAAAAAGCTGGCTACAGTCAGGCAGATCTTCCATATCACAGCTGGGAAGTTTGGGGATCAAACCACTAGATATCCATATGAATTTACAGAATACATGGATTATATCTTGTCAAGCAGAAGCACTATTTCTTATTTCTGCCACTGCATAGCACACACTCCAAAGCCAGCACTGTGCTGCAGACAGAAAGACATAGTCTAAAATATATGTATCAGCTCTTCACTCAAAGGAACAGAAAGTTATCAGCTTTGCCCTATAATTACACCACAAAAAGTGGGATCAGGATCGGCACCACAGTACATAGGGCGTGACTTTCCAGACCAAATATGGTCCTGGAGTCATGTACAACAACCTGTCTGTACCAGAAAATGCAGACAGCTTCTTAAGGGTTACATTTCCTTTTTACATACTTCTACATCAAAACCATATTGCAGCACAGCCCAGGATTCAAACACATCCTACAAAAACAGGCAGCAGAACTCTGATATTGAACTCCAGCCCAGTTTTAATTGACTGCCAGCTCTCAGGCACTTCCTAAAGCTCCAGATAGCCAATACTAATGTTGCAATTTCTAAATGTGTGCTTCTCTCAGCTGGAGACAAACTCTAAGGGCTTTAGCTTGCTTTTAGAAATATAAATGTGGTATCTTAACTCCCACAGTGGAACTCCACCTTCAACACCTTTCTGAAGGGGGAAAAAATGTAAGGAGGGCAGCAGGGAGGCAGTTGCTTATTAAGAGGACATCCTTGAAGTAGAAACAACCCAAAATTTTCATCATTCCTTGACAAATTATTTACAGTGCTGCTGGTAAAATCCCTTGGAAAGAACTTCAGGCACTGGCCAACAGGGTAGGCTGATGAGTATTTTTAATTGATGGCACTGTAATAATGTGTTCCATATACTTACAATTGTATTTTCATGCTGATCATAAACAGCAAAATGGTTTGCAGTGCATGCTACAATTCCCAAAAGCATGAGTCTATAAAACTCAGAAGCAGCAGACTTGGGCAAGAGAAATGTTTAATCATGAGAATTTAGGTGAACACTACACACTGTACACTGCTTCTTGCTGACTGTGCACAGACATTTTGTCCTAGCTAGATGTCTAAGAGTATTTCTAGGCTTTCAATGCTAGGGGGAGTTTAGGGAGCAAGCCAGTTGATGAAGTAATTTGGAAGCTCTTGAGTCCCTCCCTTCTTCAAATGTTATTCTCCACTTTGAATGTCTATATTTTTTCCAATTCACACTTCCTCTGCAGAACTTTCTCAGGGGAATGGTCAACAACATCACATCATATCCCTTCCCTTCAAGTTAGAGTAAATCTTTAGGTGGAGACCAGGGGCTGAGACAGCAACACCAAGGTCTGGAGGGCTCACAGCATGCTAGCAGTACCACACAATAAGAAGCAACATTAATTTTGTTTATTTATGGGATTGTCTGAAAGGTTTCAAAAGTCCTGTGAAAAACATATGTCACTTCCTGAAGCAGGCATAAAGACATATGAAAACATGTTTTCCAGCCAGCCAGAGAATGTGGTTTTGGTAGCAGCAAGGAAGACGCCTCTGTCACTATGGGAAACATGTTTAAAAGAAAGCTGAGTTCCAGTCGTGGCTCACACTGTAAGGGGAGTGGTGATTTAGTAATTAATTCTCTTGCTCATTATAGCATCTCACGCCTGCAAAGCTTGCAGAATATTGGCACTATCCCAAAATATCTCCAGCACTGATAAGACATCACAAAGCACCAGAGTGTAATGATGCATCACCACCTCCCCACACAGCAACATGACATGAACATCACTGAAGAACAAGACAGTGACTTTATCACTGAGTAATTTAATTGATGACTTGAGTTCTAAATAGCCACTTCCCTTCACCTCCTCAGCTGCATCTCTACTTCTAAAGATGTCATCCACACTGAACTAGCATTTACTGTTTTGATACTGATTGATGCTTCATGGCAGCAAGTAAAAGGAAAGAGCTCTAGTGGAAGTTCATTAACTTTAAGCTAATGCATTTCATCATAAACAACAAACTGAATCACTGGGGGAGGGAGAACAGTTTTGATTAACAGGAGATGATCTGTAAAACAGCAGGAATGACCAAAAGCCAGATGGAGCAAAGAGTGAAACAGAGGAAGATGAAGAACCTAGAAATATAGAAGAGAATACTGTCTCTCAGCACAGGGCTGGCAACACAAAACCCCCAAGAGGTAGGTTCCCTAAGTATATATTAGATAAAGTAGGATCCCAACGAACACCTAGAGTGTTCATTTATTTTATTCCTTTCCAGAAAAAAAAAATATACAAAGAAGCTGAGGGGAGACCTAGATATGAAACCATGTCAGTTTATTCTACATACTCTGATTCCCATGATCTTTTAGGTCACCAGCAGTTTCAAGATAACTTGAGTGATCAAGTTTCTGCTTAGCCTGAATAGAAGCTGGGACCCCACCTCACAGTTCATCAAACTTCATGGCTGTATTGGTCTCTCCATGAGCACATTCACTGATGGAGTTACTTTGGCTTTCCTACCCAGTCCATATTCCAAAACTGCTTTCTTTACTCATACCTTGGACAGACCCATTTTGTCCCTTTGTAATGTTTTCTACATCCTGCACTCCAAAGCTTGGTTGAAAGACTCCCACATAGTCTGGACTGAAACAAATCTTGTGACCCTCTCCATATTTCTAGGTGTCATTGCTTACCAAGACTGAGATCACTTAAATCTCCCAGACTCAGGGAATGCAGGCAAATTCCCACAGCTAAGGAACTCAGAATTGCACAGGCTTCTAAAATTCCTCCAAATTTCTTCATTCAGTCTCTAAACAGAGCAGGGATGTGGAACATGTTGGTACTTGAAGATTAGAACTACCTCTTGGTTAATTATATAGTTGATTATGTAGGACTTTGTTGGCTGACATACACAAAAGCTAGGGCATTCCAGTAAAAAAAAAAGTTTAAAAAGTAAAATAAATAGAAAGACCTACTGCCACAACGTGGCAGGAGCTAGGAATGATGAGAAACAAGGTCCTCTGGCTTCATGTGTGGCATTTACAATATGGAAAAATCAATGCCACACATGAAGTACAGTAAAAGTAACAGAAACAACAAAGTAGTTCTTGGTTTCCTTATTTAAACACTTCAACTACAGCTGGAAGCTCCCCTTCTGCAAAAGCAACTCAGTCAGCACAAGCCCTCTGAACTTTTTCACCCGACTTGCCTGGTAGAGAAAATACAGTTTCTTGCTTTTCTGTAACTGAATTTTTTAAAGTATGTGAATATATTTAGTGAGGTTGTTGAATTATGGAAACCAGAGCTACACCCGGCAGATACTCCTCAAAAAAAGAAAAGCCTTTTGTGCATTTTGATTGGAATGACTGCTAAAAATATTCCAATGCAGCTGTTTAATTTGCTATAGCTCAAATGCTAGTTTTACACTTTTAATTGCTACTATACAAAATTCTTTGATTGCATTTGATGAAATTAAGATTTCCAGTGTTTAGTGATTAAACCTGGGGAAGAAAATATAACCACATGCTAGTTAAAATGTAAATTGTCTGTGCTGGGAAACCTAGGTAAAAACCTATTCAGATAGTTGTCACAGCTCTAGTTATATCCAGCTTGATAAACTTCTCAAAAAATAATCATTCTACAATCTCTTAAGGGTCAAAAAATGTATCATGAGTCTCTTATTAGAAAACCTAGATTGCACTGCAATCGCATAATTTTTCACTTATTTCTGAGGATAAAATGCCTCCCTGAAACAGTAAATGTCACATTTTCAAAGACCCAAGACAGCCTGGTTCAGGTATAGGTAATTTTGTGGGTGCAGTTTTTATGCACTGGCCCTCAGGCATGCAAACACTGGGATTCCCATGGACAAAACCTTTACACTGGGAGCGTGCAAATATCATGTGTATAAATAAGAGATGTTTACAAGAACACACAGAGCTTGGTGGTTGAAGTGTTTTGCTATGCATACAGACACACAGGGTTTGAGCTCTCCTGGACTGGTGCCGAAAGCCACCCGCATTTAACCACATGTTCTTTTGTGTGTTGTACCTTGACCACCTCAGGCAAGAGCCTGCTGAGGAGAGAGCAGAGTTTCCACCTTAGTGCATCAGAGCTCTCACTGTACAATCACTGCTCAACTACTTTTTCCTTGTGTAAGATGCATGCCACAGCCCTTCTCTCTCTAAAATTTGAAGTGCTCCAGATTGTTTAGTCTTACTGTAATGATGCTGTAGCAGTCTTGCACTTCATCTCATATATTTCCTCTATCTGGCATAGGTGGCTGTTGTGTCAATATCTGGGATAATGAGGCTGGTGTTCAGATTATCCTCTGGGAACTCCAGTCTATCACCCCAGACAGTGTTACTCAAGCATAGCTCTGTCAACAAACTAAATATATACTGTTCTTTCAGACAAGAGCAGGCCATATGAAAGGGAAAGCTGAAGTGCCTAGGAAAAAATACAGTGGGTGTTATTGGAAGCATGTTCCACATGTCTAATAGAAAGTATGTAAGAAATACAGCAATGACTAAAGCATGCTGCTATCTATTGCAGAATCCAAGTCTTCATGTAAATGCACCCCAAGTACTGGACTTTGCTGCTGAATAAAAACCGTACACTACTTCACAATCTGCACAGAGACACAAGGAATCTAACAGAAGCCTCTGCTCCTACTGTATGCATGCATGCAGTACGCTGTACTTGATTTGGGCACGCCATTTTTTTTTAATGCTGTTACATTTTTACCTAGTAATTATATTACAAAGGCATATAGGGAAAGGACAAGCACACAAAGCACAGTCTCTTTCCATTTTCTTTCTCATTGCAAAAATGCCAGCAATTAAGATGATCTCTGACTGTATCTTTCAGTATTAAATTCTACCTTCTTTTAAGAATCTAGTATATTTTTGCACCATGGAATTTTAATTAACCAAAATATTTTATGTCAGGCACAGCTCCTGAGCACTATTGTCTAGGTTATGAACTCTAGCCATACTTACATACAGTAATCTAGAAAAGCTTTATAAAGTCATTTCTTACAGTACCCCAAATGACAGAAGCATGAGATCCTATCTTCATGTCAGTATGTCAGTTGTGCATCTCCCATGGATTACAGTAAAAGTGGCATGTATATCTGGGGGTTTTGGGTTGGTATTGGGGTTTTTTTGCTTTTGTTTAGGTTTTTTTTTTTGTTATTGTTGTTTGTTTGTTTCTGGTGGGGGTGTGGGAGAGGGAGTTTAGGAGGGGCAACAAACAAAAAAAAAATTGCATGAATATTTGCAGAAAGGATTGGACTAATTTCCTAGCCCAGAAATCTGCAGGAGGTGCTGTGGCAAAGATTCAGTGCAAGACTGGGGTCAAAACACACATGTAAACTGGCAAGGAGTTGATCGTGGTGTGCCTGTATGACATATTACTCAGGGCAGGAAGGGGATAACTGTGGGACAGGAGTTCCCATATATACCAAAATACCCCGTGCAGACAGATGCCCATGCATCACCCATGCTGCAACATGTGCTTATGTATGACCCAGAAGAGGTGGAAGAGGTGAAGCCTGAGCTCCCTTTACCCTGTACCAGAGCATCCCTAGGTATGTCCCACAGTGCACACTACAAACAGTGGGAGCACAGGTAGGGAAGAGGGCTGTGCTCTGTGACTCAGCCCCAGCCCCATGCGCCTACACACAGCATAGGTGCAGCCAGCACCATTTCAGAGAAGTCCCACACTTTCTTTGCATTGCTTTCTCTGCTGCAGAGCATATAGAAAAAGCCTGACTTGTCTGAGTGTGTAGCCATGGCTAGAGTATTTTCAGGAAACCACAGCATTAGTATTTCCCCTATATGTTAATAGAAATGGCACCTGTGTTAGGCAGTAAAAACACTCACGTTGATTTTGCTACATCCTCTGGCACTGATGCATTTAGACCCTTACAGGCTCATTATGACTTAAGTCAGTTCACTTCTATCCTGCTAAATATATGGTTGCAGAAGTTAAATAAATGTCATTAGGAAAGCTGTGATCTTCCCTCAGTCATCTCAGGCATTTGCTAAATCTGCCTTTTTCCATGGTGTTTTCTGTGATCATTTTGATGCCTGCAGCTCCAACAGAGGTAGTAACAACAGGAGCACTTGTTTATACAAGCCATGAAAAGCTGTCTACATCAGAGTACTGTTCTCTTTTGATCTCACACACTTACAGTTTTACCTACTGAGTCCATTTAAAAACATTTTTTAAACATTTTTAAAAAAATTTTCCCATAATTTCCAGAAATCTCAACTCATTAATGTTAAAATAAAATTTCTTCTGATAGACTGGTTTTTGTGCCAATAAATACAGGGGGAAAAAAAGTTTGTAATTAAATAATTAAGATTGTACTAATGGCACAGGCTTGTTATAATGACAGACAATATTTTTTGATACAAAGCCAAAATAATAATCTGGAGAGATCCTGCCTCAATAAGCCTGAAAACAAGTCAGATTTTGAATTGTATGCTGTGGAATTTAGGAAGATAAGGGGTAACCTTGCTGTTTACTGATTTTTACCAGAAATAAAGATTAAGTACTACAATGTTTTCTCCTAATCTTTGCATTGAAGATAGAGGCTTATTCAAATTATAGCAAGCAGCAAAACCCATGTACTGTGAGGCATGACTCATGTTTTCTTCTTTTGAACTCCCAGTCCAAAAGCAGCGTGCGTGGTAGAAGGCATGGGTTCATTTGCCAACGCATGACATTTTTCATGCTGTCACAACACATCTTATGCCAGCTAATCTGCCAGCCAAGAGTGGCACCCACCAGCTGCAAAGGATGCTCATCACCTCCATTCCCAGTTGGTAGGAAAATGCCATGTAGGAAAAGGTTTGGACACATTGAGCAATGCTCTTTCTAACAAGTTATTTGTAAAAAAAGCAATCAAAAAACAACCCCTTATGACAACATTGCAAAAGATAATATAGCAGTGACACAGAGTCTTTCAGAAACAATTCATTAGAATATAAATATTTAGAAGGTATAAATATTCAAATATCCTTATTTAAATATAAATATTTAAATATTCTTATGCATGATCTGGGACAAAAAATACTGCAAAGTCTGTATAACCAAAGCAAAAGGCGATGAAAGATCCTGTACAACCTCAATTCCCCCCTCCCTATCCCTCCCTCAAACACTGAAGTTACCAGGGTTGCACAGATGTTTTGAGACCATAACACAGGGTCAGAGGATAACTGGTAAGGTCAGCTGGAAAAGGGAGAATGTAAACACTCTTTTTGGAAACCTTCATGAATGGGACTCTCAAAATAGGAACTTCAGGCTGCAAGAAAAATAAGATAATCTCACTCCACTGCCCTCCTATACTGTATTGGTTTGGGGTTATCAGTGTCTTCTACACAACTCAAATTTGTTTTACTTGCTGACTTTTTGAGTGCCACTCCAGAAAAGGCAATGGTAAAAGATCGAAAGTCTAACCTGACAAGAATAATTTCACATTAAGGAATAATAAATTAAAAGAAAATATATTCTGGAGGTTTTAAACAAACCAGCTAAAGATTATCTTCTGTTCCTTCATGAGAGAGCAGCACACTCTACTGGCTGTTTCCTTGCAGTTTTCTAGATAAAACCCTACACATCTTTTACCGTTCCACTGATACTATCAGAGAAAATACGGTGTAGCTGGAAAAAAGGAAAACTAAAGTATGTGGACAGCAAGTCCTGCTTCTGCCACTGGTTCATGTTGCTGAAGGTGAATGACTCGACTTGCAGCACTGCAGTTCCATGTTAATAGAGCAAGGAGAATGAAACCAACCACTGCAATGCACGCTGACCTTAATAGTCTAAAAGCACAGGCTGAGAGAATTAGTACTGTTTCAGTATTCACAATGAAAACACAATGGTAGAGGTTTACGTTTCTTCTTTCATACCAGCTCAGTAGTTCAAGATTCTCTGGTGCTGTAGCACAGCACAGTCTCAGGAGAATGATCTCTGTATACTTATCAAGATGTTTGTGGTTAAACATTCTCTGTTCTTTCATTTTGCATCTCTGTGCAAATACACCATTTTGCCTGGGAAGCCTACAACTGATGAAACTGAAGACTGCTATTTTGCTGATTTTGCATGGAGTACATTACAAAGAGATGTCATTCACTCTCATGAAAAGTGCCTCTCAAAGGCATGTGCCCTACATGCCAAGCTGTGTGTCAGACCACAAGAAACAGTTAAACTGGTGCTCCAGTGTTGTGTGAGGTTTCTGCTGTTAGCACCCAGTACACAGAATGCAGTTTCATGTATCTGATGGGTTTAACGTGTTATTCCTTTCAAAATATACCAATTCAGTATGTTCCCAAAATGTTACAGTTAAAAAATAAAAGGTTGCATACTTAAACATCCCTCAACATCATATACAGAGAGAGACCTAGCTCTTCTTTTAGATTGAAATAAACTAACCTATTAAAAAAAAATCTCAGCTGCTAAAGCAAAAACACTGATTTCACAAACAACTATCAAAATGCAAAGGTTTGAAACAAATATCTACCTTCAAATTTATGCAATTGTTTGTAGAATACCACTGCTACTGATACCTTTGCTTCCTTATGACAGATTACACTAACTTCTTTGTAGTTCAAAAGAACATAGATTCATTCCTCAACTACACATTTGCATATGTACAGACTACTTAGAAAACCATTTAAAGAACCTTCCAAACCTGAGAACTAAGACAGAAAAAAAAAGTAAAGGAAACCCCAGACCCTACCAAAATTTTTGTTAATATTTACATAACAATTTTTTTATTAATGGCCTATTTCCTTCCTACAAATTCACTTAATGATTTTGCCTTTTTCTGATTGCAGTTAAAGAAATACAACCAAACTCTTAGGGAGTCTACAAAAAAAGGCAACATGATTGCAAGAGACTTACATCCTTTTATTCTACATAGAAAGAAACAATTCCCTGGGGGTCACTGAAAGTCAAATTGGCTCTTACCTGCAGCTGCTATTTTTGTTAATATGAAAACAAATCAATATCATGTCCACAAAACTCTGAATCTTTCTAATAGCACTAAGCTGAACTCCCCTTTATCAAATTCTCAGCAGAATTTCAAGTTTATTTTTCTAGGTTTAAAAGAGATTACATTCAACCAATCACACTTATGAACAGAGTATCCATCCCTTTTATCTGAAAAAACTGGACAAGAGCTTGTTTTGTCAAACTGCTTCACTGTGTATTAAAGAATATATGATCATGAACAGCATCCCAGGAGAATAGGTATGATGGTTTTCAGAGAAATTTTCTCTCAGAGAAATGAGGCAACTGGCACTTTTCACACACTTCTTTCTGTCTCACAGCTAAGGAGGGATGAAATTTAACCCTGTAAAAAAAGCTAAATCCTTCTGGTATTATAATTCAACCAGTCAGACTTCAATTCCTTCATCCTTAGGGCTTGATTCAAAACCTTTTGAAGTCAATAGAAAGGCTTCCCCTGACTGCAGTAACTTTGGCTCAGGTCCTAAGCCATGCCTCTGTACCTTTCACTCACCCTTATGCCTTCACGCCCTCCCAAGCCTTGGAACCAGTGTGCATGTTTCATGGCTCAGAGCAGCCTGCTCTAAATTCCTTTTGCTAATATTATCTCTCAAAGAACGAACTGTTGCGGATAGAGCATCAATCTATTGTACCTTCTCCTCTGCTGTATCTCCATAATGGCCTCAGAAGAATGGTTGGCTTGAGACAGCTGAGATTTTTAGTGCTCCAAAAGAATTCATATCCAGAAACTAATTCAGCTGTTTTTATTTTAATGGCAGAAAATAATGCCAGATTCTGGTTGGAAACAACTGCAATTCATCTCAGAAAACAACTCTCTCCCAGCCCTGCATTCCTTCCCAGCAAAGGGGACCTACTCAGAGCTGGGCTCTAGGAGCCCTTCACTGCAGGGAAGTGCATGGCATAAGGCTCTCTGCATCCCAATAGCACCAATTAACAGAAGAGTCATTTATAATAGTGAGGGTTGGATGCACAAGGACTCTCCTTTTTTATGGCCATTACAATCAAGCTAAATTTACAAAGGTAACATTCACAGTGCCCATTACATGTTTTTTAAGTGTCTCTAAATCTGGCTGAGTCCTAGCAGGATGCTATCCAGAACCCTGGGTTCCTCTTGGAGAGGTGCTGCCTTTCTCTCTTCTCCTCTATAATCTCCATCTCCATGGTATTCTAGGCAGCCATGCATTATTCAGCAGAGCACTGACTAATGTGAGTGACATTTGTGGGTCCTTTTCCTCTTCATATTCTCATCAGAGAGAATTATATTTCATTGTTATCAGGCCCAGTGTAATGTTCAGATGGTATAGACTGTTGGCAGAGCCACTGGCCAGAAACAGCTCTCCCATTGTCACATACATGTGCCAAAGCCATTTGACCACACAAGCATTTCCTGAAATCCCATTTTATCTGACTGTTACTGAAATTAAGGTACATTCCATAGGTCTAAATGAGCAACACAAAGGAGCTGACTGCTGAACTCCATAAAAATGCAGTCAGTGCAATTATGATTGAGAGTCTAACAACAGCAAAACCAGGATAAAATAGAGGAAAAAGTTTACTGAGAATTGGAAAAATGGGATATGGACTAATGTGTTCAGTTTGTACATCTAGGTAAAAATTAGCTTTATTAATAAAATGATATAATTTTCAAATCCAGAACAAGTTTGTAATTTTCTGGTAAAATAAGAAGTGCAGAACAATTGAAATGCAGATTTTATATCTAGAGAAATTCAAATTTTACTACAGAAAATATAATATACAAATACATCACTCTCCACAGCAGAAGTGTATTACACAGAAAATCAATCTACAAATCTATACACTCACCAAAGCCATTGCCTTTTTTTTTTTTTTGCTAGTTCCTGCTCACTGATTTTCAACTTTTCTTGTAAGTGCAATAATAATATTGAACAGGTCCATTTTATTTACTTCCTTTCTTTTAGATAATGTGACAGTCTACTAACCTGTCTGCATGCTCATACCTTCTCCATTTGAATTAATGAATTGCCTTAACTCTACAAAAACGTTAAGCTATGTTCACTCTGTAGTGTTTGTACTTTTTACTGTCTCTTAACTGTGTTCAAAACCATTTTCATGTAATCACTGACAGAAATTCCAGAATGTGCATGGTCAGAAAATTCCTCTTCAGGATTTTGAAAAGCATGTCAATGTAGAGAAGAAATCCAATGATCGTATCAGCTCATCATCAACAGACACAAATATATCCTTCTAAAATAGACCCTGAATTACACGTTAACAAGCATCTATACTGTGTGGGGTTATTTCTGTCTTGTATCTAGTATTTTTTGAAAGCTTGATGAAACGTAAGCACAGCAAAAGAGAAATGTTGCTACAACCTGCAATTGCATGAAACAGGAAGTAATCAAGGGTCTGCCTAGTTTTAGTTGCACCATCTAAATGTGGAAGACAACTTTGACCACTGGGAAGTGATTACTAAGCACATAGCCAGCTGCATGGACGTGTTCTCTTTCCCAAAGCATCTTTCAAACACTTTGCCCGCTGCAGAGCCTTCCATTTTGTCATATATGACTGTGTTTGTGGGCCAACAACCTGCTATGTTCTCCACAGCTGCTGCCTGCTGACATGGGTGAGTTTGCTCCTACCTGAATTCAGCCCAGTTTAAGCAAGCTATCTGGGCTTTCCATGTGGTCAACAGGCTGATTGATATAGGCTTCTCCTAAAGGCAGCTCATCCCCCCTTAGATTCTTATGTTGCTGCTCTCTAGAGATGTCCCTGACTACACAGGCAACTCCAGCAACCAACAGAAACAAGGAACTCCATAGCAAGCTGAGTAAGACAGATGCTGTGTTCAGGGATCAAGCTGCAGTTGAGGTCTTAGAAAGGTCTGGCTCAGACAGCAATAAACACAGCATCCACTGAGGTCTTTGCTAGGTGCTTCTGGACTTTAGAAGAGTCCCCCTAAATAACCACTGGACTGCTGAAGAGTCCCTGCTGGGCATTAGCATTCTTATTCTATTCTTACATGTGGTGGGTTTTGTCTCTTTCTACTTTTATCTGCATGGATTTGATCCAGTGGTGAATAAGAGAAAACCTTAATATTTGGAGAGCCAGTTTATGATAAGGACATTTCTGGTACTAGTGTATCTGCAAAACAAAGCTGCTAAGCTGTAGCTTGAAATTCCTATTGCACTATACAAGAACAAGAGAATAGTCTGTACAAGTGAACAGCAGCAAATACAAACTTGAAAGGAGGAAATCCTTTTTTCAAACAAGGTGTAATTGGACCTTGGAGCTCATTATGACAGGATATTACTGGGTCTTATGAGAGCATAGGCATGTACTGAAACAGTAGTAATATCCAGGCTTGTAATAGTTAATGCTTAAAGGAAGAGTATGAGAACAAAAATGAAACCTTATGCTTCAGGATTTAAAGCAATCTCAATTTACTAAGAGAGATCTTTTCTGAGTGTGATGAAAAGAGGGAGGAATTATCCACCTCTGCCTGCTCTGAGCTGCTGAAACATTTCTCTGAAATACCTCATTTTGGATGTTGTTGAAAATAAAAGTACTATATTGGATGGATCTCAGATTCGAACCAGGCTGGCATTTATGTTACCAAATATCTCCTGTATATTGCACTGCTGATTGTATACCACAATAGATTGTATTGTATGCAAGGCAGATTTTCTTAAGGACAGAACACTCAGATGGATTAACTAACTACTTGTTTATTTGGTTACTTTAGTGTCAGAGGTGTCTTTTCAAGCCACATATACATTCATTTCACATGAAGTGCAGTGAGACTTTGGAGTTCATAATCACACCATCTTCCTGGGGTATATGTATGTAAGAAAAGATTTTATATTTTTAGCTGTGAGGATCCCAGAGATCACAGTTCAAGCAGTTTAGGCAAGGATATTCCTCTGGGAAAAATGGTAGGGTGTGAACAATTCCCACTGACATTGTCAGAGACAGTACATGCAAAATGATGGTATATGCAGCCCAAAGAATATGCTAAGGGCAACAGGGCAGGGTTGCACATACCCACAGAGGTTTCAGCCATATTAAAATAAGATGGGTTCTCATTAGTATGAGGTGAGAAATTTTCCCCTCATCAATTAATCGAAGGCCTGGAATACAGAATATGCTGAGTTATGTATTTTGCTGGGGAAATAACTGGAAATATTTCCTAAATGAAAAGGAGACAAGTGGATTTAAAACATACTGTGTTTTTTGACGACTGTGTTTCCTCTGTATGGAAGAAAAGGTATAAATATTGCATTTGAAAAATGTCATGTTGATAAAAAAGCCACAGTTTCACCAATATAAAATATGAATGTAAATAACATGTCTGTCAGACATGGCTATAACATACTGCTTAGCACTGCTAACTTATAATATGCACCTATAATTGTTAGTTCTCTTAATGAAAGAAAGACACTGCATAAATTCTTGAACACATGTTTCACTTTTCCAGCTGCCTTGTGCTGTAGAACATCATGCTAACAAGAAGTGATGCTAACAAGAAGCTAAAACCAGTGTAGCAAATGGGGCATTTAAATATATATAAACACACAGACATTCATATATAAATAGAAACTAGCTATTTTGGGGAAATGAATGGATCCCTAGACAGACATATTTCAGTTTAATATTACCTGTATTTTCCTACATGGTACCATTACAGTCCTGCTTAATCAGAAAAAAAAAAAATGTTATGCTCACTGCTAAAATGGAAAGTCAATATTCAGCTATCATCTCTTTTACAATATGAAATGTTCACTATGAAATTTTGTCTGTCACACACAGGGAGGAAAAAGTACATGACACTTGACATTTTTCTTCAGTCACTTCAAATTGAGACTTGACACCCATACATGTTAGTAAAAGGTGTGTGTGTCCATATTCAGACCAGTGTCATAAAGACTACCAGCATGCAATGGCTAACAAGGCCAGAAACCCTGAACATGTGTTTTAATAATTAATAAAAGAGAATTTTAATACCATCTTCAAATGTATTGTATTTGCACTGTCTCAAAGAGGTTGTTCTTTGTTCTTTCCTGTGCCAAAATCCACATCTTCTGTTGTGATTTTCAGTCTTGACTCAAGTACAAAGCATCAACATCATTATTTACTGAGAACTGCAGCCCAATGTTGCTGCAGGGTGGCATACTTCTATATAACCAGCACACCATAGAAATGGTATTCTGTTTGTACTAAATACTGACTGCATGGTCATATGCATTAAGCTATCATCTTTCTTCTGAACCAGAAACAAAAGCCTAAAATTAAACCAAAGGGACCTGCATAAAACAGGTTGAGATGTTCAATACCTGATGATGATCACTAAGAAGTCTGTAGGCTTGAGTATCTGATTAAACAGAGGGAAAAATGACCCTTTGAACTTATAACCTACTGGGGGTGGTGTCTCCTGAAGTAACACCCCATTTAAACCCTGTGGCTACAGTACATCTGTGGTTCACTGGCTATAATTACAGCTTTAATACTGTAACTGTAGCAAACAAGTCCCATGGTGTATTAGACTAAACACATGAGGCATTTTGTCCTCTCGACTACAGCCTGTTTAATGGCATTTCAGGCTCCAGCACATAAGTCTGCTCTTGGCCACGCACTCCCAAGCAGTTAAAGTTGGCCTGAACTAGTTCCAGAGGAACACCGATCCAGCCCAACTGGGCATTGGACAATTACTTGAGAATATCATTTAGGGTTGAAACTGATATTTATCTAGTGATTGAAATCAGTTGGGAACTCAGATACTGTTGTGTCAGCATTATGTCTTTCCTGGAGCCTTCAGGACTGTTGGTTTGGCTTCTTCATACACTGGGCATTTACAGCTGGGCTGACGTGGCAGCTGAAGAAGCAGCACACTGAGTGTATTTGTTTTGTGTTTTTTATTATACTTCTCTCTTTATCCTGGCCACTCTCCTGAAAAAAAACAACAAACTCAACCCACATCAGGAGAACTGACCTCACTTTGACAATCCTTTCCCTTCCTTTTAAGAAGTCTGCCCGTGCTCCCCCCTTGCCGTGCATTGCAGGCAGGAGTCCAGCCCAGAGCCAGGGACCCACTTTGAGCCTCTTTTGTTGGACATGTTGCAATGTGCAGTTTCATCTCTATAACTTCCCAAAGAGAAATTGGTGTCTACTTAGGGTAAGTGACCTGGGGAAACACTTTAAATGTGATGTTTCCCTCTGCCTTGGTCAGTTCTTCTGGCTTTACCTCTGCTATTAAGGAGCGGCCAGTGGAGCTCCTGCTGCCATGTCTCATGATCATGTAGACCCACGTAATCCTCCCTTTACTGAGAGGTTTCATCCAGCCAGCCCTGTCCAGAGGACCAACTTTGAAAAGTTTGAATCTTCCTTAAATTCTGCACTAAAATGAGTCATTAGTAGTCATATCCTTCTCCTGACCTTCAGAATAAGAGCCAATTTTACTTTCCAAGTAGGATTTAACTTCTTCTTTCCTTCATTAAATTACCATTTTTTCAGTTTTCTGATTATATCACTCAGTCAGTGAAACCTCACGGTCCTCCCAATGTGCCTGCCTACCACAGCTGGACATTTATCTTAAAGACTTTTTATCTTTTTTTTTCATCTTCCTTCAAAACTATTATTCAGTATTTCCTCCTACACAGCACATTTATCTAAATGCAGAGTTACCCTGAATACAAAGAAGACCTGGCTTTTTGCCTGTGAGCTGGAAATAGGCACCAGTCTTTAAAGGAAGACCCTTCCTTTGCTCCCCCATCATCCATCCTTGAACCTTTGTTCCTCTGTACCCCACTCTCTTTCACAGTTCCTCCCTTTAACTGTCCTCTCCCGTCACCATAAAACACCTGCATCTGCATTCCCATTTTTTTCACTTGAAAAGCCCAGGGACACTGTTCTATTTCTACAGGCACTGCAGAGGCTTAAAGGGACCATGCTGTTCACTTGTCTGTGTCTTAAGTAAAAAGTCCAAGTTCCTGACTGCAAAAAAATCCAACCAAACAAAAAACAAACAAACAAACAAACAAAAAGCATGGTGAATATAAAGCAAGTTTATTCTTAGGGCAACTATTTGGGAAAAAAAAATTGTTGGGTTTTTGTTGTTGTTGTTGTTGTTGTTTCTTTTTCTGTAGGAGAAATGGTAGATTTAATAAATATGCAACAGTAGCTTACACCAAAACCAGGGTCTGGTGGGTGCTGTTTCCACCAGCTGCAGGTAGGGAGAGAATCAAAGAGGCCACTTATGGCCTCACACCACAACTACCAGCCAAAGCAGTCATGGGCATTTTCTTAAAATATTGGAAGAGTACTTGGCATTCAGTTTGGTCAAGGGAGAGCCTGCACATGAATATTTAGATGCCCACTATATACCCTCAAAATAATGTAGGTTAGAACTTTAAAAATAATATATTGCCAATAATAATAATAATAATAATAATAATAATAGTAACAGTTCACAGGATTGTAAGCACCTTTCAGCCTAGGTTATCAAAACACAGGCAGTTAAGTAAGTATCGTTATATCTATTCTACTCTGACATGACAATGACTTTGTGTCAGCTATAACTGAAGAACAATCCAATACTTACCCATTATTCAGCTTCCCAAAATAACCTGCAATTCTCTAAGCAGCTCTAACAGGAAAACTAAGTTACAAATGGGGCAACTGAATGATTCATGCAACACTAAATTTAACAGTTTATTCTCCTAATGGACAGAGCTACCACCTCTGCACTTACACTGCAAAATAATGGCAATTTGTTTCTACACAGTCTTTCACCCTGGATGTTCACAAAGCCCTGCACAAACTGCAGTAACATCTGAGAACTGCCACATGGCAGCACAACACAGCCACCTCTGGGAAGGAATGCAAGCAGCATACTGAGGCAGAAATTTAAAGAAAAAACCTACACAAACAATAGCTTTTTCTAAAGGAAATATTAAAACTGGCATGAATTCTCAGTGTAGAAATATAGCAGAGCTCTTTTTGGTAGGTAAAATGAAAGCTACAGAGAGACAATCAGTTAAGTGCTCAGGGGTTTCCTAACTAAACCCAAAAGCCAGGGCCCCAGCAGGTGGCCAAGTTTGATATTCAAATCTAACATTTTACATGTGGAGTTTTCATTAGGACAAGGTTACCACATGATGGACAATCTGTATATATTTGCAGATGTGGCATGCAGGGAAGTCAAACCTGGGCAAGGAGCATAATTCACAGCAATCCCTCTGCCCGAGAATAGCTGAAGGCAATGTCCAATCAAAGTACTGTCAGTGCAGCGCTCGGCGAATAAATGAGTTGCTTTGACAGGAAATTCCAACAGCAATTTTAATTCTGATCAGGCTTCAGGAAGTGGAAAGAATAAAAACACATCAATTATAGTGACAGGAAGTTTTAAATCACATGGCAAGCAGCTGCTGCCAAAGGACATGTCTGCCAGCTTTGTTAAGAAGTATGGTATTTTGGTGCGACCAAAATTTTACACCAAAGTTTTACAGGCTGACATCAGTCTCTAATTGCATGTTATCCCACTACAAGGGTATGGAAAATAACACAGTGCAGACAACACACCATCATTTCAACAAACCAGAGAGACCACTTTTTTTTATTTAAATCCTGACCCAAACTGAACGTATTTATAACAACTCCAGAACACACGGCCAGTAATGATATGGAGGACATGCACATCTACCTCAGTAGAGCAGGCGATCCCAGCAGCAAGGCAAAGAGACCATCCTTCCCTGAGTCAGCCTCAGGCTGCAGAACAATCAGCACTTTAATCATTCTACATGCACTGCCTTTTTCCATTAGTCCATGTAGTAAACAGTGACCACTGCAATGAATCAGTGGTGCACTGAGAGCAGGACTGAAGTTTGCTGCCAAGCCTGACATTTGCTGATGCTCTTGCAGGCTCAGTCTACCAAACAGCTTCCTTCAGTTAGATGGGTGCTATTCCATGTTCCCTGTGCAGTACCATGTAACACAAACGATTTCTAGGCTAGATTTCTCATCACAGAATCACAGTCACAGAATACTGAGGGTTGGAAAGGACCCCTGGAGATCATCCAGCCCAACTCCCTTGCCAAGGCAAGGACACCTAAAGCAGGTTACACAGGAATGCCACCAGCCAGAACCTAAATAAGCTGTCCTGAGAATGGGATGGTGGGACTCGGGTGGACAGCAGGCAAAAATCTCAGGCTACATTGCTAATTTACCTCTAGGAGATCATGCTTCAGGTGGCTATCACTTCAGGGAAAGTCATTCAAATGGGTGCAAATTGCTCTGGTCTCACTTTCAGGTACACTGAAGCTGTCCTATACAGTTCTGGGATGGAGAAGGGCATTAAAGCTAATGTAAATGTGATTTATAGTCTAGCACAATGCTGTAAAGCAGCCCAGCCATACAGAGGACTTAGAACACTGAAATAATACCTTCATCTCAGTTTTATCAGCAGGTATTTTGTAACTGGCTTCAGCAAGTATTTCTCTTCTAGAGTCCAAGAAGGGAATTGTTATTGCTACCTTCATAATACACATCTACAGGAGGTCAGTAGGATGTGGCAAGTGCCATTCAAGGCAAAGTGACAAAAGAAGTGTGTTGAGCAGACAGCATTGACTGACTCATAATATCCTACGTGGATAACTGATTTATATCCATCACAAGTGAATAATATCCTCTGCTGTACAGCTTCCTGGCTCAAATAACTCCTGCTGTCCCTTCACTGAAATCACCAAGAGGGTCAAAGAGTTCAGAGCTGAAGACTGTTTCAGGGTAGGCAAGTATAGCACAGAAAAGTTTGCCTCAGAAAAGCAAATGTTCATGAGTTTTGCTATTCACATGGACACAGCACAGTACTTTCTAGAGCAGTTTCTAAAATGCAGAAAGAAATAATCAAAAGTGACAGAAATATTTATGCAGATTCAGCAAAGGTCACCAAAAAGTGTGTCATTTTAACAATACTGGCAAAGCTTTGCATAAAGTTTTGCTTTTCAAAGAGAATACTTTTCAGTATAAAGACTACTGGAGGAAAGACTTAAACTAACTCTACATAAATTTTTTCATTATGCCTTTGGAAACAGTGTGTATATTGGATTCCAAAACAAAGAAAAAAAACCTGTCAAGATAAGACATGATATATCTTTTTATTTCATTTCAACTTCTACTTAAATAGTAAAAGAAGCTAAAACATGAAAGTGCTCATAGCTTCCTGCATAATTATCCACATTCAGATTTCTCCTCAGGAGAGATTCTGTGGGCTTTGATCCAGGGATTTTGAAGCATTTAAGGGAGATAGAGGAGCCAAATCTCATATTTCTTCTGAAGAAAATATGGTATAATTTGCTTATGATTTTAAGGATGTTCCATGCATGGACAATCTGGCCTGAAGCCAGAGACAAGGAAGAATACAGGCAGACTTATTAAATGTCCATTATTTTTGTATGTCTGTTTCTATTATTTTTTATCTTTGTAAGATTCTCTTTATATTCTGACAGAACCAGTGTTTCCAATCCAAATAAAATTTAAGCATATCAATAGTGTATCTTACTAATTGTCCGTGTTTCTTATCACAACCATCCTATTTCACCCTAAAATGAGATTCACGGAATAATGGTGAACATGATGTTGCTATGGGTTGATGGTTAGACTTGATGATCCTAGAGATGTTTTCCAACCTTAACAATTCCATGATTCTATGATTTGTATATACATACAAGTATGTACAATACTGCTAATGACCACTCTGTCTCAAAATCCCTTTGTGCTTCAATAACTGCCTTAAACAGGCAAAAGAGTAAGAGGCATGGATTTCCTGTTTCTGCTCTCCACTACTATCCTGCCAACAGTTATGAATGTATGTGTACAGACCTGCTTCCAAAATCCAGCAAGGGCCCTAATCACCCAAAATTTCCCACTTAGGTCACTTAGAAGTGTACCTTGAAGGACAAGTGTCTATGGCACACCCTTGGATGTGTGCTTGGCTACCCTGACTTCTATCAAAATGTTCTTAGCAGCACTATTTTCCACAATGCTCTTGTTCTGCGTAAAGGCTGGGGTAGGCAGTGTTGCACTTTAGCTGGGCTGAGAAAGGTCCCCTTTACCACTCTAAGATCATTCTTCAAGCCTCTGTTTCTGTGGCAATTTCATGTGCCAATAAAACCTGTTACAAATCAGATCCTCACGCATCTTCCTCCTTTGTTAATTAGCCACTTTGTGCAACATACCTACAAACCATGGGGAAAAAAATCTGTGGTTTCAGTCATTTGACTTTTCCGCTTGATTTCTTCTGTTTTTTAACAGTAAGAATACAACCAGCACCTGGACTCCTACACTTTCTTAGGGCCCTGCCTTTCTGCTTCAAAGGGCCCACTGGTTCACTGTCAGACTGTCAGTGTTCACAGGCTAATGAATCACTGACAGCATGTCATGGGTGTACGCAGCTCAGCACTTGTAGTGCCAGGCTTTAGTCCTTCTCAGGTTTCTGTAACTTTGCTCCCAAAACTGCTTGTCAGAAGTAACTCCAGGAACAAAGGGTATTAGTTACACACAATGTTGTTTTCGAGCTGGAGACCACAGGAATACAGACCAATGCCTAACAGCTTGACCACTGGACAACATTAACCAAAGATAAAGAGCAGCACTGATTTCCCAGGAGGTGAATTGCAGAGCCTTTGTTGTCCTGACTGATACTGCATTCTGAAGTGGATACCCCCTTGATGTATGATGAAATTATTCTTTGTTACAGCTGTGTGATCTGTGATCTTCCTTTTGTGTGATGCTGCCTATGTCCAGAGACTGTTCCACACCATGATGCACAGGGTGGCACTTCTGAGACTGCCACCTTCATGCTCACACTAAATGTAAGTTGTTCTGGTTTACACTGAACAGAATCTAGTCTGCCAGCTGACTACAGACTCCCAGGGACTGAACATGACACTCAGCTGCTGGTACATATAGTCCAAGAGCTCCCTGTGTTAACTGACAGAAGCTCTACCTTCCCTGAGGGGTACATTGCAGCTTACTAGAACAAGTTTATTTGATTTGCTCTAATGAGCAAAGCTTCACTGGACACTGCAGTGAGAGCATCTGGAATAAGGAGCAATGCAACAAGATGCCTGATTAGACTGTGGTCAGAATTTTTCCCATGTAGGACAGTCAGCTTCTCATAGCCTTTCCTTCTGTTACCTCCAGGAGCATCCTGTTAATATCTTAGGAAAATACAAATATGTCTTTGTGGTTTTCAGGACTTCTTCCAATTATTTCTTCATTTCATTCCTTTTCGTTTCTTCATTCTTTACAATCTAGTCCACCTTATTTTTCTGTTTGTCATGCTTTATTTTTCATACCTATCACCTGGAAGTATTCTTCAGCTTTTGATGCTGCTTCATCTCTTCAGATCTTTGCCATTCCACCAAGTGGCAAATGTCACATTTTTCAGCATTTTCTCCATAGGCCTTTTCTGGCTTAGCTTGTGACTGGTCCTCTCCAGTCTAATTTTGTTTCTTCATCAGTTGGGGAAAAACAGATATGGTGATTTGCTGCTGTTATTACTACTGGCTAAACCTTAGAAAACCATGTTAAAGATCACAGGTAGATTCAACACTGAAATCCCCCTCCCAAGAGAACCGTCTCATCTCCAGGTAACCACTCACTGTTTTCCAGCTGATACACTGATACTCCTGGAAAGCCTCTTCTTTTAGTCACCTTCCAATGAGATAGTATAAAAGGCTGTCCCAGCCTCATTGAGTTGATCAATGATATAAAAGGGTGATGCTGGTACAGGGTGATTTTGTAACCAGTTTCCTATCCAATTCCCCACAACTATTAGAACAAGACACATTATTTATGAAGATGCCTTTCAACATTCATCTCAGTTTCCCAGTCTCTGCAAAACCACTGGAAATCTGTAGCCTTCATTGCAAACACTTCTCCAGGGATCATGCTACTCCCTGTAGAGATGTGAGTTGTTCTGAAGTCCTATTCCTCTGGTCCAAGACATCTTGCTTCATTCCTTCCTTCCCTGAGGAACTTGTTCGAGATTCTTGCACAACTGAGGTCTCACCATCCAAAGAACCACAAAAACACAGCTCTGTGTTTCAGCCTGGCCACACCCAGACTCAAGATTTTGAAAAGAAAGTGCTTAAAACAAATGAAGAGCCTACCTCCTTTGTCAAGAGCTTACTTCTTGACAGAAGAAATACTGATTGACAGCTTGCAGGAAAAGGGCACAAGTAACTGCCCTCTTTGAAGACCCTGAGTGAAAGTCCTAACACACACAAGAGATTCAGAAGACTAAAATTCCACTAACTCTAACCAGCCATGGGAATGACCCAGCTTGTTGCAGTGTCTCAGCATGTCTCATAAAATGCACTGAAACATTTGCTAACGAGGCTATCTGCATGTTATTGTTCATTTTTATTACAGCAGCACTAGGAGTGCCCATCAATACTAGGACCTTGTGCCTGGTACAGATGTCAGTGTGTTAACCAAAGGAGAACACATCATTCAACTTTCTACCCCCAACAGAAGCAGTCAAATAATAAGACCCTTTCATGTCAGTGTGCCATTTGTACAGACAAATGCTCAGCAGCACGGGTCATAAAAGCTAGCCCACAAGGACTGTTGCAAGGGAAAAAAAAAAGCTTCTTATATTTATTTTAAGATTCATATCTATGCATCCATGCCTGTGCATTTAACCATATAAATAATTCACTTAAGTGTAAGGGACCTGCTTTTTAAAACTTCACCACTGTGTCATACCATGGAAACTACCTCAGGGCTACTAGGAAGGGGGTTCAAACATCCCTCTTATAAAACACATCATTATGCATTAGAGGAAACTTCATTCAACAGAAAAGAATGGCACACCAGCTGGAGGTGAACACCATAAACCACATAAAGTTTTAATTAAATTCATTAAAAATTCTTTGTCTCTCACTGTGTTTGGAGGCAGATAGAACCCTTTAACAATGGCCAGCACACAATCAGGTTTGTCAAAACTAATAATAATACAAAAACATTTGCTTACCCTGGGACATTTTGAAAAAGTTTGAGTAACTGTATTATTTTTAATATGGGACATTTATAAATTATTGCAAGATGTGGCCAGTACTGGAGCAGATTGCTCCTTCTATTGTTCATTGGATTGATAAAAGGTGTTAATAATAAAATGCATATTTTTAACATTGCCAAAGTGAACCAACCTGGAATACAGTAAAGAAGCATATTTTCTCCTTAAAATGCATATATATATGTATATGTAATACATATATTTAGTAGGGCCCGTTGAAATAAAACAAGGGGAATTAGCTTTAAACTAAAAGACACAAGGAAAAGTTTTTTCACATGGACAGTGATAAAACACGGGTGCAGGTTGCCCAGAGAGGTGGCAGATGCCCCATCCCTAGAACTATTCAAGGTCAAGCTGCACAGAGTTCTAAGCACCCTGATCTAATAAAGATACCCCTTTGAAGGGTGGTTGGATTAAATGATGTTTAAAGCCAACCCAAAATATTCTGTGATATTATCAACACATTTTCAATGACCAGCATTTCATTACAGCACTTTTTCTATATTCTGTACTGCTAAGTATGAAAAACAAACACATTTCCTGCTCTTCAGAGCTTGTGCAGTCCATCAGCAAAATTGGATACAACAAATGAATGTTACAGCACCAGATCCCCTCCTGAAATCACATACATGCCTGATATCAGACAATCAAATATGTCAGAGGACTAATGATGAGCACAGAACATGCATAAATATTTGCAGGATTAAGCCTGCTAACCAGGGTAAAAGAGGATAGCTATTTGGTTGCCTGCCTCTTATGTAAACGCCTTTTTTTTCAAAGCTGAAAAGCCTAGCAAAATACTTTCGTATTTAATCAAATACAGATAAAAAGATTCTACAATGTACTGAAGGGCTTCACATGAGGAGTCACTGACAATGTCAGCTATTTAGGCTCATGGCAAGCACTCCATTTGGTCCCAGTCCAGGTCCCATTTTAGTCAGTGGGAGTCTTTTCCCTGATTGCAACATGAGCCTTTGTTACTAAATGATCTCAAGCTGATGAACTATGAAACAGAAAAGGTACTTTTACTAACCTTTTCTAATCTAGATTCATTAAGGATAATCGCAAACCAGTACCAGTAATTCAGTAATTAGAGCTGAAAACATCCTCATTGCATACCTAATACCTAAGGGTTGGATATTCATTTTTTATACTTCATCAAGACACTCTAGTACAAGAAATATCACAGGTCGGTATGGTTGAAAATGATGAAAGAAAAGATGAAAACATATACTCCCCCATCCTACACCTCAGTAAACAAAGTAATGGTTTTATCCATTTCACAGTCATGGTGCTATACTTTCTAGAGCCAGATATGTATCCACTTGATGCTCAGAACTCTTTGGGAGAAGGAATTTGATGGGCTTTACTGCATGGCAAAACCCTTGATCAAAACGGGACAGAAACATGCATTTGAAGAACTACACAATATGCAAACTAGACTGATGTATCAAAATAATTGCTAGCACATAAAGTGTAGTATTGACTCTATACAATAAAGTCCTCTGAACAGTATGAAAGTGCTACTGAATTGAAGATATAAAAGAGCAAAGTATTTTTTCTATTTTTTCTCTATTGTATTGACTTTATCGGCTGGGAAAGTGCTGTCCTCAATTATATAGGTTTCAGAGGAAAATGAGTTGCCTGGTTTTTCCCTTTTCTTTCACAACAAGCAACTTCAAAGGGGAAGAGCAAAGAGATGAAGGAACTCAAGAAAGAAAATAGCAACAACAGTAGTTCCAAAAGTGTTTCAGGGAATGACAGTAAAATAGTTCATAACACACATGCCCATATTCCCATCACAAAATGGTGGGAATTACCTAAACCAAATCATCTACAAATGAAGGTTATAATGTATATTTGAATGTATTGGCTAAGTCCTGTAAGCAATGGAGAAAGGCACAAATAGAAGATAATTTTTCCAGTGTTATGATAAATACAGTAGATAGGTTAAATTGCCTTCTGGGAGGTCCTGTCTCACTCTTTTGAGTATGGAAAGTTTACACAAACAGGCTGGGCCACTCAAGGTAGAGCTATTCCATGTGACTAGACTGAACTACTGATGTACCTCAACAAGGATGCAACTAGTTAGCTTGGGTACTAGCACTAGTCATGCTGCCAGCTCTGTGACAGCTGAAAATCCTGGTAAATTAGGCTCTTGTGGGTTCACTTAGTTCATGTTTAAGCTTTTAGTGGTCTCTACTATGGGGAAATGAAGAGATGGGACTAAGTGTCTTTGTTGATTGCAACTCAGTTTGCGACTTGCTCTGAACTACACACATAGTCTGTGACAAAGATAAGAGCCCTGAGATTCACACCATTTCTCTGAGCCCAAGGTTATCACTTGGCAGGCAGGGAGATCTTGTAGTGGTCAGCTTTATGTGTGTATCTACAAGTATCTGCACATCTATAGATATAATACAGATAGATAATACATTATGTAAACATTGTATCTATAGCTGCATCTACAAGTAAATACTTAAATAACCATATAAATGTATCTGCAGCTATTAAACACAGTTCTGTCCATTAACTAGAGAGACAATAAGAGAAAAAAGAGACCAGATTCATCTCCTGTCCACTCTCTGCCTCCATCCTGTTACAACCTAGGAATGGCAGAACAGATATTTAGCAAGCACACAGTATCATGGTGCACTTGTGACTGCACACTCCACCCTAACTCAGTCCAAGGCATTGTTGAAAATGGAAACTCACTGTTCACTAGACACCTTTTCATGACTGCAGAATGAGAACCAGATGTAAATTTGTTGTATCTTTGCTTAAATATCAGCTCTTACATCCCTAACATTTATGTAAACATGCCTAACTCTTAGGAGCCCTGCCTGTTTGGAAATCCTGAATCCAAGATTTCTGCAGTACCCAATCTAGCAAAGAGGAAAAGGGAGATTATAAGAGATGCTCATTCCTAATCAGTGTGAACTATGAGCATGTTACAGCATAGCCAGTTCACATCTGGACCAAATTAACTAGTTCCACTGGTCTGGAAACTTGGGCAAAGACTGAAGGACAGTCTGGGCTAGGGTCCATACCCCCCTCACAAGACTGTTGGGTTCAGCTCTTTCGGCCTCAATTATTCCCCCATGTGAATCCCAGCAAGTTTCATGTCACAGGTAGGAAGTCTGTGAAACACATGCAGGAGAAGTTCGTGCTGTCTCGTTGTGTAAGATTTCACTGGGTAAGATTGTGTTGTGTTTTCAACTTGCACATTATCTGTGATGCAATACCAGCACACAGAGAATTCTTCATGTAGTCACAGGCGAGATCTTTAGTGCTTTCTGTATTTCATAGCAGATGAGTGGCTGTTTTGAGCATCCTGTTGCTGAGTAATTGGTGCCTAGGAGAGGAAAAGTGAAATCTGAGGAAATGACAAGAAAGAAAATATGAAACAATGATGATTAAGGGTTAAAATTTCAAAAATTCTCCAGTTGTGCAGCTGGGGAAAGATCTTCAAAGAAGTTCAGCTCCAAACCAAGCAGTGAATTCTGAGAAAGTCCTCAAAACCCAGCAGCTGCTACTGAGATCAGTGAGTCTATTCATAAGTGCAGAGATCTGCTTGTGACAATCACAGAGGAGCTGAACCCATACTGAGTTTGGATGTAGCCAACTTCACAACACAATTGGGGCGAGATAAAAAAAGGAGTATCCACAGCAACAACATGCAATTATAGACTTAAATAAGTGTGAAGCTTTGTGGCTTAAGCTCAACGCATTTCAGAAAAATAATGATTATGTTTTCACTTCCTGTGTGCTTTAAGTAGGGTATTAGCTTGAAGGAAGAGAGAGTGCTGCTTTAGAGGTTTATGGCTAGGACATATATCTGAAGTAATTGTGGCTCAGAGTGAATACATGCTAAGTTTATTTTAAATAAGATAGATGGGCAAGTGACAGCCAGGGACTGGTTGAAAAGTGACATTATTTGTGGAGACAGTCTATTGTATTGCAGCAAAAGAGAATTCCATCTTCTATTAATAGTGGCCAGTGGGAATTCATGATGAGACTTTTACTTTACTGACATATCCATTTCATTAAAGGTTTCTTCATCCAGACCCTTTCTTCAGTTTTCAGAGTAACTCTTGTGTGTGAGCAAGCAAAAGGATTCTCTGGAAAGAATCCAGCTACAACAGATTTTGAGCAGGGATTCTCAAGTATTACACACAGATGAAATCTACAGTTTGCCACTATACTAAATACAACATGGCTTTACATGACCTGGGAGCAGCTCTTGGGAAGGGGCCCTGGGGTGCCACTGGAGGGCTCTGCTCAGGTGCCCAAGTCAGAATGTGAGGACACACCTGGTGAACAAAGACTCAGTTTGGGGTGCATCCCCATTCATCTTCAAGGCAGGCAGTCATGGGGGGGTGTGCCAAATTCTTCACTCTACCCAGCCCAGGCACTTGGCTCCCTCTCCAGTTAGTCTGAGGCCAAGCAGCTGACACTGCTCTACCCAAGGCAGGTGGCCTCTCCTATGGAAATGAGCCAATTAAAGGAGACTATAGAGGGCACAATTAGCCAGCTTCTTAGGCTGTGGCTCAGCTATACAATTGAAGATAGAGAGGTGCAGAACAGGAGCATTTACAGCTGCGCAATTTTTGACCCAGTACATTAGTACTGTGGGTTAAAACAGACAAGGGGATTTTGGCATGTGAGTTTTTTTCATGTCTTAGAGTCCAAGTGCCAAGGATCAAATTGAGAAGTGTGAAGTAACCAAGCAGTTTTCTGTACATCTTTTTAATAACACTAATGAAAGCCTTTCCAAATTATGGCCTGTGTCTATGTCAGCCCTGATTTTGTATCTACTTACAGGATTAGAAAGATTAAGTGCTAATTAGAGCAATGAGGATTAATAACTGCTACTTCTGCAATGCACATTTTTCTTAATCTTGCCTTAAATTCTAGTGGAGATTGGTACATGTTACAAAGCCAGAATTTGCCAAAGGTTACTAAACACATAATAGAAGGTGCTGGCTATTAGTTTTCTTGTGTATACTGAATAGGCATCACCCATTAGTCTAAAGAAGGAATTACAGGAATGGCAGGGAAAAGCATGCTTTGTTTCTGAACAAAACAAAAAGGCATGTCTTCATTGTTCTGTTGGAAGCACTGTTAACCCAAATGTCACCCTTTTTTACATTTTCAGGTCTGAACCTTCTCATTTGAGCATTTTAATATGTACACACATTGCTAATTCAAAGCATATTCAAACACTACTGAAATGATACATAAAGTGATAACGAGGAACATGTGAAAACAGTAAATAGAGAAAAATTGGCCACTCTCATTCCACCAGTTGTTGACTGGGGAAATCATGGTGCTGTTCATTAGTGGGACAATTTCCTTGTTCCCATGTTAAAGCTAAGTTGCAACATGCTAATAGTCATATATTTGCAAATAAGTTTAGAAATATTTCATTGCTTGAGGGGAACTTTTAACAAATCAGCTCAATAAAGAAGTTGTTCATGTGTAAAACATGGCTAGGATCTTTTCCAGAGAAGAAAGACTTAGAGGAAGGTTTTCATTTCCAGCCAACAAAGAATTCAATTTGCATACAGGTGTTACAGGGCTTCTCTCTGAATTCATGGATCACTGCTAGTTTCAGATGTCAGGACACAGAGATAGGTCAAAGGCACTGTGAGATGACTTGCAGCTAGTTAAAGGAGTCTGGGGTCAGGGCTCTCAACATCAGCTCTCTTGTTTTCCATCAAGCGACACCAGATGTACCAGGATCTCATTCAATTACATTATTTCCCACTGCAGCTAAAGGAGCAGGTTGGTTTCCACACAGGGAGACTGACTACAGTGCTTTTTGGGTTATTCTAGGAGAGAACAGTTTCCCATCTTTTGGGTGGAGGATGGGATCCACTTGCTTAAAAGCAGAGAGCAAGGATCACCTTTTAGGGTCGAGAAGGTGCCAGGATGGGTGGTATAGCATGGTCCTTCTCCATGATGCCTGCAAAAGCTCTGAAGCAGTATTGTTTCCGTGCACAGAACAAAATTGCACAACAGTCCCTTCCAAAGCAGCACAGGCCAAAAACTGGCTCCTTGTTTCATCAAGAAGGCAGTTAAGCTTTGGTTTGTTCCTCATCTTTTGTTGCCTGAATGGTTTAGAGAAGGTATAGTTCAGCAGTGACAAGTCTGCTGTTCTGTCCCACCTTCATAAAGAATTACCAGGTATACTTTCTTGGCTTGCATTTAATGCAGATATACCTTGTGCAAAAGAAACCAGAGCCTCCAGAAGGTCAGGGACACTTTGGAGCAAGAAACTCCTATGTGTATGTCCCTTGATTTCAGGAGACCTTCCCAAAATTTTTTTAAGATTGTGGAGGAGCTGCAGAGTCAAGTTACTTGATCCCTGTGTAATGAAATGATCAAGAAAAAGTCTAAGATCTCTAAGGAGTTTTCTTTCTTCAGACCTCCAGCTGTGTGTGACCAGAGGCAATCTTCTCTCTGTTAAATCAGTTCTTAGTAGATAATTCCCTGAGAATTACTGATGCTTAATAAATTGTCAGATCTGCTTGTTCAAAACAGTTTAGCATTAAAAGGGCTCTCTGTATAAGACTATCTGAGAACCATCTTGACAAAAGCCCTTTTCCAAAAGTCTTTAGAGAAAACCTGGAAAGAGAAACAGGAAATGGGAGCAAATACTGAAGCAACGATTGCTGATTAATACACTGTTAGACCACCTTGTAGAGATGGACCAGGACAGTCTTGCAGAAATCCTGTTTGAGCCCAAGCCTGTTAATATTTCAGGAAAACAGACATTTGATGTCTCTTTCTGCACTTAAACACCAACGTATCCATGACCAGACTGTGGCCTCTTCATTCTTTCTCCAAGAAGAAATCCTTACAAGTGTCAAATATATTTTTCTGCACAATAAAAACCAGAGAAACTAATTTCTAAAGCCAAGCCCTTATTCTAATTCTGTACCACATAAAGTTATCATGAGCCAGGTGTTGAAGAAAGCCTTCAGAGGCATACATCCAATGCCTGTAGCTTGCTAGGAGTGGGATACAGACCCACCACACACAGTAGCTGTCTGTTGTGGCTGTTCTGGAATACACATATCTTAACAAATGGTACTTTACTAACTGTAATTCAAAAAGGGATTAACAATAACAAGGGTTTGCACCTGATTTCACTAGTGTATTATTGCCCTGAATACCTATTAATGACTTTCCAAGGCTTTTTAACATTTCTAAATAATGTAATTTTGTCGCCCAATCTCTATGTAATACCTTGGTCTCTTCTCACACTTCTTCCATCAGCACTTGCATTCATACATCTCATTCATACAACTCAAGCACCTTCTGTTAAGTATAATTCTTGCCTCATACAAAAGATCAAGGGAGTGTTTTTTCTGCAGGTCACTCCAGCATCCCTGCATCCCTCCCTGCCAATGTTCCTCAGGAGCGGCGCTTCACCGCTGCACCACCAGAGAGCGCTGCCTGAATGTCTTTGAAAGATTTTTATGTATTGATGTTATGTCTGTGTTTCAAATCGTATGAAAATTTAAATTAAAAAAATTAAAAATCCACCTTGAAAACATTGTTATTTAGGAAAGGTGATGCAGTTGTGGCAGGAAGAAAGAGGAATTACTGAAAGACTGCTATACAATGTGATGCATCAATTCTTCACACTGCTTCATTCTAGTCTCATCCAATCTTATAGAGTCTGGTACAACAGTTCAAGTTAAGCTTTGTTGTTTTAATCAAACAAAGCCATCTTGAATCAGAGTGCTTATGCCAGCTATTGAGATCCACAGTACAACTCTTCTGGACTGCAGTCTGAGAAGCAAAGGCAAACTGGATTTTCACACCTAAGAACACCTAGTGATACATGATACCACTTAGGATGAAGCACAGTATTTTACAAAATTACAAAACAATATTACAAAACTAGCGTCCATTAGTACAAATCCTAAGGTTCTGTCTCTTTAAAAAAGTTTCTCTGCTTTACCACTGATTCCTCTTTAGGTTATCATCTCTTTTTAGCAGTAAATTCTATCCTAGTTTTGCTTTTCAGCACCTCTTTCTGTTTACAACAGAAGTCTTTGCTTTCCCCCTAGTTATGTCCACTTTCCATCACATTTTATCATGTATTCTGACACATATGTTGCATGCATGGTAATGCACAAATGTGCATCTGCATTTCCCATTAAATGAGGCATTCAAAGCTATTCTTTGGTCCAGACTTGTCCTTTTCAAACTGGAGCTGAGCTTACAATTCTCTGGAAGGGAAAAGCCAAAGTAAGCTCTTTAACTTAAACCCCAGCTTCTGATCCACAAGCTCTAGCCAGATTGGCCATGGGAAATCTCAAATATGATCTCACTTAGTTCTGGGACTGGCTTTTCTAAAGTACAGCGTGCATTCACAAAGCTAGAGCTGAGCTACAGTCAGGCACAGCAAGGCACAGCAGGGCTGGGGCAGAGTTTGATGGGCTAGAGGTCTGCTGCAGAGTATCCTAAAGCATGTACAGACACAGATGTCCTCACTGATTAAACCTGGAAATCCAGGACCTTGGCAATCAAAGTATAAATAGATTTTTCCATGGATTTGATCTTGGAATCAATAAAATTCCAGAGGCCCGACTTGCTTTCACAGCATTGGAGCTTGTCAGTCCTAGTTGCAGATAACTTCCCATCCAATTACCATAAACTCAAAGTAGGCCACAAGCCTCACATGATGCCAATGTATCACTCTTTTACACACACACATTTTACTCAATAATGACAAACCTAAATCAATATGGCTATATAAAATGCTCTCTTATCAAGTTTGTCAGTGAAGAACTAGTCAGTGCAATCAGTGGCACCTAGAGAGTTTTGGTTCACCATACAGTAGGTAATCAACATTTGGTATGGTACACAGATACCTGAACTCATGTGTCTCATGAGCCTGACTGTGAGCAGAATTCCCCTCTCTTCCCTCCCTGCTTTAAAAAAGGTAACTTTCAGGAAGCTTAGTTCAGAGAATTATACCGTGAGACACACACAGAACCCAATCCAGCCTCTGGAGCTCCAGATCCATTTTGCCACTTCATTCCAGCCTACTTCCAGATGGAGTAGAGAGCTTATTTTTCTTTTTTTCTCTAATAGCCAAAATACCCTTAGTGTTTGAAAATGTCAGATAAACAGATGGATCACAGATCTCAGTTGTGTTCTTTGCCAAAACCGGGCTACATTTGTGATGTAGGATGAGGTTACCCTGCTCAGAAGGTGAGTATGGCAGATCATTTGATTTCCCCCCTTGAACAAAAACATCTGTTGAAGATGATAAACTGATGAAGTGCACATGACTTCCACTGTTTTAGAAAGTCAGATCTTCTCTTGTACACAGGACCTACCTTTTCAGGAATGCATTTCTGACTAACCTATTTGCAGTGGTAGTCTGTCAAGCCAGAATGAGACAACATCTCATTTTATTGATGAAGTAGTTTCTACTTCACAAAAAGAGGAAAAACAATGCTGCTGACACTGGACAGCAAAGCCAGAGAGCTCATAGAATTTCTCCTTCTTGCAGCCGTCACTTTCTGAGGGACCCAGATCAGAGGAGTATCTCCCTTCTCTGAGATTTTACCTCCTGGCCCATTAAAGAGCAGAAAAACAAGCTGAAGATGAGGCAGGCATCTAGCAGAGCCTGAATGTGCAGACTGTTTTCCTGTCTGAAAAGGTGGATTGCAAGCAGTGACACCGAGTTCAGTCCACTGCTGTGCAGTAGTGAGGGACCTGTCCTGGGCAGAGGCCGGGTCGTGGCTTTTCTGTTTTCTCCTAGGTGCACCTTTAGCAAACAGCAGGTGTGCAGTGCTTTGGAGGGTCCAACCAATGAAGGTTACATGGGGCTGCCACACCTGAGGTGATGTGAGAGCCTCTGCACAATGAGGTCCCAGAGACCTCTCAAAATACATTTGGCATGGTCTAGGTCCTAATCAACTCCAGAATGGAAAAAAACCAGCACAAGTAAAATTTCTCTCAATCCCTACAAATATCTGAATTCAAGCTCAATTATAGCAGGAGGAGGAGGGAAGTAAAGAGTATGTTTTTTTCTCACGCTCCAGAGCCAAGATCTGTGTGTTTTTGAAGCCATCCTGTAAGGAAGAATAGGCTGAAGCTGACTGTGGCCTAAATAAAGCAAAAGAATTAGGTACTTGTGATCAAAGGATTGAATGATGCATATACACATCTCCCTAAATAATAGAGTTGGTGGGGGAAATGACATGTCATTATTCCTCTGAAATAAAGCAAATTACCTGTTCTGAAAAGAGGAGGTAATGTGTTTTTTATACAGTGAAGAATAATGCTACCCTATTTCTTCTAAAATTAGTAGCTGACAAGCTTAGACTTCAGTGCACATAGCATCTGGCTCTCTGGCACCACATAGACTTACCAGAGTGGACCCTTCCTTTTTCAGTTTTATAAGGCTTGGTGGGCAATAGCCATTACCACAAAGAACATCCACTGAGCTCCAGAACAGCAGAAGGTTTAAAGTACCTCAGAGTTTCTTTCTTGCTCTCTAGAGAAGCAAATGCAGAAAACCTGATGAGGATATTTTGAAAAAGCTGGAGAACTTTGAATGGAGCTGAAGTCCTCTTTTCACCCCTCTTTCTAATCAGCTGTACCCTTCATTAGTTGTCTTCCAAACAAGAATCAAGTATGGGACTATCTCATCCTAAAATTCTGCACTTTAATATTTTCACTACTTAAGGCAGGCAGTGAAAAGTGAATTCCAAATGCTGAAGTCAGACTTACCCAAGTAAATAAGTTTCTTGTTTTCTATTCTCAAACCCTAAAGTTTCAGATGCAAAATAAATGAGCCCATAACCACAGTAATGACTGAACAATTTATCTTCAAAAGATAATGGCTATATTTTATCACACGAATGCATAGAAACAATGTAGGGACTTCTTTAAGCTGCTCTCCTGAGGAATCTCTCTCTGCTGTTCATGTTTCGACTGACCATATGAAGGGCTCAGTACTGATAAAGAGGCTTGGGAGATTGGAAACATGAGAATTCATTTCCATCAGACCTGGGAGACCAAAATCACACTGCTTATTTACCCCCTAGAGAATTTCCAATTAAAAAGCCTCTCAATGGAATAACCAAAATTTCCCGAATCTCCTTCACTGATGCACATCCATAATCATATCCAAGTTATGTGCAGAGAATTGCCCAGCAGCAGATAAGAAAGGAAATATAAGTTACACTTGCCCTCACAGATCTGAAGGAAGAGACTGGGTGACATTTCCTCTGTGTTTCAATATGGAAAACACCACTATTGTTGAGGTTTTTTCCTTGGCAGTGATGACAAAGAATAGGAAAGATAACAAATCCAGTGACCAAACCCACATATTTAACCCCTTCCCTCACAGTTTTGGCCCAGAGAGTTTAAAGTGTATGATGTTCTATGTTTGTACTTATCTTCTTTCACACAATTGAGGAACAAGTGATTTCCCTCTGTGCAGGGAGGACCAATTCAAACCACACTGCCTCTCTGCTCATTGTCCTGACTTCCAGGCTCCATGACATCACACTGTTACTTGGGTTTTTTTCCTTGAAGGGAAGGAGATAATCCTTCTGTTTAGCAAGAAAAGGATTATGTAATAGTTGAATAGTTTTCCATGGGAAAAAAGAAAAATTTTGCTGAAAGCAGATGCTTCCTTAAGTGAGCCTCTCCTTTTCAGAAAGGCAAGTCAGCTCATGAGCGCTGGAGTCATAGGTCTGAGGGAGGTAAACACAAAGCCATGTCTTAAATTCCCCATATCCATAGGTTCTTGTACTGGATAAAGGCCGTGTCAGAGAGCAAGGACACCCTCTCCCTCTGATCTAACAATGAATTCATGATAATGCTCCAGGGTTGAGCATCAACTGGTCTTAAGCAAAGAAGGCAAAGACTCAGGGGCAAAACTCATTTTCTCAAGGCTTCAGCAGTCTACAGAGAGACAAGCAGAGATGAGCTGGATTGACTCAGGGAGCCTTCTGAGACAGCTTCTCCCTGTGAGCCTGCAAAGCTCTCTGGACAAGCTGCTCAAGGAGCAGCATCCAAGCAAAAGGGCTGTCTGTGTTTGAAGGCACTATTTCAGTCCACAGATGACCAGGGTAAACTTGTGCTCCAGAAAAGTAGAACCTGAGCATCTAGCTCATAATTTTCTATTTCTGCTTCCCAAGGCAGACCTGGCAACCCAGTTGTAAAAAAACCCCAAAAAATAAATAAATAAACTAAGCTGGCTACATTTATCACTCTTATTTTCCCTGACAGTAACATATATTTAGACAGATTTACCACCATCACCACCACCACCTTCTGAACCTACTTGAGTATTTTTCTTCTCTGAATGAAGCCTGGTAAAGTTCAATACCATCTTTTGCAGAAAATTACTCAGTTGTTGAACTTTTCTTGATTCTTCATTGTTAACAGTAAAAATTATGGTCAAGACTGCTGTGAGTTTTTCCTCTTCTATCCACTTTGTTCTAGTGCACAGATAACATCAGGCTAATGTACAATTTTGCATTCAGTTTAAATGGCACCAATGACATGCAATCAGCATTCTGCAGTACAACACTGGCAGATCAGCAACCTCCTGCCATTCTGTGTATTTACTTATCAACAAGAGAGCCAAACAGCCAACAAACAGCTCCATGAGTACAGATGCCAGTATCATGTCAGCAAAGAGAAAGAAAGACTGTCCACATCATAGTATGCAAACCTCCTTTTTCAGTACATGGAGCTAGGCTGCAACTTCTCCCTAAACTTCACCTACAGCAGGGGGACACAATTACCCTGACCAAACAACTGTGGGCAACTTTCCATCACTGCCTCTTTACAAAGCACACAATTTATAACTTCCTTGAGAAAACATAAAAAAATTAATAAAGTGCAATTTTAATTATATTCATAATGATTTATTTTAAAAAGTGTTCCCATTAAACTGCTATCTAAGCACAACCCATTGTAAGACAGAAGTAGTTCGGTTCCACCTGCATTTAAAGTTATTTTTATAATTATTCTCATCTGAACAGTCATTAATCATATAAACAATGCCTGGCTTGCAGAAAATACATGATAAGCAGCTATGTTATGACTTACTATTATTTTTATTACATCCTTTAGCTCAGATGCAGATTTTCTATTTTTTTTTTTTTAAATATAAATCTTACCTTCAGATTGATGTGTGGCCAGAGGTGTCTGTGTCTCCTTGGAGTAAGATACCACCTCCCGAGGTAAGAAATCGACCTGGGTAATCTTTGACACCCCTAGTTTGTGCAGTCTGCGTCTAAGGTGGAATACACGACATCAAAAAGTTAGTCATGTTAAATGTAAATCAGCAGCAGGAACACAAGTTTGCTGTTATGAACAGGATAAAAATACTTCAGTATTTGTTAGGACAAAACACAACACACTATGCATGAGAAGTACCTCACTGCAGTGCAGAAAATTAACCTGGGAACCATTTGCCATAATAAATTGCAGTTGTTGAACTTCTAGATCATGCTGCTGAGAGGGACTGCAAATGGGAGGTAGAAATGGCCTGCTTGTGTCCCTCTTAACGTGCAACAAAATTCTCTTTCAACCCATCATTACTATGATGTTCTGTCTGCTCAAAGGAGCTCATCCTCAGCCTGGGAAATGCAGCTGTGTAAAGGGTGCAGTGGGTTTAAACCAGGATGGATTAGACTGTCAAATGTTCAGCTGGGAGCAGTAAGAATCTCTAACTGGCAAGGTGGGTAATTTCCATAAAGAAGGAGATTCTCCCTTCCACAGGAGTCATTAATAGTGGCACTGTAGTAGATTTGAGATTAGTGGAGTCCTAAAGCAAGGGCTGGAGGAGAGCTAAAACACAACTAGAGCAGGGAAAGTATAGCTATCTGATTTGTTTACTTCCCTTACTTTAAATAAACCATATTAAATAAATCAGTGAAGCAAACTAAATGTAAGTGGGTAAGGGAAAAAGAAGAGAGGCATCTGAGCATGGTCATGAACACTTTTAGTTGTGGACTGTTCACTCAGCAGAGGGGGGAAAAATCAGTTTATTTTCTGAATATTATTTGACTGTCTGCAGGGAGTGAAGAATATAAAAGACCAGTTATTTGGAAGTGTTTTACTGGAAAACTGCCAACTTTCAGCAGAGAAATAATATAAACAAAATAAACAAATGAACTAAATGAGGCCAGTTACCTAAATCAACAAGTGTGAGCATGCTTGTGCATTTATGGGGAAATAAACTCCGGGACACAATGTTTCTCAACTTACCACGTTACTGAAGAGAACAATTTGGAAAAACAGAAAAATCTTACACATTATCCATATCCTCTTCATTTTCCAGATTGTCAGAATAACAGAAGTCATAGAGGTTTTGAGCTAATTAATTTACAGTGATTTAGGTATTCAGTTAAGATTGATGTCTGAAAGGAAACAGGAGTCTAAAAAGGAAACTGTCATCATTGGATAACACCTACTGAACTTTTCAGCTGCATCAGCTATATTTTATTCCTAATCTGTTTTACTGGCTGGATTGTTATTAAGATGACTGCAAATAGATTCATCAGGTCATCAATGCAAATCAGCTGTATTGTGCAACAAACCATTAGAGCAGAAACACTTATAGCTCTGAGTCTCTCCTCTTTTCAAAGAAGAAAAATTTACAAGTCTCCCTCCTTACAACCATCTCTGACTTTGACAATATGAACAAAATCTATAATTGTCTAAAAACTCCACAGAAAAACTTCTACCTCATTAATGGTGGCAGAAAAGTATTTTTCAGCTAGCAAAATTTTAGTGGTTTTACATTTTGTAGCTGCTTTAATTTACGGTTCTGTGTGAATTCAATCTTTAATAAATATCTCACCCCAGCAAATTGTCATGTGCTTTTCCCTCCCTCAGCACCAGATCAGTACAGTCTCTGTTGCTTACTTGGTCAGTTTGACTTCCCAAGGTAACCAGTCCCCTGCTACCCTGGGCTACTCTTTCCATTTACTGAGGTTCTTAAGCCTTTGCATCAAAAGAGTCTCTTGAGAGTGGTCTTGGTTAAGTGTATAATCCCTAATTAATTATGTGCCTAATCTGGACCTAATTAGTACCTCACCTAATTCTAAAACAGTTTCACGTGAGGTCACTCTGTATCTCCTGCAGTGCCTGGGGATGGGGAACATGACCCTGATGGAGAGCTGGATTTAACTGCTAGTTGGGTGGATTGAATCCCTTTGCCCACTGTGTCCCAGAAGTGAGCTACTTCCCATGGCACTGTGCTGAGACAGTGCATAGAATTCTTCACCTAAAACACTTCCAGTCCAGCAACTGTTGGTGCCTGTACTAAAGCCTTGTGCCACCCATATCCTGTAATTACTGGTGAAGACTGGGAGTTCTTTCTTCATCTGAAGGAATGTGATCTGTTTATTGCTATTTGCCTGTGTCAAGCCACTTCTAATTGTTCTCATGTTACTAAAAGGGGGCCTAGCCTTTGTTCCCAGGCACTCAGGAACAACTGGAGCACCCTTTCAATATCTGGACTCTACCAAATATATATTGATGCAATGTTCTAGCCTCTAGTTCTTTTCAGGGCAACACCAAATGGTCTATCATTGTCCCATCTCCATTTTTCACCTGAGGTGCTCATAATTATTATAAATTCAACAAATATTCATCTTAGAGATCACATAAGCTTTGAAGGATTTGTTTCTAAACTGCCAGTAGGATGTCAGTAGGAAGACAGTGACTAAAACCCATGCACTAAAACTGATTCTTCTGTCCATAGGTTTCATAAGAAAGCTGTATCTGCTAGAAGTGTTTTGTGACACATGTGATTTAATTGCTGACTGCAGGATTTTTGCATTGGTTTTGTTAGGGGTTTTTTGCTCTAGTCTCAGGACACGAGAGGAAAGTTTAACTCTGCCTTGGGTTTGAAGACAGGTTTTTTTTCAAAAAGGGCAGGACTTCCATTAAAATGTATATCTGTGGATTTGCTCTTTGGCATGCTTCTTTTCTGTCTTTGCACTGACAGCTAGTAAATGATTGAGGTCTTGTACCTATATACAGAGTTATCTTTTCATGAGTCCAATAAAGGAACTTGCCTTGCACAGCTGCTTGGGAAACCTTGATTCTAGGAGTCCTCATCTTTTAATCTAAACTTCTGTAAAAAAAGAGCAGCTGGGATTTCTAAAAGGTTCCCGTAGGTTAAAACAGCTCAAAAAACTCTACCTTTTTGGTACAGCCCAGGTAAAACTGCAGAAGTGTGACTGATTTAAAGCCACACTCATATGTAAATTACAAACATTCCTAGGAGTTCTAGATATGGAGAAATATTTCTGTTTAGAAAGCTCTCTGGATACTTCCCTTCTGGATCATTCCTAGTGAATGGACCTACCACACCTAACTGCAGCTGGGAACACTGTCAATCAGCAGCTGAAGGAAAGTTGTTGTTTTCTTACAGAATGGTGAATGAAGCAGCACATGAACAAGTAAAAGCACGAGACACTTGCCTGGAGACTCGGAACAGGCAATTCTCTAAGTGCATTGCTAGAGCAAATATTTCAGTGTAGTGATTTGGTTTCACCTATGACTCATGCTCTGAAGAACCTGAGGTACTGCTACCCACCCTTTAGATAAACAGGTTATCGTAAATATCTCTGCAGACAAGCATTTCTACATTATTTAACTATTTTTTTTTCACTTGTATGGGGTAAAGGAGTCCCATCCCAAACTACAAAATATCAATTTTATCTCTATTACAATTTTTAAAAAGCTTCATAGGCCTGAACTCAACTAAGATGGCAATTATTCTTGGACTGTGATCACACCAAGTGCACAATTTTAAACACATACACAGCTCCCCAGGGAAAAGGGGACATTGTTACTGCATGTGAAAACAGCATAACTATAGCAGGCAGAAAGGAGGGGGGAAAAGTATCTTGCAAATGATTCAGAGAGCAGCCTGAATCAACAGCTACAAAACAAGATCAATGTAACTATACATGCACATATCTGCCACAATAATAACATTTCATCTGAAATGAAATAGTTATTTGTATTGTGCTTCAGGCAACAGAAGTAGCAATTTATCTTCTCATAAGCTGGTTTAAATAGCTGTTGGTTGGTTGGTTTTTTTTTTTTTCCCACAAAGATTACTTTGCTGAAGAGTCTTATTTATGAAACTAAAAAAGGGAAACTTATACTATGGTCTTTTTGAGTCAAAAAAAGCAAATGAAAATCACATACAACCAGCTCAACTAGGAAGCACTTTCAACATAATTCTTGCAAAGAAATGATAACAAAAAGAGCTGACATATACCCAAGTTCAGAGTCAGACTGGAGTTGCAGCACTGAGGGGTCTGTGTCCCATTGCAAGGTCCTAGGGCGGTAATCAGCCGTGCAGCACGAAGGGGAGGGGGAAAAAAAAGAACACACAGAATTTACTGAAAAGATGAACAAAACCCCATCTTCTTAATTACATGCTCTATGTAGTACATTCAACCTCCAGGTGCAAGCCACAGCCACCATATGCCAAACAAGGTTTGTATGTCAAACTGAGACAGGGCAAGCAATTTATTAAAATTACATTTTATTGAGAAACAGAGGAAAGAAGCTGGATTTTCTGTTGCATATTGATTAATGAAACACAAGGTCGTTTTTTTTTTCCCTTTTCCTGAAAAAGTCTAACTCTTTAACTTAGATTGATGGATTCACAATAATTTGTAAAATCTTCAGACACAATTTATTTATGTTTTTATGATAAGGTAGACTGAGCACTTGCCATGAACTCCACTGAAGAGTTTATCCCTTCACACACTCCTGAGTCAGACAGTAATCCATCCTGTACAACACTGCTCTGGGTAGGAACATCTCACAGTGCATATGACAACAAATGGCACACTGATACCAACTCTGACATACTCTGAGGGCATCTGGGACAAAGAAACAAATTCTTCTTCTTTTCCTCCCGATAAAATTCCTGGGGAGGAGGCCAATAATAATCTGAATAAATCAGATATGTGACAATCTCTTATGGACTGCTGTCAGATGAGTCTGTCACCAAATGTACAAATGTTGCAGAGGTGTGGTCTGAAGTGAAGATGCTGCTCCTTGCACTGCAGCACAGTTTCCCATACAACCAGCTCTGAAACACCCTGCAAACACTCACAGAGCCTTTAAAGAGTCTTGTGAAGTATTCAGAATCCTCCAATTTAGAAATGCAAAAACTGACATATTGAGGCCAACATTTTCAAATATGCCTGCTCCTTCCCTGTCTCTTAATTTTACTTTATTTTTCTACACTCAGGAAGCCACATCTCATATGCAAGAAAACTGCTGGAAACCATGACAGAATCAGGAGCACACAATTGGCTCCTGAGCACCTTTTCCTGCAGTAGGAATACTAGATTATGCATGGCTATCACTAGCAGAGGCTAGAGCAAGGGAAAGTGCTCCTTTGCTAAGCAAGCAAGTCTTCATGAAAACACGCTGGATAATAATACTTGTCAAAATTAAAAACTCCCCTAATTTCTTCTGAATACAAATTCTGAGGATATAGATATCGTAAAATATTATGATCAGCCATAAAAACCAGCCATATAATCAGCTGTGGTCAATATACACAAGTCTTCCTGCAACAAGAGCAACCTCTGCCAATGAATCACTCATATAAACTAACAAGGTACTGAATTAGTTCAGAAATAAATCTATTAAAGCCAAATAATTATTCTACCTCCTGTCCTTAGTAAACTCACCATTCTGTTAACAATGTTAACTCACTCTCTGGAGAGACAAAGGCATGTGCTACACTCTTGTCTCAGAATTCCAGAATGAAAAAGAATGAACCTCAACACCCTGTGCATACAAAAAGAATGAAAACTGTAACGCAAAGCTTCTTTCTTATGCAACATGAGGGCACTCTTTTCCCTCAACTTCTCATGATCCATAGTAGCATTTATCAGGATAAAAGACTTTATACTGACAAAGCAAGGCTTCTCCAAAATGAAACTATATTACAAAAGGTCAGAGATAAAATAATACAGGAATAAAGAAAATATTTTCCCTTGTAACTTGACTGTAGTGTAAGTACAGTGGAAAATGGACATAAGATCTGAATGCCTGATGCAAGGCAAAGGCATCAATGACTAATGCATTATAGATACTCCATTAAAAATGCTATCTGTGTGAAGATTACTCTTGCAATGTCATCAAGGTCAGTTGCATATATTAGGACTTGCTATATAAGAGCCAGTTTCTAATTTTCCTGCTGCCTAGGGGCTACTTATACATTCATGTCCAGGTTTTCCAAACTCTTAAAAGAAAATACACATAACTCATTTCAGTTTCCTTCCCCCTACATTCACTTTCAAACCTACAGGATTTGTAGGGAGATAAAGGCTTTTTCATCAGAAAGAACACCATCATAATTTGATTAAAGAAAGAGCTTTCACCAGGTCTCTAGAAGTACAGTGCCTATGCTCCACCTCCATGAATCCAGACCAAGTCACAAGAGAGGGCACCTTTACTTGGTACCCATATGAAAATATTGAAAAATATAAATTAGAGATCTCCCACACTCAAGACAGCACTCAAATCCCAAAAATATTAGAAGAGAAACACTTATGGTTTGGGCCATCACATGCCACACATGTATAGAGATGTTCTTCCCTTAAGCATTTTTTATCTGGGTTCTCACATACAGCCTTCACCACTCTGGACACTGATACCTACTTTTAATAGCAATGCTCCTTGACTGCTAATTATATCTGTTACTGTATTAAAACTGTTTTCAACAGTTTTAATGCATCTGCAAAGCATTTCCCAGATTTGTATTCCACTGTGCATTGCTGTGTTACCACTTGCACAGGTGTGAGAAATAGATGAGGAAGCAATCTGCTGAGTTGTCCTCTCCAGCTTGGCCAAGCAATGCTATTACAGAAAATGAGGCTGCAGCTAACAAATCTTCAGGTTTCAAGTCTCTTGCCCTGGAAGCCAGAACACAAGTGGCTACACTCAGGTAGTAGAAGCTGGAGAGCACAGGGAGTGACTGTTTCAAGGAACACTGTTGATTTGTTCTTTGTCTCCTCCTGGCACCTGAAGAATGTCATCAGATCAAAATGAAAATGAGTGAACAGTAAAGACGTAATCTGGACCTGTAATTTAGCCAGTTTCCATGGCAATAACATCAAAAAAGAAAGAAATAGATTCTTTGAGGTTTAGCAACCCAAAAATGATGTTGAATAGCCTGTGCTGTCATCCTGACTAGAAAATTAAAGCTAATCTGTTTGTGATGAACAGACATTGCGTACTCCATTCCTTGATCATGTGGATGAGTATCATAATTACACTGGTTCTCCTATGGACACTCCTCAGAGGTGATTTTAAAATGCCACTGGATCTCAACAGAAAAGCAGTTGCCAATCTTTTTCCAAATAGTGCATGAGTTCCTCCTCCAGACACTTCTTCATGAGGAAAAGGATTAGGTGCTGTTGCTCTTCTTTTTTCTTTCTTCTTGATAAAAGAAAACTGCAGTGGCTTGACTTCAAGTCACCCAGAGGCAGAGGCAGAGAAGGTAATGTCACAGACCCTGAGAATAAGTGCAGGGCCTAGGAGTCAGCAGTCTGGACCTTTCAGAGAGCACAAGTAGGTCAAAGTTCCCCTAAATGGATTCAGTGGATTTTGACCCAAGTCTGTGTAGAAGAGATGCAAGACATTTTAGCTGAACATTTTTATGGGAAAAATAGAGGAGCATTAGATGGAGCAGATAAAAGTAGTGCTCCCTAGCAGTCTCCAGTCCTGCAGGTTCCTCCCATGGTGAAGGGACTGACACAGGCATGGCAAGAACCCCTGGAAACTCACTGAACAGCACAGTCAGGGATAAGCCAGATCAGTGCGATTCCCCCACACCAACAGCACTATTTTAATCAGAACTACCCAACATTGTTTCAGAGCTGGGTGCTGTCTCCCACACAATGGCAAACAATAGCCCTATGTCATGGTGCATGCCCTTTTACATGTTCAGTGCACAGCAGCTGACCCTTGCCCACTGAAGGATAAAAAGCTGTATTACTAAATAACAGATTGTTCTAAAGCAGCAAAAAGGGAATGAGGGCTGGTAGACGTTGCACTAAGAAGACAAGGTACAAGTGTTATTACTCCTCTTTAAACTGATCTGCTTTCTTTTAAACTCTCTTCCTTTAGATAGGCATCTCAATACCCTATTTTTTTCTCAAATTTAGCACAGTATTAATGCTGGTGCTGTTTCAGCTCTTACTACTGAAGAAGTAATAGATAATTTTGACACATCATCTTTTAATAACCCAAAGAAAGAAACTAACAAGAGGAAGAGGCCCAGATGTCATACATTTAATAAAGGATCAGATGGCAAAACAACACATATCTCTTCTAAATCCAAGTCCAAAGCATTAGGAAGATATTCAGAGAACAGTTCTAAAAGGTCAGACAACTGTTGCAAAATTTAAGGTGGGAGGAATTTGAAGAGAAACATTCTCTTTTCTGTAACATTATTATTTTTATCATGGAAAAACAGGCACTGCCATATGTTACAATGCTCTGCATAACCTTACCTCCAGAGGATTTTATTCTGATTGCATAATGTCAAATATGTAGATTAAAAATGTGGAAAAGACTAAAATAAATAAACCAAAAATAAAATACTTGGAAACCTTTTGGAAAATTCCCAACATCAGAATGCATTGATGAAGCATTGATTCTGACATCTAAAGCCACCTGGAATCCATGAGAACTTCTCAGCTGATTTAAGCACCTTTGGGTCTGGCCTTAGCGGTAGTGTATGAAACATGAAAGGCATCAGTTCCAGTGCATACACTTAATGATCTGCCATCATAAAAGGATATTTAATATCTGCAATCATGGCCACTGCAATAGAACTTGGCTCTGGGTAAGTCCCCTGATCCAACACTTTCATATGCAACATACTGACAGAGTAGCTCTGACTCGGCTACCCTGCCAGCCAAAATCAAATCCTCCCTCATCTGTTGCTGATGCTGCAGAACATGTGTTCTGCATGACTTCTTTCTCCCCCCACTCCCCTTTCCTGAGTCAACAGCAGCCAGGCCTGAAAATCCATGCTTTTGAACAAAATGCTCCTCACAGGAATAAAAGCAAACTCTGCCTTCCCAGGGGCTTCTTGCAGGACAGAAACCTCTTTGCAGCATTGCAAATCACGCCTTCAAGCAGAACTGGAGGAAAGAAAACACCATTTTCTGGCATCTCCTGTCACTAAGAGCTGTTGTGCTCTCCAGACCAGGAGGAAACTGCACTGACAGTGTACCGAGACGCGAGGTCTCTCCTGAACTGAGATATCCATATGTATCCCTAATGAAACATCATTAGATCTGACAGGCCCCAAACAAGCACCTACCCTTGCAGCAACAACAGTGTTCCAAAATGACCCTTCATATGGGAAATAGCAATGTCCTCCTAACCCTAAAATTCAGTGGCAGACTGTGCCATGACTCCATAGATTAGGCTGTGCCAGGGTTTTTCAGCGATCAAAGGCCAATCCACTAAGCAGAGCATAGAATGCTACTAAACCGAAGCAAAGAGACCAGAAATGAAGGTGGGACTCACCCAGAGCATATGGACTCATCTACCCTGTAGGAAGTCTCAAGGCGCCTTTGCTTACCAGAGCTATATTTCTAAAATGATGTGAATGTGACTAGCTTTATTCTCCCCATCTGTGGCAGGCAACCCTGGTGTTGCACGGGGTATTTATACAATCTTCAGGCACCTAAATTAAGGGCTCCACCAGTTAAATCATTACCATGGACTCTTTCCATACAAACAGAAAGGCAGGAGATTCCTCCGTGCAGCACTTCCAGTACCCAACTTAGACTCCGGCTGTGACCAGGTATTAGAGGAGGTTGGTATCTCTATTGTTCACTCACTTTGATCTGCTGAGAAATAGATAAGGAAGCAATCAGCTGCTACTTGACAGCCTGCAGGCTTCAGTCTGCTTCATGCTTTCTTTTCCTCCAACTTCAAATACAGCTATCAAAATAAATGAATTAGGAAAAAGGAGCTAATCAACAAACCCAAAACTGTAGAGAACACAATTCTTGCTTCTGACTTTGATGTAATGGAGGAGCCTCATGTTTAAAATCACTACTTTAACCCTGGATTACAATTTCCAAAATATTTAGTATTGCTTACGTTAAGAACTCTGCACCTTCATACTGATGGCACATTGAAAAACACTTTACACCCAATTCATACAACTTTAAAACACACTGGACACAACAACTGTGAGATAGGAGACCTCTTTCAAATCACCAAACAGAATAAAATGCTTAGATGTATATGAACGCATTTTTAAAATATGATACCAAATATTGTCAGTAAATTACAATCCAGTAGTATTTGCAGTTTCAATGTGTAATCTATCATATATTTAGACCACTTCTTGTAAAAATGTCTGAACATTGCCTGAATTAATTTAAGGCTGCATAATTATTTAGCTACTTTAAAGAGTTCTACCTAGTTTGTTGTGTCAGTTTGTCCAAAGCTCCTAACTTGCTGCTGATTAAATTGAAAATCTGAGGTAAGAAACTGTTGATGAGAAATTACTGCTGATGTTTAAATACGTGTGTACAGATAAGCTATTTATTTTTATTTCTTTCACTCTACATTTTTATAATTTCAATTATCTCCACTGTGATCTTCACTTTCTGAAAGTGTTTTGTACATTTTTTTTACATTTAAAGTTTGTCTCCAAAACTATATTTAAAAAAAAGAAGCTACTAATCAGAGATGGAAAAGTACCACTTGCCTCAATGGACACTTTACATCTAAGCCACTATTCTGCTGCCATCTGTGCTCTGTTTTGCAGATCTGTTCCACTTTGAAAGGATTGGCAGAAAGAAAATACCTTCCTTGTGCTACTTGTTTTCTGAAGCACTCTATAAGCAAGATGGCTATGGGCAGTTGGGGAGGATTTGTGCCTCTCAACATGACGCTCACTTGTGCTCGTGGAGCAGAATTCGTCTCTGACTTCACTGTGTGCTCTTGTGCTCAGAGCTGAACTGCTGCTGTTAATCATAAAATAAAATGCCTTAATACATTCAGAGAACAAGGAGTTTGGCACTGCTACTGGAGCACAGCCAGAAGGTTTTGCTTGGGTTTGCATTTACACTTCCAAGCAGGCTGACACCTCTGACTTCCAGTCTTCACCAATAAAAAGAGCAACTCTGACCTCCCTGACAGCACAGCACTATCTTTTAGCTGCCTGGCAACCACAAGGGCCCTTTTTAGAATGGCTTGAGTTTAAAACATTCTTTGTTTCTAAGGTATATTTATGAAAAATCATAGGAAAATAATATTTAAAACACATGTATACTTCAAAATATTTATTGAATCAAGGCTATGCTGCAGAATGGATTTAACAGTTTCCAAAAACCATTTGACTTTTAAATCAGGATGAACAATTCTGGCAAGCCTGCAATGATAAGGACATATCACAGGACCAGCACCTTGCTGATTCCCATTTCACAGAATTCCACTAATTAAATCAGAAATTTAATTCATCCAATCTTCTGAACTTATCTGCCATATTTGAAGCCTGTCCTTTGATTCAGGTCTGCACTACAGATCTCCTGGTAATATCATACTCACACTTTATATTCTATAGCTACAGAAATCTTAATCTGCAAATTTATGCTGGTTTATCAGGAAGGTCATTGGGCAGCAGGCTCGATCTCTGAGGACAGAAGATCAAATAGTTAGAACTGACACAAATTTACTCTGAGTGCCAGATACCAAAATGGTAATTTTGAAAGTGCAGTAATAAAAAACAGGTTTGGGGCAAGGCCCAAGTTGTTTTATTTCCTTAGCAAACCCTGAAAATTCTTTTTTCAAACACCATTTTTGTCTTGGTTTTCATACCAAGAGTAGTTCTGTGCAGCAAAACACAACTCAAACGATAACAAATGTAAAGAAAGAACTTGGCAGGAGAAGTTTTATATGCTATCAGTTCATGCAAATGCTTGAAAGGAACTGCAGTACTCGCATTAGGAGTCTTTGATGCATATTCCATGGATATGCATAAGAGGAAAGTTTTCTCATAAACTTCAAGAGGCTTTGGGTACAATTGTATAAATGACAAAATCAGATTTAACAGTCAAATCTAGGCAAGGCAATCCATAACCTTTCAGAGGATTTAAATAGGTAACATGAAGGTTGGAACCTACAACTTTTAGGTCTGGTATTATTCAGCTGAAGAAGAAGGTGAAAGATTTCAGCAAATTTTCCATTTTGCTTTGCTACTAAAATCCACTAATTACCAGCTGGAAGAAGAGCTAGTGTTTCCCTTCCTTTGTACAATTTATTTTGTGGTAGAAAAAGCAAAATCATTCCAAAATAGGATGAGATTTTTGCTACAATTAGGGTTGAAACAAGAACTCACTGTATGAGAGCTATCAAAAATTTTTCACATTAACAGTAAAAATGTCAAAAGTTCTCACAACCCAATGATCTGACTTTTAAGAGACCAGCTCAGAAATTATTTTATGAGTTTAAACTATGAAAGTAAATAAGTACATCTAAAATTGATGAATAAAAACCAGTATTAAATGGAAAACCATTCATTTTCATAGGTTCTGCTTATGGAAAATTTTATATGGCCTACTTAGACTGTTTCAAAACTCCCTGGGGGGGGGGGGTTAATTAAAAAATAGCAATATCTCACCAAGGTGCAGCAATTCCTGCTTTACATATTTGAAGAAAAATCCTAAAATTGCATTACCAAAATAGCTACTCAATGAATCTTTTATTTTTTCCAAATAAAACATAAAATTGTGAATGGAAATTTCCTAACATCTTTTTAATAGGCTAGAGAAGGAGAAAACATCAATATGCACAAACTGTACAAGTTTATGTTAAACAGTTTAATATAGGAGGTGATCTTACCCAATTTAGTTAAATCAAGATGAAATTCAGTGCAAGAGAACTGTTTAAGCTGAGCTGGCCTTAGCAAGTTGTTTTGTTTTAAGAGGATTAGTGTTTTAGTCCCTAAAATCATCTGATTGTCTGACTAAATATATGATGATATGTCTGTAAATAACTAAAGAGAACTAACTATAGCTGGGCTGCTAACCTAAATGGTTAAGTGGGGCTTTATACATTAATATTATTTTCTTCTGGATGCAGCTGGGGCTCAGGTTTCCAAGGCATTTTATAAGCACCCTGGGAATGGCAATCTTTCCTTCTCCTTTGATTTATAGCACAGAGATGTTTGCTAATGAGAAAAATAATCAAAGATCTGGAGGACTGAACTCTATCAATCCTTTAGGAAGGAAAGCATGAAAATCCTTAATGATGCCAGAGGCTCACAAGCTAAAAGGATTGCAGATGATTCTAATTAATATGGACCATTCAGACTTTGTAACTGGCACACACTGAAAACACTCCCTACTTTCTAGGTCAGATATACAGACACTTGAAAGGAACTGCCAAATATCAGTCCCTAAGGTGTCTGCTTCTGTTTATGGGCTACAAAAAAAAAAAAAAAAAAAAAAAAAAAAAAAAAAAAACAAGCCTCCAAAAAAACTGGCAGGGAGAGGCTTTAGATATTTAAATGAATGAATGTAAAGGAGAAGGACTGTGGTTCTTCTTGTGCAGAAGAAAAGGAGGGGAAACAGTGTAAGAAATCTGCCAGCCTCACATTCTAACCAATGCAGGGCAAGCCATGATGTGCAAACAGCCCAACACAACCACCCCTTGCTATCTTGTAAACAGGCTGATGTTGGGAAGTGTGAGAGATTGCAGCATCACTTTAAAAAGCAGCAGAGTTCTTAGGTCAAAGACAGCAGAGACAGCCAGGGATCCTCCAGGCCAGGGGAGGAGGCTGACACTGTCACTGCTTCACAGAAGCAATCACCATTTGGGTCAAGAAGGCTTAAGGCACGATTTGGCCTCCAAGTCTGCTGGAAACAGTAAAATGAAATGTGTGCCAAGCAATCCTGACAATGGAGTTGTGGTAAATTAAATGAAAAACATGTAACAGCTGGGTGTTATTAATTTCTCTCCTACCATATGTGTAGTGGTGCAAACCCCACACCAAGCCCAAAGTCACCAAAAGAACATGGCAACACAGCATCCCAGAGAGTATGCTGTTTATCTCTAGCCACCAAGCAGAAAACTTCTCTTGACTCTGCACTGTGAAAGACTACACAACCGTCCCTAGGGTCACAATCCTTCTTTGTCTGAATAAAACACCATGCAAGCAAAGTTTGACATGAAGTAGTTATTTTCCCTCAGTCTTTCCTGTAGCTCCCTTAGAGTCTTTACATTGTTCTGTACTTCCCTTTGGCTCAGCCCATTTATGAAATAAGTATACCACTAAAGCAGCCATTTAGAAAGCATTTTGTACATATAAATTGATCGTACAAAAAAGCACCATGAAGAAAATAATCTACTACTACTAACTGTTACAGCTGCTGCTCCTGAGGCAGTACATCACAGGCCCACTTGTCCTGGAACAAGTGAAGAAGGATCCCTGTCATTTCTGAATGTGGTAGCACAATGAAATGCTAGTAATACAAAGCTGAGTGGTAGTGATGAAACAGAACCTGTCAAATGCATTTACTTAATGATAAAGTAGCTAAACCCGAGGCAATATGGTTTTGTTGGCAGTGGTTTTAGCAGATCTTATAGAAACATGGTTTTGCTAATGACTGTGAGAGATGTTTTCTGCAGCTAAAGATAGGAAATACACTGCATGGGCTATTGAAGGTCATCTACTACAATAATCCAACCTTCCTGTACAAATGACATAGAGAACAGAATCTACCTTCTTTTGCCTTCTTTATCTGTCTAATTAAACAGCAAAGTAGACACTTAAAAGGGAGAATGACATTCTGATATCCTTTCTTCAGCTTGTTGATGCCTTATATTACTGTTCTAGGTAAGAAGATGTTTGAAAATTAAAGCTGAGTTACCAAGTCTGATTTTTCAGGAATAAAGGACAGAACCCAAACACTTTGATGACATGTAAATGTACTCATGAGAGACCACTGAACAAAAAGTATCTTTCTGATTTTAAATATTATGTAGTAAGAACACACTGGAGTAGAGATAGCTTTTTTTTTTTTTTTTTTTTTTTGGTTACTGACAGTGAGCAAGATTAAATACAAAACTGTAAAATAATGATATGCTTTGGCTCATTTGGTGCCCAGCTACTTCGGAGCTCTCACTTTCCTTTTGATTGTGTACCTGAAAAGCAGGAAATGTTTATGTTTGACAGTCGGACATGAAGTAATGTGGGATTAACACAAGACTGGTGTGTGTGTTTAGGTGTTGCATTATAAATCAGAACACCTATTATTTATACAAAATTAGTAAACAATATGCTGCAGGGAAAAGGGACTGGAATCATTTCTGTTTCGTCCTGCACCAGGCCAATACAATCTGGTAGTGAACATCAACACATTGAAAGAAAACATACCCTAGTGTATTTCTTTTTATTACAAAATGGCTCAAAGTGGCCATGGTAGATGGGAGGAACACAGGTTCACATCTGATGAAAACATACACAAATGCAGACTAATACTGTCATCAAACTTCAAAACAGAATGAGAGAGAAGACATGCTCTCAACTCTATATCAGTAAGGACATCCAACCTAATGTGACAGCTGATGCTATATTCTGGAATACAACTGGGAACATTCAGAGGACACAGTGACTGCAAGAGGAACTGATGTAGTGGACACAAAAATCATGCCATAAGCCAAAGCCAAAGGCAATACTGCTCCTCAGAGAAAAGTGCTCCAGCATTGCAGACAGCTGTTCTATTTCTAGGACTGCTTATTCAATGTATTTTATGCAGAATTAAAAAACTAGTGATGATGAAACAATCGGGATTCCAGAGTGATCTAACTTCTCCAACAAATTTCTGCTACAAAATCTCTTTGAGAAATCCAGTTTTCCTTTATTTTTTTGTTTTCTTTGGTACCTAAGGCAATGCTCAAACTCATTCTCACGGGAATTTTCATTAAATATTTAGAGCTTCATCCAAAGAAGGGCTAACCCTGCTTAACTGCAAGTATTCATACACTGAAGGAAGACAATCAATTTCAGCACATAAAACTTATCTCAAAACCTGTGATATCAAAGTAACAACAACACAAATCAGGTAGAAAATATTTAATCCAAGTATTACATTGTACCCTAATCCAAATAAGAACAATAATTACAGAATGAGCAGCAGTGGTCAAATAAATCCACAGCACAGTCCAGTGGGCTACGAGAGAAACAGTACAAAATAATCCAGCTTACATTATTTTACAGCAGATAAAACATCATTTTGAAATAGCCATCCTCTGAAAGAACCCACAAAAAGATTAATGTCTTTGTCTTTATGTGAGCCCACAAAATAATCAGGTACCTAAACTTCTGCACAGCAAGATACACAACTTAGAAAGCAAAAGAGAACAGATAAAATTTTTGCAGAAAGAAGGGCAGCTATTGACCTTTACACATCCAAGACAGCTGAGCCTGGTGCAGTTCACTGAGCAGATGGAAGGTAGGAAACCTTACACCTGGCCTAAAGGGACTCTCATGTTCCCCAATGCACAGAAGGAAGTGCTGCACACACGGGACTCCACTGGACACACACACACACAATTCACAAAAAATGAGATGCTGCTGCACGAACCTACCACCGCAGGGTAGTGAAGCTAGCTGAGAACACGTAGGATGCTCCCAGCGAGGAGCACATAGGAGCAGTGAAGGATACAGGGCAAAATGGGCCATAGAGATAAATTACGCCTTGATTCCCAAATGAAACTCCTTCCAGACAGGTGCATATGCCAGGTGAACACAGGACCTGCTGTAGGTAACACAGGATACACACCAAGGCACGCTGGTGTGAGCCCTGAAAGCCACCCAGCCACAGCAGTGCCTCCTCCCAGCACAGCTGTAATTTTTCTATCTTTTGTTGGCTTGACATACAAAGTGCTGATGAACTCTACCTCAGCCAGGATATGAGGGCTTTCCAGGGAGCTGCTCAGCCCACAAAAAACCTTATACTGCACTGCCTGGCTCTGAGGCACTGTACCAGGCTTGTCCTTGTGCACTTCCTCAGACACTACAAACCCAAAATTCACGGCTGTGAGTGCTGCAAAGATGAGATTTACGAATGCCTTAGGTATGCTGAGTAGCAGAACATACCTGTCTCTCCATGGGAATGTTTCATGGTGGCTCAATTATACTAGTTAGCATTCTCTCTAGCACACAAGGGTAGCAAAAGTTGAGAGTACCCACCAGGGAGATGCATATAGTTATTACAAAGGAGTTTTATATTAATAGAGGCAATTTTTTGCTTCACACTATGCTACAGCACAGGACCTCTCAGCAAATGCCTTTACCTCAGCCCTTTCCTTCACATTCATTCAAATCTACATTGAAGCTGTGCATGTCTGTGCATGTATAAGCTGACCATCTGCAAGGGGGAATCATCAAAATGCTTACAAAATACTAGACTAAGAAAAACACTTATCCCAAAAGAGCCAAGCATACTCTATTCCAAGGAGAAACCCCATGCAATCCTGCAATACTGTCTTATGGAAAATGAGTCATGTCTGAATACATCATATAGGAAAACTCTGTGAACCAATGACCCATCTATTCAGACATGGGTATCTGCTCAGGCTATGAAATTTTTTCATCCTATATGTGTAGCACAAGCAACGCAGGCATCCAAAAATCAAAGTAGGATGTGTAAAGCAACATGGAGTGAGGAAAGTTGCTCTGTGAGCAAAAATTGGGCTCCAGTGAATTGTTCAGTGCAGCCTGATTACTAAGAGCAGCACCAGAATCAAAATGTAACACACTCTTGCCTACCACGAAATTATCCCCAAGACCACAAAATAATAATAAAAAAACCCCAACAGAATTGCTCTCCTGTCCAACTGAAAGTATTCAGTCAGCAATTTCTAGAACAGTTATCCATCTAACATCTGCTTATTCTTATAGTGGCCATCATGCCTCAGAAGGAAGCTGGAATGCTGCTCAAATGTAATGTTTTCCCCAGTGAAAAGGTTATGACAAATAGCAAAATGGTACTAAAGATTAAGCAGAAAAAAAAAAATCCATAGAGACCTAGGATGCAGAGGACAGAAATGATTCCAGAATTTAGTGCTATTACAAAATCCACCTCATCTCTTCTCCTAATACACTGAATGGCATCAGAGGAAAAGACAACACTGCTCTGGCTATTGTGCTGGAGATAATAGACAATGGTCCTGGAGGATAGCAGCACTACTAGTCTATAGGTTGCATGGAAGAAGGGACTACTGTGACCATGCAGCTTTTCTTCCTGTGCAACAAAAGGGCTGTACAACTTTTATGAATGAATTATTGTTTGACCTATTATCTGCCTGTTTGCCAGGAACATTATCCTGTATGAGCAACAACAGCCAGTGACAGAAGATCCCACGGAGTCTTTAGGTAAATTGTTTCAGCAATGAATTTGTATCACTATTGATTTTTTTTCTGGTTTATATTTCTCCAGCTTCAATACCAAACTCTTTGCTGCTTTCACCTTTTCTGGTGGAGGACCCTGTTTGGTCCTACGTAACTATTACACTTGGTGAGCAAGTCACCAATCAGTTCTCATCTTGCAATTAAGACTGAGTGAGATCTGTTGTTCCAGGACCACAACTATTTAACAGAGTTAAAACTCTCCAGTTTATCAGTTTTCTTTCCTGAAAAGCAGATAGCATAAACCTGTGTTTCTGGCTGAACTGTATTCACTTTTATATAAGAAATCACACATGCTGATCAAAGCAGTTCTCAAATATACTTGGTGATATTGGCACCAACAGATTAAGTCTGACAACTACCAGAAGTACCAACAACTCAAAGAAGTAGGAACACAACCTAGTTCTGTACCAGAATCTGTTCCCTCTTATGGGAATGTATGAAGACCTCCTGCATTCTTCAAAGCTTTCAACAGAGCCTCTCTCCTGCAAGGAGCAAAAATCTGTGACTTCACAGGTTTTTGGGTTTTTTAAAAATAACCATCATCTTCCTCCAGGGAACACTTCATCAATGAGTAATCAGAAAGCCAGCAGGATTTCAGCTAGGCTATGTGAGCTTGTAATTTCTGCAGCATTAGCAGCAGCAACAGTGGACAAGCTGTGATCACTGAGACTGGGGCATTAGCAGCTTTGAAACTAATCTGCTCTCCTCTAAAGCCTGAGCTCAGCCTAGTAGAAAAAGGGAAAGATCTAACAAGCATGATGGCATAACAGGGGATCCAGCAGAAGTACCCCCTCTATCACAGAAAGGGGAATGGGAGAATAAATTAAAATGAAGCAGGATAACATTGTTTATACAGATACACATGCAATAATATATGCAGTAGTCAAAATCTGTTACATGAATGGTCCGGGCACCTCTCAGAGAAAACAGTTGAGGTGGTTTCATCCTGTTTACCCACTGTGATGACAGTTCTACCAATATCTTCCTCGCCAAGTCTGACCACTCTATCACACATGCAGGCTTGAGTGCCCCTGTTCACACAACCACTGAGCACATCTACTTGCACCCAGTGACACTAATTCAACTAATTGCCACTCAGTACTATCCAATGGTTACAGACATTCCCCAGGGCCTGGACCAGATATTATTGTATTTCCATTACCACAAACCAATTGCTCCAGGCAAAGAGCTGCAAGCAGCCTCCCTGGTACACAGCACAGCCCTTTCAATACCTGAGAATATGCCAAGGAAACTGGGAGACTACAAGCAAGGTCTTAGGATTCCCACTGAATTCCTAGTATGGCCACAAGAAACCAGAAAATGGATTCAAAATGAAAGTCCACAATGCAGAATGTCATGAGCTCAGAAGGGGACAAGCTCCATTCTCCCCTGAAAGGACACGCGGTCATGTGCTTTCATTGCTCGTCGCTGAAAGAGAGCCAAAGTGCTAGTGTGGGTAACAGCCAAATAAATTCTTCCAAGAGCCTTTTTTTACCTTAATGGTAAAAAATTTACACCATTGAGGTTCAGAGGAAAAGCAGGAATTTAGAAGTCTCCACCCAGCTTTGTCAGAGCTTCATGGGACTGTGGTAAATAGCTTCATCCTGAACAGCAGGCTAAACTTTGCTTAAAAAGGACTTTTCTTCTATCCAAAGTATTTTGACTTGCTGAAATCTACTGCATTCACTTATGAAGGCAGAATTACACTATTTTCTGTGTTTTAAACTGCTACGTCTTACAGGCTAGGGCTTTTCACTTAGCAACCTTCATTTTTTCTGGAGGGTAAACCTGGGAGCAGGGCTGAGCTGATTTAATAGCAGCTGTGCAGCATCCACATTGCAAGAGAGAGTCTGAATCTGGATGAAGGGGATACAACATGCTCTCTGATTATGGAAGTGTGCTTTTTCTAAGCAGAAGGCTGGTGTGGAATGAAATCTGGTGACCTGAAGCTCTGTCACATTTCAGTCTATGTCTGGAGATGTATGATATGATGTCTACTGAGTGCTATTAACTACATAAAGCAATCACTGTGCTTCCAAGCCATTAGGAGAGTCTTGGCTCACAGACTTGGATGACCTGGCAGCTCAGCTCCATGTTGAATTAGTGTGATACAAAAAGAGCTATTAGGATCTATCTTTCACATTTTTCAAAATACACAGTATAGCTGCTTGCACCTCTTCTTACTTGGACTTAATCTTCTTTACCAGCAGCATCCTCACATTCTTCTTTCTTTTCTATTCTGGAGAAGGAAATTTTTTTGGGATTGCCACTTCATTTTTTATTTTCCCCATGGAAACAAAAATAAGAAGATTACTCTTGTTTCCATCCCTCACACACATTCCACTTTCCAACAACAATAGAGCTGCTTCCCTTCCATTCTGCATGACACTCTCCAATATGCAGAGTTTCCAAGGCAGAATTGCCAGTGGGTCCTGGGATGTTTCAGCCTCTTCCTGTCCAAGCTCTTCTCTGCCACTGTCAGTGGCACACACTGCAGTGAGCAGTCATGGGAACCATGAGGAAGAATTCCAAGGAGACTGGTCATGTGAACAAAAATAACTCAATATGAATAACAGGTTCTACCCCTGACCACATCTCCCTTTTGTTTAGTGTATTTCCAAACAGCATGAGAAATTTCTGTAGGCCATTTCAGAAGTGTAAATTCATCTCTTGCTTCCACTATAAGGTTTGGGGCTCAGAGATTAAGATCCGTTTGCTGCATGCATTTATCTGCCTCACATCTGAGACCACTCTCACTGGACGGTAACACCCAGTGGACAATGCATAAATGAAAGAACACATTCAATACAGCATATTCTTATCTACAGCTGAAAAGTAAAAAAATGGGGAAGGAAGAGAAAAGTGAAAAAACCTCACATTTATTCAAGTCTGTTAACTCTGTGTCTTACCTTCCTATGGGTCCCAGATCCCCTGAGTCCTGGCTGCCTGCATCACTGGGTGTGCTCACTGATTTCGAAGAGGGAGACATAGGGGTTGGGACTAAATAATGAAAATAACAGGTATCCCATGTTAACACATGCAGCGACTGCACTGATGAAGAGCAGTGTCAGACAAATCAAAACCAATGGACCAAAATGATAGTGGATGAATGAGTAGGAGAGTTTGAAATGGTGAAAGCAAATAAGGAAGGAAAGAAAAAGAAAAGGAAGAGAGTCAAGTGAATTTTAATTCTTTTGGAAGTGTTAAAACTGACATGTATTTAGACAGGACTGAAAGCCCAATGGGAATCTATGGCTAATCAGTGGAGAAGATACCTGTGGAAATAAAATAGCACTTGTTTTCTTGAGTCTGGTTTGAAGTTGGCTTGCAAAAGATTTTAAAGGTATGAAGAAATATCAGCGGCTTGTCTTGCCAAAAAAACTAAGTGAACTCTTCTGGTAAAGTCAAGTAGGCAACAGAACAAGCATACTTTTCAAATTCTAAATTTAAATCAAAAGCCAGTGTCTATTAGATATGCTCTAAGGCCGCAGTGTGGAAATGACATAAAAAATAAAAGCTAAATAAGGAAATCCAGTTAAGTTAAAATCATTTCCCAAAGATGCTGAGAATACACATTACTTTACTTGGTGATTGTTTCCTTAAGTTATGTAGGTCATACAAAATTTCCATTTTGGGTGGGACATGATTTCAACCCTCAAGGAAAAGTTTCCCTTGGTTTAGACACTATTTGCCCAAGCTCTTGAAATGATTTTCTCTTTGCCTTGCCAGGGCTTTTGAAGCATATTTCATGCAAAGGCACTTTTGTTTCCTGAAACAGGAAAGGAAGTTCATAGCTCAAGGTCAGCCTGAGTTAAAGCTCTTCAGCAAAGAAATAATAAATAAAAGAGTAAAAATATCCTGATTTCTTTTAAAATGGTTTCTCAAAAATATTTTAAAAATTAAGAGATGGCTCCAGTCAAGATTTAAAGCAAGTACTATTCAAAGCAGCCACATCGAATAAAACACAAAAAGAAGATTTAATGTAAAAACAACATTTCCATTTGGTTTAAGTCATGTGCATTTCCTTTTATAGATTTAACAGAGTAAAACTTTAAAATACTTTGTTATGCTTTACAATATATAATGACAGACCTGTCAAGAGATCCGGATTTTCCATGTGGTCAAACATTGAATGCAGATTCTCCCTAGAGACTGTCACAGAAATGACTGCAGCATGAAAAGTGAATTCATCTTTGTGACAGCCCTTTGGCAGGTTACAGGTATATCTGGTTGTTTACATATTCCATATTCACAGTGAGACCTGGCATTGTGTGAAGGTGGAATGAAATCCTCCTTTTTGTATTAATTGTGAGTGCATGTAAAGGGAACAAAAAAGAACAAAATACTATTTTTAACTAAAAGGAATCATCTTACACGTTAATTTACATGTTCTTTTGACAGTACCAAACACAAAAAATTTAACTAAGATAAAAACTGGCATCTTGCAGATATATATGTTTGGTTAATAAAATGGTAAGGACAAATATACTCATCCTTATATAAAAATGAGTGTTTTAAATGCTATACATTAAAAAGATATCTGATTTTATCTTGGACCTTACTTTTGCATCATGATATAATTTTAAAAACATATTTTATTATACATAAAAATAACCATTACTTGTCAGACAATTCTTCTGAGACGTGGTGTCTAAAACCTTCAGCCATTCTACCATAACTTACAAAAATAGTAACTTTTCTCAATAAATGTTGCAGGTAATTAATACAAATTCCAATTCAGAATGTCACTACCTACTTGCATATGCTTCCAGGCATCTGTAAAAGATGCTTTCCTAAACCAAAACATCAGTATTTTGTCAAATTTGAAGTTTCTCCTATATATTACTGGCAAGAATAATTAGGGGTAAAATCCTAGATTCAGTCATAATGAACTTAATTAAAAGGCTTGATAGCTCCAGAGAGACCAATATTTCAGCTAAAACAGGGAGAGTGATCTCAAATTTGAGGGAGAAAGAAAGGGAAAGGGGAAGGGGAAGGGGAAGGGGAAGGGGAAGGGGAAGGGGAAGGGGAAGGGGAAGGGGAAGGGGAAAGGGAAGGGGAAGGGGAAGGGGAAGGGGAAGGGGAAGGAAATTTCTCACTTTTTAGGACATTCAATAAATGAGGCAGATCTGAATCAAGGTAACCTATATTCAGATACTGTATGTATTTTTAAGCTGAAGACTTCAGGTTCTAGAACTGAAACATCAAGACTAAAAAAGAGGTCAAGCACATGAAACCAGAGTAAAAATCTACAATAGATTGTT